>NC_140074.1:127823667-129301231 GCF_964194135.1 Talpa europaea
CCTCCCGCCCTCCCTCCCCGCTCGCGCCTGCGAGTCAGTTCGCTGGTTCCCTCCCTCCCGGGGCGCGCTCGGGCCGCCGCAGCGCTCCCCGCCCTCAGCCGCGGAGCCGGAGCCGCCCGCCGCCGGAGGAGGAGGAGGAGGCCCGAGCGCAGCGGCCCGCCAGCGGCGGCGGCGCCAAGATGGCGGACTTCCTGCCGTCGCGCTCCGTGCTGTCCGTGTGCTTCCCGGGCTGCGTGCTGACGAGCGGCGAGGCCGAGCAGCAGCGCAAGTCCAAGGAGATCGACAAGTGCCTGTCGCGGGAGAAGACCTACGTGAAGCGGCTCGTCAAGATCCTGCTGCTCGGCGCGGGCGAGAGCGGCAAGTCCACCTTCCTCAAGCAGATGCGGATCATCCACGGCGAGGACTTCGACCAGCGCGCGCGCGACGAGTTCCGCCTCATCATCTACAGCAACGTGATCAAAGGTGCCGCGGGGGCCCGGGCGCGGGGGGCCGGGGGGCCGGGGGGCCGGGGGGCCGGGGGGCCGGGGCCGGGGCGAGGCCCCGGGGCGGCGGCGGGAAGGGGGCGCGGCGACCCCGGCCCCGGCCCGGCGCGCGCGCCCCTGGGTGCTGAGGCGGGGGGCGCCCCGCTCCCCCCGGCGCCGGGGTGCGGGGCACGGGCGCTCCCCCCGCCCTCCGCCGCGGGGCTCGCCCCCTCCGGGGAGGGAAGGGCGGCCAGCCCGGCCTGGGGGTGCGCGGTGCCCTCCCGGCCCCGGCCCCGGCCCCTCCCGGCGCGGGCGACCCAGTCACATGGGGCCGGGTCGGCTCCCGGCTCCCGGCTGGCTCGGCCCCCCCTGAGCACGGGGGTTCGGGAGCCGTCCTCTGAGGAAACGTCTCCCCGAGGCACTTTTCAAGGGCGGAGGGGGACATGTGAAGGGCTCCTGAGCCCTCTTGGGCAGCGGTGCCAAGCTGAAGGGTGCCCGGTGCGCTGCGCTGGCGTCGGGGTGGACGAGACCCGCGCGCAGCCCGAAGCGGGGTTCGCCGGGTGTCGGGGTCGGGCAGGATGTTTGCCGCCTGGCCGCGCCGCGCTCCCGCGCTCCTGCCCTTCTGCCGCCGAGTGGCAGGGCTGGGGGGCGCTGCGACCCCTCGCTGCTGCGGTTCCCGGGACTTGGTGCGGTGAGAACAAGGAGCTTTGGCCCAAAATGTGATGCGGAACCTGAGCTGAGGCCGTGAGTCAGTGTTGACTCGGACCGTAGACTCCGTTTGGCCGTGTTTTGGGAGTTGAAGTTAAACTTTGCTCCCAAGTGAAAAATGCGCAAGGTTCATCGTTCTGGGCTTTCAGAGAGTCACAGAAGAGAGTTTGTCATTTGAGTGAGAATTAGCACACCCCCCCCCCCGCCCCGCCTTTTTAAGTATGGGACGTTTCCTGCATGACAGGCATTTTGGCAAAATTGGGGTGCAGTGCCAGTGCTTTAGGTGCACCAGGAGGCTCCGCTTCATCTGGGTGGTAATTATCTGTGAGTTTGTGCTGATTTCAGGTCTTTTCCAAATTTTTTTTTTTTTTTTCCCCAAACTGGCGTTTTGGTTTAGGAAGTTCTTTAGCGACTGCTTGTTGTCACAGTCCCCCAGCAGACGCAGACTGCCTCAGGGGGAATGAGGGGCCAGGAGCCCCAGGCCAGTGAGTTCACAGGTCTGCGCTGAAGCTGTGAAATGCAGTTGCATTTATTCAGTCTCAGTGCTGAATGGTCTTGTTCAAGGCTGCAGACGCCGCCTTGCCATCCTTCATTGAAAGTACCTTTGTGTCCCGATGCATCTGAGTTGAGGGCATTGTACCATGTCTGTGACAGTCACCGCGTTAACTGCTTATGAGCCAGGCGGACACTGGTTGTAAGTGCGGCCGACTTTGAGCGTTGACTGTGAGGCCAACTGAGTCACCGGCCATGTAGCTGTTTTGAGTTGGCATGATTAGAGAATTTACAGCTAAACAGTTTTTCCATTATCCAAACGGATGACTTCCTAACCTTGACGTGACTGTAAAGATGGACCAAATGTGAGAGTTTAGAGGTTGGGTTTGAAGTAATCTCTGGGAGTTGAAGTCTCTGTTTTTTAAATCTTTTTGCAGTCGGTCTTCCTTTAGGGAAACCTGAGGTCATCCTGTGATTTACACAGGTTTAAAGCGTGGTAGGGCAAAGTTTTTGAGTTTTGAATGTGTTCCTAAAAGACTTGCTGTTGGGTTCAGCGGGGTGCTGAGGAGCAAGCAGCGCGGAGCAGTGCTGTTTGATTCTTAGTGTCGCACAAATCTGTGTCTTTTTCAGAGACACATAAAACCTTGGTTGCAATCTTTTCTTTAGCGCCTGGACCTCAGGCTCTGCACCCTCATTTCATGTTCCTTGGCTGGTTTTGATTCTCTTGTGACTACCTTCAACCTCAAGTTATTTTCTAAATTAGAACGTACTAAAACCCTTCAGAGAGAGCAATTGCATTAATAACATTTGCTTTTCAAGACTGAACTTAAAGCTGTGAACAACTGTTAGTTGTTTTAAGCTCTGCAAAGTGAGGAGTGTTTGTTGTGATGTTGGACTCCATTTGAAGGCGGTGGGCCTGGAATATTTAAGAAGTTTGAGGAATTAATATTAGAATTGAATTTATGAGACTACCTGATGACGCCTGTTGTGCTTTTTTTCCCTCTTTAAACAAAGGTATGAGAGTGCTCGTAGATGCCCGAGAGAAGCTTCACATTCCTTGGGGAGACAACTCAAACCAGCTCAATGGAGACAAGTTGATGGCATTTGACACCCGGGCCCCCATGGCGGCCAAGGGGATGGTCGAAGCTCAAGTTTTCTCACAATATCTTCCTGCTATACGAGCGCTATGGGCAGACAGCGGCATCCAGAATGCCTATGACCGGCGTCGAGAATTTCAACTGGTAAGGGATTTGTTCTTTTCAAATGTGATTTTGTTTTTGTGACATGTATTAATATCTAGTGCCGGTACACTTTCTTCACTCACTTCCACAAAACAGTGTCTCTATTCAGAATTTTAGCTTTCAAGAATTGAAGTACTATACAGATGAACTTTAGTGGACTTTATTATAGGCAAGATAAAAATAACATAGGCCTCACGGATGCAATGAAGCTGTTAGTTTTAATTGGTCATTTTTCTTTTTGAAAGTAGGGTCGTATGATTTCCTTAGGTACTTTCTTCTAATTTTGTTTCCTTTTTGAAAACAAATTCCTTCCCATTACAGCAACAATATTCATCTTTTGAAAAACTTGACCTTTTACTCTTAGAATAAGAGTTTGGTAACTGAACCTAGTTGTTCAGAGGTGCAATGTAGCCTTTAGAGGTACTCGTGTTAAGATCCAGATTATTTTACTGTATGTCAAGACATTAACATCTTTAGTGACGTTGAAGTCATTGTACACTTTGTCTCTCTGCGTTTTGTGTGTGTTTTTTTAAAGGCTCCTAAGCATGTTTTACAAAATGTTCCTTCTTAAGAAACAAAATATTCTCGCCTATGTTTTGTACTTGCTTTCACATGGGAAGCACCTAGAATTTATATTTATTTTATATACTTCGACTTAAATAAAACTGTGTGGCTGTTACACAGCATTGAGGAGAGGGTGGGAAAGAAAGGATCCCATCTAGGTGACAGATAACAAAATAATTGGATTAGATTTTTGATCAAGTGTTTTATAATTTAATGGTGAATGCTCTGATTGTATGCTGGGTTTCATTTGCCAAAGCCCAGGCAAGTCCCAGGAATGACAGCGATCTAGACTGTCTGCACAGCGGAGATCCCAAATGTTGTGCTACGATATCAAAATGAAGTGACAGTTAAGACTGCTTTTTGTTTAATGATGTCACCGGCATTTATGGGTGTGGCTACAAAATGCTGTGCGGCCAGCTGTCCTTGCTATTACAGTGTGTTCTCAGAAGCAGTCTTGGCTATTAAAGTTCCAGAAAAGTGATCATGACAGCTTTCATAAAACTGAGACTTGCATCTTCACTTTCCCTGAATTATGACACTGTGTGTCTCACACCGCCCAGCGCCTGACCACGTGCTCCCTGACTTACGTCTCCTTTCCTGCGTGCCTTCTTGAGTAATGACAGCAGCGCCTGCCTCACCTCATTGCTGAGCTGGAGTAGTTGACAGCATTATGCTGAAAATTACTAATTTAACTTGGCCAGTGACCGCTGTCCACTTCTTAGATTTATGGTTCATTGTCCTCTAGTCGGTATTTGGTATTTTATGTTCAGCAGCCTTGCTTGTGTAATTTCCTCCACTCACCCCTTCTCATTTCCCTTCATCCTCCCTCCTGGTTTTAAGTGCTGCTTATTCATCTGAATTTGTATTCTCAGTAAACCAGACGTTCAGTGTACGTTGTCTCGGGCTCTTCTCATTCATTCTTCCAGATCAGGGGAGAAACATCGATGTGTCAGAGCGTCCGCACGTGCTGATGGCGTAAATAAACAAATGACAACAGGCTAGTGTCTCTGTGGGAGCGTGTTGTAATGGAAGTTGGGCTTCACTGACAGGACTTGAATTCACATGTTCCCATCTTGTGGTCTCTGTTGACACGGTCGGGGCATCCCTGTTGAGAAAGCACTCCTGCGTGTTCTCACTCCTAGCAGGCAGGGATGCGCTTCCCCTGTGATGTCCTCAGCATTAATGGTCCCTGGCACATGTTGTCTGTACTAGTTATTATGTGGAATTAATGGCTCTGATACTGTGGATGCTGGGTGGTGCTTGCCATAGTTGTTGGACACTAAGAAGGCATTTGGCTTATTTAAAATTTCCCTCAGGTCTTCGCTTCTTGTCTTGTGTGCACACCGCAAACGCCCAGGTGCTAGCTTTTCTACCCCTGTACAGTCCCTTTCCCTTCACCCATTCCTCCTTTCTCCTTTCCACTGTGTCCTGCTGCCTCTTGCTTGTGCTCCCAGGTGGGCATGTTCAACTACAGCATGGGTTTGCTCAGAAAGCTTTGGTCATTCTTTTTGCCTCCAGAATAGAGCTGGACCTCGGCGTGTGTGCGAATTCAGACTCTGGCCAGTTCGCCTCTGATTCCAGCAATATACAGTTGGTCCTTGAACAGTTTGGGGCCTGAGGGCACTAACCCCCGTGCAGTTGAAAATCTTAGTATAGCTTGATTCCCCAAAAACCTAACTACTGATAGCCTGATGTTGACCGGGAGGCTTTACCCATCGCGTTAGTGATTGGTTAACACGTATTTTTGTATCTGCTATTCATTAAATAGACATGGACGTTCATAAAGTCTTTACCTTGTCTTCTTCACTCTTTGTGGGCCAAGGTGGAAGAGAAAGAGGAGGGGTTGGTCTTGCTGTCTTAGGAATGGCAGAGGTGGAAGGGAGACAGGAGAGGCAGGCGCCCTGAATGTAACTTACTTATTACTTATGTAATAAATTTTATCTGAAGTTCTTGCTTTTTTGTTTCTCTGCAAATGTTTCTTCTATATGGTATCAATCCTCCTCCTGGCGTTTGCTTTTGTTTTCGTTTTCAGCCTCCATATTGTAGAAATAAAAGCAGTCTTGCGTAATCAGGGCCCTTCTGCCAGATTGTCTAGTGTCACTGGGTTTCTGGCACAACTTTTCTAATATGGCTTCTTCTCTGCCTTCTCCGTTTGGCTCTGGTGCACAGGCTCTCATGACCATTAAGTGTTTTAAATCCTCTGATTTGGCGTCTACCTGCTTAGAAGTGGACCTCACAGTTCACGCCTGTGGTGTGCAACTGTACTTCATTAGACCACTGCGCGGACAGCGCCTGTGGCGCCTCTTAATCCCGAGTCCCCTGAGTGTCTGCCCCTGGCCCTGTCTTCGGATGGATCCTGCTGTTATTTCATCTACCCCTTAGATCTCACCTTTCACTTGGTACAGTGGTGACCAATTTTTTTTTTAAACAAATTTTTTTAAAGATTTATTTATTTATTTATACAAGCACTGGGTACAGTCAGAAGCGCTGGAGGGTGAGAGAATTCACCAGAGCCAGAGCAGAGAGCAGAACAGGCAGACTGTCGAGGTACACTGCTGAGGGGAGCGGCGGGCAGCAGGAGAGGTCTGCGCGCCATGTGGGACCCTCATCCAGTGGCCGGGGTCCAACCAGCGCTGCCGGGGCTGCGGGGCTGCAGGCAGCTTCGCAACCCAGCGCTCAACCACTGCGCCACCGGGGAGGCCCCAGTGGTGACCAATTTTAATGCAACTAAATGTGATCCGACAACCCCTTGGTCAGATGCCTATGAAATACTTGTTTAATACAAAACAAAATACAGATTCCTAGACTTTATCACAGGAGCATTTCTGATTTAGAAATCTGAGGTGGGGCCCAGTGTTCTGTATTTCCAGCAGACAGCCATGGGTGATTTGCAGGCATTTTGCTCTGTGCCAAGTGAGGAGGACCAGGCTTCAGTGCCACAGCTTCCCCAGAGCTCCTCCCTGGCTCCCCCTCCCCAGCTGGGATGTGCCTGTGCCCCAAGTCCTCACTGCTGCTTTCTAACCCACTGTCCTTGCCTGTGTTGCACCAATTTGCCTTTGTTTGGTTCTCTCACCAGCATAGGACCTGGCACTTTCTTTTAGTTCCTTGTTTTTTAGACATTCTGAACTATAAGGTTCTTTTTGGGGAAAAAAAAGTCTCATATTAAGTTCCTTCTGGGAAATATGAGTTATTTCTGTACGCTAGTTTGTTACTTTTCTGGGAGAGGGGAACTCATATTACAGAACCATAATTTTTCTTTTTTGTTATGTTTAACAATCCAGCCAATTCTATAGCTTCCCTACTTTATGTAAGGGGCAGAATCTCCCGTGTCATAAAATACTCACTCCCCCAGCCCATTCCATTTGAATGCACTCCACTCCCTCCTTTAAAACACACAGAGCTGCCGTAACTTCTATTTCTAATGAATATTTCTGAATCTTGGCTGGAAAAAGTAAACATCAGGGTAATGGGAGGAGTTGATAGATAAAATAACTAAAATTAGCTCTGTTTCAGCCAAAAATTATTAATGTGATTTGAAATGCAAAAAATTGGGGAGGTAGTTTTTAAACTAATAATGGCTTTTTGGGCTTAAGATGAATGACTGGACTCTGGATAGTGGGTTTTTAGTAGGCCATTCTTTTGTTAGTAAACTTTGGGTAATAAACATCACTGTTTTCTTTCCCGAGTTCCCAAAGGCAAACATTTCCTTTTCTGGTTGGTTTCATTATGGCTAAGCTAGGTAATTCACTGTGGCAGAAGAAAAATTTCATGTAGATAGAGGCTTAAGGTACCTCTGCAGTTGTTACAAATGAACACCTGGGGTGATAGCCCTAAGAAGCTAGGGCTCTTAGTAGTGCATTAAGTGTAGTGCTCTCCCTGGCTGCCTGGTCTGCAGTCTGCCTCTGCAAGAGACTGTCTTCATAAAAACTTCTTATGGGACTATAGTTAGTGGATTTGGTAACTTAGAAGACAATGGGAGTCAGTCACTTATTCAGAAGTTTGAGCGAAATTTATAGGACGGGTTGTAGAGGATGGGTACATTTGTGCACTGGGAGGAACACTCCGGAGCTTCCTAGTTTCTCTACACTCTTTAACATTGTCAGCATTATTAACATAACTTCCTGTAATGATGGCCTTTCTTTGCAATTCCTGAAACCAAAACTATTTTCTTGGTTATCTTAGTACCTTTAGTTAGACTCAGACTTAAATTTTCTCACTCAAGTACTACAGTTTGTGCCTGATGATAGTTACACTTCTCCAAACTGATGAGGTAGTTTATTCATTGAGACAGAACTTTCCCTAGTCTGTGTAACAAAGTAACTATTTTGCTTCTTGCATTGACCTGTGAAAGAACTGACTACTAAGTAAAACAGAACTTCAGTTTGTACTAGACTGTTTCTTTATTTGCTTTGCAGTATGAATGTGAAATACTGTCGAGTTAGAGGCATTTGTTTATTCTTCAACACTAATTTGGATTTGCTTTAACAAGTAAATCCATTAGTACTTTCAGTTATAAACTATTATGTTTCTGTTAGGGAAGCATTTGGTCCATTTTCTCTATCAATAGATAAAAAATTTTGACTTCAGGTTGCTGAAAACCTGTTGTCCCCTGATGCTAGGATTTGGGTAAAAATCTGTGATGTAATTACCATTAGAGATTGTAGTGATTTTAAATGTTAGGTCTCTATAGATAGAATTTCCTTTAGGTGAATTTGACCAGCTGTCAAAGTGGTACGTTATTCAAACCTTGGAAACCCAAAACTGCGGCACGGTTTACATTAAAAACAAAGAGGATGTTTGGCTTTTGCTTATAATTTTAATAGAATTTTGTGAGATTGTGTGTACATACACACTTTGTGAGATACAGTAGTGTTTCTGTGTCTTGTACTGTGTTAATGTGTTCAAGTTTATGTTCTCTTTAAAATCATTTTTGGTAGAAATGTGAATAGCCTGGGGATGCCTGGGCTCTAGGTACTGAGTGGGGATTGTGGAATACCATGCCGCTTTCCATCCTGGCTTTTATTGCTGAATAAGGCTAGTGGTATAGTGATTTATTCTGCTCTGAAAGTGTTTATTAAGCAACTAAGTGGTAGGGTAACGAAAGGGTTTTGTTACGAAAACTAAACTTTAGTTTCAGAACTCTTTATAGAGTATTGACCTAACCCAGGAGAAAGGGTTGTGAGCTCACTTTTGAGAAAAGCATAATAGCCACTGGACATCTGGGGCTGAATATACCCTGTTCATTTTTCTCATATAGGCAGCAGCCCAACCAAGTTGGGGTATCTAGTCATACTAGCCCAAAACAGGCACCAATTTCTTTCTCCAGAAATTATTATAATTCAGGTGTTGATAACTGCATCACTTTTAATACCTTATGTTTTACAGAAATTGCTTGGTGCTTTTCAAAGTTTCCTGTACATGTATTATCATGTAATCCTTTAAAAAAAAATAAACAGAAATAGGATGCATGCTATTACCCCTACTTCACAGGTTTAAAAAATGAGATGCAGAGTTCTTTGATGCTTTGGATCACAGAGCTAGTAAATGAGAGTGTAGATCCCAGAGTCCTGAGCTGCCGACTCAGTCCACAGTGCTGGCCGCCCCGTGTTTGGCAAGCGCTCCGGCTTTAGGTGCACGGCACATGCCTTCCTTCATTCCCAGCCTCTTCGGACCCGCAGCCACACCAATTATAAATACTTTTCTATTAAGTTCTAGCATGTTATGGGTACGGTTTTATTAAGAACACACAGCATTACACTAATATTCACATAGCTTTTGTATTTTGAACTGCCTTGATATCCTTGTGCCATTTCTTGTTCACTTTATTACCTTATGTTTACGAGAGGGAGGACAATGGGGGACTAATAATAGAGCATTGGCATGAAGCTTCGGTGGAGGCTGAGGAAGCTTGTGCACATATTGAGTGGCAATAAATATGCCCCCAAAGTTATGTAGATGTGTACATGACTGACACATTGTATCATAGTTGTGTTATAAATCATCTTAAAGGACATTTAATGGTAAATTTGCTTAGAGTGGGACAGTTCGTCCTTTTTTTTAAAGATTTATTTATTTATTTATACAAGCACTGGGTACAGTCAGAAGTGCGGGAGGGTGAGAGAATTCACCAGAGCCAGAGCAGGGAACAGAGCAGGCAGAAGGACCGAAGCACACTGCTGAGGGGAGCAACTGGTGGCAGGTCTGCGCGCCATGCGGGACCCTCCTCCTGTGGCCAGGGAGCAGCCGGGGATCGAACTGGTGCTGCAGAGGCTGCGGGCAGCTTTGCAACCCAGCGCTCAACCGCTGGGCCACCGGGGAGGCCCGGGACAGTTCGTCCTTTATCCCTCACCAGGATAAAGGCTGTTTAAATCTTTACCTCCTTGAAAACTTATTGTTCCAGTGAGCCCCAGCTGGGGTTCTGGCAGTGAACGGGGTTCGAATGTACCCGGAAGCCTAGGAGTTTAATGGCGACCAGCTATCTGACAGGCAGCCATACGTTTTTCTGGGAAAATGTCTTTTTTATTTTGGCACATATCTGGCATATTATTGTTGAATTTGCTCTTGGTTTGGAGAAAAGAGGTACCAGAGCGTTTTGTTCTGTTACTTGTATGAATTCCTTTGCAGTGTTTCTCATGTCGCTGTCACAGTTTTCATAATGCTCATGAACGTTCCAGATTGCAGTAGATTGCAAGTTCTTGTTCCAGTTAGAAACTACCTTTTTTTAAAAATGTGTATTTCTGGAAATTAGCAGTGATTTTTATTTCCTAGCTTGAAGTACTTAATTTTTTCCCTAGCTAGGTGGTAGAATTCATTTTTGTCTATAATATGAGCATATTTTTGGTATACAAGATCCCTTTCTTTAAGAGTGTGTTTTATCCATGTTTGAGAGCAGTGTTAGAATGGACAGATAAGAATCAAGGAAACAGTTTTGTTTTGAGAACTGGACTTCCATGGTCTTGGCTGAAGTAACAAATCTGTTGCAGTGATAGTTGTTTATATTAATCTCAAATTTAATCTTTTTTTGTCAAAATGAATAAAAAAGAGATTTAAATCAGAGCATTGGATGAACCTTTTCATCCCCAACTAATCTTCAATCAATGGAGAATACATTAGTAGAATTATTCTTTGTTGATTTATTGGGGATCTTTTGTTTGTTTTTAAGTCATGAGAGCAGTTTACTTGCTATGTGGACCTTGACTTTGTATCTTCCAACCAATTAAATAGCCATCTTTAAATTTAGTCTTGTATTTTACATATTGTAAAGCATTTTTACAAATGGTTTTAATGTGATGACTTTAAAATTTGATGTGGTTTTCTGATATGCTGTGAGATAAAGTAGTACTAGACAGCCAGAACTCATGTCCTGGCTTTGCTGCTTACCGTGTAAGCTCGAGGCAGTCCCTCAGCCTCTCTGAATTTCTATTTCTGCAACTGTAAAAATGAGGATGATCCAAAGACATCTTCGTTGTAATAGGGATAATCCATGTAAAACCTTTTGCACAGTGCTTGATGGATATTAACCATATTATTATTAATCATAATACTAGTGCCCATTAATACTTCTAATATACTATATACACATGAACCATAAATAACTTGAAGAAAATAAAGCACTTTGATTCACTCCGTGACTTGACTAAAATTCTGAATTCTAAATAATGCCCAGAATGATTCACATTCTTGTTAGACCAGTGTTCTCTCTAATAAAGGAGCACCTCAGAGAGAGGTTTATCTATGCTGGTTCTTGTTCCCTTCTGATATCACTTTGCCTGATTTTCAGATTGAAAATTTGTGATGTGGTTCTTCATTTATTCACAGACTCTTTATAACATTTTGTGGAGGTGGGGATAATTTCTGAACTTTTAACATTAGAAACAAAAGCAGAAACAATATCTAGCCTAGTTAGCTCTGTACTTATTTTTATATTGACTTGTTTTTTTTCCTTACATGAGATATACATGCACTCAGTTTAAATGCTTTTACCTTTATTTTGCCTCTATTATTGATTAAATTTTCTGTCTCCATAAACAACATAAAACTTTTTAATCTTTATTTTAAAAAATGGATTAATCTGTCTTCCTGATAGCCATAAAGATAACATTTCTGAAAGCCCTTTGCCTAGATATTCATTTGAAACCAGCAACATTTTGTAAATAATGGGTCTGTAGCTTTATAGCTGGTCCCAGTTTATGTTTGTAAAGCAGTTTAAAACACATGTGTAGCTAGGGAGTCAAACGTAGTTGTGAAAATAAATGTGCTTTGACATGATACAGCATTGTAAGATTGCAGTGCAACTAGCCACGACTGCTCATTTCCCTTTTTACTGTGAGGTTTGTAGCTAGAATTAATTGTTTGGAGAGAGTGACTGAGCACTGCACAAGTGTCGGCCACTGCTTACCTTCCTGTTGGAGGGAGATCATCTTGGGCCCAGGTGCTAGTGCTCTGGCCCTCCACGGACGTGCTGCTTCCCTTTTCTCTTGCTCTCTGGTGACACCCGCCACACACACACACACACTCCCTTCACCTCTTTCCCTTTCTGCGTTTGCTGTGCCCAGTGGCACAGGCCTTCTGCACACACAGGTTCACGTGAGTATTTGGGCTTCTTTCCCAAGATAATAAAATCCTTAACATTCACAAAATACAGAGTGATTTTTAAAGATTTCATATACTTTTTGTGAATTGTTAGTACTTTTGATCAATTTTATGAAAACCAGCTGAAAACATTAACAGAATGACTGTTTTTTTCTCATGGAGCAAAATAAACAAATTTCAGATTTGGTCCCCTAAAGAAGAAACTGTTTTACTGATTTTGGCATTTGAGAGCAGTGTTAGCCCATGGCAGAGACTCTTCTTTTACTCCCCCTATCTCCACCAAAAAGCATCATGGCATCTTTGGGTTCCTTGAGCCTGGAAAGTTCCTTAGCCCATTAATAGGGCATTTCTCTTCCCTTTTAACGCTTCTGAAAAGGTAAAAGTAAAAGAGCTGAAATGATGAATAGCTGGAGTGAGAGACTTTCACGTTCCTTTCCAGTGTCGCGGTTACTGTTTTCCTAGTCTGTGGGTAGTCTGTTTTAAAATTATTTCTCTGTTAAATAGGACCTACTACCCCGATAGAAGTTGCATAGAGAATCTGTCATATCACCATGTGATTTTCCTTTAGGCCTCATGATAAGAAATACGGTTGTATTCATTTACCAGTAAGAAAAAAACTTGCGGCAGCTACTAGCAGTGAGCAGCTGCTCTCGGCCTTCAGAGTTGTTAGAGAGCTGTTCAGAAGTCACTGCCTGCCAGCTCTGCTGCAAGAGGCCTCACAGATAGATGTATGTGATTATACTTTAGACAGCTACATTGCTATCAAGTATCACGTGGTCGCAATTCGTTTTTGTTGCTTTTGAGAAACCTAATAATTGAACGCTATATATTCACAAAACCGCAAACACTATATTAGTTGAAATATTTTAAAAAAGGATGTGATTTAGCCTATTGAGTTAAAATATTACGGTACAAATACATTTGTTATTTTTTAGCTGTTACTAACTTGCTACTTTTGCAGTAAAACTATCTTTATGAGCTACAGCTTCAGTGGTGATGGGGACTCTGAATTGCTGATATAGATAGCCCCCATACACGTGGACTGCAGACTTGGGAAAGGAGAATTATGCTTAATTTTTTTCTTGACTTTCTAAATTCTGTTATCAAATGTTGCAACGAGTTTAAAAAGCTGGTGTTAGAGTTTAGTAAGAAGCCAAGATTCCTGCCTGTGTTTTGCATATTTGGCCTTACTGTCTTTCTTTTGAAAAAGAAGGCTCTTTATTTGAAATTAAAGTTCAGGGCCTCCCCGGTGGCGCAGCGGTTGAGCGCTGGGTTGCGAAGCTGCCCGCGGCCTCTGCAGCGCTGGTTCGATTCCCGGCTGCTCCCCGGCCACCAGAGGAGGGTCCCACATGGTGCGCAGACCTCTCCTGCCGCCCACTGCTCCCCTCAGCAGTGTGCTTCGGTCCTTCTGCCTGCTCTGCTCCCCACTCTGGCTCTGGTGAATTCTCTCACCCTCCCGCGCTTCTGACTATACCCAGTGCTTGTATAAATAAATAAATAAATCTTTAAAAAAAATTAAAGTTCATTTTGTAGAAATGGATTCTTTATTATATAGAACTATATATATGACTATCTGACCTTTTTATATCTAATTTTATACTACATTCAAGTATTAAGGTATAGGGCATTGCTTTGAGTGTCTTTTTATTTATTTATTTATTTTTAAAGTTTGAAAGTCACCCTTTTTTTTTAACATTTATTCATTTATTTATTTATACAAGCACTGGGTATACAGTCAGAAGTGTGGGAGGGTGAGAGAATTCATTGGAGCCAGACGGGGAACAGAACAGGCAGACTGACTAAATACACTGCTGAGGGGAGCAGCGGGCGCGGCAGGAGAGGTCTGTTGCGCCATGTGGGATCCTCACCCATGGCCGGGGATTGAACCGGCGCTGCAGAGGCTGCAGGCAGCTTCGCAGCCCAGTGCTCAGCCACTGCGCCACCAGGGGAGGCCCTGAGTATCTTTTTATTATGATAATATGGATTCATTTTCTCTTCCTATGTGAAAAATGATGAGCAAATATAATAGGTATTGAGGGCAAGAAGCCTTGGGTAGCAAATTCAAGACTTCTTGTTTAGTAAGTCTGCTAACAGTTCATGGCAGCTCTCAGCAGCCATCTAATAACACATTATTGAACACCTGTTAGTAAGCCGGGCCTTTTTTGCAGAGCATTGGCCAGCGAACTAAGTGAAAGTAATCACTGTTTCCAGTGATCGTCTCTGCTAGTTGGAAGAACTTACGTTAGAGTCTTCCTACGTAGGCCAACAAGTAAACAACCACACGTGTGGTAAATGCTTTGAAGGAAAAGTAAAGGAAGCAATGAAAGAACAGGAGGATCTGAGGAAGTAGGGTTTTACATGAAGGTTAAGACGCATTCATTCGGCAGTGCCAGCCTGGTGAAGGCAAGGGAAGGGGTGCAGTTAGGAGGGGCACCATATGTGCAGGACCTGGCGTGGGAAAGACTTGCTGGGGGGTGGAAATTAGAGGGAATGAGGAGAACAGTCAGAAGGTGGCTCCAGAGCTCTTGTTCTGTCGGTTGCTCCACAGTTGAGAGACTGTTGTAAAATATGAAAAAAAACAAACAGTGGACTTAAGATATTCATTATAGGGGAAATCACTGGGGTCCTGATCCTGATATGAGATGAGGGAGAGAGGCGTGTGTGAAGAGTGACTTGTGTTTCTGCCTTTAGTAACCATGTGGGGAGGTGCTTTTTGCTGAAATGAAAAGATTGAGAATGATATTTGAGGGGGAAGGTGAAGATTGTAGATGGGCTCACTAGGGGCGACACCTGTGAGACGTACAGGGAGACTTGAGCAGACAGGTATGTGAGTCTGGAATTCAGAACAGAGTTCTAGGCTAGAGGTAGAAGTATGGGAGTTGTTTGTACTCAGGTAAGATTTAAAGTGTGCAGAGTGCCTACAATTACTCAGGAAAAAGATGTAAAGAGAGATTAGGGTTCAGGATAGAATCTTGAAAAACCTTTTGAGAATGTTTAGAGGAGGGCATGCTACCAGAAATGCCAGAGAGGAAGGACAGATTTAGGAAAACGTCATGCAGTGGAAACCAGGGAAGTGTCCAAGGAGAAAACAGTGGCCATTGGTGCCACGTGTCCCTGACAGTGCCTATAAAGTGAAGACTGACATGTCCAAGAGTTTGGCACCAGGAAAGTTACAGCTGAGGGTGGCAGGTGACGTAGTGAGAGCTAAGCCAGGCTGGAAGCTTCAAGAGGGAAGAGAGGTGAGGAAGTGGGAAAGATTCACTTGAAATCAGGCTTACTGTTCTCACTTCCTTTTGCGGTGCTTTAAACCACCTGGCTTAGTAGGTTGGGTTTTTTTCAGGCCTTTTTAAAGTTCAAGAGGACATTACATTTATGTTTGCCAATTTCTTTAACTCTCACTCTCAAAAGAGTTAATGTCAGTTAATAATGGGATTTTTTTTTTTTTTTAAGATTTATTTTTTTATACAAGCACTGGATACAGTTGGAAGTGCGGGAGGGTGAGAGAATTCACCAAAGCCAGAGTGGGAACAGAACAGGCAGACTGACAAAATACACTGCTGAGGGGAGCAGCAGGCGCGGCAGGAGAGGTCTACATGCCATGTGGGACCCTTGCCAGTGGCCAGGGATCGAACCTGCACTGCAGAGGCTGTGGGCAGCTTTGCAGCCCAGCGCTCAACCACTGAGCCACCAGGGGAGGCCCCAGTTAATAATGTTTTATCTTCATCTTTGAGCTTAGGTAGACACAGTTAGTTTGTTACTTTGTACTTAATTATTTCACTCACTACCCTTTCCTATTTTAGTGAGGGCAGTAATTTGATCAGACATTACACTCACTCATTCGTTTCGTCGCTCCTTCTGCAATCATGTTCTGAGTACCTGCCCACAGCAGGTTTTGGACCCAGGGGACTCAATCTGCTTGTCTGGCTGCCTCTATGGGGAACTGATAAGTCAGCCAACCAGCAGCGATTGCAAATGATAATGGCAAATGCTGCAGCATGCTGTATTTGTTGCCAGGAGTATGCAAAATCCCTAAGTTCTCACTAACCCAGAAGAGACCCAGGGGAGCATATAGTCCACCTCCCTCCATTCTGTACATAAGGCACAGGCCCATGGAGGTTAAGGTCGCAGCTAGTTTTGGTGATAGAGCTAAGGCTGGAGAACTGCAAAGCCCACATCTGATACTCACTGCATGCTTTTCTACATAACACGATTAATTGAGCAGTGAATTGGAAACAGAAACTAATAATGCCAGTATAAATTTTCAGCTGATCTCCTTCATTCATCAGTATTTGAAGACATTTGCCGATTGCCTTGCTTTGCTGTCTGACATGATTGGCAGATGGGGAGTAGAGGGGAATTAACACTCTTGTGGGTGGAACTTCCCTGCTAGCCAGAGATTTGGGATGATGGATTAAACCATAAACTGGGAGTAAAGTGATCTGGTTTTCCTCTTACCCACTGTGTGACCTCAGGCATAGCATTACCTTATTAATGCTGATTGTTAGTAGTAATTAATGTTGATCATTATGTAATATTTGAATTGGAGGATTTCATGCTACACTGTAGCACATTATCATAGAACAGAACTTTCCATCTTGTGTGCATTCGCAAGGACTTCTGGGTATTATGAGTGCTCTTATAGGCCCCTTTATTTAGATAGCAGGGGAATTGAAACTGTATTTGGGAAGTGTGTTCTGTGTTGGAAAACTGCATGTTCTTTTTTTTCTTTTTAACAATTGAGATCATTTCTTTTAGAGAATTTAAAAAATTAACTAAAATGCTGGTACTGGCATCGTTAGATATTTATTAATATGCTGTCGGGATTATGCAATATATGATTGACTCTTTGAAAATGTACTTTAATTTTGAGGAAATTTTCAAGGCTCAAAACTGTAAGCTTTTTTGGTGAAAAGTAGGAAAGTTATTTATTTATTTTTATTTGTTTAAGGGTGTTACTTATAGGAGCCAGAATCCAAATTGGCATTTTTTTTAATTTTAAATTTTAAAATCTATGTTTCATTGTAGAAGAGCCTCAGCTGGTCACTATACCACCACCCCAGGGCATCTCTGTTGACATTTTAGTGTATTTTCTTCCCATATTTGAATAGCATATTGGGTATTGAGATAATTTTTTCTCTACTTTTTGCACAGTTTTATATCCTGTTCATTTAATGTTGCAACATTAGTGTTTCCTGGAGGAGATGATTTTTCTCAGAGAACTGGTTAGGCACTTTTGTAGAGTTGGATGTGAATTATTTACTTTAAATGGAAAATTCTTTCTTGTACATGTTTGTTTTAAACAGAAGGTGGTGGAGCTAAATGGCAACATGGAATAAATAAAGAGTAAATCTTCCCGATGTTGCTGCCCTGTGGAGGAACGTTACATCACATCCACACTAGCCCATCTCTGCAGGTTAAATGCCTATTTGATATTTGTATTTAATTTTTAAGGAAAGATTTTTAAAAAGAAATCCTGACCTCCATTCTGAAACCTGTGCAATTTTGAGGGGCCAAAATTCTTTTTTTTTTTTTTTTTTTAAAGATTTATTTATTTATTTATACAAGCACTGGGTACAGTCAGAAGCGCGGGAGGGTGAGAGAATTCACCAGAGCCAGAGCGGGGAGCAGAGCAGGCAGAAGGACCGAAGCACACTGCTGAGGGGAGCAGCGGGCAGCAGGAGAGGTCTGAGCGCCATGTGGGACCCTCCCCAGAGGCCGCGGATTAAACCCGCGCTGCAGAGACTGCGGGCAGCTTCGCAACCCAGTGCTCAACCGCTGCGCCACCAGGGAAGGGGCCGAAATTCTTGTGTAGGGTTTTGAGAATAACTAGTACTTTCTTAGGATAACAAAATTGAACAGCTTAAAAGATATGTGTGTTCATATATAAGAAACACATTATCTATAAATGCTAATTCTAGACTTATAATTAGCTAAACTTTTTCGCAGTCTTTTCAGGATGAAACATTTTAATAAGTAAAATGAAGTCCTTTTCTGGGACTTCTATAGTAGGACCGTTACTAAACGGCATTAAACATTTTGTGTTATATATGTGAGAATTTGGTGGGAATATAGGAATACTCGTGGAGAAATTTAGACCCTTAGCCTTAAATTATTTCATTGTTAAATCTAATTGAAAAAGTTGATATAAAAATAGTTACTAATTTGTGAGCGGTGGTAAGAAAGTGAGTAGTTTAGAACATAGTGATAACTGGGCCTCCCCAGTGGCACAGTGGGTTGAGCACAGCTCTCTAAAGCTGTCCACAGCCTCTGCAGCACTGGTTTGATTCCCGGCCTCCCAGAGAGAACCCCACATGGCGTGGCAGACCTCTCCTATCACACCTGCTACTCCCCTCAGCAGTGCTTTTGATCTGTCTGCCTGTTCTGCTCCCCACTCTGTTTCTGGTGAATCCTCTCACCCTCCTGTGCCTCTGACCTGTACCCCAGCTATTGTATAAATTAAAAAAAAAAGTATTTCTTAAAAAAAAAAAAGAATATAGTGATAATTTAGTTCATTCCAAAAATCCTTTTTTAACCACCCTCTCCAAAAATATGTTACTTCTAATGTGTACTACTACTACTACTACTTTATAGCTTATATGCAAGGAAAAATTGAAATAATCTAAATCAGAAAAAAATAGGTTTTTAAATTGATTAACCATTGTTTGGACAAAGGCATTCTTCTAGAAATTCTGCTTAGGCTATTGTAAACTGTCTTAGTCTCTGGAAAGGGATTTAATTTGAAAAAAATTTCAAATATTGAGTGGTTAATAAAGTGACTAATTTTGGTTCTTTTGAAAGTTTTAAATGATGTCCATAGAAAATGTTATCAAGAAATTTGAAACTGCATTCAGTTGGAGTCTACTTAATTGTGGCCTGTCTACAGAACAAAGAAAAATAACTTACATTTCCTTGAATATAAATTGTGTTGCACTTACTGAACCAAACAGAAAGGTATGAATGATTGTACTTAAGAGATAAAGATAAAGACGGCAGTATTACCCTTAGGAGAAACTATTGCCATTACTTTATAAAGTTTTTTTTTCCCCCCAGAGAAAAATGAATAGAGGAAACCATTATGGAAAAAAGTAGGTCATCTCAAAGATAAGGAATGATAAATGGATCCTTTGAGAAGACTAGGCAAAAGAAGAATGTTGGAAGGATACGAAACGAAAGGAGAAACGAAGGAGAAATGAAGAAGTGAAGGTTCTCACAAATTCTGAGAACCTGTGGGTAAAGCTAGCTAGGGTCTTTAGCATATTTTATTTTAAAATAAAATTAGCTAAGGGTGGAAAAAGATCTGAAACCATTTTAGAGTGTGGTTTCAAGATCTTTTCACATTGTCATTTTCAAAGCTATGAATGAGCAGTGTAAATTTCACCTGTTTACCACATAAAAAGATTGTGCTGCTTATTAAGCTCTTTGAATTGCTTTATTTTCCTTTTATACAAAGGTTAGGTGTCTATTGTAGAAGCAAATTAATTTTGTAAGTTTACTGAGGCTTTAAATTTCTTAAGGTCCTATTGCTAAAATATAAGTAGTAGTTCCAGTCATTTTTCCTGTACTTTTTAGCAGCTTAACATTACTAAATGGAGTACAGGCTCATTGATTTTTAGCTGTACACAATCTCTGGGCGTTAGCTTGGGAGGCAGTGGGCTATGGTGGATATTTGAAAATAGTCTCTAAGGATGTGGAGAAGAAGGCAGCTAGAACGATCTAGTAGAGTAGTTACCAAAACCGTTTTTAAAGAGAAAGAAGGAGAAAACTATTTATAAATGTACAATTCACATGTGTGAAATGAAAGCCTGATGTTTTTCTTGTGAGACCTACTTGAACATAAATATTGCTTGAAACCTATTCTTGTAATAAGATAAAGCTAAATTGGCTTCTAATCTAGTTTCTTAGTATTCTTGGCATTTTTACAAAGTTTTAGAAATAACCCATTTGATTTGGTGTAGTCAGTGGCAAAAGATAAAATCAATACAAAATCCAGCTTTGAGTTAACTGTGTGTCCAGATCTGAACTGATACTAGGGACAGGTATGCCACCCTCACTTCTCTTGGCACTTAAGATTGATTTGGTGGATTAGTGGTAGACCTGGGAAGCCATTTTTCACGGGCACATTAGGCAGTTGTGATATGCTACCCATATTCAAAACCATGGTCTCTAGAAAAGGAGTCAGAAACTTTCTGTGAAGGGCCTAACAGAAAGATAATGCAGACTTCGCATGCCAGGAGACAAAATCAGGAACGGTATGTAGGTATATGACAGGACAAAACACAAATTTCCACGCAATTTTTTATTTATGCAATTCAAAATATAATAAACTGTATACAGTGTTGTGTAGCAGCGATTTACTAATAAGAAGAATGGGATTCTTTTGCAGGGGTAGGACTATTCTTGATTGGGGTTCCGAGCTTTCATGTTTCCTGTCAATCAAGATCAATTGCAGTGTTCATCAGTGCTGATCTGGAATGAGCTTTTACACATTTCATTCTTTAAAATGTCTTTTTACACATACAGGAACCGCCAAATGAGCATATGATTTTAAATGAGCTTAGACATTGCTTAGAAAATACAGAATTGTTAGATTCTTCTCCAGGTTTGCTTCTTCACATATTTACATGCCAGATTAATCATTTCTAGTTGAAATTTAGGTGTCACTTTTCACTGTACAGTTAAATGGATTTTAAAATATGGAAATTTCCATTCATTTCCTTTGGGGTCTGTCTGAAAGATGCTGCCGGAACTGTAGTTGGAGTTTAAAAATATGTATCTGCTACCAACTGGTGTGAAAATGTTGTTTTAACTTTTGACAGCAAAGAGGTTATAAAACAATTCCACGTTGCTTATGATTCAAATGCTAATTTTTGAATTGTCTTAACCACTCTTGTAAGTTTTGCAAAAACTGTTTTGCCTTTAATTTTGGCTTGAATTCATTAAGAAATACCATAAAAATTTCCAAAAGCTAATTTCAAAATTGTTTGGTGTTGCACATTAGTGGTTGAAGATAGTTTTTAATCAGAAAAATTCAATTCTATCCAGCAGTACAAAAAAATTGCAGTATAAAAATTATCTCTGTTAAGCCATTGAATTGTGTCGTAGAACAAAGGTAGCATGTTTACCTTCTATTTCTGACAAACATTCAAGGAACTGATGATGTTCAAGTCCCCAAGAGTGAGTTGAATTCCTTGTCGACTCCATGGCTTCAACAGCTCACGATGTCTTCATCTCCCACAATGTATCGTTATAACCATTTCCACAATTTTTGTTATTTTGGCCAACTAAGCCATTCTGTGCTCCACATATATCCTTTACCTACATCAATTATAACATACGCTGGCATATTCCAGTTTAGGTTGTACCAATCCAGGGTTTTCTCAACTTTGAAAATACTCTCATTTGTAGTTCTCCCACACAAACTGTTCATACGGGCTCATTTTTGAGTCACTTCAATCTTGGCATTGGTTCCTTGAGTAAACAACTGAGCAGTAAATGGTAGTCCTTCTTTGGCTAGCAGATATGAACTACTTGGAAACTGAAGTTGTATTCTCATTTTCACTTTTTATTTTTGTGAAGAAATTCTGTGATGAAGTGTTCCATTTTAGAGTTTGTAATTTTTTTTTTTTTAATTTTATCTCTGCACGACTTACTCAAGGATCCTCCGTCTCTCCTCCAGTCTAATTTTTTTTTTTTAAGATTTATTTATTTATTTATACAAGCGCTGGGTACAGTCAGAAGCACGGGAGGGTGAGAGAATTCACCAGAGACAGAGCGGGTAGCAGAGCAGGCAGACCAACGAAGTACACCGCTGAGGGGAACAGTGGGTGGCAGGAGAGGTCTGCGCGCCATGTGGGACCCTCGCCCGGTGGCCAGGGAGCAGCCGGGGATCGAACCTGCGCTGCGGAGGCTGCCGGCAGCTTCGCAACCCAGCGGTCAACCGCTGCGCCACCAGGGAGGCCCATAGATTTTGTAATTGTTTTAACCATTACTTTCCCCTGAGTTGGGATTATTTTAAAGAGTGCTTAGGCTGGCAAAGGTGACATATGTTGTAGTCTTTCAGCCTTGCTGTGGTGTCACTGCATAATCAACTCAGTGCTTTGCCATCCAGTTTGATAATCAAAATTATTCACATTCCATTGTCTTACAAGCATGACATTTAAAGCCCTCTTTTCCTTTTTTGTTTATTGTTTTGATTGACGTGTACTAAAATTAAAAAATGGTGGCAATACTGGTGACACTTAAAACATCTCCTGTGTGGCCTGTGGTGCTCAGAGCAGTAATGTCAAGTGAAGGGGCATGGCGCCCACTTTCTTTGGTGAGGTGGCTTGGAAGCAGCGCTGGGCAGCACCTGGACACAGGAACATGACCCACTTCTCATACGGTGTTATTTGTGGATGTGGGTGTTGAATTTCATATAATTCTCAGATGTCACAAGATATTCTTTTGTTTTCTCTTTCTTTTTTGTCATCCTTTTAGAAATGGGTCACACAGAAACAGGCAGTGGTCTGTATTGGGTCTGTGGGCCTTAGGTGGACGACTCCTGCTTGAGAACACAGGGGTAATTCCATGGCTCTCAGCCACTCTTCCTCTGCTCACTACCATGGTTGTGCTGGCATATGCTTTTGCTACAGTGCTGTGATAAGGATCAGTTTTAAAACTCCTAAAACATATTACCAAATGACTTTCTAGAATATGTAGACCTTCATTCTTTAAAATGTGTATTTGATCCTTATCTCTACAAAATTTTTTTATAAGCGTTTAGATCAGACTTTGAAATTGAATGCTCTACTTTGTGCTGTCATCATGTAAGTAGAGTTGCCCTGTTCCTAGTGACAGAAAGCTGCCAGTGTTTGAGTAGATTATTCTTTTAAAAAGCAGATAATTTCTTCCTGTGTATTCTTTGACCAGCTTAAATTCCACATCCTTTTAAAGTAGCTCATACTAAATCCTCTTTCGATGTTTTAGCTGTGCAGAAGAGAGCTTTGAATCAATCTGTCATTTGTTTAGTAACAGGGCAAGTGAGCTGCCAAGTTTCCCTGTAACTATGCACTTTTTAAAATGGAAATTGTTTTCTAATTTGTGTTCTCAGCTTTAACTTCAAACTCCGATCCCCTGGCACATTTTGTCTTTGCAAGCAAAGGAAGAATCTTCATGATTCTCATGAATGGGCGTGGCATTGAGGCTCTACCCCCATTTAGACACAATGTTGTGAAGCCAACACAAAATCTGGTCATAAAACTAGTAGAATTTTTGAATTCAGAGAGACACAGAATTAATTGGTTTCGTCTGTCATCTCACATTTGAGTCTGTAGTTAACTTGGGCTCACCAGCTCTTACTGACTCAGCTGCAGAGCTTATCTTGTGACTAGAATCCAGGTCTGCTGGCTGCTCTGCCATTGCTTACATGGACCTGATATCCATGGGTCGAGGAATACTGGGAGATTTTTTCAGAATACTATGCTACTGTAGTAAACTACGTTGCAGGCTTACTATAGTAACCTAGAAGGGTACCCTAGTCCTCTGAACTGAGAAAAAAGAATGAAGAGGTGATGACATAGACTATCTATAATTCAAAAAATCTTAAGTGTGAAATGGCTTTTCTTTGGCGTTGTATATAATAATAAAAATTTCTTTCAATAACATACACCGGGGACAGGTATAATGGCGTTTCAAAGAGTCAACAAAAAAGGGACTCATGATATTTCTTGGTTGATAAAAGAAATGATTTTTGGATTAGTCAAGAGATTCGGCAATATAACTTGAATAATGAATGACAACAAAAGTGAATTTTAGCTTAATGGACATGTAACATACAAGGAAAGGAGAACTTAAATCACTTACACAAACTGAAATCGTTGTGAAGGTAGAACTATAGTGATTATCTCTTGAGCCACGGAACTTCCTCATTTTACAGACTGGGAGAAGTTTACAGGCTCACCAGATAGCTATCAGTGTTAGAGAAAAGAGTAGAATTAACCTCTTTCCCTTAACATTCATATTAAACAAGTGGAAGACTTCTGATCACTTCTGAAACCTTTAGCAAAAATTGTTATGGGGGAAATTTCCCTCCAAAATTTCATACTTTAGTCACCAAATTCTTTTGGGGAGGGGGGAGGCTACCAGATGCCAGCCAGGCCCTGAGCATGGGGTGAAATTTGCCTCAGAACACTAACACATGAACAAAAGGCAGGGATCAGAACTTCTGGGTTGCTGAGGACAGAGATGGCCATTCTTCCTTTTCCACATCCTTCATGGTTAAGTTGGCAACAATGCACGTTAATTTGGAAAATTTTTGAGGTTGTAAAATGACAGATTTTCTTTTGTGTTACCCTGCTGATAAAACTCTTTAACTCTACTGTGAGAAATTTCCCCTAAATTACCTAATTCAGAGAAGTATTCATCCTTTTATAGCATGTCTGTTTGCATATGTATATGTGCATCTGTGTGTGTGTGTTTAAAATCATTTGTTTTAGAGTAGTTTAATCAGTTTTCTTACTAATGGATCAGTAGTATCATCTGTGATATAAAATGATGAATTAGCATTTTAAAAAAATTCATACCAATATATTTTTCATAGGAATAATGTTTTGAAGTGTTGATATTCATTGAATGGATTCTGAGAACGCGGGGTATAGTCAACAGAAGGAAACTATGAGAGAGAATCCGCACATACAAATGTGTAAAAGTAAATTATAGATACTTTCATTTTATATAGTTTCACGTACACAAAGGACTTCATAAATGGTACTGAATGAAACTTCCTTCACTAAGATGTTGAAATTTAATAACAAAACACATGCATTTTTCTGTAATTATTAATATTTCATTTGGGTTAGATTATGAATTAAGTAATAAACTTAGCATTTCTGCCCGAAAGATCTAAGGTCTGCTCTTAGGGAATTCAGTTTTAATCAGGAAGCTTCACTGATTAAAATAACTTATGATTTTTTTTTTATATTTCTGCTACCAAGAGAACAAATAGGGGTGGTTTTCTTTTTTTGAAAAGAGAATATAGTCACTCATAGAGCCCAAAAGCTGCCTTTTCCATGTTTTAAATGCCTAAAATCAAAGCAAATATAATGCAGGTCTGCAGTCTCTTATTAATCAGATGTGCTATGGAATTAAGAATTTCTTGAATTTCCGAAAGAGAAAATAGAGCATGTACTATTTGCTATGTAATAGCCACAGTTCTTTCACACTAAAACATTTGAATAGTTTCATTAAGCAGGACAGAGCTCTGTTCTGGGGTGCTGAAAGTGCTCAGCCCGGTCACCATCATGTGGGGCCCCTGAGCCATTGCACCTTAGCACATCACAGAAGCATCTGCAGAACACCCTACATAATTCTTAGTCTGTCTTCATCATAGTTTCACTCTCAGTCTACTCAGTATTTTAACTGGTAGAGATCGAGAATCAGTAGAATTTTTGTGGCAGTCAGTGGTAGCAGGTGTCTTAAAAATGTTTAACCTCTTTGCCTTAGTCATTCTTTTGAGAGCATGAAGGACATGATTCAAGAGCATAGAAAGCTGTATATACACTCTGAAAGCTGTTTATCCCATTTACTTTTAAGATATTAAAATTTTGCTTTTAGAAAAGGAAATAAATACCTAATATTAAATTAGTGGTGTTATTTAATCTTTTTTAAAAAAAAGATTGATTTATTTATGTATACAAGAGCTGGGGTACAGGCCAGAGATGCAGGGGGTGAGAGGACTCACCAGAGATAGAGTGGGGAACAGAACAGGCAGATTGACTGAAAACACTGCTGAGGGGAGCAGCGGGCAAGATAGGAGAGGTCTGCTGCGCCGTGTGGGTTGCTCCCTAGCCTGCTGGGGGTTGAACTCGTGCTGCAGAGGCTGTCGATTGCTTCATAGTGTGGTGCTTAACCCTTTGCGCCACCAGGGAGGCCCTTATTTAACCTTTTAAAAGTATAAGAAGTGGGAATTATTGTGACCATTAAAATTTACTTACAGTTACTTATGTATACGGAAAAGCCAGTATGCAGACTGTCTCTATTATTTCAGCTATGTTAAATATACTAAAATGATTGGAAGGAGATACCTCCAAATGTTAACTGTGGTTATCTGTGTGTGGTAGAATTAATAGTGATTGCCTGTTTTCTTTTTTGCATTTCTTTCTAGTTTTCAAATTTCCCACAATGAACTTATATGAATTCTGAAATCAAGAACAAAAGCCAGTAAATACAAGATACAACACTGCCAATCCTTTGAAATATATTATCTGAAGATATTTAACAGTACATAAGTATTCAATATGCACATTATTTGAAAGACTAACAATTTTGTTAGTCTAACTTATAAATAGAGTGACTATCTTTTATCATTTGTACAAGAAACTAAGGTATTTACTGAAGTGTAACAGAATTGGGTAACATTTATTTGAATTTTATTTTCTAAGTACTTTAAACATATAACCTCATTTGATTGTTCAAACAATACCATGAGTAAATATTGATGTCATATAACAGTTAAGCCCAGATTCCTTTTGCCCTACACTTTGTTATCCATTAAAACATAAAGATGCTTTTTCGTTAAAATGGATGATATAATGCAAAATTTTCAGATTTTATCAAATCTCTTTAATAACCCTAAGTGAATTCCTGAAAGTCTTGACTTTCCCCTTCTGCTAAGAATCATTTTTAGGTGTTATAACTACTATACCAATGTCCCAGGTTCAGAAAAAAATCAAAACACCCACCAATGTATACAGTTATGAGGACATCTAAGCCAGACCTGCCCCCTGTTCACACACACCCCTGTTATTTCCTCACAAGGACCAAGTGCAGACTCCTTAGGGCCTCAGAGCCTTGTGAATCCTTTGTGGTCATACTGAGATGTTATTGTCCTACCTTGCTGTGTTGACACTTGAACTGATGGTACAAAACTGCCATGAGGGAAGCCGCTCAGTGCTCTACTCTTTTTTATGGCATTCTTTACCGCTGTGCAGTTACCATTTAAAACACACACACACACCAGCTTCACTTAAGATTCTTCTTAATTAGTCAGTAAAAATTACTGCATTAAATCGCACCCCTTGAATACGCGTCTCTACTTTCTATCGAATGAAACAGGGCCCATTGAAAGCTCTCCTGTGGCGCCAGCAGGGTTGCATGCCAGGGGTGCTGTGAGTTGTCTCCTTCATGGAACACCAGTTTTAGATGAGAAAAATAAAAGATTTATTCATATTTTGACATGCGACAGGCATTTTTTAGAAAATAAATAACGTTAGTCCATCACTTCAAGGAGATTACTGTTGCCATTGATTAAAAAAAAATGTTTTCAAGTGAAAATCAGAATTTAGGAAAATTTGCATCTGCCTGCCGCTGTGAGCTTGACTTTTCCGTGCTTAAGTTATCTGATGAGGTCAGGTGGTATTAATTATTATACTTTTCTCAGTATTGTGTAATGAAACACTTGGACGGTCTGTGTGACATAGTTACTGTGTTGCTTGTGGCCGGTGCCTGATGTACAGCCAAATCCTGGGTGGGTGGAAGATTATCCCAAGCACAGGGTGGACTGCTTGGGATTCCATTCCACAGTGCACTAAGTTAAGGAACTAGCACTTGTCAAATTTGGGTTTAGTAACAGAAGGAAATAGCTAGTTTCTGTGTAAGGCCAGATTTTCTTCATACTTCAACCAAATAATCTGTAGTAGCAGTTGAAATGCAGAAGCATTTGTCTGCCATTAAGCTATGCTAAATATGGTAACATGTTGTGGGTTGATTGATTTTTTTTTTTTAACGAATTAATATTTGCTAAAGTTTGTCATTCTTAAGTTCTGACAGGATAAATGCCAGTAGCTATGACCTCATAGACAAATGGTTCTGCGAGAACTCAACAATCTTAAAATGTGTAAAGGTAGCCTGAGGCCAGAATATTTGGAACTGCTGCCTTATGGCCTTGTGACTCAAAGTGCGGTCCCAGAAGTCACCTGAATTGCAGGTGACTACCCTCTCTCCATCAGACCTACTGTTGGGTGAGGTCTTCAGGGGGTTCTCCAGTATCTGGAGGAAGCCCTACAGTCAGGACTGGTGGGAGCAGCCTGGGTAGGCGGAGTGAGTGGTGCAAATCCACAAGAAAGGGAAAGAACTGGAAGACTCCAAGACAGAGCCCGCATTCCCCTCCTACAGTCTGTCCTTTGTTCAAGTCTGTCCTTCCAGTATTCTCTTACCGTATTCTACAAGTTAGATGTTCGCAGTGGCGGGGGGTCTAATAGAAATCTGGACTCTCAAAGCTTGGACCTCCAGCCACTCGGGAGAAGATGGCCTCTTGAGGCCCAGGGCCTGCAGCATCACAGACTGCTGTGCAAGGTGTGTCTGTCCAGGCACATGCTTGTTACCGGAAGAATTTAAGGTGTTCTCGTCTCATTTCACCTCATCCCTGCTTTTATCTTGTCTCTGATGATATCCACCGTTGCATAAACTTGAGAGAAAAATACAGGCAGAAAGAATCCCACTTGAATTTTAATTGTAGATTTATGTTTATCTTAGAAGCAGTTTTTACCTTTTAATTACATCTTCCCTCTGGAGACATAGTTATATCAAAAAACATACATGTGATCTTTTCCAAAGAGAGGATCTCTTGAGGTGTCACGTAAAGCACTGGCGATTGCAAAGGCAGGCCTTTTAAACATTTCAGTGGGGTTAGCTGTTCACAGTGAAATTGGTGACTAAACAAGGTATCTGGATTATGTGTTCCCACAGAGTTTAGTGTGAACTGTTGTGACAAAAATCTCCTATTTCTAAACTCTAGTAACTATATATTTTCTTCTTATTTTTAGGGTGAGTCTGTAAAATATTTCCTGGATAACTTGGATAAACTTGGAGACTCGGTAAGTTTTCAACTGAATCTTTATGTTTATTGCCATTTGAAAGCACTAGGCAGGCTGTTGATGTTAAAAAATATAGAAAAATTATTTACTTCAGCTATCAGTTTCTGTCTTTTTCCTAGTGACAGTTTTCTGACTCTTCTTGCTTCATGTTGGAGTGATTGGTAGCTAAGAGCATTGAGTGATTTCAAATTTTTTTATACATATTCAACCTATTCCACTAGGGTTTTTTTTTTTTTTTTTTTAAGATTTATTTATTTATTTATACAAGCACTGGGTACAGTCAGAAGCGCGGGAGGGTGAGAGAATTCACCAGAGCCAGAGCAGGGAGCCTAACAGGCAGACTGACGAAATACACTGCTGAGGGGAGCTGCGGGCAAGACAGGAGAGGTCTGCGCGCCATGTGGGACTCTCGCTGGTGGCTGGGGATTGAACCAGCACTGCAGAGGCTGCGGACAGCTTCGCAGCCCAGCGCTCAACCTCTGCGCCACCAGGGAGGCCCTTCAAATTCTTTTTTAATGAAAAGTTAATTTTATGTTCAGACTGCCTTTTTTTCCTTCTCTTAACCAGATCTGTCATTTCCTTGAGTCAGTGGTCTGTACACTATTTCATGAAAGTAAAACTATTTAAAGACTTTTGTGTTTGAAATGAGATTGTACATTATCTGTTATACTTAAGTGTCTTTTGTATTTTTTTAAGAAACAGAAAACAGTGGGTTGATTGATTTCTAAACTTCTCAGCAAATGGTATTTTCCAGCGGCAGCTCTCTGTGCTAAGTGACAGTGTAGGGGGCCAGGCGAGAGGTGGAGGCCTGCGAAGGGCCGCGGTGGTGTCAGAGGAGGACACCTAGAGAGGGATGTTAGCTGTTCCTGTGGGTGTCCATCAAGGCAGCGGCACTCAGCTGGCACTGACTGGCACTGGGCACCTGCACTGTCTCTTTTCCAATGAGACGCTTAAGACTTTGCTGCAGGAAAGGTTGCTGCTGCTGAAAAATGTTTGCAAGTCATTGTCATTTGTTACTACACTAAATTTAGTCAAGCCTCACCTCCCTCCTCTTCGAGCAAATTTCTGTTACAAATTTTATTAAGGCCTTATGTGTTCTTGAAGTTTTTAACTAAAACATAAGTGAAGGAAAACTCAAAATGAAACCTATTACAAGAGGGAAAGTAGCTTGCTATTACTAATGTGCCTCGGACGTGTGGAAAAAGTACCTTCTTTTGCTCTAGCAGGATAGTGTTTGCATTTTCCCTGGATTTTGCTGAAATTGCATTCCACGGGCCTTAAACCACTATTTTTTTTCCCGCCTGTTACCTGGATTCAGGTATTCCAGAATTGGTGTCTCTGTCATTTCCTGTTGTCACTCAGTTCCACGTCACTGACACTTGCCAATAAGTGTACCGTCTCTGTCCGGTCACATTGTCAGCCTTCAGAAAGAGTTAAGCACAGGCCATATGCAGAGAAACCTTAGTAGTTAAACTGATTTTTAAAGAGCTACTTCATGTTTCCAATCCAACTGGTGCTGACATGATCCACTTTTCTCAGTTTCCTCTCAGTGTCCTTCCTTGAGGACACTGTTCAAATAGGTCCTCCCCTGTTGTTCTCGGTGTTGGCCCTTGTTTCTTCCTTCATTGCTGTTAATACAGTTGGTATATGTTTACTTGTTTTTGACCATCTCTTTCCTTAAGGGCAAAGAACTCACCTCTTGATTGGAAGAGTTGAGTTCTGGATGCCACTGACGGCGCCTGGCATGGAGTTGGCACTCACCAGATAGCTTTTGAGGGAGTGATTCTTGGACAACTCCAGTCAATTTGAACTAGTTGCTTGGAGTCTTATTTTAAGTACAATTCTGAGGCCAACATCTGAATCTAACCCAAAAAAGTGGGTGATCCTTCGGTAAAGGAGGGGAGACAATGCCTGAGCATGCTCCGAGTCGGCCCCCATTCTGTGAGCAGCAGACAAGCCACAGGATTGCACTTGCTAGTGTACAGCCTCATTCGGATGTGCCGGCGCCATGAAGCCCTGCTCTGTGTGGAGCCCAAGACCCTGTGGGAGGCGGGGCAGCCCAGGAGTCAAGGACATAGGCTCTTTGGCCAGACCACCTGGATTCCAACCACAGCTCCATCACCGGAGGCTTCTCTGTGACCTCAGGCATCTCTCAACCTTCCATTTTTTCATCCACAACAAGAGTGTAGTCCGAGAACTGACCTTGCAGGGTTGTGGACCAATTACATGAAGTAAACCCTTGGCTTAGTGACCTCGGGCTGCCATGACAAAATGCTATAGGCTGGGGGACTTAAACAACAGAATTTTATTTCTCACAGTTCTAGAAGTAAGAAATTCCAAGATCAAGCTGCTGGCATGATCTTTTTCTGGTCAGGGCTTCGCTGTGTCCTTGCAGTGCCTTTAGCTCCACGTACTCATGGAGAGGAAGATTTCTCTTCTTTTTCATTGAAGGCCACTGGTCCTCTGTAAGTCCCCAGTCTTACGACATCATGTAACTATAATCACCTCCTAAAGCCCTCTCCCAAAATCCCGTCACACTGGGTGCGGGGGTAGGGAGTGGAGCTGAGGAGGTGGTTAGAACTTTCAGCATGTGAATTTTGGGTGAGGGGTCACAGCCCAGTCCAGAAGAGTGTTTCACATGAGAGGAATTGCAGCCCACCAAGGCAGGCGACATGGGGCACATCTGTCTAACAAAGAAAGTATGACGTTCTTGGCCCTAACGTCAGAACAGCCTTCTAGAGGCCGTCCACATACAAGTGCATGGACAGGTCTGATGCCATGCTCTGTTGAGCTTGCACAGGGCAGAACAGTGTCCAGGTCCAGAAAGCACGGAGTAAGGAGCGTCATGAAAACCAGTCAGCAGAGTTTGGATCTCATGCAGTAAGGAACCTCACTGTATGTTCTGCACTCGTGGTGCAGGAGGGCTGGCGTGGGAGTAGCTTGGAGCTGGAACCAAAGCAAAGACATGGTTGCTCACACCTGAGATGAGAGTGGAGACAGTGGCAGTAAAGAGGAGATGGTAAAGAAGACTTGGGTTGTTGGTGGGCAGGAGGTAAAAATGAAAGCATACTGATCAGCTGGACTCGGAGGAGTTGGTAGAGAAGGCAGTGAGTTTCCTTAATACATGTGTTGTGTTTGTGAGTTTGTGCCCATCTGGTAGACACTGAGAAATGAGAGGCTGCAGTGGCAGTTTACCTGACTGTGGCAGACTGATTCCCCCTCTTTACAGCAGTGGCAGCATTGGTGACCAGCGCGGGAGGACCAGCTGCCCTAGTAACACACAGACTGCGTCCCAGGCATAGAACTCATTTATTCCTCATAGTACCCTCAGGATGTTAATTTCTATATTTTATAAATGAGGAAATTGAGACGCAAAAAGGTTAAGTGACTTCTCGAAGTCACACAGCTACTGTGTGGAGAGCTGGCTCTAGAATTCAGTCCTATCACTGTTGCTCTGCCAGACCATTCAGCGCTTGATCACATTGTCCTGTGTTTTGTGCCTCATATGAATTACCTTTAGTTTCCTAACCGAGTTGGAAACCACGTAAGGCAATAATAGCTTTATTTTTATGGAATTAGGAAATTTGGAAAAGTCAGGTCTGGCATATTTCTGAGGCAGCTGGCACACACACTGAAGATTGGTACCATCTTTCTGGAAAGCATTTGGGCATTAAGTGTCCAAGGTCATCCACATATTCATAAGCCTTGACCTCGTTATCTTAGTCCTGGTTACCCTCAGGAAATAGTTCAAAAGAGACTAAGAAGTATCTAAGAAGTATGAGTATGAGAATTTTAATTGCAACAATTCTATTAATTAAAACAAAAATTGAGAACACTGTAAATGCCCACGAGTAGGGGAATGTTTATGTAAATTATAGCACATTAATCCATTTGATGGGTTTTATATTCCTCTAAGGTGAAAGATGACTCTGCATGTGGAGCAACAGTTCATGATACAATGTTAAGCAAAAAAGTATGAGCAGGCTAAAAAGTATGGGTCGGAGGGTTCTAAGGACAGTAGGTGGGGGAACAAAAGCTGGAAGGAAACATGGGAACTAGAGTTATTAGGGACCTAGAATTAATATGTGGCTTTGCATCACAGATGACTGAGAACTGCACACTTTTTTTCTTCCTAACTCCATTGCATCCTTTTGAGGAGACACGTATTCATATTGTAGTGACTTTCCAAAGTCATCTTACACTACTTGGAGAGGTGTAAAATGGAGCATTGTGAGTAACAATTGGCATTTTTCAAAATTTTGCCTTGATTTTTAAAGATCTTTTGACCTTGATGAGCATTAAAAGCTCTTCTGTTCAGTTGCCAGAAAGCAATGTTAAAGTTCTGGAAAAATACTAGCTGAGAAGAAAGACTTTATTACTCAGCCTAAGGAAGTGTGATCAGGGGCTAACCGTGACCGCATGTGCTTGGGGCCTGGTAGCTCACTGCTCCAACTCTCAGGAAGGGCTCCTGTGAGCCTTGTTGTCCTCTGCAGCAGGAAAGGCCAAGAGTGGGCACCTTCGTTTCACAGGCAGAGGTGCCGCCAGGGTAAGTGGTTACTTATATCAACAGGTGAGAAAGCTGGAAACTGGCTACTTAGACTGTTCGCTGGACACAACCCATAAATGACCACAAGGAAACTTAGTTGGTTGGTTATGGAGAGAAGGTGTTTTCCATGCATGTCTTCTAGCAGTGGCAGTAACGGAATGTTAGTGGAATGTCTATGTCGGGGCGGTGGGAGGAGGGGAGGGAAGTGGTGTGGGGGTGCACAGTAAAGGGTCTCTTAGAATAGCCTAGAGGGGGGCAGGCCCTTGAACAGGGAGGTGATGCGCATGTGTTAGCATTTCAGACCCCGTGGCTTCTGTTAGCAGCAGCGAGGCGCAGGTGGATGCGTGAGCAGAAGGGCTCTGGCCGGAGCTAAAATGGGTAACCGTGAACAGTAATAATGAAGGTGGAGATAGAGCAGCGGGTGGGTAGAGCGGTAAGGACAACTGGTGGGTAAGGCTTGAATTTAAAATCGAGTAGTGCTGCAGGCGTGGAAACTGGCAGGTGCTGCTCTTTTGCTGTGAAGTTGGAAGCAAACCCGCGTGCTGGCATTTCAGCATAAGGGGGCATTTCATAAGGAGGACGATCACAGTATTGAGTGTTAATGTTATATTAAAGCACTGGTTTTTGCATATTTTATTCACTGGACAACCTAGCGATACATTAAAAATGCCAATTATTTCTGGATTACTAAGTATAAAACTTTTTTTTTTTTCTCTTCCAGGAGTACATTCCATCACAACAAGACATTCTGCTTGCCAGAAGACCCACCAAAGGTATTCACGAGTACAGCTTCGAAATTAAAAATGTTCCTTTCAAAATGGTTGATGTAGGTGGTCAAAGGTCAGAAAGAAAACGTTGGTTTGAGTGCTTCGACAGTGTGACATCGATACTTTTCCTTGTTTCCTCAAGTGAGTTTGACCAGGTGCTTATGGAAGATCGACTGACCAATCGCCTTACAGAATCTCTGAACATTTTTGAAACAATCGTCAATAACCGGGTTTTCAGCAATGTCTCCATAATTCTCTTCTTAAACAAGACAGATTTGCTTGAGGAGAAAGTACAGATTGTGAGCATCAAAGACTATTTCTTAGAATTTGAAGGAGATCCCCACTGCTTAAGAGACGTCCAGAAATTCCTGGTGGAATGTTTCCGTAGCAAGCGCCGGGACCAGCAGCAGAAGCCCCTGTACCACCACTTCACCACGGCCATCAACACGGAGAACATCCGCCTCGTGTTCCGGGACGTGAAGGACACGATTCTCCATGACAACCTCAAGCAGCTCATGCTACAGTGACACACACCAGGCTTGCCTTTTTTTTTTTTTTTTTTTTTTTTTTGTCTCCTTGATTTCTGTTTGTTTTGTTTTTTAAAATAGCAGTTTACAACAGACTTAGGAAAATCTTGATTCTCTGTTTGACTTCTTGGAAATCTTAGTCCTTCTGTGGACTTTGGTTTGTGGCGGAAAGCTGCTGAGCAAGCACATCAGCTTTGATCTCTCGCCGTGGCTTCCATTTGATGAAGTTGTCATTTCCTGCCAGACCTCACTCAGACTAGGTATAATCCAGGCTTTAAATTCTGCCACTTTTGAACTGAATTCTCCCGTCGTGCCAAGTGTAGAGGATGTCCTTACATGTTTGTAGATAGCGGTTAAGAATGTGCAGTTCTAAAACAAGATATTTTTGTCTGCCCTGCACAGAGCGGCAGCGCTCTTGCCTCACTTCACAGCGACCTGTCTTGAAAGGGCTATTGGAAAAAAGCTCAACTATCTATAGGTTGACACACATTTTGCCTTTATGTTTTTAAAATTGCTTATACAACAGTTTTGTTTTTTTTTTTTTTTCCAATTTCTGTGGTTTCTGAAGGTAATATTCTTAGTGTTTTAAAGTTTACATAAGGATTTCTGGTCTGATGTGCATGGAGGTTCACAAACGGTACGGGGGAGCAAAAGGCAAGCAGAGCCCAGAGGTGGTGAGCGATCTGTAGTTTGCCCATGTCCTGCTTCATTGTCAGGTATTTAATGTGCCATATGGGAAACGCTCTGGCCCTCGCAGTAAATGAAACTGCAAACAACTTGATAACAGGGCTTCCAGGGATGGTGTGTGTTTCATGCTGAGACCGATTCCTGCCTCAGATGACGTGGGGCTGGCCGTAGGAAGCCCGTGTCACCACAGATACCTTCCTTTTGCTCCCCCGTCCCTTCCCGTCAGCTCCAGATGGTGACATTGACGGGATTCTTGTTGATCTGAAGCATCTAAAGGCAGTATTTTCCTGTCAGGCTATTCCAGGCATCATTTGAAATTCCTATTTATTCTTGGTGTATCTCTAAGATACAGTGTATGATATTTGTGTCATTACTGCTTATGAATAATAAACAATACATTCTGAGGTACATTCTGAATGTTTTAAGGATACTTCTGAGGGTGGTAAGTAGTAATTTTTCCAGTTCACACCTAAAGATGATTAAATTTTACACCTCCCCCCGCCCACCACTTACCAAATTAAAATGGACCCACAAAAAAGGACGACAAACAACACCCAATATGAATCCATCAGGGTGACGGGTTTGCAGCCCTAGCAACACCGCCACGCAGGCGGTGTGTAGTGCTGGAGCTGGACGGAGAAGCAGAGCTGCAAGGCTGGGGACAGTTTGCAAAGTCTGACTGCTCTTCTCCTTTCCCTGAAAGTTGGGATTGAGACTGTGATCTGTCACTTTACTGTATAAGCTGACTGTGTTCTCAGGTATTTTATTGACTAGGAAGTTCTTGAAAGAATGGTCAAAATGATGGAACACCCAACTTTTCCAAGACAGTGGCTCTTGGTGTGTCTTACAGTCTAGTTTGAGAGCAGAGCTTTCAGTGAGCTAAGCCAGGGATTGCTCTTAAGAGATCTGACTTTGCTTTGCATTTGAAGTTCCACCCTCCTCATCCCCACAATAAGTGGCATGTTCATGCCTTGGTAATACCTGAGCCCTGTATCGTATGCAAGTGTTCATAGTGTAGCTCATGCACGGTTGACTACTTCTACATCTAGTGCTTCTTGCCAAAAAGAATACATTGTTTGAATTCACAGAGAATAATTTCAGTGCTGACGAATATCTGAGTATATGCACAGTAACATTTGGACTTTTCTTCAATGGCAAGTCTTGTAAATTGAGCATATCGTTTCATTGAATGGCCAAAATTTTCTTTTAACTCCAGTGAGGGCCAAAGTAAGTGTTCTGTATAGAGAGAAATTCTTAAGTTACAGTTAAAGATCTGTGATAGGAACCACGCAGATGCCTGACAAAGCAGAAATCCCCAAGTTTCCCCATTTTGACTACCACCAAGAATGTAACACACAGATCTGATATTAGTGGGGGCATTTGTGATTTTCTGGCCTGGTGTGTGTGATGTCTCAGAGCCCCCAGTTTTCGGTCAAGTCTAGCGTGCTCGTAGGCTGAGAATGACTCACGCGGCAGTGGCAGCTTATTCAGGACTCGCGGCCACAGTCAGGTTCTGTCTGGGGGCTTTAGCTGAAATTCATTATAGGCTGTATTTTTGAACCATTTGAAATGAATTCTAAACCTAGGTCCTTTTGAAGTAACCACTATATGAAGAGGGAGAAGAATTTCCGTGAGCAAAATTGAAAAGGTGCTCCTAGTTTTTTATGCCAGTTTTCCCCCTCTCTAAAGAAATCATTTAAATTTAAAAGTGTTTGCTGTGTTGTTTTTTTTTTCCTCCAAGACTTACTGTTATGAGTTAGAATAAAATGTACCTCATCCTCTATTACATTCTGTTCTAAAATCTGAATGTATCTTGGCTTATCCTTAAGAAATATCACACAAGTGTCTTCATTGACCTTGGAGAAATTTATAGTATACAGAGTTGCCTTTTAAATCAAAAACACCATAAACTTGGGCCTTCATTTTTATAGAGAAAGGGATTTTTGTCATGTCTTCTCTGAAAATCTAATTTAAGGTATGCCACTTAAATATTGCTTCTAATAACTTGAATCATTGCTTTCTGCCAAATGTTGTGTTAAATGGAAACCTTCATTTCAGTTTTATTATCTGGAAAGGACCCTGGGTCTAGAGCAAGAGAGCAGGAAGATTGGTTGTCCGTTTCATTAACAAATAATTTACATAGTGGATCTCCTCTGGCTACTCTCAAGGGAGGTGGTTTAGGGAAATCCTGTTCAGTTTGGTGATGGTGGTAGGTTTAAAGCAGAAGGAAGTAAGATTACCTCAATACCAAAATGATTAGGAGTATTCGTTTAGATGCAATGAAATCACATGCCCTATAATTTTTTGAAAGAGGAAATGAGTATCTTAACTTCTGATGTAAAGCCAGATACTTGTATTTATGCTTTTGATAAAATGTATTTTCAGCACTAACTCATACCCGGTTATGCCTTATTTATATGAAGAATAAAATTGCCAAGTTTTGTTCTGTAATGTTCTGAAACTCAAGTCTCTATTTGAAAAGTCCTCCAATTGGTGCTTCCATTCTAGAGTGAAACATTCAGACAAAACCCCAAGCCAGGCCTTTTGAGGGACGTTTCTGTCCATTGCAGTCTGTAGCAGTGTGATCCCTGTATCTGTCACGAGGAGGCAATCAGTGTTACGGCTTCATTTCTTGTCTGAACCCATGAAATCATGCCTGTAAAACTCAGTCACATTTGTAACAAACTCCCTAATAAACCTAGAGAAAGTCACACCGTTACCTTTTTATTTCTTTCACTTTTATTTGAAGAATCAAGAGCGGAAATTTGCACGAGTCTTTTTCAGTCGGAAATCTGACTCAGACCCAGGTCGTCTTCTCTCCCGTCATTGCCGCACGCTGCGTTCCGTTAGTCACGGGTGGTCTGTCCACGCGCCCTGCTGCCGGACTAAAAGCACTGATTTTTTTGTTTAAGGATGCGAGCTTCAGGATGCAGGTTAGGCCCAGACATGAGGAAGGGAGGGACTGTGTGTGAGTGGGCGTGTATGGTCTCCAAGCTCCAAATAAAGGAAGTGGAACGTGCGTGCTGCGTTACGGTACGAGGTTCAATTCGGGCTTCATAAACTCGCACTAGGACTGACGTGTAAGTCTAACCTCAACATTGCAGACAAGTTGGACTTGATGACTTTTTCCAGTACCATCAAGTTGCTGTTAGCCTTAGGCCAGTGATTACTAACATGGTTTGAAGTCCAGTGTCTGTCCCACGAGCGTTCTTGTGTGTGTGCTTGCATGTGTAGTTAGCATTTAAATAAATGTGTTCACTCTTGGGACACATCCAGTCTAGCTCTGTGATTTCAAATGTCAGCGCTTACGCGAAACAAAGCATTAATGGTAGGGCCCTGTTTTCTGGGTTAATAGTGGGCAGCTTTTCCAAATCTGCTGTTGACAATGATGAAAATTTCCAGATGGGTGGAAGTATGCCAGGACCCACCTGATGAGTTGTCAGTCATGAACATCATGATAAAAATATACGACTCACATGGTATATGATTTGGATTAAGGAAGCTTCTTGATCCTCTTTCTCACATAGCAAATAATGCATTTGTGATCATATTTCTTACATAGTAAATAATGCATTTGGCCTGCTTACTGATGGTACCAAGGAATACAAGAGGAAAGCGGGTAGGGGTTAACTCTGTGTAACAATGCAACCAATTCTGCCGTTACCTTTTTTTTTTTTTTTTTTTTTTACCTCATCCTGAAAGCAGAATCGCAAAAAGTTTTAAGTGGCTTTTCTTATACTACTCTAAGGTGGTAAGAGCTCAGTTACCCAAGAAGCCTTATCAAAAGTATATTTTGTACAACCTCATAGATACTGTACCTAACAAAACATCATGTTGTATTAGCTCTGTATAAAAGTATTTGTGGCTTAAGATTTTTTTTATACATATCTTTTTATAACTCTCCAGGAATGAAGCACATCTGATAATGGTTGTAAATTTTCTTTCTGTCAGTGCTTTAGTTCAGGATTGGCAATAAATTATTTCTAAAGGCGGCCTAAAAATGGAAAGCAAGCTTGATTTTATACAATGAGTTGCTAGTTCATTAAGTCTTTTTACTTTTGTACATATTTTGCAAACCTTTTGCCTCTTGCTATTAATATTTGCTTTGTAAAAATGATGTTTAATAAACATTTATAAACTCAATATTATGATGTTATTTAAATTAGCGAGTTAGTGTCAAATAGATACTTAGTTTAAAGTTTGAACTCACAAGTTTCAACTAGTGACTTAGCACAGAAATCTGTCTTTGGGCAGATCGCCAACAATAGTTTGCCTTTATATTGGTCTGTAAACTTTTCCTTACTAAAGATGGAGATGTGGACCTCATCCGAGGAAGTTCCCAGACACTTAATATGTTTTGACATGGGAATAAGGAAGGGGAGCCGCTCGTTTTTCTCTGCTGCTCTCAAAATTGCTGAAACCTCACTAGGATGTTTCTGAGCTTACGGTTTGTCCGCCCGCTGTTATTTCTATTGAAAGGGTGCTTTAAAAACTAACCAACATGTTACTGCTCACTTTATGTTTCTGTAAACTGCTTTAGATTAAGATTTGCAGAAAATCGCCAACATAGTAGAGTGCCCTGGGCTCCACGCCTCCTGTAGCTCCCCTATTAACATCTTGCATTAGTGGGGTACAGTGGTGGTCATTAATGAACCGCTACTGACACTTCATTACTCACTAAAGCCCATACTTTATTTTTCCTTAGTTTTCCCTGATACCCCTTGTATCCAGATTCCATCCAGGATATCACGTCACCTTTAGTTGTGTCTGCTCTGGCTCCTCTTGGCTGTTCCAGCTTCTCATACTTGGCCTTGCGTTTCACAGCCTGGTTAGTTTTGAGAAGAGGATTCCTGGGCAGGCATTTGGTAGCTTCACCTTCCGTTGGGGTCTGTCTGGGGTCTTTCTCATGACTAGACTGGGTTCTGTGGAGGCCTCAAAGGTAAAAATAGCCATTCTCCTTAAATCGTATCGGAGACACAATTCCACCCGTCTTTTCCTTTGCCAGTTCAGCTAAATGAGCAGTAGTCCGATAACTATTCTTAGCTGGCATTTATCGAAAGGTGAGCCTGTCCTTCCTCAAAGCAGAACGCAGGACCTCACCCCGCAACCGGAATTGCAATGCAGGTATGAAGAAATGCCCAGGGCAGTGGCTGTTCCCAGACTGGTTGAGTACAATTTCTGGCAAATAAAATTCTGTGCCAAGGCCTCGCCTTTCACATGAAAGTTCACGGTAACTCCCAAGGAAACTTGGACTTAGAATTATGGACAAATTGGACATGGCAACAGCTTTTCTGTGAGAGTTCACATCTTAAATGGAAACAAAATCCACGAGTACCGAATCCCCGAAACAAACCAACAAGTATTTTTTAAACAAAAAAACACAAACCGTTTCATATGCTATTGTTACATCAAGGGAATCTTCATCTCTGTCCAAGGAAATAGCTAAAAGTTAGAGCCTGGCGTCTTCGGGGTCAGTTGGCACAATCCCATGTGGCTGGCCTGGGGGCTTGCTCCAGCGGACCCACTCCATTGTCCACAGTGTGGCTTGTTGAAAAAGAAAAGAGACTTTGCTGTCTTGTGCATGCAGAAAACTGAGTTGGGAGGATAAGCCAGAGGTTGGTTTGGGCGACAGGAAATTGGACAAATTCTCAAAAACTGAACGACCCAGGCCAGCATTTTAAAATGCAGAGAGCCATGTTCCCTCAGAAACCAGTGGGGCACCCGAAGTACAGCATTGTGTGGCGTGGGGAGTATCTGAAAACACCGCAGCTACATTTCACAAGCCCCTTTTCAAGTTCACCAGGACAACAAGTGGCACAAACAAGTATTTGTTACAAGCTATTCAAGGCTCCCTGTCCGCCTGCTTCCAGGAATACTGAGGAAGTATTCCTGGGAGCAGCTACACTGAACCAGCTACAATGAACAGCTACACTGAGTGTTGATTCCCCCCCCCCCCCCTTAAAAGTACATGCTAGGAAAACATAAGCAATGAAGTCTTTTTAAAAACTTGACCAGGACCTCAGGGTAAAGTCTCAGCACTATGACCAGGACGGCCTGAGTTCGATCCCCAGCCAGGGAGCTGACCCACATGGCGCAGCAGACCTCTCCTGTCTCGCCTGCTGCTCCCCTCAGCAGTGTATTTTAGTCAATCTGCCTGTTCTGCTCCCCACTCTGTCTCTGGTGAGTCCTCTCACCCCCAACACCTCTGGCCTACACCTCAGTTCTACACACAAAATAAATGAATCAATAAAATAAAAACTTGATCATTTTCTTCTAACTTAACGACAGCACAGCTTTGGACTTGGGCTTGATTTTCCATCCCTGTCAAACACTGAAGAAGAGAGGGAGCAGGCACATGCAATTAAACTGAAGGCTAAAACACTACTGACCTTGGGAGAGAAAAAATACAGTTGGTTTCTTTTTCTAGTATTCTACATGGAAAGTCCCAGTTCTGGTAAACGGCCTGAGATAAGCTGGCTGGTTTGTGCTCATGCCTGCATGCATGCATCCTAACGGTATCTGGAAAAGATCACCACAGCACCGTGATGCAGCAATCTTGATGAAATTGCATATTGAAGCCAACTTCCTACAGAAAATGCTTTCATTTATGGAGCAGGTTATAGTTTGGGGTGAGGGCAGGTTATGGAGCAAACTAGTTTGGGGTCGGGGCGGGTGGGGTGATGGTGGGGTGGGGGGTGCCATCCGTGTGAAAGAGAAATGCATTCCAGACGACAGGCTGGGCACCCGCGGTGAAGGCTCCTTCCTTTCACCGTTGCCCCGCACAGTACAACCCTTCTATCCAGCGCCCTCAAAAGAATCACATCAAGTCCCTGCTCAACACAAGTGCCGCATCAACTTCCTTTCCAGCCACCCCTTCCGGCTTCCTTTAATCCAACTAATCAAGACCCACTTTCCCCCATGTTACTTCCCTCCGCTTCTCTGTGCCAGCATCCACACCTACTCATTTTCCCAGGCCCGGCCCCGAGGAAGCTTTCTGGATTTCTACCCAGCCTGAGGTCAGGAACAATGTTCTTCCTTTGAGTGCCCGCCCCACCTCGGTCCTCCCGGACACCAGTAAGTTTGGTTCTCTGAAGGCAGTGAGCGATCTACCTTATTTTAGGGCTATTTATATTTAAGGCTGGTGCCTTTTTTTAAATACTCAAAAGGGCAGGTTTATTATAAAAAGGGAAGGGAAGTCAAGGATGCTGCTCAGACACTAGCTGGCAGAAAGAGCTACCCCTAAAAGGGCCAGATTTGCTAAGAGAGGCCTGTGGTCCGAGGCGGGCAGTCCTGGGGTAGGTAGAGGGAGGGCTGCAGCTGCTGCTGCAGGGGGTGGGAGGTGTGGGAGGCTGGTGAAGAGCGGCACCTGCGTAGGCACAGGCGGGAGGAGCGCTGCTGTTCCTCTGTGACGTGAAGGCCGCGCAGATGCCCTTGCTAAGCCCTTGCTGACCTCAGAGGGCTCTTAGGAGACTCACAGTTGAATCTGATAGCCTGACCGCAGCAGCACGGGGTGGGGGGGCAGAACTCACCAGGTGACTGTCACTAAGTCACTCTGGGAGTGGCCTGATTAGACCAATTATCTGAGAAATAAGCAGACTGGAGCTAGATGGCTTCTGGGTTTACTACTTCAGATTCTCAGAAGCCTTCTGAGTATTCCAACTTGGGGTAATTGTTTACAGTACAATACAGTTATGGTCTATGATACAAACTTCCTAAGATAAGGTCTTGAGATTTTCCTGAAAGTAATAAAGAAAGGGGCTTTGTGGAAGAAATTATAAGTACCTTGTAAGCCTTAAAATCTGGAGTTTTCAATGTTTTTCCTGCACGCTTCATCATGGGAGATTTCCGTGCAACAAGCCATAGACAGTCAAGGTCATGTTAGTCTTGGCATCTGCTGGTCTCAGAAGCTCGTTGGACTCTATGGAGTTACTTGAAGGGCAGATCTGTTTGTCCGATGGTCACTGTCTTAGTTCAGTCCAAGTGTCATTGAGCGGCTTACAAACAACAGGAGAGTGTCTCTTGGTTCTGGAGGTTGGATCGGGGCTCTGGTTCTGGCGAGAGCTCCCTGTGGGTGGTGGACTGCGGCTTCTCGTCACCTCACTTGCCAGAAAGAGAGCTAGTTGTCTGTTGTAAAGCCATTAACCCATATATGCGGGCTCCATCCTCATGACCCAGCTCCATTCCAAAGTTCCCACTTTCAAATACCATCATCATGGGATTAGTTTCAGGCTTGGCTTGAATCCAATTTGATTTTCTGCCTCTTTTTTTTTCTCCATTATTCCCCTCAGTGATGGGTGCAGGGATAGGAATCCAGCCACTGGGGGACTCTCTGGTGGCACAGAGTTTGTTAAAGTCTTAGCGCTATGAAGCTATCACCGGCCACTAAGGCCTGAGTTCAATCCCTGGCCAGGGAGCTGACCCACCTATGGCACAGCAGACCTCTCCCGTCTTGTCACTGCTCCCCTCAGCAGTGTATTTCAATGGATCCACCTGTTCTGCTCCCCACTCTGTCTCTGGTGAATCCCCTGAGCCCCCACACTTCTGGCCTACACCCCAGTTCTTGTATGCATAAATAAATAAAAATAAATCTTTAAAAAAAGGAAGAAGAATCCTGCCACTCCCAAGAATCTGTGGTTCCATACCTTTTTAGGTATAAATGTTCTCCACATGACACCAGAAACTCTTGGTGGGAAGTCACCCCTCATCTTATTACTCTACTACAACTACTATAAATAATTTTCACGTTTCTGTCTCGTCAGTTTTCCCTCTGTATGAGTCAGTAGCATACCATTAGCTTCACTCCCAGTGATAGTTGTTTGAAACATTTGCATGTTTCACTTAGTGTCTGCTTCTAGTTTCCATTTGAACTTGGTGCCTGAATCAGTGATGTAAACAGTTCTCACAGTTAACAACAGTGAAGATGTCTGCTTGGTTTTCATTTCCTACCAATCAGATTACTCCTGAGCCTGACTTTTTCTCCCAGTAAAGTTTGACACCAGTAAGTTTGATTCTAAAGTCAACATTATCATTGGGGAAATGCAGATCAAAACTACAATGAGATACCATAACTTCACACCTTTGAAGATGGCTAAAATAAAAGGAACAGATACAAGCAAGTGTGGGCAAGAATGTGGAGAAACTGCAGCCTTTATACATTGCTGGTGAGATTGTAAAATAGTCCGGTCCCTTTGGAAAACAGTTTGGCAGTTCCTGAAGACGTTCATTGTTTGGTTACCATGTGATGCAGCAACATCAGTGCCAAGAGAAAAGAAAACATGCATCCATGCAAAAATGGGTACACCCAGGCTCATACCATTATTATTTTTAAAGATTTATTTTATTTATACAAGAGCTGGGGTACAGGCCAGATGTGTGGGAGGGTGAGAGGATTCACCAGAGACAGAGCGGGGAACAGGCAGACGGACCAAATACACTGCTAAGGGGAGCAGTGGGTGAGACAGGGGAGGTCTGCTTTTCCACGTGGGAGTCTCACCGGCCAGCCGGCCGGGATCAAACCCGCACTGCAGAGGCTGCAAACAGCTTCACAGCGCAGCACTCAACCACCTGCGCCACCAGGGAGGCCCCATACCATCATTAATAGTGTACAAAAAGTGAAAGTAAACATCGAACACCTAATGAGTGGATAAACATGCAGCACATCTGTGCAATGGAATCTTATTATTCAGCAATAAAATGAAGTACAGACACCTGCTACAACAGAGCTGCATCTTAAAAACATTATGCAAAGTCAAAGAAGTGAGGCACAATTGTTAAAATCATATTAGATGATTTTGTTCCTATGAAATGTCCAGAATAGGCCAATTTGTGAACAGGGAACATAGCCTGGGGCTAAGAGTTGGCAAATGAGTAGCCATCGCTAAAGGGGATGGGTATGATGAGATTATGTTCAAATTTGTACTTGAGCTTGTACAACTGTGCGAATCCACTAAAAGCCATTGAATTATACCCTTTAAATGTGTGAAATTTTATAGTATGTGATTAGATGCACAGTAAGGATGTTTTTAAAAAAGAATGTGAGCCTTTGATCACTCCATACAGTTTGCAACAAGTCTGAAAATAGACACCCAAAGGTTGACATTTTTCAGAGTGATGGTGAGCACAAGACATTTTGTCTTCTTTACACTTTCCTGTTTTCTAAATCGTCTACAAAGAGCATCTGTTACTTTTATATCAAGAAATCAATAAACATTCAAAAGCAAAAGAGCAACTCTATATTTGTATAAGCTTCTCTGTGCTTGTTTTAAAACAATTCATCTACTTCTTTTATCTCAGTCATCACAGTGTGATTACTTACTTGCCTTCCAGCCTGATTTCTAGAATAGATTGTAAACCCTCAGAGGCAGAGATTACTGGATGTGTCTCATTCACCAAGTCTAATAGCTTGAGGGATAGAAGTGCTCAAAAAATAGAATTGATCTGAATTTATTGAATGTCTACTCTGTCACTTATGTGCTAGTTACTTCTGGTGATAAGATGATCCAAATATGAAGCTGAATTTAAGAAGCTCACACTCAGGGGGCCCCCCTGGTGGCCTAGGGGTTAAGTCTCAGCGCTATCTTCACTACAGTCTGAATTTGATCGCAGGCCAGGGAGCTGACCCACATGGTGCAGCAGACCTCCCCTGTCTTGCCTGCTGCTCCCCTCAGCAGTGTATCTCAGTAGATCTGTCTGTTCTGTTTCCCACTCTGTCTCTGGTGAATCCTCACACCTCCCCCTGCACAGCCCCACTCAATCTTATATCCCAATTCTTTAAAAAAAAAAAAAAAAAAGCAAAGAAACTCACATTCTAGTGGGGGGAGAAAACATAGGGACATAAATAGTTAAACAAAACAAAGATATACAGTAATAAATACACCCAAGAAGACTAGATAAAGCGCTGTGGCCTTTAGAGAAAGGCAATCACTCCCATCTGTATGGGATCAGGGACACTTTGATGGAAGAGAAGGCATTTGAGCAGGGCCTTCAAAGATGACTTCAATACACCTGGAGCTAAGAAGCAGGAAAAGCTGTCTGCTGGCTGCAAAGGTCAGCATAGAAATGAGGAGGCACCTTTAATGGAGCAGTCTTCCATAACACTCTATAAGTAAATGGGAGGAATAATTCTCCTTCCACCATCCTGAGAAGTTCACTGTCCAGCAGAGGAAACAAAGATAAGGAAGATATGGCAAAAGAGGAATAAGATATCAGGAGTTGTACGCAATGTGTGGTGCATGTGCAAAGGCACTGATGCACGGTGGAGCTCCTGGAGGGAGGACCAGCAAGAACACTCCCTGGAAGACAGAAGCAGCCAGACAAAACAATGGCAGAATATTAACTGCTCGTCCCAGTCTATCCTTTCAAATTGTATGTATGCTTGAAATTTTTCACCATGAGAGAAAAAATTAGGAGGTCGTGACCTCACTGGGGTGGTGTTAGAAGTATAAAAACAGCTTCAAAGCCTAGCCTTGAGGGGGGTTCATACCAGAGGGATGCAGAGCCGAGCTGTGCCATCTGCCAGCACGATGCTGTCATCTCAGCACAGTCCTTATGTGGCCTCATTACAACGAAACCCCGTGGGACTTCACTTCCTCCTCAGACTTTATGGGATCCATTTCTATTTAATGGCCTTTTGCTTAATAGTATAAGAGGTCCAGACTGCCTGTTCCAGCAGAGGACATAACTCATTACATTTTGTTCCACCCAAGCTATCAACTCTAAAAGATGACTTTTCTGTTTTTCTTTTTCTTTTTTTTAGATTTATTTATTTCTTTATACAAGCTCTGGGTACAGTCAGAAGTGTGGGAGGGTGAGAGAATTCACCAGAGCCAGAGCGGAGAGCAGAGCAGGCAGAAGGACCGAAGCACACTGCTGAGGGGAGCAGCAGGCAAGTCGAGAGAGGTCTGCTGCACCATGTGGGTAGCTCTCTGGCCAGCCAGGGATGGAACTCATGCTGCAGAGGCTCCAGATTGCCTCACAGGTTGCATCCTAACCCTTGCGCCACCAGGGAGGCCTGCTCTTCCTATTTTAGTGGTGGGATGTGATCGTGGCTTGACTAGTTAGGGTCTCCTAAGTCAACCCCCATTTCTTTTCATTTGAAGCTGCTTCATTTGCCCCTAAAATATCCTGATTGTGTTGGATGAGAATGTTCTGAACTGGTTTCTGATCGCAGCTCTGACTTCAGGGGATTGGCTTTAAGACTTGGAACAGAGTAGTCCATATTGGGGTCCCTCCCAGTTAGCTCCCCTGTGACAGCACAGGGTTGGGAGATGGATGCTCAAGGCAGTTCCAGGACTAACAGCTGAGTTGGGTTTTCAAAGTGCAGTTGTTAGACACGCTGTTACAATTCCGCGCACTCAGAGTGTAGCACTAATTCCATGACCGGAACCTGAAATTTCGTGATTTCAGGCATATGCGTTCCGCTGGGAGACAGACTAGCAAAGTGGTTAAGAGCGTTACTTCTGGATTCACCCTGTCTCAGGGGGATTGGACCATCCTTTGCCACCTCTGTGACCCTTGGAAGGTTATCCTGCCTCTCTACACCTCATTTCTCCTCCTTTGGAATGGGGGATACTAACAGTTCCTGCCTCAGGGTACTCTGAAGAGTAAGAAAAAGCACAGGAAAAGCACTCAACCTGGGGTCCAGGTGAGGGGAGCTGGCAGCCGACACCATGATTTAGAGGTGCTCATTTCCTGTGGCTGCTGGAACAGATTACCACAAGCTCTTGGTGGTTGAAAACAGTAGCAACATTTTCTCTCACAGTTTCTGAATATCTGAAAACGAAGTCGTTTCCTCTGGGGGCTCCACAGAGAATCAGCTCCTCGCCTCTTCCAGCATCCCTTGGCTTATGACTGCATCCCTCCACCCTTTAAGGGCAACATCCTCATCTCCCTGCTCCAGCTCCACATCACCGTCACTGTCCAGTCGCCCTCTGCCTAATAAAGACCCGTGGGATACATTTGGCCCCACCTCAGTAACCCAGGAGACCAAGACTTTACTTAAGCACATCAGCAAAGATCCCTTTTTCCATCGAAGGCCACATTCACAGGGTCTAGGGCTGAGACGTGGCTATCTTGAGGGGTGGAGCGGATGGAGGGAATGTTCCAGCAGGCTGTGACTTTGTGCTTGAATCCCCAGTCACTCTGGAGATCTACCTTGTCCTTTTGAAACTTCCCTAATATGCAAACACGTCATCTTTCCCCAGCTCAGTGCCCCTCTGACTTCCTATTTCTGGCGAGAGCCTCATCACTTGCTCCATTACCCTCCCCACAGCTATCTTTGACCCTTCCAGCTCCTTCACTTATCTGTCACAACCCACCCGCCCACACGTTCTATCAGTCATGAGGTCTCAGCATCACCGACTCCCTGAGCAGAAGGAAACTCTTCATCAAACACTTTTTTTAAAAAAAGGTTTATTTATTTATTTATTTATTTATTTATTTATTTATTTGTTTGTTTGTTTATTTATTTATTGTTATACAAGTGCTGGGGTACAGGCCAGAGGCGTGGGAGGGTGAGAGAAGTCACCAGAGCGGGGAGCAGAACAGGCAGACGACGGAAATACGCTGCTGAGGGTAGCAGCGGGCGTGACAGGAGAGGTCTGTCGCGCCACATGGGCATCTCCCTGGCCAGCCGGAAATCAAACCTGTGCTGCAGAGGCTGCAGACAGCTTCACAGCGCTGCGCTCAACCCGCTGCGCCACCGGGGAGACCCCATCAAACACTTTCGATTCTTAGTGATGGAGCTGAGTCCTGGGGACAGCAGGAGATGTGACTGTGTCGCCTGTGATTCAATGGCTGGGCCAGACCTGCAACCTGAGTCCCTGTCCTAGCATGGCTGCCTCCCCAAAGACCATGCCCCCCCCCCACCTTTTGTCCCCGTCTCCACTGCCCTTTTCTTACACTGCCCTGACTCATGGGGAGACCACAGAGGCCCCCTTCTTTGTCCAGTCCCACCTGTGACCAGTCCCCCCAATATGTTTCCCTGCCTGCCCTTGGGACGCCCTTGCAGAAATAGATTCAAGCCCCCCAGTGACATAGAAGGGACGTCCGCCCATTCACGTATTGAGCCTCCATTACGTGCGAGGAGTCCAGGATGAGCCTGCCCCAGACCCCGCCTGTGCTCACAGTCTGCTCTGCATTCTCCTTGCTCCCCCGTCTCTCCAGCCCCCACAGCCCCTCCACAGCTAGGATGCCTGCTCCCCCACGTTCTGCATCCTGGGGGTCCCCTGTGTGCAGAACACCCCATCCCTTCCTGACCCTGGTGACGTGGGCATGGCCTTCAAAGCCCAGTGCCCATCCGTGTCCATGAAGCCTGCCCTGCACCCCACTGTGCCCTGAAACTAGGTGTGTGCCCTTTGGGAACCCTGGGTTGCAATTCTGGTCCTGGAGTGATGGAGGGAGCCCCGGGGAGCTGCCTCTGTTGCCACAGGCTGGTTTTCGGCCTCTGCCTCTCTTCTACTCCACTCTGCATGTCTACTTGGGGTTTGGCTACTGCCCCTGACTCGCCCCACAGTCCCCCCTGAACACAGCACCCCCTGCCCTCTCTGCTCTGGGAAGCACAGCTGTGGCTGAGCAAAGTTGGGGTGTGTCCTCAGCCCAGGGGTGCTGGAAGCAAGAGCTGAGAAGCTCCCATGGGTGTCTGATACCCATTCTCAGTCCAGGCCTAGGAAATCGGGGTCTCCATGAGTGCTGGCTTGATCCCCATTAGCAATGCTCCTGCATGTGTTTAAACTGGACATGTCCTTGCTTTTGACACCGAGAAACCCGGCCAGCTGGACGGCACAGATTCCTGACATTTTTCTGGGCATTTTACCTCCCGGTGAGTGTGGGTTTCATTGCCTACCGTGCATAGCAGACTTCTGGAAAGACGTGGTGGCTGGAACCAGCAGCTGTGCTCTTGGCACACAGTCTGTGGGTGAGGAATTAGACAGGCTTGCGGGGGGCTGGTCACTGTCACGTGGAAGTCCCAGCACCACATCTTGGCTGGTTGGGTTCATCAATCTGGGGGAGGCTGGCTGGGCCAGCAGGGGCACAGGTCTGGTTGAGGCCCCCAGATCCCATGTGGCTTCTCCCTGTGGATCTCCACCAGGTCAGTCAGCCTTGTTCCAGAGCAGCTCAGGGATCCAGGGGGAAGGCAGGTGGGGTAAGGAGCAGAGAGGGCAGCAAAGGAACTAGGGTGCAGGATTATTGGGGCTTTGGTGACAGGTACAGTAATTTACATCTGAAGACATGTGACCCTGTACCCCTAAATAATACACAGTGCTATAAAGCAATGTCACCTCAATAAGAAAAAAAATGAAGCACAAAAACAGAATCTATAAGCTTTCTCTTTTTTTTAAAGATTTATTTATTTATGCATACAAGAACTGGGGTACAAGCTAGAGGTGTGGAGGGTGAGAGGATTCACCAGGGACAGAGTGGGAAACAGAACAGGCAGACTAACTGAACTACACTGTGGAGGGGAGCAGCGGGCGAGTCAGGAGAGGTCTGCCTGCCATGTGGGTAGCTCCCTGGCCAGGATTGAACTCATGCTTCAGAGGCTGCAGATAGCTTCATAGGCTGCGTCTTAACCCTTGTGCCACCAGGGAGGCCCTCCTCTACAAGCTTTCTTAAGCTGTGAGTCCAGAGCTCACCTCTGTGCCATGCCATTATTTTAAGCAGCCAGATTCAAGGACAAACACCTTTGGTACCAGGAGGTGTGGGTATGGGAGGTGTGGTTCACCCAGGGCCATCTCTGTAACAAGCAACTATATACAGCACATCTTTCCAGGTAGGCCTAATTCTCTGAGGGGTAGAGAGGTGCTTACTCCTCAGCCCCCTCATCAGGGCTCCCTCCTAGAGTTGCTCACAGGCATTCCTCTCACGAGAAAGGGCCAAAGGCCTCAGAGCAGGCCTGTCTGCTCCACCACCTTCATCACCAGGAGCTTCCCCAATCTCTCATTTTGCAGGTAAGAAAGCTGAGCCCATCTGAGTGTTTAATACACCTCCTGAAGGGCACGGCACAACTCAGCACGCGAGACTCGAGCGCTCAAGACGCTCAGTCTTTATCGAAACATAGGGAAATAAATTTACTTTTCAGCCTACCCTCACCTAGGTCTTCACTGTTTTGCTTCCGCCCAGGAAGGAGTTAAACTGAGCACCTGCTGGGGAGTGCAGCTTACTCTGGATGTGACCACAGAGTTTGCTCCAAGGACGAGCTCCCCCACCCTCCCTTCCCAGGAGAATATTTGGGAATGTTTCAATATTTGAAAATTATGAAGTTTTGGTGACTCTGTTTTGGTTCACATGTTTATTTTATCTAACCTGTTTTTTCCAGTCTTACTCTCTTCTCTGCTTCTGTTCTTCTATGCTCTGCCCGAAGGAAGCTACTCTCTCCCTGGATTTCCCGCGTGCTCCAGGCACCCCAGGAATGCAAGTTCCTCCTCCCACTGCTGATATTTTTAAAGCTGCATCTCCAGTGCCATCCCAAGGCTCTTTTCCTCACCCACCCCCTCCTAACAAATGTGATCTCGTGTGGTCGGGAGCCCTTGGAGGCTGGCATGTGATCTGGCCTTCTGTCCAGTGTTGGGTAAGCAGGACACGCAACTGACCAGACTTCACTTTCCCTGAGTATCTGAGCGCAGTGCCTTGTCTGGGGAGATCACTCCAGTTCCTCTGGATGGTGTCTTTGCACAATTGCCTTTCTGAACTGTCCAGAGTGGTGAATAGGTTATACAAGCAACCATGAAGTCACTGCCACCCAGAATTTGGAAATAGGGAAGTGAGGATTTCCCTTGGAGACAGACAGGGTTGCCATGGTTCAATCCATCAAAATACACAACGCCTAGTAAATCTGAGTTTCAGACAGTGCATAATTTTATAAGTAGAAGCATGGCCCACCCTGGTAGTGCAAGGGGTTAAGCACCGCACTGTGAAGAAGTCTGCAGCCTCTGCAGCACGAGTTCAACCCCGGCGGGCCAGAGAGCTACCCACATGGCGCAGCAGACCTCTCCTGACTCGCCCGCTGCTCCCCTCAGCAGTGTATTTCATCAGTCTGCCTGTTCTGTTCCCCACTCTGTCTCTGGTGAATCCTCTCACCACCACCCCCCTATCTCTGGCCTGTGTCCCAGCTTTTGTATGCATAAATAAATAAATAAATCTTTTAAAAAAGTAAGTAGAAGCGTGTCCCATTGATATTTGGGACATGCTCATACTAAAAAAAATACTATGCCTCGTCTGTCTGGAATTCAAATCAAACTGGCAATTACAGCCGGTATCTGCAATCCTCCTTGGAGAGTTAAACCACAAAACTAACACATGTGGATTAGAACAAAGAAACGGAACGTCACCTGAAGAAATCAGAAGGGGTCCTTCAGCGAGACTTGATTGTAATCGGAGGATGGAAGAAAAGTGTATTTACAAAAACACTTTGCGCCTTCTCTTGGGACCCAGCTTAGGAATGCGCCAAACAGAATGTGGGGGGGGGGGGGGTAGCAATGAAAGCGTGGGCAAGAGACAGAAGGTCATTCTCTGCAGTGCAGCCCAGGATGCCTGTGACCAGGTCTGGGGGCCCTCGGATGTCATCCTGGAACTCCATCTCCCTGGTCATCCATCTCCAGGGGTCATCCAGCGACCCCCCCCCCCCCCCCCCCCCGGGCTTACCAATAAAACTTGTTAGATCCAGCTTCCAGGGTCTCCTGGAGTAAAGGGGCTGGGGCAGCAAGGTGTGTATTGTGCCCCCTAAAGGAGGCATGTGGCATTGAAGCCTTTTCTACACCATTTTCTCCCCCTGAGCTCTCTCCATCTCACAGCGGTGGCCCCTGAGGTCTTGCAGTGCTGGGCCACTCAACGTCAGCTGTGTTTGATTTCACTCATTGCCCTGTTTTTCTGGGTCTCTCCTATAGCAGAGGGCTGGATCCATTTCTTCAGGGTCTGAGCGCAGAGCAATACCTAGTTCTTACTGAGTGCTTGCTACAAGTTCTATAATCCTTGTACAACTCTATCTTGGTTTCAGAGTACAGCAATAGACTGAGAGGTTTCCTCACGCCTTGCCCAGGGTCACACAACCCTGTCAGTGGCCTGGCGGAGCCGCAAACCTATTTATGAGCCATTATTAGCATTTTGGCAAACCTCTTTCTTTACACACGCATGTACACCCACATTTCTCTATAAATAGGCTCACGTTGTAGATACGGGTTGCAACCTTGTCTTAAAATCCAGCAAGGTCTTGGGGCTCCTAACTCTCCTGCTGTAAAATCAGACCTAGAAGAACTTTCATGCTGAGTAAATACTCTGACAACTCAGAAAAACAAGCTCGAGAAAACTCCAGATAAGAAATCCAAATACTAAGGAGGCAGAAATATTCCCCCTTGAAAGCAAGGCACGTCATCCACACCTCCCAAGCCAGGACCGTCCATTGAAGCCACTTCAGTCTCCTGCCTCCTTTGTGTTTTAGGAGTAGACTGAAGTTATTTGAACCTCCGTTTAAAATATTTCACCCAGGTTACCAGGCCAGATCGTGAATCAACAGAAAGTGTTTGAGGGAAACAAAAGACTCAACACAGGCGCAGAGGCAGGACAAGGAGCCTTTGGGAGCCAGGACAGTGGACCTGGCCAGTGATTTTTATCTGGTTGTTTCAGAAGCCGGTTCATTGTCGGGATTGTAAGTTGATCTTCTTGGATGAAACCGATAGGAAATCACTGCTTTCTTATCACGAAAACTTCTCTCCAAAACTTTCTTGAGCGAGCGTCTGGCCTAGAGGGTTAACCAGCCTGGTGAGTCACATCAACAGACTGTTCTGTCAGTGCGAATTTCCATAATTAGAACTTGTGACCCACACATCCAGCCACGAGGCTACATCACAAGTTCTTGTGAACGCTGGTTTCTTAGCCCAAACTGACCTGGTAAAATGCCAGAAAGTTAGTTGCATTTCTGCTTCTGGAATTTTGCTGCGTTATTACCAGAGTCAACTTCTTCTGCTACCAAACTGTGACCTGGGCATCTTATTTAACCTTCTTGACTACCCGATAGGGTGCAAGTTGTCCCATTTGTAGATAAAGACATGAGGCGCAGGGAGGTAAATATCTTGTCTGAGATACTCCTTTAAGGCTGACGTGCCTCAACCTGAACTTGAGGCCATTGACCCGGGTCCTATGCTCTGCACCCCGAGTGCCCTAGCCTGACCTGAGCCTCCAGAGTAATGTGAGTAGGTAGGGTTAACCCTCGCCAGCTCTACATTTCCCCCCCCCACCCCCCAAAAAAAAACACCCAAGGCATCTCAGCCTCTGCCCTCTACCTGCTTGGCTGACTGTGCCTCTGAGCCCAGAGAGAAGAGTGACCCAGAAAGGCAAGGAGGCGGGGTGCCCCAGGGTGTCAGATGTCGGGGTGAGGCTGCTGGCAATCTTGCCACACTTGAGACCTTGTGCCCTTGGTACACGCTGTTCCCTCAGCTGTGTTCCTGCACCGGCCAGTCCTGCGGCTCTCAGACTCAGCCCCCAGAATTGCCTTTTTTCTCCCCAAGATGGAAATACCATTAGGATTGTGAAATATAACAGAGTCATTATGAAGAAAGCAAACACAAGAAGCACGTTTTTAAACTTGCTTTTATAGGTACATGAAAAATGCATGTGCACACTTTATATAAAACATTTGTAACTTGTGTATTTTTGTCTTCACATCTATCACCCCGAGTGCCCTTTGTAGCTAAAAGAAAATATATAATTTGTATAGAAAAATGTAAAATATCAGCATGGTATCATAAGTATTTGTAACTCATTTTCACTCAGTATGTGATGGACATAGTTTATATCAATAAATATGGAGTTATATAATTTCCCCCCAAATGAATAGCTTTCAAAAATAGAAAACTATTGGGCCTCCCCGGTGGTGCAGTGGTTGAGCGCTGGGCTGTGAAGCTGTCCGCAGCCTCTGCAGCGCCGGTTCGATCCCCGGCTGCTGGGCAAGGGTCCCACATGGCGCGCAGACCTCTCGTGCTGCCCGCTGCTCCCCTCAGCAGTGTATTTCGTCCGTCTGCCTGTTCTGATCCCCACTCTGGCTCTGGTGAATTCTCTCACCCTCCCCCACTTCTGACTGTACCCAGTGCTTGTCTAAATAAATAAATAAATAAAAATATATTGTACTATATATTAAAAAAAATAGAAAACTATTAACTGCTCATTTCAAAAAAATTTAAATTATACTAAAACATATAATGAAGAAAGTAAACAGCACAGAAATCTCCCCTGCTAGAGATAGCCATTATTAATATTAATATTTTGGCAAACCTCTTTCCACATACATATGTCCCTGCTCAAATTACAGTGTTTTGAAACCTTTTTGAAAAATTCAGCAAGATCTTGGCCACATCCTTCCATGTCAATAATACTTATAGCATAAGATGAATCTTTTTGGTGACTGCATAATATTTTTTTGTGAGGTTATAACTTACTTGACCAAAATGTTGACTGATTATTCACATTCATTAATGAAGTATCAATTCATTAATTCATTTTCAGGCTTCTAGTATTATTAATAACACTTTGATGAGTATTATCACACATAGAATATCCTTTCTGGAATAAGAAAAACAGATTGGAAAAATCAGATTGTACAATTTTGGAGACACCGTGTGATCACAAATGTTATACAAATACACACCACAAAAATGTCTAGAAGTTCAGTCAGTGTTCACACAGGTTATTTCTGGACCAACGAACCACATGTAATTTTGTCCTTTTGCTTACTCTTCTGTCATTCCAAATTTTTCAGTGATAAATAAATCTTACTGCCGTCCTTCATGATGTTGAGTCAAGTTAAAGTGTATTTTTATGTTTTCTTTATTTTTTAAGGATTTTATTTATTTATTTATGCATAGAAGGACTGGGGTGCAGGCCCAAGGAGCGGAAGTGGGGGTGAGAGGGGTCGCCAGAGGCAGAGTGGGGAACAGAACAGGCAGACTGACTGAAACACACTGCTGAGGAGAGCAGAGGGTAAGACAGGAGAGGTCTGCCGCACCATGTGGGTAGCTCCCTGGCTGGGGATTGAACTCAGTCCACAGTGGTGACAGCGCTGAGCCTTAGCCCCTTAGGCCACCAGGGACCCCTAAGATATATGACTTCCTCTTTCATTTATGTCTCATGCAGGCTACCCCCCCCCACCCTTTTTGGAGACTGAAGAAGGGAAATGTGAAAGAAAAACAAAAGTCACCTTTGGTGACACTCTAGTTGCTCTGTTTCCATCTCCTGTCTCTCCCTCTGCGGACAGGCAGTCCCTCCATCCTGAGCCCGAGTTAGGATCCTGGGTGCCCAGGTGTTCAGTGGGGAGCTGCAGTCGACCTTGAGAGTGAGTTGGACATGAGGTTCAATGCCACGTGGAATGCCCCAACACAGACTGGACATGAGTTCAGGTCTTGAGCTACGTAGTTTCCAGCCCACAAGCCACCACCTGAGGGGCACATGGTGACCAGGAGGCCTTTCCTGCCTCAGATGCGTCAGAAGCTGAGATGACCTGGCTGGGGGAAGCTGGTGGCTTCTGGGCAGTGCGGTCGCCTCCCCCAGGAAGTCTGCCAAGATGCAGAGGATGGCTTCAGTATTTCCATGACCGTCACTGATTAAGTGGGCTGTTTCATTTTGGTTAGTGGAGACACTTCCTCTTTCATTTAAAAGGAGGCTTTCCCCCCTCCTTTTCTGAAGAAGGGGAACATGAAAGAAAAACAGAAAAGTTCACAGGTAGGTGCAGCGAGGGAGACAGAGGAAGTCACCTGCGGGGGGTGGGGGGGTGGGGTAGGGTTCACATTGACCTGCTGACCTGGCCTGCCTCCCACCCCTCAGGTGACCTCCTAGCGCCCAGGTAGGCCTACGCGCTGCTGCAGGAGACCCTGGGGACCCTGAGTCCTATTTTTCAGGGAACAACATACTTGTACTAAAAATTTCAATCTGCTTTTGCTCATTTCACTGCATTTACTATGTTGATTTGCAAGAGATAGACAGTCACACATATGTGTGTCTAAATATGTCCACGCAAGCATCAGATCGTAGTAGCTTCTGGAAACTCTCAGAAGCACAGAAAATAATTTGCCTCACCAGACATCAAAGAAGTGCAAAAGAGGCCACAGCACCAGAGGACCGGGTGACTGCGTAGCAATTTGTAGCGAGATTGATGATAAGCATCTCTTTGCTCCAGTAAGTTGAAGTAGAACTGTAACATTTTATTTGTTCCGGTAAACAGTAACTGGAGTCACCAATCATAAATAATAAAAGATAGAAAAGTCCTCTTTTAACCTAATGCACTAAAAGATTTCTTGCTTTTCATTTCTGCTAATGGCCCTCTCTCCCTTGGTACTGCCAGAGGGGCCCATTACTGGCAAATCAAGCCTCAGATTGCAAGCAGGACATGGTCCAAAAGATCATTTATAAGTTGGTTGTTTGGAATGCAGAATGTGTTTTCCCTGGAAGCCAAACTTTTCAGAGAGATGGTTTTTTTCATGTTCATTTGCACAGGGTTCTCCTACCCTCAACATGCCTGCTTTCTGGGTCATTGAAGGCGGGTTGTCTGCAGAGCATGGGGGAGGGAAAGCAAGTTTACTCTACTCTCCACATACAGCTCTGGCTCTGAGCACAATTTCCAAAGTAGGTTAACTTGCTTTTCCATATTCCTTCCTTGTGTCATCCAGGTCCCGGTGGCCTGATCCTCAATCTGTCATACGTGCTCTGGGCTGCACTCCTGTTGAGAGACTCTGTGACCTCAAATTACCTACCTCCTACTACTTCCGGACCAATCAGATTTCCATTTCCTCTGAGTAGTTGATATCAGTTAAGGGCTAGATATGAATTCATACCAGCAGGTGAATGACTGTTACCCCTTAACTCTCTTAGTGTATGCTCATGTTCAAGCTAGTTGGCCATGGGATCTGAAGGTCATTATAGCCAGTAAGAGATTGGGGTGAAAAGAAGGTTTAAGAGATTCAGAAGGTATACACCCATCAGGGGTGCTCTCAAGCTACTTACTTCACTTTCCTTCCAGACATTTAGAGGACGATCATTCCTTGGAAACAGGATGACCACAAGTTTAGACATGAGGGAGTCACCCTTGAGGGAACAGGGCGATTCTCTGCCAGATTGCCTCTAAGACCTGCAATGGAAAAGCTCCTTTCTTGTACACAAAACCTTCAACTAGTTTTTTGTAGCTTCTGATGAAAACTTAACAGAGAGTCAAGGGTCACTAGATGTTTATGGAAAGTTCTAACATTAAAAAAAAAAGAGATCAAAACAGAAGAAAGAGCAAAACAGAACTCTGAAAGCAATGTAGTTAAGATCCATAGAGAGATAAAACATTTTACCCTTGAAATGAGAAAAGGTGCAAAATAGACAATCAGAACAAGAAAGGACTTTTGACTATTAAAGAATAGGATGTCTGAAAATAGACATTCAAGGGAAAAGGTGGGAGACAGTGGATGAAAACTTCAGAAAATTTTACACGCGCTAGATGGGAAAATAGGAAAGAAGAAAGAAGCAGAGAACCCATGCTAAAGGCCCAACGTCCAGGAAAAATGGAGGGGGTTAGACATTATCAAGAAATAATAGAAAAAAATTCTCAGAATGGAAGACAAGAGCCTCCAGACAGAAGGGCTCACTGAGTAAGCACCAACATGAATGGGGGGAAAAGGTTCAGGTAAGAAACATCTTTAAAATTTTTATGAACTTATAAACTTAAAAGACTTAGAGCTCTTGGGAACTCTAAGGTTATAAGGATGATTCTAAGATCTCCCCAAAATAGCAGGCGTGGGCAAAGGATTAGGAATCAAAACGGCATCAGTGGAAGCCAGAAGAAAATGGAGTAAAGTCTTCACTACTCTGAGGGAAGTGACTTCTAACTTAGAATTCCACATCATCCCAGGTGAACCCTCAGTCAAGTATGAGGGTAGAATGACATTTTCAGATATGCCAATTTTTAAAGCATTGATTTCTGCAAAGCTTTACTCCAAAGGCTTCTGGGGGTGCTACTGTGTGCCCCTTGGCATGTCACTGCTGCTGGAAAGGCCAGCGCTCCAGAGACACTGTGAGTAGAAAAAGCTCCAGGCAGAATCAGGACTCGGCCAGTCCTGTGCCCCCGAGCAGGCCCTCAGCACTCTGGGCCTTGGGGTGCTCCAGCGGAAGACCGAGGCTCTGAGTCTTGGGGAGCCCCAGCGCCGTCCAGCCTCCTCTTGCATCCCAGGCCCATGAGGTTTTAAGAGTTGGTGGCTGAGTCCTGCCAAGAACAAATTGCAACCTCACTAGCATCCCCTCTGCCTTGGAGGGTATGGGCCGCCAAACAAGCTCAACCCCCCAGGCCCAGGCTCAGTTCTTTTCCCCCAGATTCCTCCACGCTCTCTGCCCTGTTTGTCCACCTTCCTGCAGAGGAACCAGAGGGAACTCTCCTCCATTACAAACCTCCTTCCTCACACGCCCACACAAGGATGTTCATCCAAGAGCTCATGTCAGGGACACTCAGCTTTGCTGCCTGGGCGTTGCGATCTCTCCCAACCTCCACTCGGAAATACTCCTAAGCCGCAGTTTCCATTCCGAGCCATTGCCCCACCACTACAAAGCGACCTTGATTCTTGTGACAGTCAGGTCATTTTCTTTTCTTTTTTCTTTTTTTAACATTTATTTTTTATTTATGCATACAAGAGCTGGGGTGCAGGCCAGAGGTGTGGGGGGTGAGAGGATCCACCAGAGACAGAGTGGGGAACAGAACAGGCAGACTGACGAAATACACTACTGTTGAGGGGAGCAGCGGGCCAGACAGGAGAGGTCTGCTGTGCCGTGTGGGTAGCTCCCTGGTGGGGATTGAAATCAGGCCGCAGAGGCTGGTGATAGGTTGATAGCGCTGAGACTTTAACCCCTGCGCCACCAGGGAGGCTCCAGTTTGGGTCATTTCCACTCGTGCTTTTCTTGATCCTAATTCTCTTTCCCAACCTCCAGGAAGCATACACATACAGTTTTCTAGACAACTTTGGCGCTTACCTCACTGTCATCTTTTCCACCCTTAACCCTTTGTTGATTCTCCTCAAAGGACCTTCACTCATGCCTGCTGGGTCTTTTCAACTCCAGGGTCACCCCAGCCTCATCTGTTTCATCTCTTGGATCTTGAAATCTCAATATGTATTCCTTGACCACACCGCCCATAACCACCTGTTCAGCTGCTCTCCCTACTTACCATGTTTCTGAACAAAGTGTGCATGATGAGATTTCTTGATCTATGCATTTAAGGTGCAATCTACTGTCTCATTGCCATGACAAATACTTAACTCTCTCCTACATCTTCACCCTTCCCACCTCCCATTCCTCTCACTACAGTGCTGCCACTGATCGCGACTGAATCTATTGTCAATATTGACAGTATATTGTTTATGCAAATATTGTCACTGCAGAGCCAAGTAGTGTGCTATCTCTGTGGTTTCTTGTCAAATTCTTTATTTTTACCTGGAGTTAATAATCATTTCATTTTTTTATTTGATTTTTTTTTACTTTAAAAATGTTTTCTTGTGGTAAAATATCCATAATAAATAAGATACCATTTTAACCACTTGTAAGCTACAGTTTGGTGGCACCAAGTCCATTCACACTGTTTGTGCCATCTGCTTCCAGGACTGTTTCATCTCCCCCCGTGATTTCTTTTTTTTTTTTTTTTTTGATAAACTGTTTTTTTTAAAAAAAAAAAATATTTATTTATTTATTTATACAAGCACTGGGTACAGTCAGAAGCGCGGGAGGGTGAGAGAATCCACCAGAGCCAGAGCGGGGAGCAGAACAGGCAGACTGACGAAGTACACTGCTGAGGGGAGCAGTGGGCAGCAGGAGAGGTCTGCGCACCATGTGGGACCCTCCTCTGGTGGCTGGGGAGCAGCTGGGGATCGAACTGGCGCTGCAGAGGCTGCAGGCAGCTTCACAACCCAGCGCTCAACCGCTGCGCCACCGGGGAGGCCCTCCTCTAAGTGATTTCTAACTTAGAATTCCACATCATCCCACCAGTCCGTGGCAATGACCATTCTACTCCTAGACTACTTTTTAATTGAGTTTCTCTTTCACTTAAAGAGAGTGCCGGCTGCTGAGAAGGATTGTTTCTATCTATGCAGGTCTTCCTGCATACACGTGATTGAGTTTATTGTACAGGAGGGAAGAGAAAACAGGATTGGACAAAGAAAAAAGGTAGAGATACAGGAGGGTTTTCATACTGGGGCTCCTCATTCCAAGCCTCAGCAGCCCTGCCACAGATCTGCCCAATTCTTTTCAATCAAGAAGTTGATTTTCGGCCTCCCTGGTGGTGCAAGGGGTTAAGCACTGCACTGTGAAGCAATCCGCAGCCTCTGCAGCATGAGTTCAATCCCAGGCTGGGCAGGGAGCTACCCACATGGTGCCGCAGACCTCTCCTGTCTCCCTGCTGCTCCCCTCAACAGTGTATTTCAGTCTGCCTGTTCTGCTCCCCACTCTGTCTCTAGTGAATCCTCTCACCCCCCTCCACCACATCTCTGGCCTGTACCCCAGCTGTTGTATGCATAAATAAATAAATCTTAAAAAAAAGAAAGAAGCTGATTTTGCAAGCCATGTCCATACTGGAAATGCACCGACAGGTTTCATAACTTTTCCTCTGTCACCAAGGCAAAGCATCTCACAGAACCCGCTGTCTTTAGTGTCCCCACTGAGCCCATCCGCGGTGAGGATCCTGTCTGGGGTCTTGTATCCGCAGCATCACAGTCCTGGCAATGAACTTCAGGTGCTTTGTCATGACCTTGGATTTAAGTCTCCATTTTGCATGACCCTGTCCCAACCATCATTTTCCTTTTTTAAATATTTGCCGCGCTTTTTTATGACTTCCTCTCTCTCTTTCTCAACGCCTCATCATCTCTGCCGTGCGCGGGAGTGACCTCGCCTCGCCTCCAGCGCCCAGGCACGCCGGCTGCCTTCACTTTTCCGGGCACCTTCATCCTGCACCCCGCGTAGCCTGTTCCCGTCTGCGTCCTCTCTCGGCCCCCCGCAGGGCGTCCCTCGCCCGCCCAGCAGCTGCTCGGGGCCCCGCGGGGCCCCCACGTCCTGGGCTCGGACACGGCGTCTTCTTTCCTGGCTGCTCTTGGGGTGCCGCAGCACCCCGGCCGCCGGCGCCCCGGGCTCCCCCCTCCTCCCTCCGCCCGCGCTCCGGGTACCCGGCAAGTCCGGCGGGGGCGGGCGGGCGTCCCCCGCGGCCCAGGCAGGTCCAATGAGTCACCCCGGGGCGCTCCAAGGCCCAGCCCCCCGACTCTTCACCTACGCGCGCACCCACCCGCCGCGTGCCGAGCGGCGCCCGCCTGGGGTGCCGGCCCCCCCGGAGCCCAGCGCGCCCTTGAGGGATGAGTCACGGCGCGCCCGCCCGGCCAAGACGGGGATCGGCGATCGGGGGACCTCGACCCCTGACGCCCCCACTTCGAGCCGCGCGCCCGGGGCCCCGGCCGCCTGCAAAAATCTGGGCGGGGCGGCGCGGAGACCTGCGGCTAAGGGGCGTGGCGTGGGCGTGGCGGACGCAGCGGGGCGGGCCATAGACCTGGTGGGCGGGGTCATGGGCGGGACCAGGGCGGGGTGGGCGGAGTCACGGTCAGGGGGCGGGAACATGGGCGGGACCAGGGCGGGGCGGGCGGAGCCACGGATCGGGTGGGCTGGACCAGGGGCGGGACCAGGGCGGGGAGGGAGGAGCCACTGGTCGGGGGCGTGGCCAGGGGCGTGGTCAGGGGCGTGGCGCATGCGCGCAGGGGCGGCCGCGGGCGGCGGCGGGCGGCGTCCAGGCCTGGCGGGTGAGGGTCGGGCGGTGGACCCGTCGGCGCCGCCTGGGCCGGGCAGTCCCGTTGTGGAGGCGGGGGACGGCCGCGTTCGCGGGGCGCGAGGACGATGTGGGAGGGGCGACCACAGCGGAAGCCGGGAGGCCAGCGGGGGCGGGTGTCTCCCGGGAGCGTGGGGGCCCCAGCTTTGGGGAGACTCCCCGGGGGGAAAAGACGTGGCCGGAGTCCCCCGGGGGATCCCCGCGCCGGCCCGAGCGGGAACAGGGCCGCGCCCGCAGGAGGCCGCGCCCGGGGTGCGAGATGCTGGGGCGGCGGCCAGGGGACCGCGGAGCCAGTTGTCATGGCAACCAGCTGCGGGCCGCATCCCGCTTCACCCGAGATGTCCAGGTTTTAGCCCTGAAGCGACCCCGTCCCCACCCCGCCCCACCCCGCCCCGTCCATCTTCTGCCGCGGCTCCTTCTGAGTAGACCCAGGAGCCGGAGGAGGCCTCCCCGCCCCTCACTGCCTGCTACATTTCAGGGTGAAAGCATCCCGTCCTCTGCCCCAGCCGGGCGCCAACATGCGTGTCCTTCCCGGGGAAGACACTTCAGAGGCGGCCTCGCGCCCTCAAGGTAGGTGGGTGGCATCCAGCAGGGCCCGTCTCGCTCGATAGTTCGTCCTGTGGAATTCAGACTTGAGCTCAGCGGCCGGGCAGTGATTCTGTGCTGCCGTTAGAACTTTGAGCATAAAGACCTTGATTCTGGAATTTTCTCCCCACTCTGGAATGTCAGGATTCAGATGTCCAACCAGAACGCCATTAGCTTCAAATTTCCCACCATTGTCTAACATTTAGCTGGAAAAATCGAGATAGTTAGGAAAGATGATGATGGGTGTTGCATTTTTTTCCTTTTCTAACTCCAAAAGCCTCCTGGTGGAACAGCTGTTTGAGCCACTGAGACAGAAGGATGAAAACTACATAAGAACCTAATGTGACTGAAGAGCCCTCTCACTGTGAGTCTGGCTTTCGCCAGTCACCGGATGCCTTCCCCCGGGTTCAGTGACTTCCAGATGCCCAGATCTGTTACCAGCTTGCAGTTAAATTACAGAAAGGGTGGGACTTATATTACTTCTCTTTTTATTTGATATTGAACATCTTGAGTCACACTGGCCAGGATGAGTGTTTTTCATGTGGCCCAAATGAGTCAATTCACAATATTGTTGTTACCCAAACGACAGGACGCTGGCAACCGGGTCATGCTCCTATAGTCACTGCTAGTGTTTATAATGAAGAGATTGTCCCCCAAAAAAGGAGGTGTGAATTTGAGCTTCGCTTCACTTCTTAGAAACTCTCCCTCAGAAATTGATTGGAGGGCCTCCCTGGTGGTGCAGCGGTTGAGCGCTGGGCTGTGAAGCTGCCCGCAGCCTCTGCAGCACCAGTTCCATCCCCGGCCACCAGGCGAGGGTCCCACATGGCACGCAGACCTCTCCCGCCACGCTCGCTGCTCCCCTCAGCAGTGTGTTTCGTCAGTCTGCCTGTTCTGCTCCCCTCTCTGGCTCTGGTGAATTCTCTCACCCTCCCGCGCTTCTGACTGTACCCAGTGCTTGTATAAATAAATAAATAAATCTTAAAAAAAAATTGTTTGGAAATGGGGAAAGCAGACAGTGGTTTGGTGTGACAACTTGAGGGCTTTCGCAATCAGTTGTTCTATGCCGGGGAGAAAGTAAAGCTGTATGTGGCGGTTAGGTAGGTGACAGCCACCGGTGGGGATATGCATTTTATATTTGATAACCTGTGCTTTCTCTCTAGATGCAGACAGTACAGCACTCATCACAGACACTCAAGACAGCCCTCCTGTCAAAGAACCCAGTGCTGGTATCACAGTATGAGAAGCTAGATGCTGGGGAACAGCGTTTGCTGAACGAAGCCTTCCAGCCGGCCAGTGACCTCTTTAGGCCGATTACCTTGCATTCGCAATCAGACTGGATCACCTCCCATCCTGAGAATCCCCAAGACTTTGAGCAGTTTTTCAGCGACCCCTCTAGAAATGCACCCTCTCCAGAGAATCACAGTATTTATATACAGTGCATTGGTATCTATGGTTAATATGCTGGCTTTGGTTTCATTTTGCAAGGGTGCTGTTGCCAGGGCTGGTTGGGGCTGTTGGTCTGATTCAAGTAGACAGTTTTTATTCAAGGAGATCCTTTTTGACATTCATTCCAATGGTGAAATTTCTAGAGCCAGACTGCCTTAAAGGAGGATGTTCTGTTTCTTTGTAACTCATGTCAATGAATGATAAAGGCACTTGTTTCAATTGTACATTTCTAATTATAGACAGAAGTGAAGACTGAATAGTGGGATCATTTTGAAGTCTGTCTTTAAATTTTCTTCTGTATTATAGGATCGCTAGGAAACACCAGAATTATCAGTGAGCAATACATTCAGTGGCTCAAGGGCTACTGTGAAGCATTTTTCTATGGCTTGACAGTAAAACTCCTAGAACCAGTTCCTGTCTCTGCAACGAGGTGTGCCTTTAGAATCAATGAGAACACACACAACCTACAAATCCATGCAGGTGAATTAAACAAAGTTACAATTTGAATTAAGTAAAGGAAATACAAGTATGTGTACTATATATAACATATGCTCATTTCTTTTTAAATAGGTGACATCCTGAGGTTCTTAAAAATGAAGAAACCCCAAGATGCCTTCTGTATTGTGGGGGTAACAATGATTGATCTTTACCCAAGAGACTCCTGGAATTTTGTCTTTGGACAGGCCTCTTTGACAGACGGTACTCTTTTAGAAATTTTTGGTAGAAACTTCCTGAAGATGTTGAACGAGGGAAAAAATGTCAACCAGTTATCATGCTAGTATTAAAAAGCCATAATATTTCCAGAGCAGCATCAGGCCATAGTAGGGGATATGCTTTTCCATAATGTTTCATGATCTGCCAGGCCATTTGCTACCCATATGACTTTGAAGCTAATAATACCTATTTCACAGAGTCATTTTGGGATAATTTACATAAAAGAGCCAATGCATAAAAAGTTGTGCATGTGTGCCCTGGCGCAGATGGAAGCACTTGGCACAACAGACAGTAAGTGTAAGTAATTCACTTGCAAGGTGAGTTAGATAAGGATATTTGAACTGTCATTAACGTAAGTAGGAATCTTGCTAGTTGTCTCAGCTGTTCTCATCGATGGAATAGCCGTAGACAGATGCCGCGTCTTGCTCATCCTGTGTCTCGAGAAATGAACTTCAGTCTGTGGTATGAGATATGGTCTACGTTGACTCATTAGCAACCCTGCTGGTAATACTGGGGGTGGGAGAGATCTGGAAGCCTTTCATAGTTATACTGTTGTTTTCCCTTTTGCCTTCCCTTCTCCCTGCCCCTCCATTTTGCTAGTATTGTTCTACCCTTACCCCCAGGACATAAGACAGGTTCAAAAGGGGAAAGTCCAGTGGGCTGAGGGGGGTGGGCGTGGGCACCCAGACTGCGCTTAGTGAGTACTGAGTTGATGGTCCGAATGGCGGGGGTACGTGATTCTCAGAGCTTATGGGGTATGGGACTCTCTCTGGCAAATGTTTCCCCCTCTCTTCTCTTCTCCTAGTTTTCAGAAGTTGGGGCCAGGCTGCTCATCCCTCTTCTTCCCACCTACCCCATTACCCTTAGTTCTCCCATTACATGTTTATAGGCCCCCATGTCCCCATCAGCACAATCCCTTGGAGACTTGGGTCACTGCTGTCTTCCAGAATTTTATCTCAGCTCACTTTCCATCAGAAATAAACTTGTATGAGCTAAATTTTTATGTCCCCTTTTCTTATGAGCCTGGTCGAGATGGAAACATTACAAAAATTTTTCAAACTATTTATTTAGATGTTGCTAATTTATCTTGTATGTTTGAGGAGGCCAGAAAACATTCCCCCAATTTTTTCAACTTTAGTTCTTTCGGGAGTTAAGTCTCTTAATATTGCATGGCATGAGAGAAATTGTAGGGAGAGCCAGATTGAGCTGCCATGCAGTGCGAAGGTGTCTCACTGCAGGCGACTTTCTTCTCTCCAGGCTTATGATGATTGCTATTTTCAATCGAGAAATATTTACTACAGAAACCTATCTGTAGGCTTATTAGAAAAAAGAAAAGCTTTTGTTACATGTGTCATTGAAATATGCCCACATTTGTTTGGCCAGAGGAAGTCAGTGTGTCACATGAGTAGACTGGATTTTTTCTTAACCTCCAGAATGCGCACTTCCCCCAAATTTCAAATGCCAGTTGATGCCTTTACAAGGGTGGGGCGAGGAATATTCTTTTTGAATGAAGTCAGGTTGAAAAACTTACCGTGAGTTCATTTCCTTTTTCCGGGGAGGCGCTTCTGTCTCAAGGTGTGGGCCAGGACAGTGTCAGGCCTGGGGGTCAGGGGGAGCCCTTATTGTCTAGCATGGTTTGAGGGTGTGGGCCCTTCGCTGACACACAGGCTCTATCAACAGTGATCTCAGAGCATAGAGCCAGTGACCACTGTCACTTGTCCCTCTTGGGGTGCTTGATTTGGACTCCTAGGGAAAAGACTTTGTCAGGGGGATGCAAACTCCCTGGCATTTCTAATTTCTTAAGAATTCGCCTCAAGACCATTGTGTTTTCCAGGACAGATGTTGATAGGGATGTCGGGGTGCCAGCCCCCCAGGTCCTGTGGACCTCAAGCATGTGTTGAGCAGGCCCCTGGCGGCCCAAGTGTCATCCCTCCCTCAGGTCTCACTCTTATGCCCTGGTCACTTTCCCCTGTAGGTGTGGGGATATTCAGCTTTGCCAGGTACAGCAGTGAATTTTATAGCTTGCGCTTCGAAGGCAGAGTGAAGAAGCTGAAGAAAACATCTTCCAGTGACTATTCGATTTTTGATAACTATTACGTGCCTGACGTGGTGACTAGCATCCTGCTGCTGCGGTCCTGTAAGGTGAGTTCTTGCAAAAAGACAATGATATATATATATTTTTAAATAGAGCTCCTAGTTCCCTTGTATACTTTGAGTGGATATTGCTCGACCAACATTATCAATAAAAGCAATTTAGAATTATTGACATTCAAGAGTATCCCAGCCAGTTTTTTGGTCACGCCAGTTGCCAGCAGCCTGGGTTGTACCCACATCCTCTCCATTTGCTTCACTCCAGAACCTGAGGTGAGCAGCTCACCTGTGCTTTCATGCTGCTGAGATCATCGGGCCAAGCTGCCTCTGGGGCTCTGGGAGGACATCTGCCCCCTGGCCTCTCCAGAGCAGGCCTTCCCCCGTGGGCCCCTGGCTGCCTCCGCTGCAGCCAGGCCTTCTCCCCCTGTCCCTCTTTCTCCGTAGCTGAGCCACAGGCTGGCCCTCCAGGGACAGGTTCTGTTTCCACCAGTGTATTCACTGGGGTCTGAGTCCTAACCCCCACGGAGCGGTGTTCTCAGTGTTTCCTGCATGGCATCCCTTGGTGTGCCCGCCCCATGTGGGCTCAGCCCCCCTGGTCCTAGACCTACTGACTCAGCATCTTTGGGGGGAAAAGCCCAGAATCTGAATTGTAGCAAGTACCCCACTGGCTGAGAGCCACTACTCTTAGGGCATTTTGCCCCCAGTCGTCACAACTGAGAAGGGGGTGCAACAGCTGTCTAGCGGGGAGGCCAGGGAGGCTGTAAGCATCCTCTAAGGCCCTGGGCAGTTCCTCCTCATCTCTGTCCCCCAAGAACGATCCCACTCGGTTGTCAGTGGTACTGAGGTTGAGAAAACCTCGTTCAGTGGAAAGAATCTAGTATAGTAAGTGAGACGTGTAGGGAAATGAGGGACTGAGTGGTGAGCAGATTTGAAGGTTCGCTGATGAGGGAAGGGAGTTGCCTGTTTCTTGTGAAAGAGACAGAACGGGTGTGTGACTCCTTGTTGATGGAGATGGTGATAAGTCTCAATGTGAGTGTCTTGCAGACCTTAACCCATGAGATCGGACACATCTTTGGACTGCGACACTGCCAGTGGCTCGCGTGCCTGATGCAAGGCTCCAACCACCTGGAGGAGGCGGACCTGCGGCCCCTGGACCTCTGCCCCATCTGCCTGCGCAAGCTGCAGTGCGCCCTGGGCTTCAGCATTACAGAAAGATACAAAGTAAATGGGAGGCTGGGAGCCAGAAGGGGAAGTGGTTATGTAAACAGCAAACTAACATTTTCTATTAGACCCTTCTCTGGAGCTGTCATGTATCAGAGGAAATTAGTGCACAGATAAGCAGGAAGCTGTGGTTTAAAAAAGACATGCAGAGAAATACCCTTCTTAAAAACTGACTGCTTCGAAATACCAACGCACACGTTTTGGTGAGAACTGGTAGAAGAGGCAGTTTCCCGTGGGTTTGGGCCAGGAGCCTTTGACTTCCCAGAACAGGGCGCCGGCGCGCGTGCTGAAGTTCCTTTTTAAAATCTGTACAAACAGATGGAGATGATTTATCTTGACAATTGTGGGCTGCAGGTATATTCATTAGGAGGGGATGGTTTTTCGAAGCAGAACCTAATCAGTGCATGTTTGTGTCCACAAGTAGCAGTATCCACCACGCCACAGCTCGGGGTGGGGGGTCTGCACCTCCGTCTCCACGCACACGTGTGCGCTCACGCCTGTGTGTGCACTTGCACGCGTGACGCTCGCACATCAGATAAGAGCATGGCAGGAGCCTTGTGGGCAGTTAGCAAATGGAGAATAGGAACTGTCCTCCCGCCCTAAAACCCTAAACCCCGAGGGCCCGGCTCTCCGCCCCGCCTGCTGGCTGGTCTCCCTTGCGCTCCCCTCCCTGCGCTCCCCTCCCTGCGCGTCCCTCGTCTGCGTCACTCTTTATCAAACGGGACATCTCCACGGGTGGTGCAAGGCACTGATGTAGGCACCTGAGGTGGAAGCCAGGGTTTTCTCTTGCCGAAAACAATTTTGCTGCGATATGTGAAACCACAACCCCGTTTTGTGCCGTTCCAGGCCCTGGCGAGGTGGATGGACGAGGTCTCTGCCGACCCTCCAGGAGCTGCCGGCCTGCCCAAGCCTGTGGACGCCTTTCAGGAATGGAGAGCGTGGGTAGTGAAATGCCTCGCGCTTCTCCAGAAACAAGAACCTTCAAATATGAGTAATTAAGACAGACACCGGCTCGCGGGGCTCCCGCGGCGTCGGGGCGCGAGTCCCTGGAGGGCCTGTGCGGGGAAGCGGGAGCTTTGCTGTGGGGCCCCTTTGGGAGGGCGGGAGCTCCCCTCTCTGCCTGCGCCGCCGCGATACCCGGAGGCCCGGGACCAGCACGAAGCAGTGAGTGAGAAGCCTCGCCGAGTGGCAGGGCGCGCCCCGAGCAAGCGATTCTGAGGAACACACTTTTTTGGACTTGGAAACCTGAATTCTTGTGTCACTATTCATGTAGTGAGAGTAAAGCAAGCAAAGCACGTTTTATACCCGAGTCAGTGGCTTCCCTGACAGTCACGCCTCCACTTGACGAAGCTGCTTTACTTTAGAGCCTTTAGCCGATGCTGCGCTGTCCTTAAGACCGGCCCGAGGGGCGCGGGTCGTCCTGGTAGAGCAGAGCCCGGCGGGGCTCGGCCCTTGGGGATTCCCTTGTGGGGTTTATTTCCTCCTTGAAGAATGCATTTTCTGTCCACTTGTCTTTTATTTTTCCACAACGTAAGACCGGCCAGCTCAGCCGCGACTGGGTGTGTGGATGGGGCTCCCCGCACCCCTGGCGCCCCCTCGGCGCTCTGCAGCCGGGGAGCGGGCCCAGCAGCTCCCCCTTGTTAAGCGTCAGGCCAACAACACAATTCCTTAGGGCCAAGTCTAAGAACAGCACTTGATAACTGCAACTGCATTTTATGGCCTGCAGGAAAATCTCGCTTTTTCCAAAATGATCTTCTCTGGTAACGCACGGAGATCCCCGCAGGGTTTCTAAACTGTTCTCGAGCCCAGGCGACACCCCGGCGCCTGCGCGCGGGCAGCTCCCCCGGGCTGGCGAGGGCTCAGCCTCCGGCCGCCCTGACTGCTGCGGGCGCCCCCTCCCGCCGCCGGCCCCCGAGGCCGCTCCCGGCCGGGGTGCCCCGAGCCGCCGCCCCAGAGGGCCGAGCGCGCGGGGCCGCCCGGGCCCGCCCCCAGGAAGCCGCGCCGCCGCCTGCGCGCGGGGTCCCGCAGCTGCGCCCCCCGCCCCCGGCCTCCCGGCCTCCCCGGCGAGGGCGCCCCGACAGGCTGGGTCCCGCGGGGGCCGCGCGCGGAGGCGGGGCCCTGGGGACACGTCTGGCAGCGGAGCCCCGAGAGACGTGAGTGCCGCCAGCCCCGGGCGGGCCGAGCGCGGGGAAAGACTAACATCAGCCAAACGCCGGCCCTTCACACCCATTGGTGGCGCCCAGAAGGGCGGGGGAGGGTGCTTGGGGAGCGGGGGGGCCGTGAATGTGGGGTGCGGGATGGCCTGGGGCCTGGCGGTGAGCTGCGAAGGCCGCACAGGCGCACCCGATGTTACAGCGCGGGGCACTGGGATGAACGCCCACAGAAGGCGCTTGCTTGGAGCTTGAATCCTCGCGCTGATGGGTGATCTAGAGCAGCACGGTCCACACCGGCGCATGGAGCCGAGAGACAAGCCCGCTCGTAAACTCAGATGTTTCCAGCAGCCACATCAGTCCCGCAAAAACAGGCTCGCGAAGTGCTCAGAGCTGTCATGGAATCCAGTCCATGCCAGGTGCTGTTTTCGCGTGCAGTCTATAGTAAAACTATTGTGATATTCTACATTCTTTTCCCCCTACCAAGTCTCCAATCCAGGGGGTTATTTTACACCTATAGAACATCCCGGTGCGACTGACCCCCGCGCTGCTCACCAGCGCCCCCTGGCGCCAGGCCTGTGTAGGACAACCCTGCTCTAGATTAGTGCCAGTCTCTAGGAGGTGGCGGAGGCACCTGTGAGACTGCTTGATAGGAGAGGAAGCCCATTGTAAGGAGAAGGTCATGCTGGGCTCCTGGTGGTGGGTGCTGACCTTCAGATGAAGGGGCGTGGGTGCTGTAAGGGCCCTACATTCAAGTTGATTCAATTTTGAATCTTGTTATTCTCGGTGGTAGATAATTAAAAGTTATTTTTTCATTGCCATAGCATTGGTTGTTAGCATATACTTTTCAAGTATGCAGCATTGTAATTGTGTATCTATAAATATTATGACATGATTCCCACCCCCCAACCTCCTTCCCCACCAGTAACCACTGATGTGTTTTGCATGTCTTTCTTAGGGTTGGTTTTTATAATTTGTTCATTTGTTTACTTTCCACAAGAGTGAAATCAAATGGTATTTGTTTTTCTTCCTCTGATTTATTTCACTCAGCATAATAATCTCTAGGTCTACCTATGTTCCTTAAAATGACAAAGTTTCATCTTTTTTCAAAACAGCTGAGTGATATTCCATTGTGTATATGTATCACATTTTGTTTACCCATCCCTTCATCACTGGACACTTACGTTTTTTCCATATCTTGGCTATTGTAAATAGTGCCATAGTGAATTTTTTTTTTTTTTTTTTTTGGTTTTAGTTTGTATTTGTGTTTAGATACATACCCAGAAGTGGAATAGATGGATCATATGCTAGTCTTAATTCTTTTTTTTTTTTTTAGAATTATTCCTTGAAGTGTAAGTTTAACAGTTCATAGAAGAACTGGGGTACAGGCCAGAGTTGCAGGGGTTGAGAGGATTCACCAGGACAGAATGGGGAGCAGAACAGACAGATTTACTGAAATACACTCCTGAGGGGAGCAGTGGGTGGGACAGGAGTGGTCTGCTGCACCTTGTGGGTCAGCTCCCTGGCTGGGGATCCACCTCAGGCCATGGAAGTGATAGTGGTGAGACTTAACCCTTATCCCGCCAGGGAGGCCTGCTATTCTTAATTTTTTGAGGTATCTCCATTCTGTTTTCCATAATAGTTGCACCATTTTACGTGCCCACCAACACTTTTGTCTGTATCCTTGCCAATACTTGTCGTTTCTTGTCTTTTTGATAAGAGCCATTCTAACTAGTGTGAGGTGATAGCTCACTGATTTCAATTTACATTTCCCCAATAATAAGAGACAATGGACATCTTTTCATGTGCCCACTGGCCATTCTATGTTTTCTTCAAAGAAATGTCTATTCATGTCCTCTGCCCATGTTTTATCAGGCTATTTTGTTGTTGCTAAGTTGCATGTGTTCTTTGCATATTTTGGATATTAGCCCCTTGTCAGATGCATTTCGTAGGGTGTTTCTTTGTAACGCGGTGGTTTCTTTCACCACACAGAAGCCTTCAAAATTGATGTGTCCCATTTGTTTATTTTGTTTTGTTTCTTGTGCCATTGGTGTTGAATTGTGATATGTTGCTTTTTGCTCTCCCCACCAATTGTCAAGTGTCCAGTATCTCCTTTAAATGCATCTTCATTTTTGGAAAACAGAATTATAAATTGTTAACGTGGTGTATATTGCTTTGTCCATTTCACAGATGAAACTTGTCTGTGGTAGCTAAGCAAAATTGTGTCTAGTTAAAACACCAGGTCACAGGTATCCCAAATTTTGAGTTTCGCTTTGCTTGTGTGATCTCATAAGAAGTAAAATACTGTCAGGCAGAGGCTTACCCACTTTTATTTTTTATTGCTTTTAAGGGGTTATAAGATTCAACCTCTTTTCTGTTCAAGTGGAACCATCTGTGCTTGTGCAAAGTCAGAGAAATCACAGTCTTCACATTTTGCCCTAATACCAAAAAAAGGGACTTGATACCCAGAAAAGCCCTTGCCACCAGTTGAGGCATTAAAAGAAAAGATTATAAAAAAAAAAAAAGTCTACTGGAAAATTAAGTTAAAATCTGCTCCAGCTACATGTTAAAACCCACGGCCTTGCATTTGCATCCCTACCCGAGTAGTGGATGTCTTCTCCCTGCCACATGACTGTCCTGCACAGGACAGCACCCCAGGCCTTCTGGGATGGGTCTCCAATGTTGAACCAGTAGGTTCTAGGCTCCAAACTTCCAGTGTCCTACAGTCACCCAGCTGCTTGGGAGCCCCACTGGACTCTTGAACTGTGACTCTAACTAGGTACCATTTTTCTCTTGTGTAATTGAAAAAAACTAGTGGAAAAGGGACACATTCATTCAAACATATTTTCAGAGCACCACCTACTGTGTGCCAGGCCCTGCCCAGCGCTTGGGGATGGAGCTGTGAACCAGCGCCTGTTGCCCTCATGGACTAGCAGAGGACACAGATTGTGAGTCAGCAGAAGCTTTTCTGTGTAATATCACAGTAGAGGGGTGCTGCTAGGATGACAGGATAGTCAGGGATGCCTGGGGGACTACATTTGGAGGGGGCTGGGTGGAAAGATCTTGTGGAGGTGGGAGGGAAGGGTGTAGGGGGGCCCTGCAGGCCAGGGCCTGAGGCTTGTCTTCTTCGGGACTGGTCACAAGGCCAGCATGGCTAGAGTAACATGTGGGTTCACGAGAGCCCATTGGTAAGGATTCTAGGTTTTAAATGTTTCCCTGCATGATTTGTGCTTTAATAGGATCATGATAAGGCTTCTATACGGAAAATTAAGACTGGCTATGTGGCAAGATTGGAAGTGGAGAGACTGGCTACAAGGTGTTTGCATTGTTCCAGTTAAGATGCTGGATGGTCAAGGGCACTGGGAGGTGACGGGTCATCAGGTTCGCTCTGGGTATATTTAGAAAATAGAAGCAATGGGGCGGAGTTTGGTTTGGGGACGGGGTTGGTTTGGGGAGGAGATCAGGACTTCTGCTGAGGACGTGATAAGTTGGAAATACCTCATTGGTGCTAAGTCCGGAGAATCAGTGGTGGAGTCAGGATGTGGAACAGGAGTCGTGAATGCAGAGAGGGATGTAAGGTTCTGGCTGAACTCTAGGGGAGTAAGTCACCAGTCTAGTTAGTGTGCCTGTTCTTTTCTCCAGAACTGGAAAGGGATGGCTACTCTGAATACACAGCCCTAGTTTGTAGTTTCTTGCAATACTCTATTGATAAAGTGCTCTGGGTTCTTTTTTTTTTTTTTTGTGGACCAAGTTCCCCTGTAGGAAGTCCAGAAATTACTGATGTCGTTTTGATTTGAATGTGAGTTTTTCCTTTAGGAAAAGCCATATTGCAAGTTCCTGAATGTGTCACTTGTTGCGTCCCCAGGGAGTCATTACAGAAACCGACCACCAGGGGGCGCTAGTTTCCTTACTTCTGCACCCGCCTCTGGCCACCTGTTGGAACTGCAGCCTGACTTATGTCAACCTCTGCATGCATCTGAAAACAAGCAGAGCTGCTTTTCTCAACACAATGCGTGCTTTATCGGAGTGACCTTTTAGCATGTAACGTGTCGGAACTGCCTTTAAATTGATCATTTTAAGTAACGCTTACACCCATTACAAAATGTAAAGGTAATGTCATCTAATCTCTGGATCGCTATCAGATAGAAGGCCCCATCTGATTTAGAATATTGGAGAATGGCACAGAAATATAAACATAATAAATACCACTAGGTGACTGGAGTGAGCAACTGAGTCAGGAAATCCAGGCTCAGAATTCATTTTCTATTTATCACCAGTGAGGAAGCTAAGGGGCAGGCCTATGAGCACAGAAGCAACATCACACAAAACTGGGGTGTAAAACCAGTAACATTGTTTAAAGGCTTGGAAACATCGTATCAACTAAGGATGCAATTGTGTTAAAAGAGCAGATGGTCTTAACTCATTTTTAAGGCTGGAATAACTTTACTTTTGGGAAGGGAAACAGTGTACATTTATACTGAAAACTTCTTCAGTGCTCAAAGTTAAAACAGAACCTCTTTGATCATGGAGAAATGTGCTGACCGCTGCCTGGCCTTTCCTGTCCGTGGCTCCTGTGCTCTAAGAATCACTTTGGCCACAGTGACCCTTTTCTGTCAGTCCCAATAGTTTCAAGTCGAAACAGCTGGTGGTACCAATCCGTTCCAGAGTCACAGCTGCCCGGAGCGGGGATCAGAAACCAAGGTCCAGAGGCTAAATCCAGCTCACTGCCTATTTATCCTTACAGCCTGTGAGCTAATTGTGCCTTTTACATTTTTCCATGATGTATAAAAAGGATTCATGATGTGTGAACATTTTATGAAATTTGAATTTCACTATCCATAAATAGCCTTTCGTTGAACAGTACTCACTCACCTCTCGTCCATGGCTGCTTTCAAACTCTAAGGGCAGAATGTGTATGGTGGACCTTTCCAGAAAAAGTTGGCCGAGTTTCGGCATGGAGAGTCTTATGTGTTAAGCTCCCCCTTCTTGGAGGAGTTAAAAATTTTTGCAGAAAAGTTTAAAAAAAATTACTTACTTGAAATGAATCCTTGAGTTTTGACGCCTTTAATCAAGCCAAACAATGAATGTCAATAAATGAATGCACAACCAAGCAGTCTCTTTTAAATAAAAAAGCCATCCATTTATTGCAAATCTAGAAGTACCAGAATATCACAAATACAGAACAAATCAGCAGTCTTATTTTCATTTTCTTCCAGACATTTAAAACCTTGATCGACAAACTGAAATTGGCATACATCTTTTTTTTTTTCATGCAGTTAACAGAATGGACAGAGCAGATCGCTCAGAGATCAGTTATAAATACTAAATTGTATTGAACATTCATAGTAAAAAATGGTGTAAAGTGCTGAAGTCACGTGTTTGCAAAACTGCCACAAGCCCAAAGTCCTTCTCAAGCTGTGACAGAAATTTGCTGCATCCACCTTATTTCAGGTGTGTGTGTATGGCAGACACTTTGTCACTTTCTCCTCTGCCCTCCCCAGAGTTTTACAGATTGTCCTATTTCTATGGCTGATAAAATGCTATACAAAAAGTAGCAGGTGGTGATGAAATATGCCACTTCCATTTCAGTGCAGAGAAATATTCAAGCTTGTGTGTACCTGTAACCAAACTAGGCTTGTTATTTTTCCCCCTGAGTTTTCGTAAATTAACAGTAAAGTCTAAGGAAGATGGGGCAGCGAGCTTTGCTTATCACCTGTAAAATGGAATTCGTTCCAGGCGAGTGAGAAGTCACTTATAAACCTCACACTGGCCTTCTTTATGGGAAGATGCTAACGCAAGAAATGCCACATGTATAATGTCGCTCCAAAAAAGTCACTAAGTTACCTGGTAACTCTGGCCACTTGGAGCAATCCAAGCTTAGAGAAGATGAGAAGGTATAAATTGCAACCTGTCGTTCGTGAAGGTAAAGTAAATGTCTCTGCTACCCCACGTAAAATAAGAGATGCTTCAACAGTTTGATGTTATTTTTTTTTTTAAGAAAAAAAATCAGAAATGCTGCAACAATTCAGTGAAATATAAGTCCGATCAAAGAAGATCCTCAAGTATTCTTAGGTGATAAAACAAATTATTGAAAAAAGCTAAGGCGATTTTCTAGTCATTTCCCCCTTTAAATAGCACACGTTGCCTTAAATCAAATTGGAGAATCATTGTAACTTGGCCTTCTGTGAGGCATTTAAGGACTGCAGAAAGGAGGTAAGAGGCTACTAGGGTGTCAGATTTTTTTCTCTTTTGATTAATCATCCTAGAATAACTTAATAATAAATAGTGATTTAAATTAAAGACACTACGATCACATATTTCTGAATATTTAAAAGCAAAAGGAAAGATATTTTTTGAATGCCATTTTAGCTACTCTGTATGGAAATACTTCTGGTAATGACTGGCCTTAAAAAGAAGTGATCATCTTCACATTTATGAAGTTCAAGTTATAGACAGATTTTTAAATTTCTGTGAATTAGCCAAAGGTTTGGTGTTAGACTGTACTGCATTTCCATGGGAAATTTGGGAAGTGGAGGCCATCAGTTAATGGAAAGCTCCATATTTTTCAAAGCCTCAAACAATGTACTCATTTCTGAAAATGAGACATTCCAAAAATAATTAAAGATTTTTTTTTTTTTTTGAATGGCCGATTTCATTTCCAGGACCTGCACGATCATAGGTGATTGCTCTTCAAACCACTTCGCTGGCTCACGTCACTGTTTTAACACCTCAGCGTGCACCAGCGTGATCCTGGCATCTTTGTCTCGCTACCGAGCACAGCCAGATCACCGGGTGGAAGAGTGTTTGGTTGTTTCTGTTTTGGCTTGAAAAACATGCAAAAAGGAAAACTTAAAAGAAAAAAAAAATAAAAGGATGGTGGTGGTGGTGGTGTTCATGGATACATTCCTTAAAAAGGTCATTTAAAGTGGACAAAGCGCTCAGGCCCCCGCAGGCTGTGTCCCCGGCCCCTCTCGGCCACCAGGCAGGTGACGTCATGGGCTAAAAGCACATCATACCGGCTCCGCTTTTGCAGGAACTTTATGCTCATTTTTCCCAAGGTCCATTTCCAGGAAGTCTTCAGGGATGTCCTGTGACGCTTTCCCGCGCTGGCCCTCCGCCTTTGCTTCGCGGGCGAGGCGGCGCTGGCACAGCCCCTGCTTGCAGGGTCTCACGAGCGCCAGGCACAGGGCCGCCAGGGTCATGCCCACCGCGCAGGAGTAGAAGGCTCTGCTGTAAATCTTGCTCTGATCCACCAGCAGACCTGGGAGAAAGCATGTGCCTCCATTAGCAACCCCTCCACACACCCTTACCCAGGCTCCCTTCAAAACCAGAAAGTTCGCGTTTCTTGGCCTTCTTAGTTTTGTGTCTCTAAAGAATAAAGGGTGCCCAGGCAGCATCCTTTCTTGAGGAGAGAACCGAGCAGGAAGCACACTTAGCTCCTAGAAGCCAGGGGGGCGATGGTGCCCCGAGGTATCTAAACGTGGGACAGTTGGAAACATGTTCCTTTGGAAAGGTAATTTTCCTTTCTTTTTTAAACTCGTGGATGGCTAAACAAGTCAATCATTTGGAATCAATCTGATTTCCTTCGTCGTCCTCTTGATTTTTATCCTTCCTACACTTTGCTGATTCTCAAGGCGTGGCCTTAAACTGTCTCCTAACTGAAGGGGTGAACTTGGTTGGGCAGTATACCAAGTATAAAACGAAGGATGTTTATCTGAGCTGGGCTACAAAATCAAGAACAGGGACTATTAAGATCACTTGTAAATTGTGATTTCCTATCTCAGAGAGACCACGATTCTCAAATTTTCAGACATTTCCAAAGCTGAGACCAGGGAAAGAAAACACACAGGAAACACACCAAATCCGGGACCTCCCTGGTGGCGCAGGGGTAAAGTCTCAGCACTATCAAGCTATCGCCAGCTACTGCAGCACGAGTTCAATCCCCGGCCTTCCAGGGAGCAACCCACATGGCGCAGCAGACCTCTCCTCTCTCGCCCGCTGCTCCCCTCAGCAGTGTATTTCGTCAGTCTGCCTATTCTGCACCCTGCTCCGTCTCCGGTGAATCCTCTCACCCTCCCGTGTCTCTGGCCTGTACCCCCATTCTTGTATAAATAAATAAATCTTAAAAAAAAAAAAAGCACAATCCTGCCCCGCACCATGGCGCGTTTTTCGCGTTTGTTACCTGCAAGGGGCGGGCCCGCCAGCCCCGACAGACTCTGGATGAAGACGTACACGCCGGCGGCTGAGGGCATCTTCTCGATCCCCACCACATCCTCCTCGGCGAGCAGCGGGATGTGGGTCCCGGCGACCGTCCCAACCATGCACCCAAAAAATATGCTACAGGACATGAGGCCCCAGAACTCAGTCGCAAAAGTAAAGGCAAACAGCGACCCGGTCAGGAAGACGACGCAGATGAGTTCAATGTAGATCTTGCGGATGGGCTCCCTGTTGAGCACCACGCCGGCCCCGATCCTGCCGAACACCTCGGCGATCGCCATGGTGGACAGCAGGTAGGCCGCGCGGTCCTGCTCGATGCCCAGGCTGATGCCCAGTGGGATGATGTAGAGTGACGGTGCGAAGAAGCCCAGCGTGGCAAAGAGCCCGAACAGCGCGTAGCAGATGAAGCCCTTCTCCTTCAAGACCGAGAAGTCCAGCAGCGGGGTCCCGTGGGCGCTGGGCCGGGGCCTGGCGGGCACCAGGTTCTGCTGTGCAGGCGCCCTGGCCTCGGGCTCCCCGCCGCCCTGACTAGGCACGTTTTTGGGTGAGGTAGTGAGCTCTACTCCTGAGTCGATGGAATCAATGGAGGTGCGTGTTTTCTCGTTCTCCAGCATGTACTGCGCTTCTTTGCGGTGTTCCTGGGTCATGACTTTGGGGGACCCCGGAGGTCTGATGATGATGGGTCTCAGCAGCGCCCCACAGACCACGATGTTGAGCTGCAGCAGCCCCACGAAGAGGAGGCTGCACCTCCAGCCGATGTGCTCCTTCAGAGCCGTGATGGCTGGGCAGGTGGGGGAGAGGGAGAGGACTCAGGTTAGAAATGGGCTCTAGGGGACTCCCTGGTGGCCCAAGGGGTTTAGTCTCAGCACTACAAAGCTATCACCAGCCTCTGCTGCATGATCCTGGCCAGGGAGCTACCCACATGGCACCGCAGACCTCTCCTGTCTCGCCCGCTGCTCCCCTCAGCAGTGTATTTCAGTGGATCCACCTGTTCTGCTCCCCACTCTGTCTCTGGTGAGTCCTCTCCTCCACCCACCTCTGGCCTGCACCCCAGCTCTTGTATGCATAAGTGAAAAATGGACCCCAGGCCAGGGGGAAGTACCAGGAAGAAGTAAGGATGCAGATTTCCTCATGACTTGTGTAAAGATCTACTCAGCCGCGACAATGCAGGCCTGGACTATCTCTCACTGAGCTTTGGTGCCCTTATGAACCCAGAAGGAGAACATGGCTGTGATGATGATTATCTGGAAACCAAGGTTTTCGGTCCTGGCTCCAAAGGTGCTTTGGTGAGGGGGTGGGGGGTGTCCCTAGGTGGAAGTGCAAAGTGAAATGAGTCTGGGCTCTTGGTCATGGTTATCAGCACTGGCTGCCGGCTGAACCCAGTTTTGACAATGGGTTTGGGGGGCTGCAGCCACGCTCATTCGTTGACCCCAGTGGGTGCCGCTGGGAGGAAATCGGCAGACCTAGGGACCGTGAAGCCTAAAATATGACTATCTGACTTTTAAAAACAGAATTTGCCAGCCCCAGAGCCAAATCATTTACAGCACTCACTCAACCCTGAATAGTAATGGATTACGTGAGAAGCAGAGAGTAGGAGCGTGCATGACTCTCCTAAAATTAACTGACCCAGGGCTCCCAGTTCCATCTCGTGGAAGGTCTTTAACTACAGAGTTACCACCCCACCCCACCCCCCCATCCTGCCAGGAGGCTGGGTCTGGCTGCTGGCCAGAGGCAGCCTGCAGAGGCCAGCTGGGCACCCCCTCACTTTCACTGGAGGAATGTGAGGTTAGGGGTGTTGCCCAAGGGGATACAGAGCCCCACAGTGACATCAGGTAACGCAGGCTCCACAAACCCTAAAGTACCTTCTTCATCATCCCAGAAAGGCAGAATGTTCACTTTACCCTCTTGTGATTCTTTGAGAACTGGCAGGTGTGTGGTTACCCAGAAGTCAGCTCAGCAAGGCAGCCGCCCTCCTTGGGGGGTTCTGCTCGCTTCTGCACCATGTGTCTTTGTTCACACCTCTTGTTCCCCCCGTTAGTATGGGAAATGGAAGATTGCAAAATACTTTCGACGTGGGCATTTCAAAGTGCTTTATACTCATTTGGCAATATTGGTCTGAATTCCTTTCTCTAACTTTGTCCAAGCGCCTACCAGATGCCAGGGAGATGCCCGGTGAGGGGACAAGGCCCAGCGCACCCTCAGCACATTCACGGGGCACCCATGCGCTTTCCCCTCAGCCCTTGCTTTAGAAAAACTTAAAACCAACAGAAAAGTGGAAAAAATGGCTCCCCATCCTTGCTCACCCTTTAGCAAAATCCCCACATTAACATGTTTCTGTCTCTGTCTCTCGATGACAGATACATTCATTTTTCTGAACTATCTGAACAGACTCACACATTATGGCCTCTCACGCCTAAGTAATTCCACATGTGTCTCCTTTGAACAAAATGTAACCCGTGGACAGACCCATCAAGAAACAGCGGAGCAAGGAGTGAAGCTGGGTCTCCGAGGTTATCTGTCTACTGCTTACGGGAGTGTGGTTCACATATTCATGTTAAGCGAGGGAAACAGACCAGGGATAAAAATCTCACTGTGCGGGGCCCCCCTAGTGGTGCAGGGGTTAAGACACAACCTATGAAGCTATCCGCAGCCTCTGCAGCATGAGTTCGATCCCCGGCCAGGGAGCTGCCCAGCGAAGCAGACCTCTCCTGTCTCGCCCGCTGCTCCCCTCAGCAGTGTATTTCAGTTGATCCGCCTGTTCTGCTCCCCACTCTGTCTCTGGTGAATCCTCTCACACCCTTCACCTCTGGGCTGTACCCCAGTTCTTGTATGCATAAATAAATAAATCTTTAAAAAAATTTCACTGTGCAGTAACCCACACACAGATAATGAAACTGACTTCATCAGCATAACTTAAATCCACATGGAATATGGCTCTTTGGACAAAAAAGAGGAATAACAGTATGAACCATCCCAAATCACTACATGGTTTGTGTAGGAACGGACATCTCACGCCTTGTCACTACATGTGGGTCACGTGCCTTCCCATTTATGAGAACTTGGACTAGTATTAAAAGGTTTGAACTCCAAAGAGGGGGATTAAGGAGCCTAAACATTTACTGGAGTAGACAGCAAATGAGCTTCTCTCCTGTCATGCAGACAGTAGCCATGACCACCCGCCCAGCTGAGTGCAGCAAGAACAGTGGGACTGCTCCCCTGTTCCACGCTGGAGACACCTACCTGGTGCAAAAGCAAACATGGCGAAGCATTCTCCTGTGGACGCGACCGCAGTGACCACCGAGCGTCTCTTGTCAAAGTACTGGGACAGGATGGTTACCGTCGGGAGAAAGCTAAAGCAATATCCCAAACCTGTGGAAGAAAGTAAAAAAAAAAAAAAAAACAAACAAACAAAAACACTAATTGATACTGGGAAGATGTGTTGGAACAGGTGGGATCTGTGTGATTCTGCTGGGAGTCCAGTAAATTTATTCTGAAAAAGGTGCCACAGCAAAGAAAAATGGGTTCAGAGGTCTTGATAAGCTCTAAGAGTTGTAGAGGGCTGCGAGGTGCATAAAACCTGCTTTCTGGTTCCCCCTTTTCTGCATTTTTTTCAAAATTATATAATTCACGATGGACCAAACTATTACTGAATATAGTTTTTATAGAAGACTGCTAGTTGGAAGTAAGTAGGTTTTGAGAGTACAGAAACAAAGACTTAAAAAGTATATAGACCTTCACTATAGATACTTAGTTACAATTTGCACCCTTTTAAATGGATATCTGATAAATCATCTGCGAGGAATGTACACTCATTATAAAGCGAAAAAAGTCTTCTTAGCACCCCAAGAATAACACACTGGACCCTCTCCTACAGCTCAGGCCCCTTGGACCCCTATTTGAGAGATACTGGCTAAGGAAATTCAAATCATCCCTTGTGAAATATGTTTTTGGCTACAAACTATCATGCAAGAGAAGTTCCCTTTATTATTGATAAATGTTATATAAGAACTCGTGGGCATACCTCCCCGTGTCCCCTGGGTCCTGCAGCCCCAGGTCAAAACCACTGACCTGGGATGTTGTTCATTTGAAAGACAAAAGAGAGAGGAAGAAATACATTTTGGGTTTCATTCCTCCCTGTTCTTCTTTGTTGCTCAAACTAAGCACGGGGGGAATTTGTGCATCCAGGAGAAGCACTCACCAGACACGAGGCCGATGGCGATGTACATCTGGTAAACCTTGTGTGAGAAAGATGCCGCCACCATCCCGCTGCTGACGAGCAGCCCTCCGGCCATCACCACCAGCCGGTGTCCGAATCGGGCGCTCAGGACCGTGGAGAGGGGCGCTGTAATGGAGACCCCGCAAGGTGCTATTTTAACTCGCCGTGCATGGCCTGATCATGAGCTTTAATAAGATCCTGCTTTGAAGTCTTGAACACAGAGAGACGATGAAAACTATATCACACACCTTATGCACTGGTTACTTAAGGCAGTTCAAGAATCGTTGCACTGTTAATTCATTTCTAATAATCCCCATCATAGGGCACCCACCACCAGCTCACCCCTAAGTCACCACCATATTTCAGTATTTGTTTACATTGGATCATATTCTTCCCAGCTCCTTAGAGAGGGTGCAATGTCATAGGGTAAAGTTGACATCTAGATTTTCACATGGAAGATTTGCACTCATCACGAGCACCTATAATATCAGGTTCATGTTTATGTTATCCAGTAATAAAAATGGTTTCTCCTGGGCCTCCCTGGTGGCGCAAGAGGTTAAGTCACAGCACTATGAAGCAATCCGCAGCCTCTGCAGCACGAGTTTGACCCCCCCACCCCCGCCAGGGAGCTACCCACATGGCACAGCAGACCTCTCCTGTCTCCACGCTGCTTCCCTCAGCAGTGGATTTCAGTCAGTCTGCCTGTTCTGTTCCCCATTCTTGTCTCTGGTGAATCCTCTTAGCCCCACCACCTGCACCTCAGGCTTGTACCCCAGTTCTTATATGCATAAATAAAAATAAATCTTTAAAAAAAAATGGTTTTTCCTGCAAGTGTTGAGTCATTTTTTCCCCCTGTAGGCTGTGCTTTGGATTCTTAAGAAGCTCTAATTAGGGTGAAATACTAGCTCAGTTTCGCCGGGCTCTTCTGAAAGTGAAATATGGTGAGCATGGGGTGAAGTCTCAGTTTCGCACACCCACAGGAGGGTGGCTGCTGCTGTGCACCTTGCTTGTTTCTGTACTGTCCCAGGACACCGACATCTGGCAGCCTAGTTCTGTGTCACTTGGCTGAGGCTGATCCTGACAAGCAGACTGGGCCAGGGGAACCGTGGGGGTGAAGGAAGAGCAATGCAGAACAGAACATGCTGGAAAAAAAAAGCACCACATTGTGCTGGGGTTAGTCCCTACAGCTCTTATGTTGGCAGAGGGTAAAGGAATAGTGAATTTGGCGGCATCTTCCAGTTGAGGAAGCAGCAATCCAGTGCCACCAGCCCTGCACTCCGCCAGGGCACCGGTGCCTGTTTCGGAACTCGCTCCGTTATCGCTTCCTCTGGCTATTGGTTCACATCCCATAATGGTCTTGGTTTTTGCAGTAATTTGGTTAGCTACTGAGTAAGAAAAAAAAAACAAAAACTACAGCCCATAATGAAACCACTATAATTATTTTTAGGCAGTATGTTGACCCAAAGCATTAACTACTAGAAGTAATAGCATTTAGGAACAGTATCTCCTGGTATAATAGTATTAACTGGAAATTTCCTGCAGATTACATTGTTTCCTTTGGCTATTAACGAGCTAAAACTGAAGGTAAGGGCTTTTCTTTTTATTTAGATGGCCAAATACAAAACTTGGGTTCTAATGTGCTGAAATGGTCTTTCTGAGAAGGAAACATTTTACAGTTTCAAAATGAAGTATTTTATACTCCAGCTGGAACTGGGGGCTCGTCCCCAAAACTCCTGCAGGAGGCAGTGCCAGGGTGGTCCTGAGATCTGGTAGCTGTATTTGAATTAGGCCTATTTAGGATCAAGAAAACGTTAGTATGTTAGACGTTATACTGGAGCCCTTCTTAATTTGATGCTGTGAGACCTTAGCTACAAAGGTCCTAGAGGGAAGCAGGTGTTTGGATTCAGAGTGTACCCCCAAACAGTATTTGTAATTTTACATTAGTCTTTCATACCATCCCATAGTCTTCTTTCATGTATCCATAGCTGTACATTCCTAATCTGTTTCTTTTTTTTTTTTAAAGATTCATTTATTTATGCATACAAGAACTGGAGTGTAGACCAGAGGTGTGTGTGTGTGGGGGGGGGGCGGTGAGAGGATTCACCAGAGACAGAGTGGGTCAGATCCTTGGCCGGGGATTGAACTCAGGTTGCAGTGGCTGGCGACACAGCCCGATGGTGCTGTCTTCAACCCCTGCGCCACCAGGGGGGCCCTCCAATCTGTTTCTTAAGCATGAGGATGAGGGCCTAGCATTTTGAGAGCTTCACCACAAAACTGGCATTTATTCCTGTCCCCTTGAAACCATATTAATTGGGGCAAGGAAGGGCCAACAGGTCACAAAAGGAAATGCTTGGTATAAACACGGGACCATTGGTAGCTAGGCAAATTAAGGGGCCTCTGCTCATAGAGTGCTGAAGGGGACAGATGTACTCACCTGTAAATGTTAAGACAAATACACAGATTGATATGATCCATGAGATCCTGCTATTAGATTCATCAAAACTGTCCATTAAATCATTGAAGAAGACACCGAATGATTTGATGATGCCGTAGGTAAAGATTTCAACGAAGAAGAAAGAAACAGCTACAGCCCAGCCCCATCCTCCATCAGGCACTTGAGTATAAACATTGGCTGTGGAACAAAGCCGCGATTTCTTTTGGGTCATTCTTAATCTGAAATGAAAAGTCGAAAAAAATTCAGATCAGCAATAGCGTGAAGGTTGACGCTCACCCTCTCTGGCAAAGATCAGCGAGAAGAACCCCTTTCGTGTTTCTGATGAATAATTAAATCATGTGCTCTTAGTATAAAGTCCTTGGGTATTAATAATTATATATAGATTTATTATTTAGTATATATATTTAGTATATATTTTATAGATTTAATCATTATACATATATATGTGGAGTCCCCATAGCATTTGGAATGAAGACTTCCGAGCTGTGATGGTTTAATGGAACAAACCAACATAAGGATCAGGACGGACTATTAGAGGCATCTTGAAAGACAGCGACTGGCCTCCAGACCAAGTGTGGATGCTTGATGTTGAACTTGCAGACAAGTTAGGTGCAGGAAGACTGAACCAACCATGGGAATATTAACCAGAAATGAAGACTAAAAAAAAAAAAAAAAGAGGCTAAGAGGCCAATATGGACAGTACATCTAGCCCCTTCCACGGGACAAAGGCTTGAGATACCATCTCTGCTGGCTGCCGCTGAATGAAGCTATCTCTCCTTAGCCCACTTCCCACGGAGCAACCTTCTGATGATGATCTGGTGTCCCCTGCACGTACACAGGGACTCAGGACGGCATGTAACTATTAATCAAAAGGTGGGAGTCCTGTCTTCTGGGAGTTTGTTAGCGTGAGTTAACTCCTACAGTTGGTCACCAATTGGTGTGTTAGCAACTGAATTCACACATAACAAATACTGTAGCATGTAATGAATAAATAAAGCTGCACCAACTAGCAAGGCCTGGGCAGTTGGTGAACTTAACCCAGTTATGCCAAACCTCACCTACGTTTTTGTTCAAACCTCAACAACCATCAGAACAAGCTCAATAAGATGATACACTGTATTTAATAGTTGGGGGGGGGGAGGAGTTGACTTAAGTCTTCTGCATGGGGCTCTAGCACATGATCCCTCATCTTCAAAGCCTTTGCAACTAGACAGACTCTGAAACAGAGCTGTGTGTGAGTGCAACTGAAAATCAATAGCTATAACAACAAACGAGCCTGTGGCCTTCGGCTCTTCTGTGGCAACTATATAATTCTCTACGATTACATAGCTGTACCCCAGTGAATGTTGAGGTTGACTATAAGGTGTCATGCTCAAGTACTGAGAACGGTTTTATCGATAATGGAGGGCAGTTGACAAAATAACAGGACTCAACATCATCTATCGAGTAGACTTGCCAATTTCTGATACTAGCATCTAATAATCTGAATTTACCGTCAATCTTAAAAAGCAGCAAATCTGACTTCATATTGTTCATCGTGCTGATAGCACCATCCCCACAAACCTGGTGCTTTGAAGGGCTCTGGGCTCACTGGCCTCATGACTACCAAGTGTTTGCTTGAATGACATGGGGCAGAAGATGCTGTCCGCAGCTGGTGGTCTCTGCAGCAAAGGCCTTGGCCTTCGGACTTGGGTCCGTGCGTTCTTCCAAGGGTGATGGAGCTGGCAAGGCCAGTCACAGCTCAGCTCATCATAATGTTCCCCGTTATGGGAAGCAACTGATTTGAGACAGGAGCCCAGGACCCTCCAGCAAGTGAGGTTTTCACCATCCCTCCTTCATCAGATTTTCAAAGTTCACCCCTAAGATGAGGCAGCTGGAGCAGAGGGATGAAAAGAGGTACCGGTTGAAGACTTACAAGGCCAAAGAGAAAGTGCTGGCAGCATTGCCTAGACTAGTTCTGTCTCCAGGGAGTAGGACGGGGGTGGGAGGGGAAGTCGGGGAGCTCAGGGCCTCAGACTTCACCACCTCCCCACCATGTCACCTCCCACCAGGCTGTTTGTTGGAGCTTTTCCTTGTGAGCTCAGGACTCCTTTGCTAGCCTGTAACCAGCTCCGCGTGTCCAGGACAAGGAATATTTTTGAAACCGTGCATTGTCAAAACCTGTGTTTGCTCGGACTGTGAATGGCCTTCCTTTCTTGGAACCACAAAACCCACTGGTTAGTCAGCCTCCCAATGTCCTTCCTCACTGGACCCCAACGTATTTCTGCAGCCTCATTTCTTCCTGTCTCTTGCTCTTTGGGTGCTGACCGCCTTGCCTGCGGCCGTGGCCTCCTGCCGGCACCCAAAGGCCACACGCCACCCCTCCCTCCACAGTGCTTCCTTTGCCCCATGTGACAGGTACCGGCCATAGTGGGGTATTGTGTACTTTTATGCACTTATCTGTAAGCTCCATTAAATTCTAAGCTCACAGAGAACAAAAGCTGGGGTCTAGATCTCTTTGGATCCCTCCATCTGCCCCCAACCCCAGTACCTTGCACACAACTTTTATTATTTATTTTTAGCAATGTACCTACTAGGTAATGAGAGTACAGATCGTCCTGGCCTCTGTGGGTGTCATTCTTTTTGATGATAATAAGGGGCCTGGAGGCTGAGAAGCATCATATTTAAAACCATCCAGTCATGACCTCCCAGAGTTTAGTACATTTCCAACAAGCTGTCAGGACCAGGTGGCTGTGAAGTCCAAGGTCACGTTGGCACCACTGTTCTGATCCAGAAGGTGCCCCTGTGACCTCAGAATGTTTGACAGAGGGCCTATGGGGATGAAATTGGTAAAGACCCCAAAGAGAATTGAATCGCATTGTACCCTCCAATCACTCTGGAATCAAGAGCCAGAGTCTTGTTGGATTAGATGTGGGGGAGCAGGGCTAAGTGGCAATTTTGGTGCAAAGGTGAGCTGACCTCCCGTCATCAGGAGCCAGCTTTTCCGATCTGGAGACGGATGTCTTCTCTTCCTCCTTGCCTCTTGTGACGAAGGGCTTGGGCTGGCAAAGTGGGGGGATCATGACTAAGCTGTAAGGTCAGGGGAGAGTCAGAACTGCAGAATATTTAAGCTCAAAGGGAATCTGGGACTCATCTTGTCCATCTTTTTGTAAAATCCTACTCACTTTGCAAAATGCAAAAAAACTCAGCTCCAGAGAATTCGTGCCTAAAATGGTCCAGAACCAACTTTCTACCTTCCGGGGCCCTGCTGTGTCAGCCTCCAGGATAGCATTTAATTTAATGAATGAATGTGTATTCGTGAAATGTATTGTTAAATTTTAGAGTAGTCTGAGGTTTTTTTAAGAGTTGCCAAGGCCATACAGAGGGGTCGCTTATACCCAGTGTCCAGCTGTGCTCACCGTTAGCACCTTACATTAGCATAGTTCCCTTGTGAACAGTAATGAACCAAAAAGCAGTGGTGTGATACCACGAAGCAGGTGGCCAGGCCTCAGCCGCAAGCATGTTGCAGGCCACGCCTTAGGCTCTTGCATCCTTGTCTAGGGGAGCCCTACACCTCCTCTGCTTTCAGACAAAACCGGGACAGCATTTTAAGGGCCAGGGAGGGAGGTATTTAATAGAGGTGATGGAGCAATTTTTGTTTTCAAAGCTACTTGCCCTCTTGACCTGCATGTGTGGAGGGGTCGAGGAGCTGTTTCACCACTGAACTGTTTGACCTTGAGAAAGTTCCCACGTCTCTGGGCCTGAGCTCCTCATCTGTCAAACAAGGAGGTCGGTGGGACTCCTTAAGGTTCCATTCAGCTTTCACAGCTGGGGCTTTTGCATTTTGCACTGGGTGCTAGTAACTGCTTGGTTCTGCAGGCCACACTGGGTGGCTCAAGGGGGCCAGCGAGCTAAGAGGAAGTAGCCAGACTAGATCTTGCAAAGGTGGGCGTGCAGGAGCCCAGAGCTAGTGAGGTTGCTTGGTGACAGCTGGCTACAAGACAGCCGACTTTTGATTTCTCTACTTCTACTTCCTGAACCTTTTTTGGGTGTTCCTTTGTTTGCTTTTTTAAAGTCTGCTTTGCATCTATGCTACTGCACTGAAGCTAGATCCAAATAGAACTTCTGCCCACACCCTCAGGTTTTTGGAGGTCAGCTCTCTTATTACTGGGAATCTCATAAAGCAAAGCTGACACTCCAGAATCCACTCCCACCCCAAAGCTTATGAGTCCAGCATCCTAGTATGGTAACCTCTGAAATAAAGACCACAGTATGGAATCACCATAGAATTAATAACCTGGTTCTAGAACATGCTGGATGATGGCTTGGGCATTTTGCAGAAGGGCTGGCTCCTGCAGGGCAGAGCAGTCCACATTCTGCCCCAGAGCCCGAGCCAAGCACAGCACGTGACACATAGTATGTGCTCAATAAGAGTTCATGAAACAAAATAGGAGCTTGGGGCATCCCTGAAGCAATGCACAGCTCCCTCTTTATATAAGCCATCAAGTGAGGAAGAGAGCAAGATAAACCCTTTCCTGGTCCCTCTCCTTCCTTCCATCCATTCAGCAGGCCAGCTCTTTCTGCAAAATGGGGAAACTGACTTAAAAAGCCAGCAGTCCCTATAAACAAAGCAATACTCGAAAGGCCTGAGTTTCGAACCCAGTAACTTACAAGTCTCCACAAATTCCAGAACACAGACCTATTGTTATAGGGCAGCCCCGATACAAAACAGGGTGTCTGACTGTGGGTCCTCACCCGCACGCTTAAAAGGACTTATCAATGCTCTACTGCAGGCGCATGTGAAAGGTTAATAAAAGGTTTATTTACAAGGAAAGGGGAAATGAGGAAATGGACAGCTCAGGGAGAAAAGTGGGAGACAAAGTTTTAAATGAGTCCTACCCGATCCGCTGATCTGGAATCCCAAAGGGCTCCCTGAGAGCTGGCCGCCAGCCAGAAGCCGTGAAGCCAGGAGGCGAGCGAGAGACCCCAAGGCCCACGTGTTTGGTTTTTATACCACACCTGGCTGCTTCACTCCACCCTCAGGTCCCAGACACCCTCCCCTTGGTGGTGATGGGATTTGTCTTTCCCAATGTCTTGATGGCTTTAGTCTGGAGTGGGGGTGGCGTCCACAAAGCCTGTATGGGATTAGCTCAGGACATCATTTCCCCCTAACACTATCTGTTTTGGTTTCATGGTCACATGAATTTATCTGATGGGAAGGGATGGGACCTCGGAGAGGGGATCTAACCGGTGGGCACTGCGTGACCTGTGGCCTTGGGTAGATCCTGTGCCCCTTGGCCTTCAGTGTCATCAACAGGTAAATATGGGAGTTGAACCAGACTCAGAGTTCAGATTTCCTGCCCTGAGAACTTACGGTGTGATAGGCTCTGATCCAGACTTGCTCTAAGTTACCCTTTTATCTTACTCATGTTCTTTGACGCCAGGCCCTAGGTTTGTCTTGTTGAGGTCCTACGTCCTTATTTCTACTGACCATTAACTGGCTGCACCACCTTGGGGAAATCACTTAATCCTTCAGTTTCATCATCTGTAAAGCATCTTAGTCATGGTGGTCTTGAGGACCTCTGAGTTCAACTGTAAAATTCGACCTTCATGCACACTGATGTTCTTCCAGAGGAAGGACAACAAAATACGTTTGGGAGTAGTTCCCATTAGCCTTGGGTATTCTTCACTTGAAATAAAAAATATCCTGTTAAGACTCCGAGATCTGCTAATGCCTGAGCATCCCACTGTGACTTGGTTTGCTGAAAAAAAGTTCTGACCCGGGGGCAGGGAGAATGCAAAATATTGGCTGATTAAAGACTGTGTTAATCCAGGGTCAGTTCTGAGCAAAGTCCAAAATGCAGGCTTTGGGTGGAGATGAGGAAAGACTCCCTGGACTGCAAAGCTTCGGGCAATCTCTGGTCTTCTGAAAGGGATTGTCTGGAGAACAGCTTTAGACAAGTTGTTCCCAGCCCTTGTTTTCAAAACCAATCTGTATTTAGGTGAAGTTCATTTGAATTCTTTAAAAAAAAAAAAAATCAAAACCCCGTCCCACCCAGACCTAAGAGGAGGGCGGCCTAAGCAGCTTGGGTTTGCATCATGGCATTCAACCAGTTCGCCCATTTTACGAGGCCCCGGTATGGAAACCCCTAATTTGAGTGTCCTCCTCAGGAGTTCCACTGAGGAAAGTCCTTTTTTTGAAAACCACAGAAGGAAAGCCGGGGTCAGCTTTTCCACGAAGCTGGTTGTTTATGCACATACTGTAACTGTAACTTTCTCTCTTGGCCGCCCTTCCCTTAATTAGGAGAAGGGGTATTTCTCTGGCCCCAGAGAGGATGCCCTGTTAACCCTTTAACTGCCATGTAATGGTGCTTGGGTCTGGCGAGCTGCTGCCTTAGATTCCAGCATAAGCACTTGGTAGCTTTTGCACCCAACACACGCATGTGACGAGGCTTTGCAAAAAACAGTAAAATAACCGAGAAATCTCCTTCCCAGGATAAAAACCACCTCCTTGGAGAACGGGCGGGCCCTGAACGTCTAGCTGCAAACCAGACCAGCTTCCAGGTTGACAAGTTGCAAAGGCTCTTCCCCGGCGGCTTCCGGGCACCTCCGCTAAGCCCGAGCACGCCCTCTCCCCGGTTTTGGTGACTTACAAGCCACCTGACAAACTTCTGTTACCTGCCTGCTGGGGGAGGGTGGGGTTGCGTTTAGAAAGCAAGCAAGTGCAAAAACAAACCAGAAGGAAATGACCCATTTTCTCGCAAAATTCCCCCCCCTCGCTGCAGACCCGCTGGGCTGCAGGAGGCTGCTCTGCAGCTGGCGGCTCCGGGGGCGCGGGCGCAGCGGGTCCGGCCGCCGGCGGCTGACAGCTCTGCCGGCCACGGCGCGCGGGACCCGCCTCTGCGGGCACGTCCCGGCCCCCTCGGGGGTCGCCCCGCCTGGGGGTGCTGGGTGCGGGGAGCCGGGAGCCCTCACTTTCCCCGGGGCTACCTGGGGGCGCCCCGCGCGCGCGCGCGCCCGGGGAGGCACCTCTGACATTTGGTTCCCGTGACGCGCAGGCAACTTGATGCGGAAAACGCACGACGGGGTGAGCCCCGCGTCACGGGGGAGCCCCTCCCCGGGGCGGGGGGGCCACGCCAAGGCCGGGACCCCCCGAGGCATTGTCCGGACCGGCTGCTCCGGGAACACGGACCTTCGGAACCGCACCTCGGAGCGGCCCGCCCTGGAGAGCGCGCGTCCCCCGGCGGCCCCGAGCACTCCCGATGCCCAGAATTTTTTTTTTCCGGGAAAACCTCTCCAAAAGGTTCAGATGTTAAGTTGTCTCCTGCGCCCCCCCGAGCCCCTCCCGCCCCCCAAGCTCCCCACACAGATTAAAAAACAACAGCAACAACCACCCCACCCGGCACGACCAAACTTTTAAACATGCAAAATAATAAAAGCAACTCACCAAGTTAGAAGGGAAGAGAATAAACCCCAAAAGGCTCCCAATAAGGCGGAGGCCGGGCTTCCCCCTCCTTATAAGCCTCTGGGTAACACGAGAAAGGTTTAACCCCTTCGGGCGCGGGCGCGGGCGCGCGTCTAGCGCAAGTTGGCTCGGGCGGCTGAGCCCCGGGCGCGGGGCCCGCGGCTCCCAGGGCCGGCCCCGACCCGCTCCCTCGCCTCGGGCGCCCCGACCACACCCTCCCCCCGCCCCCCGCCCCGGCCGCCTGCGCCCCGGCCGCGCGTGCTGCCGCGGGTGCCCGGGGCTCGCCGTGCCGCCTATCTCTTATCCTATACCGGCTGCAGCCGGTCTCCGCCGGCCTCGGGGGCGCGCCGCCGCCGACCATGTGCTGCGAGCGCCGCCAAGGAGGGGGCCGGCCTGGCGCGCGCGCGCTGGCCCACGTGGATCGGTGCCGCGCCGCGCGCGCGCCCGCGCCGGGCCCGGGCTGGGGGTCACGGAAGGTAACGGCGTCGCTGCCCCCCGCCAGCCGCGGGGTCCCCCGGCGCCGCCCCCGCCTGCGCCTCCGGGGTCCTTGGCGCGCCGCCGCGTGCCCGCCCCCGCGCGCAGCCCCGCGCGCCCGGCCGCTGCGCTTTGCAAGTGGGGGCCACGGGCGTGTTCGGGGCGCTGCACCCGCTCGCGGAGCACCCACGGCCGGAGGCGCGCGGGCCCGCCTCCCTGCGCGCGGACCCCCGGCGCGCCCACCGCCCGGGCCCGCCCGCACCCCGAGGATGTGGGGGCTTGGGAGGGGCGCGGAGAGCGGCGCCCCGGGGCTGGTCCCGCGCGGCGCTGCGGGCGGCGGCGGCTCGGCGCCCGCCCCGGGGAGAACAGGTTCCTGCCAGTTTGGGTGTGAGCTGCGCGCGCGGCACCGCGGACCCCGAGTTCCTCTTCCTGCACCCACTTCCCCAATTTCGTCAACTCGCGCACCCCACAGTTCCCTTTCCGGTGTGTGGGGGGGGGGTGCCGCAGGGGAGCCCGGGGAGCGTGCCGGCCCGGCGGCTCCGGGTGTCTGGCTCCCCCCTGGGCTGCGGCAGCGGCTCCTGCATCCGCCGCGCGCGGAGATGGGCGCCCGGGGCTGAGTCAGCATCTCCGCCCGGGGCGCGCGCCCGCCCTGGCCGCAGGCGCCCGCCACGCAGGTGCACGGCTGCCGCGCGGCCGGCGGACCCCAGGAAGGGGGGGTCAGCACATCTAGGGAGCCCGTGCCCCACCTCCCCAGGTCCCCGGCCCCAGGGTCACTGAGAACTCAGCAGGTGAGCGGGAAGCCTGTTTCGGCGCGCCCTGGGGACAAAGCGGGACCCCAGGTATGCCGGAGCCCCAGGGCGCTCAGACTTGGCTTCCCGGTCTCCGTCTCGCGTGCGCACGGCCAGTCGAGGACCTGCTCGGAGTCCTGATCCCCGCGTCTCTCTGTGGACTCCGCTGCTCCCCGCGCCCGGTGGGGACAACGCGTCGGAAACTCTGGGGCGCGCAGCTGGGGAGCGTGTGCGGGGAGCCCCGCCGCCGCGGGGACGCTGCGCTCGGAATTTTAACAAAAACCCGTCCTTGTTCACTGCCTGGTTCTCTCCTCTTCTGGGGACAGCGTCCGCGGGCGGGGTGCCCTTCTTGGCCGTGCCAGCCCCGGGAGGGGACAGGTGGGAAGCAAGTGTGTTCTGTGAGGTGCCCTGTCACAGCCAGTGCTGGACGGCCCGGGAACGCTGATTAGGGTTGCAACCTTGAGGGAGGCATTTCACTTCCTAGAGTGTCAGTTTCCAGATCTGTAAAGGAGAGTCGCGAGTCTCGGAACCGAGGAGTCTGTTTCAGGATGCCTGCAGGGTGGGGTCACGCTCCCTGCCTTACTCTGGTGATGAGGGGGGCTTGTTAAGTCCAGTTGCTGACCTGCACAAAGAAGCACCACATCATGGTATTCAGAAAGGACTGGTCACTTTGGGGACAGCAATGCCCAGAGTGCCCTGTGTCATCTTTGGCATTTGGGATCTTACAGGGCACAGGACCTGTCCCTGCGCTCCATATGGAACCGTAGCTATTCCAGCAGCGCGGCTGTATCAGTCCTGCTTAGGAGCCCAGGATGCAGTTAGCAGCTCTCACAGTGACTCTAAGCAAGTCAAGAAAATCTTGGTGTTTCAGCTTCTCGATTTAAAACACTTGGCAGACAGGGCCTCCCCGGTGGCACAGAGGTTGAGCGCTGGGTTGCGAAGCTGCCCGCAGCCTCTGCAGCGCAGGTTCGATCCCTGACTGCTCCCCGGCCACCAGAGGAGGATCCCACAGAGGAGGATCCCACATGGCGCGCAGACCTCTCCTGCCGCCCGCTGCTCCCCTCAGCAGTGTACTTCGTTCCTTCTGCCTGCTCTGCTCCCCGCTCTGGCTCTGGTGAATTCTCTCACCCTCCTGCGCTTCTGACTGCACCCAGTGCTTCTATAAATAAATAAATAAATATTTTAAAAATAAAGAATAAAACACTTGGCAGACACCATCAAAGTGACTGAGTGTTTGGTCAGTCACATCTGAGGATTTGACCCGTTGAAACTGCTGGCTCTTGGGGGCTTGGGGGACATAACTCTCATGATGATGGTGGTGGTGGTGATAATGATGTATTATAATGATTATCCTCACTACCTTAATTACAAAGAATTATTTGCACGTTTGGTTTGTTCCAACCACTGTATTAAGTGGCATGCATGTGACCTGATTGTCATCCCATCAGCAACCTTCTGCAGCCAACACGCATTACCCCCATTTTACAGATGAGAAAAGTTGAGTCATGCTCTGGGGGGGGGTTCACCCCAGGTTTCATAACACCCAGCTCCTTTTGCAACTGGAACTCATTCAAAGAGGACGTTTGCCCCAGCCTTGGGCTGATGGGGAGGTGGCTGGAAACCGTCCTCTGCCCAGTCTCATCAGCCACAAACCAGTGACTTCTGCCCCCCTCTGGGTAGAGGCTGGCTTTACCTTGCTCCCTCAAACTTAGTGAGATCAAGCGTGAAAACCTCTGCTTTTTTCCCTTCTCTAGGGAGAGCAGAAAGAGGGAACGCACCGCATTGCCATGCTAATCAAACCCCCCCAAACAAAACGAACTCTGTTTCGTTCTAAATAGGAACAAAGGACCTTTGGAGTCTGGAGCACAGAACCAGAAAAGTCAGGAATTGAGTGAAGGGTTCAGCTCTCCTCCCAGCCTCTTGGGTCGTGTCGGGGTGGTGGGGAGAGCCCCTCGGGCCTCCATTTACGGTGGGCAGGGCCACCATCGTGCCCTTCAAATGTCCCTCAACATCCCGGGGAAATAAATTGGTTACCGAGAGCGATCCCCTTTGCTCTCTCTTTCTAGCCATCTTGCTCAGGGTCATTTGCATGAGAACAAATTCCTTTGTGCAGAGTTGGCCTGCCTGTTCTCTGTCAATGTTGAGTCCTAGTCTTCATGTTGGGTTGCTAGGCAGATATGACCCTGGCTTGCAAATAAGCTCACTGCATTTACCAGCCTGTGAGAACTTCGACTTGGGGGAAGTAGATTGAAAGGCATCTGGTCTGGAGCTAGCCCGCCCGTGAGGGCTGGGACTCCAGAGCAGCCAGTGAAGAGGGGAAGCCTTTGAGGGGGCTTCCAGGAGGGCGTCATTGCCTGCTTCTCCACCCCTCTTCCTGTCTCTGTGCCACCCACCCACTCACTTAAAGGCCTGTGTTCTGGGTGGTGGATGTGTATTTCTTTTGAAGCAAATTCTTGCTTTAAAACTTTATATCTGCTTTCTCAGACAGCCGAGAACCTTACAGACTTTTCCATCTAGGAGTACTGACATTCCAGGTCTATGGACTGGATCTAACTTGTGCTTTGTGGGGCCTCCCCCACACCCATATTTGATGGTTTGAAGGCAGGCAGGTCCCTTTAAACTGGAATGCATGTTCTTGGGGGATTTGAAGATTTGTCGAGGGGTTCTGAGGCACAGATAGTTTTAGGGGAGTCCATTTTCTGAACATCATCTCTTTCCTGAATCCAAGGACCCCCAGTGTACAAGCTAGGTATTCCATTATTCTTGCATAATTGCCTTCTCCTGCTTACTCCGAGCCAGGGTCTTGCTGGGGTGCCCTGCTGTAGCTGTAAATGTCTGAGGGGGTTGGGGCATGGGGTGGGGGGGGGTTATGAAAATATTGAATTCAGGAAAACTGTCTTCCAAGTTGAGAGGTTCCCCCATCCATCTTAAAGATGCATTTCCAGTAAAATGATGTTATGATTAAGAATAATTCATCTAGTTTTATTATATTGTTTTACTATGAATTATTACATGCAGCAATAATTACAATAGTAACTCAACCCAGAAGGGATTTCGTTTTGCACTTGTGGGAGAAAGGGCAAAAAATTTAATTTCAGTTTATACACAGTCTGTATTTCAGAGAAGTAGGATAAAGACATTAAGTACTTTGTGGTTTTTTATTTTTTAATTAATTAATTTATATCTATTTTACATCATTGTTCATTTTTAAACATTATTTGCTTTTTTTCCCTCAGGTGTAGTCCCCACAGAATTTCCTCCACCAATCCCCTGTGCACCATCACCAAGAGACATTAAGTACTTTTGAACATAAAAGCACATTGCATTGAGATAGAATGAAAATACAGTTTTGAGGGCCTCCCCTGTGGCGCAGTGGTTGAGCACTGGGTTGCGAAGCTGCCCGCAGCCTCTGCAGCGCCAGTTCGATCCCCAGCTGCTCCCCGGCCACCGGAGTAGGGTCCCACATGGCGCCCAGACCTCTCCTGCCGCCCGTTGCTCCCCTCAGCAGTGTACTTTGTCAGTCTGCCTGCTCTGCTCCCCGCTCTGGCTCTGGTGAATTCTCTCACCCTCCCACGCTTCTGACTGTGCCCAGTGCATGTATAAATAAATAAAAATAAAAAATAAATCTTTTTAAAAAAAAAAAGAAAATACAGTTTTGAAAAATAAGAAATGACAGAAAATTTCTGACCTAATACACATTCTCATATAATTTATATATTTTTTTATTTTATTTTTTGCATCCAAGAACTGAGGTACAGGCCAGAGGTGTTGGGGGGGAGGTGAGAGGATTCACCAGACACAGGGTGGGGAGCAGCAGAACAGGCAGATCTACTGAAATACACGCTGAGGGGAGCAGCAGGCGAGGCAGGAGAGGTCTGCTGCACCATGTGGGTCAGCTCCCTGGCCAGGGATCGAACTCCTGCTGCACTGGCTGTAGATAGCTTCATAGTGCTGAGACTTAACCCCTTGTGCCACCAGGGAGGCCATCATATAATCCTTAAAGGAATCATGGTGGTTTTCACATTGCTTCAGCGTTTATATTACACTGGATACATTTAAAATAGGGATTTGATGGTTTTCTTGCAAGTCAACATGTACAGGTGTAATCACCATGAATAGTTTGTAGTTTGAAGTCACCCGAGACACTGAGGATGACTTCCTGCTGTGTGAGGGTGGTAAGGACCAGAGTCTCTGGGCCTTCAGCCCCATATTCATATGTGGAAGCCATAAGCCCCCTCGTGCTAGTATTTGGAGGAATTAGGGTGAGACCAGGTCACGAGAGAGCGGGGCTCTCGTGGTGGGTAGGATTCGTGTTCCTGTGAGAAGAGGAAGCTCAGCTCTCTCTTGCTCTCGCTCTCTTTCCTCTGAGAGCAGAGTGAGAAGGGCAGGAAGAGGGTCCTCACCAGAACCCCATTACGCTGGCAGCCTGCTCTTGGGCTTCCAGCTTCTGAAACTGCGAGAAAATAAATTTCTATTGTTTAAGCCACCCAGGCTGTGCTATTTTATTGTGGCAGCCCGAATTGACTGATAGAGAGGGGATTTATTGTTTTTCCAACTTCTTTTAGAGGCTGCGCCACAAAAAATTGCAGGCCCAGAGTATGGTCTAGATTTATATGATAATGAAGATGTGCTTCCTGCCCTCCCGGATAAGCTCTCCTCAGGAAGGCACAACAAACCCGAGAGCCGCGTGGAGGACCCTGAACGAGGAGGCCGCCGCGGGGCGGTGGAGGGGACCAGGGAAGATGCCTGCGAGGCAGGTGCCTGGGGGCTCTGAAGCCTGACCTTGAACCCCAGCGGGGCCCTTGCTAGCTTTGTCACCTTGGGCAAATTGCTTCACCTCCTTTACCTGCCTCTGCTCATCCAGAGGGGGGCCTGTGCAGGTTCTATGTCACACGTTCTGGGAAAGACCCCTCCCTGCTGCAGCAGGCAAGAGCACAAGCTGCAAGACTTGGAGTCTGTGAAACAGCCACAAAAAAATCTGATGCTTATGGGGCCTCCTTGGTGGCCTAGGGGTTAAGTCTCAGCACTATCACCACAAAGGCCTGAGTTGGATCCCTGGCCAGGGAGCTGACCCACATGGCGCAGCAGACCTCTCCTGTCTCACCTGCTGCTCCCCTCAGCAGTGGATTTCAGTCAGTCTGCCTGCTCTGCTCCTCACTCGGTCTCTCGCCCCCCACACCTCTTGCCTACACCCCAGTTCTTGTGTGCATAAATAAAATAAATTAAAAAAAAAAAAAACCTGATGCCTCTAGTAAAGCCAGTGTTTTTACCCCCATGACTAGCCAAGGAGCCAGATAAAGAAGGTTTAAATGGTGGGCACCCAGCTTTGTGTCTCCATCATGCCTTCTTTAGAGAAAAAAAAATTAAATCCCAGCTTTGCCTTCCTCTGTGCACAGAGAGCATCCACATGTCAAAATAACTTAGGACCAGAAGCCTCTGCTGAGAGTAATTACATTTCTAATGTCAATGACGCACAGTTCCCACCTATGTAAACTAAATTCAAACTTGTGCTTGCTGGAACATTTCTCACGGAGTCAGAGCTGTTGGACTGCTTCCTGGGTTTCTATCCTCATGTTGATTATCTAGTAAACTCCTAGTCTCACAGTCATGGGGACTTGATTCCAGTTAACACAGGTAATAGTGATCACGCTAGTAACACCAGGGGATGGAGGTGTTGGGGGCTGAGGACTCTGTTGCTGGGTTAACTGAGCTCACGTGCGTTGGAGACTTAGCCGCTTAGCACTGTGCTTGGTTCTCGGTGAGGGTCTGTAGCTCTTGGCTGGGGGATTGAGGACATCTGTGAGCACCAGAAGAGGCAGAAAGACTTGTGATTCCTGGCACAGGGAAGGGGGCTGAGAAGCAGGCAGGGCCGGGGGGAGACCATGCTGGATTTGGGGATAGGGCCCTCCTGATCACCCTGCCCATGATGGTGGGGCCCTTGCTGCTCTGACCTCTTCCTACCTGGGTGCCATTCCATGAGGTGTTGATGGTGAGTCACCAGGTGTATCTCCCACTCACTCCAGAGTAAGTTTTATTAGATTTCAACACGGATCTTTGTTCCGAGACTTCTTTCTCAGCCTACGTAGTTTTCTGCTCCTGTATTTTGTTGTCCTCTCACTTAAAAATATAAAATGAAATGGAAGAGGATCGTCCCTGGAAGTGTCCTCTATAAACTCTCGAATCCACTGCAGAGGTCTTACAAAGAAAACAAAACAAAAATCAAAGTTCTCAGAGCAAAGTGATTTGAGTTGCTTTGCTTTTAGCGAAGTCACCTTTCACACGCCAAGTAAGCTCTTATTGTGTTAAGCTTTTAAGGCAGTGAGGCAGGTCATGATGGACTTGGAAATCGCACACCCCCCACCCCCACCCCGCTTGCTCCTCCAAGGCCCAGAGAATAAAACCTGCTCCCGGCTAGGCTAGGTCTCTTGACGGCAGGGAGATGCTGGCTTTCCCTCTCTGGTCTAAACAGGTGCAGCCTGTCCTGCTGCTCCCTGGAACAATACAGTGTGTTAAGCTGCTTAACCCTTTTGGAGCAGAGTAGTGCCTTCTTTCCAGATGGCTGGGAGGTATCCCCAAGAAGCAGAGGGTGTTCTGGGACTGGAGGCAAGAGGTCCAGGGAGACTCTGCCCCACTGTGGTTGGTGGCAGGCTCTGGTCTTCTTCTGCACCAGACTGTTTAGCGGGGAACCCGTAGGCTACAGAGAGTATCCTCCCATGTACCCCTGGCCCCTTGCTCCATTCCCACCAGCTTACTCGGGAAACCTGCCGATTGCAATGGTCTCCCAGGCTGCAAAACCACAGCGCAGAGGTTGGCGCCCCCACCCCCACCCCCCCGCCAGGGTTTACTGTCTAGCTCAGAGGAAAGAACATATGTGTGAGTATTACCTGATGCAGCATTTCAACAATTACAGGAAGAAGGAAGAGGAAGGAGAACTTAGGTCCTTATTCAGTCATTGGTATTGATCTTCCTCTGACTTATTTCACTTAGCATCGTCCCCTCCAGCTCCATCCATGGTGCTGCAGATGGCAAGCGTTCATCCTTTTTTATCGCTGAGTCATATTCCATTTCTCTGTCCTTGGCACTTAGGTTGTTGGCATAACGTGGCCTTTGTGAGTAGTGCTGCAGTCAACACAGTCTTTTCGAATGAGTGCTTTTGATATAGAGAAACAAGGCAAAGAAAAAGGACAGGAATCTGACTGCAGAATTGAGGCGACCAGAGTGGGAGGGAGAGGTGTGGGGCACACCGGGGAGTGGGCCCCGTGGACTCTGGTGGAAACCATGGGTGTCTTGGTGGTGGGTGCGCCTCTGACTCATGCCCTGTGAAGTCAATCAGCGCTACCTCCATTAAAATACTCTGAAAAGGAAGATGAGGTTGTTTGAACTTTGGGAAGTGATGAGCTGAAGCTGTGCTTCCGGAGTGAGGCAGAGCAGACTTGGCTATGGTTATGCAGGTGGGGTGCACCTGGCCCAGCAAACACTGGCTGAGGTCCCCCAAGTAGGTGTAGAATTGTGCAGTGCAGAGAACGGACGACCCTGTCCTGAGGGGATGGTCATGGACAGATAGCTCCTACGGGCGTTTCTGATACTGAACTGTAACCCCACTTTCAGTCAGCACCAGCGAAGGTTGCTTTCCCTTGCATTGCTGCATCTCGGCCCCCACTCTACGCTTTGACTTGACCTCATATTGTTGACTGTCCCCGGGTGAACGTGCAGGTAGGGAGCCTATTCCAGGGACCAGGTCCACCGTCACCCGAGTGCCTGGGTAGTGGGAGCTGGCTCAGCTGAGCCAAAAGGGCTCAGTCATGAGACTGTGGACAGGAACCATTCTGGAGTTCTGAATGCCTTTTAAAATTTAATTTATTTATTTATGCATAGAAGAGCTGTGGTGTAGGCCAGAGGTACAGGGGTGAGAGGATTCACCGGAGACAGAGTGGGGAACAGAACAGTCAGATCTACTGAAATACACTGCTGAGGGAGCAGCGGGGAGACAGGAGAGGTCTGCTGTGCCATGTGGGTAGCTCCCTGGCTGGGGATCGAACTCTAGCTGCAGTGGCTGCAGATAGCTTCAGAGGTTGCGTCTTAACCCCTCGCGCCACCAGGGAGGCCCCATCCTTTGGATTTTTGAAAACACACACTGGAGTAGCTTCTCACTTCCCTTTGGCATTGCTTGTGACTGTGTGTGTGTAGCTTTCACCTCCCCCGGGGTCAGACTCCAGCAGCAGAACGTGCTGACGACAAGTGATGACACGGTTGCAGCCATCGCTGCAGGGGGTCTGGATCACATCATCTGCCCTCAGAACTCTGAGTTTTTGCTTCATACTGATTTTCGCAATGCTTTGGGTTGGCATCGTGTTCTTTCAGAGTTTCTCACAGGTGCTACCTCTTTCTCCTCATAACAATCGAAAGGGAACAACGGCTGGTGTCCCCAACTCCCTCGGAGCAGACGCTCCTATGTGCTGGATTATTTCAATCTCACGTTGTGTTTGTGGTCGAGGAAGTGTTCCGTGGCTCTAATTGTCAGCTAAGTGTGGAAACTGAGGCATGCCAGTAACTTACCTGAGGGCATGCAGCTGGCAAATGACCACACTGGATCTCGAAACATGCTTCTGGACGAGGCCAACACATCCCCCAGATCAGTTCTCCAAAAGGTGGGTTTGCCAACAACTGCTTCCCTGGACTGAGCTCCCCCACCCTGCCCCCAGTTTTGGTCTTTTTTTTTTTTTTTTAAGATTTATTTATTTATTATACAAGCACCGGGATACAGGCCAGATGTGAGGGAGGGTGGACTCCCCAGAGACAAAGCAGGGAACAGAACAGGCAGATGGACTGCTGAGGGGAGCAGCGGATGAGAAGGAGAGGTCTGCCACGCCATGTGGGACCCTCGCTGGCCAGCCGGGATCAAACCGGCGCTGCAAAGGCTGCGGGCAGCTTCACAGCGCTGTGCTCAACCGCCTGCACCACCAGGGAGGCCCCCAATTTTGGTCTCTTCCTACCTCTGTGCCTGCCATAGTCACAGGTGCTCTCAGGTGTGACTTGGGGGGCTCCGTCGTGGCTTGGACTCCATCACGGAATACCATAGTTGGGGCTTAAACCACGGAAGTTTATTTCTCATTCTGCTCGAGGCTGGACACCCAAAAGTGAGGCGCGGGCTGCCTAGGCCCCCACGAGTCTCCTCCTCCTGGCTCACAACGCTGCTGTCTTGCTGTGTCTTCACCTGCCGTTTCTTCACATCAGGGCGCAAATCCCATCGTGCCCCCCGCCCCTGTGTCCTGACGGCCTCTAAGCCTAATCACCCCAAAGACCCACCTCCAAATACCAACATGCTGGGCTTAGGGGCTGCACCGTATGAATTTTGGACGGACATAACAGATTCTAACATATTTTACTGATTCAGAGACAGGATAAATCAGCGAAAAAGTAGAGCATGCTACTTAAGGGAATGTTTCCTGTGCACGTAGAAAAGCGACAAAGTAAAAAAAAAAAAACTCAAAACTTTACCACACGAACCACCAATCAATTTAGCATGACGAGAAGGACACAGTGTCTAAGTGAACAGCCCCAATCTGACAGCTGAGCTTGTTTCACCTCTGGGCCTACAATCAACTTACAGGGAGAATCAGAGTCTGGGAAATATTTCAGATGACGTCGTGTGGGTATCAGCAGCCAGATCCTCGATTTGAGGAATTTATAGGACAATTGCTTTTATTTACAACTATATTGTTGGCGAGAGAGAGGAAGTGTTTATGAATGAAAGAGAAGCACTCAGCATGGGCTGGACTTTGGATACCGATTGAGAGCAAACCCACTTAAAAAAACATTGATTGGGCAGTGGAGGCCATGTGAACCCTGGTTGACTTTTTGATGATATTAACCAATTATTGTTAATGAAAAAAAGGGCTGTTAATAGAGTTGTAAGGTTTTTAAAAAAATTTTTTTTGCTTTTTTGTTTTGCATAGAGGATCCGGGGTATAGGAGAGAGGTATGGGGTGAGAGGACTCACCAGAGACAGAGTGGGGAGCAGAACAGGCAGATGTACTGAAATCCACTGCTGAGGGGAGCAGCGGGCGAGACAGGAGAGGTCTGCTGTGCCATGTGGGTAGCTCTCTGGCCATAGCAGTGATAGCCTGAGACTTAATCCCTGGGCCACAAGAGAGGCTCTGCAGATATTTTTAAAAAGAATTATCTTTTAGGTAACCATATAGAGATTTATGGCTGAAATTACATGATGTCTGAGGTTGGTTTCAAGATAATCCAGGGAACAAGAAGGCTGAGGGCAAAGGAATGAAGCAGGAGGGGGAGACAGACAGGCCTCGTGGGGATGGTTGTTGAATCTGGAAGTAAAGTCGGTGTGTGTGAGTTTCTCCACTGTGTGTTTAACAACTTCCATAATAAAATGAATATTTTGGACAACTTCCATAGTAAGTAATAAGTAAATACCACCTCATAAAAACTGAAAAGATTTGGCAGACAAGCTTTCAGGGAGTAGATTTCAAGTGATGGACCTTGAACCCCTTCCGCCTGACCACACCCTGGCTGGTTTTTGCTCCCAAGTCAAGATATAATTGTAGGATATTAGTCAAAGGCCCATTTACTCCCTTTGTATTCGGACCTGCGTCCGATCCAGAGGTAGTGTCCACAGGACCAGTGGTTTGACAGCTACGGCGTGGCACAACGCTGCCCCTTATCCTGGCTCCTGCCACGTGGCTTGTTCTGCAACAGTCCCGGCAGGTGGCTGCAGCCCAAGACCAGGCACAGCATCTCATGCCCCTTGTGTGTGAGTTTCCCTTGTGCGTGGGTTCCCAGAAGTGATATTCCCAACAACAGGGTCTGGCCTGAGTTTAAGATAAAGAAAGTGGTTTAATTATCTAAGTGGAGTTGCTCTCCCGGCTGGCTGGCTGGCAGCATTCCCCCGAAGATCCCGCTTACATCCTCTGATGAGCAAAGACTGAACCCCACTTCCCATGTAAGAAAGCAATCTTTCCAAGTAGGGTCAGCCCCAAGCTGCAGTGTTGAGGTCTGGGGCCAAAGGAAGAGGCCCTGAGGATGTTTATTACACAGAGGCATTAAATAATCCTGTGTCCTGGTTACCAAGGTCCCAGGATTTTTCTTTCCACTTGGGCCTGGATTAGGGTGAGATGCTCCCTGCCGGGGTCAGACAAGTGCAGGGTGGGCACATGAAAGGGAGCACTATCTCTCACCTGCAGCCACCTGGACTTACTGGACCTACCTGGACTCACCTGCACTCACCTGGTCTCCCCTGGACACACATGGTCTCACCTGGGCCAATGCAGTGTTCTCCTGACTTCTAAGCTCCCGTGCACACTTGACTGCAACACAATTGTGTGTGCTCAGCAGAGCGGCCCGATGAGACGATGTCAGTCCTACTCACTGCTCTTGTTCAAACCCTCCTTTCACCTGCCTCCTGGAGAGGCCATCTATTTCTCCCCTTTCCTCATGCCTCAGTTTCTACAATGACTTCTTTGTTGCACCTCCCAGGTGCCAGCCTTTGCCCCTGCTGGCTACTCAGCCTGCAGCTTCCTCTCCTCTCCTCCAGATCCTGCTAGAACCATTCCCTTCTCAAGAGTTTGCCCTTGACCTCCCTCTTTAACCTGGCACCTGCTCACCCCACTCTGCGGGTGCCCTTCCTGCTTTGATTGTTGCCTTGGTATTTAGATTACTCGTTTCATTTCTTCTTCCGAAAAGAACGTCAGAGGCACGAGGGCTGGGGTTCGTGTTTCATTCACTGCGCATGCAGAGCGCCCCGAGGGAGACCTGTCCCTCAGTGCCCCTTGGCTGGATGGACAGCAGCGCACCAGGGCTCATTTCAGAGTACAGGGGTGGCTCCTGGCCCAGCCCTCACACCTGCCAGGTCCTGCTCCGGTGGGTGGGACAGCAGCGCCCTGCAGCCAGAGAGCACAGCCCCCGAGCCTTTGTCTTTTTTGGCCCTGGCTCATCTGAAGCTTTGTCTCTGGAAAACCAACAGAGCCCTCTGCCAGGAAGGTCTGCCCGATCGTGTTATTTCAGCTGTTTCCAAGGCTCTCCGGCGGGCGGCTTGGCCACAGGGAGGTCCAGGGGAGCCAGGGTCAGCTGATGGCCCTCTAGCCCTGGTGTCCGAAGGCCCCGTCCCTGTTGCTTCTCAACCCTTCTGGCCATTACCCAGCCTGATGGTCACTCCCTGGCACCTGAGTGCCTGTCCCCTCAGCCTGCCCAGAGCCTGCAGGGAGACCCCACCACCATGCTTTGAATGGGGTTCCGAGAGCACGATTCCCTGCCAGAGCCCACAGGCAGCTCAGTTCCCTCTGCTGCCCTCTGAGAGGCCAGAGACATGAGTGGCCACACTGTGCTCAGCCAGGGTTTGTCGCTGTAGCTCTGCTAAGGCAGTACAGAGGCACCTGCCCCGGTGGGGGTTGCTGAGCGAGGCGGTCAGGGCTTCCAGCCCAGTGGAAGGAGGGGGATTATTTTATTTGCCAAAGACTCCCCTTCCTTCTGAAGCCAGGAGACCACTGCTTGTCTCTGTCCACTCTCCTTCTGAGGCAGGGAGGACGATGGGTAAAGAGAGTTGGCAAAGTGACTTCAGAGATGGCCTGAGGCAGCAGTTGGAGCCAGTTTCTTTTTTTTTTAAAGATTGATTTATTTATGCATACAAGAACTGGGGTACAGGCCAGAGGTATGGGGAAGGGGGTGAGAAGCTTCACCAGAGACAGAGTGGGGAGCAGAATAGGCAGATCCACTGAAATACACTGCTGAGGGGAGCAGCGGGTGAGTCAGGGGAGGTCTGCTGCGCCATGTGGGTGTGTCTTCCCTGGCTGGGGATGGAACTCATGCTGCAGTGGCTGTGGACAGCTTCATAGGTTGTGTCTTAACCCCTTGTGCCACCAGGGAGGCCCTGGAGCCAGTTTCTTTAGGGCACCAGAGCTCAACATTTTGGTTTGGATCTTTTTAGAAAAACTTCCTTCCTGCTTTATTGAAGTCTAACTGACAAATGAAAATTGCATGTATTTATGGTGTGCAATGTGTTGTTTCGAGCTACATATATATATTTGTGAAATAATTACCACAGTCCAGCTAATTAACATCTTATCGCCTCTTATGTGTGTTTATGTTGGGGCAGGGTGAGACCATTTCAAATCTAGCCTCTCAGCAAATTTCAAGTACAGGCACACCTTGGAAATATTTCAGGTTTGGTTCCAGATCATTGAGATAAAGTGAAGATAGTGTGATGAGTCACATGACTTTTGGTTTCCCGGTGCATAGAAAAAATATGTTTACACTATGCTTGTAGTGTGTTTACACTAGAGTGTAGTTTATTAAGCGTGCAATGGAGTATGTCTAAAACAATGTGCATGCCGTTATTAAAACGTTCTTGATTGATAAAAACCACTAACCATCCTCTGAACTTTGACCCAGAGCGCCAGAGATGCCACACATGCCCAGTTTGAAAATGGGGCCATGTCTGTGGCGTGCTGTAAAGCGAGGCAGGCCTGTCTGCAGTGCACGGTAATTGACTGTGTCTAGTCATACCAGCTGTACTTTATCTTATTATTATTTTTTAATAATTTTTAAATTGAGGGTTCTCCCTAGTAGTGCAAGGGGTTAAGTCTCAGCATTATGAAGCTATCACCAGCCGCTGCGGCACAAGTTCAATCCCTGGGCAGGGAGCTACCCACATGGCGCGGCGGACCTCTCCTGTCTCCCCACTGCTCCCCTCAGCAGTGATTTCAGTAGATCCGCCTGCTCTGCTCCCTGCCTGCTCTGTCTCTGGTGAATCCTCTCAGTCCCCACACCTCTGGCCTACACCCCAGTTCTTGTATGCATAAATAAATAAAAATAAATATTTTAAAAATAATAATTTTTAAATCGAGCTAACAGTTTACAGCACTGTGTGCGACTGAGGGGCTTAGCTTTGCAGCCCATGGCTCCATGGCTGCATGTCCCTGCGGTACTTTGGATCCCCAGAAGTCACTGTTCTGTACAACTGAAAGTTTCCCCCTTTGGCCAACATCTTTCCATTTCTCCTGCCTTCGAACACCTGGAAGCCACCCTGCTAACTGCTGCTTCTCTGAGTTCAACTGTTTTAGAGTCTTCATCTCTCTGTGCCTGCCTTGTCTCAGTATCATGCCCTACAGATTCCTCCATGATGTTGCAAATGACAAGATTTCTCTCTTTTGTAAGGCTGAGTAATATTCTATGGTCTATAATTATATACACAGCACATTTTCTTTATCCATTTACCTGTCAGTGGACATGTAGGTTGAGTGCAGATCTTGATTATTGTGAATAATTCTTCAGTGAGTGTGGAAACACAAATATCTCTTCAAGTGACTGCTTTCACTTCCTTTGGATAAATACCCACAAGTGGGATGGCTGGATCTGACAGTGGTTCTGTAACAGGGTGGTCCCCAGGAAAGGGGGAGGTTCCCTGCCCCACCTAAGGGAGGGTGGAGCTGAGCAGGAAGAGGAGAAGCTGCAGAAGAGACTGAGGAAGGAAGCAGGATGGAGCCTAGAGACACGTGAAGAAAAACTGCGCTTGTCTTTTGGTCGTGGACTGGGTGACACAGATGTGGGTGAGACCCGTGGGGAGGTGACCATGGCAGCTTTTATCTTGATGTTGATTTTGCTCTTTTCCTTCCGGGCTTGTCCGGTTGTTTGTGACCCTTTTCTGTGGGTCCCCACTGGAAGATGCTTTAGACTTGTAGCAGGCTTTGGGGCCTTTCTCTGGGCCAATCCCATTTGGATGGACTTTTACCCACGAGGGGACGGGTAACTTTGGGTGCTTCATTTAGAAACTAGACTCTTTGCCTTTCCTGTATTGTTTCCTAGTTGTATTAAAGTTCCTTCCCATTAAAGTCTCCTATGTTTTGTGTTGATGCGGCGGATGGCAGAACCCATTTAGAACAGGCAGGTTTGCGGGGTTTGGGCTGCCCCTCTCCCTGCCCTATAACAGTTCCATTTATAATGATTTGAAGAACTTTCATATTGTTTTCCGTAATGTCAGCTTGGATCTTAATTCAAGACTTGGAGTCCATTCTTTGAATGTCTGGCTTACCTGCTCTCTGTAGTTTAAAAAAAAAATGGGGAAAAGATTAAATGTCTCCCCAGAGCTGTGGTCATGAAGACTAAATGCAATGGTGTCCTGGCTAAATTAGCTTATTTCCATTCAACGAAGATTTTAAGTATTCATGATGCGCTTTGAAAATCCTCAAAAGACTGTGTTGTCATTAGTTAATAGTCCCGTCTTAATTTTCACTTCTTTCTTAAGGGAGATTTCCCCCAACCCTGAAGTCTTGGGTGTTGGGTCATTCTGAAATGGTTTACAGATGAAGAATAAGGCTACTCTGGTGTTCCAAGCTACATAAATTTAAGAAGAAAAGGCTCCTATGATTCCTGGTCATGGCAGAAGCCAGTAGAATGAGGCTGAAATCAACTAGCAAGTCAAAAAGTGTTTGTTCAGCATCCTCCTGTCCAAGGGCTCCTTCTTCTAGCAAGGGAGAAGTCTTTGGGGCCTCAAGATCAACAAATACCAGTTGAATCTAATTGAGTTTGAAAAAATAGCCCTCCTTTTGGAAACAGAAGAATTTGTATTTCTGAACAATTGATTCATTGGCCTCCAGATCCCCATGCCTGTTTACTTGGACTTCCTTTTATTTTGATTAAGTGCAAATCTGCCCATCCTTTGAGTTTATCTAGGTCTTCCCAAATTTACATCCCTCCAACCACCCCCATCCACCGGGGTTGGTCATTGAGTCGACTGACTGGTTTTGTTAGGGATGCAGCCCTCAATCATGGGCAGGGGATACACACTGGAAATGCCTTCTGTCATAACCTCAGCCCTAGCAATGTCTTCATCTATTACAAATTGGTTCTTTTTTTTTTTTTAATTGGTTCTTTTTTAATCTCCTTCTTGGGTTGGGTATCCCACTGACGTTTTGATTTGGTCCAGAATTCCCAGTCTGTGCCTCTTTCCTAACCTTGTAAATTTAGGGCTTTTAAGTAAACTAGGGATGACGTGGTTTTACTCAGTGGTTCCTGTTTGCAACCTGCTGTTGCAAGTATAACCTTGAATGCTTGTCTTTCACAACTCAACCCCGGATTTATTGCTTTTGTGTTTGTCCACTCATGATGAATCATCTCCAGTAGGTTAAGCATCAGTTAGGTTAATCATCTCCTTTTAGGTTAGTTTTTTTGTAAGATCAGAATCATGAGGTTTGTTTCCTAAGCATCTTGCTGCTCCAGGTGTGATCCATTTAAACATGTTAAACATCGTGTGGTCCAGATATAAAGGGACACATTTCCACCAAAATGGTTTTTGAATGTTTCCCCCTAAATTTATTGTAAAAAATATCAAAATGGTGAGCACTATTTTCCCCCAGCTAGATTCTACCATTAACTTTCGGTTTTACATTTCTTTTCTCCCCAAATTAATTTTTATCAAGAATTTTAGGTTCATGAGTTACTTGATGATATAAGTGTGAATCATGTCTTGGTAATAAAAGACCCATCCATTCCTCTGGACATTTCAGTGGGTTTCATAAGGTCACACTTGGTTTGGGAATTTCTTGTGAATCGGGGAAGTCTGTTGAGATGGCAGTGTGTGATTTTTCCAGAGTTGGGTGCTGATCCTGTCCAAGGTCCAGTCCAGAACGTGGGGCCCCAGTAACTCATCTCTTTCGTAATATAAGATCATCCATCTCTGTGATGATGGGAGATTATTATTATCACCACTAAGTCTCAGGTGGAGAAGCCGATGAACCCGTTCAATAGTCCAATAAGAAGGAAAACATCTGTTGGCATGGAAAAGTGATTATTTCCTAAGCTACTGAGTAAAACACAGCTGCATTGGCAGTTTTAACTCTGTTTTCTTGTCAATTTTGTGCCTTCCAGGCAACCTGACAGAAACACGAGCCTCTCAACCATCTGGAACTCAGAAACTCATTCAGGGTTGACTGTGGCTTCTTGGATGTCCAGGTGTTCTGCAGATGTGAGAATTTGCCCTGCCCGCACCAGCTGGAGTCCCAAACAGATGCAAGACGGGCGCTTCCACTCTTGACAGCCCTGAACACAGAGAGGTCACCGTCTAAGTGGCCAAGGGCGGTTGTTGACACGTGTGACTGCTGCTCACGGCTGGTCATCTTACACAGCTGCAGTGAGGGATGCCAAATTCAGGGTTGCAAGCTTCCTGACTCTCCTGAATTAGGATTCCAGATGGGGGCCTCATTTCTGTAGCCCCCACCATCCCCATAGCCACTGCCACCAGCATTGCTGCCACCACCACCTCCTCCTTGCAAACTCCACTGCCGTGTCCAGGGACATCCTGCACAGAAGTGAGCAGACTTGCCAGTGGTGGCCACCCCTACTGCAGACAAGTGGAATCACCCACTCAGCACCATGGACTGGCTTTTTCTAAAGGTTTTGTTGGTGGGCTTGAGTTCCTTGGGATGTCTTTATCCTCTGGTGGATTTTGGCTCCCATGGGGAAACAGGAGGCCAGAAACCAAATTTTGTGATCATTTTGGCAGATGACATGGGGTGGGGTGACCTGGGAGCAAACTGGGCAGAAACAAAGGACACTGCCAACCTGGATAAGATGGCCACGGAAGGAATGAGGTGAGTGTGGGGGTGCTGAGTCAGCACCTCCTGCCTTTCCCTGACTCTTCTGGGGGGAGGGGACAATGTAAAGCATGGGTCCAGGTTGATTGATTCAGTTAACTGATCAGTCAGTAAATCATCAATCAATCAATCAATTAGGGATGAAGCCAGTATAGCATCATGAAGCCACTTATCCATCTGGTCACCTTTATTGTGTTGGGAGCTGGGATCAGAGAGAAGAATGAGGTAGAAAAATTGTCATGAAGGTCCATAGGTCTGTAGAAGAGACAGGTGTAAAGGAAAGGAAGGATTGCAATCTAGGACATAAACCTGCATCAGGACATTTTTGAATCCATGGGAGAGGGTGCCAAACCCAGCCTGGGGCCCAAAGGTGAAGGGGATCCTTGAAGAGCAACTGAGAGTCAGCTGGCACATGGAGGCAGCAGGACCTCCAGGTCTGTGGGAGCAGAATGGTTGTGCATCGGCACGAGTTGAAATGTTTGCAGATGTTTTGGCTCAAATGCTTAACCCCCTCCCCAGCTTAGAGAGAACAGGTGTCCGAGCTTGTGGACTTTTGGGTTTTCTTCTCAGGCTGATGTTGATTCAACTGATCTGTCTGTCCTGGGCTACACTCCTCTGTTCAACAGAGTGGGCATTGCTCCAGCTGACTGGTTAGGATAACTCATGGGGCATGGCCAGACTTTCAGCCACTTGCATCCTGCAGCCAGGAGCTTCTCCCCAGAGATAAGGCTACTTGAAATCCCTGCATCTAGTCTCCATGCTCCTCACCTCAGCCCAGGTGAACTTTCTAGAAACAGTCCCCTACTTCCAATCAAAGACATTCTGTGTCCCAAAGGATAAAATCCAGAACTTGAAGAGCAGCTGCAAGACAAGCCCATCCTCTGAGGTTCTCTGCACAGCCCTGTCTTACAGATGTCTGCTGTGGTTACCTCCTTGGTTTGAGCCTCACCTGTGTGATGAATTCTTCCTGGTGCATTTTCTATTTACCCCTTACAGTTAGTTTCCACCCACTATTTGGGCCTCAGTTCCACTGAGGTCCTCAGGACAGCCTCCCAGGCCCCTGGGGTGCCCTTCTTGCCCTCACTGCTCTTCACAGAGATTGACTAATCACCTGACCTCCTGTATTGGGTTGAAGAGTATCCCCACAAATTCAAGTCCCCCCACAACTTCAGAAGGCGATCCTATTTGGAAATAGGGTCTAAGCAGATATAATTCGTTAGAGACCCCAATGTCATGTGTGGTTTAGGGTGGGTCCTAAATCCAAAGACTGGTGTCCTTATAAGAAGAGGCCTCAGGGAGACCCCCAGGAGAAGTGATGTGAAGATGGGGGTGGAGATGATGGAGTGATACACCTGCAAGCCAAGGACACCATGAGAAACTGGGGTACACAGAACAGATTCTCTCTGAGCCTCCAAAGGGACCAGCCCTGGCAAGGGCTTGATTTGCAACGTCTTGATCTCACATGTCTTGCCTCCTGGCGATTTGTCGAGAAAGCTACAGAAAATTCACCCACCTCCCTTCTGAGCTTTGGCATCCTTCTTAGTTTCCTAGCCTATAGCACTGTTCCTGGCACATAATAGGTGATTTATATTTGTCCATTCACCAAGATACCCCAAAGTGAGCCCCCCCAATTTTCCATGTAAGAATTTGTTTTCCTGGGGAGAGCATCGACCAGATCCTCAAAGGGAAATGCTTGCGAACTTCTGCTTTCAGTGTCAAGCGGGTGAGTGGGAAACATCTGACAGGTGATTTAAACCAACAGTTTCTAGGCCTGGACCTTCCTCCCCTAACTGTGCCCACTAGCACATTCTCACTCTGAGCAGAAAGTGCACCACAGGGGCCAGAGGCAGACACGGTTTGGTGGCTTTGCCTATTTTTCACTCCTCTATGAAAAGTTTCTCCAATTGCCTTGTGAGAGCAGCCAGGCCCGCGGCCCTCCAGCCTGAGCTCCAGGCTGTTTACACTGTGCTCTGTTGACAGGTAAGGGGCTTAGTTTGAGGGCAGGGGTTGATTCACTGCCAGCCTCCCCCTCTGCCTTCTCACCGCCAGTGGGACCCCAACTGCAACATTTATTGTTTGTTTTATTTATTTATGCATACAAGAACTGGGGTACAGGCCAGAGGTGCGAGGGGTGAGAGGATTCACCAGAGACAGAGTGGGGAGCAGAACAGGCAGACTGACTGAAATACACTGCTGAGACAGCAGGTGAGACAGGAGAGGTCTGCTGTGCCTTGTAGCTAGCTCCCTGGCTGGGGATCAAACTCAGGCAGCAGTAGCAATAGCATGACAGCCTGAAACTTAACCCCTGTGCCACCAGGGAGGCCCCCAACTGTGACTTTTAGACCAGAGCTCTCATTGCCAAACCTGGTCTAAGGGTGCCTTGAGAAAATATCTTTTATATCATCTCCCTTTTATCAGTGTATCATTTCCCAGGACCAACACAACAAATGACCACAAACTGGTGGGTAGCCTCCCCTAGTGCAGAAGGTTAGAAGTCCTATATGAAGGTGTTAGCAAGGTGGTTCCTTCTGGAGGCTCCAAGAGAGAATCTGGTCTCTCCTCATTTCTTATGGTTGCAGACAACTTGGGATAATACCAGAAGTAACACCCACGTGAATGATCAATGTGATGAGATCTTGGTCTGCAGGGGAAGGTCTAGAGGACACATCACGGAAGGAGGGGGATCCCTGGGACAAATCCCTGCTGGCCGTCTCCAGGGAGACCATGCGCACCTGGCTGACACCTGTACTGGATCCAGTACAACAACTGCAGTGTAGCTGAACACGCCGTGCGCTTGCCGGGTTTCAGGCTCCAGAATTGCCCAATTTAATTCTCACTACCAAGAGGTTTCTCTTCTTTCACAGATGGGGAGATCCAGGTCAAGGGCCTCACCCAGAGTTGGGGAGTGGCTGAGCCAACATTCAAGCCCAGATTCCTGCATTCTAGAGCCTTATCTTTAAGGGCTGGGAAGGAGGGGAGCTGGGAAGAGAGTCCTTCAGAACTGGGGCCACTGCAATCGCAACATTTTTCTCCCTCTGGGACCGAGAACGGATGTCTGTGCTGCCCAGCTGTAAGAGGCAACCTGAGAAAAGTTGTTAAGATGCCCTTTAGCGGGGAGTTGGAAGCGGCTGTTGGGCAGGAGGCTTGACTGGCCTGAGTTTGTGATGGGGGCGGGCACAGACACCTGCCATCTCAGCACCCCACGCTCCTAACCTTGTGCTTATTTCTTCCTCAAACCCATACTTTTGCTGCCTCAGGGCCTTTGCACAGGCTGGTCCCTTTTCCTGGCAAGCTCTGAGAGCCTAGTCCCTTGTCATTCTTTCTGTATGCACTCCCCATCCGCAAAGAGCTTTTCCTGACATTCTCTCCCACCCGTCTGCCCCTCCCTGCACGCCTGTTGCCTTTCTCCCGGAGCCCTTGAAGTGATCTTCGTTGCCTGTCTCTCCCACTGGAATGTCAACTCCGGACGAGCAAACTTACCTATCTCTTTCATAACTGCAGTGCCAGGGACATGGTAGGTGCTCAAAAAACATTAGTTCCATATTTGGATTCCTGGTTCCAACCTTCTGGGTATGCCTGGATGAGTTAACCACAGCGGGGGATCTGGAACCAGGTGCCGGGGTCTCTTACTTACTAGCTTTGGGACACTGGGCTCATCAGTCAGCCTCGCTGGACCTCAGTTTGCTCATCTCTAGAAAGGGTCAGAAATGGCACTTACGTCACAGGGTCATTTCAGGGAGGAAATTAGTTCAGTCATGCAGCATCAGCAGAGTCCCTGCCCCCCGGGTCTGGACTGTCATGTCTGTTTTCTCCACTTAGTTGCCAGCAGCATCTCACCCTGTCTGGGCCCAGCCCCTCCCCCTGCAAGCTGGACCGCAGAGCTCGCTGCTTCTCAGAGCCCCTCAGTCCTGTTGGTTGCTAGACCATGTGCCTGAGGCAGCTCTTAAGTGTCTGTAACGTGTCCCTCCTACTTCCCGTCAGCACTCGGCACTCATTCTATTTAACCTGGCTTTGGTAGATGCAATTTGCCACGTTTGCAGCTGGAAAGGGTCTAGATCGCAAGCCAGTGGTGATGTCATCATGTCACGGAAAGAAAGGAGTCCTGGGGAAGGAGAGCAGTCTTACAGTGTCCCTTCTCGGACCCCCTGTCTCCTTGCACATGGAGATGACACAGGCACCGTGGCCTGCAGCCTTGAACTTTCCGCAGCTCAAGTCACGGGGTCCACATCCATCTCACATGGAGGGAAACTCAGGCGCAGGGAGGGAGTGTTGTTACTATTACAGCAGCTTACCTACTTTGCAAATTCACCAGGTGAAACATAATGAAAAAGAATTTATTGAGGAACAAGTGGACGCTACTACAGAGCAGCAAACGTCTCATCGGCAGGCACTGTCTTCGGGCCTCCCAGTGTTCGTGACTCCTGTGTGTGCCCTGGGAGGCAGCAGCACCCCGGGCACTGGTCAGGAGGCTCAGCCGCTAGTGTGCTTTGCCCTTGACCTCAGGGGCAGTCATTTGTCAGCGTCCCATGCCAACCGGAGGTGGCAGTACCGAGGAGCATTCCAAAGTTTAAAAACGTGAAGGTAACCAGAAGAAAATCAAAGTGTTGGAATTTAAGAAAATGATGCCAAGAACTTAGTCATCAATGACAATTTATTTTTCCCAGCAATTACAAAAACTTGCATGACAGTTTGAGGAAGAGGAATGACTTGTGCACGCTTAAGAAAAAGAGAAAAGGACATAAGCATTTCACTGGCACTTCCTCCAGTATTTCCAACCGTCTGGCAACTGTCTGAATTGCTACGAGGACCCAGGAATAACCTTGATACTGAAATACGGGTCTGGTTCTTCTTGGGAGCAGATCTGGGGATCTGCTGGTTTCACCTGTGATGATGAGCAAAAGTTCTGGAATGTTCTCGGCCTGAGAAGTAACTGCACGCATCTCCTCTCTGGGTGACTGGATTCAGGCAATGGCTTAGGATGTCCAGCCTGGCATTGCAGCGCGTGAGCGATCATGACCCACAGATCCATGCTGGGGACAGAGGGAGAAGGACCAGAGAGAGAGAGACGAGGTCCTCGCCAGCCGAGCCCAGACACCGCCGGCTCACGGCCGTTGTCTGCCAGGCGGGCTCAGAGGTGGAGCCGACTGTCTACTGTTCAGTGACTTGCAATATGTTAATTTCGCTCCTTGGTTTCTCTTCCTCCTTGCTTTACCCCTTCTCTGCCCAGTTTAGTGTTGAGTCAGGTCAGTGCTGCTGCTGAGAGTTATAGATCGCGGTTCAGCTAGGAGTCAAAGGTCAACCCCCCCCCCCCAAAGGTTAGAGGTGCCCAAGAATGGGGCAAAGGAGGCTGTTTCTGAATAGTTTCTTGAGAGGAATGAATTGAGCTGTTAATTCCGTCAAATATCTGGTGTGATTTTTCTCATCAAAATTGGCTTTTTACAAAAACTCCCTCATCCTGATACCTTGCTCGACTTTCTCTGCCTTCCTGCCACCTTTGGGATTTTGCCGTCAGCTGAGGAAGAGTGAACCAGGCTGGCGCTCAGAGCCACAGGGATTAGAATGAGGTCTTGAGGGCTGATGGGCCCAGTGAGAGCCAGAGCAGAAAGAACTTTCTGCAGGAGACTTTCATCAGCCAGCAAGACCCTTCCCCTCCATATAATCCCCGCACCCCACCAAGCAGTGATTAGACTCAGGGCTGAGGATCCTTGTCAGGGGGATCCTCTTGTTTGTCCTGACCTTCACATTAGCTCTGACACGTTTGCTCCGGGAGGTCAATCCCCTCTTTTCCTTGCAAGCTCTCGTGTCGTGGGGTCAGCTGCCCTTGGGTCAATAGATTAACTAGACAGTGAAACCACGTCTTACCCACTGTCAACTGGGGGTACGGTGACGCCTAGGGCAGAGACCTTGCTAACAGATGGAACGTGCAGGGACTCGCTGAACGAGATGTCAGCCGATCTCGGGGAAAGGCACTCCAACATCTGCCAGTGCCAGTCCCTGGTGCCGCCTTCACAGCAACGAGTTCAAACTTGCCACCAACGGCTCGAATTTGTTCTCCTTCTGAGCCTCCTAAATTGTGGAGATACGATGCATCTCTGCAAAGAGCGGGTCATGAGACATTGGAGGGGGCACCCAGCCGGCTCTGCCCTTAAGAGACTCCCAGCCTGGTGGGGGGTGAAGATGAGAAAACCAGCCTGCAGGCGCAGAAGGCTAACGTGCTGCTGTGGGTGTGGGCTCCTCGCGTGTCCCTCCCCTGGACTATATCCCCTGGGTGGCTGAAGTGGCACCAGGACCTGGAATGAGTGAATTCTTTCAACATTGGTCACAGTCAAGAATAAGAAAGATGGTGCTGGACTTCTCGCCGTTGGGCAGATAATCAGGGAGAAGTCTCTGGAAGACAGTGCCGTGGGACTGCGGGCAACGGGAGCTGCTCCAGGGGTTACTCAGGAAAGCTTATCTACCCGAGTGCTGAAGCCTTAAAAGCGGAGGAGTTAGCCAGGCGCACTGGAGGAAAGAGATGCAGGCAGAGGGAGAGCAGGAGCAAGCACCGAGCACGGAAACGTGCCATGTGCTCGGGAAATACTCAGAAGGCCTGGGCACCGGGCGGGGTGCTGGGAACGCCTGGGATCCAACTCCTAAAAGGCTCTCTCTCTCCCGGAGCCGGTCTGCATTCTGGTGGTGGAGTGTGGCTGGGGCAGGGAGGCTGGACCGATGGACCAGGCAGCCGGGGTAGGGTGCAGTGGACACGCGCGAGCATTTGCACTCGATCCTGAAGGCCGAACGGAGCCTGAGAACTGAGCCTCCAGCCTGCCTTGGAGCTGGGTGGCTCCAGATTACTAAGAGGTCATCTTGCAGAAGGGAGTGCAGGGGCCATTACAGCGAGCTCCAGGGTGGCTGGCTCAGGGTACAGTGACGGGGTGGGGAGTGTCTGGTCTGCTGAGATGCTCCTGGGTAGCTCCTGTTGTCGTGTCCCTGTGTATGTCCTTCCTTGATCAAAATGTGCCCATATCCACGGCGGGAATGGGAAACAGGGAGGACTGGCTAAGGAATACACCCGAACCAGCTGCCAGAGTGTGAGCAGTAGAACGAATGCAAGACTGAGTGAAGTGGAGTGATCAAGTGCATCCACGCCACACAGCAAGTTCACGATTGTTGTCGCCTTTGCTTGGGATTTACAGAGGGTCTGTGTATGGGCGGCATCAATCAGCCACCAAACAACCTTCGCAGGCTGACTGTGTCTTCCCATTGAACAGACGGCACCGTGAGGACAGCTGCCCACGTGTGTCCAACACACCAAGGCCACGGCAAGGGATTTCAAACGCCCCCTCCCACCTCCCAGCCCTTAAATTATGAATGGAGCAAAGATCGTTTTTATTCCAGTCACTAGCAATTTAGAGAGTGGCCTCAGAAGGCCTCATCATCTATTTTATTTATTTGTTTGTTTATTTTTAATTTTTTTAAAGATTTATTTATTTATGCATACAAGAACTGGGGTACAGGGCAGAGGTGTGGGGGGTGAGAGGATTCACCAGAGACAGAGTGGGGAGCAGAACAGGCAGATCCACTGAAATACACTGCTGAGGGGAGCAGCGGGCAAGTCAGGAGAGGTCTGCTGTGCCATGTGGGTAGCTCCCTGCCCTGGGATTGAACTTGTGCTGCAGTGGCTGCGGACAGCTTCATGGTGCTGAGACTTAACCCCTTGCACCACCAGGGAGGCCCCTCATCATCCATTTTCAATTCCTTGTAACTGAACCCTGGGCACACTCCTGCAAGGATGTGTCTCTCCAAGAACTTCATGGCCGCCTCTTTGTGGGAGCTGCCTCTGATCCTAACACGCATAATTTATGCCGTGGCGAGTTGCTTTGGTTTCTGTCTGGCTGTGTCTTAATTTGCGTTGGTTTTGCTGTTAACAGGATGCTGTCACGTCTGGGTGTGCGTCTCCAGCTTTGCTTACAATGTATTTTCAGACTTTAATGAGGACCCCTGTTGGTGAACCGGCCTGAACCTGCCCAGATAGATTTGGAGAAAAACAAAAGCCGCTTTCCAAATAGCAAGGCCATTTCATGGCTTATTAATTAGTCTCTGCCAAATGGAGACAGAGGCCGGGAGAAGGGAACAGGGAGGAGCAGGTCAGTGCCTCTGGCTGCTCGGGTGATGTTAGTTTTATTTTTTGAGGGGGATGGGGCGGTGGGGTTGGCGACCGTCAGGGTCCTGCAAAGACTTGGAAAGAAAGAAGGAAGATTTTTCACTTTTGAGAGTTCAGCAGGAACTTTAACACGCAGTGGGAAAGGGATGGAGGCCTGAAAGCATCAGCTTAAGCGATTATGTAAAAAATGGACTAACATGTTTTTTCCAAGCAAACAACCTGGGCTTCTGTCTTCTGACTTTGTTTGTTCATTCACCAGTTAGTTCTGGGACAACTCCATCCTCCAGGCACACTCTGCTTGGGCTGGGGCTGCAAATCGAAACCCCAATCGTCATTGTAGTTATAGGAGTTTGTGGTCCTGGTGGGAGGCAGAGGTCCACCTTGCTGCAGAATGTGCTGGAGCTCTTCCCCAGGCAATGGGTTAACACGGTCAAGGGGAGAACATGGGCGGGACAGTCACTACCAGCCCCAGCGGGGCGAGCACCGGGCACTGCGGCTTGGGCCCGGCCCGGGTACCCCGTCAGCTGACTGCTGACAGGTAGAACTAGCACAGTGGGCTGGGTGGCTGCAACAGGCATCTCTCACCCTTCTGGAGGCTGCAAGTCCAGGATCTAATGCCAGCTGGTCCAGGTTCTGCTGAGGACCCTTTTCTGGCTGGCAGGCGGCCGTCTTCCTGCTGTGACCTCACATGGTGCATAAGGAGTAAGCGCTGGTCTCACTTCCTCTGCCCATAAGGACACTTATCCCAGCAAGGGGGGGGCTCCACTTTCACAATCTCATCGAAACCTGATTACATCCTAAAGACCTCCCTCCCCTCCCGGTACTCTCACACTGGGAGTGAAGGCCTCAACCTATGGATTTAGGGAGGACACGGACATTCAGTCCAGGGAAGAAGAAATGCTGGTGTCAACCTTCCAGTGTCCCAGCCCCACGTCTCCAGCACTTAGCAAACTGAAGGACTTTATGATCCGTTGCATTCCGGAGGTAACGACACACTCACGGAGGCAACAACAACACACTCGTGGAGGCAGACTGTGGATGCTGATTCCCATGTGACTCGTGTGCAGGCCATGCTGACGCTGGTTTCTGGCCTGTTCTTGGAAGTCAGTCCGTGTCTCTCTCAGCCTCATGGGGTTGGTGTGGCTGTGAGTCACCCTCTTGGGGTTGGCCCTGCTGAGTGTGAGTCTTGGGACCTCCCCAGCCCCAGACCAGTGACCTTTGCGGACTGAGCTGCTCCAGCCAGCCTTCCCGGGCTGGAAAGGGAAGGGGAAAGAACAGGGGATTTCACTCCAGCGGGCCTGGGTACTATTTCCAGTTCTGCCATCTTCTTAGTGTCGGATTACGAAAGCTGCGTCTGCACTCACCCGCCCTGTAGTCTTGGGAAAGCTGCTTTCCTTCTCTCTGCCTCACCTCCCTTATTTGTAAAATGGGGATTCTGACAGAAGAAATAACACATGTCACAGGACTAGGTTGGGGGCCACCTGATAACAAGTAGCTATTGTTATTATGATGAAGCACACACTTCCCACCCCCTGTGTGTATTCAGGTCACCCCCTGCTTCCTGTTCTTGGAGCCCACTTGCTGTTTTTTCCTGCACCATATGAAGGGTGCAGACATCCTGACCTCACAGCGTGTATCTCATTTTTTTTTAATTTATGCATACAAGAACTGGGGTACAGGCCAGAAGTGTTGGGGGAAGGGGGTGAGAGGATTCACCAGAGACAGAGTAGGGAGCAGAACAGGCGGATCTGCTGAAATACACTGCTGAGGGGAGCAGCGGGCGAGACAGGAGAGGTCTGCTGTGTCATGTGGGTTGCTCCCTGGCTGGGGATCAAACTCATGCTGCAGAGGCTGCAGACAGCTTCATAGTGCTGAGACTTAACCCCTTGTGCCACCAGGGAGGCCCTACAACATGTATCTCTTAAGAATAAAACATTGTGAATGTAATAAAATACATTCTTAATAAAAACACATCCTTCATAAAGCTACGCGGTACATACAGCTGGACTCTAGGGTCCCCTGGACGCCTCACCAAGGTGCTTTCCTCATTGCAGTCCTACAGCATCCCTGCCCCTATGTCCACTATCGACACTACTTTGCAGTTTTACTACTTGAATGTGCATCTCTGTGTCTCAGTGAAGTTGTGTGTTCCTTGAGGGTAGGACAGTGGCTACACTTTTATCTTTCTCCATAATGTCTGAAAAAGAGCTGGGCATTTGGACACGTGTGATTCTAGTTTCTGGCAGTAGTTTTGTTCTATAAAGTCACCCCCGTGAACACTGAATTAGCAAACACTGAGCCACTGCTCAAGGGGAGGTGGTCACAGCACTTCCCTAAGCTGCTCAGTACAGAGCTTTGCCTTATGCATGTTTCTATTTAACGACACCGTATTCAGACCATGTTATTGATTAATTAATAAATTCACCATCAACAGCCCTATAACTCATTCCTCATGAGACGTATCTCACAAGTTATCTTCATAAGATGCATCTCAGCATCCTTGCACTTCAGGACACTGACCAGTCCCCTGAGCACTGTGCTTGGGGGTCATTTCATGCAGTGAGATCCCCAGCAGGAAGCACAGGAATCATGGGAGCAAGTAGCCCATGAATTGGGGGACGCTGGCTCATACTGTAAAGCAAGAGGATCACCTGTTTGGGCTCAGGTGCACAGGTGTGTCCACCAATCACTACTCAGAAACTGTGGGTTCTGACTTTGCGGTTCCAAATACAGTTTAGTGAGTAGGTGAATTATAAAGATGGATTCTTTGATCAACTAAATACGTTGGATTAAATCAACTTGAATTAGCTTCCTGACTTAGGTTTGTGGCGTTGCTTCTCTGAGCTTCGTTTTCCTTACCTGTCCCCAGCCTAGGTCATCTTTGAGCTTTTTCCCTGTGCTGGAATCCAGGGAACTGAAACGGAATTGAATTTGCTTTTGGTCTGGTTTCCAGCGGTGGCAAGAATCCCTACCACTTTCCTCTCTCTTCACAGATTTGTGGATTTCCACGCAGCTGCCTCCACTTGCTCGCCCTCTCGTGCCTCCCTGCTCACCGGCCGGCTTGGCCTTCGGAACGGAGTCACCCACAACTTTGCGGTCACCTCCGTGGGGGGCCTGCCACGCAATGAGACCACCTTGGCCGAGGTGCTGCAGCAGGCTGGCTACATCACCGGGATGATAGGTATCACGCAGCCCCTCAGCTTGTCCCCCCAGCCCCCAGTCTGGACCGCCACCTCCGCAACTGGACCCCATCCCCCCCAGCCTGGACTCTCACCTTCCCACCAGCCTAAACCCAACCCCCAACCTGGACCCCTGTCCCCCCAGCTGGACCCCGTCCATTTCCACCACTCGCTGTGCGTCTCACCCGGATCCCATCTCCCCACCCGGACCCCATCCTCACCTGGCCCCTGAACCCCCACCTGGACCCCCATCTTCCACTGCATTTACTATAGTGGCTACTTCATGTTTCTGTGGCCCCAGTGAGCTGCCTCCTTCCTCTGCTCACACCTGCTCTTTCGGCCTGTTTCTTGCTGTGCGGTCAGGACGCTTCAGCTCTGTCTGTGAAAGGCCCAACAGTGCACTAAGCCACGCGCGGGGCTATTTCCTCTCATCTAACAAAGCGAGAGGTGAGTGCTGCCCGCCCCGTGCTCGCGGCCAGCTCCTGTGTCCTTCACCTCACGCCCCCCGGCGTGTTGCCTCGTGCTTATGGCCTCATGGCTGCAAGATGGCCGCTGAGTGCCACTCACTAAGATCTGGCTCAGAAGGGGCATGGTGCCCGCCTCACCTGTTCACAGTGACCAGGAAAGCCAAGCTTTCCCCAGGCCCTCCCCTTCCCACCGCAGAAGGCGCGTCAGTCCAGTCGGTGGAGCCGGGCCCACAGCCATGGCTCACCGCAAGGAGGCCTGAAAGTGAGGACAGAGTATAACTGACTCGGACTTGGGTGCCCTCCCCTGAACAAAACTCAGCTCTGTTTGCAGGGTGAGTGGACTTGGGGGGAGCGGGCTTCCCGCAGCATCTGCTAATTTGTCCCACAACTTCCATTCCTTTCCCATTTTGAGGGGCACCTTTATTTCATGTTTTCATGCGCCAGGCACGGGGCTGAGTGTTGATGCACACCAGGGCACCATAACGCGTGGCCATGTCTTCTGAAGGGTTTATTCGCCCACGGTCTAGGTGAGAAAGGAGAATTTCAGACAGGAGAAGAGACGCAAGGTTGCCCGGCCTGGCGCGGGGGAGGAGGCCGGGTCTGGGCAGGTCTCTGCAGCTCAGCCTTGCTTGGTCCTTCTCCTCCCCGCCAGTCTCCCCCCAGAGACCCAGACAACCCCATGGGCCCCCGCAGCCTGAGCTTGTTGTCCTGAGTCAACAAGAGCCAGGTCCCGTGGGACACCTGCCTCCACCTGCAGAGGCAAGGGAGGGCCCCTCGGTGCTGTGATTGGTGCCTGGAGCTGCCTGTTAACTTGCGGGCCGCCTCCTGCTCTGCTGCGCCTCACCTACTTACAGAAGGTCAAATCTGAGGATGACACTGATGGCCCCCAGGGCCAGTCAGTCATGGGGAGAAGGGCCAGTGAGGGCCCCACCCCGCTCTCCTGTGCATTCCTGCCCCTCCCCTGGGCTGTAACTGCGCCCACCCCAGACTAGGGCCTGAGCGTCCTCACGGGCCCATCCAGGGGGTGTTCGGGCCCTGACCGGAGGAGCTTCGGCTGCCCTAGGGCAGGATCCGCTCTCAGTTGCGCCCTCGCCTTTGTGCCGCTAACAAAACAAGGATCCCAGAGGAGCAGGTCGGCTGCCTTGCTCAGGGCGCCTCTGCAGGACCACGAGAGGATAGTTCAGCTGGGCACGACGGATCTCCGATAAACACTGACAGGAAAAAGAAAACTCACCGGAGGAACATCAAGTCCATTGCCAGCGCTCCCTGTGCCTCTCATTTGGTTTCTGTTGATGTGTTTTTACCTCATTTTACACACTCTGATTGGTTCTATCCCTCCCACCATGATGTAATATTTCCCTGTACAAATGCATTATATTCACAATGTTAGCAATAATGATGCATTTTAATATGCTTTTGGTCCCCACCTAATGCTTATTCTGAGCATTCCACATGCTTAATCCATTTCCCTCCATTCTTTATTACATCCCCACCCCCACCCCCAGTGCCAACCGAGCATTCACAAAGGGGAGTAGTAGACACTTTATCCCTTTACCTAGCGTCATCAATTGTCACCTTTGCTACATGCATTTGCCTTACTGGGGTGGGTGGGGAAGCCCAGTGAAGTAATGCACCCAGCCATGTCCCCGCAGCTGCCAGGGGGCTCTCCTTGGTGTCCTCACAGCTCCCCTGTTCCATCTTGCACCACATTCTTTTCTTTGCCCTCTTGCCTTGGGGGTGACTTCCTGGGGCCTTCATGCCTCCGAGCAGAATTAGCAGGTCCAGAGTTCCAGCACTGTCAGGCTCCTGGCAGCTTCGCCCCTTTATTTCCCTAATGAGGGCATTCAGAGTGAGGAGAGGCAGTGTTAGTGTCTGCCTTCTGGAGGGGTCTCCCCCCATCTCGAGGGCTCCTCCAGCCTCTGGGGCTGCTGGTGTTGGCCAGTGAGGTAGATGGTGAGACCAGTGGCTCCAGGTGCCTCTGAACCTGAAAGCCACCCCACAGGGAGGATGTCCTGGGCACAGACCCCCTCTTTGGGGAGCAGAAGCTCAGCCTGCTGGCTCCCAGGGCTCCCAGTAATGGCTGATTTCCCCCCTTTCACTGTGTGCTTTCCTGCTTGTGTCAGACTCACTCTCACTTGCTTTCTGACTCCCTGGGGACTCCCTCTCAGTCCCAGGCAGCAAAACTTGGCTTTTACACCACGTTTGTCGCTTCTTTGCTCGTCCACAGTCACGGGCAAAGCTGATGCAGAACAGAGTGTGGGATCAGCTCCCCAGGGAACTGGAGACCCCCACAGGGGGCGCTGGATTAGCAGGGGTGCCTCAGAAAGCCTCTCTCTTCTTTCCCTACAGGTAAATGGCATCTCGGGCACCATGGCGCTCATCACCCCAACTTTCGTGGTAAGAATTCTTTGGAGGATTTGTTACCAGGGAAACAACATAAAGATCTCAGTATAAAAAGATCCTGGGTATAAGCCATTCTGCCCTGGGAGACATGGCCCCTGAGTTGGTTTATCTCTGTTCACGTGGTGCCTTTGGGGTACACAAGGCTCCCCTGGAACCTTTCCTGCCCCCATCCCCACCCTATAGTGCCTGTCTGTCTTTCTGGCTGCTCCAGTGTGATCCTACCAGGCTTCTCGTTGACCCACCTCTTCATGTCTCAGGGGACATTTGGCCCCTGAGGTCAGATGTCCTGATGGTTCACAGAAGCGGGGGACTGGGGCATGAACCCGAGCAGGAGATGCCCCCTTGGCTTCTCCCTGCAGCCTGTCCAACCTGGGGGACAGGCCGTGAGTCAAGTCTCTGAAAATCGATTTGCTAATGGCTGAGTTCTCTGAATGTCCAGGGCACCCAAGTATCAATGTTTTTCCACAGCTGCAGTGGGGGCCCTTGCTCTGGCCTCACCCACCCTTTCTCTGTGATGCAGGAACCCATGGACTCCTCTTGAAAGCAGCTTTCTTGATCTTAGCAGCCTGGAGGCATGTCCCATTCCTGCCCTGTGTGTGCTTCCTCCTGCTTCCTCCCTGCTCCCGCCACTTTGTCTGCAGATGGGAGTCCTCTTCCTTCCAGGACACTCTCTGTTTTGCAGCCTCTCCCCTCCCCTGCTCCAGCAGCTCCCTCTGTCTCTCTGGAAAAGGGCTGCAGACTGTACTAGCCCTGCAGATCTGTGCCTAAGAGTTCTGTGTTTGGAGAGTGGTTCTCAATGGCTGGACTTGGAGCCAGCCCCCAGCCCCTGGCTCCGCGGGGTCAGCACCCTCTTGGCTGACCTCTCCAACTCCAGCCTCCCCATTGGTGCATCTTCTACCCCTCTCCTTCCTTGTGCCCAATTTCCCATTGGGCTTCCACAGCCTCTTCCACATAAGCTTTTGCAAACATGATGGATGACTGAACCTCCAGAGGGGAGATGGAAGGTGGCCAGCAAAGGGGCAAAAGGGCCTAATGGACTGTGGTGGGAGATTACTTACCTGGTGCTTTGGTGGTGGGTGCAGCATGGTAACATGCATTTGTGGAGGTATAAACCTATACCCCTAAAATACACATAATGTTGTGAATCAATGCTACCTCAGTAAACATAATTAAAAAAAATTTTAAATGGTGGATAAAATAAGTGAAGACCTGGCTTTTTCATGAACTAAAAAACTGCTCCCGATCCTACTTTTCCTCCTTGGTCTTTAGCTTCTCACTTGACAAATGAGGGAGTTAGGCCAGAAGGCGATGTCAACTCCTTGAGTTCATATTCCTAGAGTCCCGTGTAGGGGGATCCTGAGGCTGGGTCCTGCCCAGGAGGAAGTGGCGCCATTTTGGATTTGGGACATGTTAGGGAAGTAAGTGGGAAGAGAGAACGTCTCCCATATTTGCTGTTCCTGGGCTGGACAATTCTTAAAATTGGACAGCTTGGACATGCTGAAGTTTCTCGATTCTGGTGTCCAAGTTCATGCCAGTTCCCTCCTGCCCTGCTCCATGCTCTGTCCTGGTCCCCCATCAGTCTCCTGGTTACTTCAAACCTCTTAATTGCTCTGTCTTATTGACCCCATCAGACAGGAAGTCTCTTGAGGACAGAATTTATTCTTTTTGTCTTAAAATGTCACGCATGCAATAGATTTGCACCAGCTACTGAATGTGTCTATAGTTGCACTAGGGGTGTTAGCTGTTCAAGATTCTCTCCGCTTCTCCCTCTCTGGGTTAACTGATCACAAGATGTCAGAACCCAGCACAGCATTTTTTTTTTCCGGACTACAAAGGGATATGACTCAAATCCTCTTTTAATTACCTACTCCATAGCACTGCAGTATTAAATCACGGAAAATTTAATTTTCATCCTGAACATTAGAATGCAGGCTCACACAGCAGCAGCCAAGGGGGGTGCTAACCAGTTGCTCCTGTTCCAGGTTTTGATTACTACTTTGGAATTCCATACAGCCATGATATGGGCTGCACCGATACTCCAGGCTACAACCATCCTCCCTGCCCAGCGTGTCCACGGGGCACTGGACCATCAAGGTAATCCTCTCCCAGACATTTGCTATGAGCTTCAGGGCAAGGCAAAGTACATGATCCATCAGGAGTAGTTAGTTGAGAGAGAGAGCAGGAGGGGACAGTTGAGACAGCAGAAAACATAGTCTGTCCACTCAGTGCCATTGGAAAAGCATGATCTGCGCAGAGTGCAAGACAGTTTTTAGCACAGGCGCCATCAACAAAATTCTTCTATTGGAATTTTCTGGATTCCAGTCTGCTCAGCTGGGGAGAACCTGCTGCTGCCAAAGTCTTACACAGGCGGGGCTTCCCTGATGCTCTGCTACTGGCTTTGCTCCTGGACCACTCACCTGGTCCAGAAACTGAACATAAGGCGGGATGGAGCGAGAAAAAGTGCAGGGAATTGCTGACAAGGCAGATAAGGCACATTCTGACGCCACAATGCCACGCAGGCTCTAAACAGGAAGTTTCAAAAATGTGTTCAAAGGAATGGGAAAATGCTCACAATATGACAGGAAGTGAGAAAACGGACAGTAAACAAATCAGTAGCTGTGTGTTCTCAACCATCTCTCTGTCTAGGCCTTTCTAGCTCTATGGCGAGGCTCAAGGCCAGGCCAAAGTAGAACAATGGCTCATTCTCTCTGGCCAGGGGACTGTGGAGTTTTCATGTACTTTTGGGGGATTTTTCAAATACTCTGTAATGAGCAGGCAATGCATTTATTATCAGGAAAAGATAACCAACCTCATTCAGGTAACAAAGCAACATGCGTTGTGCTGTGCTTGTTCAGACTGCACCGTGGTTCTTTACGAGGTTACCTGTGTCTGAGCCTTTGGGGAAGACAGGTCTCGACTGGCTTGTGAATAACACGATAGCGAAGGCAACCGTGGCCTTTTATTGGGAAAGTGTCCCATCCTAGACCCTCTGCATGCTTCGCTGTCGTTGACACGGCCACACAGCTGGCTTTTAGGGAAGGAAGCCTGCCTTGTTGCCCAGGCCACACGGAGCTTAGGGGTGGAGAGTCTGGCTGTGTGTCTCAGGGTCAGAGCCCGTGTCCTTTGCATCCTTGCTGCCGAAAGTGTGCTCGACAGCCCCGCAGCGTGAGGCGCCCGGGCATGTGTGAAATGCACCAGTCTGGGCGGGCCCCTGAGGGGTGCCTCATGAGCACGGTGCAGTGTGAGGGTGGGGCCGCCCAACATTTCGCCACCTCCTTCCTGGCACACTGTGGCCTGGGGGTCACAGCTGCCCATATGGAGGTGTGATGTACGTCATCCACTCCCTGTTGAACCCATAAGAAATCCAGTAGAAAAGAAAGGCTGGCTGACGGCAGCGGGCGGGGGTGCAGATGGTGGTGGAGTTGCAATGAGCATGAAAGGCTGAATGACTGGACATGAATCATGAGACCAGTGCCGCTGTGCACGGGACAGAGCGGGCGCTTCCCATCAAGCTGCAGTCCTGGGTGTTTCTCTATCCCAATCTGATCTTGTCTCTGAAGGTTCCGTCAGAGCTGTGTGCTTAGAAGCACGATGGGGAGTTTTTGTTTCTCCCAACTCCTCTCCTGTGTGTAGGACAATTTCTCTGAGAGCCCTTGGTGACCCCCCTTCTGTCCCCATTTGTCTCTGCATCATTCTGGGCTCCGCTTCTGGGCTCTGTCTCCGGGCGCTGGCTCTGGGCTCTCTGTGGTAACCCGCACGGAGTGATGACCGAGTCCCCAGGATGGTGACCCTTGTGCAAAACACAGACCATTTGTTCTCTGGTTTTAGCCCTCCCAGTGCCTCTGGAAGGTCGCCTGGGCAACCCCCGCATCTGGTAAGGAAAGGCACCATCACAGCCAGCGCCTGCTTAGCCACACTGACGGGACGGCCGTGCGTCAGATTCAATCTGCGCCCTCCAGCCAAGGGCTGAGTTTGCTTTTTCCAGGAGACATTATGGGTTTGACCCCACTCATGCCAGTTGCTAAAGCTTCTCCCATTCTCCAAACGTGGTTTAAATTTTTAAAATTGTCTCCCTGGCCACCTGCCCTGTCATCAGAGGTCATGTCCCATGGAATTGTTGGCTCAGGGACACACGAGGCAGTGCCTCCCGCCCAGAACCCCTCACTTAATTTTAGGGAGGACAGTGGAGAAGGCCAGGGGTGAGCTGGGGATGGGCTGGAGACTCTGTTGAAACAAGTTAGTCTGTTTAGACCTCAATTTCTCTGCCCGCAAAAGGGAAGCAGTCCTGTCTTCGTGGGTCAGCGAGTCAGGGCACACGGGCATGTGGAGCGGAAGGAAGTCGACGCAGGTTCGACACTTGGGGAGACGGCAGACTGGGAAAGCCACGGAAGCCACTTGGGGTCAGGCTTCTGGGGATTTTGTTTACGTGCATGGCTGCATCGGGATGTTCTGTTCTGCTCTGAGACCACTCGGGTGGGAGAAATGAACGTTCTCCCATCTGCGGTCTCCACCCAGGAGCCCCAGGAGGGACTGTTACACCGACGTGGGCCTCCCTCTGTACGAAAACCTCAACATTGTGGAGCAGCCTGTGAACCTGAGTGGCCTCACCCAGAAGTACACTGAGAAAGCCACCCAGTTCATCCAGCACGCCAGGTAAGGGCCCCCCGGCCCCCAGATGCTGGGCCCACTGCCTGCCCACTGTGGACTCCTCGGGTGAAAGGGGGGGGTGTTTCTTCTTGCTGCTGGAACGAACCTACCACCACCTTATTTGCTAAAACAATGAAGTATCCTCAGTTGTGGAAGCCAGTGGTCAGAGATAAGTGCCAAGGGCTGAAATCCAGGTGTCTGCAGGGCATTTCCTTCTGGAGGCCAAGGGTGGGGTGGGAAGGAGGGATCTTTCTGCCTCTTCCAGCTTCTGGAAGCTGCTGGTCTGCCTTGGCTGTGGCCGTGTGATTCTCATCTCTCCTCCTGCTGGGCCATTGGCTGCTCCTCTGCAGTTAGATGCCTTCTCTCTCCCTCCCACAAGATCATGTGGGATTACCTTCAGGGTCCAAGAGCCCAAGATAATCTCCCTATCTCTAGATCCTTGGAATAATTTTATCTGCAAAGACCCTTTTGCCATGTGGGGCCTCCCTGGTGGCGCAAGGGGTTAAGCACTGCACTATGAAGCAATCCGCAGCCTCTGCAGCACGAGTTCGATCCCCGGGCCACCAGGGAGCAACCCACATGGTGCAGCAGACCTCTCCTGTCTTTCCTGCTGCTCCCCTCAGCAGTGTATTTCAGTCAGTCTGCCTGTTCTGCTCCCCACTCTGTCTGGTGAATCCTCTCACCACCCCCACATCTCTGGCCTGTACCCCAGCTCTTGTATGCATAAATAAATAAATCTTTAAAAAAAAAAAAAAGACCCTTTTGCCATAGAAGGCAACACTCAGGGATTAGACCTGGGACATCCGTTGGGACATTATAACTCCAAAGGATTCACAGCCCTGGGTTGAACCCCCAGCATTGCAGGGTCCAGGTAGGTAAACGGATTATTATTATTTTTGGTGGGGGGAAGTGATTAAGGAAAAAGACATTTGCATAGATACAAAGGAGCAAAGAGCTGCTCAGGTAGGTGACCTTAAAGAGGGAAGCAGGCACAGATAAGGCGTTAGGGAATGGTGGGGCCTATGGAGAACTTGAAGACACTTGTCCCCTATGCGGGACTGAGACTCCCATTGCCTGGTGCTTGTGGGGAGGGGAATCTTCTTTCCATTTCACAAGAGACAGGGCACCCAGCCCTTGAGTGAAATCTCTTGATCTTTAAATATTAGACTTATTGAATAATTGAATATTAGACATGACAGAAAGCAGAACACAGCCAGCCCATGGGGTGTCTCTAACCTACATGGCATGTGTAGGTCTGTGGGCTGCTGGGCTCAGCCTCTTGGTCAGGTCAAGACCAAGAGTGGATACTGTGAAGCAGTAGGCAACGGCCATCACGCACATTCATCAGGTGCACATGTGTCAGCGTCAAGGGCATGCACACACAAGTGTATTCACCCCCAATCACCCATCCTGTCACCTTACCCGCCTGTCCTGCCCCATCCCAGCTGCCATTGCATGACCCCAAGTTGGCAAATTCAAGGACAGTGGAAGAATTTCCTGTTGTTTTCCTTCAATAGTTCTGCAATAGTAGCCTCTGTGGACATAAGAAAGGATGCTGTGCATCAGCCTGCTGGTGCCAATTAAAAATGGGCACTTCTGTCTGCAGACAGCTGACCCCTTGAGGGAGCAGGGAGCCTCCCAACCACTCACGTTGGACTGCTCGAGAAAGGAGGTCAGCAGGGGAGGCCAAGCAGCGTGTAGGAGATTCATTTATGATGTTTTAGTCTTCAGGTGGCATCTTACCAGTTTCCAGGGCTTTCTGAGAAACAGGTTTATTTTCTGGTGACTCACAGGCAGCACTCAGCCCTTCTGGAGAGCTGAGCACTTCTCTGCTGCCAAGGGCTTCCAGATGGTTTTAGGGCCTTGGCCCCCAGGCCAGGTGGATGCTTTGTTGCTGGTGTGAACTGTCCACCCTGTGTTTGCAATTTCTGGAACAGCACGGGTTCTCAGGGGGGGTGATGGCAGCAGCTGAGGCTGGGACTCTTTCATACCCCTCCGAAGTGGACAGACCTGGTGCTGTAAAAACAAATACTTCAGGAAACAGTCTCCTTATCACATGAAAAGCGTGAGCTGCTTGCTACTTTATTAATTAGCTATTAAGTGAATAGTCACATGACTCCTGTGGCTTTTAACTTGATAGAAAACAATGCTCAGGCATGCTGATTTCTTTAGGATTTCACTTGCCAATTCAGCCATGGTTTTTGCAGCGTCAGCAGAAACGACCCCCCTCACCACCGCCCCCAGCCCCACCCCGACTCCTTGACTCCTTGCTCCTCCTCCCCCTCCCACCCGCCGCCGCCTGGACCTGTTTGCCAGAACTACCAGGGGTCCCAGCGGGTGGTTTCCATTTCCCTGGGGCAAGAGCCCTCCCCTAGGACTTCTTGGAAAGTTTTTGCTTCCGTCTTTTCTTGTATTTAGACCCTTAATCCAGCATTGACGCTGAAAGCTAATCCTCGATTGGGGTTATTTAAGCTGCAGACAAAGCTCTGAGTTGGCAAAAAGGGAGCCAGCAGATGGCATGGCCCCGAGTCACATTATCCAGCCCTGGCTCCTTCCAGGTGCTGGGGCTGTGCCCTGAGCATCCATGGGGGTCAAGGGGGAGCATTTGGGGCAAAGTGTGAGTTTGGGATATTTGAAATCAGAGCCGTGTGGGGGCATCCAGGGTGTGATCAATATTCAAGAGTTAGGACGAGGCCCCAGAGAGGTTCAGGTGACTAAGGAGCCCCAGTCTGCACGGCCCCCCGACATCAGCGGGGCTACCTCCCTCTTGTTCCTGCCTCCACCTTCTCCCTGCATTGATGCCCCTCAGCCCCCTCACCCAGCTCCCACCCCACACCCCCATCCTTACCTGCATCAGGGCTCTGGGTGTGGTCTTGCTCACTACCTGCCCTGTCATTCCTGTTCTGGTTTGAACGCTGGATGGATGCAGCGTGAGCAGCTGAACGACCCCTTGTAGAGTGAGGGCCTGGGACCTTACGCTTCTGCCTGTGTCTTCTCCCCGAGGATGTTCTGTCTGAGTGGACACCCCCACAGCCCACCTGCTACCCCTCATCCTGCTGTTCTCGGGATCCCTCCTGTCTAGCTCCAAACCCTCTTTGGCCCCATTTTGCTCTCCCACAACACCCTGTATTGCTCCTCCATTACGCCTACAAAATTTGTAAATAATGATGGGATTAATTTTTAGTTGCATTTTTCTCCTGTTTCCAATGAGCTGTTCAATTCCAGGACGGTGGAATCATCTCCATCACGGCCGCTGCTCTGTCCCCAGGACCTGGGACCTAGTTAGAGCTTCATCAACAGTCATGGAATGAGGGTAGCCCCAGAGAGGTGCTGGTGTCGTGCGAGGGATAGAAACACGAATTCCATCTGCCCTGCTTTGGAGTAGCTCCCAGGCCAGTGGGGAACAGATATGTTAAAAGCCAGTTTTGACCAGGTCGTATTGTCAACACCCATCAATGCCATTAGAGGGGGGGTGTGGGGAAGTGTCAAGGACTAAGCCACCCACGACCTGGGGGCAGAGTAGGAGTGTTGGGGACTTTTGAGCCGGGTCTTATGAATGGGCTAAGTGTTCTTAGCACAACGCCTGGGAGGTTCTGAGGGAGAGGACTAACGTGGGCCAGGCACGGAAGGCAGAAGGGCCAGGCGTCTGGGACGCGTGCATGTGGGAGTCCCCAAGGCCAGGGGAGGTCTCCGTGCTGGGTGGTGAGGTTTGGACTCGCCCCACTGGCTCAGTGGGTTTCAAAATAGGGAGCTATGAATCAATTCGGGGTTCCAGAAGGTTGTCTGTAACACAGAGGCTGAGAGGGAGATAGTGAAATAGGAGGGGGTGAGTGTTTCCGTAACCGGTCATTCCAGACAGACCCTTAGTCCCTCGACCCCAGGGGGTCGTGCTGGAGCGCCCAGAGGGCTGGGAGCCACCTGGGCAGGTGTCCACTCCTCCCTGCTGGACGGATGCCCTGTCTCACCTCCAGGCTGGCGCTCTCCAGCTGGGCACCGCTGGGGACCACTCAGGAGAGGCAGCTGCCCCTCGCCTGCCATTTTCTGCTTCAGGGCAGGCATTTTCCCGCAGGTGGTCGAGTTCATGGGCCCCAGAGTTCAGTGCATCTCCCTGCCCTGCCCTGTCCTCTTTTCTGGAGGTCTTCTTATTTTTTTCTGCTTACCTCTCCACTCGCTTTGCCGCACAAACAGCGTGTGTTCTCTTTAGAAATCTCCAAAAACAAATAAGCAAGCAGAAAATAAAATCACCCCGATGCCACAGCCCACGAGTAACCCTCCTGCTAGTCTGAACGGGTCTCTCCAGCTGGTCCACAAACATGTCCAGAATGGACTCGTCGCGCTGTCTGGCCGTCTGCTGTCATCTCTTCAGACGAGACGATGACACATAAACACATGCTTTTATGTTCTTTAAGGTGATAGGACATTCAATTTCAGTTTAAGTCCAGCAGACTCACAACTCAGAGCGACTGCTTGCACGAGACAACTCTAGAACCGTTGCGAGACACTGTTGATCATGGGGACAGCAGAGGCACCTGCCCTGGCACTTGTGTCCTGGGTTGCATGTCCAGGGAGCTGAGTGCATTTGCGGTTCTAGCCTGGGGACCCGGGCATTGGGATTCGGGGAGGGGGCTCCGGGTGCACCTTGATGCAGAGCTGAGGCTGTGGGGGCTCAGGCAGCTCCTGGTGGGGTTGTGCTAATCAGGGTGGGCACCGGATACTGGGTGTGTTTAAAAGCCAGGTCTCTGGGCCTCTCTATCACCACTTTGTGCAAATCTGAGTTCCCCCCTCACCCTGTGTCTTCTGAGGCAAGAGAGTGTTCTGGGGGTCATTCTTAGTCTCCTCCCACAGCGCCAGTGGAAGGCCCTTCCTGCTGTACATGGGCTTGGCCCACATGCATGTGCCCTTGTCCAAGACCCAGCAGCGGTCAGCAGACCCCCGGGGTGCCACACCCTACCGTGCAAGTCTCCGGGAGATGGACACCCTGGTCGGCCAGATCAAGGACAAAGTTGACCACATAGCAAAAGGAAACACCTTCCTCTGGTTCGCAGGTAAGCGATAAAACCCAGCCGACTTTCCTGAGACCTAATGGGTAACCCTGTGCCACCCCCAGCAGCCGAGTCTCGTCCAGTGACCCTCATGGATGGGATGGGGGTTCTTGGAACTGGAGTCCCTGCTGGTGTTTGTTGGCTTGAATGCTGAAAACCACCCATCCTCTGGGGCCTCCAAGACTGAGCCCCTGGAAAGGTTGCACAGAGACAGCAGGTGCCCACAGCCCCTGTGTAATGATCAAGTCCATCTGGATGTTGCTCCTAATTGTTAACGAATGGCTTTGGCATTGTGAGCCTGTGTAGTGGGTCTGACGGTCCCGCTTTACCCTCCCCCCTGGTTCCCAGGGCACTGGCTGCCCCTGGGTACCAGGCCACCTCAGTGGAGTGGACCTTGGCTGGTGAGCCCTGCAGGGTCTACATGAACATCCCGGGTCCTCGGTCCCTGTGTAGAATGAAGGGGACGGGTCAGGCGGAGACCTGGGCTTGAACCTACACTATTAGGAAAGTTGCTTTGGCCTCTTTAAGGCTATTTCTGCAAGTGCAAAACTTGAACAAGTAGGAGCATCTACTCTGCAGCGTGTTGGAGCTTATGGGATATTGAGTGGAAAGCCTGGGTGCTCCCCAGGGCCGCGATGCATGGCTGAGGCATTGATGATGAGGGCCTGGGGCAGCTAAAGCTACAAAAGAGCAGAGTGTATAAGGCAAGACCCCCAGGAGGGCTAGTGAGGGTGGGCAGGGAAAACCCCCACCTCTGAAAGCCCATTGGAGCTTTTGAGGGGAGGGTTCATATTTGCTCCCCCAAGTGCTCCTGCTACCCAGCCCCCTGCTGTGCACGGAGATGAGGGGCCAGAGGGGGAGCACTGGGGATGGTGTCCACCAACCTGCTGACCACACATGTTGCTTGCTTTGGCTCCTAGGAGACAATGGCCCCTGGGCACAGAAGTGTGAGCTGGCGGGCAGTGTGGGCCCCTTCTCTGGATCATGGCAAACTCATCAAGGTAGGGGGCTCAGCTGGAGTTGGCGGGGTGCTGGGCGTGAGGGTCTGCCTCTGGGAGAACCAACTTATACCCAGGCCTTCGGGCTTCAGTGAAGTAGGACATGTCGCCCACCAGCCACCACAGAAGAGAAACAAATAGCGACAGAGCCAGCTTCTGCTCAGCCCAGACCACCCCTTCTTGTCTTATACCCCAGGGCTCCCCTCTGGGGACCAGCCTTCTCCCATCTGGCCAGTTCATCCATGGACCTTCCAACACATATGCTTTTCCTTTGCCTTTATCCTGCTGCCCATCCTCTCTCTCCTTTCTTCTGGGTTTCCCCCCCTTGTTTTTTGAGACCCTTCCATCCACCCAGCCATTAATGCATCTCATTCATTCAAGAAATCTTTAATGTACAAAAAGGCAAGGTTTTTACAATATTATCTCTAGACCTTACAATAGTGGTAAGTAGATGGTAATCATTCCTTTTTGCAGACAAAGAGAGAGAGAGCCCCTCAGAGAGGCTAAGTCACTTGCCCAAGGGCACACAGCATATGAGGAGGAAGCCAAACTTGCTAGTTCTTCCCAACGCACCATACTGCCTCTCTCTGCTGAATTGTCCTTCAGCTCCCAGCCCATCTGCTCTGGGACAGTGACCCGCGAGGACCTCACTTTCTGAGAGGACCGTTATATGAGGGACAATTTGGCAGTGTCGCCAAAGCCTGAAACATGATGTCAAAGCTATTGATTATCCAATTTCTCCTCAAAGAATTGGTCTTAAAGAACTATCAAGTGTTCCATGATGCTTGTGAAAGAATGGTTGTTGCAGTGGATTTTTAAAAAATAGTTGGACATGACCTACGTGTTTAGCAAGCGCTTAAAGAAATCATGTTCTATTCATTTAAAGAAATACTAAGCCACCAGTGAAATGGCTCATATTGTTAACTCGGGAACATTTCCATTACATAATTTGCAGTGAATAAAGCAGATTACAAAAATAATATGTAAGGTATAATTGTATTGTATAAAAACAAGCATATGTGTTCTTGGGAAATTCTTGAACGAGCCCATACAAGGTACAAAGATTAGCTGTAGTGCTGTCTGGATAGGGGAGAAAGGATTTAAATGTGATTTTTCCCACAACAAATGGTAATTTTTGCATCCTAAAAAGATTTAAAGTTTTTAGAAGGAGCTTGTGTCCAAGGGGCTCAGGGTGGGCTGGGCCAGATTATTCCCTAGACAGGGGTCCCCAGGTCAGTTGTTCGTGTTAATCTGGCAGGATATTGTAGTTACTTAGAAACTGGAACATTCGCGCATCCTATCGGTGGTGGCGAGAAGGGCTGGACCTTCATTTTCATTTGTCAACTTTAACCTGGTATCCCTGGAGCTGAGTCCTCGAAAAGCTTACAAGTCAGTGGTGTTGGGACTGTGGCTGTGACTTGTATCTGGAGATTCAAGGAAAACTGGGTGCCACCTCCCCCTAACCTGCTCAATGACTACACTGCTTCATCTTCATCTACTAAGGTGCTGGAGTTTCTCTCTCTCTCTCTCTCTCTCTCTCTCTCCTGCTTTCAAGTTCAAGAATGATGCTGCAATTTCTTCCTGGCTTCTGGAGAGCTGGACCAAGAAAGGGTGCTAGGACTGGAGTTCCTATCTGCTGCAGGAACCTAGCAAAATACAGTATAAGCAGGCAGTGGTTTTTTGTATGAGCTGATTATATAATTCCTCCGCTCTGGACCTAGGTCACCCTTGGCCCCAACTGCCATCTTCAATGCTCAGTTGGGAAGCCTGGAAGAGCCAGGACTTAGCACTCTTGAGGGTGCTAAAAGTCCAGAAGGCATGGAGACAGAGGATGGGGATAAAGTTCTGTTAGTAGTTGACTGGGTGACCGCTGATGGCCTATATGAGGATCCACCTTAACTTGTCTCTCCCCCCACCTCCTTATAAGGTAGTTTTGAAACATTGCTTCCCAATTTAGGATGTGGTCTGGTGCCCAGTTCTTCATGGGAAGAACTTTACCCACTAAGAAATACATTCCCTGGCTGGGCAACCTCCTCCACTCCTGTCCTACAGTTTGTTGAGCACCTACTATGTGCCAGGAACTGTGCTCAGTGCTGGGGAATTAATCAGTGGAGACTTGGCCTTCAGGCCTGGAGTCTAGAGCAGTGTTTCTCAGGGATTCTAACATGCAGGCAGTTTCCTGCAGATCCTGCTAGAAGGCAGTTCTGACCCAGCAGGTCCAGGATGGTGAGGGAGACAGTGCATTTCTAACAAGATGTGCTTGGGCCAGGGACCCCACTTTGAGAACCACAGATCTGGAATATCTAGATTGTGAGTCTGGAGCCAGCTGAGCCTCGGACTTTCCAATCTAGACCAGCGCTTATCAAGGTGTGGGCCTAGAATCCGCGACCTCAGCAGTGAGGGCTGTTAGCAGTGCAGGCTCAGGGCCTCGCCCTGCCCTCGTCATCAGAACCCGTGGGCCTGGCTCCCACAAGACCTGCCAGTGACTTGGATGTGGGTTCAACTTTGAGAACCGCCGCTCTGGGTTACCCCATCCCGTGCCAGGCACTAGCCACCTGTGGCCATCTGCGTTTAAATTAAAATCAGTGCCCAGTGGCACTAGCATTGCTTCCAGGGCTCGGCAGCACACAATGGGCAAATGGTGGTCACGTTGGGTCATGAAGCTACAGAAAGACCGTTTCCATCCTGGTAGCGGTTCTGTTGGACCGTGCAGGGGGCAGAGACTTAGGGAGGTCATCGTAACTCAGGGCAGGACTGCAGTGCGGACAGAAAAGCTTCCCAAGTGGACTGAGTTTTGAAGATGAGTAGGAGACGGGCTGGGTCTCAGGGGAGGGCGCTCTGGGCAGCCCGGGCGAGTGGGCGGAGACCAGACAGCCGCAGCTGCCCAGCTGTCTGTGTCTGGGGTGGAGGGACAGCTGGGCGCGGGGCGGGGGGAAGGCCGGGGCCAGCGGTGGAAGGACCTTTCGTTCAGGGCCAGGGTTTTGGCCTTTATCCTGAAGAAGCGTGTGCGATCGTGGAAGGGGGTTAAGACTGCAGATGTCGTACTTAATTTTTTAAATTAAGGTGTAATTCAGGTAATGTAAAACTGACCATTTTAACCTGGCCCATTCGGTGCGTGTGACACACTTGTGCTGTGCGGCAGTCACCTCTGTCGAGTCTCCAACCATTTCATCACCCCAAGAAAAAGCCCCACAGACTTCAACCATTAGCACCCGCTTCCCCAGACCTCCCGGCAGCGTCCTCATGTCTGCGGGGCTGAGAGCGAGGTGGGGGGCGGGCAAAGACTAGACATTTGTGCAGAGCCCCAGATGATAAATGAAAAAAGCAAATGACACATCTCTAGGGATCTCCCTGCCTGAGGCCAGCAGGAGGGGTCCCGCCATCTTAAGTCTCCCTGTTAGGGAAACTGAGGCTGAACAGGGCGGAGGACTTTCCCCAGTGGCTGGCAATTGTCCGACCACCTTCGCTCATTCCTTGCCCCACCTGCCAGGCATTGCTCGCTTCTGCTCTGCCCCACAACCTGCCTTGCCATCTGGAGAGCCCAGTCTTGCTTCCACAGGCCTCACGGCTGTCAAGGAAAATGCCTTTAGTCCCTGTGACAGTCTGGATGGGCTCAATCTGTGGGGGGCAGAGCAGGGAGGAGGAGAGGGCTGGAGGCTTTGGAGGCCAAGGCTGGGCTGGCATCTCCACGCGGCTTGGGTCTCTGCGCTTGGACCCGAGCTGGGCGCGGGCTGGCGGCCACGCTCCTCTTTGCTCAGGGACGCTGTGCCTGGGGGTCAACATTCCCCTTCCTCAAGCTCCACACCACCTGCCCTCAGCTCTCCCACAGCCTCTCCCTCCCCCCTGCTGCGGGGGCTGCTGGGGTTCCCGGCGGCCAGGCCAAGTCGTGTGTGGCAGGAGTAGGGCAGGGGCTTAGGTCATGGTGGCTGGGGGTCTCTGTGGGCCCCCTGCCCCCCCTCACCCAACATCCTCATCGGTGGGACCCCCGCAGGTCTTGCTCTGAAGGGGCCAGTCTCCAGAGCAGATGAAAGAGAAGACAGTCCTGTTGTCGCAACGGGGCAGGACAAACAGTCCGCAGAGCCCTGCTTGCTTTCTCCCGGCAGCCAGCACGCTACGTCAGGCCACGCGCTGCCTTCCCTGCTGCCCGGCCCCCGGCCCCCCGCCTTGTCTTCCTTTTCCTTTCCTGGCCAAGCTGCCCTGCTCAGCTGAGGGGATGAGGCAGCGTCTCCTGCATTCATCTCCTCCCCCACCCCCCTGCACCGTGCGCGTGAGGATGCTCCTCTGGGCTGGGCTGGCACCCTGCATGGAGGAGGAGAAACTGAACTGGGGGCTGGGGGGCAAAGCGGAGCTGTCCCCCAGACAGAGGGCACGAGGTGCATGCCCACCGCGGACACAGCGCAGCGGCAGGGCCTGGCTGCGAGCAGCCGCCCCGTCCTGCCCCGCCCAGACCTGTTTCCTGCTCAGCACACAACCAACACCTTGTTTGTCCCCTCCTGGCTGCTCTCTTGTCTGGAAAAGCTTTTCTTGTTTTCTTTGAAGAGCAGAGCTGTTCCTTCCTCCCCCCTGGTGATGAGGAAACATTCTGTTGCACTTGGCATCCTCGGCTTCTAGGAGACCTTGGTTGTTTGTAATTTGATGCTATCAGGTTGTTGCATAACCTTTCCCACTAGGAAGCCGCTCTGGATCCCGGGCCTACCTCCAGTTTGGAGATGAGGGTGGAACACAGAGAGGTCAGAGGTGTGCCTGGGTGAGGGAACGGTGTCAAGGAGTGTTGGGGCAGGGCCAGCTGGGGGGGATCCAGTGGACATGGAACTGTCTGTCCTGGTGACCTTTGACCATCGGCCTTGGAAGGTCCCCATCACTACCCTCAAGGCCAACCTGGGCCAGCCTGAGTCGCCATCCAAGCGAGCCTGGCTGCCTGGTGTTTCTAGAAAACTAGTGTGCCACGGGCATCCTTGGCAAGGGCACGTATTTATATTTAGCAACAGAGCCTGCTTCTCTAGAAGGTTATAGAATGTGCACTCAGGACAGGCACGCTGTAACCGAGCCACAGTTGCACAGGCTCTGGCGGGCCAGGCAGGTAACAGGAATGGCCTGATGTTGGTTTCCGTGAGCTGTGGGCAGCGTCAGGGGCTTGGTTAGTTGCAGAGAGGGCCCTGTCTAATGACATTCGGTCCTAGCCACAAGTATTCAAAGCAAGGACGGTGCAGATCAAATCTGACTGCTAGAGGCTGGATTCAGCGTGGGAGTTTCCAGGTAGCAACTTCTGCCATTTTCTCTCTGCAGGTGATTTTGTTTAGTTTTAGTGTATTTGTGTGGGGCAGAACCGCACGCAGGACCTTCTGCACATTTCCCACCACTCTGAGATCAGTGTAACCACATCCCCTCAGAGGTGGCTGGAGGAGTCACGCAGGCCGCCCACGGCCCCAGGAGGAGAGTGTGGCCCTGGAGTAAGGGCGAGACCTGCCGGCCTCCAGGGGCATCCCGCCCACCTACCTTGCTATTTCTGCTCTGGTCTTCAGACCGCTGGCCTCAGGATCACTAGAATGAGAACCCCACCCCCGGGGGGCTCTCCTGGACTGGGAAGTTTCCAAACCTCTGGGCTAGCCCTGCTGCTTTGTGACTCAGTGAAACATGGCATTTGGGGCCTTTCTGGGAGAGGCTGCTAGTTCCCAGCGTAGGCTGTGGTGAGTCCTCCAGCGGCCCGGCTCCAGGCACACGGAATGGCATTTCACTTCGTAGCCAGGGAAGATCAAGTAAGCAACTTCATGAATCATGGTTCTGTTTATATTGTGGTTGCTGAGGCTAAATATTTATTGCTTTAAGTAAGAGGTTCTGCCTTAATTAGAGCCATAACTAACTACAAGTGCATCGAAATGCGTTCTCATGACCATAAGCTTGCATTTCCCAGCAAAAAGTCAAAGGCAACCAACACTTCCACCGTGCCAGGTCACCGAGCAAAGTATTACGATTTATCTAAACTAACCAAGAGCTTTTGCAATCTAAAGTGCATAGAAGTTTTATTTATAGATTATCTGTTGTTTTTATTTAAGTCCTGTGAGTCATGTTTATGATCCTATGGCATACAGGTATAAAAATCTAGGCAATCTGAAATCTGGGGTTAAAAAGCGCAGGTGCTATAGTGAGTTTTGAAATGCATTTTGTCCACTGTCAGATCTTGCCCCTTACTCTCCATCCCCCAGAATGGTGATCCTTACGTTAAATCCCCAGAAGAGCTTAGAAAATATGGGTATCCAGGTCCACCCAGGACAGAGAATTCAGTCTCTGGAAATGGGGCATCAGTGTCAGTATTTTAATTTTTTTTTAAAGATTTATTTATACATACAAGAGCTGGGGTACAGGCCAGAGGTGTGGTGGGGGTTGCGGGGGAGGGTGAGAGGATTTACCAGAGACTGAGTGGGAGCAGAACAGGCAGACTGACTGAAATACACTGCTGAGGGGAGCAGCGGGAGAGCAGGAGAGGTCTGCTACTCTGTGGGTAGCTCCCTGGCGGGGCAGGGATTGAACTTGTGCTGCAGTGGCTGCGGATAGCTTTATGGGTTGCATCTTAACCCCTTGCGTCGCCAGGGAGGCCCAGTGTAGGTATTTTTAAAAAGCCCTCTTAGTGACTTTAAAATGTATTCAGGAATGAGAACCACAGTCCCAGAGGGTATGATGGGTCCTGTAGTTAGACCTGGATTCAAATCCTGGTGTTACCATTTGCCAGCTGTGTGACCTGGGCAAATTTTTTAGCCTCTCTGAACTTCTGAAAAATGGAGATCACAGTATCTCACTTGAAAGTTTGTCATAAGAATTACATGAGGTAATACAGGGAAGTACTGAGCTCGATGCTTAGGAAGCATCACTGGGGGCTTAGAAGGGCTCAGTAAGTAGAGGAGATTATTGTTGCTGTTATCACAGTACTGAACTAGGATTGAGGTTCCATTAGGAGCAGGTATCCCTGAAGCGTATTGGGGAACCAGGGGCAGCTGTCCTGGAATTCAGCCTTTGCTAATACAGATAAACTCCGCAGACACTGTTAGATGCCTGTGATAACAGGGACTTACCACCCTAGGGACCCACAGAGAAGGCTAGAAAGATCTAACTTTGTCCATCCCTGCAGTGCCAGTGAGATACTGGGATTTAGGGGTGTATGTTTGTGTGTGTTTGTGTGTGTGTGTGTTTGACATACATATGTATGATTGCCTGTCCAAACTCTGGATTCCTTTAAGATGAATTCCTTAGAGTACCAGGACTGTGGCTGAAATATCTAATTCTGTCTTTTTCTAAAGCCAGGACCCAAAGTGCATCCCTACTAGTTGATCAGTCTTCACTGCCTGGAGGGGTTTGCCTCCCAGCTGGCCACCTCCAGGGGTTTCTTTCCGCCAACCTTTCTCTCTCTTCCTCTTACTTTCTGAATCTTGGCATGGGGGCTCTCCTCTCTGTTGACATATACCTCGTGTGACTGGCTGGAGTCTTCCTGACCCTTCCCGCAGCCAACCCTGTGCTGAAACAAAGCAAACACATAGAAGTACTTTTCTCCACCAGGAAAGTCAATCGCCTGAAAACAAACGGTCAAGGTAAACTGAGGGATCCCAAGTGGTGAAAACCAAGGAGCAGAGATCAAATCCCGCTCCAATTCTGGTGCCCACTGCCCAGTGCTCAGTCATGACCAGCACCTGCTTCACCGCCAGAGTTAATGGCTTGTTGCTTGGAACTGAAGCCTTCACCTTTTCTTAACATCTGACCTCAAAGGCTAAGCAAGTCCATTTGCATCTTGTGCACATGGATGCACAATTAGATGGGCACCATATATCACCTGCCTATCCCCCCAACTTTCACGCGCATGCCCCTCGCAGCATGGAGTGCTCTGCCGCCCGCCACATGCGATCTCGGATGCTTCCTCCCTGTTCCTTGGCCCGAGCTGAAGCTGAAGTCATGCATTCCAAAGCCACGTGGGGCTGCTTTTATGCTGCCACATTCCTGGATCCTCTGTCCCATGTGTGTGGTTTATGGGGGGCGTGGGTCTCCCCGGAAAGCACACATTTGAGAACCCCCAGGCCAAGGTCAAAGGGCTTCCAATTCAGCCTGCACCGCCCCACCTGGCTTGGGGAGCTCCACACCCCAACACGTTGACTGTCCATTTGGGCGCGAGGGAGTTGTTTTTGTGGCTTGTTTCTTACTCCAACACTTGGGGGACTCCAAAGCCAGTTCTGAGAAAATCTCAAGAATGCTGAGCATTTCCGGTGGGGTGTGCTGGCCAGGGACATCAAAGGTCCCGTTTGTTCAGTGTGAGCGCAGAGGGACAGACGCCCGGGCCACGGGGCCCCTCCCCCGGCCATCGCTGCTTTCACGCTCGCGCCAGCCAAATGTGGGAGCGTTGCATGACCAGGGTATGCGTGAGCCACATGCGGCGTGCGCCTTGGAAGGGCTTTTTACACGCTAAGCCCGGGGATCGTGGTCTCAGTGAGCATGAGGGTGGGGCGCGTGTGGGAGGGTGGTCACGGTTAATTCAGCGCAGTGTTTCCATGGAACATGACCTCATCGCTGCTCGCCTGCTGGTCATCATTATAACTGGTGGTCGCTTTTGGCTAAGTGGATATAAAAACAATTCTTTTAATTAGCAACGTGGAAATAAATAGAGGGTAAAAGATTGCTCTTACCTCCCCACAAGAGGCAGGAGGTGGGGAGCTATTACTAACCCTGTTTCACAACGTCAGAACAACTCATTCATTCAAGGAAACCAAAACAGAGCAACTAAAGCAAAACAAGATACAAGAAAATCTGCGCGGGCTCGCTCGTTGGGTGCTGGGCCATCAAGTAGCTGGGGAAGCTGCTGCCTGTCTCTCTGTTCTAAAATTGTACATTTTTCATCCCGAACAGACAATTACATTATGATAAATAGGAAGACAGATTCATTTATTTGACATTTTTGTTAAGCATCTAGTATGTCTGGGAGCACAGGTCTCCCTGCGGGGAGATGTACAAAAAGGACGTCAGCTGACAGGCCATTTAAAGGGTCCTGAAGAAGGTAAGTGATTTGATTCCAAGAGAGTGATCAAGAGAAGTATTTCCAGATGTGGAGCCCAGGATAATGAAAACTCGGGTTAAAAGATAGTAAGCTGGTTACTCAAAAAAGTCATTCCTTGTTGAAATTAGCAGAAACTTCCAGAGAGTCCTTGTAGAATGGAAATGTTGCTCCAGATAATAGTTCTCAGATGAAGGAAGTCCAGAGTTACTACCCTCAAAGAACCAGCTGTCCGCCTCTTCTTACAGGGGGAAGTTCAGCCAAGCAGACCACCTGGGAAGGCGGGCACCGGGTCCCAGCTCTGGCTTACTGGCCTGGCAAGGTCCCCAGCAATGTCACCAGCACCGCCCTCTTAAGGTAGGAGACCCAGACTACCCTGAGATGTCTTGATGATTCAGGGGCCTCAGAGGTGGCCACTGACGTAGGAGACAGTCTGGTGACCGAAGGGACCAGCCTTGGTACAAGGTCACACTTGCTTAAGGACCCCTGGGATTTCACCAGGACATCACACAGACACCCCATCAGCCCCACTGGGAGTAGTGTTGGGCATTACGTTTTCTTGATTATAGCAGGATGGGGGTGGGGTGTCATTATAATTCGCCATCTTGCTATTTCCCCATGTGAATGAGTTCATGTAGAGCAGAGGAGAAGGTCCACACCTGTGCCACTGGCCACCTCTTAGAGGTTAATGTTCAGGTGTGCGCCCAGGTGCTGTGATCGGTTCACAGAAAGGTCTTGCACACATCCTGTCCTCCAAGCCCAGTGACACAACTGCAGGGTGGGGAAACAAACGTTTACCGTTGGACTCAACCACGGGCCAAGGCCCAGGGCTGGGGACTGGGGACAACAGCCGAATGTGCTTGATAGGATGGTGCTGTGACCTTCAGGGGTTGGGGGTGGGGCCTTGGCAGCACCTGTGCAGATGACCTGGTGGTTTGCACCTAAAATTCTGATGCAGGTGTCCCAACCTGGGCCCTGTGCCATTGAGGGCCAGGTCATTTGGTGTCGTGGGAGGGCTTAGTAGTCTCCTTGGCCTCCACCTGATGCCAAATAGCACCTTATCCCTTGCTGTGCCAACCCAACCGTCTACAGGCTGAGCTGAGTGCCCCCCAGGAGGCAGACTTGAGGGTCCCAGCTTTCATGTCCTTTGTCTAGGCTGATCCACAAAAATCAATGGACTGCATGGGGGCTGGGAGACCCCCAGCTCTGTTCAGAGCAGACGGCCCCTCTTTTGGAGGTGACTGGGGCAATTATTGGTGAGCAGATGGTGGTAAGGATTTGAAATGATCTCATCCGAGCAACTAAGGCTGCTGTGTCACCAGGAAAGCAAGGCCCCCTAGGGTGCGGGGGCCCTCCAGATGCCCAGAGGGATCTGTGCAGGGGACCAGCTGGTTCTGCAGGGTCTGAGCAGTAGGAACACCCAGGGGGTACTGCTCACACTCGTGTCCTGTGTGCATCACCCCTGCATGGGGTCTGGCCACACATCCCTTTCAAAGACACCCCCTCACACCCCTTTACTGTATCTGGCAGTGGGCAGTGGTGGGGGAAGCTGGGGTGGGGGTCTCACCCCACCCCCACTCTGCCCTACAACAAACAGGTACACCTTGCTCTTGAGCTTCCCCGATGCCCTGGGGCCCATGTTCCCTGCAAAGCTGTGCTTTGGGCACCTGCTGACCTTTAAGAGGAACACTACAGTCCCTCAACCCCCCTCAGGGCTTAGAGCAAGGAGGGCCAGTACCCAGCTTTCCCAGCGCAACGGGAGGGGGTTACAAGGCAGGAAGACACAACTCAAGGCTCCCCCTTTCCTAGGCACGTTCCCGCCTGCCCTCCCCCCCATCTGGAGGAAGTTCTGCTCCTTACTCCCTGCCGTTTTGTCCAGGCCCACGACGCCCCCTCCTTCCCCACGCTTGCTGCGCCTGTGATTGGATGACATCCACCCTTTTCCAGAGCGCAAGTCCCCAGGTTCCCAGTTTCTAGGGAACACCCTCCATTCCTACCCCTGCCTTTGCCCTTGGATGTGCTGCACCCCAGGACTGCTCAGCACCCACCTCAAGCCCATCAGCTTATGTCTGGAGCTCCTGGCTCTCCATTTGGGGATGCCGCCTTCAGCCCAGCACCTGCAGTGAGCAGCCCCACCCCCACCCCGAGCCTCTACCCTCCACACCCGCTGCTCCTCAGGTTAGAAGCCAAAGATGCACACGTCTGAACAACCTTCAGCGCCTTGGGCTGGCCGAGCCAGACTAAAGAATAGATAAGGCCCTGCCCAGTGACCCTGGAAAGTGCCCCTGTCTGCTCAGGGGCAGCCCCGCCATCCCAGATGCCCATCTCGCATCCACAAGACCAGGCCACTCTCCGTCAGAATAGGGGGACAGAGCAACAGGGCCTGTGAAATGTTTAATTTCAATTTTTTTTTTAAACTGGGATTAAAAATGACCTTTCAGATCGAAGAAAATTGAGCTTGGTTTGATACGTACATTTTCTGTATCCGTCTGTGCGACTGACCTGGTTGTGGCATCTCTGTAGAGTGAGATACAAGCTTTTAGTATTTTCTATGGAACGAGGGCCCCTGAAGGCAGGCCCTGCAGGGAGCTGCCCCCCAGCCTCATCATCCACGGCGGGGACTTGGGAATGTGCACGGGGGACTTTGGTGACTTTCTCCCACATTTCACGCACCCCCAGACCAGTTTCTCGGGGGGGGGGCATTTAGCTAGCAGCGGGGGGCGGGCGTCCCTTTGGTAGTCTCCATAGCTTCCAGAGGTCTCCCCTTGGCTGGCCCAGCCCCAGGACAGCCTTGGGACGTGTGTCAGGAAGGGTTTTCTTCTTCCCGGCCGACCTCGCGGGCTTGGCTTCCTCCATAACCCAGGGAGGGGCCGTGTCCGGCCGAGCCTGCCAGTGCTGGCCGGGGCCACCGGAGCAGCCTGGCCACCGGGTGTTGCAACCTTTCTCTTGAGGTTTTCTGTGTCCAGGTTGTGGACGAGGTGACTGTGAGAGCCCTGTCAAATTCTGAGACCCTAACATCCTGCGAACGTCAGGCGTGGTGCTCCGTGATGAGGAGGCCCAGCCTCGCAGTGGCGGGAAAACACTAAGTCAGAAAAAGAAGGCCTGCGTTTCTGCAGGTCTGATGCAGGCCTCTTGTTCTCGCTGGGCAGTTTGACTCATCCGTGATGCCCGACTCTCTGAGGGACGCCATTTGGAGAGAGCTCAACAAACATCCCGGCCACCTCGGCCTACGGGGACTCTCTGCTGTCCTGCCTGCCTCCGGCCTGTGCAGGGACCTTGGGCTCTGAATGGGCTTCCAGACTGTTCCTTGCTCTGCGAGCGCTCCTCGATGGCGCGGTGTGGATGCCCACTCCTGGGCACATATCTCCCGAGATAAGCCACCAGCCACATGGACGGTGAAGCTGAGGGCCCATAGATACACTCTGTGCATTCAGGAGAGAGCCTGCTGGGGTCGTAGGGGGAGCCCAGGAGAGGAGAGGGAGGCAGAGGGCCGAGCCCTCCCCAGGCCTGGGGAGGGTGAGTGGGCCCCCAGGAGTGGCCCTCCCCTGGCGGAGGCACCCAGAGCTCTTAGGTCCATGGGCCCCACCCTCTGGGCTCCCACTGACCTCAGCTGTCCTGAGGTTAACAGCTCTGTGGGCAGAGGAGCCTGTGTGTTCTCCTTGAGGACATTTGCCTGACGTGAACACAGTGGGCTGGAGGGAGTTGTGTCCTTCCCTCTAGCACAAAACTGCACAGCATGACTTTAAAAAGAAAAACAAACCCATTATCACTCAATCTACCAAATTACCGATGACCACGGAGGGTAATGGATGGTACATTGTTCTCCTGTGTTCCTGGACATTCTATTTTTTAACCTGCAAAACATTTACTATTTTGTAATAGAAAAAACAGCAACCTTGAAGGGAATGGAATGTTTCGCATGGCACGGAGGTCTCAACAGAGGCCAGGTGTTGGCGGCCCCAGGGAGGGAGAGCGGCGTGGAACCTTCTCGTGCAGACACCTGTCACGCGCTGCTCCTGCTCAGGGGTGGCGTGGCAGGGAGGACCCCTAATTCTTCAATGGGTCTCAGGGTGGAGGGGCTGCGGGGTAATCACAGCGCAGATATGCACCCAACACTTTCCAAGAGACTTCTGTGTGTGTGAGGCCCACACCCTCTTGTGAGGCTGACACTATTATTATCACACGCGGTTTAGAGACTGGAGAGCCAAGACTGAGAAGTCACATAGATGACCCAGGAGATCCAGCCACGGAGCCTGGGTGCTGCCTCTCAAGGAGCAGAGGTGCGGGTGGAAGCTGAAGGGAAGCCAGAAAGGCCGAGGGGAGGCAGGTGGGGTGACAGGGTCAGGGGCTTGGTCTGGGCTGGTAGCGTTGGGTGTTGACCCCAGCTTGGCCAGGAAGAGTCTGAGAGCAGAGGGAGCCAGTGCTGTCTTGTTTTTCCTGCAGTGTGCTGGACATCTTCCCCACGGTGCTGGCCCTGGCCGGGGCTGCCTTGCCGCCGGGACGGAGCTTTGATGGCCTGGATGCTTCTGCTGTGCTCCTTGGGAAGTCACAGGCTGGGCACCGGGTAAGTGGAGCAGGGGGCACTTGGCTTGTTTTTGTTGTATTAGATGATGATGTGAATTTGTTCATCTGTGATGATGGACTAGTGCCTGGGACTTGTGTACTGTGGGGTGCTCCTCCTGGAATGGGGTGAAGAGCTCAGCTGCCAGGCTCACCCTTTAAGTCTCCGGGCACCTAACACTGGACCCAGCATGCAGCCTGCAAGAATGAATGCATGAGCAAATGAAAGAAAGACTCTCAAATGGCTGAGCCAGCAAGATCTTTACACCCCACCCTCCAGCTCCTGGAGGGCTCGTCCTGCAGCCCTGCAGCCCCTCAGCTATTTGGGTTCTGCTTCCCATCGCCGGGTGTCCCCTCTTCAATGTACTTGGCAGCGCCCCGTGTCAGCAACAGCCGGAAATGTTAGAGCTTATGGCCTTTCCCTGTCATTTCCGTGTGTCTTCCTTTTGCCAAAGGGAAGAGGAAGTGGGAGGAGAGGAAGCCAGAGGAACCCCGCCCCCCCCATAAGGCGCTCTGAGCACAGGCTTCTCCACGAGGAACCCACACATCAAAGAGTATATTTATGTCCTTGCCAAGGGCACCTGGAAGTGACTCAGGTGCTGGTTAAATGTCCAGCGGCCTTTTTGAAGCTGCCCTTCCTCTCAGCCAGCCAGGCCCGGTCCACAGCCTGTGCGTGCAGCCCAGGGGGGTCGGACGACGCCCGCAGCTCCCGCTGAGGAAGCACTGCCTCCCCCGAGTGTCTGACCCTGTGGAGCTGCCGACCAAGCCTGTTCCGACTCTGAGTGGTGGGGCAGGAAAACAGTTTCCGCCTTTGGACCAGAAATGAGCAGCATGTGAGCCTTGGGGGAGACCGAAGACGTCAGCAGGGAGAGACTCCTTAGTGTTTATTACCATGGTTACTAAGAGAATTATTGGGGTCACCAGGAAGTGCTTTGAGGCCCGTGGGCTCCTTGGCATGATCAGTCCCCCCATGAAAGCAGCTCCTGGGCTCCCTAGCTTCATTCCCACTTTCTCCAGCTGCACATTCTGCAGAGTCACAGAAGCTCCATCTCGGGGGCTCGGTTGTGACAGATCAGCTGCCACAGGACTGGGCGCAACCACCAGGGAGGAGACGCAGGTACAAGCCGCAGCACCGTTTGGTGATTTCCTGGGGACGTGTGACTTGTGGTCACGAAGCTGGCGCTGACTTGCTCCCTCGCCGCACACCCCCCAGCCCAGGAGGAAACAGCCCAGCTCAGCGCCTGCCAGAAGTCACTGGTGATATCTTCCAGAGTCAAAGAGCAAGGCTGCTGGCACCTATGGGCCACCTCCCGCCTCCCTGAGCAGTGCATTCCTGCAAAGTTAGCCAGGACAAGTGAGATAAGATTATTGAGAGTTAGAAGGTGTTGGGGGGCAGGGGAAAACTTCCCTACCCCATCTGTTTTTTTTTTGAAGGCTGGACAGATGAGCAAATTCACATAGTTATTAGGAAAAATGGCCAATGTGTAATGACAAATGTACGGAGAATTTACCTGGTGGTAAATTCTAAAGAATAATGAAGAGGGCCTCCCTAGTGGCATTGCTGGGGTGGGGGGCAGGGGGCCTTGAGTCTCAGTACTATGAAGCTATAGGCAGCCACTGCAGCATGAATTCGACCCTGGCCAGGGAGATACCCACATGGCGCAGCAGACCTCTCCTGTCTCCCTGCTGCTCCCCTCAGCAGTGTATTTCAGTGGATCCACCTGTTGTGCTCCCTACTCTGTCTCTGGTGAATCCTCTCTCTCTCTGGCCTGCACCCCAGCTCTCATATGTATAAATAAACTTTTATTTAAAAAAAAAATAATGGCGGGATCTGGGGCATCAAAGACAGGCAGGGGAGACCTCAGTGACAGGCAAGAGAAAGGGACTGCCTCGCCTTAGATAAGATTGGCAGAGAGGACATGTTTACTGGTAACCGCCAACTGGATGGGACCCCTCCAAAGTCGTAAAGGAGAAAGCAGTGATGGCGTCTCTGATTAGAGAAAGGGCCGAAGCTCAGGTCACGCTGCTCTCTCCTTTAATTAGGGGAGGACGATGGACTTAGGCAAGGATTATGATTCACCTCAGCCTCATGGGATTTCACTGCTCTTTGCTCAGGATGCTCGGGGGGCAGAGAGGGTGTGTTGAGGAGACCCGTGTGAGAATCTTGGGGTGGTCTGCCTGGACCCCTTCAAGGGGCGTAGGCAATTGTTGGCCTTGGTCTTCCATGGTCACCTGACAAAGACACTGGAGTAAATCACCTCAAATTCACTGAAGGGAGGGCAGGAGGTAAGAACACAACGATTATTACATCGCTACACAGACATACCCACATGTGCACACACGCACACGCATAAATGTTACGTGCACATGTACACATATATGTTACGTGCACATGTACTTTTTGGTAAATACGTTTGTATTTTTGGTAAATACGTTTGTATATACGTTTGTATTTACCCTTAGAAATGTCCTGGGCTTGCAGGTTCTCATCCAGGATGGTTTTCAAGGCCATTTCAGTTTCAAGAAGCTCCAAGTGAGGCCCAGATGTCAGCAAAATACAATATGCAAATGAGCTGCAGTGACTGGGTTTGTCCCTATTTTGCAAATGAAGCAGCCTCCCCAGGTCATGTGTTGAGAGGTTGAAAGGTGAGTCGTGGGCTATGGTTTTCCCTCTGAGGTCTTCTCACCGTGCACTTGCTTCATCCATGGCCGCACACCTCAAGTCTATGATGTTCAAAGCCCAGAGCAGCTGGCACAGGCTGAACCTGCAGCTTCTGACCCGGACAGGGCTGTGCCCAGCACAGACCACGGGAGGGGGTGGGAGCCAGAAGGGTGTGTGCACACCTGGCACCGTCTCCCACCTGGGCTTTCCTGACTCCCAGTGGGAAGCAGGAGGCTGTAAAGACAGGACCAAGTCAACAAAGACAATTGTGCCTCCCTCCTGGCTCTGCGTCCGTCTGGCCCAAGCCAGTCAGGGGGCTGCTCCGGCTGTAAAACCCTTGGCGTGTCCCTGAAGGCCCTACCTTGAGGAAGCAGAAGTTAGGCCCCAGCCCTGCAACGCCCGTCACCTCTCTTAGGGAGGCCCCTAGTGGTGAAAGACGCCAGCAGAAGTGTGCTCCCCACCTGAGGGGGGAGAGGACAGACCTCCTTTTGGGGGTGCTATGCAAGGCCCGCCTTCCAGGTCCTCACGTCAGGAGCCGCTGGCCTGCTTAGGACATAATAAAACCCCAGCTCTCCTATGCATAAATAAATAATTTTTTTAAAAAAAAGGGACATAATAAAACAAAGCGAATGAGCGAGAAAGACAATCACGAAGGTGTAACGTGTTTGCAGAAGATAAAGTTATCTTTGAAATTTGGACCGGCTTCCTCTGGAGAGGAAATTGCTTCAGCGTCAACTCGTGTCAAGTTGCCAACTTTCTTCCATGCCACAGTCACTCTGCTCAAAGGGGAGGAATCCCCGAACCCACCCACCCTCCCCAGGGCAGCCGCCCCCCAGTTTCGCTTCCTCTGGGATTTCTGAAGTCTCCTCTGAATTCACTGCCTAGATAATCCCGATGTGGCAGCCTCCTCTGTGGGGTTCCAGCTTCTAAGTCTCAAGTCATGTCATTGGGGGGACCCTGCAGACCTTGTCCCCCATCACCTCCCAACTTCTGGGGGTCAGAGTGCACAGCAGATTGGTGGACAATACGGTTTCCAAGTCCCTGCTTCCTGCCTCTCCAGAAGGAAACAAAACAGCCTCCTGTGGCGAGAGGCTTGGCTTCCTGTGGGGCTGGAAGAAGTGACGGTTTGGGTTACCACTTCCCTTCCTGTTTGGAAGAAGCGGCTGTCATCACGCTCGTGGGCATCACGAGAGCCCGGGCGGCAGGTGTGGGGCCACCGCCAGCATCCTCTCCAGCCGGGAACCTGGGGGGCAGCTCTTTATGGCTCCAACACATGTTTCTTATTTTTTTTTTTTTTTTTTGAGCCCCATGGAAACTTTGAGTCACGTAAGCGCCTTTCCAGCGATCTCTATCGGTCATGATGCATACCACGCTCTCACGCTTCCCGCCCAAACCCACCAACCCACCAAGGCTGCCTGTCATTTATTTTCTTCCAAGTCTCTTCCTTAGAAACCCCAAATTAGTCACTTCCGGTTTGTAGGGTCATTCTTTCCTCTATGGCCTGGTCAGAAAAGATTTCCTCCTTCTCTGTAGAGTAGGGTTGTCTCCAAGAAAAGGGTGTATGTCTCTGTTTGGAGCTCAGCCTGTGCCCCATCCTGGGGAGACCGCACTGTCGCCTCAGGTGCCTTGCTAGCCATCCTTGTTGGAGAGGCTGGAAAACCCACTGGCTGCAGAAGCCCTTTTCCAAGGAGATCTGGGAGCACCTGTGTCAGAATTCCATTTGCAAAACATGCCGGTTCCCAGGCCCCATCCTGCGCCTGAGGGCTGAGGCCTGGGCTCGGCCATCTCCTGCACCCTGCAAATTCTAACTGTGGCGTGTGCTGGATCTGACCATAGCTGGAGCCATGCTGATTGAACGAGCAACCCCGCTATTTCAGGGGCTCCCAGATGGTGGACGACAGTCCTCTGTGGGTCAGAGGGGATGGTGGGGCTCTGGGGACCTTGATGCTGGGGGCATCTGGTGTGATTTTATTATAAATCCTGCCACCCCCTCTCAGGTGCTGTTTCACCCCAACAGCGGGGCGGCCGGGCAGTACGGAGCACTCCAGACTGTCCGCCTTGAGCGCTACAAGGCCTTCTACATCACCGGTGAGTGCGTGGGGTCCCCTCAGCCCTGCTCCCCTGTATGCAGCCCCAGACATGGGCTCTGGCCCCTGCCCGGGGTGTCTCTTGGGGCTCTCTGCACTCCTGGAGGTGCCACCCCCAACACTGGCCCCAGCAGAAGGTCCCAGCACCCAAGGGTGAGGCACAGGCCTTCTGCACCCACAGGTATGCGAATAAGGTCTTCCTAGTGTTTGCCTAATTTTCCTGAGAGCTCAGAGCTAGCTCAGCCCATTTGTAGAGCCCTCTTTTCCGAGAAGGCAAGTTTGGTCCATTGTTATGCTTTCAACAGCCAGTTTGGTGGCTCATTCAATGGAAGCTTAGAGATCTCTGAAGGGGTAATTTACTGGATAATAGGCTGTTTCAGAAAATAGCCCTTAGAGGTCTAGCAAACTGACCGAAGTCTCTGCTTCTTGGTTCACTCTATCTTCCATGTCTACTTTAGGAACTTCTTGAAGTCTCTGCTTCTTGGTTCACTCTATCTTCCATGTCTACTTTAGGAACTTCTTGCTGCCAACTGGATGCAAGCTCTCTCTACCTGGTTCCCCTGCTCTCTGGCCTTAGCGCTGCCAGAGAGCAGCCCTCTCCCTTGGTGTCTGTATTAACCCCGCTGGCAGCTTTTAAGGCCTCAACTCAGGTGCCACCTGGATCCTGAAACTCTGATCTTCCCAGTGGGTGGGTTTTGGAGAACGCTTGACATTTGTCACATTCTGCCTTGGAGGCCAGTCTTTTAGGTACACGTTTTCAGGTCTCTGACCCAGAGCCCCGTCAACTTTTAATCCCATGTCTTGAAGAGCTGCAGCATAAGGTTCCTTGCACTTAGTAGGAACCCCAACATAATGAATGAAAACTAAAAGATGAATGAAACAAAGTGTTGGATCCGGTGCCGCTTCCAACTGGATTCTATTATTTAATGTTAGCGTTTTCCAAAGAATGATATAATAAAAAACAAAAAATTATTTTCCCTGGGTGTTAATAAGTGACCCCGAAGGAAATGTGGCAGAAAAACAGGACAAGTTGTTTTGAGTTCATCACTGGAAGGATATGAAAAATACCACAGGAATCTGATTCTCTAAGACCTGAAATGGGACCAGTCAGATCCTTGTTATGCTTTCCGACAGAAAGTTTCTAGATTACGGTCTTTCATTACCTTATCGAAGAGGCATGGCTTCACCAGACTGAGTTAATTTCAGAAGTCATCGCCCTGCCAGAAAGCCCTTGCAACCACAACATTGGAATAATAACTGTTACCATGAAGTAATAGGACTGTTTAAATGATCACAGTTCGACTCAGGGGAGGCAGGGCGGGGAGAGCTGAAATCCCAACAGATGTGGCGAGATTTATAAATAGGACAAAAACGCTCAGAGAGCAAGGAGGGGGGCCCAGAGCATATTCTGTTTCTTCTTGAGACAGTGTTGGTAGGTGCCGTGTTTCTAAGAATGTGTCCATTTCACCCAGTCATCTGACCCCCATCCCCAGCGCCCCCGACAATCTTCTTTGTTATGTGAAGTTCTGAATGACACCCCTCTTTCATTCCTGATGTGAATATCATGAGCTTCTCCCTTTTAACCTTGGGGAGTCTAATGAAGGGTTGCCAGACTTGGCTGATCTTCAGTTCACTCACTTCTACTGTGGTTGTTGGTATGAGTGGATTTCCCTAGACCGTCTTATGCTGTCTTCACTTTGCTTAATGTATTTTTTTGTGGCTCTCCTGTCTTCTTTTGGATTGAGTTTTCACAAATTATCTTCTCTATAATATATATTTTTAATTTTATTTATTTATTTTTGCCTAGAAGAACTGGGTGTAGGCCAGAGGTGTGGGGGTGAGAGGATTCACCAGAGACAGAGTGGGGAGCAGAACAGGCAGGCCAAAAACACTGCTGAGGGGAGCAGCGGGCGAGACAGGAGAGGTCTGCTGTGCCATGTGGGTAGCTCCCTGGCCGGGGATCAAACTCAGCCATCTCAGCGATAGTGCTGAGAACTTAACCCCTAAGCCACCAGGGAGGCCCACTCTATGATCTTTTGTACTTCTTTAAATGGCTGTTCCAGGGTTGTGTCATATTCTTCCTTAACTCTTCCTCAGTGAAATGAAGTGACTGCTGAGCCTGCCCCCCCTCCCCAGGAGGGTATAGACAACGGAAAACCATGTTTCTTTATTCTTTATACCTTCTTGTCCTCTGTGCTGTCATGGCTGTATATCTTAAATCTACACACTTTAAAACTTCTCAATACAATTTCAATATTTTTGCATGAAGCAGCTCTCTTTAAGGAAATTCAGATAGGAAAACGATGCTTAAAATCCCCTGTGCTCTCAGGCCTTCCAGGAGCTCTGGGTTCCTCTCCTTGTCATTTTCCCGCTGTCTGGAGAGCTTCTGAGCGTCTCTGGGTGCAATTCCAATTCTTTAAGCTTTTGTTCGCCGGGTGTCTTTATTTTCCACTGGCCCCAGGAGGTGTCTGCAGAGGGCTTCTGCTTCTGTGCTTTGTGACTGCCTGTGTCCGTCTGTCCATCTCTCCGATTTGGGGGGCAGTGGTGTGACCTGACAGCTCAAAGAGGGTGGTTGATACTTCCGGGTGTTCATCTTTTTACTGATGAGGATGGACGGTGACTTGGAAGCTCCTGACATGCCAGACCAGAAACTGGTAATTTCCTATTTAGAAGTTTCTAAAAACCTTGAACATGGGGTGGGGGGTGGTAAGCTGTGGCGGTTCCGACTTCTGTTCTCCCGGGGCCGGAGATTTCTGTTCTCACGGGTAGTTCATGGCCAGCTCATCCTCTTCAACTGAAGTCTTGATTTTGCACTTTGTGAGAACCGGTTCTTTCAGATTTTGCCCTTAAGCCCAGGTAAATCCCTTAGTCCTGGTCTTTATGCCTAGCGTGAAGCTTTGGGGACTTCCATGGAAAATATGACGTGTTCAGCAAGCCCTTCTGACTTAGTGGGATTCAATCTAAAGTCTGTCTTCCCTGCAGGGGGTGGCCTGAAATGCCTGCTGAGCTCTTCAGGCTTATGCTCTTGCTGCGCTGGTGTCCCCTGGCTCAGGGGTCAGCCCAGGAGTCCACGGGAATTTACTCCGGGATTCTGAGACCTCTTTCTGCCTCCCTCCTTCCCAGGACTTCACCCACTGTCGCGGACCAGCACAGCAGTAGACGATGAGGCCACCTCAGGGTTGAGAGAAGTGTGCAGGGTGGTCAGGGCGTTGGTGAAAGAAATGACAAACAGACACACTTCAAGAGTGAAAATCTGAGTGTAATTTTCTTTGAGTTTGTGACCAATATATATATGTTTTCCAAAGGCACAGGGACAATGGGCTCATGGGCTCAGTCTATCACCATCAGGGAGGTGATCTACATAACAAGCAATGACTTTTATAGAAGAAAGAAGGAAGTTTAGAAAGACAAATAAGGGATTAAAGTTTGTAGTTCTAGAAAGATGGATAAGATTTTTAGCATTCTTGTAGTGGTTCCTGGTGGTCGTTATCTTTTGATAAGCTTCTGCCTTTTCAGGGAACTTCCGCTGCACTTCCTCTGCTTCAGGGTGTTATGCTGTTCTCCCCCTGCGCGCTGGTTGCCCAGCCGGACCTAGGGACGGTTAGCCCTAGAGGTCACTGCAGGGGGAGGTGCAGCAGGTCCCCCTTTGTTTTTAGAACGGAGCTGGAGACGAACGATGAATGGACTGTGAAGTAAGCAGGCACAGAGGGGAAGGAGTAAACAAAGGAGCAGGACGAGTAGGGAAAGAACAATAAAGGAGAGAACAAGATGATACCAGTGAGTAGGAGTCAAAGATTGGAGAGTGGAAGGTAGAGAATGAGCAAAGGAAGAGAGTGAAGTGTGCAGATGAGACTTACTGACAGCAGAAATTTGAGCTTGGAGAGACGAAAGGCCATGAGAAAGGTCATTGTCTTGCCAGATGCCCAATAGGTGATGTTTGGTAAGATTCCAATGTAAGGAAGAGTTATAATGTAAAGGCGTAACACAAATGAAACGAAACTGAACATGGCAACGAGTAGACAGTTGTTGTTTGAGAAGTTGAACCTCATTGCCAATGGCCTGCATCTGTTGTGGCATCCCTGACCTCTGTCCTCTGACCCAGGGGTCACATGCCTTTTCCCTAAGTTCTCTGCTGCACAGACAGGGCATGTCCCGAGGGGTAAACTTGAATGGAGACCCTCCCCAGTGTGCCCTTCCTTCCAGAATCGAATCCCTTTCAGCTTTTGCCTGCCTTGGTTATGTTCTAATACCTTCAGTTGGTTGTATTTTTAAAAATATGTTGCCTGGGGTTTATAACCATCTTTCTGAGGGTTAGTTCTATGGAAGCAGCTCCAGTACTCCCTTAACTGAAGTCTTTCATCTTGTAAGCAGAGTCCCTCACCCCAGCCTGATCCCCCAAGCTCTCACCTCTGCTCTTTACTGGGTCCAGACTCGAGGCTGAGACAGTAAGTCCTACTCTCTGCTGAGCAACCTGAATATCACAGGGGCTGCATACAGGTGATACCACTTGCCTGTTCTTCCCACTCAGCAGCTCGCATCTCACTACCGTCCAGGTTGGACTCGAACGAAAGCTGCGTCTTCAGGGGCCTGGTTTGGTCCCCCTAGGTTTGCTCTTACTGAATTGCACTTGGCGTCAGGATAACATGTCTTCAGTGGGCTGGGGGCCTCCCTGGTGGTGCAAAGGTTAAGACGCAACCTATAAAGCTAGCCGCAGCCACTGCAGCACGAGTTCGGTTACTGGCCAGCCAGAGAGCAACCCACATGGCACAGCAGACCTCTCCTGACTGCCCGCTGCTCCCCTCAGCAGTGTACTTTGGTTAGTCTGCCTGTTCTGTTCCCCACTCTATCTCTGGTGAATCCTCTCACCCCCCACACCTGTGGCCTGTACCCCAGCTCTTGTGTGCATAAATAAATAAATCTTTAAAAAAAAAAAAAAAAAACATGGCTTCGGTGGGACAGCTGATCACACAGCTGGAATTTTCTAAGGATGCTGCTGGCCAGGCCCCCTGAAATGGTCTCTCACGCTGCAGTGCCAGAAAAAGCTCCGCTTGCCCTGAGCCACTAGCAAATTCCAGTGGCACTTGGGCTGCTAAGAAGCTCACGGGCCAAGCAAATGCTCAGGGGCCCCTGTGTGTCTGAGAGCTGGGCTTTGTTGACTCATTTTTCCCAGACACCTTAGCTACATTATGTATGGAAAAGGCAAAATAAAAAAATAAATAAAGTCATCGAAATCATAACTAGCCAGGGATGCGGTCATCACCCCAACATTCTTGGTGCTCCCCTCTTGGGTCCCCCCGATAGCCAGATCTTAATGTATAGCGAATCTTAGCTTCAGTCCAAGTAAAATTGCTCACCTCGCCTTCCTGCTCACTCACTGGGTGTCTTTGGAATTCAAGAAGCCCATTTTCAAAAAAATCAAACACCCCCCCAGAGGGCAGAGAGGAAAGACATATATGAGTGAACATTCTGCTGGCTGTGAAGGTAGATCCAAGGAGAAGTTCAGATTCTTTTGGACAGCAGGAACGAACACAGGAAATAACACATGGGTCATTTCAAGGTCGTGTCTTCGACAGGGAGAGGCACCCCTGGAATCTTCCGATCCCGGTAGTTGTCAGTGTGTATGTGATTGCCAGGCTTCTCTTGACAGCCAGGGCCACAGCTGTGCTTGACGGGGTGCTTGTCTGCCCTCTCTCTAGGTGGAGCCAAAGCCTGTGATGGGAGCGCTGGACCCGAGCAGCTCCAGGACCCTCCCCTGATCTTTAATCTAGAAGACGATGGTGCAGAAGCGGTGCCTCTGGACAGAGATGGCGCCGAATACCAGCAGGTGCTGCCCAGGGTCAGACAGGCTCTCGCAGATGTCCTGCGAGACGTCGCCAGTGACCGCACCTCCAGGGCCGATTACACCCGGGACCCTTCAGTGACTCCCTGCTGCAACCCCCACCGAGCTGCCTGCCGCTGCCAAGCCAGCCCCTAGCCACGCAGAAACATCGGGAGATGAACTGGGTCAAGTTCACGCGACAACCTCAGTTTTACCCTCTCTAGCTGTACGTGCCTTAAAAACAAGTCACAGGATTTGGTTTTGAAGCCTCATTCCTTTGTGTCCCGTCGGCACACCGGCAGTGGGGCAGCTCCTGGGCTTTGGGGTGAGACCAGGTGCAAGCCCCAGCTTTTGAATTTGGGGGATTATTTAAGCCACCTTGCAAGCTGGTGCTGAGGACCTGTAGGCAGTCCATGCAAGTGCCTGGCACGGACTGTGTTTTGGTGTTGTGCCCCCAGTTTTGTGGGTCCTTGCTGCACCTCCCCCTGCAGCGACCTTTAGGGCTAATGGCTTTCGCCAAGGTCCCTAGGTCCGGCTGGGCAAGGAACCAGCGTGCAGGGGGAGAACAGCAAAAACTCCCTGAGGCAGGGGAGTACATCAAAGTTCCCTGAAGACATGGATAAGACAGAAGCCTATCAAAGGATTACGACCACCAGGAGCTAAAACCTTATCTCTTCTTTCTAGAACTACAAACTTTATCCCTTCATTGTCTTTCTAAAACTTCCTTCTTCTATAAAGGTCATTTGTTGTTAATTAAAAAATCATATGAAATCCTTAATACAAGGCTGACTCAAATGAAACGTTACTAAACCCTGTAATAATTAAAATATAGTTTAAGTGAAAAAGTAGCTAGTAAAACAAAAAATGCGATCATATAGCTTAAAAACAAAATTAATGGATTATCTACTTAAGAAAGAGGCTAGGTCCAGATGTAAACCACTCAGCAATAAGCTAAATCCATTCACTGCTCCTGTATATATACTGGCAACTAACTCAAATAAAATCGCACTCAGATTTACACTCTCTCTTGAAGTGTGTCTGTTTGTCATTTCTTCAGCTGAATCCCTGACCACCCTGCGCAGTCTCTCAACCCTGAGACGGCCTCATCGTTCACTGCTGTACTGGTCCGCGGCAGGTCCTGTCACCACAGGCTCATCCTAACTGGTGTCCAGAGGGCACTTCTCCATACGGACTATGCCCTGGGCCCACGGGGTCTGGTGCCAGAGCAGAGTGGGATTCAGTAGGTCTGGGCTGGGGTCTGAGATCTGTTTCTCCAATTCTGTTGAGTGCCGAGTGGCATAGGTGTAGACTGCACAAAATGAAGCCTGTCACGAGGTCTGAGAAGAGCCTACAAATAAGCCCACGGTCCTCGCTGCTTCTCCCTAAGCCCCTTAAAAAAAACTGTATTATTTTTTATTGAGTTAATGTGAGTCTATAACACTGTTTATGATTCAGGAGTACAGGTCCGCACCTTTTCAGACGTATGTTCCCACACCACCTCCTTGAAAGGACAAATGACTGAGTTGCAGAGATTTTAGGAGTTCCCCCTGCTTCCTAACACTGAGAAGAAATAAAATGTGCAAAAAATATATAGACATGCATTGCCATCATTTTATTATTAGTGTCCTAGATGGGACTCAAAGGTAATAAATGATTTGTTCCGATCACTGCAAAAATACTTTGCTTGGCTAAAATAGTCTCTATATGGATGTAATATACAAGAAATACAGTTCAAAGGGGTTTTCCTATATAGGTACATTTTTACACAGCATACATTGGAAAAGGATGCCCTTTTTAATATAAAATTCCGGTTACAGACCAATATGGTTAGTTAGCACTGACTACAGCTGTCACGCGTCTCACATAGCAGGGTGTGGGCGGCGTCCCGGGGCTCCGGTGGCCTGGGGCTCCGGCCCCGGCTGCTCACACAACTGCACTCCGCGCTTCACCTTCCTCCTGAGAGGGGGGCCTGAGTTCTGGGGTGTGCTTCTCATCAGGACTGCTTCGTTTTGCCCTTCTGACTTCCGCGGCACAAGATTATCTACCGAAATCAAAACAGAACGGCCTTACTCTTCCCGGGAAGGGGCTGTGAGGCAGCTGCACTCACGGACCTGGGCCCTGCGGGGCCTGCAGGGGGAGGCTGGGACCCGGGGGCTCTTCTCTCGGGTCCACGGGGGGACCCTCACTCACGGCCACGGAAAATCCACCCGTCTCGTTTAGGTCCAGATGAGCACGGCCTAGTCTCGGAAAATACTATTCAGAGAATATATAGGTGTGTGGGTGTGTATTTTTTTTTTTTTTTTTTTCAGAAAGGCTCATCTCACTTGTAAACATGGACTGCTGGGTCATTCTTCAATAACACCCCTGGTCCGGATTCCTGGACTCTTGCTCCCGAGAGAGAGACTAGCGTGAGCACATACAGACTCGAAGGCTGCTGGGTCCCAAAACATCTGTCTCCTCCCGAGTACACATCTGCCTGCGCTACCAGAAACGACGGCTGGCACCGTTCTGGGAGCACAGGAAGCACCCAGGAGGCGAGAGGGATAGAGAGGAGGGGGAAGCGTCGGTCTATTTTCAAAAAGGCCCGTAAGGATGACCCACATTCTCCCAGCCAAGACGAGGGAGCGCGGAATGAGAGGTGATCCAGCGGGCCCACGTCCACAAGACAGGTAGCTCCAACCAAGCTGAGACGCCAAGGCCCTTTCTCTGTCTTAGCGCGTGAGCAAAGCTGTGAACGCTGGGCCTGTCGAGTCAGAGGGGCTGCCTAGCACCTCGAGTTGGGCATTATTGCCCGGAAGGGCATGGCCAAGACAGCTGGTGTCGAGAGGACACCTGGGTGGCCAGGCGCTGAGCCCGGCGGAGAAGCCTGCAGCAGGGCAGCCCTCTCCTCGCGACCACCTGCCTGCAGGCAGAGGGCAGGCCGGGCTGCCAGCGCCCGTGACGCCCACCCCAGCTTGGCACACACTTGTTCTGAGCCCCACACCCTTGTAGGGGACCTCGTGCGGGGATCTGCACTCTCACTGGCAGGAGCTCTTCTGTGCACAAAAATCTGAAGCAATTTAAACCAACATCCCTTGGTCCTTGAGAGGGAGACAGGACAACTGGCTCCTAGAACATTCTAGGACGAAGCGGCCTCGAGCTCAGCTCGGCACTACTTCCTGAGTGTCTCCCTAAGAAAATGATCTACTCAGCGTACCTATTACTTTACTCAGTGTACCTATTTGTTATTGGCAAGAGACCACCTCCTGAATGCTAATACCCAAAGTACCTCAGTTACGTAAGTAAGAGGTTGACTCTGATCACCAGATTAAGATCTAATTAACAACCTAGTAATCTTTCACCGCAGTCTAGACTTTCACCAGAACGAGTAAAAGGGAACCTGGCGGGTGAGGCCCCCATCTCCACAGCATCCACCTGGCTCCGCTGGCAGATGCGCCTTTAGGGGATTAATGCCCCATGTTTGGGAAGACAGAGCTTCTCCCTCTCTGGTTACATGGGGACCGAGAGCCCCAAGGCAGAACAAGTGGTTTATCAGGAAGCTCCAAACTAGCAGAAATTTTAAATTTATAATTAGTATCTTTCAGAACTGCTGCTCTCCACCCTAAAAACAAACGGCACCTGCTGGCCATGGGCGTGACCACCTGCCTATCAGGAAGCCGGAAACGTCAATCTCAAGCTGCGGCCCAGGGTGTCTTATGGGAAATCACAGGCGCAGCCCACCAGTCGGCGCACAGGGGCCCCCGCGTGCAGCTTCTGTGGCTGACTCTGTTGACTCGATTGTTCCACGGATCTATGCGAGAAGGAAGGTGACCCGCACCCGTCCCTCTGCAAATGGCATCTCAGCTGACACAAGACGAGGGGCGGAGAACACAGTCCACTGCAGGACCTCGTGGGCACTGCTTTGTGCCCGGTGTCCTTCCCTCCTGCTCCAGGAGGGGCCCCTTGGGCTCTCCATGTCTTGGCCTCAACCCGGTTCCCAGTTGACTCACTGGGATGCTACCGAGCTGAAGTGCACGGAGAGGTCTACACGTCGCTCTAAATGGCAGTGTGAAGCAAGAGAAGCAAAGCAGGCCCTGAGCCACCCAGAGGCTCTTCTCTTCAGACAGGGAGGCTGGAAGCAGCCAGCCGGGTGCCCAGCCTGCCCCAGGCCCTCGCTGTCAGGAAAGCAGGACGCTGAGAGCCCAGCACAGAGGCCTGGGGGCTCTCCACCCTCCACACGCCTGCTAACTCACGTTCGCTCCTGAAAGCCTGCAGTCACTGGGGAGGCTGGGGTCTGTGTGCTCAGAGCCCAGGGGACAGAGTCCCGCCTGCCCCAGGGCCTCGGCCTGGCCCTGTTACATCGTCATCTTCAGCATGAAGAAGGCCAAATTCTGCACAAGCTCCTTGGGAGCCTCAGGAAGAGAAGCCTCACAGTCCGAGGTCCTGCCTGACGAGACTGCCGGAGGGGCGAAGGCCGGGACTGCAGGCCTCTGACAGGAGGAGGCCCCCGACCCCGCCGGACCTCCCAGGGTTAGTATTCGGTTATTCTGATATGATCGGGTTCAGGGCGCCCCAGAACGATGGGCTAATCGGTAGGGTCGGAAACAAAGCGTGATAGACATTCTAGGGCTTTCTGGACACTAGAGAGGGTTAGTTGTTATGGCCGAGCTAACGGAAGGTGACTTGGCCTCCTGGTGGAGAGGGAGGCCGCCTTCTAAGCACACAGACTGAGCCGCTCTCTCAGGGGTTCCGGATGCTCACAGGCGGAAATTCATTCTCGTCATCCAGACACACTGGTCCCGTCGCAAACTCATGTTCGGGAATAACCTCTCCTCGGAGTGCCCCGCCGTCCTCAGAATAACCTGGAAACCAAGGGCAAGACATTGGGAGGCGCCCCGGGGACAGGACCACCCAGCTGTCCACCCCGGCCACTGAAGCTGCGGCCGTTTGCAGCGCTCACAGGCAAGGGCTGAGCCCGGGCCTCGCCTGCTGGGTGCAATCCCCTGGCCTCCCTGAGGGAGAGCTCCATCCACACTAAGGGTGGTTAGGGGTGTCCCCACAGCATCCGACCCCCCTGTCAGCTCACCCGGCACCGTGGAAGCTGTGGATGTGCTTGGTCTGGCTGCCGTGGCTGCGTAAGACTGAGGTAATGAAGGTCTGAGGTCATTTTCTTTATTCTCTTCCGTTGCTCCTGAGCCCAGCAAGCTGATGGCGGCAATTAGGAGGGGGGTGAGGGAGGAAAAAAAGATACCATCACACGTCTAGGACACCCCCAAAAGGAAGCCACAGGGCGCACATGCAAGGCCGCTGGAGTCTCAAGTGCAGACGGCCGTGCCCTGCTGGGTCAGCCCGGGCTGAAGCGGCCTCCAGTCACCTGGTCAGGACGCGGCTGCCCGGGGGCCCCTCCCTCTTGGTTTCCTAAACCGAGAACTGGTCCTTTGCTCTTGCTGGTGCTCTCGGGCCACCAAGACACAGTCATGGCAGGGTGAAGGGCTCCATGGGCGGGGGGCAGCGGCAGCCTGCGGGGTGCCCTTCATGCCGGGAGAGCGGCCCCTGCCCTTGGTCACAAGTCTTGAGAGCCTTTTGATTCAATTCAGTAAACATTTCTGTGCCCGTATGTGTGAGGAGAGAGCGGGGGTGGGGGCTTCGCTTTGTGTGCCCCCAGGCCCAGCTGTGTGGGGGGAGCAGGAGGGGGTGTCTGACGCTGAGGCCGGCACAGAGTAGGCGCCGGGGGGCTGGCCCCGGAGGAGGCGGGTGCAGAAGGGAGGAAAGCAAGGTGGGAGCTGATCGGCACCCCCAGCCCTGAGGGCCGTCCTTCCGCGAACAGAACCGGTGTCCTCACCTGTGGGTCTTGATCAAGACGCAGTCTCCTCCGTCCTGAGGGTCCAGGTTGTAGATGTAAAGGTAGCCGTCGGAGGACGCCACCAACAGCCTCGGCAACTTCTGGATCCTAAGGGCCAAGTCAAGCACATGCTTGTGTACAGCAGAGAGGGTGACGCCAGCGTCATGACAGGTCGGCTCACAGGGGCGTCCCCGGCGACCCAGCCACCAGCAGACCCAGCCCACCCCCTGCTGCCCCGAGGCTGTTTCTTCGCCTCCGCACCCACCTGGCGACCTGCTGCAGGACCCTTTCCTGCCTTCAGGGTAATCATGCAGAGGGGGCACGATGGCCCTGAGAGCCCTCCGGCAAGCACCACCGGCTCCCCGGTGGGCGCAAGCGCGAACCTGCTTGGGTTTGTGAAAATGTCTAGCTGCTCCCCTGCTTCAATCAGCTCCCTTGAACTTCTTAGACAAAACACCCACCAACCCCGCGGGTGTCGGCCCAGACCCGCACGGGGCTGGGGTCTTCACTCCGCAGGCGGCATCAAGAGCACCGGAGGCCGAAACCCCGCGACAGAAGTGGAGTCGGGTGGGAAAAGCTCTGCGGGGCCTGGGGTTTTGCTCGCCTCTCCTCTGGGCCACTTCCTTGTCCTTCTTTTTTGTTCTTTTCGCGTGTTTGGGGGTTTTGCAAAGTGAACCTGTCCAGCGGGTGCTGGCCAGCGCGGCGGCGCGTACGTACGTGGAGAGGGTGCAGGTGTTCTTCTGCCCCGAGAAGTTCAGCCGCCCGGTGGCGAAGGCGCGGTCCTGGTTCATCATGTCCGACACCTGGGCGGGGAGGTAGTTGGAAGCAGCCATGAACATCTTCCCCATGTAGCCGGTCCAGGTCGACGGCTCCTCTGGCCGGCTGGGGGGGCAAGGCACAGGTGAGGTTGAGGGGGAGCCCTGGGCCCCTGCCCGTCGCCGCAGCAGCAGGAGACTGCGCTGCCCACGGCCGCTGCCCACCCGCATCCGGGGGACAGGCTGTTCCGGCAAAACTGAAAGGACAGCGAGGGCTTGATGTCCTTCAGAAGAGCCATTTAGAGGTTCCCAGTGCTACTTCTTTCCTACATTAAGGTAATTGGCTCTGGGGGCTCGCCCGATGTGTGGGTTTCTAAAAGGGGACTTGGGCAAGGAGACGAGCCGATGTCCTGACGCGTCAGGTCAGCTCAGCCTACCATGGACCCATGGAGGAACAGGCCGGTCTGGGCGTGCCGGCCTCCCCCGCCATACGGGTGGGAGGCAGACTTCTCGGCAAGACGCCCAGCCCTGAAGCCACCAGGGCCCCGGCAGTTCATGCTGGTGGAGATAGTTCCAAAAGAGCTGCGTGTTCTGCACCCCAGGGCCCCGGCTGCAGGCAGGGGCGGCTGCTCTGTGGGTTTGCGCACACTCCTGCCAGCTGCTCCCTGCGGGGCGCGAGCTCCAGGGGTCCCATGGAGGGGTTGTGTCCACAGGGACACACCCCCATGGTAACCTACACCGCAACACAGCTCTGGGGTTTACTCCTTTCTGTGACCACCAGACTCGGGGGCGCCTCTCTGGGCCTCGATGCCACCTGAGCAACAGGCCTTTTGGGGGAACTAATCCTCCTGTGACCCTGTGCGCCAGGGAGCAGAGCTGGATGCTCACCCCCAAGCTCTGTGCTAAGTATTGGGGTGCACGGAGGTCCAATATCTAGGTCTGGCATTCAAGTGGAAATAGCACACATGTAAGAGAAGACACGTGGGCCTCCCTGGTGGCGCAAGGTGTTAAGTCTCAGCACAGTGAAATTACCAGCAGCCATTGCAGCGAGAGTTTGATCCCCAGCCAGGGAGCTACCCACATCGCACAGCAGACCTCTCCTGTCTCGCTCGCTGCTCCCCTCAGCAGTGCTTTCAGTCCTTCTGCCTGTTCTGCTCCCCGCTCTGTCTCTGGTGAATCCTCTCACCCTCCCTCCTCCACACACAGACACCTCTGGCCTGTACACTAGTTCTTGGACTCATAAATAAAATTAAAAAACAAAAGGGGGGGGGAACATGTGCCATGACTAGAGAGGCCACATGGGCCAGAGATGGTAGGTAGCGCCCCTAGGACTGGGGGGCACGGGAGAGGGTGGCGGTTGAGGCCCCTTGCCTCCCGTTCCCATTTTCCTCACTTGGGAAAAGTCATAATCACAGTCCCCTCCCTGTGAGAAGCAAACAGGGTGCAGACTGGGGCCTGGCTCTGCCTGGCACACGGCCAACACCACCTGATAAGCTGGTGTCTCTGGGGTCCTGGGTGATGGCAGGGTAGGGTCCTGGGGCAGGTGGCTCTCGGAGCCGCAGGGTGGGGCGGGCGGCAGGCGGGGGAGAGCAGCTCAGATGTGCAGGCAAGTGAGAGATGCATCCAGGAACCACAACCAGGCGGCTGGGCCGGGTGGAAGAGGTGGGGTGCAGCCACGGAGCTGCCCAGGACAAAGGGGAAAGGAGGAGGAGCTGGGCCCCTTTGAGGGAGCATTTCCAGAGGTGAATTCAGCCAGAAGACACGGGATGGCTTGGCAACAGGAGACTGGCAGGGGAGAGACGGAGCAGAAGACACCGGCCAGGAGGCGTCACAGCCTTGGCCAAGGCCAAAGGAGCGGGCGGGCCCGGAGGCGTGTGTGACCAGGGCCTGCTACACTCCACAGTGACGCGGGGGTCTGGGATGACTCCAGCTCTGTTCCTGGTGATCTGAGCTCACCAACAGAAACGGGGGTCCTACAGAGGGGCGGGGGTCCAAATGGCCATTCCTATCTTAGGTGCTATCGTGAGCATCGGTGCAGACAGGCCTCATGTGACCGGCCGTTTGGGATGCGTCAGTGGACGGGCGTCTTAACACAGCAGCACATCCAGTGCGCCGAGCAGTGAGAAATCTAGAAAGAAGATTTACTCTCCGGGGGAAACGTGCAGAGCAAGCGCTACAGGGCAGGCACTGTGCTTCGGGACACAGGTGGACGGGGTGAAGGGTCCCCGAGGAGCGAGGGGCGAGGGGGTGCATCTCCGGTGCTTCAAGCACCAGTGGGGACAGGTTCCCAGGCCTAGACCACACTAGACCGCGGAGGGCGCCAGAGCCAGGGCTAAACCCCGAGGCCCTTGGACAGGCCTCTGGAGTGCAGGGACAGAGGCGGGGGCTCCTCTGCTGCTGTGTGCTGATGCATCTGGAACGGTGGCCGCATGGATACACACTAAGGTGACATTACGGAGGAGGGCGCCGTGTCTTACTCTCAGGTGGACGCAGCTGTTCCCCTAGGCCGTTATCGGGAGAGCGTCAGTCACAGAAGTGGGGGTGGCAACCCGCGCAGGAGCAGGTGCTTGGACTGTCATGAGGGGCATTGTGGTGAGCCCACCGTGGGGTGTAAACGTGGCTCACATGTGATCCCAGGGACACAGGGAAGACCCTGAACTTCCCTGAACCTCAGTTTCCTGAGTATTGAAACTCCTGCCCTGCCTGCCCCCTCGCAAGATTGTGCCAAGGGGGACGTGTGAGAGTAGCTGTGTTCCTTCCATGCCTGAGTGTCCGTGGCCAGCTCTGCCCGCTGCTTCCTGGCGGTGCTGAGCTCATCACAGACAGTTCATGCCCCAACTTCCTCTGAAGGCCCCCGAGGAAGGTGTGAGCCAGGGACTGTGCTCCAGAAACAAGAGCTTGGCCCTGGAGGGGCGCTGGGCAAGGTGAGGGCTGATGTGAGCACAATTCTTCGCTGCTTTCCAGGGTGAAGGAGTGCCAGGTGTGGACAGGGGCACGCACCTGGCAGGTGCTTCCCTCTATAAGCCAGTGCTCACCTGCTACGGCAGACAGAGTTTCCAGACATGGCCCCATGAACCTGTGCTCTGGTCCCTGGCACTGGTGACCCCCATGGTGGTGACGGGCCACAGGCCCTGTGACTGGAGGCAGGGAGAGTACTTAGAGGGCCTCGAGCGAATCACACAAACCCTGGAAAGCAGAGCTCTTCTTCTGACTGGTGGTGAAGGGAAAGTTGGAAAAATCCAAAGCTCAAGAAGAAATCGGAGCAAATGTTGCTGTCTGAGGACTACGAGAAAGAAGCGATGGCCTCGGAGCTGAGAACCAGCAAGGAATCGGGGACCTCACTACTGCAGCCACAAACACCTGACATTAACAGAAATGAGTTTGGAAGAGGACTCCGACCCCTGCTCAGAGCCCCCTGACCTGCACAACTGGAAGGCCATACGTGCGTGCTGTCTGAAGCCCCGGCACTTGTGGAAATGTGTTATAGCGGCAACAGGAAGCGCATACTCACCAGGGCTCACTCCTGCACATGCTCTGTGCCGCTGCCCTGCTCCTCTCCTGCTCAGTCCACTCACGAGCATTGGGAGTGTGTGCAAAACCCTCAGTTGGGGTGCTGGCATGAATTAATAGGCCCCCGGCTTTATAGCTGCCCCGTCGGGTGCTGGTCACCATGTACTAGGCTCTCCCTTAGCACTGTCCATCAAGGAGCCTCTTGCTCCTCACCACAAAGCTCAGAGGCATCTATGCCATCATGTGTGTAGATCAGGAACAGGCAGACCAGAAAGACTGAATTACTTGCCCGAGGTCGCACAGTTCCTAAGGGGCGGTGGGTGCAACCTCGGGGGCAAAGGGCAGATTTGGGGCCTCTGTGCATCCCCCACTCAGGCCATAGTAACATACAGTCATGGCTTCGGCCAAGGCGTAACCAGTGCAGCTGAGCTTACAAAAAGAAAGGAACTCCCTTCTGCTGGAGGGTGTGTGTGTGTGTGTGTGTGTGTGTGTGTGTGTGCGCGTGTGTGTGTGACAGGGAACAGTCAGGACCGACTCCCTTCACCCCGGCTGCCGTACCTGCCGGCGAGGTGCTCCAGCTTGAAGATGTGCACGGTCTCCGTGTTGCTCGAGGCGCAGAGGAACTGCGAGTCCATGCTGAACACCAGCGAGCTGATGGTCACGTACCTAGAAGCACAGTCGTGCGGGGGTGTGACCTAGGGGCGAGGGTCGCCACTGCGAGTTCAGAATCCACTTTCTCAGCCCATGGGAGGACCCCGAAGAGCCTGGTGTCCTAAGATCCTTCCACCCTCGTGCTAGTCCTGATGGGAACTTGGGGAGTCAAAGGCCGAGAAGCCGGGTACTGCCCCTCCTGGGCCCCAACGCCACTGCACACCCACGGCGGCAGCCCCAGACCATCACCCCCATGCTGCCCTTTCTCTCCGCGCAGGGACGGGAAATCACATCTGCCCTGTGGCCCCTCACTCCTGTCTCCTTTGCCAGCCCCTCATGGACACATCAAGGAAGGCCTCTCGCTGCCAGGCGAGGGGGAGGGGGGGATGGGGGTGAAGGGGGAGGGGCCGTGCACTAGGGTGCAGGATTCTGGGGGCTTTGCAGGGGGGTGTAGGGTGGTAACATGCCTCAGAGGAGGTGTGAACCTACACCCCTGAATCATACACAATAAAAAATGGCCAGATTCCCATCAAAGCAGCGCCCACGCTCCCAGGTGGCTAAGCGCTAAGCGTGGCCCCTAAGTCCGCTGGGCGGCCAGTGAGAGGGGCATGGACTGCCCTCCGACCTCGCCCCCGTGGCTGCCTGCGTCCACTGCCCACGTCCACTGGTACTTTACCAAGGGCCTCAGGGGAACACAGACCTTGTCATTCCTCTCCGAAACTCACAGAGCTTTTGCCCTTCAGGTACAGAGAACACCCGGATGACCGTGCCCTGGAACGGAAAGCAAGCGCTCGCTGAGAATGGCCCTGGGGGTGTGTGAGCTGGACGCACGGGTTTTGAGCTTCTGCTCTGAGCAGGAAGCGCCAAGTGCCGAGCACAGGGCCGTCACTGGCGGTATCTACGCCGTGTACGTGGTCCCTGGATTTGTCTGCAGCGCTCGGGTCTTCCTGCCCCCACCCTAGACCAGGGCCAGCTTATCTCATGGCATTAGGAATCAACCCGGTCACCTTTACTGATTGCTGCAGCAGAGGAGCTCACTGAAGAGCAAAGCGGCTTTGCTTGCGCCAGGCTCATGTGGAGAGTGTGTTCCCCCCACCCCGCCTGCTTCCTGGACGGTGGTTTTGTGCAGAGGGTGGCGCGTCCTGCAGGGCGGCTGCAGGAGCGCTGGGTTCACACACGCATCCTCCGACGATGTGCCGGAGCCAGAAACTCTCCCTTCGGAGAGGGTGGCCCATGGGAAGGCCTGTCCTCTGGGCACCCCCATCTCACCCACCGATTCCCTCCCGGGCACCTGAGCGGGCAGGGGGACACTCACTTTCTTGGAGGCGCTGGCGAGTTTGGAGCCAGCGGCGTTGAAGGTGATGGCGGCCAGCGTCCCCTCATGGGCAGCGATCGTGCACACCATTTTCTGATAGTGAAAGGGACAAGCGATAGTGGCCTGGTGAGGGAGCAGGACTTCCTCTCTCTCCTCGCCCTGAGACTCTGCCTGTCGCTGGGCCCCCACCCCCTCCACCCGACGAGTTTCTGGTGGGTGTGGGCTCTGCTCCAGGAGCCTCTGCGCTTCTCTCCCTTTTCTGCCAGCTGTACTAATGTGGCGTGACGCTTTGGAGGGTCCCCTGGGGTGTACACCTCAGGGGGCCCCCCACTGCAGTCCTTCCAGGCTCAGAGCAGGGGACAGGAAATGTGGAACAGCTGCGCCCCACAACATGGTGCAGCACCCCGCATTCGGTCCAACAACTGGGCCCCCAGGTTTGCACTGAGCTGCAGGTGCCTGACTTGGCCTGGGTTGCTTCTGGGCTCGCTGACTGATGGCGACGAAGGCAGAACAAGGTGCCTCAGTGTTGCTTCCACCGCCACCCCCCACCCCCACTTCACTGCCAGGGCGCCTGCTGGTCACACTGACCAGCCACTGACCACACAGTCAGACAGGTGGGTGGGGTCAAGGTCAACTTACCAGGGAGTGGCCATCGTAAAGCACAATCTCGCCTGTGGTCAGGCTGCCGGGGTAGGCTATGTAAGAATTGGAATGGTTGATAGAGAGGGCGCACAGACCTGCCAAAGAACAAACAGCAGGTGAAAAGCCGGGGGACCCCCTGGGCAGAACTCGCCTGGAAGGGCATCTGGGAACAGTACAGCTGCAGCACCACCTACTGGCGAGTGAGGAGCGGCCACGGGGCGCCCTCCTTTTAGAGGCTGTGGGGACAGAGGACTCCGCCAAGGGGCCCACAGGAGGCGGCACTGGTGGTGGCTGCTCCACATTTTACCCCAGGGGTCTGAACCACCTGTACCTCTCCCAGTTCCATCACTCTCTAGGGTTATGGATCCACTTAGACCTGAAATAAATCTCCCCGCTGTGAAAGGTCAGTGTGTGCTGGGTTTCCTGCAGGTGATTAAGTAAGAGCTGGCCGGCCAGGGCACATTGGAGAGCAGGGTGTGGGGTGTGTGTGTGTTGGGGGAGAGCAGCCAAATTTAAATCTCATTTCTGAGCCTAACAGAAGACACTGAGGACTCAATTTGCAGTTAAGATGGCACTTCTGCCATTGAAACAGACCAAAGGAAGAAGATGCTTTAGACGGAAGATGCTTTGACAATATCCTGGAAGAGTGAACGGCCAATCTAATCACCGGAACTACATACACCAATTTTATTTACAGGAAGACTTAAGGGGAGGCAAATCCTAATAGCATTGAAGTGAAGGATTTTCACAAGCGTGGTCTAGATCAGTAAAGGTGTGTGTGGTAGAGGTGAAGTCAAAGAATTTCAGAACCAAAAGCATAACCAGAAGCGCAATGTCCAGATAGGGTGTGACCAGTATCCTTAAAAAAAAAAGGGGGGCCTCCCCTGGTGGCGCAGCGGTTGAGCGCTGGGCTGCGAAGCTGCCACAGCCTCTGCAGCGCAGGTTCGATCCCTGGCCACCGGCGAGGGTCCCACATGGTGCGCAGACCTCTCCTGCCGCCCGCTGCTCCCCTCAGCAGTGTACTTCGGTCCTTCTGCCTGCTCTGCTCCCTGCTCTGGCTCTGGTGAATCCTCTCACCCTCCCACGCTTCTGACTGTACCCAGTGCTTGTATGAATAAATAAATAAATCTTTTTTTTTTTTTTTTTAAAAAAAGGATGACTGACATCTTTGTTACAAGTGGGCATGTCAAATGGGTTTCTTATAAAAGTATAAGCAAAACTTTACATCAGGCTAAAATGTGCCTTACCTAATTCACCGGGGGGAAGAGCAGATGGAAAAAAAAATAAAACACTGAGAATGGGAAGCAAGATCCACCCTCTGCTGTGGCCTTGCTGACGACACAGCCATGTCTGTGCTGTCACTTGCCACCCAGGAGGAAGGTGGCCGGGTCCCACCTGAGTGTGCCCACACCCTGCAGCTTCCTGCCTGTACAAGGTCACTCCTGCACTGGCTCACACCTCCCCAGTTTTGCTCTGGGAACCCCAATTCACTGTCTCATCTGGACTCTTTGCAATCCAGGTACAGCCAGGTAGGCAGAAGGCATTCTGGTTCCATGAAACTACGGAAGAACGTCCCTCAGGAGGCCAGGCTGGCCCACAGGGACCATTAGCAGAGAAGATGTGAGGACAGAAGGTGGCAACTGTGGAATGACTTGCGTAAAGACCAGAGTCAGGATCTCACACACGTGGCAGGTGAGTGCGGAAGGTTCTGAGCACCTAGGTTTAAAGAAAGCAGTGCTAATTGAAACCGCCGTGAGATGTCACTTTGCACCCACCAGGGTGGCCAGAATGAAAAAGACAGATAATTGGAGCCCACCTGCGCCGCTGCGGGGAAGGGACCAGGCGTGGAGTGGTGCTTTGGGATATGGCCTGGCATTTCCTTGAGAGCTTAACAGAATTACCAGAAATCCCGCTCCTAGGCACATACCCAAGAGAAACAACACCACAGAGGCATCGAAGCTTGCATACGAATGTTCACAGCTACATTATCTGTAAGTCAAAAGGAAGAAGCAGCCCAAATGTCTATCAAATCATGACTGGCTAAATAAAAGTGGGCTTTTATGTATTTTGCTTATTAGACGAGAAGAAACGGCGTGTGGACACCACGGCGTGAGCTGTGAAAGGACGCTGCTAAGCTGAAGAAGCTTGTCCCAGAAGATCACATACTGCGTGTGTTTCACTTACAGGAAAGGCCCAGAATAGAGACAGAAAGTGGATTACGGCTGCCTGGGGCTGGGGGGTAGGGGGATGGCTAAGAGCTAGGGGACTTCCTTTTGGGTGATGAAAACATGCTACAATTGAAGGTGGTGATGGCTAGTTATACAAGTCCTTGAATATAGTATAAAAGCTACTGAATTGTGCACTTTAAGTGGGTGAATTAATTGTACGGCATGTGGACTATAAAGCCGTTAGCAGAAACCAAGGCACCAAGCCTTCGTTTCCCTGCTTCCGCCCTGAGAGTAGCAGGGCCTAGCTTTGTGGCAGGTGAGGTCTCTGGGCAGAAGACTGGGACAAATGCTTCCAGTTACCCTTGGGAGTTTTGTATCAAAATGTAAATATCTCAAGGAGGGAGACAGGCTCCAACTGCCTCAGCTAAGGCTGGACTTTCTGTTCCTAATGGAGAGAGAGATGAGACCAGTGTGCAGGGACAGGGCAGGCCCAAGCTGACCCACTCATCTGATGGGGTCACCTCTGGGTTTGCACCAACCCATCTGGACTTAGCCAAGGGATCCTGCATACTGACTCCTGCAGACTAAAGGGGGCCCTAAATGTTTTCCTTTGATTTCCATAGGAAATCAACAAATCCAACAAATCAACAAATCCAGAAAATCTCAACAAATCCAACCGGTGATAAGAAAGCATCTTTGGGGCCACCCCTGGTGGCACAGGCGGTTGAGCGCAGCACTATGAAGCTGTCCGCAGCCTCTGCAGCACCGGTTCAATCCCCGCCGGCCTCGGAGCAACCCACATGGCGAGCAGACCTCTCCTGTCTCGCCCGCTGCTCCCCTCAGCAGTGTATTTCAGTCAGTCTGGCTGTTCTACTCCCCACTCTGTCTCTGGTGCATACTCTCACTCTCCTCACATCTGACCTGTACCCCAGCTTTTGTATGTATGAATAAATAAATCTTTAAAAAAAAAAAAAGAAAAAAAGAAAGCATCTTTATTTCTTGTGAAGCCTCCTCCAGGTTTCGATATTACCATATTGCACGTCAAGCTCAGCTTTTCTGGGCTTGAATGTGCTTTTTATATAATATTATAGAATAATATAAATTATAGTGTCAAGAAGTTGTAGAGCCCAGAAAATATAATGAAAGAGAAGATACTATGTGAGCCCACTTATATCAGGCAGAGTAGCCAAATTTAAAAAGAGAGGGGAAAAAAAATCTCCCATCATTCTAAAACCCAGAACTTTTCACTATCCTCAACATGTAAGCAATATTTGCTTCCATGATTTTTCTATGTAGGAGTTAGGTTTTGGGGTTGGGTTTAAGCTTGACACACATTCTCATGAATCATGTCAGCTATAGTTTCACTGCAATCCTTTGGCTGTGATTCTTTTACAGCTGGAAAAGAAAGGGCTGCTATTAGTTCAAAACCTGTGGCATCATCAACTGAAATTAGAAAGGAGTCCTGTAATTCCAGATCCTTTGCATCTTGCTATTAACACGTCAAGCCAAGAGCAAGTTAACCGTGATGTATGAAGTGTGGTTCCCTCTGGGTTGATAACTATCTCAGGATCTACTTTCCAGTTTTCAAAAATAGAAGTCTCTGTACGTGCAAATGCTGGAAGCTACTACAGACGAGAGCCAGACACACCCCACGGGCAGCCCCGTTCCAGAGAGAGCACTCCCCGGGGACTGCTGCTGTGTGGGGAGACTGCTCCTCCCTCTCCAAGGGGGTGAGCTCCCTGGCACACCGATGCCTGCAGCTGTAGAACTTGCATGGAGATTTCCGCCCTCAGCTGCTCGGTGCAGAGACCACTGGGCTAGCAGGAAATTAACTTCGAGATCTGTCTGGCCAAACCTGTCAAAGGAAACAGCCTGAAATCTCTGACACGACAGGAATGGGCAGGACACAAACACAGACAAAAGGAAGGAAATTTCCAGCTGCATGAGATGCTGAGCTCAAAGCAGTGAAGGAAACTTTGCATTATAATTTAGCTGCAGGTCACCAGGCCAACAGACATTGAGAATGTGTGTGCCCCAGGTGGCTGTCTCCCCCGTGAGCCCATCTGGAAGCAAATGAGAATGAGAACAAAGAGGAGAGCCCAGGCCTCCGAGGACTTCATGCCCATGGTCTGGGGAGCTCGGTGTCACTGAGGGTGCTTGAGTGAGGTGCTGGTGGAGTCATGGGGAGGGGGGCAGCTTCAACTGTATGAGGCTGCCCTCGGGGCTGGTGAGTGACCGCCACCTGGACAGTGGACATGGCTGTGCACACACACTACGCCCCCAACCAGTCCCACCAGTGATAATCCGTGGAGTGAAAATTATCATTTCTCTTTCACTAGGAAAAACAGGAGCTCAGGGTAAGTGGAGAGGATCATGCACCATTTGAGGACTGAAGGGGGCTTGGGCTGTCTCCCCTGAGAGTGGTTTGGTCTTTCAGAAGCGAATGTTCCACGTACCCAAGTCCACTCGAGCTTTTTGTCCAAGACAGAGAAAGCCCCTCTGCTGCTTCTCATTTCTCTTGAGGTAAGAATTACTGCCTTTACAAATAACACACGTTCTCGCTCACATAAAACACTTTTAAACCCTCTTTTCTCTCTGTTTAAATTGGGAGGCAACACATGAGTTTTCTGAGCTAAGAAAAACAGCTCTATTTGCTAAAATTAAGAGTAGCTGGAGAGAAGCTTTGCTTGCAGAGGGGGGCAGGCACGGCGCCAGGGCCGGCAGCACCACCCTGCCTGAGCAGCCTCGTGTGACCGTGGGCGCGAGGGCCCCCTGCTGGCAAGGGTGCTACCGCCTACAGCTCTTTCACGCACCACTCTCTATTGATATTTTGTGAAATAAGCTTTAGAGTCTCCACTCCCAGGCTTTGTTCTCTGAAGGTTTTCATCCTGGCTGAATTTTTAAATATGGAAGTCAACAGCCAAGGGCCTTCTCTATCGCAGGGGTCAAGAGAAGGAAAGGAGGCAGAGGGGATATTCACTGCGCGGCAGACGTAAGTAAGCAGGTCACCTTGATGGCCGCTACCTCATTCCATTCTCAGCTGGCCCCGTGACATGGGCATTATTACCCTATTTGACAGAAAAGGAACTGATGTACCAAGTGTCTAGGTGACTTGGTGAAAGGTTAAAGATTTATACGATCTGAAAAGAAACCAGAGCATGACTCTAGGTAACTTGGCTTGGGCCAACCAGATCTTGAAATTCACTGAGAGTCAAAAATTAGTTATCGCCAGGGAACAGAAGCAGACACGAAACTGGAATATCACCTGAAATATTAACCTGAATCATCAGATGCCCAATTACCTGAACGTGAGGACCATCCAGCCCACCGCCCAAGGGAGGACTTCCTTCTCCTTCATGTCTAGCTCAATGAATTCATAAAACGTCATCATACGGGTACTTCATTCTAACAAATCCAAAGTATTCCTGTTCATAAACAGGGAGTGTGTAAACAGTGTTACTCCTTGAGAACTAGGTCAAGCCCAACGGCTCAGCACATCGCCCAAGTGGAGCGATTGCTTTGGATGTACTAAAGCACATCCTAATGTTCTGACGGTCTCTCTCCTAGCTCTGTGGACACGCCAACTCAAAACCTGCTTCGAATGATCACTTACTCTGTGCTGAACGAACACAATCTCAGCTGCAAGGAATCTTCCACGTGTCTACCTTCCATGCCTCGACATGTTTGCCAAGAATGGGTCCCCGGAGAAGGGGGGGCCACACAGCCCACCCCAGCACAGCCTAATATTATTCAATCCCAGCTTCACGGTGCAAAGACAAACCTCTGAGATGTACCAAGCACAGACAACACTGTTTCGGGTTTTCACTTCAGATGGAAACACAGCCCGTGAAGGGAGCCCCTGGGATGGGATTTGGAGGGTAAGTACCGGTTGCATTTCGGGCTCACCTGTTGGGTTTGCAGGGACCTCCAGGATGGTCTTGAGCAGCTTCATGTCTTTGATGTTGTGGATGTAGATAGACTCCTCCAGGCACACCAGCAGCCTCTGCAATCACACACACGCGTCACCTGCTACCGCCGCCTCGAGGAGGGATGGGGTGGGGGGTGTCGTGGAAAGCACGTGTCTGCCAGAGAGCCCTAACTTGATTCTAAGCCTAAGGGGAGGGGGAATTTTGAGGATCAGTTTAGAGATTATGCTTCGGTTTGCGCACAGGTATGCAACACCCAGACATCATTATCCACCTGCATGGAAGCATTAAGATACAGATCTTAAGAAATTTCATTTATAAATTGAGATTTGGGGTACATGTCTCCCTCTTCTGAGACCAGGAATTCCTGAACACTTCCTGATCAGACATTTGGCATTTAAGACAATTTTGGGTAAATTTTCGGCTTTTATTTCATCTGACAGGCTCCCTTTCGATGTTCATAACAAGGGTCTCCCTCTTGGACGGATCTGGGTTTCTCTGCCCCCTCTGTGACATCCGGTCTGGTTTGTCCCCCTCCCAGCTTTAACTTCTCTCCACTCCAGCCCTAGGAGGGGAAACAGAGATGTCCTCAGCCCTCACAAGAACACACGGTTCCTGAGCCTGGAGCCCCTCGAGGCCCCCTGGTGCTCAGCTCCTCCCCGGGGCCCAGGCTTAGCGCCTCTTCCCAGAAGCTCTGCTCTCTACCAAGTGAAAAGGGGGTCAATTTAGTGTTGAAAGGCAGAGGCGCAGAAGGCAGAAGGTGTGGAAAGGCAGAGGAGCTCAGCTCAGTGCGAGTGCAGGTGCTGGGTGCTGGGGAGGGGCTGCTGGGAAGGGGCGTTGGTCCCGCAGCTCCTCACTCTGAGCCTTTACCTACGAGCCCTGCACGTGCCTAACTCCAGACCAGTGGTTCTCAGACTCCAACCAGATCCTGGTCGGAGCACCTGGGGGCAGGACCTGGGATCTCCCTGCAGATTCTGGTTGGGGGCCGGGGCGGGGAATGGGTAGAGGGCATCTTTCACCAAGTACGCAGGTGATCCTGGAGCACCAGATCCCTTTCATCCCAAGGAACAACATTTAGAAACGCTTCAAATATAACGAAAAACCCAACAGGCTCTCCTCCTGGGAAAAGTCTGCTCTTTTGTCTTCCCAGTAAGACTCCTCGCACTCAGAAAATGGAGACTGCCCCTGTAACCCCGCAGAAAGATAAAAGTGAAACATCTTTCCTGATTTTAATGAAGACTCCTTGGCCACAGGTCTGGAGCCAGGTGTTGAGGTGTAAAAATATTCTAACAGGGTCTGAAAATTGATGACAAATATGAGTGCTTCTCCAAGGAACGTATATCCTCTGATTTACCAGATCACTTTGCCTTTTGCCAATACTAACTCTGGCTTAGGTGAGCTTAGTCTGTGCTTCTTCACATCCTTAGGTTTCTGATACCCTCTCATGACCCCTGCCAGCCTCACATCCAGTTACCGGCCCCCAACGTGTCCCTCTGGCATGTACAGCCCCTCTGGCCTCATTGCACCCTCCCACCAGCTGAAAGAGCCCATCTGCTCTGGGAGTCACTCAACCAAATTTCAGGTCATCCCCACGTTGACTTCAGGCGAGAATAAACAGGGAAGGAAACAGGCAGAAAAGGGCACGAGGAAGCCCTTCACCTCTGGGCCACGCCACGTGAGAGCATGCTTCTCAGCACCACGTGCCAAGCGCGTTCTCTGACTCAGTCTCAGGAGAGCCATAAGCTTGCCTTCCCGAGCCCCTTCCCTATCTTTCTGCCTCTCAGCTACTTTTCTAGGTTTTAAACTCCTTTTATCAGTTAAAAGAAAACGTTGATAGCATCTGTCCTCATGCACCAGAGATGCAGATTATACTTTAGAGGCCTAGATTCCATCCACATGGATAAGGGCCCTCAGGACAGATGGTTAAAAGCTGTTAGCAGTGACATATCCAAATACATTTGGCTTGTTGTCTTTATTCCATAAAAAACATTTCCTTGATTAAAGACAAGGAAAGAATGAGCCTCCCTGGTGGCACAGTGTTATCAAGTTATTGCCACCTACTGTGGCATGAGTTCGATCCCTGGCCAGGGAGCTGACCCACATGGCGCAGCAGACCTCTCCTGTCTCACCCGCTGCTCCCCTCAGCAGTGGATTTCAGTAGATCTGCCTGTTCTGCTCCCCACTCTGTCTCTGGTGAATCCTCTCACCCCCTGCACCAAAACATTAAATAAATATATCTTTAAAATAAGTAAGGGCCTCCCCGGTGGCGCAGCGGTTGAGCGCTGGGTTGCGAAGCTGCCTGCGGCCTCTGCGGCGCTGGTTCGATCCCCGGCTGCTCCCCGGCCACCGGAGGAGGGTCCCACATGGCGCGCAGACCTCTCCTGCCGCCCGCTGCTCCCCTCAGCAGTGTACTTCGGTCCTTCTGCCTGCTCTGCTCCCCGCTCTGGCTCTGGTGAATTCTCTCACCCTCCCTCCCGCGCTTCTGACTGTACCCAGTGCATGTATAAATAAAACAAACAAACAAACAAACAAACAAATAAATAAATAAATAAAACATGCCTCTATTAAAAAAATAAATAAATAAAAAAATAAGTAAATACATAAATGCAAGGGAAGATAAACCCCAAAGAAAAATGTCACAATTATTCTTCCTTCCTATATATTTAAAGGAAAATAGGGATTTTCCTTCTTCATAAGTCCCTGCACAAATCTCTCACTTTTTCCTGTTTTTCTAAAAGGAACTGAGCTGCAGGAAGCCCCAGTGAAGCAGGGACACCAGCAAGTCTGAGTCCCACGCGGCCTCTTTGCTTCCTCCAGGGGGCGGCAGAGAGCCTGGCCCGGGAACGCTGACCTGTGGCACCCAGGGGCCACCAGGGTTGCCTAAACCAAAAGTAGTTCAGCCTCAAACCTGAATCTTTTAAGCAAAGCAAACCCCAATAATTTTTCAGCCCTGTTTCAAATCCTCTTCTTAGAAGCTATGCCAAAGGAAGAAGGGACTGTTGATCAGCTTTGCCACTCATTGCTGGGTAGTTCTAGGGGCATTAATGCCCTTTGATAGATCAGAGATGTGAACCTTAAGTTAAATGTTATATTGGGGGGTCCTCCCTGGTGGCGCAGGAGTTAAAGACACAGCGCTATCAAGCTATCGGCAGCCACTGAAGCACGAGTTCTATCCCTGGCCAGGGAGCTGACCCACGTGGCACAGCAGACCTCTCCTGTCTCGCCCGCTGCTCCCCTCAGCAGTGTATTTCAGTGGATCTGCCTGTTCTGCTCCCCACTCTGTCTCTGGTGAATCCTCTCACCCCCTGCACCTCTGGCTTACACCCCACCTCTTATATGCATAAATAAATAAATCTTAAAAAAAAATAATAAATGTTATACTGGGGGAAGGGTGGCCTCTAAGGTTAACAGGTTCCAACACTTAAATAATCCTTTCTTGTCCCATAACAGTGGAATCTGGATTTAAAAAGGAGGTTCCATGTGCATGGCCCAGCCTAGTGAAGAGCGCAGCTGAGAGCAGAGAGGACTCAGGGAAGCTGGAGAAGAGACTTGGGGGACAGCCGAGGACAGACACGTGAAGAAGGGTAAGCCTGCCGCTCGGCTTTGGGCTTGCTCCGGGGACTTGGGGCACTTTGAGGAGAAACATGTACAGACACTTGGAAGAGCCGCAGGTCACAGTCCATGGGGAGGCCGACAACGGCAGCCGTGGCCTTGTGTGTACTTTGATTTTGCTCCTTTTGTCCCAGACTTGCCTGGCCCCTTCTGCTTTTCCACTGTGTCCCCTACAGAAGGTGCCCTAGATGTGAGGCAAATTTTCAGGCCTCTGTGGCCCCACTTCAGGCCAACCCTGTTTGGTTGGGCATTTACCATAAGGGGATGAATAACTTTCGTTATTTCACTGTGAAACTGCTACCCTTTCTTCTCTCTATGCAAACTATTCTGTTAAAGTTCTTTTCATTAGGGCCTCCCTGGTGGTGCAGCGGTTGAGCGCTGGGTTGCGAAGCTGCCCGCGGCCTCTGCGGCGCCGGTTCGATCCCCGGCTGCTCCCCGGCCACCAGAGGAGGGTCCCACATGGCGCGCAGACCTCTCCTGCCGCCCGCTGCTCTCCTCAGCAGTGTACTTCAGTCCTTCTGCCTGCTCTGCTCCCCGCTCTGGCTCTGGTGATTCTCTCACCCTCCCGCGCTTCTGACTGTACCCAGTGCTTGTATAAACCAAACAAACAAATAATAAATAAATAAATAAATAAGACAAGACATGCCTCTAGAAAATTTAAAAAAAAAAAAAAAAGTTCTTTTCATTAGAGGTTTTCCACAGTAAGCATATGCTTTGTCTTTACACAGCAGATGGAAAACCATTTAGAGCATGCAAGTTTGAGGGTCCAGGAGTACCCCTCAGTCTGTACACTAACAGTCCCATTTGCTAATGAAACTATCAGAGAGCAAGTGTGAGAGAAATTATACAAATACCATAGATTCTACTTATAGGTTCTGCTCTTTCTAGAACATTTGTCTCAACAATCTTAAAAAGACCAAGTGCCAAAAAGGAAAAAGATATCTGACGCTCATATAGTGGCTACTACTGAAGACAAAGATAAAAGGTCCTGCAATGAAGTTTGGGTGCTACCAACAGATTTCAGAGACAGCACTTAACCCAGCAGTTGTGCTTAGAGGCTTCCAAACAGAGAACTCTCAAACTGCACTGCCCTCCCCTGCCAAGAAGCTGGGTTCATTTCTCCTCACTCCTGCTGCTCCTCGCTTGAAAATCCCCTGCATCTGTTTCTCAGGCTATTTTCCACCACGCTGCTTTACATAGTCTTAAGTGGATATTTAGTTAAATAGTTGATCGAGTCAAAGAAACAACCCCTTCTTCCTGATAACTTAAGAAAGCCTCAATTGCTAAAAAAAGAAAAGAAAAAAAGAATCAGCACTTAATAGTTTAAAAGAAATAAAGAAATAAAAAAATACTGCTCCCAGGGAAGCAAGGGCCTCCACCTTCCTGGGAATATTTAATTGAATAGCTAGATCTGTGGGGTCACATAAAAAATCTATTTGCTTATTTATGTAACAGACACTCAGGAAGCAGATATTTGTCAAAAGTTTCTACCAGGCACTGTGTTTCCTATTGGGCCTCACAGTAGTGAACAGAACTGCCACCATCCCTGTCCTCACAGGATTTAAAATCTAAAAGTTCAAGGGAAACTCTGCTAAGATCCCAACTGCTTATTTAACAAGAGCTTATATTTTGAAGGAGAATAGACTGCATATCTGAGATAAGAATGATCCTTCAAAAAAGAAAACACGACAAGAACAAATTCTTCCAGGGTTAGCTGGGAACAAGAAAAGTGGATGCCTGACACTTGAGTCCCTGGCCCGCTGGGAGAGCCCCGGCGGACTACAAGAGAAGGCTCAATGGCCTCCCTGGTGGTGCAAGGGGTTAAGTCTCAGCACTATGAAGCTGTCACCAGCCACTGTGGCATGAGTTCAATCCCCATCCAGGGAGTTGACCCACAAGGTGCAGCAGACCTCTCTTGACTCATCCGCTGCTCCCCTCAGCAGTGTATTTCAGTAGATCTGCCTGTTCTGCTCCTCACTCTGTCTCTGGTGAATCATCCCACCCTCCGCATCTCTGGCCTAGACCCCAGTTCTTGCATGCATAAATTAAAAAAAAAAAACTTTGGAGAAAAAAAAAAAAGAGAGAAGGTTGGATTTTACTAACTGGCTTCAGCACTAACCCAGGAGGACCAGGCTTTGTCCTCAGGAGGTTTGTTCTCGAGGCATTACCATCAGTCTGCAATGAATGCCATGGTCAAGAGCCCAATCTAGGGGGCTACTGCCCCTGCAATAGCTCAGAAGACAGTTCTAGAGCCACAGTTTGGCCCAGCCTGTACCCAGGGGGAGAGGCTCACTGAGCCAGTGGTCACTGTTCCAGAAAGAATATGGGGCAGCAGGACCAGGGAGGACACAACAGTGAAACAAGTGCTGGCATAGACTCTCTTCACAATGGCCCCTGTAACACTAGGCCTGAGAATTCAAGACCCCTTTCAAACTAGTTTGATGCAGGTGCAGGCCAGCAGCGCAAAGGAGACGCATCTCCAGTGCTGCAAAGGGGACTGACTACGGATCAGAATCAATTTAAAGCTTGCTTTGGAGACACTGCTCTTGAAAGATAGTCACCTTTTTCTTTGGCTCCAATTAGCAGAAGCCTGCCCCCCTCCCCCTAAGGGATCCCTGCTCACCTGCCGGTTCAGCCTTATGGACAAGATGTTGCTGGAGTAGCTGTAGTTACAGATCTCCGTGCCCTTCTTGAAGTGATACACGTTCATCTGCCGAGGCTTGGCGTGACTGACCACAACCACCAGGCTGCTGGAGAAGAGGCGCTCCACAATGTACACATCCGGGATCTCATCTGGAGGAGGTGACACGTGTCACATGCCAGGCAGCCACTCTCTGGAGCTTGCTGATGGCGCGCCCTCCCCCAGCACACATTTACAACAACCTTTCTTTCATGGTTCCCAAGGCAGCAGTTCCCAAGCCCTTTCAAGTATCACTCACGTAGAGAAAACACCAGTGGCCAGAACACAAAATCAGGGGGTTCCTGGCTCTCGGAAGGCACTCTGCTGGGTGGAACACCCCTCTGGGACACTGCTAGTGCTGTCAACTACATTTGGGAGTTCAGGACAATCTCAATCTACTCTCTCCCTGCGAGAGGTTTCAAAGGAGTGATCAGTGCGTGGGGGCCTCTGTTTTCAGGACTCTTGTGGGTCCGGTTGCTAAGAGGGGGACCAGGTGCAGCCTTGGAGGAGGACCAGGTAGCTAGACCTGCCCCCTCTCGACTGGACTGTGCTCTCCAGAAGCCCTTCCTGTTGAAAACAACCTGGACATCACTATTAAGACCAGGGCAGTTCGCCTGTGCTCAAAAGAAAGATGATAGGTGGAGTGTCCAGCACCTACAAACCAGGTTGAGGCCTGGAGACATCTGAGAACATTCTTTTCACATGTTTGCCCTTCTGGTGCTTGGGAACAGCACGGGGCAGAAACAGAGGAAAACATTCACCAACATGGTATCATAAAAAGATTATCTTACAAAAAAATTAGGAGCCAGGTAGGTCGTTTATCAAACCACTTTCTTTCCAAGAAATCCAAAGACTGTGTATTGTTCGGTTATGGTTTATAATGACAGAAATTACTACTTATCCTGAGAAAACAAGAGGGCCACATTCCTAAGCTGATTTTTAACAAATTATTCATTAGAAGTGTTTAACACCTTTGAGATGGGCTATGTAATTGGGATGATGTCACTCTATTAAAACAAAGGAAATACTCCCACGACTAAATATTACCCGTATTCTATGATGCCATGATTATGGCCGCCCCCCCAAAAAAACCCCTCATAAATCACCTTTTGGTTTAATGATTGTGCATGTCCCTACATAAAGAAGGGTCAACAGTATGATTTCAGACAAAGGATATCTTGATATTGAAAGAAAATGCTCCCTAAGCTTTTGCCAAATCTTACCAAGTGCTTTGTTGCAGTTTTGGAGAGCATGTGGAGACAGTGATTTTATTTTATTTAAAGATTTATTTATTTATTTTTATACAAGAACCAGGGTACAGGCCAGATGCGTGGGAGGGTGAGATGATTCACCAGAGACAGAGTGGGGAACAGAACAGGCAGACTGACTGAAATACACTGCTGAGGGGAGCAGCGGGCGAGTCAGGAGAGGTCTGCTTCACCATGTGAGCATCTCCGTGGCCGGCGGGGATTGAACCTGCACTGCAGAGGCTGTGGACAGCCTCACAGTATAGCACTCAATCGCCTGTACCACCAGGGAGGCCTGAGACAGTGCTTTTATATGAAATCTGAAAGATACTCACACCGCATGTTTGAAGGTTTAGGGAGGGAAGGCAGATGCTCAGGAAGACCAGAGATTAAAGTCTAGGGGGAGGGCCTCCCTGGTGGCGCAAGGGGTTAAACATAGCCTCTGCATCATGAGTTCGATCCCTGGCGGGCCAGGGAGTTACCCACATGGCGTGGCAGACCTCTCTGGTCTCGCTCGCTGCTCCCCTCAGCAGTGTATTTCAGTCAGTCTGCCTGCCTGCTCCCCACTCTGTCTCATCCCCCACACCTCTGGCCTATACCCCAGCTCTTGTAAGCATAAATAAACCTTTAAAAAAAAAAAAAGTCTAGGGGGAGGATTTGGTGTCCCCGGGACCTCACGCACACACTTACTGCTTCCATGGACTTGGTCCAGATGCTCCACAGAACTCAGAGAAAACAGCTTATAACCGGCTTTGGTTCCAATTGCGAGGGACCTGGAAGGACAGTGACAGCGTGGGAAGGACAGGACTACACTCCGACGGCAGATCTGCCTGAAGACAGACACCTTTTGGCCCCCAGTCTCACGGGAGGAACAGGTAAATACACGTCCTCAGGTGCTTAGCTAGTCAACAGCTCCCTACTTGGGTGCTTGTCCTGTCAGGTAAGCAGACACAGCAAAAGGGGAAAGGTCAAGGCCACTCCTCATGCACCTGTGCAATGGTTAAGCCTCTGTTGGCCTTCTCTCCCGCATACTGTACCCCAGTGGCTCGTCTGCCTGGATGTACATTACACTCACTTGGGAAGTTTTTAAAAAAGTACCGATGACTAGCTTTCTATTTCATTGGATTGCTTTTAAGGTCAGGTGGTGTGATGTGCAGCCAGGGTTGAGAAATGCGCTTTATACTGTACTCCACCAAGCAAGCATCATGGCCAACAAACCACACACCAAGAAAACATTCTGGAGCTGAGTGGGCTGGAAAAAAAAAATCTTGTTTCCTTCATTTTTTATTTTTCAACCGACAGATGAAGTCCGAGTGTGAATGCAGGTCTCCTTAGCTTCCGGATAAAAGCAAAGAGTCGATTTTGTTTGACAGCGGGGAATGCCCACCCTGCTTTGTCCTCAACACCTGAGTCAGGAATTTCCTCTAGAAAATCCTCAGAATGAGCAACTGACCAGATCCCAAAGTGTGGGAGCTAGAATGGACCTTACATTGGTCCTCAGTGGACCTAAAAATTAGCCCAACTTCCTTATTCCTTAATATTCCTTAGATAGTGAGCAAAATATCTGAAAAGGTGAGTTTCCATTTGCCACAGGGAAGCATAGATTAAAATAAACAGCTGAAAGCTAGAAACCCGGATGGCCATGCCTGTTGCCTGATGAACCTTAAAAAAGGTCACATAATTTTCCTTGGATTTTATTTCTACCCAAACGTTTGTTCTACCCTGTGACACAGGGCTAGAGACTATAATCAAGCTCTCATGGGCGTTGGTGCCCTCCGGCTGGCTGCATGGCCCGTGTGCTGAAATCTGCATAAGGCCAGCAGAGCACTGGGTGTCCAGAACTCCAGCCCCAGTGATGACAAACACTTACCAGAAAGCAAGCCAGCAGCATCTTACAACTTCAAAATACTCTCTGCAACGATTACTGTTTCTGAACTTTCTTCACATAAACGTTCCCACATAAATATAGATGCATTCAGTTGCAAGCTGCGGTTTTCAAGCTTGCGAGTAAGGAAAAAATGTAACTAGAATCCCATGCTATTAACCAGAGTGAGCAATTTAAAGTCATTTTCAAACATTAGCCCTCCTCCTGCAGCAGAACTACAGAAAGTTCTTCTGTTCCCTGAGAAAATGGCAATGGGATTACTATTATGTTTTAAACCGCAGCTCAGTGGCCACAAAGGACTCTGAATCAAGAGTCAGGAATTCAGACTAAAACCTTATTTTATCTAGAAAGCCTTTCTGTAGGAAGATAAGAGCAGCCTCACCATTCCTCATGGGCATAGTGTTTGGGACAAATACATATCACTGATCAAGTGAAAGGTGTATCCAGAGCCAAGCACAAAATAATGAGGGAAGGAGACTGGTAAAGGTTAGTTGTCTTCACAGACCTTCTTCCAGAAATACGAGAACCCAACTGAGCCTGTGCATACAGAAAAAGGCAGCAAGGCCCCTAAATGTATTTGGTAAGGGGCTGGACTTATTTTAAAATCCAGTGTCATACCCTCAATGGCTGCAAGCAAATGACTGTGAGAAAGACTTTTATTTATAGGCAAGACAGAGCTGCCCAGCAGGACCTTCATCCAAGAAAACAGAACTGACTGTAGGGACTAAGGACATTAACTTTCTAAGCACCCTACAGTTTGGAAATCACATTCCAACCCAATGACTACAGAAGCTGGGATTTATCTAAAGTTGACATCACTTAAAAAAAAAAGTAGTAAACAATTTGACCAAGCTCAATTTAGAACATTTACAACCCAAAAGCAAGCTAACCCCCCTCCTTAAACTGTGTTCAATTGAAAAGGAAAACACCCAGGCATTTCAACAGCCACCCTCTTTTGCAAAATGTTTCTTACAAAACATCAGAATTTTATTTCGATCATCATGTTTTGTAAAGTTGGGGTCCCAACTCAGGAAAACAATTCAGTGAGTCACAAACAGCATTAAAAAAAGAAAGTACTAGAGAGGAGAGCCCATAAAAAAGGTCAACCCCATTTTGTGAATTGCTTTTCAGTGACATTACATGTATATGGGTTTTGGGCGTATGGGTTTTGTAATATGTATTTCTTGTTGGTAACTGCGGTCAAGAAAAGCTTGAAAGTCACTCATGTAACCGAGCTGTCCAGCTACCCCATTACAGTTTTGGTTTTTTTCTTTCTTCAAACAAAGGCATATTGTTTGTCATTGGCTGTTTTTAAACAGAAACACAAAGGGAGTAGCAGCCAGAGCTGCTATGTACACCACGGCCTTAATTACACCACTGGACGTTCAATATTAGCACAGCCCAGCCATGGGCGGCCAGAGCACCAGCCCCAAGCTGACTCCAAACAAGCAACACAACCAAACTGGTGCAGCAGGAAGTGGGGACCTGGGAGGCAGTCACCCCGGCCTGATGCTCGGGATGCACATTCCAAGGAGATTATTCCCTCAGGGCCCCCGCACCCCGGTGAGCGTCTAACAACTCCAAGCAAAGAGGGAGGCGAACAGGCATTTGTTTTTAAAGGACAGGAGGCTCGAGAGGTCTGAAACACAATCCAGCAGCTCCAGGCACTCTGGCCAAAGTCCAAACCCCAACAGCAAGGTGAAACATGCAAAGTCCCGGCAGAAAAGCAACAGCCCGGAGTCCACTTCCCAGAGCAGGCGGCCAGGGCCCGGCCAGGGCCCGGCCCGGCCCCGCGCGCGGGGTGTGGACACACGGTCAGAAGAGGGGGTGCTGACCCCGGCGGGCGCAGGATGCCCTCCCCGGGGCCGGCCTGGCCGCTGGGATAGGCCGCCTCTCCGGCCGCGGCCCGGCCCAGATGCCACGTTGAGATGCTCAAGGGCAAATGGGAAAGTTGCTCCTGCACCCCCATCTTCCTGGGCCCGGCCCCCCTCCTGGGTCCGCTTGCAACTTCCCCTTCCCTCCCCACCTCCTTTGTTTTGCCACCACCCTCCCTCCCCGGCTCCCCTCCCCATCGTGGACCCCGGCCCCCCCTCGCGCCCCCATTCCCTGACCCTCTCCAGCCCCCCCTCCGCTGACGCCCGCTGCACCCCCGGCCCCCCCTTCTGGCGCCCGCGGGCGGCGGAGGGTGGGGCGCCGGGCCCCGCGGCTGGAGGGAGGCGGGGGCCGGGGTGGCGCGCGCGGGGTGGCCCCTGGGGCCGCCGGCAGCCGTCCCGCCCAGGCCCCCCAGGGGCGCAGGCCCGCGCCCCGCTCGCGGCCAGGGGCCCGCGGGCGGCACCCCGGGGCGCCCCTTGTCGCTCCCCGCCGGGCAGGGCGGGCGCCGGGCTTACGTGCAGTCCTGGTTGAAGGAGAAGCAGGTGAGCGCCGCGTCGGGCCCGCCCGGGGGGCCGTCCGCGGCCTCGGCCTCCATCGGGGGCCCGACCCCAGGAAGCCGCCGCGCGGAGCCGGGACAGCCAGCTCAGCAGCCCGCTGGCGCCGGCCGGCCCCGCCCCTCGCCCCGCCCCGCCCGCCAGGCCCCGCCCGCCCGCCCGGCGCCGGACCTCGCGGCCCCCTGGCCAATTGGGGACGGCGGTGGGCGGGATCTCCTCGTGGGCGCCCCGCCCCTGCCCCTGATGCGGCTCGCCATTGGGCGAGGGCGTTTGACGCACGCGCTGCTGGCCACGTGGTGGTGTTTTCATTGCCAGCTCCTCCCCGCGAAGCGCGAGCCTGGACGAGCTCGCGCCGCGGGGGGCGCCCGGCAGCTGCCCCGCAGCTGCGTCGCGGACGCCGCGGAGGGGACAGGCCGACGCCCTGGCTCCCACCCCCCCTACACCCCCCCCCCCACCAAGGCGTGGGCGACTCTCGGTCCATTAAACCTCGCGGAGCCTAGTAGCTGCGTTAGACGCCAAAGCCCCACCCTTTTGCAGAGTCTGCAAGCTGCCTGGAGGAAAGTCTCCAGGCCGGGGTGCTGGGGCCAGGCGCCTGGCAAGTGCAATTTGAAATTTGCAATTTTGCAATTTTGCAATCTTGCAATTTTCTGTAACCCATGTTAAAAAAGGTAAAAAGAAACTGGCAAATTATTTTATTCACTCCAATATGTCAAAGAATCATTGACAATCAATATAAAACTAATCAATCAACTAATTTAGATGATTGTTTTTATTGTCTTTAAGATCAGCATGAGTTTTGCATGTATAGCATACCTCAATCACATCAGTCATGTTTTAAATGCTCCCGTGGCTGGTAGCTAACTTACTGCTGCGAGGAGTTTGGAAGACTAAATTAGTGGGGAAGTTGCAGAGAAGAGGGAAGAGACAAAGCTGATTCCAAGGTTAGGAATGGCCCTGGCGGTGGGGGGACTCTTCTGACATGCCCCGCATTGTGGTAACTCTGCTGTCTACTTCGATTCTTAGAAAACGTGGGGAAAGTATAATTTTTCCCAATTTACATCCAACTGCTAAATAATCTGTGCTTGGTAACACCATGGGTGGTAGAAAGTCGATTTGTCTCATTTCAAGACCCATGCGCCAAAGCCTCTGCTAGAGAGTATTTGGCAAAATCTGTATGACCTTAGCTGAAAAAAATAATTAAAATATACATGCGGTGGTGTGTTTTATGCGTGGGATGAAATCTTGAAGAGAGTGTTAGGGGGAAAAGGATGTCCTAAAGCTAATTCCATACAGGCTTTGTGGACTCCACCCCCACCCCAGGCCAAAGCCAAAACACTGGGAACTCCAAATCCCATCACCACCAAAGGGAAGGTGGCTGGGACCTGAGGGTGGGATTAAGCAGCCAGGTTGATATAAAAGGCAGACACGTGGGCTTTGGGGGAGTCCCCCATTTTGGCTCTCCACCAGCTCGCAGTGTCAGGCCAGCTCGGAGAGTGCTTTTTGGGTTTCCAAGTTGGCGGATCAGGTAGGACGCATTAAAGACTTTATTTCCCTATTTTCTCCCTGAGTTGTACATTTTCCTTATTTCCTTTTCCCTTGTAAATAAACCTTTTATTAACCTTTAGTGTGTGCCTGTAGTGGAGTATTCATAAGTCCCTTGTAAGCGCCGGTGAGGACCCACAGCCAGGCAACCCGTTCAATATCGGGGCTGCCCTATAACAGCAGCACCATCCCAAACTCACATCATTCAAGATGAATCCTGACAAAGGCTCTCCCTTCCCAAGGTAAATAACATGTTGCCAAGTAGAAATACCATCAACATAGTTTATGACTCAGTAGCTCTGCTACTTTTGAATTTATATGATGCCTCACAAATTTTTAATTCGTGTATTTTCAACTTTGGAGAGGAACTGATATTTTAATTATTGCTATACTCCAGCATTTCAAATTGGTATAATTCAAATTTATTTGTTTTGTGACAAAACTATATTTATATGAAATTTGGCCCTAGAATGGATGCTGAGGACCGCTGTTTCACTTAAAGCTTTTTTGGTTGGATTTCTGGTTTTGGTTTTCTGAAATGCAAATGCAACAGTTTCTTCTCTCAACTTTATTGTTCTTTCTTTTACTGACTTAAAAATAGTTCTGCTCCTACATCCACAGATGTTCTTTGCTCTTTAGTTGATTGTCAGGTATTGTATAAACCAGGGCAAGCAAAAAGGGCTGCTGTTTGTAACCTTTTAGATCAAATGTGCTTCTCCTCCTGCCTTCTAGCTTGGCCTAATGCTATCGTCCTTTTTAGTCTGTGTAGAAAACCAAGAGCTCTGGCATGCTAAGTGCCAGGTTGTTGGCAAAATTACAGAGCACCAAGAGGGCTTTTAAAGTAGAAGCTTTATTGTCAAACTCCACCATATTAATGGGGTAGAGTTGGGAACTGGTGCTAGTTTTGAGCAGAGTGTTTCATGATAAAAAGCTGTGTCTTAGGCAGATAAACTTGGCAAGGGTGTGCAGTACAGATTAGAAGGGAGGATGGTTTAGACTAATGTAAAATTCTAGGAGTGAAGGGCTAAGTGAAAGGATAGCTTGTTGGATGCCAGCAAAACCAGAAAGACTAGGACAAATCCAAGACTTTAAAAAATGGAAATATTTGTCATATAATCTAGTTTAAGGCATACAATATGCTTTTTTAAGATTTATTTATTTATGCATACGAGAACTGGGGTGTAAGCCAGAGGTGTGGGGGGTGAGAGGATTCACCAGAGACAGAGTGGGGAGCAGAACAGGCAGATCTACTGAAATACACTGCTGAGGAGAGCAGCAGGCACGACAGGAGAGGTCTGTTGTGCCATGTGGGTGTGGGTGCTGCACTGGCTGCCTGTAGCTTGATAGCACTGTGTCTCTAACCCCTGCGCCACCAGGGAGGCCTTAAGGTGTACAATTTGTTGATTGATACTTTTATATATTGTAATATCACTGTCACTTTCACAATAATTTAGCACCTCTGTCAACTCACACCAAAATATATATTGAGTCAGAAAAGACATATAAATTGAAAAGATCGTGTAGGCCACAGAAGTGAACCCATGTGTAATTTGAAATTTTCTGGAAGCCGTATTAAAAAAGGTAAAAAGAAACTGGCAAATTATTTTATTCACTCCAATATGTCAAAATATCATTGACAATCAATATAAAAATAATCAACTAATTTAGATGATTGTTTTTATAGCAAAGTCTTTAAGATCAGCATGAATTTTGCATGTATAGCATACCTCAATCACATCAGTCATGTTTTAAGTGCGCCGGTGGCTGGTAGCTAACTTACTGCTCCGAGTGTTATAGGGCAGCCCCGATACTGAACAGGTTGCCTGGCTGTGGGTCCTCACCCATGCACTTACAAGGGACTTATGAATACTCCACTACAGGCACACACAAAAGGTTAATAAAAGGTTTATTTACAAGGGAAAAGGAAATAAGGAAAATGTACAACTCGGGGAGAAAATAGGGAAATAAAGTCTTTAATGCGTCCTACCCGATCCGACGACCTGGAAACCCAAAGGCACTCTCAGCACTGACTGGATGCTGGGAGCTGGCGGAGAGCCAAAATGGGGGACTCCTCCAAAGCCCACGTGTCTGCCTTTATACCCACCTGGCTGCTTAACCCCACCCTCAGGTGCCAGCCACCTTCCCTTTGTTGGTGATGGGATTTGGAGTTCCCAGTGTCTTTGGCTTTGGCCTGGGGTGGGGGTGGAGTCCACAAAGCCTGTATGGAATTAGCTTTAGGACATCCTTTTCCCCCTAACAGGAGGAGTTTGGAAGACTAAATTTGTGGGGAAGTTACAGAGAAGAGGGAAGAGCCAAAGCTGATTCCAAGGTTAGGAAAGGGGAGGTCTCGTGCCATTTTCAGAAACCAGCTCTTTGGGCCAGTTCAGGAAAGAGCTCATCTGATCCTCATTGAAACAGATTCAGGCCTGGAGAGGTGAGCAAAGGAAGAAAGGGCTCCTCTTCCCAGCTCCTCCCTTCCTGTGAATGATCTGTCAGTTTCCTCTGGGCTCATGGGCCACACCCACTACCACCCAAGTGGAAGTGACATCCTGGGGCTGCCTCCTCCAGGCTTGTTTTCCCCAAGAAAGCACAAGATCCTGTAACGTTATATAAATGCATATCATATAATCTGTATTTCTTTTATATAAACTCATATGTTTATATAAAATGTTAACATTTTTTATTTTTTAAAGAACAGAAGAAGTACGTTTGGGGACTGGATGTGGTGTGGGGAGGGCCAGTCTGTGACCTCAGTAGCATCAGCAGCCTCTTTGAGAGGTTACACCCTCCAAAAAAAAATTCTCAGAAGTCCATTTCTATAAAAAGCAGAGGGAAAAGGTTATAAATACATTTGGAGGTGCTGAATTCATTTAATGTTAGGATGAATTTTCTTTTTGTAAGCCCTAGTTGTTGGTTCTGTGAGAGAGCAAAGTCTTGATGTGAATGCTCACGTCCAGCATCCTAATCCTCCCACCAAGTTTCACTGCTAAATAACAGAAGACAAGGATTTGGGGACAGGAAGAGAGCTCAACGCTTTACCACCGTGGGAACACAGTTTCCGCTTCTTCTCCTGCTTCCCGTTGACATTCTTAAATGTCTATCTTTTCCCAGACAAAATGCTCATTATTTCCAGGCAAACAAACAGTAAGTCAGCGAAATCTAGGCAAATAAAGCCAGACTCTGGGAATCCAGCATCCTTGCTAACAAAATTGCAGGCCACAATTCAGTGCATGGGAAAGGTTTCCTATTTGTGTAACAATAAGGTTGTAATTTAAAAATGCTGATTAGGGCATGCACAGGGCATTAACAGGGGAAGTTGGAAATGAGACAACTCCTCCTGCGTCCTGTCTGACGCAACCTCGTGTCACCCAATATGGTTGTCTCTAACACCCAGCCGTCTATAATTAGAATAACTACTAGGTGAGCAAGCTACTCCTGTCCTCTTTGTGTAAAATCCCTTCTATTTTTATAAAATCAAGTCACAGGATATAATCTCCTTTCCTCTTTTCTGGTGTATTTCAACACTCAAACTGGGAGCGGAGACAGAATAGAGCCCACAGGAACAGGGCCTGGTGGTACTCTGAGAGAAGAATAAGGCAGCAGGGCTTGGGGGACAATAGAATGGACAAGACTTGGGGTGGGGGACAGTTCTAGAGTAGGAGGGGAAGTCTAGAGAGTGTTGGACCTTAGGGTGATACCTGGGAAAGGCAATAACCCCTTTGAGTTGGCAAACAAGGAGACCCAGCCAGCGGCATGCTGGATAGCAGGCACAAGGGGGCTGTTTCCACTTGTCACCATAGCACAGCCTGTGTGGGAGAGCATGGCCCTGTAAGTGATCAGTCCCTGTTGTACACTCTGCTTCCCAAATGGAGCCATTGACTCTGGCTTTATTGATTTAAAAAAAAAATAAAAAAAGGGAAAATAAGGAGCAAAAACCAACCATCATTCTAATATTCCTGGACTTACACATCTACTAGCAAGAGTAAGAAACAATGGTATTTCACTAAAGAGTGAGGCTGTGTCTTTGTCTCCATTCTCTCTTCACATCTGTCTTATTTTTGCTTCTAGAATCATCCTCCTAAAACCCGAAGTCAGATCCTGACTTCTGCATAAATATTTGCTGACTTGCTGGTATGCATGAAGACAGTAACATCCGCAGACACACATTGAGCGAAGTGTCTGTTGTCCAAGACCATGGAGGGAGGTTCAGTCATGGGGTTTTTGTTCACAGGGACATGTAAAAACCAGCCAAGAGTGCAGACAAGGGTTCAGCAGGTCAGCCAATCCCCGGATTTAGGCTCTTGAGTATAATTATAGATACTGTGTGGAAATGAAAACAAAGTTTTATAGAAAGCTTGACTTAAAGCTTTGCTCATCTGCTGTTGCGACAGGAACTTTGTTGCTGCTTTGCTGCGGGAACACGACGAGGGACACAGCAGTCGTGGAGCAGGTTTGCAAGGCAAGACTCTGCTACTTGAGCAGAAGTTCTTGTGCCATTTATTGAAAGCACACAGGCTAGTAAAAGCTGATCATGTGACAATGGCATGAAGAATAAAGTCCGGAGGGTGGGCTGGGAATGGGGGACGAAGTTTTACGAGGGACAGGGAAGGGGACAACGTGACCCTACATCAAAAGCCATTTGCGTCAGCAGAGTATTTGATGTTATCACAGGCAGAGTTATCCCAAGCCCACCATGGCGACAGTCACGTAACCAGGTCAACGGCGGCCTGGGCGTCAAGGAATGCTCTGCTGTGATTTGTAGATAGCAAATAGCTTACAGTTGCCCATGAGTGGCCAGCTAGTAGCCAGCTCATAGCAACCCAGTCTGCTCATTTTTTAAAGATTTATTTATGCATACAAGAATTGGGGTACAGGCCAGAGTTGTGGGGGTAAGAGGATTCACCAGAGACAGAGTGGGGAGCAGAACAGGTGGACCTAATGAAATACACTGCTGAAGGGAGCAGCTGGCGAGATAGGAGAGGTCTGCTGCGCCATGTGGGTAGCTCCCTGGGATCGCTTGATAGTGCTGAGACTTAACCCCTGCGCCACCAGAGAGGCCCTCATCCTTTCTTTCATTTGATGCTCACAACCTCTGTCCCATCCAGGAGATTTTATTCCTGTCATGTCACTGTGTAACCCAAGGCTGAGGGGCGTCAGAAGGTCCCAGGGAGGTTTGTGATGGAGAAGCCATCACCCAGTCTCCGTCACAGGTCCCTGGGTTGCCAGTTCATGCTGCCACTCCAACCCAAGGCTGATAGAGAATCATCACCTAAGCCTGCTCTTCACCCTGTAAAGGACAGAGAGGCCAGGGGGAGAAAGACAGGTCACACTGCCCAGGGTGTCCCAGGTCAAGTGCAAGGACTAAGGCTTTGCTCACCTTTGCCAGGGGAGCTATAGAAGTATTTAAAAGCATCTTTTGCTCCCAGCAAAGGGTTTTCTTGCGCTCCTGGGCAGGGATAGCTGTTAGCAAAGGTGCTGTGTGGGTGGGGAGTGGCCCTGGGTGTCAGAATTCTTCACCTCTGGGAACAAAGTGATTTCCAAGGTCTTAGTGGAACAGGCAGGAGGGTTCAGAAGCCCACGACTCTTGGTCAGCAGTGCCACCTAGTGACTGGGGGTGGCTAGTTCCCTGCTAGTGTGCCTTGAAGGTGGTTACTGCCCACAGCTGATCCCCAAAAGAGTTCCCCAGGCTCCCCATCTCCTGAAAACCCTCTATTGTCTGTCCATGGAAATCATGGGTCTCCACAACTTCCTCCGAAGGGGAAAAGCTTGGAAGGACGTTTTGTATTCACTTGAGTTTTCGCATTCACTCGACACATTTCTTCTTCTTTTTTTTTTTTAAGATTTATTTATGCATACAAGAACTGGGGTCCAGGCCAGAGGTGGGGGGGTGGTGGGGGGGTGGTGGTGAGAGGATTCACCAGAGACAGAGTGGGGAACAGAACAGGGGGCGCCACTGAAGTACACTGCTGAGGGGAGCTACACCATGTGGATCAGCTCAGCTTCATAGTGCTGAAACTTAACCTCTTGTGCCACCAAGGAGGCCCCACTTGACACATTTCTATCAAGTTCAGGTTATGCATGACCATGTTGCCTTGGGCAAAATAAACACAAATCCATTTTTAGGACATGGGGACCATAAACAAGAAAGATAAATATGGGGTATCTTAGATGGCCATGAGTATCGAGAAGAATAAAGTCATGAAAAGTCTTCAAAAGTGTTGGGGGCAGGTAGACGTGGCGTGGGGTGGCATGGGAGGCCCCCCTGAAAGTTTCTCGAAGACCTGAAGGAGAGAAGGGAATAGGGTTTCAGCCAGATAGGGGAAGTGTTCCTAGTTGAATAAAACACAGGAGCTCATCCACATTGTGTGTGGAGGTGGGGGGATATGTGGGGGAGGGGGAGGGTGGGGCTAGGATGGCCGGAGCAGAGGGAGGGGATAAATGAATTGGCAGAGAGGTCAGAATGGAAATGCTTGGGTGTGGGGTAGGGATGAGAAACCACCCAAAATTGTGACTTATCTTTGCACAGAATCCCCAGGCAGCTGGGCTGATAAAACACTGAAGGTTTCCCAGAAGATTTCACATTTCACATTAGCACAGAGGAAGCTGCAGACAGCCCAGTATGGGGCTTATTAAATGTTATCAAGTACTTTTCCAAGCTCTTTCTTCTAGGCACTTCTACCAGCTTCTTGTGAGACCGGAGCAAGTGGCTCAGCCCCTAACAGCTGCCTTGATACCCTGACAGTTGCTCCAAGGCCAATGCAAGGCCAACAACAGAAGGCAGCTTTCCCCAAGGCCACCCTGCAGCTGTCAAATGACTTATTCTTTCTTATCTGGGCCTTGCCCCCACTAGACACTCCCCCTCCTGCCAGCTCCCCAACAAAGATTTCTAAGCTATTATTTTTTTTTTTTAGATTTATTTTTATTTATTTATGCATACAAGAACTGGAGTATAGGCCAGAGGTGTGTGTATGGGGGGAGGGGTGTGAGAGGATTCACCAGAGACAGAGTGGGGAAAAGAACAGGCAGATTGACTGAAATACACTGCTGAGGGGAGCAGCAGGCTACACAGGAGAGGTCTGCTATGCCACAAGGTCAGCTCCCTGGCCACAGTGCACTGACTTTAACCCTTGCGCCACCAAGGAGGCCCTACCCAATTATTAAACCCCTCTTCTTGGCCCCCCACCCTGACCTGATCCCTATTTCTTCTCCCTTTCTTGCCTGAGCTTCACTTAGTACAAACCCTAGTAAAAGCCGCTTCCCACAGCCTCTTACTGAGACACCCCAGGTTAATGGGGTGTACAGGCTCCCTTGTTGCCTCAGCTAATACAGCTAACACCGACAGGGTGAACTTGGTGGTCTTTCCCAGGGCGGGGGGTGTTATCAGCCCCTGCTGATACCTAGAACTACATGTAGGCAGAGTTGGATAAAATGATGACATCTTACTACAAAATTCCGGGAGTCTAAAGTTGAGGCCTTGTGCCCCGCACACGATGGCCTGTGCACCAGTGGGGAACCGGAGCATGATGAACAAGGGGGTGGAGTGTGCTGTGAAATATTTTTAAAATAGAAAGTGTGCTGTTCATTTAAGCAAATAGGAAGTGTCGGGTCCCTCCTGCAGCCAATGGTTTGGGCTGCTCTTGTGGTCTGGGCCTGGTGGGTTTGATGGGGCTTCAGCCCCTCCCCCCTACACTGGGCCCTCTGAGGCCCTCTTGTCCATGCATGCCTGTTTCCTGGGCACTCCTGAGTTGGAGGGGCCTGCCACGGCCACTCCCACAAGTCAGACTTGCATCTTAGTGGGCTTGTGGCCCCCGCAGAAGCAGAAGATGTACAGGAGGCATGGGTAAGTAGAGGCAGAGGCAGAGTAGGAGGCCAGTGTCCTGGCCCAGGTGAGGGAGGATTACTCCTAAAGGTAGGTAGCTGGGAAAAGAGGCAGCGGCCCTAGGCATTTCCGGTATGGCAATGGGGAGATTCTGGTCAGTGTGCATAGCGGCTGTGGGTGTAACTGGAGTTTCCTCAAGCCTCACTGGCCTCTGAGTAGAAGTGAGGTGGTGGCCTTGGTGACCCCAATTTCAGTGGCTCCGCTACTTCGCATATCCAGAGACCTGGCTTTTGGGTGAACCCTCAGCCTCAGAGACACCCCTAATTCTTGCCAGGATGGTTGATATCTGGGGTGACAACTTTAACGTGGGTTTTTCCTAGAACTTCTGCTTTTATTGAAATAATCATGTGTTTTCTCTGCTCTTACGTTAATGTGGTAAATGACATTGACTAGTTTATCTGTTGAGATGAAATTCGTATAAATTAACCTTCGGGTTTTTTTTTTTGTTTTTTGTTTTTTGTTTTTTTTTTTTTGGCAGCACTGTTTGTTGTCTGGTTCCATAACTTGGGGCACATTAATAGGTATTGATTTAACACCACTGGGGCCTCTCTTGAGACAGAGCAACCCAGAAAGAAAACCTCAAAATGTGCAGGAGCCTCACATATCAAACTCTTTGATCTGAAATGTATATGTATAAAGTATCTGTCATTTCTGGAAACATCTTAAGAAATAGAGAGGCAGTGCCAACCTCCAGAGTTGATCACTAGACCTTCTAGCACAATTATTACTATTTTTAAAAGATTTTATTTAGGGTCTCCCTGGTGGCGCAAGGGGTTAAACATTGCACTATAAAGCAATCTGCAGCCTCTGCAACACGAGTTCAATCCCCAGCTGGCCAAGGAGCTACCCACATGGCAAGGCAGACCTCTCCTATCTCACCCTCTGTGTATTTCAGTAGATCCGCCTTTTCTGCTCCCGACTCTGTCTCTGGTGAATCTTCTCACCCCCCACACCTCTGGCCTGTACCCCAACTCTTGTATGCATAAATAAGTAAATCTTAAAAAAAATTTATTTATTTATGCATAGAAGAACTGGGGTGTAGGCCCGAGGTGCGGATGGTGAGAGGATTCACCAGAGACAGAATGGGGAGTAGCATAGGTGGATCTACTGAAATACACTGCTGAGGAGGGCAGCGGGTGAGACAGGAGAGGTCTGCTGTACCATGTGGGTCAGCTCCCTGGCGGGGGATTGAACATAAGCTGCCATGGAGGGCCGTTGCAGTGGTAGCGTCTAGCACGATTATTTTATATTCTTCTCCAACACATGTCTGCATGCACTGAACAGCCCAGTTCTTGATGTGTGAGTGAGGCCCTTCTTTTTACAAGCAGAAGTCTCCAGCGTGCCACACTGCTGAGTCTGAAGACGCCAATGTCTTTAAGCTTTGAAGAATAAGCAAGGCCAGTAGCCTCTGGCCAGCAGGCCTAATTGGCAGTCAGTGTCAAGACTAAGGCTAGATAAGAATGCAGTCTAGGTCAGAGGAGTATGAAATGATCCCAGAGAGATGATTACATTGAATAATTCTCCATTTTCCATGTCTCAGCCACCTGGCCTAGCAGTCTGCTCTACATCCTTAGGTGGGTAAAGGTGAGTTCATTGTACATCAGCTTTCCACAGAGGACTCCACAGGTTTCTATTCCTGTCACTGAATTAGATTTTGCCAGCAGCGGAAATGCGTGGTAAAGATCTTTTGATAAAATGACACATTGCGGACCTTCAACCACTAAATGCTGAACAGCACTTAAGAGTAGCAGCTGGTTTTAAGCGCCTGTTTACGGAGAGTGGCTTGAGTAACTACAGCTGACCCTCGGACTACAAGGGGATTGAGTCAGCAGCCTCTGGCCAGCAGGGCTGATGGGCAGTCAGTGTCAAGACCAAGGTTAGATAAGAAAGCAGTCAAGGTCAGAGCAGTGTGAAGTGATCCCAGAGTGAGATGACTGCATTGAATAATTCTCCATTCTCCATGTCTCAGCCATCTGGCCCAGCAGTCTGCTCTGTACCCTTAGGTGAGTAATATGCAGTAATCCTGATTTATGTGCACCCTCCAACTCTGTGGGGTCTGCGTTTGTGGATTCAACCCAGGATGACCACGGTAGGTTGAATTGGTGAATGCAGGACACATGGGTAGTGGACCCACAGTTTGTTTTTTAAGGGTCCACTGTAGCTGCATCATTTTTATTGGGTTGATCTGCAAGCGCCTGCAGGACAAACTGGCTTGGTGTGTGAGTTGGCAGGACAAAGGGGCCCATGAGTCTGCTGTGACCCCACTGGGATTCTGGCACTGAGCACCTAAGGGTGCAGAGCAGACTACACCATTCTTTTTTATGAGTGTATAATATTCCACTGAATGTAGATACCACAGTCTGTTCATCCATTCATCAGATGATGGACATTTGAGTTGTTTCCACCTCTTAGCTATTGTGAATAGTCTGCTATGAGCATGTGTGTGTATGCAATTGTTTGAGTATCTGTTTTTCCTTCTTTTGGTATATACTTTGGAGTGGAATTGCTGGGTTATAAGGTAATTCTATGTGTAACATTTTCAGGCACTTCAAAGCTGTTTTCCGCGAGGCTGAAGCAGTGTGCATTTCCATAGCAATGTACCAGGCTCCAATAGCTCTACTTCCTTGCCAACACTTGTTATTTTCTGCTTTCATTTTAAAAATTATGGCATCGTGGTGAAGAACACTGAATTTTTATGCCATGCTTTCAAAGTTGCAAACCCTTGGGATGCCCCGGCAAGGCTGGGTCCTCTCCCCTGCCTCTGCCCCCACCTACCCGCCTCCAGAGCCGAACCATGCTGTGTTCTCAAGGTTCCATCATCCAGCCTGGGCCACACTGTGGCATCTTGTTCAGCTTTAACACTTAGTCCATGGAACCAAGTCAAAGGATCAATATCTGAAGCAGACTCTGAGCGGCCCTCACTGGTCTATTCCTTTTTTTTTTTTTTTAAGATTTATTTATTTATGCATACAAGAACAGGGGTATAGGCCAGAGGTGTGGGGGTGAGAGGATTCACCAGAGACAGAGTGGGGAACAGAACAGGCAGACTGACTGAAATACACTGCTGAGGGGAGCAGTGGGCAAGATAGGAGAGACCTGCTGCACCATGTGGGTTTCTCCCTGGCCGGCTGGGGATCGAACTCGTGCTGCAGAGGCTGTGGATTGCTTCATAGTGCGGTGCTTAACCCCTTGCGCCACCAGGGAGGCCCTGGTCTATTATTTCCATTCTTTTATCCCCCTGGCTTCCACCATCAATTCTCCAGATATGCCAGGACGTGGCGCTCTGCAGCTGGAGATCCACAGCAGCAGTTTCTCCCTGCTAGGAAAGTGCCACGCAGCTGGTACAGGAGAGGCAGCTTTGGGAATTGGAGTCTTTGGCTCCCTTGACTGTGAACATCCTGTGATTATCAATGAGGAAATGCCTTGCGGGCAGGTGGTAGCTGCATCCTGGGCACATGGTAAGTAGATGGGATTGAGGAAAGATCCAGAGTCATCCGTGAAGAAGTAGCTGCTGAAGTCCTGGGAGACAGTAAGATGGAAAATGTGTCAGCTGGCATGGAATGGGAATGAAACACCCTGGCTTGATGTTGCTCATATTCCTTTATTTATTTATTTTTAAAGATTTATTTATTTCTATACAAGAACCGGGGTACAGGCCAGATGTGTGGGAGGGTGAGAGGATTCACCAGAGACAGAAACAGGGAACAGAACAGGCAGACTGACGAAATACACTACTGCTGAGGGGAGCAGCGGGCGAGACAGGAGAGGTCTGCGGCACCATGTGGGCATCTCTACGGCCGGTGAGAATCGAACTGGTACTGCAGAGGCTGCCAACAGCTTCACAGCGCTGCGCTCAACCGCCTGCACCATCAGGAAGGCCCCTTGAATATTGCTTTAATTTTACGAGCACTATTAGGAAAGGGGCTGGCTTGTGGGCAGCTCTAAATGACACGTTGCTGATGAGTGTTCTCCCTCTGCTAGAAATGGAAACGTGGCCTGGTCCATGCTTGTTGGCTAAAACTGAGCGCACCGGCTCACTGTGGTACCCATGACCACGTGACCTCTTACGTTCCTTGTTGATGGCAAATAGACAGGAGGAATAGAAACTGGAATGCTTTTCAAAAACACAACTGAGCGTTTTCTCAGCTGCATCTCTAAAGGGGGTATTATTTTAACTTTTCATTTTTTCTCTGAGCTTAGTTGGCAGGTCACTAATTATTTAATTAATTTTTTTACATTTCAAAAAGACAGGTTTATTAGGAAGAGTGCAAAGGAAGAGAGGCACCTGCATTCTCACAGGTGGGCAGGTGAGCTCTTGTTAATTATTTTATTTGTTTTTTTTTTTGTTGTTGTTTTTTTTTAAATTTTCTAGAGGCATGTGTTATTTATTTGTTTGTTTGTTTGGTTGGTTGGTTTATACAAGCACTGGGTACAGTCAGAAGCACAGGAGGGTGAGAGAATACACCAGAGCCAGAGCGGGGAGCAGAGCAGGCAGAAGGACCAAAGTACACTGCTGAGGGGAGCAGCGGGCCGCAGGAGAGGTCTGCGCACCTTGTGGGACCCTCCTCCTGTGGCCGGGGAGCAGCCGGGGATTGAACCGGCGCCACAGAGGCCGCGGGCAGCTTCGCAACCCAACGCTCAACCGCTGCGCCACCGGGGAGGCCCACTTGTTAATTATTTTAATCGAAGTTTGTTCTAAAGTTGATTTAAGGACCTTTAAGAATGCTATCAAGTGGAAAAGACATTTCAGAATACTTGAAGTGGCCATGTCCTAGACCCTCAGTTCGCTCAGCTTCTTCCCCTGGGATCTGCTCCCACACGTGGGGGTTAAGTTGTCTCAGTCTACAGACAATCCCGTCCTTAGCTCACTCTCTGGAAGGTTCTGCCTGCCTCTGACTTTCAGCTGTGACCAACACGCACTTCGTTGGCACTTCCCCTGATAGGTTCTCTCTCTTCTGAGCTCCTGCCTGCCTCAGCAACTCCCAGGGAATAGCAGGAGAGGCCTTTTATAAAATGAGATTTATTCTACATAGAGGACAGAATCACTTGTTTGTTTGTTTGTTTGTTTATATCCAAAGGGCAGGTTTATTATAAAAAGGGAGAAAGAGTAAAGGCACTTGCCCCACCAGTGGGCAGAAAGAGCTGCCCCTGAAAGGTTTGTTAAGAGAAGCCTGCATAGGGCCTTCCTGGTGGAGCAGGCAGTTGCGCGCCGTGCTGTGAAGCTGTCCTCAGCCTCTGCAATGCAGGTTTGATCCCAGCCAGCCAGGGAGAAACCCACATGGCACAGCAGACCTCTCCTGACTCACCCGCTGCTCCCCTCAGCAGCGTTTTTCGTCAGTCTGCCTGTTCTGTTCCCCGATCTGTCTCTGGTGAATCCTCTCACCCTCCCGCATATCTGGCCTATACCCCGGTTCTTGTATAAATAAATCTTAAAAAAAAAAAAAAAAGAGGCCTGTGTAGCCCCAGGTGGGCAGCCTTGGGCAGAGAGCTGCTGCTGCTGCAGCAAAGGAAGGAGGTTGGTGACGAGAAGCACTTGCATAGGCACATGTGGGCAGGGGAGTGCCCAGGATCACTTGTTGTGCACCATTTTATGCATTGACTATTGTGGGATAAGCTCCTACTTTCCATTCTTCTATTCTCCCAATCCATGAACATAGTATGAACATAGATTGATAGGTCCTCTTGACCTATTTAATCGTTTCCCATGAACACATCACCCATTTCTTTCTACCCCCAGGGGGTTTAATCACATTTGCCTGTATATTTTTTCAAAGCTGTTGTCATCACCTGAAGTTATCTAGGTTTGTTTATTTGATTACGTGTTTACTTTCTATTCCTGCATCTGGAGGGTAAGCTTCATGAGGGCCGTGTCTTTTGTGTCTTTTCCCAGCATCTACGGTAATGCTTGACCACCTAGGAGGATCTCCCAAAATGCTTGCTGATCAATTTTATTATTAGAATGAAGTAAGTCAAATTAATAAAAAAAAGCAAAAATAAAAAATTCTAATAAATAATATGACTAAATAATAAAAATCAGTAATTAAAACCATACAGAAATTAGCTTTCCATGACCTCATCAAACTGTCATCTTTGCCTCTGTTGAATAATGATACTATTCAAACTTAACTACTATGACTAATGTCAATCAACTATATTAGTGACTCTCAAACTTTTGGACCCTCTTATGTTCTGAAACATTATTGAGTGTCCCAAACTTTTGTTTATGTGGGTTATGTCTATTTTTGTATAGTACAACAGGAATGGAAACTGAAGAGTTCAAAATACTTTTTAACTTATCCCTTGTATACAAGCAGGGCCTCCCTGGTGGCGCAAGGGGTTAAGACGCAACCTATGAAGCTATCTGCAGCCACTGCAGCATGAGTTCGATCCCCGGCCAGGGAGCTGACCCACATGGTGCAGCAGTGGATTTATTTACATAAATAAATCTTTTTTTTCAAAGATGTATTTATTTATATAAGAGCTGGGGTATAGGCCAGAGGCATGGGAAGGGGAGAGGATTCACCAGAGACAGAGTGGGGAGCAGACCAGGCAAACAGACCGAAAGCACTGCTGAGGGGAGCAGCAGGCGCGACAGGAGAGGTCTGCCACGGCATGTGGGAATCTCCTTGGCCAGCCGGGAATCGAACCCATGCTGCAGAGGCTGCAGACAGCTTCACAGTGCAGTACTCAACCCGATATGCCACTGGGGAGGCCCATAAATAAATCTTTTTTTTTTTTTTCATAAAAGGAGAGGGGTGAGGTCTTCATCAGTAACACCCAGGACAGTCATGCATTGATTAACAGTGGGGTTACATTCTGAGAAATGTGTCACTAGACAATTTCACCATTGTGTGACCATCATATGATGTAATTACACAAACCCAGCAGGTGTTGCCCTGGCCCGAGGCTGCGTGTAGAGTTTGTCCAGACCATGGTCACATATGTGGTCTGTCCTTGATCTAAATGTTAAGCGACACGTCACTGCAGTTCTTCCTGACCTAAGCTTCCCCCACTGGGCAGCTCTCCAAATGTCTCCAAAAGCCTAGCTCTCCACTGGGCCCTATTTGTGGTTATTCAAGGGGCTCCCATAAAGCCCTCTGCTTTGCATAATTTTCAAGCTCCAGTGCAAAATGGAATGCAGGGTCCTTTGTTCTAAGGCAGGGAAAAGTGCTGTGAAAGGCACTAAAGTTTTAAAAAACATTGTGTTATGTATAAAACATGAACATGAACATAAATGTTTAATTTGCCAAAATGATATGTTGATGTCAATTTTTCTATAATACAATTTGTTAATGTGATACTTGATCATTATGTTTTTCTGGCTTTTTTCTGCAAATTCATTTACTAGGTCATAAATCTTCATACTTTCAGCAATTTCATGTTTAACTGATGTGATTGAAATGTCAACTGCTCTTGACAAATGCTGGATTGCAAATAATTTTTAATTTTGAGAAGGATTATTCTGCAGATGCGAGTTTTGGTGTCTTGTTTTAGCTCCATAAGTTACAGATATCAGAGGAAGCATTAAAGATGTCTCTGTACAAATTCACAATTCAACTTCAGACTTACACAGAACTGATGAACATGGATAGGAAGAACTTTGGTAGATCTATCAATCCATTGATTTATTTTGGAAATGTAGTGTCAATTTCTGGAAAGATGGAAAGGAACTGAAAGACATGATTCCAGGTTTCTTAACTTTTCCTGAAGATTTTGCAATTGGGGAAGAGGGGTAGGAGGGAGCTCGCGCTTGTATAATTTACCACTCTTTGCCTCTTAAAACACAGCCATGTATTAGTTGTTCCATCTTAAGACTTGATAACAAGAAAAGGACCTCTTTAAAAAAAAAAAGCAGGTTGAGGGGCCTCCCTGGTGGTGCAGGGGTTAAAGTCTCAGCACTATCAAGCTGCCCACCACTGCAGCATGAGTTCCATCCCTGGTCAGGGAGGTGACCCACATATAGTGCAGCAGACCTCTCCTGTCTCACCAGCTGCTCCCCTCCGCAGTATATTTCAGTCAGCCCACCTGTTCTGCTCCCCACTCCGTCTCTGGCAAATCCTCTCACCCCCCCCATCTCTGGCCTACACCCCAATTCCTGTATGCATAAATAAATAAATCTTAAATCTTAAAAAAAAAAAGTGCATGTTTACCTCCAGGCTTAGTACTCATCAGTAAAGTTTTGACTCTTACTAATCTTTCTAAAACCATGAATAAATACTAATATTCATTTTATGTTCTCTGTAGCTATGTATCATTTATCCTTTTCAACTCAACTGAAGAATTTTGAAGCAGGAAAATGTCCAAATGTTAGAGCATTAAGTCAGATTAACGCTGCTGAATAATTTTTGGAAAAGTGGGGACTCAGCTGTCCCCACTTGGTGGCTGTTTTTGAAAAGATGAGGTGTGCTTCCGAAGGAAGGGAGAGGATGTGGACATAGGGTGACTTCCTGACTTGGACAGCCCTGGAGAGCGTGCGCGGGAGTCCAGGGCAGTCTGACTTGGCCAGTGGTGCCCGGGGGCCCCTTGATCTCCCTCTGGCCTCTGATGTCACACATAGCGAGAAGGCTGGCAGCAGCGGGAGGCAGCCTCCGGTCCCGTGATGAATGCTCAGCAGGGCCGGATGTCAGCTGGTGCCTCTTCCAGCCTCACTGCTGGGTTTCTCAACAGCTTATCAAATAGAAACCAAAGAATATCACATTCAAAACCAAAACACCAGATTTTTCCTATTTACTTTACAAGTAAGGACAGCCTTAAAACAGAAAAGCCTTTTAAAAATTCCAAAATTGAAATTGGATTCATTTATTTCTACAATGAAAGGCTGGTTTGGCAGTTGAAAATCAACTATATTTGATAAAATCAACTAAGCATGACTATATTTCATGCAGTTTTAATATATTTTTTTCTTAAAGATTTATTTATACATACGAGAGCCCAGGTGCAGGCCAGAGGTGGGGGCAGAGTGAGGACTCACCAGAGACAGGGTGGGGAGCAGAACAGGTGGATCCACCTAAGTAAACTGCTGAGGGGAGCAGTGGGTGAGACAGGAGAAGTCTGCTGCACCATGTGGGTATCTCCCTGGCCGGGGATTGAACTTGTGCTGCAGTGACTGAGGATAGCTTCATAGTGCTGCGACTTAATCCCTTACGCCACTGGGGAGGCCCGAATTTTAACATATTAATAGATGAGGATGTCTTTGTGCATTGATAAATTTCAGCTTCACGGGTGATAAAAATCCTCAGCCAATTGGGAATAGAAGAAAACGTCCTTAACTTAATAAATATATAGTATCTACCCAAAATTTCTAGAAAATCATATTTTTATAACAGAAGCCTAGCAAGAATTTCCTTGAAGTCAGGCCTGGTGTCCTCTGTCTCTACACAGCAGTTACAGGGATGAATTAAATCTTAACGTGTCAATAAAATATCCAGAAACATAACACTGAATAAAAAATACAAGCAATGGAAGGAGAGGCGTCGCATGAAATGTCCTCATTTCCTTTAAGTTGATTTAGCTTCAGCTCAGCCATTTTGATACATTGACGTACTTTATCAGGTTAAGGAAACTTAACATGAGTCAGTTTTGAAAGCTCATGAAACTCAGCAAGAAAAAACAGATTAACAGAAGAGTGTCCTCTGTTGTGGTGCCTAAAACAAGCAGGCTTATGTCTCCCATCCTAGGTACCATCCCACTAAGAAATCCCTGAATTCACCATGAAAATAAACATGTGAGTCACTAGACAGTATTAAACATTTAATTGCTCGAGTCAAAGTTATATTTGCTGCACTCACTTTAAATTAAATTGATTTGCTTGCATAACAGCAAGGAACTAGCTGTTATTAGCTGTCTGGCTTGTAAGAAATACCTGGAATCTACAAAGACCTTCACAGATGTGTCTTTTTTTACCAAGGACTCAAAAAACAGCCTGAATGTCTATGATTTGCTGGAGTCAAGGACATATTTATGTGCTGCCTTTTTCCTAATTAGATTATTTTACCCACTGCATCATCTTGGAAAAACCCTAAAAAGAGGAGTAGTTTTGCCTACAGGACTATTTGTCTAGAATCTGCAGGTAAGCTGAGCACAGAGGGAGCGTGGAGACCATGACAGACTTCACTTCCACAAAGAGCCCAGTTCTCAGTGGCCCCCACCCCGACCTGCTGCTGTCAAGCTTGTTACTCCAGGCCTCAATTCAGGCCCCTCATGCCTGCAGTCCTGCATCTTCAAAGCCAGCAATGGCTGGCCCAGTCTTTCTTGCCTCATCTCTCTCTGACACCAGCACTTCTGCCTCCCTCCTGCCCATTTGAGGACCCTTGTGATGACATTGGGACCACCAAGTAATCCAGGATAATGTCCCTATCCTAAGGTCCCCGGATCAGCCACCTTAATTCTGTGTGCAATCTTAACCCTCTTTGCCACGTAATGTAAATATCACTGATTCTGGGGAGTGGAGTATGGACACCCAGGGGCCATTATTTTACTGTCTGCGAGCTCTTACAATTCAGCTCTTACAATTCTGTGATAAATGCACCCTCCTCCTCCAAAGGATAACAAAAGCCCTTGACATGGCAGACCCTCAACAATAGGCTAAGAGCTGGGACTTTTGACCAGAAGCAGCTTATACACCTGAGCAGGGGCCAGCAAACCATGATCCATCAACTGTTACTGTACAGCTTGCAAACAAAATGATTTTTTTAAAAGATTTATTTTATTTATTTATGCATACAAGAGCTGGGGTGTAGGCCAGAGGTGTGTGTGTGGGTGTGGGTGGGTGGGTGGGGGGGTTGAGAAGATTCACCAGAGACAGAGTAAAAAACAGAACAGGTGAACTGACTGATATACACTGCTGAGGGGAGCAGCGGGCGAGACAGGAGAGGTCTGCTGTGCCATGTGGGTCAGCTCCCTCACTGGGGATGGAACTTCTGCTGCAATAGCTGGCGATGGCTTGATAGTGCTGAGACTTAACCCCTTGCGCCACCAGGGAGGCCCACACTAAGAATGCTTTTTACATTAAGCCTTTGAGTGAAAACTTGAGTACTATTATGTAGAATGTGATCATCACGGAGATTCAGTTGTAGGTTTATAAATGAAGGTCTATGGAAGCCAGCCGTGCCTGCTCATTTGTGCACGGTGCTGTGCTTTCATGCCCCCCTGGCAAGTGATGGGACAGAGACCAAGAGGCTACAAGTCTAAGAAAATTACTCTCTGGCCTTAGACAGAAAACAATTGCTCATCCTTGCTCTGGACCTGAGCGGCCCAGCAGAAGTTCTGTGCAAATGGAAATGTTCTCATCTCCATTGCTGTGTGGCCCCAGGTGGCACTGGAAACCAGGCCGGTGCCACCGAGGACCAGACAATCACAATTATAATTGACGTCAATCTAAAGAGCCTCCTGTGGCCAGTAGCGACTGCCTTGGACAGCTCAGTGCTAGGGGAGGGGTGATGAGTGTGAGGATGCTGGTGGCTTCTCCATGAGCCTGGAGCTGGGTGCTGAGAGGACAAGGACGATGCTCTTCTTTTTTTTTTTTTTTAAAGATTATTTATTTATGTGTACAAGAACTGGGGTACAGGCCAGAGGTGCGGGGGGTGAGAGGATTCACCAGAGACAGAGTGGGGAGCAGAACAGGCAGATCCACTGAAATACTGAGGGGAGCAGCAGGTGAGTCAGGAGAGGTCTGCTGTGCGATGTGGGTTTCTCCCTGGCCGGGGATTGAACTGGTGCTGCAGTGGCTGCGGATAGCTTCATAGGTTGCATCTTAACCCCTTGTGCCACCAGGGAGGCCCAAGGATGATACTCTTATAACTACCATTTTCCCAGATGAGAAAACGGAAACAGAGGGACTAAGTGAGTCACCTAAGACTATACCACTAGTGAGTAGCAAAGCAGAACCCAGAGCTGTCCTGCTAACCACTAGGTTATACAGCCTCAGGGAGCTAAGACACAAACACACTGAATTATAACACATAATAGAAAGTGATGTGTGCCGTGAAATATGTGAAAATAAGGCAGGGAAATAACCGAGGGGAAGAACATCTGTCCAGGGAGGAAAGAGGTAATTCTGTGGGCTTCTAAGCTGAGCTTAGAAATTTGGGCAGGATTTTGAGGGACAGCTGCTTGTAAATGAGGAGGTCAAATAACCCAGATAAAGGGGAGACCCTGGGGAAGTGGAGGTGGTGAGCAATCTACTATGTAGATTACTTGTCAGGGCTTCTCTGGTGGTGCAAGGGGTTAAGCGTCAGCTCTATGAAGTTATCCATAGCCACTGGAGCATGAGTTCAAGCCCCGGCCAGGGAGCTACCCACATGGTGCAGCAGATCTCTCCTGACTTGCCTGCTGCTCCCCTCAGCAGTGTACTTAGGTGGATTCACCTGTTCTGCTCCCCACTCTGTCTTTGGTGAACCTTCTTACCCCACAACACTCTGGACTGTACTCCAGCTCTTGTATGCATAAATAAATACATCATTAAAAAAAAAAAAAAGAAAATACATGTCAGAACTTTGCTAGCCAAGAGCCCCAGAAGTTTTCTTGACAAATGGGTCCACTTCCCCTTTGTGTAAATAATAATTATGTAAATGACCTTGTCTCCTTTTTGGTTGACTGCAAGTCTAACTATCAGGACTGTGGAGAACCTTACAGCTTGAATATCTCACCCCCTTCCTCCTTCTTCTGCCCACAGCTTGATTTCTGCTGACTTATATTTTCTTTGATCTTAATATTTATTCTTATTTGTGCATCAATATCATTTTGTTATGTCCTTATCTATTGTAATGCTCAGTCCATTAGAGAATGTACCTGGGTATAAATAACAAAGTGGGGGACCTCCCTGGTGGCCTAGGGGTTAAATCTCAGCACTATCACCTCTGTGGCCTGAGTTAGATCCCCAGCCAGGGAGCTGACCCACATGGCGCAGCAGACCTCTCCTGCCTCGCCCGCTGCTCCCCTCAGCAGTGTATTTCAGTAGATCTGCCTGTTCTGCTCCCCACTCTGTCTCTGATGGGTCCTCTCACCCCCCACACCTCTGGCCTATGCTCCAGCTCTTATATGCATAAATAAATAAATCATTTAAAAAAAAGGAGACAAGACCAATTCAGCAACAGGGATGAGGAAGCATTAAGAATTGTGACACCCAGTTCTATCCTAGAATCCAAATCCAGGAGCAGTCAGAGCTGGAGAAGCAAGGATCCAATCTAGAAGGGCCAGCCAAAAGAGTTGCTTGCTAAGGGTCATCAATAACCATTATTATTAGGACTATTTTCACATAGAATATCTATTTCAAAGAGCACAAGGCATATAGGGTTTCTTGGTATAGATATTGGAGATTTTTCTATGACTTTTTTCAACTTGCAGAGAGAATTTCTTATATAGATCCTCTCCAGTGGAGATGGCCACTGAGCAGAGCTCCCTGCCCTAGGTAGCCACCTTCAGGCTTGGCTGGATCAGGGTGGGCCAGAGGGTGGCCAGGCAGCCTGGGCTCTCCATGCAGGTGTGACTTGATGGAGTGACGAATCACTCTTTCCTGATCCTCCCTTTTTCGATGACATGAAGACTGCATAGTTCTTATAATTAATTAGAGGATAATTTCCTAATTATCCAAACAGGAGTCTAGAGATTTTCATAATTTTATTTTCCAGGACAGGAGAAGGGGCTCAGTCAAAATTCTGATATGTAAGCAAAGGAAAAAGCCCACATGACCTAATTAGAAAAAGAATTTATTGAGTATATTTGGATAACTCAGAAGTTCCAGGAAGGCAGGCGAAGCAGTCTCAGGGAATGTGCTGGTGGGGACAACATTCAGCATTGTCCAGTGGAAATGATCAGGTAAGGATGTCACAGGGTGGTCTCCAGGGAAGGGGGAGGTTCCAGGTGTTTTGTCCCATTGAAAAGGAGGGTGGAGCTGAGCAGAGAGAGCAGAAGCTACAGAGGAGACTGAGGAAGGAAGGAAGCAGGATGGAGCCAGAAGGAGACCTGGAGGAGGTGCATGGAGCCGAGGGACACTTGAAGAATTTGTGCTTGCCTTTCGGTTGTGGACTGGGTGACACAGATGTGGGTGAGACTCGTGGGGAGGTGACAGTGGTGGTTTTTACTGGACATTCGTGGATAATGCTGCTGACTAATTGTTACTTCTCTTAAATACATTGTAACCTTAAAGAAAGACTGTCTTCTAAGACTACACCCTGAGATCTGTGCCACATAGACATGGTGGAATAAAAATTAAAAGGGGGGATTGTAACAGGGTGGTCCCTGGGAAAGGGGGAGGTTCCAGGTTTCCTGCCCCACCCGAAAGGAGGGTGGAGCTGAGCAGGGAGAGATGAAGCTGCAGAGGAAACTGAGAAGGAAGGAAGCAGGATGGAGCCAGGAGACCTGGAGGAGGCAAGGGGAGCTGAGAGAGAGACACGTGAAGAAACTGCGCTGGAGTTTTGGTCGTGAACTGGGTGGCACAGATGTGGGTGAGAGACCCGTGGGGAGGTGACAATGGCGGTTTTTGTCTTGCTTTTGATTTTGCTCTTTTTCTCCGAGACTTGTCTGGTGATTTCTAATCTTTTTCTGTGGGTCCCCACTGGAAGATGCTTTAGACTGTGGCAGGCTTTGGGGCCTTGTTCTGGGCCAATCCTGCTTGGGTGGACTTTTACCCACGAGGGGATGGTCACTCTAGGTGCTTGATTTAGAAACTAGATTCTTTGCCTTTCCTGTATTGTTTCCTAACTGTATTAAAGTTCCTTCCCATTAAAGTCTCATATGTTTTGTGTTGATGCAGCAGATGGCAGAACCTATTAAGAGCAGGCAGGTTTGCGGGGTGTGGGCTGCCCCTCTCCCTGCCCTGGAACAGTTCCACACCAGAGATGTAGAAGAGCGGTTAATGCAATCAATGCAGCTTGACTTTCTGTACGTTGTCCCTGTGGCTTTTTTTGAAAAAAAGGATTTATTTATTTTTGCATAGAACAACTGGGGTGTAGGCCAGTGGTGCAGGGGGTGAGAGGATTCACCAGAGACAGAGTGGGGAGCAGAACAGGTGGATTGACTGAAATACACTGCTGAGGGGAGCAGCGGGTGAGACAGGAGAGGTCTGCTGCGCCATGTGGGTCAGCTCCTTGGCTGGAGATCAAACTCAAGCCGCAGTGGTGATAACATGAGAGCTCTGAGACTTAACCTTTAGGCCACCAGGGAGGCCCCAAACTCACACATTCTGAAAGGAACCCAGCACCATCCCATCGCCCTCACCACCCCTCCAGTGTTGCCTTAATGAATGAATAGCTGCAGCCCTAAGGCCAGACCTGAGTTAAACAGTCCCCTCCCACCTTGATCCTCCAAGTCAGTCCTGAACCTTTGTCACTTCTGCTCCTTCTTATCTCTCCAGTTCCATTCATTTGCATCTGCGTTTATTTTTAGTTTAAGTCAACAACAACATCTCCCACCTGGATCTTTATAACAAACTCCCAGGAAGTGTCTTCGTTCCATACTCCCTTAAAGGCCCTACTTCTCCCCACCCACATTGTAAGCAGAATGACAAGTTGTGTGCTTCTTGGAGTCTGTTCCCTGCAAGTGGCCCTATGAAGACTCCCCAATGGCACCAAGTAGAAAATCCCTGCTTCCCAGGAAGGCAGGGGTTGGCAGAATCCTCCAGTGGGCAGAATCTGGGCCTCCTACCTGTTTTTATATAGCTTACACGCCAAGAATCATTTTTATTTATTTATTTATTTATTTATTTATTTATTTATTTATTTATTTATTTAAGATTTGCTTATTTATTTTTATTTATACAAGCACTGGGTACAGTCAGAAGCTTGGGAGGGTGAGAGAATTCACCAGAGCCATAGCAGGGAGCAGAACAGGCAGAAGAACGGAAATACACTGCTGAGGGGAGCAGCGGGTGGCAGGAGAGGTCTGCGTGCCATGTGGGACCCTCCTCCAGTGGCCGGGGAGCAGCCGGGGAGCAGCCGGGGATCGAACCGGCGCTGCAAAGGCTGCAGGCAGCTTCGCAACCCAGTGCTCAACTGCTGCGCCACCGGGGAGGCCCAAGAATCATTTTTAAATTGTTAAAAAATTAAAAAGAATGTGACATCTGGAAATGATCTGAATCTTTATCTAAAATACACAAAGAGATCTTAAAACTTAACATGAAAACATCCCCATTAGAAACTGGGCAGAAGAGTTGCTTTCTGCAGGTGCTTCTGGGGGGAGACCAGGCAGGTTTCCTTGGGGGCCTGGTACCCTGCACCCCTTCTGGGTCGTCTTTCCTGGCCTCCTAAGCCTGGTTTGGTTGTCCCTTTAGAATGCCTCCCACTTGTCTTTCTGTGGAAAGTACCCATAATTTGCTGATCCCCTTGCGGCCTCAGTTTCCCTCAGCCAATAAAAGGAAACAGTTTGAGGAGAAGGAAAGTTGTTTAATTTGTAGACAAACCGAGGAGGGAGGAAGACTGGTGTCTGAGAGACCCGGTTCAGCTTTTTGGCAGAGGGCAGGGGTGTTTATACAAAGGAGTAAAACAAAAGGGAGATGGGCCAGGTCTGCACAGGGAGGGAGGAAGGGTTGGCATGTCCTTTTGCTGCAGGCAGAGGGAGGTTTCAGGGGGCTTTGTGTTTCCAGTTGGCTTTGTGAATGTGGCTCCCAGCTTACAATGTGGGTGGGGAGGAGTAGGGCCTTGAAGGGAGTATGGAGCAAAGACACTTCCTGGGAGTTTGTTATGAAGATCCAGGTGGGAGATATTGTTGTTGACTTAAACTAAAAAATAAACGCAGATGCAAATGAATGGAACTGGAGAGATAAGAAGGAGCAGAAGTGACCAAGGTTCAGGACTGACTTGGAGGATCAAGGTGGGGAGGGGACTGTTTAACTCAGGTTTTGAGTTTGCTTTGTGAAGACCTGATCCCTAACTTCCTTAGATGTTTAACTCCCTTATTATCTTCTTAGGGATGTCTTGCCCTTTCCTTAGATTCCAAGAACACAAACTTCTTTTTTTTTTTAAAGTATTTATTTATTTATGCATACAAGAGCTTGGGTACAAGCCAGAGGTATAGCGGATGAGAGGATTCACCAGAGACAGAGCGGGGAGCAGAACAGGCAGATTGACTGAAATACGCTGCTGAGGGGAGCAGCGGGCACGACAGGAGAGGTCTGCTGTGCCATGTGGGTCGGCTCCCTGGCCAGGATCGAACTCAGGCCGCAGTGGCTGGTGGTAGCTTGATAGCCCTAAGACTTAACCCCTGCGCCACCAGGGAGGCCCCAAGAAGACAAACTTCTTAAATGCAACAGATAGGAATGCTTATCTGATGGGGCAGGAAGAGAGACCTGTCCTGGTTTACTGCATCACCCCGAGACTGGGAGCGTTTGAGGGTGAGACTCCATATTTGTCTCGGCATCCCTGGCACACACGGCTAGCTGTGTGGCTGCTCTGGAACATTTTTAAATATATCCGAAGCTGACGTCCACAAGAGGATGGGTCTCAGGATCTGTGAATCTCCTGGAACAGTATGATAACTATTATATGTGTGTCTGTTTGGTGATTTTTCTGGGGAGAAAGCCCATTGTTTTTATAAACTTCTCAAAGGGGACCATGACCAAAGAAGGCTTAAGATTTCCTGAAAGAGGTAGAGATACATGGCTGGCAAGGTGCTAACAAAATTTGTGGACCACATCAGCTTGACAGAATCTAAGAAAGTTCTGGATCCTAGTCAGCACACTCAAAATGTCTTTGTGACAGTCCCATCATTATTATTATTTTTTTTTTAAAGATTTACTTATTTATACATGCACTGGGTACAGTCAGAAGCGCGGAAGGGTGAGAGAATTCACCAGAGCCAGAGCGGAGAACAGAACAGGCAGAGTGACGAAGTACACTGCTGAGGGGAGCAGCGGGCGGCAGGAGAGGTCTGCGCGCCATGTGGGACCCTCCCCGGTGGCCGGGGATCAAACCGGTGCTGCAGAGACTGCGGGGCAGCTTCGCAACCCAGCGCTCAGCCACTGCGCCACTGGGGAGGCCCCCATCATTATTTTTTAAAGCCTCAAATTCATGGGCTACTAATATGGTATTAGCCTTAATTAAAAATAGCATAAGCAGGGGCCTCCCTAGTGGCCAAGGGGTTAAGTCTCAATGCTATCACTGCTGCCTCCTCTGTTCTATCCCTGTCCAAGGAGCTAACCCACGTGGTGCAGCAGACCTTTCCTGTCTTGCCCCCTGTTCTCCTCAGCAGTTTATTTCAATGGATCCGCCTGTTCTATTCCCCACTCTGTCTCTGGTGAGTCCTTTCACCCCCTGTACCTCTTGCCTATACCCTAGTTCTTATATGCATACATGAATAAATCTTTTTAAAAATAGCATAGGCAAAGGGGAATGACACCAGAGGAAGACTATTTAGAAGAGATTCTGGCCCTGACTTAATTCAACAATATCTGGCGCTGACTTAATTCACTGTGGTGATGATTAATTTCATGTGTCAACTTGGCTAGGCCATGGTACCTGGTTTTTGTTCAAACTCTAGTCTGGATGTTGCAGAAAAGGTATTTTATCAGATGGGACTAAACTTGAAATTGATGGATGGTTGAGCAAAGCAGATTACTCTTCCTAAAGGTGGGTGGGCCTCATCCTATCAGTTGAAGCTTGCAGAGAAAAGATTGAGGTTCCCTGAGGCAGGACTTCTGTGTTTAGACTCAAGACTGTGGCAGCCTATCCACCCTGCTTCTTTCCTGCCAGCATGCCCTGCAGATTTTGGACGTTGCAGCCCCCACAATCATGTGCACAGACTGATTCCTTAAAATAAATCTTTCTCTATAAATACACTTTCTATTGCTTCTATTTCTCTGGAGCATCTGACTAATACAACTTTATTGTTTGTTGAACACTGGATTGAAATACGCTATTTTGGATGAACATATTTTTATTTGGAAAAGTCTTTAGTATTAAACCCAAGCTTGCCACTTGTCTGGTTTCGTGGTTAACATTTTCAATGAATGTGCAAGATAAACACTCTTCCTCAGTTTAGGTACGTATTTGCTAGGGAGACAAATAGAAGGACGCTGGGCTTTAGATACTTGCAGGAATGGGGTTGCATTTGAAACCACATACTTGGGTTCCACAAGAGGCATTGAAACCACACTGCACACCACAAGTAGGTGGTGATGACCTGGAAAGTTCTCCTTGGAAATCTGAAATGTTTGGATCTAACCATAGCTAATGGAAACTTTAAGCAGGAACATTAAGTAAGGAGCCAGGAACCTAGTCTCCTTTTATGGACTGGCTCTACTTCTACTTATTGAATGTGCCAGTGATTTACTCTGTTAATTTTGCTCTGAAATGGTCTGTTTGTGGGGCCTCCCTGGTGGTGCAGAGGTTAAAGTCTCAGTGCTATCAAGCTATTGCCAGCCATTGCAACCTGAGTTTGATCCCTGGCTGGGAAGCTGACCCACATGGTGCAGCAGACCTCTCCTGTCTCGCTCGATGCTCCTCTGAGCAGTGTATTTCAGTAGATCCACCTGTTCTGCTCCCCACTCTGTTTTCTCTGGTGAATCCTCTCACCCCCGGCACCTCTGGTCTACACCCCAGGTCTTCAATGCATAAATAAATTTAAAAAAATCTTAAAATGGTTTGTTCATATTTCCCAGATATTGTAACAACTAAGGAATTTTGTTCTAAAGAGAAAAATTTACTTACCCCACTACCCTTGTTGAGGTTTTCAAGGACACAGGCCAAAAAAAAGGCTGGCAAACCTTGGCATCAAGGGCAGGGCCTCTGGAGAAAGGGAAATCACACTGAAACTCCATGCAACCATTGTCAGTTTCCGAAGTGTCATTTACAAGCTGTTATTCTTGCCTGGGCACAAAAACACTGAAAGTCTTCACACCCTTGGGAAACCACCATGGGCTGTTCAGTTTTTCAGAACAGCTGTGTCGGTGAACCTAGTCCAGGTTCAACCATCTACTGCCCATTCTCCCTTTTGTCTTTTAAAGCCCTAGCATAGGAGTTAGCAGCCAGAACAAGCCTGGGTGGGACTGACCCTGGAAACAATTGGAGCCTCAGCGAGGAAGCAGCCGCCACTCCAAGTCTTTGGTTTAACGCCACCAGCTCATTTATTTTCTTGTTCTTAATGCTGTAATGGCAGGACATGGTGAAACTCAGTCTTTTTTTTTTTTTTTTTTTTAAAGATTTAATTATTTATTTATACAAGCACTGGGTACAGTCAGAAGCGCGGGAGGGTGAGAGAATTCACCAGAGCCAGAGCAGAGAGCAGAACAGGCAGACTGACGAAATACACTGCTGAGGGGAGCAGCGGGTGCGGCAGGAGAGGTCTGCGCGCCATGTGGGACCCTCGCCGGCGGCCAGGGATTGAACCGGTGCTGCAGAGGCTGCGGGCAGCTTCGCAGCCCAGCGCTCAACCTCTGCGCCACCAGGGGAGGCCCAGAAACTCAGTCTTAACCTTGTAGTGTGGGTAGCACTAGAGGAAGGGAGAAGCGGGGTGCAAACTAACATGTATTTACTGTATCCCACACCACGCTGGGCACATTACATTTGTACATGCTGCCCAGAGGCATGATAAGATCACTGCCTGCGTATGAACTCCCAGAGCAGTATGACCTTGGGCAAGTCACTTCTCCAAGCCTCATTTTCCTTCTGTAGTAATAATAGCAATAATAATACTCATGCCATGGAGTGCTGAGAATTACATGAACTATTAATGAACTTAGAGCAGTGCCAGCAATGGAGTGACATACCTGTCTGCAGTTACTATCTTTCCAAGTTAATTTTAACGCAGCCCTGCTTATGCTTTGACCATTGAGGAAACTGAGGCTCACGGAGATTAAGTTAATTACCGGAGATGGTTGAGCCTGAAACCAAGCTCAGATTTATCTGAGGGCAGTTTTTTCCTCTCTCAACATGACCGGACCTGCTCAGTGCTATCGAATTCCCTCTCCTGCTTGCCAGCTTAGGGTTCAGTTTATTAGCCCTGCTTTGTACTGACAAGGGTGAAATCCTATATGACTGAAGGCTCTGTCTTTAATCCCCATTCCACCCATCCCCTGCCAAAGGGCAGTGGTCAACATGGATATTTGAGGGGTTGGTGGGAGGAGAAACTTCTGCCCTGTAGTCCCTGCTGCAGGTCTAATTGACCCCTTGATTTGCCTGTGGTCTGCTGGAATAACCCTAAGGAAATAAAAGAACAGGACTCTTACCATAATCTGGTGGATTTGGGGGAGCAGTTGGTCTCCCACTGCAGTGATGCATAGTAGCAATAGAATACGAGCCCCATATGTGATCAAACATTTTCTAGTAGTTATATTTAAAAGGACAAAGGTGAACATCATTGTAATAATATTTAAGCCAATTGGTCCCCAATAGTATCATTTCACCCTGGAATCAATATAAAAAGAATTGAGATGTCCTATGTATATTTTCCCTAGTGTGTCAAATCCGTTGTATTTTGCACATGCTGCTCTCGAACTACATACCGTGCAAGTGCAGCAGCTACTGTCACCCAAGAGCTTCTTTACTCATTAAGAGACTATGTGGCTGAAACTGTCGCCTGCTCCCCAGTTCTTCCCTCCCGGGTAGATACTCTAATGAAGAAAAATGGCTGGCTGAAGGAGTAAAGAAGTATCCCCTCCCGCCTGCCCCTCGTCATCCCTATTGGTGGCTTAATTAAGATTTCTCACAGAGCGTCTGTGTCCAGCTGCACGCATTGTATGCATTGTACTTCTCACTATATACGAGTTCAGGGGTGATGATGGGGGGGGGGGTGCATTTCAGGTTCTGGAAGGACTCAGGCCTCTCTTGGGCCCTGCAAATTCCTCGCCAGAGTCTTGTGCCCAGAGCGATGGCGAGGCCTGCACTGAGCCAGCACCCCGGTGCGGGGAGGAGAGCAGCCCGACGTGCCCAGCAGACACTTGGCAAGGCTCAGATTTCCTGCACCGGAGGCTCGCAAGGCCCAGGCGGGGCACAGGATGCGCGGCCCGGGCATCCGCGCCCTCCAGGCATCCGCCGGCCCCGGGCCCTGGGGCGCAGCTGCGGGGGATCCGCCGCGGCTGGACACGGCAGGAATCTCCCCGCCCCGGCTGCGTCCACCTCCTGCAGGGGCACGGGGCGGAGTCGCCCACCTGTCATCCGAGACGCCCCACGTGGGTCGCCTCGGGTAGGGGGTGGGGGATCAGGGGAGGGAGAAAAGGCCGAGGCGGCGGGGGAGGCCGGAGGAGAGAGACGGACGCGGCGCGGAGCCAGAGCCGCGAGCAGAAGGCGAGGAACAGAGGAGCCTGCAGGTGCCCGGAGCGGACCAGGTGAGCACGGCCGGGCAGGTGAGCCGAGGGAGGGCGGCGCGGGGCCAGGGAGGAGCGGGTTAGGGAGGAGAGCCGGGAGTGAAGACCCGGCCGCGGATACGGGGTGAAACGAGATGGACCGAAGAGCTGAGGGAGAAGACTCTGGGGTGCGGCCCCGCCCCGGTCCCTGCGAGAGAGGCGCGCGAGGCACTGAGGCCGCTGCGCCTTTAAGGTTGCCTGGGCGACGGCTCTGGCCAGAGCGAGGCGCATTGACGTCAGCAGCCGAGCGCGGATTGGCTGCGGCCGGGCCGTTTCCGGTGGAGCCGCCGCGAAGCCGCTATCGCGGAGTGGACCCGGCTGGGTGGGAGCCGCCGAGGAGCTCGCAGGTCGCCGCCTCGCGCCGCCGGTCCGTGCCCGCCGCTGCCCGCCCGCAGGTAAGAGGCGCCGGCCGTGGGCCCCGGCGCGGCGGCCGCGTCGCCCGGGCGCCCGTTTGGGGGCGCTGGACCGATCCAAGATGGCGTCGCGGGGAGCGACCTGCAGGGGGACGGCCGCACCCCCTGCCCCTCCCGGCCCCGGCGGGCGCCCGCCTGCAGGCCCGAGGCCGCCGCCGCCCGCAGCCCGCGCCCCCGGGCCCCCGGGCGCCGGCCCCGGCGCGGGGCTGCTCGCTCCCCCGCCCGCCCGCGCGCGCCCCGACTCCGCGGCCTGCCCGGCCGGCGCGCCCCCGCCCCCGCGCGCCGCGGCCGCCTCGCCCGGCTTCCCCCATTTTCTGAAGGGCAGCGGCTCGGCCTCCCCGCCCGCGGCCGGCGCGGCCCCGGCGCTTCGGGAGACCCGGCGGGTCCCGGTTTCCGCCCGGCCGGCGCCCCTCCCGCCCCCCCCCCGAGCTTCGCCGGCCCCTGGATTTCCTGCGCGGCCGCCTCCTCGCCCCTTCGGGATGCCTCCCCCACCCCCCCGAGGCCTGCTCGCCGCCACTGGGGCCTTCCGGCCGGAGCGGGGTGCAGGGTCGGCCTCCGCTCTTCGTGCGACCCCGAGTGGGGGCGCGAGCGAAATGGAGGGCGCGGGCCCGTCCTGCCCCCGACACCCGCGGTACCTGTTGACTCCTCCAGCTCGGGCACGTGCCGGGCCGAAGGATTTAGCTGCTTCAGAGATTCCCTGGAGATTGGGCTTTGCATCAGGGGAAGAAAGAGAACACTTCCTCAAGATGACCCCACGGAAATGTTCTTGGCTGGTTTGGGGGGGTGCGGCCTGAATCAGCAGCAGTTTCTCCAAGTGTTCTAAATACTCCTCCCCTCTAATCCTTTTGAAACCGAGTTTTATCACGGTGGAATCGCCGGAGGAAAGAATATGAGGTTTTACTTAGAAAGAGAGGCTGCAGTGAATTTTGGGGGGGGGGGGGTATTGTTGGGCATGGAAATCTAGAGTTAATCTAGGCAGATTTGGTTATAAGTCTTAAGACTGTGAAATTTGGATATTCAGGGGTTCACATGGTGGCTGCATTAATCTTGGGCATTTTGGTTAATGTGCTGTATTACTGGTGTCTTCTTGTTGGTATTTTTAATACAGTGTTTCAGACAAACCAGTTTCGCCTCTTAGACCCACTCCTTTCATTTCTGCCCACCTGAGAACGAATCACAGGGTGACTTCTCTGACTACAGTGTATTCCGTGTATCTCTGAATACAAGCTGATAGTCCTGGCGTATACGCAAATGTTTTGAAGCATGAAAGGTCTGATTTATAACATTGCTCTGGGTGGCTTTCAGTATTATGGCCTTCAGTATTCTTTGAAATGCAAAAAATTCTGCTGAAATGGATTCTCAGTTCATAAGATTGCCTACTATTGAAGAGTGGCCATAAATCCATGCTAAAGTAAATGGACTTGTGTGTGTGTGTGTGTGTGTATGTGTTTTCCCCTTCCCTGGAATATCAGTGTGATTATTTTTCTGTGGTCTCTAGTTCATGTGCCTGTCTTGGAGCTGCAGACTTTCTCATGGTCTATTAATTAGCCTGTCACTGACCTTTAGCTTGAAAGTTGTCAAAACAAAATGAGTAATAGGGTAACAACACTTTAGTTCTTTACTTCGGAATTTGTTTTTCTGCTTTTGTATTTATAGTTTCATGTCAGTGGTTTTGTGTGCATTATAGTTGGAAAAGTCAGATTAGTCTGGAATTCAATGGCAGAGTGGATGGAACTTTGCTTTTATCTTCTTTCTTTTTTTAGTCATTAGAAATCGGAAGGAAAGGCTTATCAACCTTTGTTAAATTGCCAGTTTTAATTCCAGGTTAAGGTTATCTACCCTTTACTGTAATCTGCTCATTATTATTTTACTTCACTTCAAGGTAGCTTGAATCCTCTGAAGTTCATTAAATGCAGTTTATTTATTGACTCTTCGTGTAAGTTTAAACTTTAACGTGCTTTTAACATTTTTCCTGGCCAACTGAAGAAAACGTTTTGACATTTCCCTGACTCAGTCTTTTAGTATTAGTGACGCTTTTTTCTATCAATTAAGGATTTTCCCCTCTCACCTGTGGGTTAGTGTGTTCTCATTTAGGGGTGGAATCTGGTAAAAGATGCTGGAGTAAGATTCCTTTTAAAACTCATCTTGGGTTCCTTTTGTGTTTTTGATTTTTTTGATTACCATAGTAGTTGGCTAATCCCATCCCTTGTTCCAGTGTTTGTTGGGTGACAGTAGGACTCTCCCCTGGGACTGGAGTTACGCATACAGAGAATGTCAGATGTTCTCCATGGTGCTACTTGCTTTCACTGAGAGCAGGCTTGTGAGCCTTTGTAATTCTCTGTCCTGTTTACCATTTACACACTTCTCACGTCATCATGATTTCTTTTGTGCAGGGTTAGAACTGAATGAAATTCCCCTAAGGGCCTGACTCCTTTGCAGCCCGCCTCTGCAGGGGATAGTGGCTCATACTTCCTCCCAGGAGCTGAGCTTACTGCTCAGTGTTGCTGCCTGCAGAGGCTGGATCCAGGAAGCACTTTGGAAGAATGCTATTTCTCTACATAGTCTGTTCCCTAGCCCCCACCTCCCCGTCAGGGAAGAGAAAAAAAGTTCCTGTGACTCAGTTGCTTAATGAATTTGTTAATAAGTCAAAGGCCAAATTGGCATTTGCTCTTTATCAATCATTTACATGGCATATGTGGTTTTTTTCCTTGTAGAAAACCATGGCGTCTGGCAGCAGTGCCGCCTGTGAGGAGGAGCGCAGCCTCCGGGAGTGCGAGCTCTACGTCCAGAAGCACAACATCCAGGCCCTGCTCAAAGATTCTATCGTGCAGTTGTGCACTGCCCGGCCCGAGAGGCCCATGGCCTTCCTCAGGGAGTACTTTGAGAGACTGGAGAAGGTAAAAATAACCGGGGGCAGAGGATGAGCTGACCCCGACAGTCGGCAGATGTAATGCTGTAGAGCGCGTCACTGACTTGTATGGTTTGGAAGAAAGGAGTTCTGACCAGCGATGTCTAAAATAGAATTTCCCAAAATAAATGCAGTTAGGGCATCAGCAGTAATTTTTTCACTTTCTCATCGGAAGTTATCAGGAAACAAATCAGTGTTAAGTTTGGTTGCTAGCATGGGACTTGCCAGTGTAATTGCTTCTAACTTGGATACGTAAGACTTCGTAAGATAACTCACTGGAGACAATTGATCAGCACTAGCGCATGTATGAAATGAGACGTTTTACAATACTTGACGCTAGTTAGTACTTTTCTTTGACAAAGGAAGAAAACGTCATAAAACCTATCCCACTTTTAAAACCAATGCGACGAAACACTGGCGTTGAGCCTGTGACTGTTCATCAGGAATTCTGAGTTAGCCAAGTCTATTTTACTTAGTTACCTCTCAGATGAATTGACCTGTCAAGATGTCCAAATTTTATTTAATAGTTTTGGTCATAGCTTGTTTCCTCTTGAAAAAATACTAATACAGTTTTTACTCTGGTCATCTTCAGTGTGTGACTGTCAGTGTGATTTAAGTATGTGGTATATGCTTTTCTAAGCAAAATGATGATAATCATCTTGCATCAAGCATAATGCTTTAATACACTTCCCTCAAGAAACAATGAGAAAATGTGGATCACTAAATGTTTTAAGTAGTGGATTTATTTCAGTAAATTAGCAAGATAAATTTATAGATTTTCCTAAATATAAAGTTTTGATGAGGTTCATAACAAGTATGAGGCATTTCATAGGTAGATGATCATTCATTATCTGATTGTATAATAGAAAATTTGCACTATTTTCCATTGGTGTGGAGAGTTTCTCAGTCAGCATAATTTACTAATGAAAGAATCTATACTGAGTTTTAAAAAACATTTGGGTGGCTTTGTGATCAGGCATTTTTCTGCGGTTTTCTTGAAAAGGTGTTTGTTAAAACTGATCTTTAGTACTGTGATTAGAACACTTTAAAACAACAAGCAACTAGTCAGTGCCAGTGAATACAGTCTTGCTGTCTTGGAATTGTAGAAAGTTTGGTTTTCTGTTCTTTAAGCAGTTCCCAAATAATGAAGCACTGTAGAGCCAGCTGCTATGGGCGGTCCCTGTTTTGAAATCAAGTGCGTTCCTGGAGATCTGATTCTGAAATGGGTCACTGTAAGGTGATCCCTCTTCTCTTTGGACATCAATAGAAACCTTCAAATGAGGGGCTGAAGTTGGAGACATCAAGCATCAAGTGCGTCTTTTTCTAGGGAGTGTGGAATGCAGATGCTGGTTTCAAAGCCTGTATCCACCACACCACTGGTTAGGTACCACGGGGGGGGGGGGGGGGGGAGCAAGGAATCATTAGTTTCTTTGCAGGTAGGATTTTTAGATGTAAAGTGTGTTGGTTTATTTTATCTATTTTTACTTTTTAATAAGGGTAACAACTGAAAACACTTTTTCTTATAATCAGGAGTCTTTGTTCACTGCATTCCTTTTGCTTGGAGTGAATAAAATGTCTGGGCTTTCAAGTAATTAGATTTTCAGCTTTTCAGCGGGTCATTGTTCTGCACATTTGGTGTTAGATTTCTGCACATTTGGTGTTAGAAAATATGCAGTCATAGGTTATGTTTCTGGTGCCTTTAACTACTCAAAAACCCAGTGGTCCATTGAAAGCTGCATCTTCAAACTGTCATCTGCAATTTGAGTCTTATCCATATATATTAGAATTTTTCCATTCTGATGGGGATTTTAATAGCTTAGAACCATTGTGTAGCTGCTTCTTGCCAGATATTATATGAAGTGTTTTATATACATAATATGTTCATAGCTTCAGTTGTGCGAGGCTAGTGATTATCACTGTTTTACAGAGGTAGCTGGTAAAACAAAAAGAAATTACTCGGCTGTGGTCACGTACAATGTGGTAGTTAGCTTGTAGCAGTAGCATACACATTCTCCCCACCCCCTCAAATTTCAGTGGCTTTCTACAAAAACCTTCTCTCTCAGTCAGTGTATGCAGCTCTTCTGGGCTCAGCCCAGCTTGTCTCCGTGACTTTGGTGTCGTCTTGTGGGCCTGCGTGGAAGGGGCAGCCTTTCTAGAGAGAGCCTGCTGTTTTCCGGGCAGAGGGGACAGAAACCGTGACAGTGGACATGGTGTGTCTAGCCAGAGCACTGTCATGGCTGAGCCCCAAGGCAGGGGGGTGGGAAGCTCACTCACCCACAGGGAAGAATGACAGGCAAGGAGGCAACAAATATTTGTGGAAACATTTAAGTGGGGGCAGAATTTGAACCTGAGATGCCAGAACACAATGCTGTGGGCTCGTATGTAGATGGGGAGGGTTTTTGGTCTTCGGCTTTAAGGAGAAAGAACTGAGGAGGGAGGAGACTGGCAGCAGGATGGTAACAGCAAGAGAGGGAGAAAAATGTATCCTACAGATTCGAAACTGATGATCTCAATAATGACTCAGTCAGCGAGGTTGTCTGACTGCTGTTAGAGGGGACAAGCCTTGAAACAATTTCATGTACCCAAAATGCTTTGGTTACTTCATAATTGTCTTAAAAATTCAGTCAGCTGGACTACAACCCAGGATGAGGTATTATTTGTGAATTTTTTCACAAAGTTTAGTGAAATGCCAAGTTTTGGGTGTAGAATTCATTTTCATTTATACTCTTTTTTTTTTTTTTTGGGTGGGACCCTTGCCAGCGGCCGGGGATCGAACTGGTGCTGCAGAGGCTGCGGGTAGCCTCGCAACCCAGCGCTCAAACCACTGCGCCGCCAGGGGAGGCCCCTTCATTTATACTCTTAACCTTTAAATGTTGAAGAGCCTTGAATTTTACAGTTCTGTATTAATGTGCAATGGAAAAATTTTGTTGGGTATTGTAATAATTAGACTGAAGATGAGTTGAAATTTCTGAAAAAAGTATTTTTGATTGGTTACATATTTGTAGATGGTTCAAAATTCTGCAGATACAAAAAGGCATAACAACAAAATGTCTGCTTTCCAGCTGTTGTCTTTCTTGGCTGCAGCCATTGTTCCGTAGATAACATAAGGCATAAAAGAAGAATTCTTATACAGAAAAGCTTCCTGTTCCTCCCACTGTTTTGCTACTGAAAGCAATAACTGTATATATATCATTTTGTGCATATGCATATCATGGGATAAATTCCTGGATGTAGAATTACTGGATTATTGGATCAAGAAATAAATGCATTTGTGATAAAACATACAAATATATTAAAGTCATTCTTGTTAGGTTTTTTTTTAACTGCTTTAATTGAAAATTAGAAAATCCACAGAAATAGGAAAAATAAACTATTAACATCTCTTTAAAAAGATAAAAATTAGGCATGATTTTATTTTATTTATTTATTTTTTTTTTTTTAATAGAGGCATGTTTTATTTATTTATTTATTTATTTTGTTTACACATGCACTGGGTACAGTCAGGAGCGCGGGAGGGTGAGAGAATTCACCAGAGCCAGAGTGGGGAGCAGAGCAGGCAGAAGGACCGAAGTACACTGCTGAGGGGAGCAGCGGGCGGCAGGAGAGGTCTGCGCGCCATGTGGGACCCTCCTCCGGTGGCCGGGGAGCAACCGGGGATCGAACCGGCGCCGCAGAGGCCGCGGGCAGCTTCGCAACCCAACGCTCAACCGCTGCGCCACCAGGGAGGCCCTATTTTATTTTTTTTTAAGATTTATTTATGTGTACAAGAACTGGGTTTAGGCCAGAGGTGCGGAGGTGAAGAGGGTTCACCAGAGACAGAGTGGGGAACAGAATAGGTGGATTGACTGAAACACACTGCTGAGGGGAGCAATGGGCAAGACAGGAGAGGTCTGCTGCACCATCTGGGTCAGCTCCCTGGCTGGGGATTGAACTGGTGCTGCGGAGGCTGCAGATAGCTTCATAGTGCTGAGGCTTAACCCCTTGTGCCACCAGGGAGGCCCATGATTTTACTATTAATGGAAATTGTCACTATTCCTTGACAGTTATACTTCCTGTTGCAAACATATACACACGTGTGTGTGTGTGTGTGTGTGTGTGTGTGTGTGTAGTTCTGTATGTTTCTTGTGCTTGGTGCTAAAAGTAGCACTGAGTACCATATAGCAGGAGAAAAAGTAGGCATGTCCTTAATTTCTTTCTTTAATCAAAATTTTTTTCTGGGAAAAAAATTAATTTCATTTAGAACTTGAAAGCTGACTTAGAAAAATAACGGAGAATGAGTCAAGTGAAAGAGAAAGTAGCAGATAACTCATATTTTTTCATTCTTATTTTCTGTCAGGCATAATATATATAACTCATTCCTCACTGTAGGCCCAAGTGGAATTTCTTTTTAAGACTCTAGAACTGAATAATATGAATGTTAAGTAATTCATCTGTTTTTATATGAACTGATTTGTAGAAGATTTTAAAAGCAGGTAACCATTTGCTTTGTTTTAGCATTAACTGTGAAAGCCCTGATAATACAGAATGCTTCTCCTCCCCTGGGAGAGTTATTGTTAGAGCTGATCTTATTTCAGTTCTTGGTTATCACATCATTTCATTTGCTTATATCTGAGACTTCCAACTAGAGTATTAATTCCACAAGTTCAAGACCCTCTCCTATTGGTTTTCACATTCTCCTTGCCTCGAAGATGTGGCATGGCAGATCCAGGGAATGCTTACTGAATTAATGAACACATTCTTGGGTCACTTTACTGTGCCTGAGCTGATACTTCTAGATAACATTCTTTTTTTTTGAGGGGGGGGGGTGTCTCATGCATACAAAAAACCTAGTTCTCCAGGATTTTGTTTTCTGGTTTTTTACCGTTGTGTATATTACAATTTGTGTTGTCAGTAAAAATCTGATTTCTTTCCTGCACATTGTGTGTTCCTGTACTAAGAGCTTTTGTTTATTAGTATAGAATCTGTTTGAGAAACAGTGTAGTCCTTTCAGAGTATTTCTTTTCAAACTTGACTCCATTTTTTTTTTTCCTTTTTGGAATCGGCCTGTCCCCCTTAACTTAACATTGGTAATGGCAGGAGAGCTTTTGAAGTGACTGAGGTGGACTGCCACTGGAAGATGAGAACACAGACTTTATGTGCCGAGGGATCTCATTTTGTAAACCTGTTAATTTATTTCAGGAGGAGGCAAAACAAATTCAGAATCTGCAGAAAGCAAGCAGTCGTGCTGACTCGAGGGAGGATGAGATTTCTCCTCCTCCCCCCAACCCCGTGGTTAAGGGCCGGAGGCGACGGGGTGCTATCAGCGCCGAAGTCTATACGGAGGAAGACGCGGCGTCCTATGTCAGAAAGGTAGTTCAGAGATCTACACATTGGGGAAATGGGGACCCATGTAGTAAGACACAAAGCAGGATGACTTGTACCCCCTCCTGTACTGGGGAGCAGGTTTCCATGATGACATGCCATCAGAAGACATGGTGGTTATAAAACAGAGAGTCGTTGCATTTGGGAGGTTGGTTCCCTCTTGTTTCCCAGTAGAAGGAGCAGGTGGCAGTACGCCTTTCGCTCTTGAATCATGGTGTCAGTTTTTGGCATCCTCTAGTTCATGTTGTGACTTTTAATCTTTTATTCTGTCAGCTTCATTCATCTTAATCTGCTCTTTTCAAGTTACACTGTTACCCTGAAGGGGAAAGAGACTTGTCCTGGCAAAGGGCTTGTGACACTAATAGCACATGATCAGTTTAAAAAATGACTAATTGTCATAAAATGCGTAGTTTTGCCTCAATAATGACCTTGGTCAAGGTGTTTTTAATTTGTTCCTTTAGTAGTTGACTGGGAACCAAACACCAGCCTTTAAATACAGTCCTGACTGTGAGCAAGGGGGAGGAGTCAATATTTGTTCAGCGCTTTGTGGCTCAGAGATTGTAAGGTTGTGTTGTGTTGAAGATATTTTAACTCAAAGCAGTCTTGTTTAAATGCCACAATGCAGCTTGACATTTCATTGTAATGCAGGTGGCAGACACGAAGTGTTTTTGGTTTACGGAATTAGTGTTTGCCCTTCTTTTCTAGGTTATACCGAAAGATTATAAGACAATGGCTGCTTTAGCCAAAGCCATTGAAAAGAATGTGCTGTTTTCACATCTGGATGATAACGAGAGGAGGTGGGTACATGCTTCTTGTTTTGTACTTCTGAGTACAGCCCTGGTCCCAAAGCAGTCTCCTCGTTGGTCTGAGGTGTAAGACCCTTTGTAATCATTCCCCCGATGACAATCAGGCTGAATATTTGGGAACTTTGATTCTCAGGTTAATGTTTGAAATCCATTGAGAGGCATGTGAAATGTAACTCGAGGCTTGCTTTCCCTTGCAGTGATATCTTTGATGCCATGTTTCCGGTTTCCTTTATTGCTGGAGAGACGGTTATTCAGCAAGGTAAGGGCTGCTGTTTTGATGGCATGTGGTAGTATGGGAGTGATGCGGCCGAGGGATTTTTTAAATCGATGCTTGTTTTCTTTTTTAAGCCTACCATTTTCATTTTGTTACACTATTTTATTTTTTGTTTTAATCCTCTGAGCTAGAAGACACTCTGCCTAAGAGACTAATATTTCTCTATCATCTGATATAATTTTGTTTATAGTAACTGTTAAAGGAAATTTTTGTGTTTTTGAGTGTTGTATAGAATTTGTTACGTTTTAAAGATTTATTTTTATTTATGCATACAAGACCTGGGGTATAGGCCAGAGGTGTGGGGGGTGGGTGGGTGAAAGGATTCACCAGAGACAGAGCAGGGAGCAGAACAGGCAGACTGACTGAAATACGCTGCTGAGAGGAGCAGTGGGCGAGACGGGAGAGGTCTGCCGCGCCATGTGGGTTATTTCCCTGGCCTAGGATCGAGCTCGTACTGCAGTGGATGCTGATAGCTTTGTAGTGCTGAGACTTAACCCCTTGTGTGAGACTTAACCAGGGAGGCCTGTATAGAACTTGAAACCCATATGTAGCTTGTATATCCTTTATATCGATGAGTAACCATTTGTGAAGTGGAATAAACAAAACATTTAATGCTTCATAAGGGCCACCTATTTATAAGGTTCTGTGCCTTCTACTGATTTTTACATTTTTTGCCCGTGTATATATTACTGGTATGGATCTAATCTTTTGAGTATTCTCCCTTTTTTCCCCTTTCTTATTTACACTATAGATATTTTCATAATCCCACTAAAATACATTTTCCCATTTCGTGACAGTCTGATTTTGTACTTACTATTGGGGTTGTTTCTTGTTTTGTTGTGGATGATCTAGCCATTAACACCTTTGAGCACAATTGATGATTTAAAATTATTTTTATTATCATGAAATGACAAAAGATCTGATCAATTTTATGACCTTTGTAATATATGGCTAGACTTCGTTTCCTGAAAAATTGTTAATTTAGAACATGTTCTTTTCTCTCAGTACTACTATAAAATAAGTTGGTTATTGTACATTAACATGATAGTTTTGGATTTGTTTCTGTAAATTTTAATATGTTTCTAACTTTTACTCTTTTTCAGGTGACGAAGGTGATAACTTCTATGTGATCGATCAAGGAGAGATGGATGTAAGGTTTAATGATAACAAAATATGTTGATAATCTTAGATTTTATTTTTACGCAGAAGAACTGGGTTACAGGGCAGAGGTGTAGAGGGTGAGAGGATTCACCAGAGTGGGGAGCAGAACAGGCAGATCTACTGAAATATGCTGTGAAGGGGAGCAGTTGGTGAGACAGGAGAGGTCTGTGCCATGTGAGTCAGCTCTCTGGCCGGGGATCGAACTCGTCCTGCAGTGGATGCAGATAGCGTCACAGTGCTGAGACTTAACCCCTTGTGCCACCAGAGAGACCCGTGTTGATAATCTTTGAAGTCAATGTGTTGATTGATGCCTAGTGTTTGTAACAATATCTGAAGGACAATTCCAACCCTTTTATGTCAGATTTTGCCAATACCTTTTGCCAAATATTTTAATGACAAAATTTTAAAGGTAATTTCTTTACCTTTAGACGGGCAGTTTAAGACTTGCTTACATTGTGGTTAAAGCATCATGCATGCTGTGGAGTAAGGTGACCCTGTCATCAACTGTGAGACTTGGTATAGCTTTCTTGATTCTGTGAGTCTCCTTGCCAATGAAATGGGTCAATAATTGCATTGTTGTCACAGGATTATCATAAAACCAAATAAAATCAAATAATTTGCAAATAATTTATTTGCAAATAAATTATGCAAGTAAATGCTTAGCAGTACTCAGCACTGTACTCTTATCGATGTATGTGGGGTTATTAGTACTTCTTTAGTTTACCTTCTTGCCCTGAGCATTTTTTAGCAGGTAATTAGGTATATTACAGTCAAGCTGAACTTTTTTAGCTTGTTAAAAATAAGCTGTTTTGCTCTACTATGTACTGGAAACATTCTACTTTCTGAAATAAAGTTCAGGATTCTGATCTCAAAAAGCTTTTTAATACTTAAGTCTGTATATATGTAGAAAATCAATTTTTTGTGTCATTTGTATTTAAGGTCTATGTCAACAATGAATGGGCCACCAGTGTTGGCGAAGGAGGGAGCTTTGGAGAACTTGCTTTGATTTATGGAACACCGAGAGCAGCCACTGTCAAAGCAAAAACCAATGTGAAATTGTGGGGTATTGACCGCGACAGCTATAGGAGAATCCTTATGGTAAGGTACCCTGGTTTTTGGAGTGATTTAAAATTTCATTATGTATAATTCATCTTGAATAGTATTTCCAAATTAAAATGAGCATATTCCTTACTTTTAATGATTGATTGCATTAAGCCCAGTCTTGCATTATTCATTGTATCATTGAGACCATGATGGTTTGGAACAAAAGTGGCCAGAAATAACATGAAAGACAAATGTCATGTGCATGTAGTGGTCAACTCTTGTTTGGAAATCTCAGTTTGCTGATAGGCACATCTCTGCTTACCTAACCTTTACAGATCACAGAGAGCCTGCTAGGTGCTGCTCCTAACACACAAAGCTTTTTAATGTCATTCATAAGTCCTCTGCTTCCCTAAGTTGGAAGTGGGTTATCCGTAATGTAAATGTTAGGTTTCTTCTCACTAAAGGAATAAATAGAATGGGAACATTCTGCTGATACAGTTAGATAATTTGACAAATTTACAGGGTAGCTTTGATGTTGAAGTCCCAGCTAATACTATTAGCCATCTCACATGGTTTTCTTAAAATTTTTAGTGCCTCATTTTTGATAATATGCAGTCTGATGTACTTCGAAAATTTTCTCTCTGGGTGTGTATATTACTAAGGCAATTTACTGTGTAAGGAATGTTCATTACAGTCTGTGCTTCTCCTTTTTCCCCAGATAGAGTTAACAAACTGTATAGGTAAGGCAGCTTGGTTAGGTTTGGCACTGTGGCCTTTACCTGCTTTGGTTTGTCTGTAAGTGGTAGCAGTTTCGTTTCTTTACTTCCAAGAGGATGGGCTGGTGAGGAAGCACCACGACTGGAAATACTTTTCGTCTGTAGTCACATACATTACTTGTTTTTTTTGTGGACAGATCGTTTGTCTATTTGGCATTTCACTTATTGGGGGTGCTGGGAACCTCCTTTGGCTATATCCCTGGTCTTGCTTTTAGGGGCAAGTTACTAAGCGCTTTTTATTGAGTAGAACAGATTTTATTCTTTCAACATGAATAAAACTACGTGTTAAGAAGCAGCAGCAACAAGCTTTGACTTCTGGCTTTGTTGTTTTTTTCTTTAATAGGTTTACTGAAACCTAATGTTTATTATTCCGTAGCATGTGTGATAATTTCCAGTTTTTGAGATATGACCTAATATTTTTTCATTTTAGGGAAGCACACTGAGAAAGCGGAAGATGTATGAGGAATTCCTCAGTAAAGTGTCTATTCTAGGTGAGTTTTGGAAGATTTCATGGAGAATTGTTAAATTGAAGAGTCATCAATTCTTAATCAGAACCTGTAGTTTCATAAAATCTAGGTATCTTAACTCATTTTTTGCTACTATAATCAAAAATACATGGACTTTTTATTTGATGGAGTTGAAGTTTGACTAAGGAGTAGTTTTCACGACTTGAATTTTCTCATATATCACAAATCTCTTAATTAGAAATTATTGGGTCCAGGAAAAGCTTTTTGGAATTATGTGCTACTTATTCCTCTTAGACAGAAAGGCTAAAAACAAACTTCTGGCTGTCGTGAACACACTGCTCCCCTCTGACTTCAGCCTCTGTTGCTCCATCAGTGAATTTACTGGTTCAGAAAAGTGGTTTTTTGGTTTGTTTTTTAAAATAAAGTCTGAGCATTTTATTTATTATTTATATATATATATATTTTACTTATTTTTGCATAGAAAAACTGGTGTGTAGACCAGAGATATGGGAGGTGAGAAGATTCACCAGAGACAGAGTGGGGAGCAGAACGGGTGGATCCACTGAAATACACTGCTGAGGGGAGCAGCAGGCGAGTCAGGAGAGGTCTGCTGCACCATGTGGGCATGTGGGTGAGCTCCCTGGCCTGGGGGTTGAACTCATGCCACGGTGTCTGGCAAATAGATATCCACGGTGTCTGGCAAATAGCTTGATTGAGCTGAGACTTTAACCCTTGAGCCACTAGGGAGGCTCTGGCAGTCTTTAATTTTTAAGGATATATTTTTTTATTTATTTGCCACCAGTATAAATTAATACAGCATCTGGGCTACTGAAGTAATGCTCTAAGAGGTGTATGTGATAGGATCTTGCTGAGACTAGAGGTAATTGAAGACAGGTGCCATTGATTTGAGATGACTCAGAGTCATACTTGGTATACTTTTTGAGAATTTTAACAATATCAGGAAATGTAGAGACATTTTCTTGACTCTTGCCTTTCAGAATCTCTGGACAAATGGGAACGTCTCACTGTAGCTGATGCATTGGAACCAGTCCAGTTTGAAGATGGGCAGAAGATTGTGGTGCAGGGAGAACCAGGGGATGAGTTCTTCATTATTTTAGAGGTAAAGGACTCTGCATTTTAGATGCTGTAAAAGAGAAACACGGGACTAATATTGGTTTATAATCTTCGTTTAAAAAAAAATACTGAGTAATTTAAAACTTATTTTTCACTTTGAAGTGCTATTATGGTTTTCTGCCAGGCCACCACACTTAAAATGAGTTTGAGTCAGAGTTTTTGAATGTTCTGACCTATCCATATTAATCTTCATTATGCAAGCCAAACCAAACTCAACTGTTCAGCAAAACAAACTATGATGGTTCTGGACCATCCTTGTTAAAATCATGTGTTTGGGCTACTTGGCAAACAAGGATCAAAGGTAATTATTTAAATTTCACAAGATACTAGTTTTATAATTTCACAATCCATGCAAATGTGTAACAGGTATTGTTATCTGCTGTGCAGATCCAGATAGCAGATTTCCTGTGAACGTAGCTTAGATGCTAATTGATTTTATTTTAGCCAGGGGTCCAGGGGCTCTTTCTGTAAAGAGTTTTGTTGCAAGGACTCAGCTCTGTTGTCCTAGTGCGGAAGCATCCATTTACATATTAAATTGATAATGTGCAAATGAACGCTGTGTTAGGCCTATAAAATTTTACTTTAAAAACAGGCAGAGAGCTTGGATTTGGCCCTTCTGTCTAAACCCTTTAAGAACCTTAACTAGATGAGAAGAAACCCCGCTAGCGGACAAAGCGAAGCTCATGTAGTGATGCTTTTCTGTCATCTTTTATCATATCAACCCAGGATTTGTAATAACTGTTGGGTCCACCCTCCTCCTTTATGGGCGGGGGAGGGGAGCAAAGTAGATAAACTTGCGTAGGGCATTTCAAATGCCACCCTGAATATCAAAATCTGATTTTTTTGACTGTCTTTGCTTTTGGTGATTTAATGACAGGGTTCTGCTGCTGTGCTGCAGCGTCGGTCAGAAAACGAAGAGTTCGTGGAAGTGGGAAGATTGGGGCCTTCTGATTACTTCGGTATGTGGGTTTCCTCAGAGTAAAGAAAGAGTCGTAAGCCCCCTCTCCGTGAGATAGCGTGCTCTCGTAATTGTCTTCTGAATGTTTTTATTGAATTGTAGTTTTTGCTTCTCAGAAATAGCGTTGAGATTTTGCCTCTCAGGTGGTAACTAGGTTTTTGCTGCTCTCATGCCTGTTGTTTATTTGCTTGTCTTGGTAAGTGCAGATGTGGTTGACCTGTACTAAGTTTTCTCCTTACTCAGAAGTGAGTCTCTAAGAAAATGTTTCCCGTGGAAGCTGGCCTGTTCTCACCCGGCCCCTCTTCCTTTTCCAGGTGAAATCGCTCTGCTGATGAATCGCCCTCGTGCTGCCACGGTGGTTGCGCGTGGCCCTTTGAAGTGCGTTAAGCTGGACCGACCTAGATTCGAACGTGTTCTCGGCCCGTGCTCAGATATCCTCAAACGGAACATCCAGCAGTACAACAGTTTCGTGTCACTCTCTGTCTGAAATCTGCCTCCTGTGCCTCCCTCTCTCCTGTCCCCGTCCATGCTTCCCTCACGCAGACTGCTTTATTTTCCCTATTTACAGCACCACGTGGCCACTGGCATCGCAGCTTCTTGTCTGTTTATATTAAAAGTTGCTTTCATTGCACCGTTTTTAATTTGGAGCATTAACTGAATGCTCGTAACAGTTAAATAAATAGAGAGCGTTCTCTGGAGACTTCGCTGTTACTGCTTCTCATTGTGCAGTGTTAGTAGTATTCACCCTGAGCAGTGCGTATGCCATGCTTTTTGGTGAGGGCAGATCCCTGCACCAAATGAATTACCATAGAGTAATGAGGTAACATTGCAAGAATTTTTTAAGTGACGTTATTTTCCACTTATCATAAGCGTATTTTAGACTGTGGCCATATAAGCTGTACTTCTTTATAGACTAAATGATTTCTCATTAAGCTCTTAAGGATTAGGAAAAATGGACTTAGAAAAATCTTAGTATATAGAAAGACATCTGCCTATAATTAAAGTAGATTAAGGGTGGAAAAACGCCCATCTTTGCTGATTATCAGATGGATATAGTTGGTTCAGTTTTTTTCTTTTTAATCAGAATTTTTTTTGTCAAACTAATTGCCTGGTTGGTTTAGATCTGGTTACTATGTATTCAATTCCAAAATATCTTCAGGTGGGACTGTCTGTCTCTACCTGCTTTTTGAATTTGAAACCAAATTATAGGCTGCAAATATGGGGTTCTGATTCAATTACATCTGCCTCAACTCAAATTCTGATTAGACTTTTATCCAACTAGTGCCAAATATTGCTCATCAGATGCTGAATTGAGAATGAATTTGAGGTCCCCGCTCTGGGTGGTTAGCTCAGAACTTTGGGTCAGTGCCCATTTTCACTTGAGTCCAGAGTAAGCTGCTCAGTAGGCACTGACTCCAGGGGGCGGATGGAACAGATGGGATGCTTGTCCTGGCAGGAAGACGGAGGTGATATTGCAGGAAGGAGAGCCGCCGACATGCCTGAGTGCTGAAGGCGGACGAAGTCCAGTGTGGAGGACTTGGCCCCGCTAGGCTGAGTGGGGCGTGAAATTTGGAAATAAGTTTTTACTTTAATTTATCCTATTTCCTTCCCTTTTACATCAGCTAGATGAATGGGGGGGCTGGAAGGGGTGGGGAGGATGTGTCTGTATTGTTTCCTATGGTCTAAAAGGCCATCCTGCTGAAGAGTGCTGCTTTCCTCGCTAGCGTTTACTTCTCTGGCAAGCTTTTCTGTTTTCAAAAGTCAACTTGTGTTTTGAGTCTTACTGTATCTCAGTATTTTCCAGCCTTATCAACCTTCTGTGTTACATTATTTCATGTGCTCCAGTGATACCCAACAGTTCATTTTTATTATTTTTTTAACAAAGCTTCACAGTTCTGTAATGTAGGCACTTTCATTCTCATGGTGGTTTATGTATAATATAGGGTTATATTTGGGAGTGATGGCGAGCATTTTCCATCTCTGTGCAAGCGGCCTTTGTTGGTGATTTTCCCCCTTTCCCTGTTCCAGGCCGTGTAAGTTGGTCATGATCTGTTTTCTATAGATTTGAGCTGTTTTTAGGTTGCTACTAAGTTTGGCGTATGAATCTGGGAAGAGATCTTTATTTACATTTTAGTGTGGGATAGAAAGTCACTGTATTCCAAATTTTTTATTTTTCAAAATCTGCATTAAATGAGGGTTTTCCTGCTCTGTATCCTTGTGTTTAGCTACCTTTTTTATATTTAAAAATTAAAAATAAATTTTTTGTTCTTACTAGCTTAAAGCTTGATTTGATCTTTGTTGATCTTTGTTTAAATGCCAAAACTACTTAACTGAGTTTAGAATGCCATAAATTTGCACAGTTTCGTATATGTATATAATCATGTTCATGTATATTTAGATACGTACATTGCTTTCTAAATGAGCTTCGCTCTTCAGTCATTTGGCTTGCTGTTTACTCCCTTTTGTAGTTTTTGATCTAAGAAATTTTCAGTCTAAATTTAAAAATAATCATGTTTAAAGCTTTATCTTTGTGCAATCTGAGTATATGTGAGAAATCACGTCGGTATAATTTGTCTTTGTTGATATTCAGGGCTTTCGAAGTCATTTTTGGGGGGCTTGGTAAGTGCATTTGTGAGATCACTGCTCTGGAAAGCGTAGCTGGCCAAAGGACCTCTTCGTGTCGTTTCCTGGTTACTGGTCTGTTTATACTGTGTGTAACAATAATCTCTTTTTGTTATAGATTGTCTTACTGGTAGGTCAAGTAATAAAAAAAGATGAAATAATTTAAATTTTTAAATGAATCAGTTTTTCTTCCCTTTCTCCTTTCCTGCTCTTTTTTCCCCCTCCCCCAGAGTCTCCTAATCTGGTGGGCAAGACAGAAAATCAGAAGTGAATTATGGGACCAGTGTTTTGAATGTTTTATTTTCAGTGTTTTCCAATTCTGTTTGTCGAAGAATGAACCTAAAAAAAAAAAAACCTTCCTTAAAAGGGTATTCGAGACATAGATTTGTTTTTACCGAGTGATGGAAGGAAAAGATCAAATTAAAACACCAAGGATTTCCATTTTATTGAAGACGGACTGGGTCTCTGACCTTGGAACATTTCTAGAGGTAATGGGGAGACGTTTCTGGATCAGCACGCGCTTGAGTAAATAGTGTGTGTGCATTTAGGTACTTAGGCATGCTTAGATGATCTGTATATCTGCAGTCTTTCTAATGTTTATCCCTTAGGTTTCTGAGGAGTGGGATGATTAAGTCACGTTCACCAGCATATTGGTATTTCTTTATAGTGAGTTGGAGATGAGTTATATTCGAGAACATTCTTCAGTTTGTGCTGCTTTGTAACATGTGCATCTTGTCCAGATTCAGCGGTCCCTCTCCTCAACCCCTTCAAGTCACCACAAACAGTTAAAACTAGAGAGTGGTTCCTGGGTCGACTGTGCTGGCTACAGTTTCATTCTCTCTGGAATGTATTGACTCTCACAGAATAGTTTTTTGCTTTTTTATTGACTCAAATATCGATGACTTTAAAACTGAAGTAGCATGATTTCAGGTTTTTTTAGCATGGAAGACTCTTAAATCTCACCTTTCTTACTCTGTCGAACTTTTACACAGGAATTGGTATTGTGTATGTATAAAGTTAAAATTTGTTGATTGACTTAAGATCAAAGCTGTGATTTCATCCTTACGCAACCTTAAACCAAAACTACTGAGTCATATTTTCATTTCATTAGTTGTGCTCATTTAGCTAAGTAGCTTTGTGCTTTTACAAGTTACCACTAGATGGAGAGCTTTTTAAATCATCTCTATTAATCTCAGAATGAGTTAGAGTTGATGATACCAGTTATTTGTGGGGGCTGTATTTGGGAACTTGGAGAATTTGCCTGCTCGCTGACATTTATTTGTAACCCCCATCAGTGCAGCACCTTGACAGTGATTCCTGGATGTGAACGGAGCGGTGAAGAAGCTTGGACCTCAGTAGACCCCCAAAAGGACCTGGGATTACAGTGTGAGCATCAAAACAAAAAGGCAGGGTGTCTTTTCTGTAGTCTAGTTTGTGCTGCTTTTTGGGATTTTTATGTGTTCTTTGGGGGATGTCGCTGTATAAGAAGGCCCCCAAGTGTGGTGCTGAAGTGCAGGCTGGTGTCCCTGAGGGCACGGAGGCGGTGGTGCGTCTTAACAGAGAAAAGAACTAGGTAGGCATTAAATAGCTCCTCTCAGATATGAGCTACAGTGCTCTTGGCTGTAAGTTCAGTGTTAGTGAATCAGCCATATATGTTAAATAAGGTGTTCTTGACACATATTGACACAGCAAACAAGATCATGTGTTGATTGATCAACAAAAATGTTCTGAGCAGAGGCCCCCGGGAACCTAACACCTGTATTTCCTCTGCGAGCTCGTGTTGGCTAATTCAGGGTCTGTGGCTTTATAGGCCACAAAGTGACACACAGAATCAGCTGTATTTTTCTTTCCGAACTCAGATTTTCCTCCTGACTTTTGGGAAAGCTACGTCAGTTCCTCCTCATCCCTTTCTCCTGCTCGGTCACCTGCTGCGGTTGGCTGTCAGTGGCGCCACCGGCTTCCAGGCAGGGACAGGAGACTTCCGCCACGAGAAGCTGAACAGTGGTCCAGAATGAACACGGTGAAAGAGCTGGGGAGTGCTAATACCTTCTTTTATTTTTTGCTCTTTTTTTGACCTATGGTGATTTTATTAGGGAAATAATGGGATGTTTAAGAGAAGTGGACGGTTAGTTCTGTTCCCCGAGTGTGGAAAGCACACCAAAATTCTTACTGCTGGCATCTGGAGGCCGGCGCTTGTCCTCGACATGGCTTGCCTTCCCGTGGCGCTGTACTTTGGAAGTCCCTGCCCATTTGTGCCACTGCTTTGCCTAGATATTTGTCTTCCACTCACATGTAATTACCCAGCTCCCCTTTAAAGGGAGATACTGCCCAAAGGAGGAGTGAAAGGTGGTGCAATGGGAAGAGCAGCTGGAGACTCACCTCAGCGAGGGGGTCTCTGGGGTGAAGGTTCCTCTAGTAAAAAGTTGATTTTTTTTTTTTTTAAAGCAAATGACTGTGACTGCATCAATTGGGTGAGAAGTGGGGTTTTTTCGTGCATCAGTGGAGAGAGCAGCGGGGGTTAGGTTTCAATTGAGATGTGTGGTTCTAGTCGCTGAGCCTCGGTTTTTGTGTCCATTGGAGGTGGGGGTCTGTCTCTAGCTTGGGAGGGTCGGAGGCCTGTGTTGAGTCTATAATGTGAGCAAAGTGCTCGTGCGTGGTTGAGCTCTGTGCTTTTGCTATTAAGACCCAGAGACCATGAGCCAGGAACCACGAGCCAGTAATGTGCCTGTTGGGGTCCTTGGGAGGTCAGAAGCACCCCGGTTGTTTGTCCTGGGGTGCTGTCTTTGGACACTTTGTAGAAGTTTCAGGAGACATCTCTGGTTCTTGACCTTGTATTGTAACCTCTTTTAGAGACAGCTCTATTTTAACCTGCTGGCCTTTATCAGAAATGCTCATTGGTGGGCATCAGGAAATTTTGCTTGTTGGTTGGCTAACTGTGCCATAGGAATGCATGCCTGTCACTTGTGGTTTCAGCCGTGAATTTGGGACTAAGAAATCCGCTTATTAAAGGTGTTTCAAATGTCAGGCACCCTGTAGGGAAAAGGTTGAGGAGATGGGACCCCTGATACACCCGCTGTTAAGGGAGCCTTGGAAACTGAGCTTGACCTGGGCTTTTTGAGCAAGTCACAGAGGGGCATTTAGAGTGTTGGACCTCCAGGCAGCTGCTGGCCGCTCGCCCCTTGCTGGCTGGTGGGGTTGGTGCCTAGATTTATGGGAAGGGGTTGTGGGAGGCCCTGGCTTTTCTCCTGCTTCCATGCAGGCTTTGGTACCTGCGGGGCCAACCCTCAAGGTCACCCTGCTTTTCCCCCCATTAAAATTCTGCCTATTGTTAGTGAATGCTGATTGTGACATCCTTGATGTCGATATTGATATTTAAGTACTCTTCAGATTGAAATACTCATTTTCTGGTATTTTGAGCAAACCCCTGTTATTTTTATCCCTTGTAATTATGTTTCCGAGAAATCTTGACCGGTCACTAGAGATTATCATACACAGATTGGGCCAGTGGTTAGAATATAAGAAAGTCTCAAGTCTGCTTTAAGCAAATTTGAGTTAGCATTTTTTAGATTTTTTTGTCTGCTCTGCTTGCAATCTGCTAGGCATTTTATCTGGATCAGGGGTTATAACTGTAAAAATAAGGATCTGAAAGTTGAGTTAGGTCTCTATTTGATGTCCTTTTATTTGTTACAGTTAATAACTCTCCTAGGAATAAGGCTCCAAGCCTGACCCGTGTCCAGAGTTTGCAGGAGACTTGGGAGATGGTCTGGGGCCCTGATGAAGCCCATGCGTCCCGGGAAAGAGGAACCACAGCGTCCCGGGCTCCTACAGCAGAAGGCACCAAGGAGGAGAGTTCAGTGGGTCCCCCTTTCGCTCTTTAAGAACAATCCCAGTGCCCTGTGGCTTCCTGAGTCCAGGACCTGCAGCGTGGGTCGGGCACGTGAGGAGCAGCTGAGGCCATCACTAGCATTTGACATGGACTCTTGCAGCCCTTTAGCTTGGCACATGAGCCTGGCCCGAGTCTGCGGCTGGCTGTTCTGCTGGGTCACTGGCGACCACGCTCTGCTCCCCGTGGGCCTCGATGCACCCCTCCACCGTCTTCAGGATGAGCTGGAGCCGCCGGTCCAGGGCCAGGAGGTGGGGCTCTGTGAGGACGGGGGCCAGCTGGTCCTCCAACAGGGACTCCCGCATCACCTCGCTCAGCCTGTAGTCGGCCTGGGCCAGCAGCTGCAGGTGCAGAAGTGTTTTCCTTTTGATCCTGCAGGACAGAGGAACCAAGTAAGCATGAAGGGAGTCACTTGTGTGACCCTCCTTCCCCGCCATCAGCTGTGGCGGCTGTTGCTCCGAGGGCCTTCCAGTGTCTTCTTCTCAAGCACATTTTCATGAAAACCAGGTAAAAGGGGATTCATGAGAGATGCAGTCTTTCGCCCAGTGGCCTTCTGGTGAAGGGCTGCGGAGTCATCTGTACTCGTTATGCCACGTCGCGTGTCTGCTGTGACACTGCCAAGGGGAGCGAGGCGGGAAGTGCTTGGCGAGGGCTGCTGAGAAGGCCCTCGTAGCTGACGTGTGGCATCCCAGAAGCGTTAGCGGGCACCAGAGGCTTCTGGGTGGTTTCTTGTTAACTGTCTATTTCTGTCAGATTCTATAAGCTGGGGGGTGGGGGAGTGGGGATAAAAAGGCATGGGCCAATCTTGACCTTGCCTTTGATTTCTTTTTATGTGGGAATCAGACTTGGACTGAAATGTAAGCAGCTCCATGGTCTGACTTCTGTAACCCCCAGGGTTACAGGTTACGGGAGGAGGGGAGGCACATCTATGGCCACCTAGGAAGCGGATAAAGAGTTTCTAGTTGGCTTTGCCAGGTGTGAACCACATGCTTATAATTAACCCTGGACCCTGCAGCTGAGCAGGGGGACAGTCGTCCAGTGGGGCTGAAACACCAGAGAGCTCTGGAAGCTGGCTAGAGAGTCTCCCGAGAGTCTCGGACATGGGCTTATGGGACTTAGGATTTTGCTAAGATGGTGAGCAAGTAGCGATATTTCTGAGCTGTGGGTAGTAGCGAAGCAGAGGTCTGAGCAGTTGAATCGAGACTGTCTGGCTCTGTAAAAGCAGGTCACCCAGTGGATTCAAAATGGGAAGGTTTAAAGGTCAGATCCTAGGACCAATCAGGTGTTGCCGGGAGCATTTGTAGCTGCAGTGTAAGAAACAAGGTAACCCCTGTCATCCTGGACCAGTGGCAACTGATGCAGACTTTAGAGCCTGGTTGCAGCAGGATGAGTGTCACAGTTGCACCTACCATGGAGCCCGGGGCTCACCTGCAGCACTGGGAGAGCGGCGACAGGATGGAGAGTTCATCGTGGGAGTGTCGACCAAACCTAGGAGGAGAAAAAGGCATCATGGCAGCATCTTCCTCCTCCATGTCTGCTTCTCTCCCTCAACCTTATTTTGAACCCCAGCTTGGGACACATTCTGGCGCCCAGTACCTTTCCTAAATCAGGCTCGCAAGTCTCCATGCAAAGAAGTTAAAACCAAGCACGCGTGTGTGCATTGGTTCATCACATTCATTCACCAGCCACGGTGGACTAGATGCAAGATGAGCCTGGGCTCCGCCTCCAGGAGTGCGCTGTCTAGTGAGTGACAGAAAGTCCTCAGTCCCTCGCTAGTGCTCCCGGGGCGGCGGGGTGTGTGTGTGGATAATCAAGCAGTTCTCAGCAAGATGGAGAAAAAGAATGGAACAAGCAGGGCAGGAAGGATGTGGCCGTGTGGCCCTGTTCTGGGGTGTCTGGTTTCCCCTGAGCAGTCACACAAGGGGTGTCGGGGGACAGGGCAGTGCTGGGACTCTTACCCTCTGGCGTTATCAAGATGAATAAGGAACCCATCATCCCCAAATTTGGTGAACATCTCATAGTGGTGACGGTCCATGTTTCCTGCAAAGGAGGCAGACACTGAACAGACGGAAGCTGACCTCTGAGCTCTCCCGAGAACAGGGGCCTGATTGTGGGGGCCAGGGGGCTGAACCCGGCCTGCCATCCCCAGGTTCTCAGTGGAGTTGCAGAGGGAGAAGGAAGCTGAACAAGCAAACAAGCCCTAATTTGGACTGTTCCCAAATCCCAGGCTTTCAGCAGCTCCCTCCCAGCCCCTTGTCCCGGCTGCTCTGCTGTGTCCCTGCCCCTGTGGGCCTTCCTCGGCTTCCCGAGGGCATGAGAGGGGGTGGGTACTGTCTGTGGGTTCCCCCATGCTGCACAGCCATGGCGCCTCTCCCTGACGCACCTCACTTGGTGAAATGCACATGCAACTCCAGAGCTGAGCCCTCTTGCTCCCTCCTGCGGGGTCGGACACCTGCCTCCGAGTGGTGGCCCCGAGAGGGGGCCTCGGGGCCTTGCTGCCAGTGGCGTCGTCCGAGGCCTCGGGGAACCCCAGCCCACAGCACAGCCCACTTGTCCCGCGGCCCGGCGCCACCTACCTATGAGGAAGTCGAAGATGGCCATGTCGATGATGTTGAGCAGCCGGTTGCTGCTGCTGTAGGGGGGCACCTGCTTCACCGTGTCGCAGTACAGGGGATTGACCTCCCACCTGAGGGGGAGAAGAAGTCCTGGGGCTGGAAGAGCCAAGATGGCAAGGTGTTGGGGCCCTCGTCACAGTGCCCCGCCCTGCCGCTGCTCCTGCCTTGGGCTGGAGGCAGCTGGTCAGCAGCAGCCGGACCAAGACACGGGCTGCAGAGGCCACGTGGTCAGAAGGTTCTGGGTCCTCCCACCACACGTTTGATGGGCAGCCACTCTGCGGGGTGCTCTCCTGGCTGCTGGGAGGCCACACGCCAGAGGGGAGAGGATGGCTGGGCCAGGCAGGGTGAATACGTGTTCCTCTCACCTGGCCTCTCGGCCTCTGCCCTCCAGCTCCCGAGTGAGCTTCCCTCCACACCCTTCTCTGTCCTCTCGCTCACTCACGTTCCTCTAACTAGAATGCGCCCTCCTCACCATGGTCCTCTTCAATTGGGGGGTCTTATTCAGCCGTCACAGTCCCCTAGGAACTGTCATGGTTATTCCCATGGGGACTGGATTGGTGAACCTACACTTACCGTCACCTCGCGACAACTGAGCACCCACTGCTAGCCTGGCTAAGACAGGGCCACAGAGCGCTGTGTGCTGGGCCCGAGGAGACCGCTGGGGTCCTGGGCCCCAGAGGCCCGGTGCTGCCGTGGCTCCTGCCGGCTGCTCTAAGCACTACGTTGCATTGCTGGGACCTGCCTGTTCTGTCTGCCCACCAGGCCGAGGGGCTTTATTTCTGCACCCCTAGCATGTAGTGCTGCGTACACAGTAGGCTCTTTAGAACCAGACAAATGGCTGAAGGGTGAGAGCAGACACAGGCCAGCTGGCCCCTGGGTGCTCGGTGGGGCTGTACATGCTCTGCAGGCACCGTGGCCTGGCCCTGTGTTGGGGGGGGCGGTGGGCGAGCAGGGGGCAACTCACTCCTCCTTCCCTGCCAGCGTGTAGGAGCGGATCCAGGGGTTGGGCACAGACAGCCGGGGGGCCAGGTTGAGGGACGGCAGGAAAGCGGCCAGGGAGCCCTCCAGCAGGTGCGGGCTGCCGCAGACGGCGTACTCCGTCTTGCACATGTAGGGGCACTTGGCGAAGAAGCACACGTTGCTGGCTGGAGTGGGGAGGAGAGAGCGTGAGAGCAGGGCTCTGGAGGCAGGTCCTTCCCTGCCAAGGAGCCCCACCAGGAGGGAAGGAGACCCCTGCGCGCCCAGCTCTGTAAAGGCAGAGGGGCTCGAGTGCCACTAAACGGCATCCTGGTGCCCACACAGGTCTCTGAGCTGAGAGAGTGTGGGCCCGGCCCCACTGCATCCTGTTCCCAGGACTAAAATTCTCTCTGTCCCAATGGGCAACACTGATCCCAGGGAGCCTGGCACTGTGGTCAGCGCCCACATGGTCTGGTTAGCACCTCACCTGTGGCCCTTCCCCGTCCCCACTTCAACCTGTGCTCTGCTCAGTGGACTGGCTGGGAGTGTGTGATCCACCCCCCCCCTCCCCGCCCCCCATAATGGATGGGCTCCCGGCAGGGGAGACCCCTGCTGAGTGTGACAGTGGCCACTGCTGCCGCGTTCTTAGATCCAGAATATAACTTTGGCTGGCACTCTACCTGGAGAGACAAAGAAAACGCTCTGCAGGATTTCGTTCTTGGTGACCTCTAGGATTTCCTTGGTGACGTTGACCAGCCTCCCCACCGTGGGTGGCACCCGCCGGAAGTCCAGGATCCTGACAGGGAGGGAAGATGTTCAGAGCTGAGCCATGTGCGGGCGTTGGGGGTGGGTAGGCCGAGGTGTGGAGCGGAACCCGTTCCATCCAGCCTCCTGGGCCGGCCACGCAGACAGCCATTGTGCGTAATTACACCAGGGCGTCTCGGCCTTCACTGTGCAGGAGACACCCGGGAGCCGGGCCCCAAGATTCAGTGGGGCCAGGGGAGGCTGAAGAGCCCCCAGCCGGAGCCCAGGCAGCCCGCCCACAGACACGCCTTGAGAGGCCCCAGGAGGAGGCAGGAAGTTCAGGCTGCCCCTCCACAGCACACCTGGGACTCCTTAGCTCAGTGGGAATGAGCACAGACTCCCTCTATTTCAGATCAGGAAATGAGAGCAAAGGGCGAGGTCAGGTCCATGGGCGGCAGCTGCAGTGGCAGGACCAGGTAGTGTCTTCCTAAGAGATTCTTTTTTCCCAAAGATTTTTCATACATACAAGAACTGGGGTACAGGCCAGAGATGCGGGGGGTGAGAGGATTCACCAGAGACAGAGCGGGGAACAGAACAGGCAGACTGACGAAATACACTGCTGAGGGGAGCAGCGGGCGAGTCAGGAGAGGTCTGCTGCGCCATGCAGGTAGCTCCCTGGCTGGGGATTGAACTCGCGCTGCAGAGGCTGCGGATGGCTCCATAGGTTGTGTCTTAACCCCTTCTGACACCAAGGAGGCCCATCTTTCTAAGAGATTGTTTCCATTGCATTTGTTCTGCAAGTCGTGGGGAGGGGTGGGACATGTGGGGTTCAAAGGTGTGACTGAAGTGCAAGAAGATAAAGAGGCCCACCTGGGGACCCCCCCCCAACCCTGCCATCAGCCCTGTGTCCCCTCCCGCAGCCAGAGCCCACCTGTCCAGATGGAAAGCTGCGATCTCAGCGTTGTGCCTCTGAAAGTCAATGAAATAGAAGAAGTCCTCGGGCGTCTCTTCATCTCGCTGCTGTCTGGAAGGAAGCAAGGAATCACGCCCTGGACTCAGACTCCAGCTACGAGCCTGAGACAGGAGCCGGTTATCAGGGCCAGAGAGAAAGATACAGGAGGGAAGGAAGACTCCGGAAGGCCGAGGCGCCCGCGGAGACTTGCAAGGCGGGAGGAGCCAGGGCTCTGACCAGACACCGGCTGGCACCACCAACGCCAAGAACCCAACTTACGCAGCTTTGGTGGCTACGGTGGCCAATTCTCTTAAAAACCCCGTAGTTGAGAGAGGAGGGAGCACGGATATTCTTCTGCAATGTAAACAGGAGGGGACTGGCTGGCAGAACCCGAGGCCCCAGAGACCAGATGCACAAGGGCAAAGAGAGGCAGGTGTGAGACACACTTGAGAAAAGTGCCCCAGAGATGCAATTTACATGATGGTGAGAACAGCAGACGGCAAAGTGCCGGGCCACAGGGTGAGGGGGAAATAAACGGGCTGTCCCATCAGCGGAATGTCAGCGCAGCCCAGAGGGTTGAGGGACGCTGGTGTAGGGGATGTCGATCTATCTGCATTTTTAATTCTCTAACGGGTTCCTGAAAAGCCTCTGCCTGCCTGAGCACAGAGCTGGTAGGCGTGGCCTCTCGGGAGGGCCTCCCAGTCACCAGGGACATCACGGCTTCCGGTCCCTAAACCGTCTCACTGCTAATAAACAAGGAAGGATGATGCTCTTTAAAGGATTTTATAATCCACCTCTGGGGCTGCTGGATGGCTGCAAAAGCAATCTGAATGCAGATAAACACAATGTTGCTGAAAGCCGTAAATAAACAGCACCCGGTATTTCACACAGTGATGTGCGCTTTGCCAGAGGATATTAACTCGCCCGGAAACCACAGCCAGGGGCTGCCAGGAAGAGGGGTTCTATTTTAAACGGTGCACCCCACTTCAAGCTCAGCCCCCACCATACGCAGGCCTGTGGCTCCTCGCCAGCATCGCCCACGTCTGGGCCAGCCAAGGTCCCCTCTGTGCCCTGATCTCGCTTTAATCCCCCATTCTCTACGGAGAATTTGTCCATAGAGTGTCTCTCTCTTCAAAGCCCTTCAGGATTTCCTAAAACATTTCCTCATTTTTGCATGGCGTGAGATGGTAGAAGGGGTTTCAAAAGTGAAAGTTTTTTTAACCCACGCCGATGTCCTTCTTACTGTGTATGTGACATTAAAAATACCATCTACAGTTACGTTCATAATGGGGATCACCCAAAGGTTCATCTCTACACCCTCTGTTTAATAAAGGAATATTCTTCACCTTTCAAATTTAATTATTTTTATTGAGGCCACATGTTGGTTTGCAACCCTGGGTTTTAGAGATGTTGGCCCACGTCCACACCCTCCACCAAAGCCCCCAATGTCCCCCATCACAGTCCAGTCACACTTCTCTCTGCTTTGCTCCCCACTGCTCCAACCTCCCCCAGTTCTGCAGTCAGATTTCTAGGGTTTGTTTGGTTTAGTTTGTTCCTTTGCTTTGTTTCTTTATAGACAAATGCTTTTTAAAATACTTGTAGAAAAAATCCACGTTTAAGAAACATTTTAAAATGATCCTACATTTGATTATTTTTATAAAATGCAGATTAAACCTCATGTCATGGCAGAATAGGTAAAACACCTTTTATGACCTCACCTCGGAAGCTTTTGCCTTATATTCAGTGGGGGAAAAGCAGGTTAATTCTAATAACCTTTGCATTCTGGTTTCTGAGGGGCAAGGCAGAGGTCTCAGGCTGCTCCTTCCTGTGCTTTTGTGCAAAGAAAACACTTTCTGCAAGGGGAGCAGTTTTTCCTCCCCAAATGTGAAAATGAGTGGAGTTCATCCTCTCAGTTTCCAGCTTTAAAAAACCAGAGCCATTTGGTGTGCCATGGAAGGGTTCTGTGGACTGGCCACACGTTATTTCATCCACTTACAGGGCTACATTTTATTTTATTTTATTTTTTTTTAAATTTTTTAGGATTTATTGATTTATTTACACAAGCACTGGGTACAGTCAGAAGCGCGGGAGGGTGAGAGAATTCACCAGAGCCAGAGCGGGGAGCAGAGCAGGCAGACTGACGAGGTACACTGCTGAGGGGAGCAGCGGGCGCAGCAGGAGAGAGAGGTCTGCGCGCCATGTGGGACACTTGCCCAGTGGCCGGGGATCGAACTGGCGCTGCAGAGGCTGCGGGCAGCTTCGCAGCCCAGCGCTCAACCGCTGCGCCACCAGGGAGGCAGGGCTACATTTTAAAGGCAAGTATTTGCTGCTGTTATGAATACAATACTGTAGTGGCGAGCCCGCAGGCTGGCGAGCCTCCCAGCCCCAGCAAATCTTTTTATCCTCTCTCGGGGCTCCCTCTGGCCTCACCTCTCTGTCGTTACTCTTCCTCCCGTAGCTGTCTCTCACAGCCGTCTGTGTCTGAGTGACGCCGCCCTTACACCCCGGCCGGCCTCCAGGCTCAGGTGTGCACACTTATGCATGCGCACACCCTGCTCCAGGTGTCCACTATCAGGCCTGAGTGCCCGGAGCCCACGCTCCCAAGCGCCTCCTGCATTAGCACAATCAAGGCCGCAAGTGATAGCCACAGAGGCCCGTGGGGCAAGAAGCCTGATTGAATCACTTACCCTACAGATATAAATTAATTCGAAAGTGTAGCTGACTTTGTCATAGCCTTTTTCCATTGTCTAGTTTTTCAATCAAAACAAGTTTACTATGTAGCGCTCTGTAAGCATTCTGAGGTTCCTAGCCCTGGAAAAAAGTGGGGATCAACTATAGTGGGGAGAGTGTGAATTTAACAATCCAGCTGCCTGGGTTTGCGGGCACTGCCTGCTGCGGGGAGACCAGCAGGGTGAGCGGGCCCTGCTGGGCCTCGGGGTGGTCCCCTGTGAAGCAGACACTCGTGGTACTTGTCTCAATGACGTACAGACACCATCAATGCAAGAGTGCACAGGTGCTAGTGAGCAAGGCCCCGATGGAGGCCAGCTCTACTAACTCTAATTATCACCAGAACCAGCCCCAAAGAGATTCTCCAAACGACTGGCTCGATGAGGTCTGACCACTTATATGAATGTTTGGTCCAGACTCTCGGGGCGACCACCATGGGGCATGGCAGCAAGGACGGGGGTCACTTACCTCATGGGTTTGAACATGGCCTTGCCGAAGTCCGAGAACCTCAGCACCAGCTTGAGGTGGACGCCACTGGGCTTCACGACTGTGAGGAGGGAGGGGGTATTAGCGTCCAGCCTGTGCTCAGGGTGCTGACCCTCTGTTCAGTCAATAAACCCAGCCCCCCCACCCCTTCTCTGTCCTCTAACTTCATTAGACTCTGAAGATTTGCGTCTGATTTGCAAAGTAGCCTCTGACTTGAAAAGTAGCCTCTGGTTTGCAAAGTAGCCTCTGGTTTGCAAAGCCTGCAGGTCAGTTCCATCCTATCTGCCCTGACTCTGCCCAGGGGCTCAGGACAATATATTTTTTGACTGTTAAAGGGGCAAACAATGCAGCTTTCCCTAGATGGATGCTCCTCAAAAACCCCAAGGAATGTTTTCCTAAGAGGAGAAGCACTCCACTCCCTTCAATGGCGCCTCTATGATTCCAATGAGGTCACTTGGAACGTGGCATGCGACTGGCTTGTAGAGTTATCTACAGCTTTTCCTGGCTGGGACTGTACACCTGGGCTGGGACAGGGCTTGGTGACAGAGACACCCTGTCCTTGCATGACCTTGACAGGGAAGGCTGACTGGCCTCACCTTGTCCCTGGACTGAACCCCCTGAGGGTCTGCCAATGACTCGCTCACCCCTGTGTTCCCTAACATGGCAAACAGTGGGTGTTTAAGAAAAGGGAGGACCCAGGACCCTGTATGCTTGACAGCTTTTGACACACATGACATACACAGAAATTCCTGATGTGTGTTCAGTCTCTGAGGTCCATGGAGGAGGCTACTCAAGGCCAGGGGTGACTGGCCAGGGGTGTCGGTGTCCAAGCTGGCCCGGCCGCTCTGAGGGCTGGGGAGCTCAGTGGCCAGCACACTGTCCCCCAGTCACGCGCTGTGGCTGGGAACTGTGTCAGGCACCCCTCTTTCTTGTTCTAGTCATCCCTTACCCCCCTGGTGTCAACCTTGGTTGCCTGAGAATCACATGGAGGGATTTTAAAAAGCTGATGCCCCGTTTCATCCCATGCAAATGAAACCAGCCCCCACCCCTCCACTTTTAAAGCTCTCCAGTGACCAGCGTGCTAGGGGTGGGAAACCATTGTTAGGATTGTGCCTTCAACTTGGAGATGGACTCCCGTCCTGGGGGATGTTAACATCTACATTCTGCCTGAGAAGACCAGAGCAGGACTGAGATCCTGCATTTCTCACAAGCTCTTCAATGATGCTGACCCCCAGCCACACCCCAACCAGCAGGGCCCTACGCTCAAGCTCCCCTAAATGCCTTTCTGCTGGGGGAGGAATGCAGAGTTCTCAGGGCCTAGGCACAGAGGGACCTGCTCCTGCAACTGCCCAGCAGGGCCCCGGCTGGAGTCCCCAGGGAGTGGGCACAGCTGTCAGGTCCTGGGGTTCTCGGGCTGTGATGGGGGGCTGGGTGGAGGCGGGGCCAGGTCACTTACTCTGAGTGCAGTCGCAAGCCCCAAGTAAAGCTTTCTCGTCCTGACTGTAATCTGCAGAGGAGGAGGAGGAAGGTGAGACATCTGGGGCTTTCCTAGGAGACCCGCCCCTTGTGGCCTGAGACTCTGGCTTGGAAGCCCACGGCCTGGGGCCCAAGACTATTTCACAGGGGACGTGCAAGCTCCAGGTGGCTGCACTTGCCCCCTGCTGCATCCCAGGCCCGGCGCTCTCGAGTCTTGCATGGACACTCCAGGGGCACCGGGGAGGGCAGCTGATAACTCGCTGTCACAGTGCCTGGCTTGATCCCAGCTCCACTGTTGGGTTTGTGGCCAAGGAGCTTAACCTCTCCGAGCCTCAGTTTTCCCATCCATATAATGGCAATGGAAACGTCCATGCCAATAGGGTCATAGTGTGAAAGAGAGCAGTAATGGGAGCAGTCACCTCCCTTAAAGGGGACGGAACCCCACCTTCTGCCTCCCTGGCGGCTGTGATGATGGTGTCTGGTCTCTTTCAAAAGGGAAAAGATCAACGCCTGTGCTTTCCTTCTTCTATCGGGTATCAGTCAGCCCTTGACTGCTTCACCATGACCTTGGCCAGGGGAAGGTCCTCTGCCCCCCTCCTCACCAGCGCTGATGGTGGGGAAGCGCCTCATGTCGTGGAGGAGTCGGCTGACGACAGGACTGGACCGGGAGTACAGCCCATGGCGGTTGATCCCCAGGTGGAACTGGAACCAGCTGGCCTCGAGTTGGAGCTGCAGCGGGGGGTCCACGGAGGTGATGTTCAGCTGCTCCTTGTACATCTTGTGTCGTCTGAAAGAGCCAGAGAAACAGGAATGCAAAGACCAGCTTTGAGCTCTCCACTCATTCTTTCATTTGACAAGGGTGTGAAATCCCTACTGTGCACCAGGCTTAGTGCACACATTAGAAGCCTTGGGAGGCAAACCAGCCACATGATCCTTCTTGTCTGCAGGGAGCTTACAATCTAGTGATACAGACAGGCACACAGGGACGCTGTGCCATCCATGGACACACACTCAGTTACAAGCCACAACAAAGCCTCCGATGAGCAAGTGCAGATGGTAAAGAGCAGAACTGGGGGCCTCATATCATCTGAATCTTAGGGAGTGATCATGGGCCTCTAGGTGCATTTCCCACTAAAAATTCTGCATCTTTCCCCAGCCCCCCACCTCCAATATTTGCAGACTTAAGGAGTCAGGAAATAGGAGAGAAAGTAATTGGTGTGAATGAAAAAAAATGGGTGTTGAGGATCCCGTTAGGAGAGCTGGAATCATTTTCTACCAGGGTAAAAAAGAAAAAAGTAATCAGGGCTTCCCCAGTGGCCTAGGGGTTAAGTCTCCATGCTATCAACGCTAAGGCCTGAGTTTGATCTGACCCACATGGCACAGCAGACCTCTCTTGTCTCCCCGCTGCTTCCCTGAGCAGTGTGTTTCAGTAGATCCGCCTGTTCTGCTCCCCACTCTGTCTCTGGTGAATCCTCTACCACCCCCCACCTCTGGCCTGTACCCCAGCTCTTGTATGCATAAATAAATCTTAAAAAAAAATTCATGTACATATCAATACTTAATTCATGATAATGGAACCATGATCATACAATGGGGGAAGGAGAGTTTCTTCAACGAATGGTCTAGAAACTGGAAGGCACATGAAAAATAAATTTCGATCTCGCTCTAACTGCATAAACAAATTAAAAAATGAGTTAAAGGTCTAGAAATAAGGCCTGCAACAAGAAAACATATAGAAGAAAACATTCATAATATGTTTCAGGACATCAATGTGATAAAGGTGTTTTTGGAGACTTGACCTCTATGGCAAGGGAAAAAAAGTAAAACAAGTGGGATTACCTCAAGTTATAAAGCTTCAACAAAGTGAAAGAAAACATAAATAGATTAATAATGAATGCGAGGAAATATCCACATGTTATATAACTGATAAGCGGTTAATATCCAAGATATTAAAAAAAGTATCCAATTTAATAATGATAAAACAACCTGATTAATAAATGGGCAACAGAGATGAATGGACAATGCAACAAAAAGGGTATCTAGGGCCTCCCTGGTGGCGCAAGGGGTTAAGCAACGCACTATGAAGCAATCCGCAGTCTCTGAAGCACAAGTTCAATCCCCAGCAGGCCAGGGAGCAACCCACATGGCATGGCAGACCTCTCCTGTCTCGCCTGCTGCTCCCCTTAGCAGTGTATTTCGTCAGTCTGCGTGTTCTGTTCCCCACTCTGTCTCTGGTGAATCCTCTCACTCCCCGCATCTCTGGCCTGTACCCCAGCTCTTGTATGCATAAATAAATAAATCTTTAAAAGAAAAATACATGGGATGCAAATTAAAAAAAAAATGGGTATCCAGGAGCCTGGTAGATACATGGAAAAAAAATGTTCATCACCAGTTTTAATTAGGGAGAAGCAGGTTAAACCCACAATATGATATCACCTCAGACCTGTGCAAATGACGTGTATTAGAAAGTGCTGGAGAGGATGCAGGGAAAGAGGAACCCCATCACACTCTTATTGGGAATGTAAACTGATGTAGCCATTACAGAAAGCAATCTACATTTATTTACCTTAAAAAAATAAAAATACAAATGCCCAAAATACAAATTCCAGCAACCCCACTTTGGACATTTATCCAGAGAACATGAAACATCAACTCAAAAATTCTAAGATCTACAGTGTTTATTGCAGCATTATTTACAATAGTTGGGGCATGGAAATAACCTAAGTAGACCACCAAGATGTGGTCTCCCCACACAATGAAATACTTACTATTTAGCCATGAGCAAAGACAAAAACATTGCCATTTATAGCAGAATGGAAGGAATGTGAGGGAATTATGTGTATCGTAAGGCAAGTCACAAAAAGAAAGGCAAATATTGGATACTTATACAGCAGAAATACAAAGCGAAATACTTATAAAAACGAGTAAACCCCAATAAACAGAGTGGGATTCTGAGGTTAAGAGGGAGGGAGAATGGAGAAAAGGTCTACGGAGCATAAGATGGTGGTGGGGGAGGAAAAAAAAAAGTTCTAAACAATGCCATTGTCATTTCCGGTTTCAAGTCTAGTTTGGGAGATAAGGTATATGTCTACAAAATAGTCACAGCCCTAAGGCAGTTGTAAATCAACTGCAAGACATGTCGTTTAGATCAAACACTGTCACCTGTTGGAGAATGAAAGCTGCTATGAGGCAGACCCAGGAGGACTGACCCAGCACATGGGTGGTGTTGGCTGAGGGGGGATGTGGAGGTGCCCTTGGATGGGGGAGCATCAGAGCATTAGGAGAGACAGGGCACATCTGGAACCTGGAGAGGAAGGTTGAATGAATATGTGATTGCATAACAAGATGGCGGCTTTCTGACTGGAAAGCAGGTCAAACTAGCAAGTCACCTGGTGAGGTAAACTAATTATTGAGGGCTTGGGTGTTCCCATACACCCAGAGTTCTCAAGCTGTGATCTCTCCCTCTGAGGTCGGCCATGGGTTGAATAACAAAACAAGTATGGCTGAGTGTAGGGTAAGGAAAAATGTCAGGCTTTTCTGCCCTCCCGCCATCAGGATAGATGATGGATCCTTGCAGTCCTGAATGCATGCCTGAAGGCGGGCACCTGGTGTAGGGTGTGGGCATAGGTAGATGAGATCCACCTGGGCTAAGACTGGGCTTTTAAGGGCGGCGTCACGGGGACGCCAGCAGAAGCCAAGAACGAACAGAAGCCAAGCAGAAGCCGAGAGAAGGCTGGAGAGCCCACAGAGTGAAGACGTGCTGGGGGCTGGGAGGCCTGCCAGCCTCCCGGCCCCCCAGCACCCCTGCCTGCCGTGTACCTGGTAATCCCAATAAAAACCTGCAAAACCACCGAGGACTCTGACTCCTCCTTTACCCGGTCTGCTGGATCAGAAAACCTGCCCTGTGGTCCATTCCTGACCCTACACTGAGCTTCTTGGGGTGTCAAATACTTTCATTGCTAAACAGTTAAAACTAATACTTTTAGGTTAAAATGTAGGCATATTGTGAAGAAAATGATACATGCGATCATTTTAAAGATAAACCTGTTTTTGAAGAAAATTTTACTTGGTAGGCCGCCTCCATTCCCTAACACTTCCTCAGGTTACACCTCCAAGAAGCGAGACCCTCAGGAGTAGATGCTGGTTTTTTCCTGTCCTTTCCCCTCGTGGAAGACTTTGGAAAGTGCTAGTACCAAGTCGGGCCCTTGACTTGAACAGAGCAGTGTCTGTGGTCACTTACCTCAGTGTTTGGGAGGCTTGGGAGGAATCTGAAAGAATATTTAACCCAACCTGCTGTTCTCATGACTTTCCTATTTATACTCGACCAGCTCCAAAGAAGGGGATGCACCTGGTCCAGAGTAGCTCCATCAATCAGATCAACCCTATTGGAAAACACTTTCCAATAATAAGGGAAATGTTTTCCACCAGGAGTCTTGGTTTTATCCCCTTTATTTATGCAAAACACATTCCTGTTTCACTGACAGTTTTTAAAATCCTTTGAAGATGGTCGTGCAGTGACCTCAGCATCTTCCATCTTCAAGTTAAGTGTTTGTGTTCTCCCCACCTCCGTTCCTAAGCCTTGGGCGTGAATCCACCTGTGGTCTTGGTTCTGTGGGTCCATTTCTCCCTTATTTCCACCACCCAGAATGAACTGCAGCACCCAAGAACCCAGGACAGAGCAGAATGGGACAGCCAGTGTCTCCACTACCATTGATGTAGCCAAGGGAGAATTTTTTGGAAAGCACATTACATATCTCTGGGAAAATAGAGATTTTTATGGGTGGCATTATTTCTAAAATTAGTCATCAAGCTTCACCCTCACCTCTGGAAATTGCAAATAAGATGAGCGGCCACCTTGCTGTGTCCCACGGCACCATTGGCCTGAGAGGGGGACATTAGCCAGGCAGTATTCTCACCACTGGTAGCAGAAGGAAGCCAGAGAGATTCACAGCGTTAGAAGGATTTTTTTAAAAAGACTTTTCAAAAAAATTATTTTTGTGTAGAAGATTGGGGTGCAGGTCAGAGGTGCAGGGGGTGAGAGGATTCACCAGAAACAGAGTGGGGAGCAGAAGAGGCAGACTAATGAAATACACTGCTGAAGGAGCAGCGGGGGAGACAGGAGAGGTCTGCTGCACCAGGTGGGTAGCTCCCTGGCCGGGGATCAAACAGGCCACAGTGGCTGGCAGTGGCTGGCAACAGTTTGATAGCGCTGAGAATTTAACCCCTGCACCCCCCAGGGAGGCCCTTAAAGTGTATTTTTACAAATAAAAATATGTGCTTAGGTGTCTCCCTGGTGGCGCAAGGGGTTAAGCACAGCACTGTGAAGCTATCCGCAGCCTCTGCAGCAAGAGTTCAATCCCTGGCCAGCCAGGGAACTACCCACATGGCGCAGCAGACCTCTCCTGTCTCCCCACTGCTCCCCTCAGCAGTGTATTTCAGTAGATCTGCCTGTTCTACTCCCCACTCTGTCTCTGGTGTCTCTTCTCACCCCCTGCACCTCTGGCCTGTACCCCAGTTCTTGTATGCATAAATAAATAAATCTTAAAAAAATATGTGCTTAAATTAAGAGCATTTAGCTTTTCAGCCTCTCTGTAACAGTACTTCATATTGAAAAGAAAAGGCCACCCTCACGCAGCTAGTTCTGGGGAAGGAGGCGCATAGAGCAGACAAGGCCGCCAAAGGGACCCCAGGGTGCTAGGACTTTGGTCCCCAAGTGTAGAAGACAGCAGAGGGCTGGGGCTTCTCTCCCAAGAGAGCGAGCCCTGGGCTGCCGTCCAGCCTGGGCGGGGGGAGCTCTGAACCACGGGTGTAATTATTTAAAATGACAGAGGTTAACCCACTTCAGACCCTAAGTTTTCTAAAAATCAAGGGAAAGGACAAATTGTTGACTGGCTCTGTGGGCCTCCTGCCAGCATTTCCTTACTTTATTAACATTTATTTTTATTTTGGGAACTAGTTGGGCCAAGCTGTAGTTCCCAGGCTCCTCTGAGACTAAACTCTGAGGCTGCTGAACCCTCTTGGGAGTCTGGTGGAAAGACTGGAAAGTTCTGAGCGGAGCCAATCTCCGAACTGGAGCAGCACAGAAGATAACTGAGGAGAGCAGGAAATGATGATTCATGTTGCGCCGGGTGTGGGGACAGGAGGTGATGGCTGGGGGGTTCGGCTGCGGCGGTCTGGGAGACAGCCTTCCAGCCCAAAAGCAGATGGAGCAAATGGGGTGAACTTCTGGACGGGGACAAATTGCTCTTTGGTCACTTCCACATCTGATCGAGTTAGTCCCTCCTTCTTGCTTCTTCAAAGAGTTTTCCTTGTGTAATTGTCTATGCAAATATCACAATGACAGAAACTCTTTTACAATGGGAACCTTGAGGAATTTTAAACAGCCTTATCAAGTAGCATTATTCTCATGCTCTCTTGCATTATTGATGAGAGATTGCAGTTGGCACATCTTTCAAAAGGCAATTTTCCATTTCAAATTTATAATGAGTTTACCCTTTGACTCAACAGTTTCATTTCACGGCAGTTTAGTCTATGAACGATTTGCACCATCCTGCACGATTATGAGGCTCATTACTGTGTTGTTTATGGCTATAAAAATGAAAAAAAAAAACCTCCACAAATATATATGATATATAACTAAGGTATAAGATATATCTTAGATATATAACTAAGATCTATAACTCTATATGCAGGGACATAGAAGAAGATCTCATTTAAGAATAGTATGCAGAATGGATTTCACCTTTAAAAAATATGCATCCGATGCACATACGAACATAGGTACGAACGCACAAACATGCTGTGCATGAAAACAACGATACCAAATTCTTGTACCTCATGAACTGAAATGGGAAAAAAAAGGGAAGATTCAAAATTGTTGAGAAGCCAGAAATACCAAGCACTGCTCTGCAGTTTGTTCTTCCTTGTTGATGGTGTATTGATCTCAGATTTATTGAGTGTAATAAGTATCTTATACCCTCTCAAAGTAATACAATTTTATTTTCATTAAAATAAAGATGATAAATTCTATTAAAAAAAGAATCATACCAAACTATCAGTGACTATAGGTCTTGAGGATGATCCTGAACAACTTTCCCTTTTTACTGTAATTTTGCAAATAAACTAATACAAAAAGTTGCATTTACATGTCTCCTCCTTCCTTCCTCAGCTTATCTCCCCATAGAACATCCCTTTCCATCACTCACGCTTTGAATTGTCTCTTCCTGACCTGGCAAACAAGATCTGTATACTTGGGGGCCTCCCTGGTGGCACAAGGGGTTAAGTCTCAGCACTATGAAGCTGTCCACATCCACTGCAGCACCAAGTTCGATCCCCAGCGAGGGAGCTACCCACATGGTGCAGGAGACCTCTTCTCTCTCCCCACTGCTCCCCTCAGTAGTGTATTTCAGTCACCTGTTTTGCTCCTCACTCTGTCTCTGGTGAATCCTCTCACGCCCCATCTCTGGCCTGCACCCCAGCTCTTGTATGCATAAATAAATAAATCTTAAAAAAAAAAATCTGTGTACCTGGATAGAATGGTACCAGTGATTTCAGATCAGAATGTCCCTTTGCCTGGGTCCCACTGGTTAATTCAGGTTAATGCGCAAATGACCCAAGATGTGCCAATCTGAGGTTTTCCAAAGGGTTTTCAGGGGAAAACCCTGAGACTAACGAGGAGGTGCTGGTGGGCAACAGCCTGCCCAATATTGCCACCGTGGAGGACACCAAAATCGAAAGACAAGCTGCAGCTGGCGTGGGCTCAAGGCTGCCTGATACTATCAGCAGGGGGCCTGGCCTTGGTGGTTATCTGAAGGAAACACTCCATTCCCCGCCTCTAGCTGGTTTGGGTTGGTTTCATCACTTGCCCTTTACAAGATGTGGGACCCACTTCCCACGTGTTGCACCCCAGCACTGGGTTTGGGAGAGGGTATCAGCCCCACACTGCACAGCTCACACACCACAGAGGCTTGGAGTCCGGCCATCTCACCTACCTGAGGTTCTAAGCAGGATCCGGAAATCCATTCCCTAGAATTCTTAGGCACTTCATTTTTTTTCATAAACAAACAAAACTACTTCCCTCGTCTTATCTTATACACGAGTTGACCTCCTAAGTGCATTTTTCAACCATCTTTGCTACTTCTCAGTGGCTGACTAAACTCTTGTATTTTGTCCAGACTAAATTGGAGTTATTTATTTTTTCTAAATCACCCTCAATTTTTTTCTTGGGATGCCTCCAAGACTTCAGTCCATTGCAAGGGCAGTCTTCACCTACGGGATTTGCGCAAGGACCATCTCCACCTCCCCCAAGTCCAGCATAAACATTTCTTTGTCTCTCCCAAGAATGAACAATAGAAAAGGGAAATGAGAAGTTGAGAAGCCTGTCTGAAGTGACAATGATGACAAGGGCAAAGATACTCCCTGCTGGAAGGAGGTGAGTGGGCAGTAGCTTTAATCAGACTGTGAGTTGAGCAAGAACTGATCAGGGGCTCGATAGTAAGAAAGGACATGGAGTTGTATGTCACCAAGCCCTGCTTCTGCCTCTTACCAGCAGAACGACCATGAGGATTGGGCCACACCCACTGACTTACACCCAATATCTCATGTGATCCTACAGCCACCCCATGAGACATATAATCTTATCCCCGATTTGCCAATGAGAAGATCATGGACAAAGCATGGCTACAAAAAATAGTTTGAGCCTCAGTTTACCTAGTGTGGAAAACAGAGGTATAGACACCTATCTTATTGGAAGGGCGTGTCGATGAAATGTACTAACATCCAACCACAGTGCAGGCATCCAAGGACGGTTGCTATTTGTAATTATAACTTTTACTGTTTATAAAGATTAGGGGCCAGAGGCCTCCCCTGGTGGCGCAGCGGTTTAACGCTGGGCTGCGAGGCTGCCTGCAGCCTCTGCAGCGCCGGTTCGTTCCCCAGCCTCCGGCGAGGGTCCCACAAAAAGAAAAAAAAAAAAGATTAGGGGCCAGGTGGATATGTTTTCAAAAGCACAGTTGCAGCAGGTAACTAGACACAACCAGCCTTAAAAGCCAGAGCTAAATCCCCTGGAACACCCATACGCCAGGGAAGGGCTTCAATGCCTATGTTGCATGAGACACCGTCATTTGCATGCGTTGGCATGTCTGCAAGGTTGTGGATCATCCAAGGAGCTCTGGGAGTCCTGCTGGAGCTTGTCTGAGGTCTCGGTGTGCTAACCAAGCAGTAGCCAGGTTATGGTCAAGGCATTAGAGAGAATTAGAGATTAGAGAGAATTTCTCTTTTCTATCCTGTGATGTTCAGGCAGGTGTGGGCCTGGGACACAGGAAGGGGTGTCTGCTGGCGTAGGGAGGGTTGGAAGCCTGGAGATGGGCACTTTTGAAGCCTCTGGTAGGCTAAGTGGGAGCCTGGATTCTCCTTTGCTTCCCGGGATGGGGACACTGAGAGCACATGGAAGGTGCAACCCACGCCCCCCATTCCTTCTGGAATCCTGAGGGCAGAGCCACTGGTATGTGCTATTCATTAGCCAGGTGTGGTGAGTGAGCAGGCAAGGAGGGAGACAGCTATGACTCACAGGCTTCAGGGAGGATTTAGAAGGTTCTGGAAGGCTTGGGTGGGTCCCCACATGCCCAGTCACTGATCACATGGTTTTTGGTCTGTGAAAACTTGCAGCTTCCATTTCTTGTCTGCAGGGTTTGACTTCTCCCCACACTTGGTTACAAGGCATAGATAGACGCCTCTATTATATTTATAGGTTCTTTGTGGGATGGGGTCTGGTCCTATGGGAATACTTAGGGCATCAGACCGTGCAAATACTGTAAAGCAATACCCTCTGCTGGCCAATGACCCGCGGAAGCTGGGGCAGTGTTGAGGGACAGATCGAGACGTCCATTCTCCAGAACTAAGCAGGTTGTTCCTTCTTAGTTACCAGCAGACACAGTGACCTCCTTGTCACTCCAAACCTCCTTTGAATCGGCAGTTTCACCTCCACAGCCTGCTGGGATGCCTGTGCTCACCCCTCACACCTCTCACGTGGATACTGGAATCTTCTCTTAAGTAATCTTCATGATGCAGCCTCTCGACATCTCCCGTCTGCAAACCCCCCACGTCCCCGCAGCCCCTGAACTCCGGTCCTAACCCCAGCTGCTCCGTGGACCCTCTCATGCCGTCTCCTCTCTTCCCGCCACCCTCCTGCCTCAGCTCTATTTGACCCTCTCACACGTTGCTCCCCGCTGTGCACTCTCTTCCTTGGAAAGCTTCCTTATTCATCCCCAGAAATCCTTCCCAGCCTTCAGGGCCAAACTCCACGGACTTTCCTCTCTGAAGCTTTTCCAATCCTGCAACTGGATATAATCTTCCTCTCGCGCTCCCTCAAATCCCCACACAACCCCCTTGCTTCTCTTGCTGCCATGTTCTGAGTCAGAGAGAATGAGCCATGATTCCTCAGTCCTTCTAACGGGGCCCGGCTTGAAGTCCCTACGAAGACCAGCACCGGGCCTGGCGCACAGCGAGCACTTAGGTTCATTTTGAAAGAAGATGGAAGCTCGCAGCTGGCATGGACACATGCCATGTTTGAGTATATTTTTGCTATGAGTGGGTTATAGTCTATTCCAGGGGTTTGTTTCTAATTCAAGACAAATCTGGCCTTTCTCAGATTATTTCACTCTGAGTTGTCTATAAATAAAACGTTCTAAATAAGGGACCTCCATGGAAATGGGGTGATGAGGCAGACAAGGCAAAGAGTGGAGGATAAGAGGGGACAGGACCCCTAAACATGAGTCAGAATATCCCTGGAACATTCAGAACCAAGACTTGGCAGAGGCAGGAGGGATAACACTTTATGTTTTTAGTTGGGTGGGGCCAAACTACTTTCCAAATAATGCAATGCACAATCATTTAGAAAGTTCTGGAAAAAACACATTTCTTTTGGTGGGTAGTTTTAAGCTGATTCTTCAGCAGCAGAAAGATACTTTCGACATTCTAAGACATACCATGACACAACAAATGTCCTAAGACCTTATCCCTGTCTCCAGCTGCAGGTGGCTAACGTCTTCTGTGACGCCACCCACTACGTGTCTGAAAGGTGTCTATACTGGGGATCTCTCTACCTGGGCTCAACCTCCTGTTGCCTTTATGGGCCTATAGATCCCTCTCACTGGGTTGAGGGGAGCCTGGGGTTGCCAGAGGGGAGCTAAGCCCAGAGCTTCCTCGAGGAGCCAGGAGGTAAGTGGACCATCATACAAAAGGAACGATGCTAACCAGCTTGACATAAGGACCCAACCAGCCAGACTCCAACCAGCCTCCGTGGCCCCCACTCACCAGCCAGGTGGCCTTGAGCTAGCCCAGGACAGCTTCCTGACTCACGGCTGTCGCCACACCTGTAAAGAAGAGCTAACAATGGTCCTGCTTCATTGGCTGCTGTGATGAGCAAGGAGTCCATGCGTGTGAGGCTGCCAGGGCTTCTGCTGTGCTGTTACTACCATGTGGGGGAGCATGCAGGGCAGCAAAGAATGCTGGAGCTAGGCAGAAGAGGTGGGCCAGAGAGCAGGGAGGATCTGGCTGAGCACCCACGTGTTCTGGCCACGGGGCTTTCGTGTCTTTATGGGAGGTGGTTCTGTATGCAGTTAATTTCAGAATCTGGGATGGGATGGAGAAGCAATCATCTCTCTCCAACTTATTAGCATCACCCTGCTAGGCACATATCCTGGGTGGGAAGGGTGGTTCTTCGGACGTGGCTCAAGGAGAAGTCCACCTAGTATCAGCAGACACTTAGTTTGCTTCTATGTCCTAGCTACTGTAAATGATGCTGTAGATAAATATTTTGAGTTGGGGGTTTCCCATTCTTTAGATAGATGTCCAGGACTAAGGTGGCTGGGTCTTATGGCATTTACATTTTTTTTTTTTAAGGTAAACCCAGGTGGTTTTCCAAAATGGTTGTACCAATTTACATTCCTATTAACAGGATAACCATCCATGGGTGCTGAATCTTATCAAATGTTTTCTCTGCATCTATTGGTAATATGATATTTTTACCATTACTTTTGTTGCCACCCTATATTACATTGATTGATTTCATATATTAAACCATTTTTGCATCCTTGGGATAAATCCCACTTCATGATCTATAATCCTTGGGATATACTATTGAATTCAATTTGCTAGTATTTTGCTGCAGATTTCTGCATAAATGTTCATCAGGAACACTGGCCTGTAGTTTCCTTTTCTTCTGCTGTCTTTGTGTGGTCTGGGTGTTAAGGTAATGTTGGTGTCGTCAGAGAGAGATTCTTAAGTGCTTCCTTTACATTCCTTTATCCACTGACCGCCACTGGATTCTGTGCTGCACAAAACACCTTTTGGGAAACATTAAATATTAACACTGTGATGTGATGACTTATAGAGCGGGGGGATCCTGCAGCTGGAGATGATTCCCACATCCCCAAAATTCTCATGTTGAGGTAATCTGGCAATATTTAGAGACATTTTGTGTCATAATCGGTGGCAGAAGAGCTTAGGGATGCTGCCAGCCGATCACGAGGCACAGAGAGCCAAGCACTACAGAAAATTATCTGGCCCCAAATGTCAGGAGTGCTGAGGTTAAGAAACCCTGGGCTGGAGCCATAGAGTCATGAGCAAATAAAGCTCTTAATCCTGTGATGATGACCTGAAAATTGCCATGATAGATTCTGGGCTCTGTGCAATTTATTATTTTCCATAGACAGCATAAAAGCCTTCCTCGGGGCCTCCTGCTCTCCGTCTCTCACTTCTGCGCAGAGAAAATTGTAAAATGCTATTTAATTGTTTTTCAAAAACCAAATGTGAGTCAGCAGTCACTGAATTATTAGACTTCGACCAACCCAAAAAATAGATTGATAAAACACCAACATGTGTTTTTCGCAAAGGATGCAATATTGATCCATTGAGATGTCATAGTTTTGGTTCTTTTCATCCTCCAACTTTGCTTTCCTGAAATAAATAATGTCTCTCAAACACACTACACACACACACACACACCCCCCACCCCCCCACACACACGTAGCCACCTACCCTCCTCAGCCCTGACGCTGCTGGCCACTCTCCTCAGTGCAGAAAAGAGATGTGTATCTAAAGGCAGCACTCAGAATGGAGGGGCCTTTGACATTCAGACTCTGGGTCCTCTAAGCATCAAAGGTTCACCAGAATATATTTATTTTTACAAGCATTTAAACTTTGCTTTACTGTCTCTCACTAGAAAAGGGCTTTTGAGGGAGCGAAGGCCGTATACGCAGGGGATTGCCACAGAGGGTTAGGCTGGGGCAAGATTTTCATGGCTCCTGAGCAAATTCCCTTGTGGCTCACCCACAGATTAAATTCTTTGGAGTCCTTGGCTTGTGAGCTGGTGCTAATTTGCATGGCATTATTTTTCCATCTGATTTACCAACTGAGAGGATGACGGCAGCGTGGCCTACTTCCCTCTTCAGCAGAGCAGCCACTTATGTGGTAGGATGAGTTAGTGAGATATTACTGCTTTCTGTTCTTCTGGAATTTCACACAGCCCTGTTCTAAGAAGTAGCTGGACTTTGTGTTCCCGGCGTCACAGGGCGCTCATGTCCAGGACCTGGCTGAAGTTTCCCCTACTCCTTCTCTGGCTTTTTTGTTTTGTTTTTTGAAAACGCAAGTCAGTGAAGGTATGCATAGAAAGGGGGACTGGCTGGAGGTAGGAAGTGCCTAAAGAAGCACCCTTTGGGGGAAGCATGCAAAAGCTCCCAGACTAGGAGAGTTGGCCTCAGCCCTGGGTCTGGCCTGTTTCCAGGAGGTTACCCAAGATGGCGGGAGATGGTTCTTCAGTGCACCCAGGAAATGAGGGACGATTATTTCAGGCACCAGAAACCCAGCCTCAGCAAACACAGAGGGGACAGTGTCACCCACAGGCATGAGACCCCCTGAGGGAACGTGGATGTTCTGCTCTGATGTTCTGCTCCCTCAAACCTCAAGGGCCTCCAAGGACCACCCAGCCTGAATTCCCAGCTAACCTAAAACTTTTTTTTTTAAGATTTATTTATTTATACAAGAACAGGGGTACAGGCCAGAGGCGCAGGAGGGTGAGAAAATCCACCAGAGACAGAGAGGGGAACAGAACAGGCCGACGGACTGAAATACACTGCTGAGGGGAGCAGTGGCGAGACAGGAGAGGTCTGTTGCGCCATGTGGGTATCTCCCTGGCAGGCTGGGGATTGAACTGGTGCTGCAAAGGCTGCGGACGGCTTCACAGCACTGCGCTCAACCAGCTTTTAAATGCATAGCTAGAAAGTGACTTTGCTCAGACACCATCCCCTAGAACTATACAGTCCCAGGGACACCTACCTGCAAAGGGGCTCAGACACATGGGTGAGCGCCGGGATTTTGGTGTCAATGTCCCAGCCTTATGCTACTTATTAAACGCAGGATGAGTCTTTTCATTTAGTGTTATTAAAACTTGCAATTGTGGGGCCTCCCTGGTGGTGCAGGGGTTAATGTCTCAGCACTATCAAGCTATCACCAGCCACCATGGCCTGAATTCCATCCCGGGCCAGGGAGTTACCCACATGGTGCAGCAGACCTCTCCTGTCTCCCCTCTGCTCCCCTCAGCAGTGTATTTCAGTAGATCTGCTTGCTCTACTCCCCACTCTGCCTCTGGTGACTCCTCTTACCCTCTGCATCTCTGGCCTACACCCCACCCAGTTCTTGTATGATTAAATTAAAAAAAAAAATCTTTAAAAAAACTCTAAAAAATTTGCAATTGTGTGGAGCTTAATACAAATGCATAGTTCCAGGAAGGGGGGGCTCCTTGTGGATACTATCTAATAGTTTACTCAAGCCCTATGAATAGGTCATTCCTCCAGAGGAGAAATTAAGATCCAGAAAATAGAGGCAACACCACAAGAAGTGGGGAGAGAGGGTGATGGCAGGGGCCTGAGTAAGTCCATATAAGTAAGTCACACCCACATGGACCTGCGCCTCCTACCCCTACTTCCTACCTCCTCCCCCCCCCCCCCATCTCTCTCAGGCCTGCTGGCTTGTCTCATGTAGGGGAACAGTCTACAGCGTTGAGGTCTTAGAGGGACGGACAGAAGACGGCTCGTTGAAACGGTCCTCCACCAGTCCTGCTTTCTTAGCAGAACTTCTGAAGGATGCTGAGTGAGGGGCAAAGCACCTGGCATGGAACTCCTGGCAGCAGCCAGAGTGGAGCTCGTTGGGGCTGACATTCAGCACAGAGACAGAGTTGGCAACTAGCTGAACTTAGGGGTGGGAACAAAGGACTCTCTATGAGGGGTGGGGAGTCAAACCGGACAGGTGAGCGAAATCAAAGCCACTGAACTCCAACCAGAGAGCAACTGACGGGCAGAGCTCAAAGCCACTGACCTCTGTCCAGAGAGCAACTGAAGGGCAGAGGGCAGCTGGATTGACCTCAGGCAATACTGCGAGGTCTGTGTCGGAGCCCTCAGAGGGGTCACTGATCCCTCAAAGCCAAGTGCCATGGAATGTGGCTGCAAAACTTTGGGCTAGAAAGGTACTAAAAATAGGTTATAACCGAGGCCTCCCCAGTGGCACAGCGGTTGAGCACTGGGCTGCGAAGCTACCCGCAGCCTCTGCAACGCAGGTTCGATCCCCGGCCACCGACGAGGGTCCCCCACGGCGCACAGACCTCTCCTGCCGCCCGCTGCTCCCCTCAGCAGTGTATTTCGTCGCTCTGCCTGTTCTGTTCCCGCTCTGGCTCTGGTGAATCCTCTCACCCTCCCGCGCTTCTGACTGTACCCAGTGCTTGTGTAAATAAATAAATAAATCTTTAAAAAAATAGGTTATAACCAAGCCCACCTCAGATATTTAAAAAGGATCAATAGAGCAAGCCTTGATGTCTCATTGGAGCAGTGCCTTTACCAGAGGCCCCTTTACCAGAGCAGCCCCTTTATTAGATGAACCCTCTGGGTTCATCACATTGCAAAATATACTTCCAGGTAACACAGGCGAAGTGGCCTTCTGTTCTGTTATTAGCTGTAAATCCTTTAGAAGGTGGGAAGGTCAGCCAAAAATGATGAGCTTGGATTTATAGCAATTGATCTGCAGCCCTTCTTTTTGGCAGTAACAGAGCTAGTGTTCTGTCTGGGCTAATTGTAATTTGGAATATTAAAACCACCTCATCTCCATATATGCTAATGTTTCTTCCTGACTCTTGTGGCAGGGGATGCTGTGTTTAGTGCATTAAAAGTAGTATTTGCTTGGGTCTCTTCTGGTGGCGCAGGCTGTTGAGGGCGCGCTGTGAAGCTGCCCGCAGTCTCTGCAGTGCTGGTTCAATCCCGGCCTGCCGGCGAGGGTCCCACATGGTAAGGCAGACCTCTCCTGTCACGCCCGCTGCTCCCCTCAGCAGTGTACTTCATCAGTCTGCCTGTTCTGTTCCCTGCTCTGTCTCTGGTGAATCCTCCTACCCTCCTGCACATCTGGCCTGTACTCTGGCTCTTGTATAATAAATAAATAAATCTTTAAAAAAAGTAGTAGTATTTTCTCATTAAGATATAAATTAACAAGTGGACTGGCCAGAACAGTGAGCACCAGAGATGACCAGCGGCCACTTCCTGTCAGTCTGCTATTAGTCCAGCTACTTCCGAAATTACATCCTCCCCATGCACCACACACACACTTGCACACACATGTACTCACATGTATACACACACATGGAGGCACACAGACATAGACGTATATATCTATGCACACATGTCCTTCTGAGCGAAACTTGGTCAGCTCATCTTTATCAATCACTTGACTTGAAATGACAGGAATCCTGCAGATTCCAGGATCCACTCCCATTGGAGTGGAGGTTTGAGGTGTGTGTTTGGGAAGGGAGGAGGTAAGGGGTTGTGCACAAAGCTTGGATTTTAGGCACATCAATTTTGGAAAAAAAAAAAATACTTTTACTCTATTTTCATATGTTCCAAAATAGTAGTTTCCCCAAATCTTGTAGAAGCAGAATCTTCTTTCCAAAAAACAAAACAAAACAAAACCTCACACCAAATCCTAATTGTATAAAATAGGTAAAACTTGTGATTGCTACAAATCTAGTTACTATGGTAAAATATATAAAATTATTTCTGAAAGTTGATCAATAAGAACGAGAGGGATGATGAGACTGGCATTTCAAACATTCAAAATTGGGGGTCTTATTTCAGCAACCAATCAACTTCTCCATATTGTTTTGGTAGCAGAGTACAAAATATCCTGATAAACACGTAGAAGTAGCTGGGGAGGGAAATCTCACCATCTCAAGATACTTCTCAATCAGACAAAGGTAGGAGGAGAAGCCGTCTGTCCACACAAGTTAGCTGTGGCAGCTGACTGTGCTACAGTGTGCGTGACACAATGGGGTTTGCGTTTGCCCTGACATCAAAATTGCCTTAACTATATTTTTTCAAAAGGAAAACTTAATCATTGTTCAGAACCTGTGAAGGGCCCTGCAGGACCCTGAAATTTCATGAAACACACTTACAGAAATCCTGGGTGAAGTTGTGCAAAACTCAGAAAACTGGGCAGTTCAGGGAACAGGTGTCTTGGTCCTGGTGAAATTCTCTTTTTAGGAGAAGCAGACACCACCCATGAATGACCTGGGCTTACATCCATTTCTTCTTTAAGTTTCCAGGAAGAGAGTGAGATTGATTTAAAAGAAAGGCCAAATAAGGAAAGATCCTTGTTTTCTTGGGAGGATTTTAATGCTTGGCAACTGTGCAAATTACGAATTTGTTGCATGAACTGGTTTTTAAAAATTCTATGAAACCCCAGAGCAGTGGTTATAGTAGTCAGAATCTGTTGCAGGTATAAACTGAGCTGAGGAACTTTCAGGCCTCACTGTACTCAGCAGTTTGTGCAAGGCCCTTGGGTTGGTCTTCAGCCCGATCCTGGAAACAGCCTTTGTCCACACTGAGCCACGTGGCGGGAAAACAGAGCCCAAGGGTTTCTAATGCCCCTCCTTCCTGGCGTTGGATTGGTTGGGGGATGGACCTCTGGCTCAAAGCTGAGCCAATCACTGTTCTCTGTTGCTGGGCTGTATTTGCTGACTGGCCAATAAGTGTCTTGCACAGGAGCTTTCTTTTTGGAAGTAGAAACCCTTTTCTCGCTGTTCTCAGGCCTTTTGGGATGTGAAGCTGCAGAAGAGGACTAAGCTAAGCAGATGAACTAAGGTGGAGAGTGGCTGATGGTACTGTGTTCTGGGTACTAGCCTCTCCACATTTCCTGCCCTGCTGGGTCAGTGTGTGCTGGATTTCTGTCACTTGAAACCAAAGCATTCCGATGAATGTAGGCAATGCTTGGCAAAAATAATGAACTATTTTCTAGGAAAATAAACAGATTACAGAATGCAAATTTTGCTTCAAAATTAAGGGCAATATGGACCTCAGCTCTTGAACTCAGTGTCCAATAAGCCTAGTTTAAAAAATCCTGCAAGGAAACCAGGGTTAAGACAGGCCTTGGTTGGATTATGGAATTGTGGCTGGTCAATCTGCTTGCTCCAGTTTCTCTGAGCGTTCAGAGGAGCACAGAATGCATGCATCACCAGCTGCTGGTTTTGCATAACTCTTGACTCAGTGAAAAAAATACGAGCTGATTTGTGAGTGGAGATACTTCCCCTTTGGGATTTGTAACTAGTTAGCCACACTAGAAAAGAATTCAGAAATATAAAAATCACATTTGATAAAACTCAGGCCTTTTGGGTCTCTTTGAGTTGGCCAGAAGAGACCATTTTCCCCCATACAGACTCCATTTTGCTTATCATCAAAAATATTTACATAAGCCTGTGGATTTTGACCCAGGTGTTGACAGTTGAAGGCAAATTTGTTATTGGAGAGCTGAACTTGACTTTCTGGGGTTGGGCAGCTCTGATTATTTTCTGCCAGCAGAGATCTTTTCTTACCCAGGAGATATCCGTTTTCTAAAATCCCAGCTCTTCTCAGGCCCCCTTGTTTTTCCCTTGTGGTCCAGTTTCTCAGTCCATGCGCCCCCCACCCCCACCAATACGCCTCCGTTACCCTCCAGCTCTCCATATTTTGATGAATCTACGACAGCCTCTTCACTTCCCAGGAGGCAGAGTCCTCCATTATTTTCTATTCCCTGGGGCTTCCCAAGTTTATCTGGTTTATTGTTAGTGAGTCCAATAAAACAGGCTCTTTTCTGGTTCTTCACTTTGCCTCTTGCTCGAGCCAAATTCTGCTGGCCGCCCCCAGCTCTTGGCCTCCAAAGTCAGGCTCCAGAGATTGAAAGGCTCTCAGACTCAGGACTGTCCTGATTTCACTTTTCAACTTGAGACCATTCTAAGCAACAGAGCACAAAAGAGCTAAGTCTCATGGCTGCCCCCCAAACCCCTTCTCTCCCCACTATGGCCTTATGTGTGGGCCTGCTGAGGATAACAGGTACAGAGATATTTTTCTGTCCAGAAACTTCTGCTCCACTAAAACAGCAGCTGTTTAGACTGGAATCCCCACTCGGCTTTCAGCCACGCACAAGCCTGCTTCAGCAGAATCCGCAGGCACTCTTCAGCCTCCAGCTTAATGAATAATCAAGGGAAAAACACGGTCAGCACCTGCCAAGGGCCAGAGCAGGGGTTGCTTTGGCTAAGTCAGGGGCTCTGAGTTTCCTGCTATCCTTTAATCGTGACTTCTTGGCTTTTCTTAGAACACACAGGAAGTGGAGGAAATTCCCTCTTCTTGGCAAATGCCACCTTCTCAACTTTCTTTCAGGGCTTTAAAAAAAAAGTGGCTTTTATTTAAGCAATTGCAATTGGGAAGAGCACCCCAGATGCAAATTTCAGAGCATCTCAGAAGGGTGGTTTTGTCTTGGATTCCTATAGTGAGGAATAGATAAGGTATAGGTGGGCTGTTTATTGGACAGTTGGGATTGTTTTTATTCAAGGCTTTTTCATTGGAGATCACAGGCCATTAACTGGCAGCCCCTAACCCTGGTGTTGTCTGTTCTCAATACTTGTCCTGCAGGTATCTACTATTGCTCTCTCCTGTGGGGAACCATGGAACAGAGGTGTCAGAGTAACCACATGCAAGCTGGGGGCTTTCTGTGCCAGGAGCAAGTGATCCTCATCCTCACACAAGGCTCCAGAAGACTCCATGAGGCTGTGCAATAGGCAGCCATCCACAACTGCATGAAGAACAGGCATCTGCTCAGAGAGGGCAGATTGGTGGAGGAAGATGGAAATGTCTTCGCACAAGAGAAGCTGCAGGCCCTGTGGCCATCAAAGAGTAAAGGGTGGTGGAGCGTGGATTCTGGAACCAGCTCCTCTAGGTTCAAAGCTTCCTTGTGGTCTGCAAGCTCCCTGCCATTAGGAGGCAAGTTATATAACCTTTCATCCCCAGCTACCTCTTTAAAGTGAAGTAAATAGTAGTAGTGTATTTGTTTTCTATTGCTCTGTAACCAATGACCACAAACCTAGTGACTTGAAACAACACCCCTTTATTAACCCACAGCGCTGTAGGTCAGAAGCCCAGTGTGATGTGGTTGTGTTCTCTGTGAAGGCTCTCATGGGTTGAAGTTTAGTTGGCTATGTTGAGTTCCAGCCTGGAGGTTTTGGGGAAAAATCTGCTTCCAAGCTCATTCTGGTTGTTGGCAGAATTCTCTCTCTCTTGTGTGTGTGTGTTTAAGACTACAGTCCCTGTTTCCTTGCTGGCTGTCATCTGGGACCTGATCTTAGTTCCTAAAGGTCCTTCATCATCCTTGCCACACAGCTGGTCTGGGACCTTAATTACATCTATAAAATCCCTTTATGGACATACCAAGATTAGCATTTGATTGAGTAAGGAGAAGGCATGTCTTCACCACGGCCGGAAATGTAGGGCCGCCATCTTGGAACTGTCTGTCACATGCATCTGATTCTAGGGAAGTTGTGAGGTTCATGTTAGCAAACATATGGGCAGTATCTGGCAAAATTCACACATGTTCCAGGCAGGAGGATTTGCATGCAAAGAATTATTCAGTTGGGTTCCCAGGACTGACAAGCACATGGTTGGGGTGAACGAAGAGGGTTAGGTATTGGGAATAATGGAACCGCTCACAAATATCCCCCCATTCATGGCTGCATTGTGATATATTTTGAAACAAAAAGCGTCTCTCCTGAGTGGATGAATAACACAGATGCCTCCTCTATTCGTTTCGAGAAGGAATGTGAAAGTGGCCTCTGGATAAGCCATCTCAGAAACCATCTGCTTGGAGCTTTTGGTTCTGAGCTTGTGATTCTTCCTGCTACAAGTTCAGTGATTCAGAAACCACTAAAATAATAACTTTTTCCAAACTAGTCGAGCAAGACTGTAATTGGGAGAAATGGGAACAGGAAGCAGGATTCCCCTCCCTCTGTTAGCCACACGCAGGTTGTGGTTGGGGGTCCACTTTCTTCTAATCGCGGGAGGGTATTTCCTTTCTTAGCACAGAAGAGCAAGACAAGGGACTACTGACTCTGGAAGAAAGACAAACAGCCACCCCACCCCGCTAAGCGTAAGAAGCTCGACTGGCTGCTTCCAAGAAGTCAACATTACAAATGGTCTGGGGTCAGCGTAAGATGGGGGGGGGTGAGGGAGAGAGACAGAGACAGAGAGAAAGAGCGTGAGAGTGAGCACGTGGGAGCAGAGAGGTGAGGAGTGAAAAGCCAGCGACTCTGTGCTTCATTCTACAAAAGCCATGGTGGGAGTTTCAAAAACTCCTAGATGAGATGGTTCTCATTTCCAGCTGAATTCCTATCCATCTCTCCTGGCTCCTTCCCAGCTTCTGGATTTTCTCAAAACTTCCCCTAGACACACGCGAGCCAAATGACTCCCCTTGAACAACTGTCATCTTTGGAAAGCTGTCCAGTCCCTGCTGGGATTTCCAAAGGGATTCAGGGCTGGGCTTTGGTGCAGAAGTGGCGAGTCATGGCGAGTCGGGGAAAGACAGGAGCCTCCGACGGCGGGGAACACAGAAACGGACACGCACTTCTGAGGAATGCTGGATCTGTCACTGCAGGAAAGCACAACCTTCCTGATGCCCGAGGAAGAGGCCAGGTGAGAAGAGTGGAGAGTAGAGAACCTGCATATATGCTGCAGCTCTGGAGTTTCTGAACCAGGAGACACGACCGTGTTTGACCTTCCCTTGTAAGACCAGAGCATCTTTGGAGAACTGACCCACGCGAGGTGAGCAAGAGGTCCACCCTGCTGACAGTTTTGATATGTCAAATAGAAGGCTATTGTCTGACTTAGGGAGCTGGTGGGCAGGGAAGAGCTCAGCCTGAAGGGGCACCTGTGAGCCAGACCTGAGAGTTAGTTACCTGTGCTCCAGGTATGCTCCACCTTCCATCTTTACTTTGAAAGGAAAAGGCTTCTCTTGGCTTGAAATGGTGGGACTACATTTTCCTTGGTCCCCACCTGTCTCCCTGTCTCTATGTCACTATTTAAGGCAGATGCCAACGCTGCCTGATGCAGCCAGGCAAGGGCTGGCTGGCTGTCAGCAGCAGCCTGGCAGAAACATTTCGCCTGATTACATTTCTAACTTGGATTGTGCCACACCTCGTTACATTTTCAGGGGGGACAGAGAGGGAGGGAGGGTAGAATAATAGGCTGAGGTTTTGCAGAAAACTCGAGTGAGGTTTTGCAGAAAGCTCCAGATACCCCCACCCCACACATTTCAACTTAAGTAAGCATTGACATCAATTGACAACTATTGATTGAGAGCCTGCAACATTCTAAACCACGTAGAAGCCCCACCTTCCAAGATGTGACATAAAAAGGTGTGTGTGTGGGGGGGCCATTACCTAGCTCCTATTGGTAATGAGCTCAAGTTGTGGAAAGATCCTTTCTGACTTTCTGCCATTGCTACTTATTAGTGTGGTGCTTAGAGGAAAAGAATCACTCACTCACTAATGGCCTCTTCTCGGCAAGTGGTGAGGAATGCTGATTTAGCTTATTTTATTACCTGCACGTCTCCTGGTGTGGCAGCTGGTTTGCTGATACAATTATTTTGGATAGCAGTTAATGTTAGGTCATTACTGGCTTGGTTGAATCCACATATGTCTATGGGTCCCTGGTTTTTTAAATATTGCCTAGGTTGTGGCTACACATGAGGAGGGTTTGTCTGTGCAGGAGAGCAACAATTAGCAAGGTCATTCCCTGCCTCTTCCTTGGCTGTCCTCGCTAATTATTGTCTGCACTGAGATGTGGCACCTTTTTGCACTTGGCAGCACACACCGGCTCTACCAGCACTGCCACGCATCCTCATATTGACCAGGGCACACTCGCTCACACACTCACAACTATCTCAGGCGAGAGAACTCCAGGCGCGATTCAGATTCACACCAGCTAATGAGTCTTCCAAGTCCTGTTTTATCCCCAGTCTAAGCAACAATGCACTTGCTTATTAACATCATTGTGTTGGCATTTACAGAGCAGGCTGAGTGAAGGCAGGGTGTCCTGCCCTTGAGGTCCAATTTCAACACTCCTAAGTGTCGCTGACCTTTCCTGCTACAGCCGACAGACCGCCCTAGACATCTCCAGCACCAGAAGGAAGTGATGAGCAAATGCCACAACTGTCACATTCAACCAACCGCACAGAGCGACTCCATTATCTCGGAATACCCAAGGTCACCAGCCCCCACCGAGCGATCCTCGCTAAATGACCAAGATCATTTCTGGGCTGTCACTGTGTTCCTGTGATGCAGAATGGTGTAGAAATTAAGTGCAAAATCAACTGTAGGACAGATTGGTGGGGAAGATTTTTGCACTGCTGCCAAAATATTCCCCTGGATTTTCCTTCAGGATCAAATGTAACACAGGGACCTTTAAGACCCCAGAAGTGATATGAAGTGAATGCTCAGCTACGGTTACAAAAACATATGGCGTTGCTCATCCTCAGGTCCACAAGAGACATGTAGATCACTTTCTAAGAGAAAATGATCCCAGTTCACTGCTCCAGGCTCCCGTTATTGATGAAATGACAGTGATATTGAAAACGACATAGTCTTCGAAGCAACCTCCAAATGCCTTTCCCCGGCTCACAATTAGCACCACCAGTTGTGGGCCATCCAACATCCTCTTTCTAAAATAAAATCATCAGCCATAGCACGCCATTGAAATTCACCACAGTGACTTCAGTCAATAGCTTGACCTCTTCGCTTTTCACTTTCTGAAGGATGTTTTCCCCTCCATGCAATGTGAGCACTGCAGAGTCCTTAAAAAAATGGGTGAGTGCTGATTTTCTGCAGGGACCTGCGGTGGCCCATCTTCTAGAGGGACTGTGAAACCACCAGGTGAAATCTCAGTTTGAAATCTCTTGTATTCAGAAAAGTTATGGGTGTGGCGCAAATGTGAACTCTGAATGCGAGTGATATTTACACCATTCCAGACTGGAAGGAAGCCTCTGCCATTAGCTGGGGGGAGGGGGGGGCAGAGGGTGGGGGAGGGTCTCAGGATCCCCCCTATGGCAGTAACTCCTCTGCCCCTCCCCCTTTGCAAAAACATCCTTCATACTTGTATTCTAAATTTGCGATTTTTCTCTTCTCCATCTTACACTGGGTTTTAAACACACCCAGGTGGACTTTTATTGCCTCTAAGTTACAAGCATCAAATCTTAGATCCAAGTCAACCCAATCACCATCATAACAAAACTGCCTTCCAGCAGTTCCCATTCCGCAGAGGGACAAGGCACGTTTACACAGAACAGAGCAGGTGACCTCGCAGGAAAAGGACCCTATGCTCTCTGCCCTCTGACCTCTTGGGGCTCTCTGACCTTGGAAAGTTAAGGAACAGAACTGGATTTTCAGGGAATTAATTGACTTGCTTTCTGGAAGCAAGAGGTAAGTGCTAAACTTACGCAGCCAGCTCTGGAGTTTGGAAACCTCATTTTGGAAACCCGAAGTCCAGCAGGGCGCCCACATCAGGACGCAGAGAGAGAAGATGAGGCGGATGGCCCAGGGGACAGAAGTGGGGCGTTGGAGTGACCCAGCGCCCCCGGAGCCGGGCTGGGCGCCCTTGTGCGCCGCTCCTTAGAAACTTCCCGCACCGAGACCCCCTGGGGCCCTGCTCTCAGATCCAGGTGGGGGTCAGGGGGTGCCTACCCCCCGCCGGGTGCCAGGGCCTGGGCGCGGGCGAAGCCGCCGCGGGTCGGGCGGGGCTCGTCAGGGTGGGGAGCGCGACCGGGGCGCCGGGAGGCGGCGCGCGCGCGGGGCGGGCGGGCGGGCGAGCGGGGGCCTCACCTGTTCCAGCGGGCCACCTTCCTCCGGTAGTAGCGCAGCGCCTCCTGGCTGGCCAGGAGCGAGTCTTCCGGCCCCAGGAGCGGCGGCTCCTCCGGGGCGCGGTAGAGCGGGTGGGAGAAGAGGGCCTGCAGCTTGGAGCCGCGCTCTGGCGCAGCGCGGGGCCCGGCGGGGGAAAAGTTGCGCGCCGCGGGGTGCGGGTCCGGGGAGGCTGCCGCGGGGTCCGGCGCCGGGGACGGGGCGCGGCGGGGGCACGGGCAGCTCCGGGGGTGCTCCCGGGGGCGCAGCTGGCGCCGCGCCTGGGGCCAGAGGTGGAAGTAGAGGTCCGCGGAGAGCAGCGCGCCCAGCAGCAGCAGGGTCAGCAGGCGGTCCCGGCGCAGCCCGGGCATGGCCCCGCCGGGGCGCGCGCGCGTCTCCGGGGCCCCGGGAGCCGCCTGGAGTCCCGCGGGCCGGCCGGGGTCGGTGGGGCCGGGATGCTCACCGCGCGGGGATGGCCCGGCTTGGCGCGGAGGCGCCCCTGAACTTGCAGACCCGGTGCAGGGAGCGCGCGGGCTCGCGCTGGGGGCCGGCGGTCCTTCCCGGCGCGGAGCGCAGCCCCGGGGACGGTGCCCGGCGGGCCCCGGGTTCTCGCACCTTCTCTCTCCCGGCGCCCGCCCCCTCGGGAGCCCGCAGCAGGTGAAGGGCCGCGGGGCACGGGTGCCGGGGCCGCCCGCGGGCCGGCGGGCGGTGGAGCTGGCAGCCGAGGCGAGCTGGAGCGCGGGGAGCCGGCGGCGGCGCTCGCCTCCGGGAGGAGCTGGGCAGCTTGGCCGCCCGGGGCGTCTCTCCGGAGGATGGTGTCCCTCGCCGGCGGCCGGGGCTGCTCCCCCTGCGCCTTCTGCAGGCGGCGGGGACGCCCGTGTCCCCCGGGTCCTCCGGGCGAGCTGCGCGGCGCGCCCCACTCCTGGAGGCAGAGGTAGCGCCGGGCCTCCCCCGCCTGGCCGGGCGCCCGCGCCTCCGCCCACTCTCAGCTGGCACCTGCCTCTGGCGCAGCTCGACGCCCGACTCCCGATCCCAGCGCCGGCTCGGCCCTTCCACCTGGTCACCCAACCCGCTCCTGGCTCGGACCCCGCCCCGGGCCGCCCGCGCTCCCCGCTCCAAACTCAGCTCAGGCATTTTGAGCAACGCGAGGGGCATGTGTGTGTGTGTGTGTGTCCTTTATTTTTATTTTGGAGAAAAAAGATAGTTTTCTGCAAATCTTTCTTCGGCACGAGTTGCCAGCTATTTGTAGGACTTTACTTTTATTGTCTTTTCTCGTCCTAGCACCGAGCACATGCCAGATCCACAAGGAGTCCATGGCATGTGCCTGGCACACAGTAGGCTCTCAGGAAAACATCCACCTGGTGAATGAAATAGTTTGACCTTTAGAAATAAAGCACCCGTTTTACCTAGAATCTTGGTGATTTCCTGTCTGCATGGAGTTTGAGTCCATCTCTGGGCTTTAGAAGAACATTTCCTTGCACCGAAGCAGGGAGAGGCCTTCCATGACCCTGCTCTGAACTTCTGCATTTAGCTTCATGTGAAATTAGTCCACCCAAATGAATCATTGGAAGACACATGTCAGACTCTCTCCTGGTGTCCTGTGAGGTCATTTACACTCCCCCACCCCACTGTCCTTTTGAGGAAGAATAAATCCGAGGAGCTCAGGCCTGAACTCCCAGCTCTTCTCTTTAATGAGCTGGTGGGACACTGAAGTGCCAGTCTGATTACAGGGGTGGCCCCACCCTGGAGAATGTTCAGGAAAATACATCTTTGCCATAAGCTGTAGGCCTGGCAGCAGAGCTTCCCCCATATGTTAACTCCGTTCTTTAACCACCTCCTTCCCTTGCTGGTGTCAACCCTCAGTAGGACACACTTTGACTTAAGGGTTCAGAACTCTTCCTCCTGGTTAAGGGAGGAATCTGGATCATTTGTAGACAGGACCGTCCATCTATAAGATCATATAACTACCCCATAACACTGATGTATAACTTAAATGAGTTCAAGTAAATAATTTGTTTAGAACAGCCCCCAGCACATCGTCCCTAAGTGTGAGAGATGTGTATGCTAGAAATAGGATTTCTTGGATCCTGTACATTGGACTAGCTTAGGTAATTTTCACAAGTGGGGCAAAAATAGAAAAACATGGAGAAGGAAGATGCCAGGAAGACACCATCTCCAGGAATACAGTGTGGCATGAATGCCCAGCTTAACTCAGAAGCCCCCAAATGATATTCACGCTGGGTATTTTTAGAGGTTCTTCAACCATCTCTTTTTTATATTGGAATTAAATTTTAATTGCTCTCCAGTTTCTGAGATACGTTGCCACATCAAGATGTGTCTAGTTGGGACTCAACAGCAGTGGATGGAGTAGCGGGTGTCACCCAGGGCTGCATGGGCAACAGCTATGTGGCAAATGGCTTTGCATTTTCTTGGACTGCCAAGCACATGGTCATCAAGCCATAGAAGTCCTAGTTAGGACTTCAATTCTCTCCCCCTGTGGAGTCACACTCCTTCAGTAGACTGGTCAATTCAGGGAATGCACTGGGGGTTGTCTAAGCACATTTCCCTGCACTCTAAAGGACAAAGACAACGAGGTGTATGGAAGTCAGATGCTCAGAGAGAATGAGGTTGTGGTGGGAGAAGGCACAGCCTAGAGGCAGGATAAATAAATTAGATGCCACAATCCTCAAGGTGTGTCTAAATCTCTCCTTACCCTTCCTAGAAAGGAGACTTTTGTTCTTGCTTATCTTTGGGTGCTCTGTGGCTTCCTCCCCAGCCTCATGCACATCCCCTCAATTCACACCTATGCTGTCTCTGACTGCTGTTAAAGCATGCATGGCAACCCCCCCCACCCTCCATTTCCTTGCTTACCACTTGTGAACGTATCCAGGCCCCCAAATTCTTGTTTACACTCTGATAGCAGGCTCCTGACTGGTCCTTCTGTTTTCCATCTGGCCCCATTTCAGTGCCTGCCCAGAGTGTGCTTTCCAGCGTGGGGTGTTCTGCAGAAGAACCTCCATACCTCTCATTGCCTTCAGATTAGGACACTCACTGTGATGTGGCCCTTCCATGGTTTGGCCCTTGTCTCCCTTTCTGGCCTCTTCTCCCACCACTCCATTCTATGGCCCCCCAATCAGTCCATAATTTGTCCTGCAGCTCCCCAAATGCTCCATGCTCTCCCAAACATGCCTTTAATCAAAAGTTCTGTCCATTTCTCCACCTGGAGATGCCACTAAACTTGTGCATCTAGCGCTGACGTGTTATTTTTAGTTGTTTGTAGGTGTTATGGGTTGAATTATGACTCCCCCAAACTTATGTGTTGAAATCCTAACCCTTAATACTTCAGAATGTGACCTTATTTGTAAATAGGGTTAATACACATGTAATGATTTAAGCTGAAGCCACGCTGGGAGTACAGTGGGCCTTTAATCCAACATGACTGATGTTCTTGTAAAAGGGGACATTTTGACACAGAGACAGGTGCACAGGACGATCCTCCTGCAGATGAATGCAGGAGACCTGAAGATTGCCAGCCAGGCAACGTCAGGGGTTGTCAGCCAAGTACCAGGAGCCAGGAGAGAGGCAGGCAGCAGCTTCTCCTCCACAACGTTCAGAAGGCCCCGGCCCTGCCCACACGTTGATCTTGGAGTTCCAGCATCCAGAACCATGAGACAATAACTTCTGATGTTTAAATCACCCCATTTGTGGTTCTTTGCCACAGCTGCCCTCACAGTGGAGGGCCCAAACATGTCCCCACTGGAGCATGACTGCACAGTGCAGAGGGAGAGAGTTATTTGTCCTTGGACTTGGAGCTTGAGGGTGGGACCAATCCCTTGTGGGAATGTTCCAGACTTTTTTTTTTTTTTTGCACGAATGAAAGAGAATCTCTGAGGCCAGGGATGTAATAGTGGCACTTCACACTGGGCCTGGTACACACAGGGGCATAACTGTTGGTGACAATAAGATAACATTGTTTTGGATCCAGCAGGAGACAGAGAAGAGATATGAGACCTGATTCTGGCTTTCGGGCATCTTTTCTGATGATTAGGGGAACAAAGGCTGCCTGTACCTACCAGAGAATGAAGAAAAGTTGGAGGTAGCGCCAGAGCAGGTGAGGGATCTGTGTGCTGCCTGCATCCTAAGGAGCAAATGCAAAGGGCACCGGTGTTTCCCTTCCATCTAGCTAAATAGCAAGCTCTCCTTCCAGGAATCAAATCATGAAAACAACAGAGTCAACATTTAAACATGAGTGTTCCTCAATCTGTGAAGGTTAGACTATTTTTATCTTGCACATGTTCATGTGCGACTTCAGACAAAACTAGTTGTTTCTTGTTTGTGTGGCTGGCTCTGTGCACTAGACCATTCTTCGTCAGCACCCAGCCAGCCTTCTCCTGCCTTCACAGCACCGTGTTCGTTGCAACACATACAGCTGAGAATTAACACATTCCCGGAGGAGGAAAGGTGCCTTTGTGTGTGGGTCTGTGTCCTCATGTCCTGAAGATGGGTATTTAAAACAGAAATGTGGACTTGTAACATCTGGCCCCAGATAAATGTTAACTATTGTCTTTCGCTAGAATATCTGAATCTTAGGAATTTTAATGGACCTTTGGTAAGAACTATAGGTAAGCTCATAATGACATAGCTGTGCTAACTGCAGCACCCAAGTCCTGAAGAGTTTCTGTGTCTGTGCAGATATGTGAGGGCAGTGTGACTTAGCTGTTGGCTCTCAGCAGTCAGGGAGAAAGGAGAGAGGCAATTAAAACACTGTGAATGGCAGATCCAGAACGGAGCGGGCTTTCACCTGATACTGATTTGATGTCTCTTCTTCTGAGCTAGGAAGTCCAGAATTTTCCCTTTGTGACCAAAACATCACCCTTCAACATCTGCTAGAGAGTTCTCCAAGTGCAGCCTGCAGACCTGAACTACTTGGAGTGTTTATAAAAGTGCAAATTCCAGTGTCACACCCTAGACAAGGTGAATCAGAATTTTCAGGAATGTGCAATTTCAATAAACTGATCCTTACCAGATTTTAAGGTTCTGTACACAGACCTTCAATTCTGATATAGAAGCAAGTTTGGGTTGAGGTGATAGTGCTTGTAAGTCAGAGATTGGATTCCAAATGGTAGAGCTGGGGTCCACTGTGTCAAGTTGGCCGGCCAGCTTGTGTTGGATCACCAGGGACTAGCAAGAGACTGTGTGTTGGCCTAACACAATCTGTAACTACTCCTGGGAAAAATAAACAAAGCAACCACAGTGTCCATTGTTTACAAATGGCCGGCTTGGAGTATGCTCCTGCCAGAAAAAGTCATGACTCAACTTATTAGTAAAGTTCACTGGGAAAATTGAATTGCCTTTTCTGAGTCTCAGTTTCCCCATCTGAAATCTGAAACACAGAAATGAATGATCTCTAAGGTCCATTTTAGTTGTAAAAAAGGATGATTTTACATGTTTCTTATACTAAGCATATAGTGATCAAGGTCTTTTTGCACAACTTGAATCCCAGTGTAGACCAAATGAGTGAGACCTGGGCATTGTGCTCAAGGCATGAGAGAGTCAACAGGGAGTCAGGAGGTTTGGACTTTGGTCCTGGCTGAGTCTTCATCAAGCTACAGAGGTGTTAAAATTCTCAGAGCTGTTCATTTAAAAAAAAAAAAAAAAGACCAGTTGTTGGTCATATTATTCTCTTGATTATATGTTTAAACAAAATAAAATAAGAAAGATATTTCTACCTATCCAAAAGAATTTTCCTGGCATCCTGGCTTATCATAGCAAAGATCTACAAAAACATCTGTCTGATATAGGAGATTAAGTAAATAAACTGTGGTTATACAATGGAAACAACAGTTAAAGTGAAGGAACTATATATTTTCTCAATGTGGCTACATCTTCCAGTCGTAAAAGGATGTGAATACTTACACAGGACTTATATGGGGATGTGGATATCTGTGTATGTGTGTGTTTGTGTGTGTGTGTGTGTAGAAATCTGACATTATTTAGATAAAGTTCAAAACAAGTAAAATATTCTTGATACTATTTGTGGATAAATATATATGTAGTAAGGTTTAAAAAGCATGACAGAGTGATGGACACCAAATTCAGCATAGGGGTATTTATGAGATTGAAGTGGGAGGAAAGGGATTGTTGAATATCACACCTGAGGCATCAATAGTGTTGGAATGCTTTATTTCTTAGAAGAAAAGACCTGAAAGATACATCACAGAGAGTTAAAATCTGGCCAGGTTGGATGGTGAATATACGAAGGTAGGTTATATTATTATATACTTTGCTGTCTACTTATAATATTTCACTAAGAACCTGAGGACTTGCCTTGTGGCCTCATGTCTTGGGAACTAATTTACCTCCTTGAAGTGACAAGTGAGCTGAAGTGTTGGGCTTTGACCTTCATGTTAACAGGTCGATCAAGGTCAACAATCAAGGAATTTGCACCACTAATTTTTAAAGGAGATACATGTTAGAGGGCAAAGAATATTTGGAAGAACAATCTTGACTTAAGTCAGATCTATTTTTATATATATATATATATTTTAAGATTTTTTTTATTTATTTTATACAAGAACTGGGGTACAGGCCAGATGTGTGGGAGGGTGAGAGGATTCACCAGAGCCAGAGCGGGGAACAGAACAGGCAGACGAAATACACTGCTGAGGGGACCAGCGGGCGCAGCAGGAGAGGTCTGCCGCACCATGTGGGACCCTAGCCGGCCGGCCGGGATCAAACCAGCGCTGCAGAGGCTGCAGACAGCTTCACAGCATGCTCTCAACTGCCTGTGCCACCAGGGGAGGCCCTCTATTTATATTTTTAATTGGAAGAAGTCCATAAACTTATGTGTAGCTGCTTTCATATCATGCGGTTCTTCTAAGTTGCACCCTGTGTGAGTTTTATAGACCAGACTGAACAACCACAGATGTGTTTTCTCTGCTTCCGTCTTTTCTACCTTGACAGCACAAATATTCTCAGAAGGTAAGAAGTTGGGATCTTTGAATCTTTAGAGAGTCTCGTCTTAACGTATTTGAACTGTTGTCTAGCAGCTCCTAATCCATGATGGGAATTCACAGCTAGTGGGGGAGACAAACATTGAACAAACGTAACACAAATAAATGCCTTGTTCTGGCTCAAAGTTCAGTCTTAGAACATCAGCACAGCTAAAATAAATAGAAATGGCTCCGGAAAGCCTTGAAAATTAACATAGGTCTTAACTCTGGAGGGGTAGAGAAGTGAATCGGATATTAGCGATGTAGAAAATGATTAGTGTATTTCTCTAAACAACCCCCCCACAAAGCTCTTGCTTAAACATAAATGGTTTCCCTTCCTCCCTGCTCTATTCCCCCCCTCCCAACACCACTCCCCCTGTTTATTCTTTTCTCTTTATTCCACTTTCACTCTAACCATAGGTCTGTATGGGGTGGAGGGAGGATCTGGTTTTCCTGCTGGCTGCTAGCTCCCTCTCCATTTCCTACATAATTCAGCCAACAGAGGCCTATTAGATAATTGTAATTAAAGAAGCTTTCCTCCCTGAAAGAAGGGTTTCAAGTATGTGTAATGCTTTATTTTATTTTATTTTACTTTTTAAAAAGATTTACTTATTTATGCATATAAGAACTGGGGTACAGGCCAGAGATGCAGGGGGTGAGAGGATCCACCAGAGACAGAGTGGGGAGCAGAACAGGCAGACTGACTGAAACACATTGCTGAGGGGAGTAGCGGGCGAGACAGGAGAGGTCTGCTGCACCATGTGGGTTGCTCCCTGGCCAGCTGGGATCAAACTCATACTGCAGAGGCTTCAGATCGCTTCATAGTGAGGTGCTTAACCCCTTGTGCCATCAGGGAGGCCTCCTGTGTAATGCTTTATTATGATATTTTAGCCCTAGCAAACAAAGAACTATAAAGTGACCCATTGGGATAAGTATAAGCACATTATCTTAACTCTGCATTTTTTTAAAATTTGAAAGTGAGGATGAAAGGTGTAAGGTGATTAATCATTTGGAAGTAGATGGGTGGTTATAACCCATCCCTGTGCTGAATAAATCACACTCTCTTCTCTCTGGGTTCAACTAAGTCCCCTATTTCACCATCTTCAACTGTGTTCTCCTGGAGGCTAGGAAAGGGAGAGTGGACCCTCTGATCTCTACTCTCCCCCTCTGCTCCTCCCCACATATGGGGACTATATTTTATGAGTTAAACGTCTGAACTTAGTGTCCTACTTGTGGTGTCACACATGTTTTTACCATGAGAGGGTGAGAAACAGCACGATTTTCCTGTCCCTGAAAATACAGGAACAAGGGCTGCTGGGAACAGGCAGGTAAGCTGAGTCCTCAGTTTCTTTTGGTGTTTGAGATGCAGCCTCAGAAGGCCACGTGGGCGGTCAGGACTGGAGCCTGCGGTTACAGGTCCAGGTAAGCCATTCCTGAGGTTGATGCTCAGCTCCGTTAAAGCAGGTAACTGACTAACAGCAGCTGTGTGCTGTCAGAGGGAGCACTTGAAGGTACCTTATTTTCATGATGGCTATAAGTTTAATTATATCAATAATACATGCATATTTTCTCTTTGTAAAGTATTTGGACGATATATAAGAGCTCAGCTTGATAGGTGAAAGCTTCCTTCACCCTCCCACTACTCTATCTCCCTCCCTCCCCCAGGGGGAATCATAGGTTGGGCTCCTTCCCAAAACAAGTTCTCAAATGTTTCCCCTGTATCTTACTCGTGATCAAACGATTGCAAAGGAAAACAGCTGCCAGGGTATAATTTCTTTCTTATCATATTTTCTTTGCTAAAAATGGATGAAAACATGCAGCATTGGTTAAGGCTCAGGGAAGGAATTGCAGATGGGAGTAACCATTCTGGAAGTGGATTTGATAATGTAAATGCGTTTAGACTTTATACCACTCAGGGTCCAGTTAGGGGACTGAACGTGTACCAGTTATTTGAGCAAGAATGATTTAATCAGGAAAATGGTTAAAGGTAGAAAGCTAGTAAAAGTAGAAAGACACCTGTAGCATGGACAAAAGATAGAAGTAGCATGGATAAACAAACAAACAAATAAAAAACCCCAACATATTCCTTGTATGCTAAGAAAAAGTGGGCAATGAAGGAATTAAGACTAAGAGGGTTCCCCCAACCCAAGCCAACCCAAGCCAGGGTTGAGATTTAGACCACTTTGAAGGGCTGTGTCTGCCACTGGGAAAACCAGCCATGGGTGGTGAAGAAACGTCCCAGCTAAGCAGCCATGTTGCTGTGTAATAGTGTCTATGGACACAGGAAGCAGCCACAGGATGTGGGGAGCCTGTGGCCCAAGACTGCTGTTGTGGTTGGTCATTGAGGGCAGCTGGTCTCCCATGCTGCATAAAAAAATGGATGACTGATCCCCAAAAAGGAAGTGCCTTTCTGACACCACTCCTTGCAATGCTTCTCCAGGGTCCACTATCCACAGAACCTGTCATTATGCCAGCTGGTAAGGGGGGTATGTTTACAGAGTCCAGTTCCACACTCACAAAGCAGGGGGATGCAGGTAGGTTTGGCACTGAGAAGCATAAAGTGATACCTGGTTAAAGAGCGGAATGGTTACTGTAGTACAGAAATAAATGTAAACAGGCTCAATATTCAAATTTGGAGACCTGCTTGAGCAAAATGGTGGCCATGGACTAAGGAAGTCCTATTCATTTAATATCATGAAATGCCGTTTATATTATTTGGTGAAAATGCATGTTAATAAACTTTTATATTATGACTCAATAAAATGTATTTACATATATAGTGGACACTTGAAAACAGGGAGGGTAGAGGTGCTGATGCTTTGTAATTTGTAGCTGATCATCTGTTGAAGCAGATTCTGGATCTGGGGATTCTACTGACATCATTGGCTGAATCCGTGAATGAGGAGCCAGGAATAGAAAAAAAAATCCAAATATGCAAGTGGATCCTTGCAGGTCAGCCCTTTGCTGTTTATCTTCTGTACTGTTGCTCAATTTCTATGTACTTCTTTGGATGGGTAGGAAAAAAACGTAGGTTTGGTGTCTTATTCATGAACTCCTTGGTATAATATCTGACTCACAGCTGTCATTCAATATTTACTGAACAAATGTATTGTGTTAGCTTCCTAGTATTGCTGCAACAAACCGCCACATTTTGGTAGCTTAAAACAAGAATGTACTCTTTCGCAATGCTGGACACCAGAGTCTGAACCCAGGTGCCATGTTCCCTGTGAAGATTCCAGAGAAGAACCTTCCTTGCCTCTTTCAGCATCTGGGGCTGAATGTTCTGCCAATATTCCTTGACCTGTGGCTGCATCCCCGCAATTCCTGCCTTGGTCTTCATGAGGCTTCTTTCCTGTCTGTGGGTGACCCAAGAGCCCTCATCATTGGATTGAGGGCCGACCAGATAATCCAGGATGACCTCATTCTGGGGTCTTTAACATGAATTACATTTGCAAAGAATATTTGTCCAAATCAGTTTGTATTTATAGGTTCTGGGTAGATATATCTTTTGGGACAGTGGGTGAGCCTATTTCCACCTTCTACTTGTGTGAATAAACACATAACAACAACTTATGGGTGCTTCCTCAAGTGGTAGGATTTATAAATACTTTTCTTTTTTTTTTCTTACCAGTATTTTTATGAATTTTTAAGGCATGATCATTATATGACTTTTAAGAAAAGTAAAAAAGTACTTGGCGTACAAAAAGTGAGGGATTGCATTGAAAAGTGCTGATTTCATCATCTCGAAGATATGGTAGAAGTCAGAGTTCACAAAACTCCAAGTAACTTGCCCACTTAGAGAAGGAAACAGTAGGAGAAAATAAAGCAGTTATATATATATGTGTGTGTGTGTATATATATATATATGTGTGTGTGTGTGTGTGTGTAAAGAAGCAAATGGGTCACATGGAAACTTATGGTCATTTATGCTTGTGGCCGAGTGTGTTGAGCTCCCAGCTAGAGGCTGGACACAGAAATCCACCCTTAGCTTCTGGCCTGTGTAATACTCACCATTCAGAACAGCGGATCACGTCAGGAATCTTTCTTCTCTGTTTTCTTTCAGGACAAGCCTCCTCCTCCTCCTTTTCCTCCCTGTGCTATGATTCATGGATGAATTCCTAGGAAGATGTTGCTTCATTGAAATAGGAAGGTCTGTGACGTCGAAAGGCCGGGGATGAAAGGGATTTTAAAAGGCTGTCATTTTCTTTTATTTAGAGAGGCAGTCTTTCCAAAGGGAAAGAAAGGAAAACATGGGAGTTAGGGCATGTTTACCTTTTTTATTTCTCTTAAAATGGTAGATGCTTTATTGCCAGTCTCTTTGGAGGGCTATTTGTTGTTGTTGTTGTTCTAAAACTGGAAATTTAAAGCTAATCTTAAATGTGGATGAATATCAAAGTGCTAAACTCAAGATTCTAAATGTCTTCTGGTAGGACATGAATTTTTATAAAATAGATTAATTAAAAAATAACTGCCTATTTTTTTTTTCTTTTTGGTAGAAGAACTGGCATGTAGGCCAGAGGTGGGGGGGCAGGGATCGAACTCAGGTAGTAGCAGTCATAGCACTGAGACTTAATCCCGAGGCCACCAAGGAGGACCAAAAAATAACTACCCATTAAGCAAAGGAAAAGGAGGGCATTCATTATGACCTTTAAATAAATCATTGTCTGATTTCAGACTGATATTTATTAACAGTGATAATAACAGATGATGTTAGTTAACATATTACAAATAAATAATTATGAATGAATAAGTACATGAAATATGAGAACATAGCATGCTTTTATTTTTTTATTTTTTTTTTCTTTCAACATTTTTTTTATTTGAATTCATCTCTTTTTTTTTTTGTTAAATATAGGGTACTTTATTTTTTTTTTTTTTATAAATTTTATTGTTATATTCCCCCATACAATTGCAGCCCCCCCATTCTGACCCCAATCCCTCCCCTCCCGCCCCCGCCCCCCTAAAAGTGTCTCTGGTTCATAGTTTTTTGTTGATTTTGATTTTCAATTTCTTATAGTTATTCATTTTCCTGGTCCCTTATTTAAGTTTTCTAGATTCCTGCTATGAGTGAGACCATCCGGTATTTTTCTTTTTCTTTTTGGCTTATTTCGCTGAGCATGATCCCTTCCAGCGCCATCCATGTTGCTGCAAATTGCATGTGTTTATCTTTTTTGAATGCTGAGTAATATTCCATGGTGTATATGTACCACATCTTCTTGATCCAGTCATCTATTTTTGGGCATTTGGGTTGTTTCCAAAGCTTAGCTATTGTAAACAGTGCTGCATAGCATGCTTTTAAAACTAGGATAGGAGGGCCTCCCTGGTGGTGTAGGGGTGAAAATCTCAGTGCTATCAAGCTATCCCAGCCACTGCAGCATGACTTCAATGCCTGGCCAGGGAGCTGACCCACATGGCACAGCAGACCTCTCTCCTGTCTCCCCCGCTGCTCCCCTCAGCAGTGTATTTCAGTAGATCCACCTTTTATGCTCCCCACTCTGTCTCAGGTGAATCCTCTCAGCCTCTGTACTTCTGGCCTGCACCCCAGTTCTTGTATGCATAAATAAAAATAAATCTTTAAAAAAAGTAAAACTAGGATAGGAATTCACAATTTTTTTTTCCTGTAAACGACTAGATAGTAAATATTTTAGGCTTTGTAGGCCAGTCTTTGTGGAAATGACTCAACTCTGCCTTTGTACTACAAAAGCAGCCATAGACAACACATAAACTAATGAGCATGACTGCTTTTCAATAAATCTATTTATAAAAACAGGTGGTGGGATGGATTTAGTCCAGGGGTGGTCATTTGCTGATCTCTGAAAGAAACATTAGAGGGTGGCAATAGCTTTCCAATAATAGTTCTCCAGAATGTGGGGAAAGATTTTTATCTGCATTGTGGCTTTTCTTGCAAAAAGGACATGCCAACATATTTTCAGGTGCACATACTTTTCTTGGAAGAATAATTTGGCCTTGATGATTGACGTAAAAGGAAGAAAAAGAAAATGAACCTTTGTCTATGTGAAATAAATGGTTAGATTCTCAGAAACAAGACACTTTGCAATTAATTCTATTGGCAGTACTTCTGGGCATTATATTCTGAGGGCAGATTTAGCAAGTGCCCTCGTTACGCAGAGCTTTGGCCCTATGGAGTTACGTGACGAACGATTGTGCTTCATGCCACCGTATAGTTGAATCTGGCAAAGAATCAGTGATGACATACACAAAGGGACCTGAATGAATTCCTTTGCCTGTGATCTATTAATTCACCCTTATTCATTTTCTTATATAATATTTGATTACAAGATAAAACTTAAGAGGATAGTAACATTAGAAATGGGTGCTATTTTGGATGACTGTTGATGGCATAGGGCCATATTCTGTGCGAGTAGAGATAAAAAACTTGAGCAAACTGAGCACATTTGCTGCAAAGTGAATAACGCTGAGTAAGGATATCTGTATTTGGTAGCTTGGGTTACTCGAGGAAATCACTAAAGCTCCTGCTTCCTTGCTTTAATGCTTTTTATTTTTTTTTTAAAGATTTATTTTATTTATTTATGATACAAGAACTGGAGTGTAGGCCAGAGTTGCAGGGGGTGAGAGGATTCACCAGAGACAGAATGGGTAGCAGAACAGGTAGATCTACTGAAATACACTGCTGAGGGGAGCAGTGAGGAGACAGGAGAGGTCTTTTGCGCCATGTCAGTCAGCTCTCTGGCTGGGGATTGAACTTGTGCCGCAGTGGCTGGAGATAGCTTGATAGCACAGAGACTTTAACCTAACCCTTTAATGCTCTTTAAATGCTCATTTAACTTAATCAAATAATACATGTTACCTTGGACAGCCTTTTAATATCCTCTGTACCAACTGGGTGTCCTGGGAAGCAGACGATGAAATGGAGGTAGGAATGCAAAAAATGTGCTGGGCAGAAGGGCCATCTGACTGGGATGCCATCTCTGGAAGCCCAGTGAGGAACGCCGGAGCACAGGGGGCGTGTGTGGAGTCCTTGCTGTGGAGCACGTGCACCATACCTTGCACAATCACTGGCAGGTCAGGCCTAAGAAGAGGCCATCTTGGCTCCTATTGCTTTGCTCAGCTGATGGCCCTCAGTGGAGCTAACAGCTGGAGGCTGTCAACCACCCACACTCCTTTAGCAATGCGGAGTCCTTTCTTGAAGGGGGATCTGGGTAGCACGTTTCTTGCTTTGACATATCCTTTCAATTTTCTCTCTCCTCAGTGTGTTAGCTGACTTGCCTTCCTTTATCTTTTGCATTGAGCTCCCCCGGTGATCTCTGCTTATTCCTCTTCCCCATTTTTTAAAAAGATTTATTTATTTATGCATACAAGAGCTGGCGTACAGGCCAGAGATGTGGGGGATGAGAGGATTCACCAGAGACAGAGTGGTGAGTAGAACAGGCAGATATTGAAATACACTGCTGAGGGGAGCAACAGACAAGACAGGAGAGGTCTGCTGCACCATGTGGGTTGCTTCCTGGCCCGCTGGGGATCGAACTCGTGCTGCAGAGGCTGCGGATTGCCTCATAGTGCGGTGCTCAAACTACCCCCCACCCCGTGCCACCAGGGAGGCCCACTCTCCCCCATTTTCTAAACTTCTTTTCTGGAAGGTTTCATCCACTTCTGTGGTTCTAATGTAGCTGTTGCTTTTCTTCTATGCCAGGGATCACCTATGATTCGATTACACTTTCATGTACTGGTTAGGAGTCTATTTAAGGGCATATAACACAAAACCCAAGTAGCGGTGTAGGAGTCTATTTAAGGGCATATAACACAAAACCCAAGTAGCGGTGGTTTAAATGTAAAACAAATCTGGATGTTCTCCAGTGCAGAGCTAGGATAGTGGCCCCCATGGTAATCAGGCACTCAGGATCCTTCTATCTTTCTACTCTACCATCCTACTGTCCGGCTTCCATATTCAAGTCACATCATAGTCAATATGGCAGTTGGAGCTCCAGCTCTCACATCCTTGGTCTTAGCAGAATAAAAGTGGAAGAGTGTCTCCCTGGTGGTACAAGGGGTTAAGTGTTAACACTGTGAAGCTATCCACAGCTACTGCAGCACAAGTTTGATCCCCAGCCTGGGAGCTACCCACATGGCACAGTAGACCTCTCCTGTCTTGCCCTCTGCTCCCCTCAACAGTGTATTTCAGTCAATCTGCCTGTTCTGCTCCCCACTCTATCTCTGGTAAATCATCCCACCCCCCACACCTCTGGCCTGCACCCCAGTTCTTGTATGCATAAATAAATAAAGAAAAGCACAAGAGTGGAAGAGCTCACAGAACTTATCTCCCATTTGAATCGTCCAAGTTCAAGGATTTCCCTAGAAGTCCCGAACAACATTCCTATCCTCATCTTTGTTCATGACTTAGTCATGTGGTGACTCCAAGAAATCATGGAAGTTGGGAAATGTGGACTAAAAAACATTCCAACCTCTGTAGGAGAGAAAAACATGCACACGAGAGCTTGAAATGGATGCTGAATGTCTAAATTGTCACTATCTTTCATACTCCCATAACTGTTCCCAAACAACTTTTTTCATTGAGTTTTGGAAGTCTGTATTCCTCTGCCCACTACACATTTCCACTTGGATATCCCGAAGGCAATTGACTTTGAACACGCACTAAATTGCACTCCATATATTGATCTACAATAGCTATTAGGTCTCTTCCTATACAATAATGCTGTCAACTAATTGGTCAACCTAAATCTCTATATAGTCTTTTCTTTCTCTCACTTTCCATGTCTAATCTGTGTCATGGTGTGTGACACTTTCTAATTATTTTCCAAATATATGCTTTCTTCTCCATTGTCATTGCCAGAATCTTTGTTCAGGGTCTCATTACTTTCTGCCTGGTGGGTTTTTAGATGACTTTGCTCTTTCCAGTCTTGTCCCTTCTGATCCATCCTTCATGCTGTGGGGGAAGCTATTTTTTTGCAAAATGTAAATTTCATCATGTTATACCACAGTTTAAAATCACACACTTCTACACTCTCCAGGCCAGACTCTTTAGGAAGGCATCTCTTGAGGTCTGATGACTGCTCTTGCTTTGGTTTTATCTTTGGCCAATTCCTGCTTGACACCCTATGTCTCATTTATGTTGTTTTATTTTTTTTAAGGTTTATTTTTATTTATTTATGCATACATGAACTGGGGTGTAGTCCAGAGGTGCAGGGAGCAGACAGAATGGGGGAAGTAGACAGAGTGGGGAGCAGAACAGGTGCATCTACTGAAATACACTGCTGAGAGAGCAGCAGGTGAGACATGTCATTGTGAAATATCCAGTGCACGCAGGCAGAAATAAGCCTTGTTAAGACCTAGGTCTTAGATTCTGTCTCATCTGTCTATATATTGGTCCCATATTCCACCATCTCAGAGCTGTAGCTAGGTTTGAACACATATTCTTCCATTAAAGCTCAAAGAAGATGACAAAAGACTGGTTGGCATTAGGGGAAAGCAAATGAATTTGGATTTGAACATGTTACCCAAAGTAGATGGCATGAAATCTCAGTAAAACACAGAGCTTAGGAGGCTGGATATGTCCACAGGGGATTTCAACTGGGGGGCACTTTAGGAGACAAGGATTTTAATGAGGCCAGCACACACATTGCAATATATTCTGTGAGCATGGATGAGATAGGGAGTTTAGAAGAACATTTCAGTGGCTATGGCTGCAAGTGACAGAAATATCACCAATAGTTGCTTTACGTACATCTAAACCTGCTTTTATTCAAGCCTGGGGCAATTGCAGTCTTGGCCTGGCTGTGCCTCTCTGGCAGGGCACAATCCTAAAAATATAACATAATGTAGAAAGCGTAATGCAAAAAGGAGGGGCTAAACAATAACCAAGAGAGTCACGTAGCCAAGAACTTAAGAAGAATGAGAATTGAATGAAGTATGAAGAATGTTGGTGAACTTGAAGAGCAGTTTTCCAGCTGAAGGGATGGGTTGGAAGCAGAAGGTCAGGAGCTGTGGGAGCAAACCACCAATGTGCCAATGCAGGGAGAGCCTGGGTCAGTATGTTTTAAGATATTTAAAAATTTTTTTTAAAAAGATTTATTTATTTATGCATGCAAGAACTGGGGTACAGTCCAGAGGTGTGGGGGGTGAGAGGATTCACCAGAGACAGAGTGGGGAGCAGAACAGGCAGACTGACTGAAATACACTGCTGAGGGGAGCAGCAGGCGAGCAGGAGAAGTCTGCCTCGCCATGTGGGTAGCTCCCTGGCCAGGGATCGAATTCGTGCTGCAAAGGCTGTGGATTGCCTTATAGGTTGTGTCTTAACCCCTTGCGCCACCAGGGAGACCCCCTGTTTTAAAATTTTTATAGTCAAAGGAAGGCAGGGGGAAGGAGAAGGCAGCTAGATTTGAGCAACCAATGTGGGAAAAGTGGGAGTAGTTTACCAAAATGAAATCAGGATATGGGAAAGGTAGGTAGGAAGGAGACTGTGGAGGAAAAGAAAGAGACAGGTTGGAAAAGGATGGAGAAAAGGGAATCTGTTCTGCAGAAAGTAGAAGAAAAGCTTCCTTTTTAAGAGGAAAAACAGCATATGCTCTGAGGCTGGAGGAAAAGGTGGCAGAAGGTAAGTTGCCAGATGTTTTGAGAAACACAAAAAGCTCAGAATGTATCTGAGAGTTGCAGGAGTCTGGTTATCTCTAGAATTTACTGAGGAAGAAGAGGAGAGAGCAGAGGTAGCGGGAAGGCCTCAGACGGGATGGGTTAGGGGGAGAGAAAATTTGATCTGAAACATCAAGAATTGGGAAGAGTCTACAAGTCTAGAATAGAAACTTACAAAAAAAATTTCCTGGGAAATTAAATTTGACGACCACAGAGAACGGAAGCCAGAAATCTATAAATTGCCCTACGAAGGGAAGGATTCACAGATCAAGAGAAATTTGACATGGAAAATCCATTTTTGGCTTTCCCCGGCCTCCTGCTGGTTGTGAACTAACAAATGATACTTTCCATTTCTCCTGTTGAAAGATGTCATGTTACTGTTATGCTATTTATAAAATAAGGCTTTGTTTGCTCCATCTTACTCAGGTGAACGAGCTGAAAATAGGTTTCTGAGACATAATTCGTGTCAGTTAAATCAAGGACACCCATAGAGGGGCATAGTCTTCAGGAGACACTAGATTATGAGATGACCTAAAATAAAACACCCCCCTGTGATTGGAAAGAGTTGAAAACTGGACAGAAGAGGCAAACAGATAGAGATAAAAATACCATCTTTGTGATTCATAAAGCACTATATTTAAGGCCATGGGGTAACAGGCTTGCTTATACTCCCGGGGATCAAACTTGCAGCCTCCTCCAAACTGGAGCCTTTCCATGCTGGAATGAACCTGTCCCAGCACATTTTCTGCCAGGCGAAGAGTAAATGAGAATTCCAGGTTTTCTGTGGTAGCTTATTCCTCAAAGAGAGAATGGGGGTGCCCAATTGAAGGAACAGATCCCTTTTGGCCAAACTTGTGAATCAGAGCAATGATCTTTTTTTATATATAATTTATTTATTTGTTTGTTTGTTTTGTTTATACATGCACTGGGTACAGTCAGAAGCGCGGGAGGGTGAGAGAATTCACCAGAGCCAGAGCGGGGAGCAGAACAGGCAGAAGGACCGAAGTACACTGCTGAGGGGAGCAGCGGGCGGCAGGAGAGGTCTGCGTGCCATGCGGGACCCTCCTCCGGTGGCCGGGGAGCAGCCGGGGATCGAACTGGCGCCGCAGAGGCCGCAGGCAGCTTCGCAGCCCAGTGCTCAACCGCTGCGCCACTGGGGAGGCCCTTTTTATATATAATTTAAATGCATAAATATACAAATACATTTGAAGAGAAAATGAAATGATCTTTTTCTTTCGTGGAGTGCAGTCTTGGAGGGGGAAGAATGTTACTCTGTTGAATGTCCTCCCCATGGGTTGAATATTTAAGTTCCCCTCCCAAAGCGGGGTGCAGGCCACCGGGTGGGTGGTGGTGGTGGGGCAGTTATAAAGATAAACAGGGCATGTCCCAGCAGGCAAAGAATTTACAGTCCAGCTTGAGAGAGAAGAAACAGCATAATGCACGGCTAGAAATACAGAGAAGCAAGAGTGTACCAGTGATATTCAGTGTAGGGGAGAAGCTGGGGAAAATGGAAGTTGAAAGGAGACAGAAGGTAAAGGTTTTCATCAGTTTTGCTAGGGAATTTGATTTTTATACAGGAAATAAGAAGCCACAGAAAGTTTCTGAGCTGAAGAGTGAACATTGGGTTTTCGGAACCAGTGTGTAGGATGCATTGGGAGGGAGAAGGAACCCCAAGAAAGGGGAGATGAAGACCCCATACGGTGATTTCCAAGAGATGTGTCAGCAATGGAAGCCACAGTGGAAGACTGGATGTGGGGTGCCAGAGAACATGAGGGAGTCAAAGAACCTTCCAAGACAAAGGAGGATAAATGTGGAAAAGACAGTGAGATTTGGTGTTGGCAATGTTGAGTTTGACCCATTGAAGTGCTGGCCTATTCTAGCAGGGAGTTAGAAATAAACAAAGAACAATACAAACAAACCCCAAATAACTGAGCATCTACTATGTGACGTGCCCTGTGTTAGGTGGGCACACAGCAGTGAAGGTGTCAGATCTTGTCCTTATCCTTAAACAATTTACAGCTGATCCAAACTGTACCTACCTGTGAGTGGCAGGACCTCAACCCACATTCAAGTGATTCACAGATATTTAGGGGAATCTCCAAATGGATGGCTGCAGAGACCCAGCAGTTGCCACTTCACATCTGTCTCCTCGACCCCCCTATTCCAGCTGCCACTGGTCTAGTCTGTCCTCATTGCTGCAAAAGCCTGAGCTGTGAGAACATCAGTGTCACATGCAAGGATGTGACTCTGGACAGTACACCCTTGGTGTTGCGCATTTCTCCTGCTCTCAGCAAGTGTCCTCCTGCCTGCATGTGTGAGCATGTGCATGCATATGTGAGCATGTGTGTGCACGCTTGTGTGTCTATATTCGTGGCAGGCAGCTCAAGTACTTCACTACTGTACCAGTTGCAGCAAAGCATAATGATGGCTGTGCGAAGGGAACACAGGACAGCACAAAGGCTGATGACAGCAGACAAAGATCCAGGACAGAGAGTCCCAAACTTCTTGGGTTGACAGAGGCCTGACTGTCCTAGTAATTCTTTCACAGAACCCTAGGCCAAAAGAAATACCAAAGAGTTCTGTTTGTGATGGGGTCAGGTTCAAATAACCTATTCTGTCTGCATGTCCTAACCACTTGGTGGCTGTTTAAAAATCATGCACATCCATTAAAAGAAAACACTTCTTTTTTGTTGCCACAACTTGCCAATCACCATTCAGAAGAGTACATATTTACACCAAATTAGCAGAGAGGGAAGTTGACCGAAAGGTCAGTCATGAGGAAGACGACCCATTGAGCATTTGTGGTTTATGCCCGACAGTGTTCAAACATAGCTGGAATGTTCTACCTACAACATGACCCCTACCTGTCTTGTCTCAGACACAGCACAGTGACTTATTAAAAAAACTGAAGCCAGGGCCTCCCTGGTGGCGCAAGGGGTTAAATCTCAGCACAATGAACCTTCAACAGCCACTGCAGCACAAGTTCGATCCCCGGCCAGGGAGGTGACGCACATGGCACAGCAGACCTCTCCTGACTTGCCCGCTGCTCCCCTCAGCAGTGTATTTCGGTCAGTCTGCCTGTTCTGCTCCCCACTCTGTCTCTGGTGAATCCTCTCACCCCTCCCCCCAACTTCTGACCTGCACCCCATCTATTGTATACGGCATAAATAAATATTAAAAAAAAAAAAAAAGAAACCAAACGAAGCAAAATAAAATGCTGGCCACCATCCATGGTATCCCCTCTACCCCTCGTCCCGCCATGCCTGTCATGCCTTTATTTTGTTCTTAGAAACCATTTCTTGCCCAGCACGACTTCTTTGGCCTTGGACTCATAGAGGTCTCCCTCGTGTCCTTGTCAACTAGATGTTCTCGGGGCATTTGCTTTTTCATCACACCCAAGTCCCAGAACCAATGTTGCCAACATTTGATATCATCAGAGGGAATGAAACGGTAAATACCTTGAACTTGGAATTCTCACGGTGCCCCACAGATGTCCACTGTTCCTGGACTCCCGTGAAATTCTAAAATTCTAAGAATACCCCAGAGTGTCCCCGTGACTTCTCCATGGTGTCTGGAGCACCCCAATAAATTGTGAGTGTTGTGGGGGGGTGGTCAGAGGTCTCAGGATGAAAGGTTGTTCGGGCAAAGACGCTGCTGATGAGAAAGAATAGTTGGGGCCAGAGGGTGCCTGACCCGCCTCCCACAGGGCAGTGTTTGGAAGGAGGTCCTGCTCAAGCGTCAGTCTTGTTCAGGGAATTGGTAATCGGGGGCAACTTCTGGCATTTTCAGAGCACATGTAGATCGGACAGAGCTGTCCATATGCACACATACGGCCTTTTCCACACGTGTGGCTGGATTTTTGGCTGCAGCTGCTCGCTCACTGCTGGGGGTGAGAGAGGGCGCTCCCTGGGCGTGAGCCACGGAGATGCCGCTGAGGCCGGGGTCCTGGATTTGCATGTAGAGTTTTGGCCTCCTCCGGCATCTTTGGCAGCCTGGGAGCAGGAATGGGTGGTTGGCTTGATCAGGGTCAGGAACAGGCAAAATAGTCGGGTGGAAAATCAAAGCGTTTGAAGGTGTGAAGATGGAGAAGGTCACTGTGGAAACCTCACATCGTGCTTTCTGGGGTGCTGTTGGCAGGGAGGACTTCTGAGCTGTAAGACTGGGGGTGATGGGCCCACCTCAGTGGGGGGCTTGAGCACCTCACCTGGGCTCTGTTGCTCTTGACCCATTTTCTACCTGCTGGTTTTGTTTGCAACACAAAAGCCTGTTCTGATTAGTTGGCTCTTAGGCATTTTTCCTCCTGTCTTTTCCCCTCCACGCGATATTTCTCATTTCCTTATCTCTATTTGCTTTCTTTCTGCGAGAGAAACTGCCATGAACTTTATCTGCATGTTCATCTATGGAAATTTTTATTTTGTGTGCTCTGCCTTTACTTTTTTTTTTTTTTTTTAAGATTTTATTTATTTATTTATACATGCACTGGGTACAGTCAGAAGCGCAGGAGGGTGAGAGAATTCACCAGAGCCAGAGCAGGGAGCAGAACAGGCAGACTGACAAAGTGCACTGCTGAGGGGAGCAGCGGGTGGCAGGAGAGGTCTGCGCGCTGTGTGGGAACCTCGCCGGCGTCCGGGGATTGAACCGGAGCTGCAGAGGCTTCAGGCAGCTTCGCAGCCCAGCGCTCAACCTCTGCGCCACCGGGGAGGCCCTCTGCCTTTACTTTCTGAGAACTCTTCTTTGCTCTCTGATGAATCAATTCTTGTTTCATGGATCTATGATCTTCTCATCTTTCCAAAGATTTTATAATATTATTTGTCATTAAAAAATTCCTGTATTCTTTTTGCCTTCCCCCACCCCTTCCCTGCCTGGCACTCTCTTCCCAGTTCCTCTCTCTCTTTTTGTCTTTGTCTTGTTCCTTTTTTTTTTTTTTCTTAGTTAATTTACATTCTGGGCATATTGAGAAATGAGGCAAAAATAAGGCAAATGGGAGATCAGAATGCCAATTTTATTGAAAAAATATTCAGGACTGAAAACTTGCAGGCTCTTGCATGCTCTGATGGAGCGGTGACTCTGAGGGAGAGCCAGGTAGCGCTGCCCCCACACCCAGAGTCCGCAGCTCACACACCCAGTCGGGACAGAGACAGACCCCCCTGTCATGGAAACAGAGAAGGAAACGTGCTCTCATGCACAGAGGCCCTCCCAGGAGAAGGGGAGCTGCCCCAAGCAGTCCCAGCCTCACCACCCCTGTTCCCTGGGAGGAGCAAGTGTGGACCTGGGAGCAGCTGAGACTCTCTCCCTCCATCTGGAAGAGACACAGCAGTTGTTAAGTTTCCCTGCTGTGTCTTCTGGGCTGGAGAGTCAGTCAGTGGCTGGTTCTGGCCCTCTGCACACAGCGGTTGACTGTTAAGAGTATCAACTTCCATCATCTTCCATCTTATGCCCCGGGATGACTCCTTGTGTTCCTCTCCGTGATGCCAAATGAACCAATTTATGCACATCTCTGAGGTCTTACAATCCACCAGGTCTTTTTTTCATGCCATTCTCTTTCTTGCTAATTAAATACTCCTTCTGCCTGCCTTCCATTCTTGTTCTCTGCCAGACGTAGTTATCCCATCTCCTGAAATCTCTTGAGAGTTTATATTTTTATTTTGTTACTGTATAGTCATATAAAAGCATGAGTTTTGGATTCTTAAACTTGCTTTGCCACAAACTGTGTGACTCTGACCAGGGCACTTAGCTTCTCTCTGCCTTAGATTCTTTATCAGCATAGCAAGTTGTGTCATAAAGTTTAAAAGTTACGGTATACGTAAAATGCTCAGACTAATGGCGACACACAGGGAGTGTCTGAGGAATGTTAGTTATCATTATCACAATTTCATTATCTTCTTAGGGGGGCTGGGAAGGGCAGAATGTAAATGCCAGCCTCCTATTGCTCTATCTGTTTTCATAGCGCTCACTTTTATTGGTGTGTCACACAGATTGTAATTTTCACAAAATCAGTGCCCATTTTTCTTTTATTTTTCACTGCATACATTGCACTTGGCATAACCATAGGATACAATATATAAACAGGGACTATTTTGGGGTGGGGTGAATCAATGAAGAGAAAGAAATTCACAGATAATGCTCCTGGAGGACATCATATTGTGTAGCACTTAGAAACGTGGACTTTGAATTGGACTTCTTGAACTTGAATTATCGCTGAGTCACTAACTGGTTGTATAACTTTGGGTACTTTCTTAATTTCCCCAATTCTCACCTATAAAATAAGGATAAATAGTTCTTACTTCAGAGGACTGATATGAACACGGAAAGACAGACACAGCATGAAGCACTTAGCATCATGTCTGGTACATAGTAATTACTCAATAAATGTTAACTGCTGTCATTGTATTTGTTGCAATCATTCATCTTCTGCATGCCAGGCACTGGGATAGGCATAAGAATATGCTTCATTTATTGATTGCCTGCAGTTTGCTGGATACTGTAACTAGTGCTATAGACCAATGGCTGGGTTTGAATTTGGGCAGGTCTTAGTTGAATAATTTCAAATAAATTACTTAATTCTGTTGAGCCTCAGGATCCAAATTTGTAGCATGAGGTAAAACTATTGTTTTATCCGCAGCCACTGCAGAAAAAAGTTCAATCCCCGGCCAAGGCACTACCCACATGGCGCAGCAGACCTGCTCCCCTCAGCAGTGTATTTCAGTCAGTCTGCCTGTTCTCTTCCCCACTCTGTCTCTGGTGAATCCTCTCACCCCACACGCCTGTACCCCAGTTCTTGTATGCATAAATAAATAAATCTTAAAAAAATAATAAAACCTATCTATGGAACAGAATAATCAAACCCACCTATGAGGCAAACCTTGAAAAGTGGTTAGCACAGAGCTTACCACATCAGATACATGCTCGGTAAATATTCAATGTGACGATGATGATGTTGTTCGAGGTGGTGACATTGATGAAGGTGACCATGACAACTATGATGATGACAAGAATGACGTTGAAGACAACAGTGACAGTGATGACAGTGATGGGCATAAGGACAATTCTGATAATGATGCCAGGCTGAGGTTGCCATACCAACTTGAGAACCAGCAGAGTGTAGAGAGGAGGGATATATGTTCCGTCTTGACCTTCCTTAAGCTATTTTATCTAACTAAATTTCAGTATCCGCCTCTGTAAAAAACAAGTAACTATTTCATTGAGCCAAGTATGCTACTCTATATCATCATTTCTAGGATGCCTGTTGTTCATGTTTTAACATCTCTGAAATCAGGGATGTATCCTGCAATTACTGCCGGATGGATGGAACATAAATTTGATATTTGTGAAATATTCATCATCAGAGAAATGCACCAGCACCATGTTTTTTCCCTTGCAAAACAATGACTGTTTTATGAGACCTAAGAAAGATTATTTATAAGTAGATAAGGTTGTGTTACTTGTTTATTTTTTGCGAAATATATGCAAGAGGATTTCTTATCCCAGGCCAAGCGATGCAATTGAAGGCGGGAGAAATTGTGAAATTCTCCAGACTAGATGAAAGAAATCTCAAAGCAACGAGGAACTACTGTGATGGATTGTAGCAAGATCAAGAAAGCATCAACATCAAAACTTCCAGAAGGGTGTCAGTGTTAAAAGAAAATCCCAGAGGAGACTTATCAGTAGCAAGAAGGATTCTTTTGTGTAGACAAGTGTGAGCATTGCCAACTCTGGTTTGAAAAACAACTTAGGACAGACTCTGAATGTTTTTACTTCTTGTATTTTCTTTCTCATTAAGACGCACAGTGACATATGATAAACACTAAATATAAGTCTAAAGCAGCTTTCTCAATAAGTAGACAGTCAAAATTCAAAGTGGTAAGAAAGCATCATGTCATAATTTAATTGGCAGTGTTTTTTTTAAACCTTTAAGAGGCATAGAAAGTAACAGTATGCCCATCAAATACCAGGTATTTTAGACTTGAAAAACAACAACATACTAGAACTCTCTACACAGTGTCAGTGACATTATTTTTGTCCATTTTTACCTCAATAAGATTATAAAAACCTAGAAAAACAAATACCTTTGGCAGCCAGCCTTCCTGCTGCCTGGTTTTCATGCTTTTATGTATTGACACCCTTCTACACCGAATGGGCTGCCTTGTATGGTTAGTGGATATTGCAGATGTGACAGAGCACGGCTTCTGAGGCCAGGTCTTTCAAACATTGCTGCCTCCATCTTACTGTCTTAGACGATTCAATCTGGGGGAACCATCTACGTCATCATGAGGACACCCCAGTCTTCCTAAACAGAAGGTGCACATGGTTGAGGAACAGAATCCTCAAGCCAGTAGCTAGAGGAGCTGTAAATATTCATAAAAATAAGGTTGTCTTTTTCTACAACCTTTTTAAATAATAGTGATAAAGGTTTATTTAGGAAAATTGGAAAATAATATAGTTTATAAGAGATACACATTGTTAACAATGTAGAGTTTTGCTTTTCTTTCCCTTAATAAATGTGCTTCATTTTTGCTTTATTTATATATAATTGTCTCATGCCCATGAGATTTTCCCATTTTTTAAAAATTTATAGAAATTCTTTCAAATACCCAGTATATTTAACCAGACTTTTAGATATGAATATATCGATTCTTTTTTAAAAATGTCATTTCCTTTTATAATTTTTAAAAGAATTTGGTCCATTAGACTCCCTCCTGCCTTTGCTTTTCAACTTCCTCTTCTTCCCCTCTGCCCACCTCAATTCTACAGTCAGATTTCTAGATTGTTGTGTGTGTGTATTTAGTTTTATCTGTTCTTTTTCATCTTTATATTTCATATATGAGTGAAATCATCTAATATTTGTCTTTCTGCTTTTGACTCCAGTTCCGTCCATGTTGTGTCAAATGGCAAACTTTCATCTTTTTTTTTTATAGCTGAGTAGTATTCCATTGTGTATATACCACATCTTTTTAATCCACTCATCTGCTGTAACCTACTTTTCCATATAATATCATCTTGTGGATCTATTTCATTTCAACAAATAGAGGCAGATCATCACTGGGAATGAATGCAACATGTTCCTTGGTCTGTGTCTATCATAGTTTGCTTATCCAGTCTTCTGTTACAGGCTTTTAAGTGCTTTATAACTTTTCTCTGTTGTTAAACACACAGCAATGAACATCCTGGTATGGTTTCTAGAATCCCGAGTGCTGGTTACAAGATATGCTCACTTACAATTTATGCACATCATCAAGTAGTCCTCCAAAAGTGCCCACCAGTGTTTCACTTTTATGTAGTAAAATCAATTCCTCTTTACTTTTGGGTTTCTTCTATTACTATAAACTTTAGATTTTTCTTTCAAAGACTTGGCATGCCTTTCTGTCATTTTCCCTATAAATTGATTTAAAAGATAAAACTTTAATCCAACAGGAGCATACAGGCTTTTGAACTCTAGTTTTATGAGAAATAAAGTGACTAATCTTTCCTTCAGGGAAACAGTCAAGTGGTTGAGGTAGGGTTTATCTTTTATAACTATTTGTTTATATATTATTCTTACTTATACAAATTATTCATGAATGATTCATGTGAAAAATACAAAAACAAAGGACATAGAAAGAGATAAACAGCATGATTTAAACACAAGTTGAAATCCTTTTCGCTGGGTGACCCTGTGGGAAAGACGCTGTCCTCTTTTGTGGTTACTGTGAGATGCCATGACTAAGTCCTGGAACCCTTGCAGCATTTAGCCCTGGCAGCTCCCCTGGGACCCTCCAAACGTGGTTATGGAGTTAAACAGAACATTGATGATGCAACACCCACGAACATCATCCTCTTGCACAAAGCGGGGCAGAGACGCTGCTAATTTGCTCTCCTTCCTCATCCATTAATTAGTGCTGTCAAGAGTCACTCACAAATATTGGATACTCACAAAGAAAAAAACACGGGAGAGAAATAAGTGGGCTGCAGGCTGTCACTTGCTCACACATTCCATTTGGGGTAGCTCTCCACGTTCAAGGGGGGTGGAGTCTGGCTGCGGTGGCCCATGCTTTGAAATAAGCTTCGTGACAGGTAGGACAGCAGGGCAAGCAAGCTGTTCCATTGTTATGTGAGAAAAACCTTGATGGCTCTGATGGAAGTGAAACCTCTCTGATGATGGAAAACTGCACAATAAAAGCCATGCATTCTGAAATAATGATCTAGCATTATCTGTAGTGTGGACCCAGCACTCATGTTGATGGAAAAGGAGGCAGAAGTCCCCAAGCTGGGAGGCTTGGAATAGGCACATCCACGCAGCCATCCCAGTGCTGCTGGGGAGTGTGAGGACACTTCTGCCTGTGCCGCTTCAGAAAATCTGGCTCCAATCGCTTTCTTGCCCCTCTCTTCTGTGTTAGCTTGGGCAAATTACTTGGTGACTCTGATCCCCAGCTGAGCTGGATGAGCTAAAAGCCAAAGGGTTTTACTCAAATCACTTGGGTGGAGACATTTCATGTCAAAACATTTAAAACTGAGCTGAGAGCTAATAAAATGCTAGTGTAGGAAAGCAGAGACTTCCTGGAGTGCTAAGTAACATTTTTATGAGTGTGTGAATATTTTTGTTTCCATGGCTATAAAATTCACTTTAATGTGGATTAGGAAAAAAATACAACGATGGCATCAAACCACTGGTTTCATTGATGTTATTTATGCACAGGATGTGGCTTTGAAAAGAACAAATTCATTATAAATTGATTTAAATAAAAAATAATATGTAAGGGTTGTGTATGGAATTGGTTAAATAAAAGAATAAAGATGTTTCTGGAATGAAATATGAAAAGCTCTATCTATACCTACGTACATAGCAGCACTGTTTACAATTGCCAAATCATGGAACCAACCCAGGTGCCCTTCAACAAATGAATGGATAGGGAAACTGTGGAGCATATATTGAATGGAATATTACACAGCTGTGAAGAAAGATGAAAGGGTGGCATTTGGGACAAAATGGATGGAACTTAAAGTGATTATGTTGAGTGAAATCAGTCAAAAAGTGAAAGATGGTCTCACTCATCTGCAGAATATAAATACGTAAAAATCAATTACATGCAAATGATAGAAGAAATACAAATTTGAACTCGGCAAAAAGAAAATAATGGCTACCAGAGGGAATAGGGAAAAGAGCGGAGGGCATGGCCAAGGGAGGAAGATGGGCGATGGATACAAGTGGTGTGGTGAAGGGATGTTGTAGGGTAAGGTAAAAAAATCAGGCTTTTCTGCCCTCCTGCCATCAGGATAGATGAGGGAACCCTGTGATCCTGAATGCATGCCTGATGGCGGGCACCTGAAGTGGGTACACCTGGGCTAAGACTGTGCTTTTAAGGGCGGTGTCACAGGGACGCCAGTAGAAGCCGAAAGAGAAGAAGCCCGAAGCAGAAGCAGAGAACGCCAGAGAGCCCAGATAGAGTGAAGATTTGCTGGGGGCTGGGAGGACTGCCAGCCTCCCAGCCCCCCAGCACCCCTGCCTGCCACGTACCCGCTGAACCCCAATAAAAGACCTGCAAAAAACCACTGAGGACTCTGACTCCTCCTTTACCCGGTCTGCATGGGATCAGAGAACCTGCCCTGTGTCCAGTCCTGCCTATACAGATGTTAAAAACAAAAGAAAGAAAAAAAAAGATGTTTCTAGAATGAATGAGGTTTGAGAAACAGTGATTTGTGCTGCTCGCCCTGGAATTAGCAGCCCGCCCACCACTTAGTATGGACACATCAGATTAGACATGTCCGCTGTGTCTTCTGCAGCTGAAAAGGAAGATCATGAAAGGAATCTCAGCGGGATTTCAGCACTTTTGCTAGGTACCCCCAAGTACAGAGCACTTCCTTTCAGGAATCCTAGAAGCTAACTCTTCCGGGGGGTTCATGCGCCTGGTGCCCTTCTGGTCAGTGGATGTAGTTTCATCTACTCCTTACAGCAACCCTGGCAACCAAATTCTGGTATTGTCATCATCGTCTGCATTTTACAGATTAGGAAACTGAGGCCCAGAGACCACTTTGCTTCAGGCTCTGGATGTAATGAACAGAGAGCCCAGGATTTGTACTCAGGCAGGCTGGCTGCGGAGCCTGCAGGCTTCTCTGTGCTAACTGGGTGATCTCACACAGCTGAGCAGTGGGATTTTTTTTTAAGACTTTGTTTTTTAGAGACTTTTTGGGTTTAAAACAAAATCAAGATGAGCAGAGATTTCCCATTTAGCCCCTGCTCCTGCACACGAATTGCCTCCCCTGTTATCAACATCACTCACTGGAGAAGAGCATTTGTTAATGGATGAAACTAACTGACACATCAAAATCACCCCCAAATCCATAGCTTACCTTAGGGTTCACTCCTGATGGTTACCATTCTGAGGGTTTGGACAGATGTTTGCTATTTACCCGCCATTATAATGTCACACAGAGACTTTCACAGCCATGAAGCTCCTCTGTGTTCCACCCTGGGTGGGGCCCACGCTCTGGCGATTCTAACAAGCCCCCAGGTGATATTCTATTCCTGCAGAGCCTTGGGCAACACTTTGCATGGAAAGATCTTGAACGTTTTGTTATTATGGGAGACACCTCTCCTGCCCTGCCTTCACTTGTCCTGTCCCCAAGCCCTCATCTGCGTGCAGAAGGCGGGTGAAGCTGAATCCAAACTCATGGCAGAGAGGCAGGATATTGGCGATCAGAGGGAAGCCAGCTTCACACATGCTCAACGGATTCTCCCTTCCTTCATTTGTTAGCTTAAAAAGGGGCAAATCTAGCTCCTCCCAAAGGGAGAAGCATTGGCTCCTCAGAGCACAAAGGTGTCGCCTCCATAGAAACGGCTCCTCATACATTTGGAAGAAAGTCCAGTATTGGTCTTGGGCCTTGGAGCAGGTCATTCACTTTATGTAACATCTTGGCCCTTTCTCTGAGCAGAAGTGTTTCGAAACTGTTTGACATCCCCGCTCTGGGATGTCTATAAAGAGACAAATTGTCCTTTCATAGGAGCTGGCTTTGGCAGAGCAAGCGGGCCAGCCCTCTTTACTGTCCAGAAATCTCCCAAATGTGTGGCCTGTAACCTCTTCCTTTGTGTCCCTTCCCAAGATTCCCTTTGAGACGGGAGTCTGGCAGTGATCCTCTCCTGGTGTGTGTTCAATTGTGTAAATGGCCATAGGTGTGAATCTCAGTCTAGAAGTCGGAGTGGACAAGAAAAGCAACGTCATATGTTTTCGAAATTGAACTTAATTTCTATCTCAAGTCCCATTTCACCAGGGTGGAATTTAAGCTCAGTTAACTTGGGGTTTCTTCCTGCTGTGGAATTGTATTCAATTCCTGCGGGAACTAGATGTCCCAGAGGATTCTCTACTCTTGAATGTAATCTGGTTATCAGGGCTCTGGGAAAACCTCTGCCCCCAGGTGTACCCCCCACCCCCACCGAGCCCCAGTGATCCAACAAGTTCTCAGTAGACCCCCTTGTTCCTGTTTCTATGGTTCCTACAGGACCTTACTCTTGTCCAAGATGTTTTCCAGGAAATATTTTGTCAAAGCTGAGACTCCTCCCCAGGTCCCTAATATTTTAGCCTTTTAAAACACTGGTGCCAGGAAAATATTTTTTTCCCCTCTGTTTCTTTCTTTACATCATTCTTTGAACCAATAAGCAGAAAATAATGTTCTTGAAAATGGAAGAGGCGCCAGAAAAGAGAGGATGGAGGTTACTATTTGCTCTGTGATACCTGGTTGCAAAAGCTGATGCCCCAGATGAACGTTGTCCAACTGTGTTCCTCCCTTGTAGGGTTGAGAAGGGGGTGCCCTCTGTTCCTGACTGAGACCAGGAGAGAATTCAGTGTCACTTCGTAGCAGAAGCAAAAGCAAAGTTGATTAAAGACAGAGTGAAGTAGCTTCAGGGAAACAGAGGGGCAGAGTCCAATGAAGAACACTTGTAAGGAATGGTGGGGGACTCCTGGCTTAAATGGGGTTCTGGGGGGGTTGCTCACTCTGTCCCTTTCTGGGGTTTACTCTGCAGGCACCCGAGGTGTTGGTTTATCAGTCCAGGCAGGAGTTTCTAAATCACTCTCCCTCTACTGTGCTGCAGGGTGTAGTTTTATCAGCCCAGGTGGCAGGTTGGGGCCCAGGTCTGCCTTCCTGCCCGCCAAGTGTTCTTGTTTTCCACAGGCTCTATCTGCCTGCCTGTAGGATGGACTGGGGGACAGCCTTCTCCCCTTGGGGCATTTCTTAGCTCTTCCCTGGCTTTTTGGCTCTGGGGAGTGTTTCCTGTGGTCCTGGGAATAGTTGGCCATTTAATTGTTTTTCGGTACTGCCCTCCCTGCTCTAGCAGCCCAGCAGAGCTAGGTGGGTTTCAACTCGCTTCCCGTTTAGACCTCATTTCGATGATTCTATCATTTCCCTTAAAGCTCCTCCTCAGATTTCCTTCTCCATTCAGGTTTAGCCACTGTCTTCCAAGGAAGCATGGAGTCTCAGCATGGATCTAATGCTGGCGAAAGGTAACAGCACACTGAGAACCTGACTGGGTCGTGCGTTTGAAAATGTGGCTTGGGCTGATGGCCTGTCCCAGGTGAGTTTGTAGTGAGCTAAGATCCACTCATGGTAATTCATTCATTATTGAGATAACACTGGAGCCATGTTCATTTTACTGTGTATTATGGGATGCTCCTTAGGAACGTTGACTTTGGTGAAAACCTATATTTGATTTCTGATACTGGCAACTCCTGACCTTGGGCAAGCTATTCAACCTTACCAATTTTTCATATGGAGATCATAAGAGTAGATGGTAGGATTGTTTAAATGTTTGACTGTTTTACTGTAATCCATGCCAAGAGCTTAGTACAAGGAGTGTCCAGTCTTTGGTAAGCACAGAATAAATGTTAACTTAAAATAATAATCACGTAAATAAGGTTGGTGTCTGAAAAGTTCCTCCTTTCATTTATCTTCAAGGAGGTTCTTTGTTTGTGAAGATGGAAAAAACCCAAGAGGGACAAAGACCTTTATGCTTAAGGTCTTCAAGTAGGCAAAGCCTCTCTGTAGATTCACCAGCATCCTTTCACCACAGAAGTGATTAACAAACCTAAGTCCTGGTTTTAATGTACAAGACTTGAGGATGGGCCAGTGGCAAAATATTCCCGGATGCTGTGGTGGGCAGACTAGGTAAGGCTCTACCGGTTGAATCCCAAATGGATTATATCCCCAAAATGAGACCCATGGTTTGGAGTTGGCAAAGGAAAGGATGTATTGACCCAAGACACTCAGCAATTTGACATTCATTGAGCCTGGATATTCACAAGTTGCAAAGATCTCAGTGGGGTTTTACCAGCCCCTACTTAATGCTTTAAACAGTTTTGTTCTTGGAGAGTTCAAAATATGAAGGACACTTGACTTGCTGTCACTCACATGATTTCTGGGGCTCTGTTCCAATTTTCTGGAATCTTCTTATCCAGGAAGCTAAACCTGATAATGACAAACATCTATCTACCAACCTCTGAGCTCCAACTCAGATTAGCTGCTCTTCCGTTACCTGACTCACCCTCTTGGGTGAAGATGACATAGGAGGTGACAGGAATAAGCACATTTATTTGCAGGCAAATATATGAATGAATTTTAATTACTATCAATTGAATAGTAATAGTAATAGTAATAACAATAATATATTGTAGGGTTTAAAAATATTTACAATGGAAGTAAAGAAATGTAAGTAGGAATGCAGGTTAAAAAAGTTCAAGTGTGCTAAGGTCCTTTGTGTAGCATATAAAAGGGGTGAAGACACCAATAATAGACATTTTAGAGAAAACTTTCAGGCAAACCATAGATCTGAGGCATACAACAGGAGAAGGGAAGGGAGAGGTGTCAAAACAGGGAAAGGAAGAACACGAGGGATTGTAGTGATGGCTCACAGACGAAGTAGTGGTGGGAGAATTTTGGAGACTAAACCTGAAGGGAGCAATCAAATATTGTCCAAAAATTAATGAATTAATATCTAGCTTTGCTAAATCAAAGGTACATGTTGTAATTTCTGTTTTACACTGAGTAATACATGTCCAGATCCCATGCTGATAGAGAAAAGATGGAGTTAAAGATGGAATTAAAAAACAAAACCAAGAAAAGACAAAAAATGAACTAAAGAACAGGTGAAACAAACAATGGAGGATAGTGATTTTATTTGGTTGATGGGACATCTACTACTGTTACGAGCTGAATGGTTTTCTGCATATTTATATTTTGAAGATCCGGCCCTGGATTCCTAAGAATATGACTATATTTGGAGAGAGGACCTTGGAAGAGTTCATTCAGACTAAATAGGGTTATTTAAATGAGTCTTCATCCAAAATGATCGGTGCCCCTATAAGAAGCGGAGATCAGGAAATACCATGGAAAGACACAAGGAGAAGTGACAGCAAGACAAGGAGAGAGGATGCAGAAAAAAGCAGCATCTTGCTTTTGGACTTCTAGCCTCCAGAATTGTGAGAAAATTAATTTCCGTTATTCAAACCACACATCCTGTGGGACTTTGCAGTGGCAGCCCTAGCAGACTAATCCAACTATCTAGGTGTATCAGCATTTACATTAAATGTCAATTTTTTTTTATAACTTCCTCTAATTAAGCTGAATTTGTTTCACCTTCAATTCAACTAAATCTTTTTTTTTTCAAAAAATATTTATTTATTTATTTATTTATACAAGCACTGGGTACAGCCAGAAGCACGGGAGGGTGAGGGAATTCACCAGAGCCAGAGCGGGGAGCAGAGCAGGCAGAAGGACCGAAGTACACTGCTGAGGGGAGCAGCGGGCGGCAGGAGAGGTCTGCGCGCCATGTGGGACCCTCCTCCAGTGGCCGGGGAGCAGCCGGGGATCGAACCGGTGCTGCAGAGGCTGCGGGCAGCCTCGCAACCCAGCGCTCAACCACTGAGCCACCTGGGAGGCCCTAAATGTCAATTTTAACTGTAAGCTCCAGTTAAAAGACACAGCTCGTTAAAATTAGAATTAAAAAAGAACATCATATCTACTGGCTACAAACCTCATTTAGCCTTACTTACCCTTTAAATCAAAAGTGCAGGAAGGATCTAAAGATGTCAATATGATTATGCTGGAGCTTAACTTCATTGCACTCCAGGGAAATGAATATTAAAGCCACAATGACATAACAGGACACACCCACAGAATGGCTAACATTAAAAACCAAGCACTGGAGAGGATGTGGGGTGATTGGAACTCTTACACACTGTTGGCTAGAACAAAAATTGGTTACAATCACTTAGGGAAATAGTTTAGTATTCTTTGGCTGAGCCTGAAGATTATATACATTATGACTCAGGAATTCCCCTCCTATATATATAGTTAGTAGAAAGGAGTATATATGTGCACTTTGTGTTATATATTAGAAGAATAGCAAAGCAGTGTTATTCATAATACCCCCAAAGGAAAAACAATGCAAATATCCATCAACCACAGAATGGATAAATTACACAATGTAATTCTCTACTGCAATAAAAATGAATAAATTGTAGCTTACATGGAAAAAGTTGGATGAATCTTACAAATATGAGGTGAATAAAATAATCCAATAAAAAGATTATATACTTTATGATTCAATTTATATAAATATCAGCAATGAATAAAACTATAGATTCTAAAGATAAATATATAGTATTTAAAGCATTCAGAAAAGCAAGTAAATGATTGTACAGGTCATGGTGGGTATCCCCTTTGTGGGGAAGGGTAGAGTTGTGATTGGGAAAAGACACAAATAGGACTTCTGGAGTCTTGGAAAGTTCTAATTCTTGACCTGAGTGGTGGTTATACATCCAACAGTCTGTCTGTCCATCCATCTTTATGTTTATCTATCTGCTACCCACCCATCCATCCATCTATCCATCCATTGAACCATCTATCCCTCTACCATCCACCCACCCCATTCACCCACTCATTAATCCACCCACAGCTGAAGCAGTTTGATTCTCCTTTGAGAACTGGAGGAATGGACAGCTTGAGTGATAGAGAATGAGTAGGCTCAGTGATTCAGCCGTTTCTGAACCACCTAGTCTTCCTCTCTCCAAGTCAATGTTTTCCCAGTTAAGAACTGGACATGGGTTTAATTTTCTATTGATGTGAAACCTTCAACACTTCAAAGAGCTGCACACAGTTCTGGGCTAGGGTACAAGACATTCCTTATTCACTCTCTTTCAATTTGCACTAATTAATGAGGATCTATCATATGCCTGTTCTGACAGAACTATCATTTCAGTGGGAGTCACAGATAGCTTAAAGCAAGTAGAGGTAAGTCAGGCTTTCATTCCGGACTAGGGTTTCTATAAAGCTCAACCACTTGGAACCTCATAAACACCTCTCCTTAACTAGTTACATCACCTTAAATCTTGCTCAGCCTTACCAATAACATTGATAAACTGGAAACAATCTAATTTCCATTAAATTTTATACCAGAACTCCACTGGAAAGTAATGCTTAACTCCATGTTAACAATGCTTAAAAAATTGAGTCTATCTTTCTAGTTTGCAGAATAATACAGGGCTCACAGTAGAGGTTTAATAAACAGTTGTTGACTGAATGGAATGAATTAACTCAACATGCAAACTGATGGTGAAGAGCCAGCATGCCTGGCTGAGAGGAATGGAAGCTTCCTGGGGCTAATGTATATAGAAAAGGAAATTATTGCAAAAGTGTCATAGAATTCTTATAATCTACAGGGTGGGGGCGGGGAGAATGAGAATACATGGGATCGTAGGGGAGCATAGAAGCAACAAATGAATAAGCTTTCTCAATAGGTAATTTTTTTTTTTTTTTTTTGTGGGACCCTCGCCAGTGGCTGGGGATCGAACCGGTGCTGCAGAGGCTGCGGGCAGCCCCGCAGCCCAGCGCTCAACCGCTGCACCACCAGGGGAGGCCCTCAATAGGTAACTTCTTGCAGAGAACCAAGAAGGAGATTGCCAGGGCTGGTGACCATCCAGACACACACTTCCTCATCAGCACACCCACTTGACCTTGGCCAAGTTGTTTTCCTTTATTGACCTCACTTCCCTCAGGAAGAGAGATGGGTAGTAATTTCTATCAGTATTATTTAGACTTCTTAGGTCTCAAATATTGGAACTTCATTCAAGCCAACTTCAGCAAAGAACAAGGAAATTTATTTTAAGGGTGTGGGAGCATTTTACATAACATGAGCAGGAAAGTCATCAAAAACCCAGGAAAATGAGCTTTCCCCTCTTTTCTACTCTTCTCTGGCCAATTTCGTCTTTCTTTTCCCACCCCACCCTCTAGATTGGCATCTCAGCTACTTATGGGGGAGGGGTAGGGAGGCTACGGGAAAATCATTATTTTAAAATACTGGTGTGGGGACTTTTCGTGCTGGCGACACAGGGCTTCTTTAAAACTGTTCCTCAAATTGGCTGAAGTGGTACAGATTGCACAGCCCAGCTCTCTGCCTTAGCTGCTCCCCAAGGCCTGCCTCTCTACAAGTGCCCAGAAAAAGGCCAGCCACGTACCCCAACGAGCTGCTGGCGTAGGAAAGGATTTGTTTAACTCTGCGTGCTGTTTTGTCCAGCTACAGACTTGTTTTCTAGGCTTAGTACACTTCAACTGGGGAATAGTGAGAAGTATGGATGAGAAGGCCTGAGAAGGCCTACCATAGATGGCTTTGTTTTTAAATCTTGCACAGCAGCAGGGGAAAAATTGTTCACAGCACGAACTAACATGTGGTGAATTTGCCTACTCCTTCCTTCCTATAACCATGTGCTTAATTATGAAGAGACTAATGAAAGAGAAGAGAGAAGCCAGGAATACATAACAGATTGTGATTTTAGTTTTATCTCTACTGACAAATTCTGTTTTCTGAGATGGGACAGGACTTACCAGAATCACAAATCCCACTTTGGATAATTGTAGAGAGGCCAACCTAGAAGACCTACTCTGATCAGACCAGCTTGGGTAAGCAGCCCCTTTCTAGATCAGTCATCTTTGAACAGAGAGTGAGGTCCCATCATACCAAGTGGCAGCCAGGGGTCCTGAATTCTGGCAACGGACGCAATGATGGGATGAGGAGATGCCTAGCCTCTGTCCTGAAAGGTATCCACCACTCAGCCTCAAGAGGTGATGTGAAGGTTAAGCTGTGTGTCAAGATCCCAGGATTGCCATCATGACAGAAACAGAACAGCAGTTTCCTTTCTGAACCATAACCCTGTCCCCTGAGAAATAAAATGAATGACCCATTTAGGTTGGGTGGCTTTGCTGTGGCTCTGTCTACACCAGAGACTGGTAAAATGTTCAGCGTTTCTAAAAACTGGAAGAAACTGTTTCCTGAAGGATGCTCTTAGCTGTTGTGATGATCTTTCATTTTATTGCACACAATATTCAGTCTTGAGAATATTCCAAGTCTACATAAGCTACAGCTTGAACTCGTGGTTTACTTGGCTTCCTCGTGGCAGTCTTGTAGAGGGGGGATGTTATTATCCTCCATTGGCAAATGTGTTCATTGGTGTTGAGAGGGGTTAAATGACTTGTTCATGGGGACGTGAGTTATGGGTGCAATTTAATTTAAGTCATCTAATTCCTAGTTTAAGGGGCATCTTCATTTTATAAGGCATTGTCCCTTTCATAGTCACTCACTCTCACGAATTGCTGAAACTATTTCTTTCAACTGAACTTGGTATTTGCTCAAGGTTCGCAAAGGCTTGTTGGTTGTGTCATGCTGTGGGGCACAGGCGAGGCATGTGTCCTGCCCTCGGGTGACTTACACACCACCGAGCTATAATGGCATTACCCTCAGTCCTCTGTAGAAAGTGTACAGAGTATTTTGAAATATACCAGAGAGGATAGAACAAAGGCTCCCGTCCTTCCATCAAAACTCTGCTTCTAGGGCCTCCCTGGTGGCTCAAGGGATTAAGCACCACACTATGAAGCAATCCGCAGCCTCTGCAGCATGAATTCGATCCCCGGCCAGGGAGCTACCCAGATGGCACAGCAGACCTCTCCTGTCTCGCCCGCTGCTCCCCTCAGCAGTGTATTTCAGTAGATCTGCCTGTTCTGCTCCCCACTCTGTCTCTGGTGGATCCTCTCAACCTCCGTATCTCTGGCCTGTACCCCAGTTCTTGTATGCATAAATAAATAAATCTAAAAAAAAAAAAAGAACTCTGCTTCTAGGGAGAGGAACTCATTCGAAGTATAGCCAGAAATGAAGGAATGGGCACTTGCATTACAATTATACCATCGATGATAAATATAAAATTAGCAAGGCTTCTATGTATCAAATGATGGAGAAAGGGTTAAATAAACTATGACAAATTCATGATGGAATAGTATGTAATTAGCAGAAATAACTGAAAAGAGAAAAGGTGGCTATACTATTTCAGGGTTGTGAAAAAATTAGGTTCAAAATGCTACCTATAGGTATTCATATTCATAAAATAAGACTTTTTTTTCCCTAAGTGATATTTTATTTTATTTTTTAAAATATTTTTTATTTTTATATTCCCCATACAATTGCAACCCCCTTATTTTGACCCCAATCCCTCCCCTCCCTGCCCCCCACCCCCCCATAGAGTGTCTCTGGTTCATAGTTTTTTGTTGATTTTGATTTTCACTTTCTTATAGTTATTCATTTTCCCGGTCCCTTATTTAAGTTTTCTAGATTCCTGCTATGAGTGAGACCATCCGGTATTTTTCTTTTTCTTTCTGGCTTATTTCGCTGAGCATGATCCCTAAAAATATGGAACGCTTCACGAATTTGCGTGTCATCCTTGCGCAGGGGCCATGCTAATCTTCTCTGTATCGTTCCAATTTTAGTATATGTGCTGCCGAAGCAAACACCATTAAAATAAGACTTAAAGGGTCAGAAGATGAAAGTGCAGTTGATTAAAAATGAGCTTCTTTATCATTTTGCATAGTTTCTAATTTTGTAACAATGATCAGGTATTACTTTTGAATATCCTGACTACTCGTTCCAAACTTAACTTGAAAAGCACAAGTAATGAATGAATGTATTCTTGTAACCATTCTAAAATGCAGAATTATAATTTAAAAGCCCCTCTTCAATGCCCCTCCCTCTAATCTCATTTTCTCTGGGGAAATAACCCTTGTTCTAAACTGTGTGTATATTGATTTGGACTTTATATATGCATGTATATTCATGTCCATACTGAAAATGCAGTTTTTAATTAAGTCAATATAATACTAATCATATGTATTATTCTGTAAGTTGTCTTTTGCATTTGATAATCAAACCTGGAGGACTTTCTAAGTCATCACAATCTCATCTACAATTTGTATTTACTTTTTACAATTCACACACAATTTTCATTATATAGCTTTACCATAATTTCTTTAACTAGTCCACTAACGATGGACATTTAAGCCCTTTTGAATTTTTATGCCATTACAAATAATTCTGAAGTGCACATTATTTTTCTACAAACATCTTTGCAATATTGGCACTAGCCTTTTCTGAGGATTGGTTCCCAGAAATGGAATTTCTGATTCCAGGTATATGGGCATTGATTTATTTATTATTTATGGGTTTATAATCATAGCAGCAGTGTGTGAGAGTGTCTTTGAGTCTGCCTTCTTGTGAATAGTGGATGTTGTCACTATTGCTTAAGTATTTGCTGTAATAATTTATATCTTTTTAGTTATAATTTGCATTTCTTTTTCTGTGGTCTGTTTTTGATCTGATTTTATTTGTTTTCTGTTGAGCCATTTGCCCATTTCTTGGTTTCCAGCAATGAGATTCTGGATATTATTTCTTTATGATATTTGCAGCAAATTTTTTCTTTCAGGCTGCTGTTGCCTTTGCTTATGGTTTTAAACTTTGTTTATGGTTTCTTTTGCTAGTGTGGATTTTCAATTTGGGGGTTGTCAAATCTTTTCACTTACACTTTCCCAGATGCCTTGGTAAGCTTTCTTAACCTTAGAACTATAAAAGCATTTTTCCATTTTTCTAGTGTTTTTGTAGTTTTGTGGGCTATTTTTAGGTATTTCATCCATCTGGAATGTGTTTTTGTTAATGGCACGAGGACGAGATCTACCTCCTTTTTCAAAATGGAAAAACCTTAACACAATTATTCAAGTGTTTATTTCCCCCCCTCCACTTAGAAAATGCTACATCAGCTACCATAATATGCCCACATCGTCATGTTTCTATTTCTGGGGTGAAAGTAGTTAACTACAACATTTAACTGTCACCAAATCTATTACTTATGCAGATGGACAGTTTCTGAATATTAAAAACAAACTAATTTTCTTGTAAGAAATGGTCTTCTGCTAACTCTAGCTATTAATATTTTTACCTCTTACTCCTTCAGCAAAAATGACCAATTTTCTTTCCTTGCATGTTACTCTGTGAAACATTTTGTGAATAGGTTTGCTTCCCCCAATGAATGCTGGCTAGTTGGGTTGGTTTTTTTTTTTTTTTTTTTTTCTTGCCTATTCCCCAAATCCTACCTGAAGTTCTGAATGTGGCCAGTTTCAACAGGCTCTGTCTTTGGAGTGTCAGTGTCTTTCGGCCTTATTCTTGCCTGCTTCCAGGAAATATCACAATAGCCTGGCCTCTTAGGAGTGGGAAGGAACCATAGATGATCAGAATTACATACAGATTCTGAAGTCTCACCACTAAAACTTCTAATTTTTTGGTTTGGGGTTTAGTCCTAGAATATGCACTTTTAAAAAATGGGACTTTTGCTTTTCCTGCAGGCTAGTCTCTTGTTTGTAAATAAGATGAGAACCGGCCAACCAGAGCTGTGAGCACAAAACATCTGGTGCAGCAAATGATTCTCTGTGGCCACTGGTTCTAGTTTCTTAAGAGATGCTACAAATAAACTCTTGAGTCCTACTCTTCCAAAGGCCACTTTGGCATTTCCTGAAGTGGAACAAGCTGGCTGTATCTGCTTAACAAAACTAACCAGCAAAGTTAAAAGGGAGAAAAAGAGGAAAATCCAAAGGCACCAGATTGTAAACATCTCTACTGAGTGCCAAGCATCCTTTCGAAATGAATAGGGCTTACCCATTACTACATCCCTGCCCTTCTCTCTTCTGAAGACAGAAGAGGAGAGTTCCAATGCTAACATCAGTCAGTTGCAGGACAAGCTGACCCAGAATGAACCATTGCTTCTCTTTCTACCATCTCTTATGGAAATGATTAAGAGAGAGATGCCAGAGACCAAACTTTGAAAAAATGCCAGGAGTTTGTTTATTCTGACCTGGTTCCTTAGCAACTCAGATGCAGGAAGAGAATTATGAGCAAGATGGATGGAATCACAGTATTTAACCTACCATCTCTACATAACTCCTAATTGGGTCTTGTTAAAAAAAAAAATGGTGCTCTGTTGGTCAAGAGAAGACTTCTCAAATGTTTGCTTCTGATAACTCAAGTTCAGACCCAACAATTAGTTCATTTATAACAAATGCTCAGTGCTAATGTATATGCATCTAAACACCCTTGTCTCAGCTCTCAGCACAGGCAATTGCACATACATAGCCTGTGACCTTTGTCTTCATCGTTGCAAAATGGCTGCTGTAGCAAAAATTGCGTTCCTATTCCAGGTAGGAAGAATGAAGGGCAGATAGTTGAGTCTTGAAAAGAGCTCTGTTGGGATTCTGGCCAGATGTTTCCCCTTCTCCTCCCTGCTCAACTGCAACAGGAGGATGTTGCAGGGATAGGTGTTAGTGTTGAGCAGATTCCTACTGTGAACCAAACTGATAACAAATCTGTTGGTAAGTGAAAGGGAGCTATTAGACAACAGGTGGTAGTCTTCACAAGTGTTTCAAAGAAAACAGTAGAAATATACACCTATATATATTTATTTATAAATCACCCATTATGTATTTGTGATGAATAAAAGCCCTAAAATAGTTTAAAGGGTAGAAGATGGTGACTTGCGCTGGGTATGTCACTAAAATAAATTATGTGAGGTAGGGTTCTGTGATATTTTGAAAAACCCAGACAGTTGTGTTAACTGCTTCTTCCCTTTTGGCGTGGATGGCTGCTGTGGTGGTGTAAATCTCCCCCAAGTGTCAGTGCAAGAATTATGTAAACAGTGAGCTTTCTGGATATCCCAAATTGCTGCTTTGGGCTCTTTTCACCTGGATCAATAACTTTCAGGAGGCTTCTGTTTGTTTTTCTGTTCATTCAGTTATTTTGTTCACGTACTACACTGAGCGCCCTTGGTGCGCACTGAACACAGGAAAGCAGGTTGACAAGATGGTCTCTGTCTTCAAGGAGCATTTGGTGCCCTCCTGGGTATCATGTACCACACATCCTGGTACGTTAATTGGAACACCTGCTGTGGGACAAGAGGGCGGATCTGATTATCATGCCCAGAGATTTGGGAAGAGCCCTTGAGAAGTTCAAGGACTGCTATTGAAGACTCTGAAATGGTTTCTTCCTGGTGTCCGGGACTTGTGAAGATGCTCTTTGGGTTTGGGATGTCTAGGTGCTGAGTGGCTTCACTAACAACTCAAGTGCATATTGCCATGATGGGAATTTATTGGGTGTGATCCACTTTACAGCAGTACAAGCATAGAATGAGATTGACAGTACAAGTGTGTGTGTGTGTGGGGGGGAGATAGTGAACCTCTTGGCAAGGTTTGGGGGATTGGCTGTGCAGAGAGACAGGACCTGGTCTGGGGAGCTCAATAATCCATCTTCTGCAAGAAGGAGCTGTCAGTTCTCAGGGTGAGGGTCCCGGCTGCTCTAGAAAACTGTCACAGGCGTAGAGTCCATAAGCATTCAAATTGCCTATATATATGGCAATTTTCAGAGACCTCTTATCAGGACTGTTTTAATTTAGGTGGGTCCTCTCCACACAGCTAGGTTTTCTGTCCTGCCCCTTCTCATGTCATTTTCCCTGTATGAAACATATGCATAAAGTTCATGTACAAGTGGCTGAAAGCTCGAGTTGCTCTCTGGCAATTGACCCCACCTATCCATCTGTCAGGATCATCACAATATCAATACATACGACATAAGTCAACCCAAAGACCCATTCCTGTGTCCAGAAAGTGGTCCCAGTGTTTTAGCTCTGATAGAGAAGAGTACCTGTCATGACTTAGATTGTGGGTCTCCCTCCCCACTCCTGCCCTTGCCATAAACCTTACTTTGAAGTCTTCACCTCCAGAACTTCAGAATGTGATCTTGGGCGTATGGTCTTCACAGATGTGATTTTATTAGGCTAAGGTCATACTGGAGAGGGGCGGCCCCTAATCCTTTACATCTGGTGTTCTTATGAAAAGGGAAAATCTGATCACAGATACACAAGGGCACACCTTGTGAAGATGAAGGCAGAGATCAGGGGATGCAAGAGACAAAACACAAAACCAATGAAAATTGCCAGCAGGCCACAGAAACCAGTAGAGAACCATGGAGTGAATTTTCCCTGGCAGTGCTCTGAAGAAGCCAACCAAGCTGATTCCAGAGCTCTAATTTCTGGCCTCCAGAGCTGCAAGAGAAACAATCTCTATTGTGTCCTGGAGGCCCTAAGAAATGAATGCGACGCCATGGCGTAGACCATGCTGCTCATGCTGTCTGACAAGGTCCGGGCATGGGGGAAATTTCTGAAAAGTCAGAAAGCTCCACAGCTGGCTCCTGCTACTTCCTTTCATTTGTTTGTGCCAGTTATTGAAACCATGGAAATTTTCTATAAGCTTTAAAATAACACAATGGGTGTTGGCATCAATGCCAGTTTCGGAATGCACACCTCAGTAGTTTGAAAAAATGTACCTTCCAACATGATTGATAATGAAACGGTTTCCAATATTTCTCCATGTCCTCCAATTTGTAATTCAGTTACCATGAGTAACACTGAGTTTTCTAACAAACCACACTTGATAGAACTGATGGAATTGAGCTGGGTAAAAGTCTCCACTAGAGAAGGCCCTGAGGCGCCCCAAGAGGCGAAATGGTCCAAGAGAAACACACCACATGCTGTTCCCATGGTACCGGGACCCCTTGGTTCTATATAGAAAATAGGAAGCCGCCCTCGATTTTACAATGCCTGCTTAGCTTTGTTTTAATTACCTATCTTGAACGTATAAATCACATTGGGTATAGCACCTGTTTCTATTTTCTGAATAACATACATCACCTAGGAAAATAGGTAACCAAGTTAATGTAACCAAGTGACCAAGTTAATCATAGACTAGGAAAATGAAGAAAAAGGACTGTGCACTGTTAATGATCATTAATAATTTCTGAAACAATGTAAAAGTAAAATCAATCATGACCGCATGACGTAATGATCAAATAACAATTTCTGATGTATAAATAAAGCCCTGCTGAGGCTATTAGCGGGAGATGTCTGCACCCTGATCAAGCGTCAGTGTCTCCTCACGACCTCATCTAGCTCATCTCCCCCACCCCTCATCCCTCCACTTCACCAATGCCATCTAGTCCTTGCGGAAACCCGGCCCCAGTCGGAGCTGGACTCTGGCAGCGCCAAATCCTATTTCAGAGGAAATTGTTGATTTTCCAGGTAAGATTAAATGAACCAGAGGAATCAGCTCTGAGGCCAGATCATATGCAGACAACATGTGATAAAACCAACTTACAACGTGACTCATTTGAAAGCATAATTTCTCTCAACAGATCCTTTGCTAAGTGCCATGCCGGGAGATCTAAACGCTCAGAAACACCAGTTATACTTCACCTCTGCAGCTCGAGTTCAATCCCTGGACAGGGAGCAACCCACATGGCGCAGCAGACCTTTCCTGTCTCGCCCGCTGCTCCCCTCAGCAGTGTGTTTCAGTAGATCTGCCTGTTCTTCTGCTCCCCATTCTGTCTCTGGTGAGCTCTCTCACCCCCTGCACCTCTGGCCTGTACCCCAGTTCTTGTATGCATAAATAGATAAATCTTTAAAAAAATAAAAGGAAATAGTTATTCTAAAAAGGCTTGGGATAAAGATAAAGGAGATGCATCTACATTATGGATCTGGAATGGGATCCAAATGCTTCTAGACTGAAGCAAAAAGTAGATCAAATGGTACAGGACGAATAGGAAAAGATTTTTTTTTTTTTAGAAGAGGGTGATAGTGGACCTAGGCCCTGAACTTTGGTCAAATTTTGATAATGGGAAATTGTTGGGAGAAAGACAAAGAAAATTGGTGGGGAAAATAGAATCAAAGTTATTGCATTTATTGTCAACCTGAACAATTTGATAGCAGAAAGCAGAGAGAGATTCATAAAGTCTTGTTTGCTGCACAAGTTCAGGGTTATTTTTAATCCCCACTTTAAAAGCTTATGTTATTGTGTTGTATAATTTCTAACATGGTGAACTGGATAGACAGTAAACAGTGTTCAAATTATTAGGCCATGTCGATGCTTGTTTTGTTGGTAAAACAAAATATTCACTATCCCCATGATGGCCCTTGTGATTATTCTAAAAACCCATCTGTTTACTGGTATTGAAAATTCTATGATTGACTGAGGCAATTACTATGCTATTATCTTAACATTTACAGTGACTACAATTTATAATCTTTATATGTAATTTAGTAATATTATCTAGACTTTCATTATGTGCTGGTGCTAAGCCCCATACAGAAAAATGTGCCTTGAAAAAATCAGCAACTTAGGAACACAGTGAGGTGTGGGAGGATGTGCTGAAGGAGACCAGGATGTGGTGCCCATGTACTTTGTGGGCACTTGGGGAGACACTGCAGCTCACATTGAGAAACACAGAACAGAGCTTTCTAACCGGTGCACAGAAACACTGCAATTGGACAGACAAATGGCTACACGTTTGCAAGAACAGTTTTGCTGGTAGTTTTATTTTTGTTTAAGATTTATTTATTTATGCATACAAGAACTGGAGTACAAGCCAGAGGAGTGGGGGGTGATTCACCAGAGACAGAGTGGGGAGCAGGCATATCCACTGAAATACCCACAGGCATATCCACTGAAATACACTGCTGAGGGGAGCAGCGGGCGAGACAGGAGAGGTCTGCTGCGCCATGTGGGTAGCTCCCTGGCCGGGGATTGAACGAATGGCTTCACAGTGCTGTGCTTAACCCCTTGCACCACCAGGAGGCCCTTTGCTGGTAGTTTTATGTGCTCAGGCATAGGTCCTCCAAATTTGATATATGTTCCTACCGCGTAATTGATCCTTGGATATATAAGTGGAAGAAATACCTTCTTTGCATAAAATGGGACCACCTCTAGAGGGAAAGAGTCCTGGAGGAGGAAACTTGGAGAGGGGAGAATGCTGTGAAGTGGGGCATGGGGAGGGCCACTGAGGAGAGGAGAATGAGGCTGGAAGGGGATGCTTGGTGCACCCATGGCGGGGGGGTCCAACCCCAAACTAAACTGTTGCTTAATTTAGCAGGAAATTGGGAACCACTGAAAGTTGGCCACGAGGCAGTTGAGACTGTAGATACTCAACGAAGATGACTATCAGTGAAGGACTGATCAGAACATCCTGTAGAAAGTTATCGGGACCTTTATGGCTGGGTCACATTACAGGACATGCATGGTGAGGGAATACAGGTCCGGATGCTTCTAGATGGAAGCCAGAAGTGGATCAAATGATATAGGAAGATTAGGAAAACATTTTTTTTTTTTCTCTTTGGAAGAGGTTGATAATGTGTCTAGGTCCTGAACTTTGGTCAAATTTTGACACTGGGAAATGGTTGGGAGGAGGAAGTTCCGATAGGAGGTGCCATGTCATTCCCCTTCTGCAAGGTCAAGTATGTCGTTGCCACCCCCATCCCCATTCCTGCCTCTGTGGAACCAGCAGCAACAGGCACTTGCTCCTGATTCCTGGGAATCCCAGCCCTCTGGGAAATCAAGAAAATCTGCTGTCCACACAAATGATGCTCAGATAGTTTTTTTTTTTTTCTAATAAGGATTGTTGCTGGCAGAATTATAGAGCTGTTTCTTAAATCAAGGATCAATTTGTTAGATTATTATTATTTTTTTTACTGGTGGCATCAGCTTAATTGCTTCTGTAAAACATCTGTTCTATAATTAGAAAACAAAGATTTTCCCATCCCAACTGAGTATAATTACCTTTGGCTACAAGAGGGAAAGTTTTAGGACCATCATTCAATTCAACCAGGATAATTTGCAAGGGACTTTTTCTTTTCTATTTTTTTCTTAAGTAGCTAAGAGACCATAAGGAGATGTGTTTATTAGTATTTTATAGGTGGTAATAGAATACAGCGAAACTCCCAGATCAGAGTGGGCTTGTTAGCACAAATGGCTCCAGAGACTACAGCCGATTCAAACATTTCCATTTTGAAAAGAATGAGGCCATCAGCATCAGAGGTCTATAGGTAGTTGTAATTCTAAGGCATCATGTTCCTCCTTGAGGTCAAGGCCTACGTTGCCAAAAACTGACTCTTCTGGATGCCGCTGGCTCTCTCTACTGTGTTCTTCGTGTCCATGAACTGTGCACGTAGGTGGGCTGAGGTTCCCCACATCCCAAGAGAGGGGAGCTACGACCTTGACTGTGGGCTCTGTCTTCTGCTTCTCAACACTTCACCCCTGTTTTCATTATGGCACACCACCGCATCCGAATCCAGCCGTTTCTCTAACTTCTCCCTACATCTTGCCCAGCCTCTGGTTTTGCTCTCCAATTCAGTCTCTTCAGCTTCCCAGTCTCAACCTCACTCTGATTACACCAGTGTCCTCCGTTTATCCTCATCACATTTCTTTTTTTTTAATATATATTTTTAAAGATTTATTTATTTATTTATACAAGAACCGGGGTACAGGCCAGATTCTCGGGAGGGTGAGAGGATTCACCAGAGACAGAGCAGGGAACAGAACAGGCAGACTGATGAAATACACTGCTGAGGGGAGCAGCGGGCGCGAAAGGAGAGGTCTCCTGTGCCATGTGGGATTCTCTCCAGCTGGCCGGGATCAAACCTGCACTGCACAGGCTGCAGACAGCTTCACAGCGTGGTGCTCAACCACCTGCACTACCAGGGGAGGCCCTATCCTCATCACATTTCTTACCTTCACCTGGCATGCTCTAAAAGATTTCCTCCAGGAGCCAGTCGAAGAAATTTACAGACATCATTGTTCTCTCTGTACTGTTCTAAACTCTCTGTCCTTTGCAGGTCACTCTTCTTTGAACCAGCCTATTGGTCTTACGGTTCAGTCCTACCTTCTCCCTCTATATCCTTTCCCCAGGCAACCTCATGCTTTTCTTTCAGTGACCACATATTCATTGCTAACTTTTAACCCAGACTAGTCCATCTCTGTCTTCCGAGCTCCAGATCCATGTCACCAACCAACAACAAAACAGTTTCTCTTTGATGATGTTACTTTCCTAAAGTTTCTATAACAAGTGACTATTACAGCAGAAATGGCTAGATAGCATAGTGATATATTAAAATTACTTTTATTGGTGATGTGATATAGCTTGTTAATAATCATGATGATGGTTAGAAATGGACTTTCATGGAAAAAGTTATCATCTTTGCTAAATGTCTTGGAGATGCCCCTTAGTTTACATGACCAAGGTCTTTCAAGGTCATAACCCTCTGTCTCAGGGTGGGCATCTGTGACTGGATCAACAAATAATGTTGTGTTCAGCCTCCGCCTTTGACACATTCCAGTTGTCTGACTCCAACCGAGAGTAACTAGATCTGCTTCTGGAACATTGTTGTGTCTGTCTTGATTAAGCCTTGCCAATAAAGGTGGTTTTGAAAGCTCCCAAGAGACAGAGCTGGGACTTGAGTCTACAGGCTGATTATATTAACTGTGTTGTACCTGCTTGCTGGTAGATGCTTGTGGAATAAATGTCCCTGTGACAGGAAGAATTTAGTCTGACCTCTCCTGTCTTGCCCGCTGCTCCTCCCAGCAGTGTATTTCAGTAGATCTGCCTATTCTGCTCCCCACTGTCTCTGGGGAATCCTCTCACCCCCATACCTCTGGCCTATACCTCAGTTCTTGTATGCATAAATAAATTTAAAAAAATCTTAAAAAAAGAATTTGGCCTGAGATTTTCTTCCTGTAGAAACTGGCAGGAAGGTTGTGAGAAAATACCTAAGCTGTCAACACTCAACTTTTTTTTAGCAACTACCATTACCTACAAAAAGAACTTACTAATGTGCATGATGCTATGGCTACTTCACAACCTAAGTCTTTGTAGAAAAAATAGACCACTCCATTCATCAACTTATGACTTGGAAAATCCGACTCCAAGGGCCAAGAGCCAATACATTTTGATCTGGGAAATTCAGATTTGTTGCTCGAAAGGAAAAGTTTTCAGCCTCAGGGGATATCTGGTGGAGACTTGAGAAGAGGAATTCAAAGACTAACTGATGACCACATGAAAAACCAACAGGGCAAGGGCCTGGACGCCCATCCTGGAGAGACATCTGGAAAGATGGAGTCCTTTTGGATCCAGTGGCAAAGAGGAAAAAGCTTTGGTTAGGAAAACCATGTCCCATTGCAATTATCTTTGCCCATAAGAATTTGTGACTTATTTCCTTTTTTTAAATCAAGACCAGAGCAGGCCCCAACGCCAGCAAGGCCATAAAAACAGTGACCTACCAACCAGTAGGACAGTGGAATTAAGGACAGAGTCATTTGGCCCTAGGATACGGCAGTTAAAATTCATTGTCTTCCCATTCCAGTTTCCTTTGGTTTGAGAGGTGTGGCCAAAGAGCAAACAGCAAATGACACACAAGAGCAGATTCTGTTTTGGGGTGAACATTCTCTTGACTTGCAGAACATTTAGTTGTGTATTTTTACCTCTGGCCGGGGTAGTAGCAAGAATGCAAGGTGGATAAATGAAGAAAGAAATGCTTTCCAGTCATCCTTTCCTGCTTTCATTTTCAAATGTTAGGAGGCAGATCCCATACTGACTTCCCTTCACTCCCAGGCAAATATCTGCGTTCCTTATTCAGCCATGGCAACATACTGATCTGTTACTTAGCTTCCAGATATTGGGGATTTGTAACATCAGGGGAGACGCTAAGAAAGAAAGAACAGACAACCCAGAAGGGAAAGAGATGGGTGGAATCATTTCGATAAACAGAACAGCTGGCAAACCTTCCTCAGGCTGTGGCTGTTTATCTTCCAGATGCTAAATTCTTCATCTTAAAAAAAAAAAGCCCAGAGAGAGAGAAGGCCTGAGGACGGATGCAGGTTGGTGGCCAGCCAGCCAAGGGATGGGTGCTCACGCGTCTCGGCCTTGCTCCGTTCTGGCTTCTGGTGGGTCGACAACTTGACATAGGGCATGAGGGTTCTGGAAATTGTGAATGCCTTGCTGTGCAGTCACTTCCAGGCCATGTAAGTATTTCCAGAGGCTGGGGACCCCAGACTACCTTTTGAAAGAATGAATTCTAGACCCAGACAGCATCTCATACTGTTTTCCATAGCAGTTGCGCCTTCTTCATTCTCACCAAAAATGCACAAAGCTTCCAGTTCCTGCACACTGTTGCCAACACCTGCTGTTTTCTGTTGTTGTTTTTTTTCCATAGAAGAACGGGGGTGGAGGACAGAGGTTCAGGGGTGAGAGGATTCACCAGAGACAGAGTGGGGAGCAGAACAGGGGGGGCCACTGAAATACACTGCTGAGGGGAGCAGCGGGCGAGACAGGAGAGGTCTGCTGCGCCATGTGGGTAGCTCCTTGGCCGGGATCGAGCTTGTACTTCATAGTACTGAGACTTAACCCCTTGTGTCATCTGGGAGGCCCCAGAACACCTACATTTTAAAGCAATTTTGTTCTCAACCGGACCAACAGATGATGTGCCTTCTACCTTGGGGAGTGTGAAGAAGGCCAGCTGTCCCATCTGTTGGCTAGTGTTTGACTATGATGCTGTTATTCCATGAAGAATAGACAGGCAAACCCAGCTGAGCATCTCCATGCCATGCAAAATGGAAAAGAACCCAGGAAAGAACCTCCTGCGGGGCAAGGGAAGTTCAGGGCAGAGCTGGTGGAAGCTCCGTGGCAGACTGGTCAAATTATATCTCTTGGACTAAGATCCTCATTAGAGGCCTGCTCCTCACAGACATCTTGGCCTACCCAGGTGCATGATTAAGGAAGACCAGGCATGATAACAGTAATTTAAATGAAGTTAAAAGAGCAGTCTAAATGAGAGCAGGTCGTTGCATTTCAAGCTCTCCTGAGAAGCGTTTCTAGGGGATAAAGAAACTGAGGGAATCATGAGCAAAATAACCCTTTGAGGGCAGATGCTGTCAGCAAGGTTTAGAAATGCTTGGCTCTCAGTTACCATCCAAGGCATTTCATGACAGAGCAATTTGCAGCAGCAGCTGGGGCCACACCGGGCTCCCTGAAGTGCTGTGAGGGCTGGTCACCCACTGCTGCCTCGCCCCGCGGGCATGAGCCGTTAAGTAGCAACAGGTGAGAGGGAGCTTCAAAATGACTTCTTGAGGAGTCTGGAAGGAGGATGGTGCACATCCCCTTGTGCCCTCGCCGTGCCCTGCATATTCCGTACCAGCTGGTGCCTGGAAGGTGACCTCTTGGGAGGAAGGGAAAAGGGCAAATTCGGTTTCTTGCTGCACTTTATAGCACCCAACAAGGACATGCCCAGCAGAGGTGTGGGAGTTTGGCTGACCTGTGGTAAAAAATAAACGTGGTTTCCTGCTGACCCCTTATTTTCATTCCTTAGTGGTGAGGAGTTGCTGGTACTTCCCGCCGCGACTAGCATTTTCGGCAAATAAGGTGTCATTTGGGGACCAAAATATATCGATACTTCCCAGCCTTTCAAAAAGTCTCACTTCTCACTTCTCAGAATCATTCCTCAAAGTAATGTTCTTTGAAACTGGGCTGAATCATTTATTTTACTTGGAGTGTTGAAAAATTGGCACCTGGAAGTGTTATAATTTCCTTGTGGGGTTGATTAACTTGAAGCAATTCCAAGTTCAGAGACGATCCAGTTGTGCATCTTTTGACCCATCTATTCCCATCCATCCACCCATCCATCCATCCATTTGTCCGTTCATCCATTTGTCCATCCATCTATCCATCCCTCCCTATGCACCCATCCACCCACCCATCCATGCTATTCATCTATTCTAACTTTGCCATCTATCCGTTCATCCATATCCAGCACCCAGGTGCTTCTTTATTACTGATTTTCTACCATCTACCATTAATCTTACGTGGTCTCGTGATTTCTAATAATTGCAGGTGTATGTATGAGCTTTCCCAGTGAAACTGCCATTTCTGGGATGGAGAGAGAAAAGCTAATACTTAAAACAATATTTCATCAGCATGCAGAGCAAAAGGCCAGGTTCTCAACGGGCGCACAATGTATTCATATTAATATAAAATGAGACCTGGGAAATGATCTGCCCTGCCTGGCAGGAAAAGGCCTCCAAACAAAACCCTCTTCCCGACTCCCTGCAAGACAGCTGCAGTGTGGCTGTTCTGAGACTGTGATTTACACAGGCTCAATTACACAAAACACACAGTGCTGCCTAAGGAAAACGCCTGCCAATTGCAGGAGAGTCTGCCGACATTCATTTTGAATTCTTGGATTTTTCAAGCGTCCCGTTTGCCCTTTGTCACAGTCATAGTCACCTGTGCGCTCACTGACATCTTCCTCAGTGTCCGGTAACAACTGTCACATCATGCAAAATCTACACACTTGGTCTTCCAAAGTTGGGTGCCATGTTTTTTCCATTCACCCACATTTTTGTTAGCCATTTAATGAGCAGACATTGGCTACCTGGCATTGGCGCAGACAGGAGAATGCAGTGGTGAATGACACATAATTACCACTGTTGGAAATTAGAGCCCTCAAGACAGACAACAGACAACCACAATTCATTGTGGTGAGCATTGTAACTGTGGAGTAAAAGAGAGAGGCGCCCATCTATGATCTGGGGGAGGCTTCATGAGAGGTGACTTTCCAACTGAGTTCTAAGGATAAGGAGAAGAGGAAACAGTCCTGGCAGAAGGAATATTATGCGGCAAGGCACAAGGGGAGTGTAGAATCCAGGATCTTCAAATGGTGAAGAGAAGCTTGGTGTGAGAGGAGGAACAGAGACAGGAGGGTGTGGAATTTGAAGGAGGTGGGTGGGAGAAGCAGCAGATGTGACTGGAGCAGAGGAAGGCCCCTGGGTGGTATGCTAAGGGCTTTTGTCTCCTATTGTTTGTAGGCAGTGGACTGTCATAAAAGAAGTGGGGGAGACATAGTGACATTTGGGACTCATAAAAATCTTTCTGACAAGGAGACTGACTTTGGGGCTGTTGTAGATGTAGAGAAGAGAGGCCCAGTCTCAGACTCCACTCAGGTGGAGATGAGGGATGGAATTAATCTGAAAGATGTGTAGAAGGTAGGAGCAGTAGGTGGGTGACATACAGACACAGACAGGCAGACACAGATATACACAGAGACACAGACACACAGAGACACAACAGATGCACAGACACAAATAGACACTGACACAGATACACAAGACACTCTCACACAGGTTAAAATTGGCCTCACCATCCCCATTCCAACATCTAGGTAGATGACAGGTTTATTAAACAAGATGGGGGCTTTAGGAGGGAATGTGAAGTTTGGGATTTGGGACCTGTTGAACTGAGAGTCACCTATGCAAGTCAAGAACTCGGAGGGATGAAGACTCAGACGCTGGTGATTTAGTGCTCTAGAACTTCTCTGCATTTTACTCACAGATCAGTAACTTTAGTGGAAAATGGGAAGCTTTGTCTTCATGAGCATTGAACAGATATGGATTCAAATTCTGTCACCATAAGGAAACAGCCTGACCTGTACAGGTAGCCGGAGGACGTTCACATCAATGCCCGGTGTTGGTCAATCAACCTATCTGGTTGTGTGAGGTGTGGGGACCGCTGTAAACTAGTCAGCAAGGCACAGAGCCCTGAAGACCACTGGCTGCCCACGAGCCAACTGCACAGACTCAGGTCTCCTCAAGTTCCTCAATGAAAAGACCAGATTGGGGCCTCCCTGGTGGCTCAAGGGGTTAAGCACCGCACTATGAAGCTATCTGCAGCCTCTGCAGCCTGAGTTCGATTCCCAGCCAGCCAGGGAGATTCCCACATGGCGCAGCAGACCTCTCCTATCTCGCCTGCTGCTCCCCTCAGCAATGTATTTCAGTAGATCTGCCTGTTCTGCAACCCACGCTGTCTCTGGTGAATCCTCTCACCCCCCGCATCTCTGGCCTGTACCCCAGCTCTTGTATGCATAAATAAATAAATCTTAAAAAAAATGAGATCATTTTGGGAAATGAGCCCCAGCCCGGGAGCAATTTCACGTTGGGCACCAAGGTCGGGTTTCCTGTCCTTCTCTGCTGCAACCAAGAAACCAACAGATTAAGAGTCAAAGACCCTGAAAAGCAGTCAATAGTCTCTGCATACGTTCTTGGGTTCCAGGAACTTGCTACAAATGTGCCCACCTGGAACAGAAGTCAACCAGCTCCAGCTCTAAGAGAGCACCTCAGGAACCAAACCTTTCCTCTGGGCCTCGGGGAGGAGTCCGGCTACCATTTTTTGAAGCTCCTGCAAGACCAGGCCCCATGTGGCCATTGCGCAGGTGCCACCCCGGCTCGTCCTGGTCTTGCGCTGATGACATTGAAGAACCCTTTGCCTGCCCCTCTGCCCACCCTTTGTGCTTAAAAAGAGGAGCCTTCCTCCATCTTGGGGTGGCACTGCCTTGTGGGGCTCTCCGCTGTGCTCACCTTCCTTGATTCCAGTAGACAAATCTGCTCCCTAAAACTTAAAGGTCTTGAGCACCCTGACTGCCAATCAACTGCCTTTTGGGAGGGATCCCCAATACTCTTGGAGGAAGACTGCCACTTCCGAAGGACACAGGCCCCCGATCTGTGACTCACGTGTTCCCTTTCCTGGCATTCTGGAAAAAAAAGTTGGAACGAAACCCAGAGCTACCCAAGTCCACACAGCAGCCCTCAGCGGCTCCTGCAATTGCTCAATTACATGGTTATTCACGAGGTACAGATTATAGGGTTCCTGCGCTGGAAGACTCTGTGACTCGACCAGATAAAACTAAATTAAAAAACAAAAGCAAAACACAACATGCAAACGCTGGAAATTTTCTGAGCACATGGCAGCGTTTACTTCAAGTCAGCAAGAGTAGGAGCGGAGCAAAACCGTGAGCCAGCTCGCTTTCGGGTGTGTTCATTTTCTCTTGGCGTTTCTCGCTTCTCATAGATGTGGCTGATGCGAGCCCTCAGCTCGGCTTTAAGCAGCCGGCCTTGCTTGCAAACACCTGATTATCAAAATTTAGTGCAAGTACAGGCCATTTGCAATCTCGTGATGGACCCCACTTCAAGAGTTTGTCACTAGATCGGTGTTTTGGAACTCAGAGGCTAGTTTTGCATGGAGATGGTGGCCTGGGGGCTTCATGGCAGGCCCTGGCAAGCACGCCTCTTGCAGCAGAGGACCTCTGCCCTCCCAGAGGTTGGCAGAACCTAGAAGCTACTTTGGAAACCTCCTACTCCCACGCCTGTTTCTGCCACTCCAACAGTACGAGTTGCCAGTGTAGACCCATCCTCTCTCCATCTCTTCTGCCTTCATCTTGGAGTCTCCTGCCTGGACCATCAGGCAGGAGATGGTCCTAGCCACAGCCCTTGTGTCTGACACTCTCCACGGTGACCAGGGCCACTCTTTTAAGAGGTAAAACAGCACCACAGTGCATGCTCGAAACTCCTCTCTGGTTGCTACTGCTCTTGGGGTGACGTCTGAAGTCTTTGCCATGGCTTCGAGGCTCTCCAGCAATGGGATCTGATACGTTTTCATTCTCACCTGGCACCATTGTTCCCCTCAGTGCCTCCCATTTCAGCCACAGGGGTCCCCCTTTCAGTTTTGTCTTCACTCACCAGTAGGACCGAAATATATTTAGTTTCCCTGGAAGAGACATTCTCTCTAGTTGACTCAATCCCATCCTGTTGGCACCGCCTCAGGGAAGCCTTCCTTGATTGCTAGTGAGATCCAAGTCCCCCTACCGGCAGACTCCTGGTTTCCCCATAGACACCTCTTATGTATCATCCTTTTTTGCCACCACTTGTCTGTCTAACCCACCAACCTTTAGGCTCTGGGTTGGGGAGAGGCAGAAACCACATTTGTTTTGTTCTCTCTGGTATCCCTAACCTCTGGTTGGTGCCTGGAACATAGTAGTGACTCACTCAAACATTTGCCCAGTGAAGGATATGCCCAAGGTGTGGGCACTTGCCAGCCTACCTGACGCAATCTCCAGGGAAGAGGCTGTCAGGGTTCTCTGCCCCGCCTGCACAGGGATTATCTGTTCCCGTGGCCACTGCACTGGGCAGTCAGGGTGGAGACCGTTCAGGCCGAGCCACGTGGTGGCTGTCATGGCTTGGACAGGTGTTGGCACAGCAGTGCAAATGCTCCACAGATCTGGCAGGGTGGGGAAGGATGGGTAATGGACTGTGGGATGGGAGGTGGTTGGGGACTCCGTGCCAACAGAGAGGTGGTGTTCTCTCTGTTACTACCCAGGGCCTGGCGAGCCCTGGGTAGCCCCGAGAGGCTCAGGGAAGGAACATGTCCTGGAACCCCAAGGCCCTGCCTCCCTTCCTCACCTGTCACCCTCGGCATCCAGAGCTGCTGGCAGGTGTGAACCCCATGGGTCAGGATTTTGAGGAGGGCCTGTGTAGCAGATTTCCTGTCCTCCCTCCACCTGAAAGCATTTGGGGGGCTCTGAGGGTGCACAGTGCAGTGACCCCCAGGCCAGGCTCTGGGGGTCAAGAGCAGCCGCCCCAGGCTGGCTGTGTGGACGGGCTCTGCTCTGTGGGGCTGGAGGACTTCTCCACTTTCAGGGGAAAAGGGAAGCATCGAGAAGAAGGCTCAGGCCCAGGTTGCTGGCAGAGGGTGCCACAGACTCAGGAGCTGCTGTGTTGGATTTTACAGACTCGTCACATCTCCTCCCTCCTGAATTCACCCCACAGACACACGTGGGCACCTTCACACAGGCACGCGAGTCTGGACGTGAGACTTGGAGTCAAGTCTTGGAAAGGGAAGGAAGAGCCGATGACAGCTGCCCTTAGCACCCATTTTGTGCCAGGCACTGTGCTTTCCTGGGTGTGAGGGGTCCCTCCTGCCTCCAGGGAGGGACTCCTTCCAGGGGTCCCTCCTGGAAGACCTGGGGGTGCAGCTGTCAGGAGCTCAGCCCTGCTGGAGGGAGCCGAGCTGTCAGGTGTCCGAGTGATGGATGAAGGTAACAAGCTGAAAAGGAAAGCATTTTTACTCTTTTGATCTTGTCACTTGATCTTGTTTACATTGCATTTCGTTTGGCAGAGCTCGAGATGAAGCAGTGGTTTCTGAATCTCATTACTGGATCAATTTTCCCTTTCAATTGTAAGCCTCAAACTCGAGTCTGAAAGGAACTCTGAACGCCAGGCTGTCTCCACAGAGCGGGCACCCTCGGCTACGTGTCATCAACGCTGTGCACGCCTCCCAAAAATCTAATCCTCTCGACTGGCTGTTACTGCTCTAAAGCGGTGCGTGCTGGGGTGGAAAGAAAAAAGACCGATGTTTTTCTCTCAGGTTCTTACCTTTTCCTTTATATACCTAAAAAATCGTGAGCCTTGTTGATGGAGGGGAAAAAGTTTGTCCCCTAAGAGAATATAATAAGTTGATCATGATTTAAAAAGCATGACATTGATCATTGCTAATGTTCTCACACGCAAGAGGGAAAAAAAAAAAAACCCACAATAAAGAGCAGGTTTTTTTCACTAAAAAAAAAAATGTTAGGACTTTAAGCTGTCACCTTGTTGATAGAAGCAGAGTCCCAAAGCAGAGAAGATCCCAGCAACCCCTGTTCTATTACTTTACTGGGGAACAGTGAGGGTCAGGGAGATGTGGGGTCTGCTCACTGCTCGGGGAGCCTCCCACCAAAGGTTCTGGGGTTTGCGGACTCTGGCTTTGGAGGGGAGGGCACGGGAGAATGACTTCATGCTGTCCTCCTGCCCCCTCTTCCCGGATAAGGATGCCTCGCAGAGGCTACATCCACCTGTGGCCTCAGCTACAGGGCCAGGGCCAGATGGGCAAACGTGTGAGCAGCAGGCCTGGCCCAGGCCTTGACCCTCATGCCCTGCAGAATCCCGCACCAGCTGGCACTGAGCCTGGGTGCTCCCCAGAGTCCTGGCCTGAGAGTCATCCACAGAGTTTTAAGCAGGAGCCGGTCTCCGGTCTAAGGCCCCACGGCTTCTCTGGACGAACCTGCCCATCCTGACCAGATGAAGAACTTCCTTTTCTTTTTTCCCCAGATTCAGTGCTTTTTATTTCACATGGTAGTTAAAGCTTCTATATCAAATGTTATAGAACCATTTACACCATTTACTCCAACTAGTCCATTGTCTTATTTCATCTCATAGAATGATAAATAGCATTTGATATCTTACAATGAACTGATCATTTAAGACTACATTTCAATGATATTTTATATATATATATATATATTTAAGTTTTTTTTAATATTCCCCATACAATTGAATCCCCCTTATTTTGACCCCAAATCCTTCCTCTCCCCACCCCTCCCCCCATAGTGTGTCTCTGGTTTATGGTTGCTTGTTGATTTTGATATTTTCTTTCTTATAGTTATTCTTTTCCCTGGTCCCTTATTTAAGTTTTCTAGATTCCTGCTATGAGTGAGACCATTCGGTATTTTTCATTTTCTTTCTGACTTATTTCGCTGAGCATGATCCCTTCCAGCGCCATCCATGTTGCTGCAATGATATTTTATATTTTTAATCCCTATGAAGAAAAACAGATATGCTGTCCATTGGTTGTAATGTTTTCTTTTTTTCCTCTCTCAAATTTTATTAATTTGTCAGTCATTTGTAAAACTATACTATGGGGAGTAGCACTCAAAAAAGATAAATTCATGACATTTGCGGGAACATGCATGGAACTAGAAGAAATGGTGCAAGTGAAGCCAGAAGGAGAAAGAGAAATATCAGATGGTGGTGCAGGGGTTAGTGTCTCAGTGCTATCTAGCTATAGCCAGCCACTGCAGCATGAGTTCCTGAGTTCCATCCCCGGCCAGGGAGCTACCCACATGGCGCAGCAGACCTCTCCTGTCTCCCCGCTGCTCCCCTCAGCAGTGTATTTCAGTAGATCTACCTGTCCTGCTCCCCACTCTGTCTCTGGTGAATCCTCTCACCCCCTGCACCTCTGGCTTACAGCCGAATTCGTGCACGTGTAAATAAATAAAGATAAATAATTAAAAAAATAAAATAAGTACCGGATGGCGTCACTTATAAGTGGGATACAGAGAAACAAAGACTCCTAAAAGACAAACTTGAAAACCAACCCTTGAAAGGTGACCACAGATCTGGGGCTTTCACAGGGGGAGGCATTAGCAGGGGGGCAGAGCACAAGGGTGGAGGACTCTGGGTGCTTTGATGGTGGAAGGACCAGTGACTGCACCCAAGGGGTGATCCTTTACAGTCCAAACACTAAGAAGGATGGAGAGCAAGGGTACTTCGATAACAATAAAATAAATTTAAAAAAGGAATTGGGGAGTGTCACTTTGTACCTCCGTTCCTCTTAACCTCTCCCCCTCAGGTACTTGCACCCTTCCCAAGCTCCAGCTTCCAGGGCCCTGCCCCACTCAGCAGCTGGAGGTTGATGTTTGGATGCTCATGATGAGTTCTAGAAGCAAATGGAAAGTTGTTATCTGCCAGCCGCGACAGATGAGCCCATTAGCATCTGTCATGTACGCTTGGGTTATTTTATCAAGAGAGCTAGGAGCGAAAAACAGGGCAGAATGGGGTAACGTGGGTGGTGGTTCTCAATGGCCTGGAATCTCAGTTCCCGTTACTTGGGCTGGTTATGCTCTGGGGGAGCAGGAGAGCCCGTCTGGGCTGTCGAGGGCGCTCGGACAAATGTCTGCGTGGGAGAGGGAGTTTCCTCTCTTGAAACTCTGGTTTCCTCACCCGAGGAAATTCTATGGGGACTACACCTGAGAAACAAAGGAAAAAAAAGCAAATGATTGTAGATTATGATAGTGGAATAATTGTGTGGATTAAATGAGGTGACTCCACCAAAGCTTTTAAACTAGTCCCTGGAACCGAGTCATTTCTCAGGCTAGGGAAGCTGATGCAATCATTATTTCTCACCTATAAATCTTCCCTTGCTTAAATCCTGTAGGAGAAGGGAACTTGTCCATGGAGATCTTCTTACACATAGTGCAAGTGTTAGAAATCTCCATGGGTCTCCAATATTTATTGTTATCATTCCATTGTAATGGTCCAATAATTGCATCAACCAACATATCCTGAGCTTCCTCTCTGCATGGGTTCTGGGTGGAAGCTTATAGTTTGTTTAAAAGAAACACTCCCAGGTGGGTAATTTCTGTGTCAAGTCCTCACTGACACCCACAGAGAGCCTGCCCTCCTGTGTGGAATCCTCAGAGTGGAAGTAGGTGCAGCGAAGGCAGTTAGAATAAGGAGAGAAAGTCAGACACTTATACACACACACACAGACTGCATAAAACAGGCAGGATAGTGTAATACAGATGGAAAATTCACCTGCAGGCAGTGGGGAGTACCCTCGGGTGTCACTTAGTGCCAGGAATACCTGCTCAGACTGTGTCCTTTGGTGATTTCATTGTTGGGTAAACAGTGAAGTTACATAAACCTCACTGATGTGGCGTCTACACAGCTAGGATCCATCCAGGCATTGTGTTGACTGAACATCACTGTGATGGCGACAGCTTTCGGCCATCTCCGGCAGCTTTTCTGGAGGGGTGGCTGGAATAAGTCCTTGACTTCCTTTGCTGGTGATCTGAGCTCTAAGGAGGTGGAGGAACCACACAGGGGTCTTGGAATTGGGACTTAACCTGGTGAGGTAGAGCTGAATAGGAACTTCAGGGAGAGGGCAGTGTCGGGGGGAGAGGGGATTACTCCAGGGGTGAAGCAGGCCCCCACAATGGTGAGGCAGAGATCCTGGAGCCATCACCTCCTGGGTCCAAATTCTGATTCTACTACTTATTAGTCATACTTCTTTAGCCTGCAGAGTCTCTGCTTCCTCCTCTGTGAAGTGACCACTTTCTAAGGTGGGGGTGAACAAGTCCATGTGCTGGGGATGTGGGGAGCAGCCGCCCAATCATAGCTGCCCGTGCTGCTGTGACTTTACTTGGCAATCACAACAGAAATTCTAGATGGACACAGTCACCTAGACTTGAGAAATTTTGAAAAACCAGAGATAAGTGCAATTCCTTAGGCAGAAATTGTAAAGGGGAATTTGGCTTCAGACAGACTAGCCAGCTTTTTCTGCAAAAGGCCAGATAGTAAATAGTTTTGGCCCCGAAGGTCATAGAGTCTATTGCAACTTGTCATCTCTGCTGTTGTAGCACCGAAGCAGATTAGACACCAGCAAACAAATGGGCGTGTGTGTATTCCAGTAATGCTTTATTTACAAAAGCAAGAGCAGGGCTGGATTTAGCCCTAGAGTTTCTAGATCTCTGGTTTAAAGAGAAATGGGAAATAAGAAAATATAAAATTCTGCTTTTGTCATTGCAAATGGTGTCAGTAAGAGGAAAGGCAAGTTGACAATCGGATTAATTCCAGATTACAAAGGGGCTCCTGCCAAAAAGGAGGGAGACGGTGGTGACTTCTGCCTGTCGTATAGCCCAGAAATAAACATGACGTGGCCTCCCTGGTGGCACACGGGGTTGCGTCTCAGCACTATGAAGCGATCGGCAGCCATTCCAGCAGGAGTTTGATCCCCAGCCAGGGAGCTACCCACATGGCACAGTAGACCTCTCCTGACTTGCCCGCTGCTCCCCTCAGCAGTGTATTTCAGTCAGTCTGCCTGTTCTGCTCCCCACTCTGTCTCTGGTGAATCCTTTCACCCCCTGCACCTCTCTCTGCCCTACACCCCAATTCTTGTATGCATAAATAAATAAATCTTAAAAGAAAACCATGATGTCCAACAAAAGATGAATCTGTGAAAAAAATTGGATTAAGAAAAAGAATCAGTTTTGTGTTTGTTTTGTGTATTCAAAATCTCGAGGGAAGGAAAGCACAGGCCACCTGCCTGGGGGCTGTGCTGTGATGCAAACAGCTACCCGGGGCTTCCCTGGTCACTGAGTGTGGGAGGGGCTGGAAGTGGACAGATGAGACTCTCAGGGATGTTGAACAGTGGTAGCAAGAGACAATAAAAACCACAGGGGAGAGATCTAAAACCAGAGGCTGGGCCTCCCTTGTGGCGCAAGGGGTTAAGGACCACACTGTGGGGCAATCTGCAGCCTCTGCAGCATGAGTTTGATACCCGGTCGGCCAGGGAGCAGCCCACATGATGCAGCGGACCTCTCCTGTCTCGCCCACTGCTCCCCTCAGCAGTGTATTTCAGTGGATCCACCTGTTCTGCTCCCCACTCTGTCTCTGGTGAATCCTCTTACCCCCCGCATCTCTGGCCTGTGCCCTAGCTCTTGTATGCATAGATAAATAAATCTTTAAAAAAAAAAAAAAACCCAGAGGCAAGTCCAACATTATCAATCAGGGCAAGAGATTGAAAAGCAATTTAAAATCCCCAGATGCAAACAGTCGTAGTGTCTAAATGCAATTTGGGAACTTGTGATTTTCTTGTTTGTGTTTCTTTGATTAGTTTCCATTATCCTTTTTAATATTCCTTTTAAAACCACAGGAAAACGAAAACTCTTGAAGGTGGGGAAGTTTCTTAGGCGCAACCTTAGTGTTGATGTTTAAAGAGTATAAGGTTGACTTTAACAGAGCATTCATGGAAATTTTTCATTGTAATGAGTGGACTGCAAACCAGTGAGTGTATCCCTAGGACAGACACGAATGCTTTCCCATCAGCTATTTCCCTACATGGTTTTTGCTGTGGATAGAACTTACTTCTCAGTGAATCACAATACTTGCCTTCCTAACTTCCCTTGTAGTTATGTCATGGGGAAGCCATACCAACCGCACACCACGAGCATTGCTGGGCATCTGCTGAGCAGCTTCTGTGAGAGGTTCTCTTCTCTCTCTCTCTCTCTCTCTCTCTCTCTCTCTCTCTCTCTCTCTCTCTCTCTCTCTCTCTCTCCTGTGTATGTAACACGAAAAGCCTATCTTTTCTGTGTTTGATGTGCTCATGTGAAAGTGAGGTGTCTGGCACAGTGGCAGCCATTGTGTGATCATGAGGAGCTAAATCTGAGGTTATTCCAACACTGGTGATGGTAGATTACAGAAGGGCAAGAGGGGGGTGTCTTTGATTCATTGAACTCTAACTATTCCCTCCATCTTCAGACTTCTAAGAAAATGGACCTGCGAGTCCATTCTACTTGGTTATTACAGTCCCTGATCGTTTCACCCTCCCCCCAATGTCCACACAGTGGCCTGCTGGTGGGATTCCTCAAGCCATCTCAATGTTAAGTCAGGTTGGAGAACGTCTCAGCATTTATGAGTCCCTCGTCTCTCATGGTTTTAATACAAAGCCATGCCGCGAGAATGAAATTCTGCAAGGTTTATTATTTCATGTCATTTGATTTTGTTGCTTTAACTATCGGGGGGAATAAAGGCGTTTTCATGTGGTTGGCTGCTTTCTCCTTCTCGCGGATGCTGTCATTCTTTCCCAAGCCCAGCTCTACAGAAGACAAGGATAAATCCTGGAGATTCCCTTCCGTGGCACAAGGGATGCCCATTCTCTGCAGCCGTGGACTCATGGGCAGGTCTGTGGGAAACACCAGTTTTCGCATCTCCTAAGAGGCAGAGAATAGTGGAAGAGAATGTGGGTCGGACACCTGCTCACCTGCTCCTGCCCTGCAGGTTTACCTCCTGCTCCCCAGCTGATGAAAGGTGATCTTGGGCAGCTAACCACATCTCAGCTGTCATTCACCATGCTGAGATGGTGAAGGTCTTGAGATTAGGCTTTCTAGAGTCTTCAGCACTCTACCCGGCACATGGTAAGGACTTAATGCATGAATGCTGTTGGGTCCTGGACACGAGAGAGTCGCTCTTTCCAGAAAGCACTGTGAGTCACAGGGTGTCCTGTCTGGAGACTGTTCTTGAGCAAAACCTTGGGGGACTGGATTTAGCAGAAAGCAGCTCAAATTTGGACACCTCTGAACTCCTCCTCCTGGGTCTCTCAATTCACAAAGCCATGCTTATTAACGTTTCACAGTATTTGTGTAGGGCCATGTGATTTCGTCTCCCCAGCAGGTTAGAAGCTCCTTGAGGATAGGGCTGAGCTGTCCATTCTCAGGTTCCCCAGAGACCTTAGCTCTGGGCTGCATACAGGGTTAAGCTCTGCTGGCCAGAGAATGAGTCGATGGGCAGCAGCAAGCTGCGATATGAGGACTTTGGAACAGATTCTAGAAAGATCAGTGAGCAGAAGTTCTCAAACATGGCGAGCTATTGGGATCAGCCTAGATAGGATGCTCTGCCTTGTGGTTTGCCCTGGTTCTGGGCACTTGAACCTTGTGGTTTTAAAACCAGAATGGAGGGTCTCCTTGGACTTAGGACTTTTAGTGCTAAAAGATAGAAAGTTTCAGAAAAAGTATAAAAGTCAATCCTGGGTGGGCTGGAAACAACTTGGTCACCCTACCAGGGAGCTTTGAATCATTCTGATACTTGGAGCCCATCCCCGAGCCACTGACTGACAGGTGGAGGAGCAGGTTGGGCATCAGCGTGATGAACTGCCCAGGTGACTCTGAGCTTCGGAAGAGAATGAGGAATGCACGTGAGGACGTCCCTGTCCGGGCCTGGAGCGCACGGCTGAGCTCTGAGCGGGTCAGCACCACACCTGGAGCGCACGGCTGAGCGCTCAATGGGTCAGCACCACACTGGCCCCCTTCAGACCTAGGCTGCCCAGGACGCAAACAAGCTTGGGACACGGATGCTGTGAGGATGCGGACAGATGACCAGTAGAGAAATTCCAAGTTATCTATGAGCCCCTGAAGTAGAATCACTGCAAGCCCAGAGTCCCCATCTTAACCACCTTATTCACATGCCCGCTCGCACCTTAGAACCAAGACCAAGATTATGCATCTAGGAAGGACCCTGAGGACTTCACTATCACAGTCACCTTGACTCGTCCCATTTGAGTTGATCTGCATCCGGAAGCGAACAGGTGAGGGGGCGGCATGGGGCCAGACCATCTTCCCTTATCCCTAGAACTCCCCCATTCTCCCAGGTCCCCTCTCCTCTTGCCTTGCAAAGGACCGTGTATCTGAACCTCACAGCTGAGACCACCTGCCTTCAGGGCCCCCCTAAACCTCTGCACACTAGATCCAGGGCATCTCGATCCAGTGTCTTGTGGTAGAGGGATTCTTTTCTCCCGACCTCCCTCCCTGCTCCCCTCCGGGCCTGCAGTGAACAAATGTGGTACAAGTCCATTTCTCTGCAGACCAGCGAAGGGAGAAACACCCACACCTGCCTGGGTGACCCCGAGGGTGAGGGTGATCAGTTTCGCCGCCTTTTTGTGGCCAGAAGGAGACATTCCTCAAGGGGAGGAAGAATCCGGGTCAGTCCTGTCTCACTAAAGAACTTGGAAGCCCTTGAGGACAGAAAACCAGGCTCACTGTGGTGGCGAGGGCTTGGAAAGGGGAGAAGATCTCCCCAAACTGATAGCACTTGCGCGTGTGGGTGTCTCCGAAGCGACTGCGGCGCTCCTTCCGGCCCGCCATCCTCTTCTCGGCCTTCATGTCCATGTAGCGCCGGAAGAGGCTCTGCTGGGGCAGGCTGGACATGTGCACCTGCAGAGAGGGGCCGGGACGCAGGTCACCAGGAGCAGGTCACCCCCACACAGCAGACTCGAGGACACGCGGCTCTTGGGCACACCTCTTGTGCCTGCCGAGGTTGGGGCTTCCGTTTACCTGCCTTAATTTTCTGTGCCCTGCGAGGTGGGAAGGTCAACCCCTGGAATTTGTTGCGAGGAGCCAGGCAGCAGGTTGAGGATCAGGGCTCTGAGCTCCAGCCGTGACGGCAGCGCTCACCCCGGGGCCTGGGCTCGTCACCCGCCTCTAAGGGGGCAATTGGAGTTTTCTTTCAGCCTTAAAAAGATGTGGTTTATGGGGCCTCCCTGGTGGTGTAAGGGTCTAAGTGGCAGCACTAGGAAGCTGTCCACATGCCTTGGCCAAGGAGCTACCCACATGGCACAGCAGACCTCCCCTGTGGCGCCCGCTGCTCCCCTCAGCAGTGTATTTCAGTCTGCCTGTTCTGCTCCCCACTCTGTCTCTGGTGACTCCTCTCACACACACCCCACCCCCACCTCTGGCCTGTACCCCAGTTCTTTTTTTTTTATTTAAAAATTTTTTAAAGTTTTATTTATTTATGCATATAAGAACTGAGTACAGGCCAGATGTGTGGAGGGTGAGCGGATTCACCAAACAGAGTAGAGAGCAGAACAGGCGGATCTACTGAAATACACTGCTGAGGGGAGCAGCGGGCAAGACAGGAGAGGTCTGCTGTGCCGTGTGGGTTGCTCCCTGGCCGGCTGGGTATTGAACTTGTGCTGCAGAGGCTGCGGATTGATTCACAGTGCTGTGCTTAACCCCTTGCACCACCAGGGAGGCCCTGTACCCCAGTTCTTACATACATAAATAAATATTTTTTAAAAAAAGGTGCAACTTATGCAAAATTGTCACTGAAGAATGACCTGGGTGAGGGCCATCTCCCCAGACGCAGGATGTGATGTGCGAGGGAGGCTTCTAGCTTGATCTAATCTCAGCTCTGTTAGAAACCAAGGGGCAATAGAATTGCAGCTCCTGGGGAGACACAACAGCCTGGGTGCCTGGACACCACCTCCCAAGTCCATCTCCCTTCACTGCACCCCCTACCCCCCACCCACCACAGCGTCAGCAGTGAGCTCTTTACTGCAGGCAGCTCCTGCAGGAGGCTTGCAGCTTCACAGCTGAGAGCTCTGACTTTCAAGCACTTTGACCCAGGATTTGGGCTGGATCCCCCAGTTTCTCACCACCTACTTTCTCCCGGGCTAGTCTTTTTGCTCTGATAGCATGGTCCTACATTCTGCCTGGGCTCAATGTCTCCATCACAGCTGGCATCTCTTCTTGCTGTGCCCATGTGTGACCAGGGGAGAGAGATGTCCAGCCGAGAGTCTTGATGCCGGCCCACCCCAGGCACGCTTGGGCTGTGGCCCTCCCCACCTCCTGCCATTTGCACAGGAGGTTCTGCAAAAGCTGTCTCCATCCACATCTTGATTCTTTCAGGCTGCAGAGGCAGGCACATGGCTGCCAACAGAGGTGGATGGGTTCCAGCTGTGCCCTCCTTCTGGCCTGGACACCGAGGGGGGAGGGACATGCTGAGGAGTGGGTGGCTGGCTGGACACGCCGCAGGAACCTCATCCCAATTAGGGGGTTAGGCCATTTCCTGCCTCCCACACAGCAGGAAACAGAGATGTGAGTTTTATTTCTCCCGGCCTCCACCATCGGGATAACAGCGCTGTGATGATGGCTGTGAGGCAGGAGATGGTGGGACTGAGGAAAATCAATGAGGGATTTCAAGGATCCTGCATCCCACTTTCTGCCGGGGTAACTGAGACCCCACAAGGAAGCAGGACTTTTCCAAGGTCTCTTTGACACTTTCTCTTGCATCAAGTTTAAATTCATACATGTAGCCTGGGCAGGGTTGGGGGTCACTCTTTCCAAGGAGGCAGTTCCAGGGTTCCACTCTGTCACCCATGGGCCTCAGACGGGGCCAGGCCAGACGGGGCCAGGGCTGTGCAGAGCAGCTGGGTCTGCAGCGAAGATGGGAGAGGCCGCCCCTTCTGGCCTCTTCTGGCCCTGCTCCCCTCCGATTTGTCTTGTGACCTTTCTCTAGAGCACAGCTCCGTGAGGGCAGAGTTTTGTCTGGTTTGTTCTTTGTGAGTCCCAGCGCCTAAACAGTCCCGGTGTGGTAGATCACAGAAAGTGTGCACAAATAATTTGCAGCTCCCTGCGCCCCACACTATCTTCTAACAAATGGAATCTGTCTCCCCCTTTGTGTCTTGATGGGACTTGGGCTTGCTTTGCTGTCAATAGAATGTGCTGGAAGTGATATTGGGTGAGCTCCAACCTAGACCTCAAGAGGCTGCCAGCTTCCACAACTAAGAGGCTTCCATCAGCAGAGGACCTGCTCAGCGTGGTGCAGACTCCTGGTGGCTCACTGCCATGAGTTTGACATCAGAGCCCATTTTTGCGTGCACCCCCTGTCTGCCTCGACCACCCCCTCCATTCCTCTTCTGCTTCTCCCTGACTTACTCTTACTCATCTTTCAGGACTGATTTTGGCTTCCAAGGCAGGGTCACCTCTACCTCTACCACCCCAAGTTATCTTCTCTTCTTCTGAGATTCCGTACCATTTACCCCCAAGTTCTATGTCCCCCACTTGACTTAATGGAGCGTCTCCCTCCTTGATCATGACCCAATTAAACCCTGAAATCTTTGCAAACAGGCCTGTTTTCTCCATCTAGAGGGACTATCCATCTGCAGGGATTATCCATCTACAGGGACTATCCACCTACAGGGATTATCTGGCCACAGGGACTATATGCCAGGTAGGAGGTGGTCACACGGAAGTGTCAGGTGAATGAGCAATTACATTATGAAGAAGGCCACTTTGGATTTTAAGACGATAGGGAGAAGGGATTAGATTACCACCAAACTTCAAAAATATCCCTTTCACATAAAGCAAAATGAGTCTGCTAACCAGAGGGTGAGGCACTAGGGATGAAGACTTGCGATGTCTTACACAGCAGAGGCCCTCAAGAAATTGAGAGCAAGGGGAGGGGAGAGGGAGGCCTGTCCAGTCTTAAGGATTCCTCCTTTTTCCCCTTTCAGAGCTCTCTTACAAAGTTTACAAAGCATCAGGACTTGTTTTGGGGTCTTATTTTCTCTCTTTGCCCTGGTCTTCCCAGAACTGGGGGGGACGGGGGAGAGCAGTGAGCAAGAATCATCGACTCTTGCTCTCTGCTCACACTGGCACCTCCTTTGCTCACTTCCCCTCTGTGTGGGACACATTCTCACTCTGTCTGCAAAGGATGAGGAAAACGGGGGTCCTTGGAAGACTTACGTCATGTATTTGGAAGCTCTTTGGAGGAGATAGTTCCCAGCTGTGTCCCAAAGCTTTGCTGGTGCTCAGACTCGAGAACACAGGTGGCTGAACAGGCCCCAGGGAGATCGGCAGCTTCCAATCTGTTCCAAGGAAGCAGGGGAGAAATGGCACACTGTAGCGTCCAGCCACGGCGCTCCCTCCTTCCCCAGCTCTTCGGGGGCTGATGTCTTTGACCCGGCAGCATCACAGGGAAGAGGCTCATGCACCCGAGGAGAAAGCTGACCGCAAGCCCATAGCCGAGAATGAAACATCTACTTAGAGAAACTGGAACCTATACAGTGCGTGACTTGCTTTTCTGGAAGCCGTGAAGGGGCTAAGCATGGCGGCCAGTCCTCTGCGCCTGGTGCATTGTTGGTAAGTCACTTGGTTAATGTCACCTGAGTTGAGTTGATTCTCACTCTGGGTGTTTAACTGAGAAGATCATTGGGGCTTCTGCAGGGTCATTTAATTAGGTTAATTAAAGAGTGAGTGGGATGACCCCCTCACGTTTTCTGGGGCTATGTGGTAAATAGTTCAGGCTCTAGGGAACATGCAAGTGAGTGATGACACCACAACAAAGCTGTAGCCCACAGACAACACAAACTTTATTTATGGACACTACTGATGGACATAAACATTATTTATGACACACTCTTGTATAATTTTCATGTGTCACAAAATACTAGTTTTTGGGGGGGATTATGAAACTTTCATTTATTATCACTTTTAGAGCTTAATTTTCATTTTTAATGAAGTAATATTTCATTATTATGTAAGTTTCGGGGGTGTGTCACTGAGAATCAATAAGCGTCCATACAGCCTGAAATTCACCATTAAAAAGTGTAATTTTTGAATTTTCATTCCAACCATTCAAAAATGGGAAAGTCAGTCTTCGTTTGCAAGCCAGGGCAAACTGGGGGCAGGACCAAGTTGGCCGCTGGGCCATAGTTTGCTGACCCCTATATGAGTGGATATCTCCACGCACAAAGGGACAGTGCTGCTTTCAAAGACAGAAGCTTGAAATTTCTCAGCAATTTCAAGATCTGTGTGTCTGCTAGATACCTGGCTGGAGAACAAGCCTTAAGTGACCCAAGCCCGGGCTGACTGGACTAACCCACTTAGAAAATCTGGGGTTCCCAGGGACCTTGAAGTCATCTAGTCCATTACTCTATCTATCTATCTATCTATCTATCTATCTATCTATCTATCTATCTATCTATCTATCTATCTATCTATCCATCCATCCATCCATCTATCTATCTATCCATCTATCTATCTATCTATCCATCTATCTATCTATCTATCATCTATCTTTCTTCTATTTTCTACATCATTGCAGTTCCCATAGCTCTCCCACCACCATACCACCCATGAACGATCACCATAGTCCCTTGTATTCTTTTTTTTTTTTAAAGATTTATTTATTTACTTATACAAGCACTGGGTACAGTCAGAAGCGCGGGAGGGTGAGAGAATTCACCAGAGCCAGAGCGGGGAACAGAACGGGCAGACTGACGAAGTACACTGCTGAGGGGAGCAGCGGGTGCAGCAGGAGAGGTCTGTCGTGCCATGTGGGACCCTTGCCAGTGGCCGGGGATCGAACCGGTGCTGCAGAGGCTGTAGGCAGCTTTGCAGCCCAGCGCACAACCGCTGCACTGCTGGGAAGGCCTGTCCCTTGTCTTCTTCCCTCCCATTTTGACCCCACTACCTGCCTTGCTAAATGCTTCCGATCTATGGTCAACCTGATACTTTTGTCTTTTTCTTGACCTTTTGTTTCGTTTCTCTATATTCCACTTAGATGAAACCATCTGATAGTTATCTTTTTCCTTCTGACTTATTTCGGCTAGCATAATCCCTTCCAGTTCCATCCATGTTGCCACCAATGGCATGAGTTTGCTTTTTTGATTGCTGAGTACTATTCCATTGTATAAATATACCAAACTTTTTATGTGACCACATTAAAACCAGCATAAGGATACAAGACTCCCTACGATTAAAAATAAGAAGAACCAACTCCTAGAGTAAATGATCTCATCCTTGTATCCATTAATCATTCATTTTCATGCTGCCCAGCTTCCAGGGTGTGATGTGTTCTGCCTGCGTGTAGTCTATCCTGAATGACGGATTAGGTGACCATCTCTGTGTGAACATCATAGTGCGTCCTTCCTAGACCTATAGGTTTTGGACACCTAGGCTGGGCAGTAGGCAGACCCAGACATCATTAAGCAATGCATGCCTGTAGTTGTTCTCTCACACACATGCACCAAAGGTGCAAATAATGCAAGATGCCATCTGCAGGTTTTCTTGCTCTTCCTTTATACTGAGTAGGCCAGCATCCAAGGTACTATCCATTTCCTTTCCCCTGGGTTTTAGGATATGATGCTGTTGAGAGCCAGAGGGAGACCTGGGTGATGATGGCTGGTGTGGCTGCTGGGTGCCTCCAGCAACCCACAGTCATTGCTCTTGTAACAGAATTTAAAAATAGAGACTGAAGTCAGCATCACACAGCAGTTTTCCCAGGATGCCAGAGTAGGTATTAAAAAAACAACTCAGAATGACTCTTTCTGGAGCCTGCCAAAACACTTAATTTTTTAAGACCACACTGAGATCCTGACATTCTAAAATGCTGTCATCGGTGGGAGGGGGTAGGGGACAAGCACAATCTCAAGCAGCATGTTGCATATAGTAGATTCTCAATAAATGCGTACAAAACGAATGCAAGAGGAAGAGGGTTTTGAAGAGCACTTGTGTCTGAACTGGAACTTCTGGCTTCTTTCCAGGAGAACTGGCCCGCTGTGTGCATCCTAGGTCTTTGCCGCAGCCTGCCGTATTCTGGAGGGAAAGTTCCCCTTTAACTCCAGGCAAACGGAATCCAGTCTTAAGTTTACAATGTCGGAGAACACACAGCTTCCTGTCTCAAATGGCTGCCGCTGGTTAAGTGTTATCTCAAAAGAAGAATCCAGCTTCCTTGGGCTTTGCCGAAGCTGCCTTAGTCACCAAGTTTCCCCTTTCTGCTGCCTTGGAAATAGCCTGCTGGTAGCAGGGAATATTCAGCAGGTAGCAGGGACCAACCCACACCCAGCTCAGGAAAGGTATCAAGGCGGAAGGACCTGGGAGATTCAGAGGGATGGAGGAGGAAGACGCAGCTTTATGCCCTTTTTCCTATTTCCACCCAAAAATAATCATGGTATTTTTGGGTGGGGAAGGTTACGCTTTGGGGAATAGGAGAGGCAAAGAGGTTGTTGCTCTCCGGAAGTGACTAAACCCTGGAGAGAGATATACATATTCATAGAAAACTGGGAATGTTTTTTTTTAAAAGATAATTTTTAAAAATTTCATAGAAGCTCAAATCTCTATTACCATGCCTTCCATCCTCAAAACTCGTTACCTCTGGTACAGAAAGTGTCTTTGCATGTTGGCATTTGGATTCTTGAATTCGTTAAGGAAGAGTTTGGGTTCTACTGATCTTTGAAGCCCCAGTACCCAGCACAAAGCTTGGCACATAGTAGGCGCTTTATCCATGCTGTTGACAGAGAAAACATTGAACATGCAAGCAGAGACCATGCTGAATGCTGGCCGCTTTCTTGGCGCTGTGGGCAAGTTAACCCCCACCCAGGGGGTCTCTGATAAAATAGTTCTGACCTTGGAGAGTGGCTTGAAAGGGTGGGACATGTGTTGAATTTCAATCTCTGAGCTGAGAATAAAAGGAAACAGGCTTTATTTCTGCTCTTGTTTCCTTGGCTCATCATGTCTTCAGCAGCTTCTCACCAAGAGGAATTTAGCTTTCAGATCATGAAGAAATTGTCAAGCTTTGGCTATAGCAGCTGTTCTCATCCCTGGCTAAGTTGGAGACTTCTGAGGGGCTTTAAAAATTCCAATGAGACGATGTATCCCAAGTCAAATGTGTCTGTGTTTTGGCAGGTGAGACTCTGGATGAGCCCTCTGGGGGATTCAAATATGTGCAGCCGAAGCTAAAACCGCAGCGAGAGAGCTGAGTTCACCTGTGCTGAAGCAATAACCTCTAAAAGCTGCTCCTCTGGAGGCATCTTTTCAGGTGGAGACAATAATCCCGTGGCTTGCAGCATTGAACGTAGTCAGCACTTTTGATTTTTAACAGAGCTTTCATCCAGCCCAGAAAGCCCTGACTCTTGAATATCAAAAAGTCATTTCGTTGGATTAAAGTTTTATTGCTTTCTGCCAACTTTTGAATGGTGGGGGTGGGAGTGACACAGAAAGGCTGTGATTTCTTTGCTTGCACTATTATTTCAAGGCTTGCACTATTATTTCCTGAATCCCCAGCCTCTTATGGGGTCTGCCATGGTGCTGATGTCAAAAATGCTAAAATAGGGCCTCCCTGGTGGCACAACAGGTTAAGACACAACCTATGAAGCTGTCCGCAACCATTGCAGCATGAGTTTGATCCCCGGCCAGGGAGCTACCCACATGGCGCAGCAGACCTCTCCTGTTTCCCTGCTGCTCCCTTCAGCAGTGTATTTCGTAGATCTGCCTGTTCTGCTCCCCACTGTCTCTGGTGAATCCTCTAACCCCCTGCATCTCTGGCCTGGGCCCTAGCTCTTGTATGCATAAATAAACAAATCTTTAAAAAATGCTAAAATAATATACCAGTGCCTCTTGCCAGGTCTTACTGTTATAGTCACAGTTGCACTTAATGCTTCTAGCCAAGCATTTGAGACAGGTCCTACAGACAGGATCTTCATTTAATAAGGTTTAGTAATAGGCCCCTCCTGTGGCGCAGTGGGCTGAGTGCAGCTCTGTGAAGCTGTCCACAGCCTCTGCAGCACAAGTTTGATTCCTGGCTGGCTAGGGAGATACCCACATGGTGCAGCAGACCTCTCCTGTCTCTCCCGCTGCTCCCCTCAGCAGTGTATTTCAGTCTGTCTGCCTGTTTTGTTCCCTGTTTGAGTCTGGAGAATCCTCTCACCCTCTTGTGACACTGGCTTGTACCCCAGCTTTTGTATAAAAAAATTAAAAATATATATATATAATTGAAGTTTAAAACCAAATAAAAAAAGACAAGAGGGCCTCCCCTGGTGCCACAGCGGCTGAGCGCTGGGCTGTGAGGCTGCCTGCAGCCTCTGCTGCACCAGTTCGTTCCCCGGCCCCTGGCGAGGGTCCCACAAAAAAAAAAAAGAAAAAGACAAGAATAATATTAAAAAAATAATAAGGTGTAATAGCAGAATTCTAAGTTGGCCCTAAGATTCTGCCCCCTCGTATGCATTCCTTTTATAATCTCCCCTTGAGCAGAGGCCAAGCCCACAACTCTGATGGGTTGAGACACATGATGATAGTGGTTATGGCAAAGAGGAAGGAACTTTGCAGATGTCATTAAAGACCCTAATCAGTTGACTTTAATCAAAGGAAGCTGATCTTGGGTGGGACTGACCCTAGGAAGGTGATCCCTTTAAAAGCAGCTCTAGACGTTTGACTCAGGCCTTCCAGCCTTGGTTAGCCACCGTGTGTTCCAGAGTGACAAGGACAAAGATTCCCCAGTGACTCGGCCTCAGATGAGACCTTGAACAGAGGACCCAGCTATCTGCATCTGGATCCCTAAACCACAGAATTTGGGGGATAAAAAGCAAGTGTTAATCTAAGCTGATAAGTCTATGGTATTTTGTTACAGAGCAATGGAAAACAAAGACACCAGTGATGAAATAATGGTGTAAAGAAGTTAAAGGAAGGAACTCCTGGTGGCGTAAGGGGTTAAGTCTCAGGGCTATGAAGCTATCGGCAGCTACTGCACCACGAGTTCCATCCCCGGCCAGGGAGCTGATCCACATGGCGCAGCAGACCTCTCCTGTCTCACCCGCTGCTCCCCTTAGCAGTGTATTTCAGTAGATGGGCCTATTCTGCTCCCCACTCTGTGTCTGGTGAATCCTCTCTCACCCCACACCTCTGGCCTGTACCCCAGTTCTTGAATGCATAAATAAATCTTTAAAAAAAAGAGATGTAGGTCATTCAGAGGAGAATGATGGGGGTAGTGCAGAAAACTCAAATTCAAGTCATTTGTTATTTGGGCCATATCAGAAGAGGGGGAATAATTAGACCGAAGAAGGATGAATCCAACGGAGGACGAACAGTTATTTTCAAATTTCTGGAGGCAAATGTAGAGGAGGGAGCAAACTCATTTGCCCCATTTCCAGTGGGTGGAATTGGAACCTGTGATGGAAACTTCCAGAAGGCCGATTTGGATGTGGGCTTGGAATTGGATTGGCCACAGCTGCAGAGATGAGGTGGGCCTCTCAGTCCATGGTTCTGTCCCTGGCGGTGCTACAGCCCAGATGGACTGGGGCACACAGGGCTGCGTGCCAGGCCCAGCAAACATCCACACGTGACTCCTCTGCTCAGTTAGAATTTTCTTAGTGTCAGGCTCTGCGTGTTGGATGACAACCTTCAAGATCTTTCCCAACTATGTGATTCTTTGATGTCCTGAGTCTAAAGAGCTCCAGGGAACCCCAGCGAAAACCAAGAAACTGCAATCTGGGGTGCTGGGCACCACGTGACACCTGGACCCTTCACTCTCTAGTTTCTTTCAATCATCTGTTCCTTTCTGCAAAGCAGCAAGTCAGTCGTGCTTTGCTTTAAACCACCCAGCTCGGCGAGTGTGTCTGGGCAGGATGTGCAGTTACCCAATATTGGTCCGAATGATGTGTTTTGCTGATTCTGACAAATTGGAGCAAATGTTCCCTTTGATCTGCAATCCTCCAGATCTCCCCAGAAACCCCCTGAGCAGGGGTGGGTTATATGCAAGGGCTGCGGTTCGGATTTCATACAACACATGGCTTCTGACGGGGGAGCAGCGGCTGTGGATTCTTCAGATAAGTCACCCTTGCTTGTCTCTGCACTGAGATTCCAAAAATTGCTGTGGAAACCGCACATTTCCAAGCAAGCTTGTTCCTTTTTAAACATTTCTGAATCCTCCCTCCCCTTACACACACACACACACACACACACACACACACTCCCCACTGTCCATTGGTACCTCTTTGATCTATGGATATTTCCTGCCAGGATCTCGTGCCTGGCAGAAGCTCCGTGGGCCTGGGAGTGCCCCTTCAGGCAGGACAGCCGCCTCGCTCTCCAGCTGGCCGGTCTCCGAGCCAGGCGGGCTGACCAGGTCGGGCCCCTTTTTCTTTGCACAGCATCAGGCTTGCAAGATATAGCGAGAGCAGCTTGGCAGCTGTGTAGGTCAGTCTGACGCTGGTAAAAGCCTCTGTTGGAAAACTTGCTTTGTAATTTCCTGAGCCTTTCAGGGTCAGAAGTGGGTAGGAACCCCCAAATGGAAGAAAATCCTAATCACTTTCAAGTGGGAAGAAAATAAGAAACAGGCTCTTATGGGCACAGCCTGTGGATTCTAAGCTGCAGGCTCCTAGGATAAGTATTTGCAAAGTTTCCAAAGCACTACTGTCTTAGGGAGCAGCACCCACATTCTCCAGGGGTGATTTATTTGGCCCAGGCTGGGCCACAGGTGGGTGGGAGTTGGGCTCACCCCCACCGTCCCAGACATGTTCTGAAAGGCCAGAGATGAACTGAAGATGGACTGGGGTCCCTTAATGCAGTCTCTGCGTTTGAATTTTTGATCATCTTTATTGGTTTCATTCCTTTCAATGCCTGGGACAGTGCCCGGTGCCTGGTGAGTGCTTAGTAAATATTTACCTTCTGAAAGAGCGAAGCCATTTTTGTATTCTATGCTCACCCCTAACGTCCTGCCATTTCGCTGACTTTGCATGAGACCAAGGTTAAAAAGCAAAGGATTTTTTGATCTCTCAATGGAACTGGAAGGGAACAAAAACTGGCACATTTGGAAGAGCAGGGCAGGTGTCTGGGAAAGCTGGAGGCTCACATGCAGACCCCAGCAGAGTGTCGCCGAGTCTCAGGGGTAGCCCAGAAGTTTCTCCCACCTGCCTCCCACTTGTCTTTTTGCAGCCATTTCTGAACTTGTCTGCAATAAAGATGGTGGACTTGCTTTGCTTCAAGAGGCTGAGCTCTCTATCTGGACAGAAAGGGTCTCTCCTCTCTGTCCTTTTGCTCCATCTCTTCTCTATCCTCACCCTAATATTCCCCTTAATTACTAGCCTTAGTCCTGGGGCGTCCAACTGAGTTTTGCAAAAGGTCCATTTTCCAATCTCTGCCTTATCTGGTTCACATCTTCCCAGCTTGTATTGCTCTGAAGGTGACTAGAACCAAGATGTTTAAGAAAATTGAAACTGGTTTCCAAAAGTGAGCAGCATTGGGCACAGCTAAGCAGCTTTTCTAATTCCGTGTGAATAGGGCTCTGGCAATAATTAGGAGAATTTATGTATCCCCTTCTGGCAATTGTATTTTTTCACTCTGTTTAGCACTTGAAGTAAGTGATAGCTCTGTGTTAGGGATCAGAAAGGGTTGCATCTTCCAGTTAGTAAATGAGGCTTAAAAATGAGGCTTAAAAAGAACTTTTCACCTTAAAAATACCCCTTGCATTTTCCTCTATCCATGAGGCTCACTTGGCATAAACATCATGTAGATAAATTTGCAAGAGGGATGCAAAGATGGCTTGCCTCTGTGCCCCCCGGCCCCCCAATTCACTCAGCACAGACAGGGCAGGCAATCCCACCCATTTAACCTGGGGGTGTAAATTAGACCTTGGAGAACCACCTGCAAAGATATGTCACCCCTGTGTTACAGATAGGTGGGGTCTCTGCTCTGCGCCTCAGTGCGGGCCCACCGCCCCCTGCTTGAGGGGGTCCACCGTTTGTTCCTTATATTCAAGGGACACTTCATTGCCGATGGCTGTTTGCTGCCTTCCTGGCTTGTGCCTGGGGCTCAGGTCTGTGCTTTGCTGGGTTGAGAGCTCAGTTTGGAAGAGCTTAAGTCTGCAGCAGTCAAGGCACGGAAAGGGGAGTTGTGTCGCAGGCCCTTAGCCAGAGCCCAGCTGTCCCCAGTGGTGAGCTCTGCTTTTCCTTCTAAGAATCAGGGTCTGGGAGGAGGAGGCTGACTCTGGGCCCCAGGACACAGCGTGGCCTTGGGTCTAGCTGGCAGCAGACCTCTTTGACCCAACTCCAGAGTAGATCTAAACTAGGAAATGAGAGCTTTCCCAGTGCAAGTTCGACTTGCTATTTAGAACCCGAATTCCTCCTTAGTATTAGTCATGTCTTATCCCATCAGTGCTACCTTTCCCCGGAACTGCAGCTCCAGGACCCCGTGTCATCAGTCAAGGGGGGTTCTGCAAACGCCCGGCACTGGCCTTACCCTTCGTGTCTTTTCTGGGCTCAGCTCTGCTGAGAGAGGGGCCTTCCTCCGCCGCCTCGTCGGCTCCGGTCTCCTTGGCCTTGTCCTCCAGGTCTGCGGCCCCTTCCCCGTTCTGCAGCAGCCGACTGCCAGGCTGCTCTTGGGGCCGACTCCCTGGCTTCTTGCTCTCCCTCTTCCTCTCGTGGGGAACTCTAGACATAAAAGCCACCATCAGAGGTGATGCTCTGAGCGAGTCAACAGCCCCCAAATGTGCGGCCCTGTGGTCCTAAGAGGAAGGAGCTGAGCGGGAGGGGCCACGTTCATGAGAAGTTATTACATCTGGGAGGAAACAAGCTGATGCTCTCAGCTTCCTCTGGCGTAGAGCAGTGAGGAGAGGAGGGCAGGGCTGGGCTGGGCAGTAGGACCAAGGGAGGAGAGGTGTCCCAAGTCTGATGGTCCCGAGGTGACACCAAAGACACATGCACACCCCCCTCCCCCAAAGGAAACCATTCTTTTACATGGATGAAACACAGCTAATATGGGGTAGGGTTATCCTGCATATCAAACTGTGCCTATATCTCCAACCCCATGATATCAATTATTGTTTTTTTTTGTATTGTGAAAGCAGTGGGTGGGCACGTGGGTGGGTGGGTGGATGCATGGGTGGGTGGGTGGATGGAAGGGTGGGTAGATGGATGGATGACAAAGCATGGTGAAGGTGGAGGGAAACAAAAGGCAGTAGATTCCAGATCTCAATTGTGACAGGGTGAGTTGGGGTGTGGGGCATGTTGAGTCAACCCCAGCGATGACCAGAGTCAGGGAGGAACAGGAGGTGAGGAGCTTCTGTGCTGGAGAAAGTTGCGTCTGTGTTTTGTGGAGCGTTCTGCTGCGTAAGGGCTCAGGGAGCAGCGTGTGACTTTTCTTTGTGCCTCACGTGTCTGCAGAAGCACTAAGCGGTCACATCTCTGTTGGGTTTTTGCCCTGAAACTCAAAGAAATTTAACCTGCAGCCAGCATTCTAGAGCAGATCACAAGAAAATGGCTAGCAATTTCAGAATAACAGTGCCCCTCTAGGCAGCCTTAGATTAATACCAGACAGGGGACTATCCTCCCGGACAGTGGATGGGCACTTGAAATTTTCTTTATATCATCCCAAATTAAAAAAAAAACAAACTGCATCATTTTCTTTTATGACTTTCAACTTGGTTTCTGAAGTTGTGGTTTTAGAAGAGCCTCTGCTCACTTTGAAGAATTCTCTTGTCTTGTGTGAGGCAGACTACGAGGCAGCCTGGGTAGTGGAGCTGACAATCTCTAGCATATTTTGACCCATTAAGAAAATCTACACTGGGGCCTCCCTGGTGGCTCGAGGGGTTAAGACGCAACCTACGAAGGTATCTGCAGCCACTGCGGCTCGAGTTCGATCCCCAGCCAGGGAGCTACCCACATGGTGCAGCAGACCTCTCCTGTCTCCCCGCTGCTCCCCTCAGCAGCGTATTTCAGTCGATCTGCCTGTTCTGTTCCTCACTCTGTCTCTGGCAAATCCTCTCACTGCCCCCCCCATGCCCCTCCCGCCCCGGCCTGTATCCCAGTTCTTATATGCATAAATAAATACATCTTTAAAAAAAAGAAAAAAGAAAAAGAAAATCTACACTGAATGCACATAGTATACATATTTCCAGAGCCCAACTCAAGGAACTGTGAGTGTTCCCTCCACTTGGGATTCTTGCTTATAATGTTGTTGTTGAACATCAGCATCCACCAGACCAGAGATGGATGCAGATGACCATGGGCCCAGGGGACCAATTAAGCCAGACCTTCTCAAGAAAAACTGGGCCATCAAGTGACCGCTGGGGAGCCGGATGTCCTACACATCCTGGCACTTAACTTGTTGCCATAAAACACTGACCAGAAGAGAATTCTTTTTCAAGGGCCCCAAGTCAAGTAGCCTGCGGGGAGCTGACCAGATTTCCATCTGTTTCAAATTAAATGTGTTTATCTTTGCATCTCTCCCCAGCTCAGCATAATCAGTTAGAGAATATCTTCTGTGATCTTAACTGAAAGCACATTTTTATAAGTTGAACTGGCTGTTTGCTTTCACACACAAGGCAGCGACATTTCCTCTTCACATTGGAACTGATGGGTGTGCTTTACTGGAGCTTGAGACCGGTGTCGTGGGCACTGTTCATTCAACACTCATTTTTATTGTTCTCTTATGTCCCAGGCTCTGTGTTAGGTGTTAGGGGTGGAGCAGGATAATACATATGTAAGTAGAGTTCATTGTTGTTTGTGCTCGGTGCCAGAAAGGAAATGAATGGGCGGTGGAGGGTTGGGGGTGAGGAGAAAGAGAGAGAGAGACACTGTCAGGAAGGCCCTTTTGTATTAGGTGATCAGAAAAGGCTATTTGGGCAAAAGGAATTAGAAAGTGAGACCAGAAGGATTAGAATAAATCATTCAAATAGAAATGGGGATGGAATTCCGGGCAGAGGAAATAAGTGCAAAGGCTTTGGGACAGTCAAGGGCTTGGACTATCTAAGGAAGAGAAAACAAACCAGTGTGGTTAGAATAGACAAGAGGGAAAGTGACCTCAGATGAGGATGGAGCAAGGCCAGGGCCAGACCAGGCAGGACCTCATGGGTGATGCTGAGGATTTTTGATTTCATGCTAGAAGTGATGCAAAGCAGTGCCGTGCTCGTGTTTCATAAGGATTAAGCTAGAGATCTGTGAAGGACAGACTGGAGAGGGGAGAAGCTAGAAGGCCAGGGTGATGGTGCTGGCTTGCAGCCCCGACACTGGGAGGTGGGTGGATGCGGAGGCTCTGTGGGTAGACTCGACAGGACTCACAATGCGCTGGTGAGAGGGTGCCAGGGAAAAGGAGGACGAGAAAGACCAACTGGTATTTGACTTGAGTACCAGTGTGGATGCTGGTGCTACTTACAGAGATGGGAGATCTTTGGGGAGGAAGGACAGCTTTGCTGGAAGGTGGGGAACAGAAATGGAATTGAACATTTTCATGGGCGAGACCTGTTCCTAAGCTCCATGTAGTAACCAAGCTGTCTCTTGGCAATAAAGTCTCTTGAAAGGACACACTTTATATCTTATTGCTAAAACTTTAGGGGTAATGACAGAAACAGTTGGAAGAACAGGCAAGGGGTTTGAGACAACTCAGCTGGGGAAACTAGAAATGACTCAAGGATTGGCAGTAGATTCGAGAGGATGACATGGCATATGGAACTGCAGAATCATGGATTTTCTCCTTTGCAACTTCTTGTCTGATCAGACTTTAGTTCTGTACTGGAATAAAAATGCTAGTGGTTGTGGGTGCAGGGACATCAGAGGGATGTGAGAGAGATGGTGGAAGCATCTAGAAAGGAGGACGAGTCACGATTAAGAGAGAAAAGGGTGTTGGAGCCACGCTTGGGAGCTGATACAATCTGCTTATTTGATATTGTTCTTTTGTCCTTTGAGTTCCAGCAAGTGGAACTCTTTGTTAAAGTTACTCTTTAATAGTGACATTTTCTCTTAAATCAAATGTGAAAGAGCGAGCCAAGTCGCCTCTCAGCTTTTCTTCAGTCAATTCTCTGCCTTCCTATTAATTTTCAGCAGATTCTGTTTGTTTTTCCACCTGCCCACTTCCCTGGACGCCCCGTCCCATGCTTTGCTTTGCTTTGCTTATCTCATTTTCTGTTTGATGTTCTAAAGTCGTCCGTGGTTCTTTTAGGAAGCATTATATTTGGATGGTTGGGGAGCAGACAGCCATGCGAAATGCATTATCTTGAGGTTATCTCTGGTACTGACTTGGAAGAAGAGCTGGTCCCAGTGGTTTTCTGGTTTGTGTGTCTAGAATCTCTGTTGTGTGGGCGAGTTGTCTGCTTTTAGTTGCGAAAGCTGAAAGTTTTGGAATCACAAAGGCCTGAGTTGAGTCCTGAGCTTGGCTGTTTCTTCTATTTTATATCTTGGGGATTGTAACTCATCTCTTTGAATCAGTGTGTTCATCTGCAAGTTGCGCTTAAGACATGTATGTAAATTACAGGGGTGTAGTGAGATTAAGTGATGTGATACGTGGCAAGTTCTTAGCATGATGCTTCATTCTGGTGACCACAAGTAGTGTCTCTTGTCATTATTATCAAACTTACTTACATAATCGCTGTGGTTTGACAGGAAGCAAACAGTCTTGGTTTGTGATCCCAGAAAGGCTGTTGACAAGCATTTTCAGCAGTAGGTAGAGAGGGATTAGGATGCCTTTTCTCTGTCACAGGCGTGCGAAGGTTGCAAACTAGAAGCTTCTGGTATGTTTCACTTACCCATTTTTCAAATCGAATGAGAACATTTAAATTGAGCAATTAAATTAAAAAGTGAGGATCCTTCCTATGCAGGGTGGATTATAAGCTTATCTTGCGAAAACACATCTGGTCACATGTATCCCTCCCCACAGCTCGCCGCCAGTCCTGATGGGGAGTCAGCTGGATTTATCCTACCTACAGTAAGTCATCAGTAGGTGTAGCTTGCACTGACTTGGAGAAAATTGGGATTGTTAAGGCAAAAAGCAAAAATAAAAATAAAAAAAAAAACAAAAAACAGAGGCTATTTTAAGATCCTTGTCTCAAAATGGCATTTTGAATCCAAAGCAAGGCAGACGCCAGGTTTTGTGTGGAAAGAAACAAGTGTTCTAAATTCCTAGCCGTTTCCCTTATAGAGCCCAGCTAAATCCAGGAGGGTCAGAGCCATTGTGCCAAGTGGGCAGAGGAAGTGGTGCTTGGGAAAATCACAGCAGACAGGAAGAGGAAGAAATGTTGCCACAGGAGATGGGAAAGTGATGCTGAGAGGGTAAAACTGCAGTTTGGTCACCAAGAAGTGCCTGCCTCTGCTCCCAGGATCCCTGTCCTGCACCCTCCACCCCCCAGGCTGCAGCAGAACTGGGGCAGTGGGTGACAAGTCATTAAAATCTTCACAGGGACCCCAAGGGATTGGATGGAAAGTCAGCATGTCCTGGCTCAGGACATGTGGCTTCTTTGGAGGCTCAGGAACACCCAGAGGAGAGGGATCCTTCCAGGCGGGGTCCTGTCTGCTCTGGTGAAAGGATACCAAGGTGTTGGGAGAGCCGTGTCCTGGCATAGGCCTGTGGTCAGGCAAGGAAGTGAGAGGCCACAAAGCGCAGGGATCTGGTGGTTTGAGGGACCACAGAGACCTTAGGCTTCAGCAACCAATGTCAGCAGGATGCCCACAAAGTCAGTGATATCAGCCATCTAAGTGAACACCAGCCCAGGACATTTCGGGAGAAGACCAGTCCAGAACTGAGGTCCCAAGGACCCAGGCAGGAGGATATGCCTGCTTTCCTCTGCACTTGGTGGGGAAGTGACTCCTTGAGTGATGGAGGAAATAGCCTTTGAGTCTATTGGATGTTTACCCAAATGAGGCTGAATTAATCTCGAAGTGAAATGCTGCACACAGGAACAGGGTAAGTTACTCTTAATTGGCAATTTTTATTTTCTCTGCCATAAGGAGGAACATGAACTCTGGAGTGAGAGAAAGCAATGAGGACAAACTTCATCTACGGGATACCACAGTGTCCTACGAGATTCTGATGCTTCTCTTTGATGTCTAAGACAGATCCTTTACACTGGACCTTTGCCTTTGAACCCCTGAGTCACAGTAAGGGTGGTGAATAGATTTTACCTAACACAATCATTGCTGATGCTTGCTGAATGATTTTATATTTTATATAATACTACTAAAGGAAATGAATACAGAAAGAAAAATCGCCTCATTCCCTCTACCCTATCACAGACATTCACTTTTTAAAAAATATTCCCTTATCCAAGGAGCCAGACCCTCTCCATAAAAAAGACCATGTTGCTAAAACCCAGTCCCTTGTCCTGGATAACACAAAGGGAGAGAGAGACGAGCTGGTTACCTGACATCATCGTAGGATAACATGCTCCTGTTTACTTGAGAGAACTTCCAGTTAGTGAAATGGGACATTCTTCGGATGGTGATTGGATTTGACAGTGTTGACAGAACTTCACTATTTCCTACTTCTTAGCCTTTGCCTTTATACAAAATCCCAGGATTCATGGGGATTCCTCGCCATCCTTTCTTAGCATTCTAGACCCTGACTTGGGACTAATAGGCTTCTTTGGAATGTGGACATTATGATGCTTCTGGAAGAATGTTGCAGATGGAATTCCATTAGGTTAGCCATGGTACAACTTCACTTATATCACTAACCCAGAAGATAGAATTATGTACCTGGAGAAAAATTGATCTTTACCTTCAGACCCTTAGCTTAACAAAACGAGAGACAACAACGAACTAAAATAGTACCTTTTTCTTCTATTTAAAAATATCTGTGTAAGTTGACCAGTAGGCTCATTAAATATTACTCTTCATTCAAACAGGTCTCCAAATTATCAGTACTTCCAAAAAATTCTGAGCTCTCATTGAAGTTCCTCCATAGTAACTTCATTAACTTAGAAAGGAATCAACTCATTTCTTGAAAATGTATTAATTTATTGACTCCAACTAGATGCTTAGACATTCTCATTTAGTCATTCAACGAAAACATGTTGAGGGCCAACTCAGCCAGGCGTTATGCATTCAGCCCAAAGTAGAGGTTTCATTATGAAATGGAACTAGTGAAAAGAACTGTTTTTCTTGAATTTCTTCTTCAAAAGTCTCTTTACGGTTTCCACTGACGTGGGAGAGTTTAAATGCAAACATAGGAGGACCAAAACATGAATGAATGACATTTGCAGTCACAAAAGACAAATTGTGCCTTTACCGTTAAGGACAAATAGATTTGAACACATCCATGAAGTACAGAATGAAAATTCGGAGCCACAAAGAGCTTATTTTACTAAGAGAAGGCTCAGTGGGGCACAATTTCTGTGGTGTATTCTGGATTTTAGTGATCATGCACAAATGATTCTTTTTATAAGAGCGTATCATATAAATCTCTTCAAAAGGAAACAGAGTTCAAAAAATAACCAAGATTTTGCTTAGATCTTCCAAAGAGGTGAAGAATGTCATTGTTAAAACTGGGACATCCTCTGTGTGATGGAGCAACTGGGGACTGAAGATGCAAACAACTTTGGGGAAGAATAAAGGCATCTAACAACTTTGGTAAATATCTCAATGCTGAGGATGTTTGGGGGGCTTTGTGAGTACTGCAAGTGAGTACTGAGAACTTTTCTTGTGATGATCCTTTCTAGAAATGGGGGAGAGAGAAGTTATGTTTAAAGGGCCTCTGTTCTTGAGTTGTCATAGTAGCAGGCGACACTCACAAATATACACACACAGGGCCCTCCCTGGTGGTGCAAGGGGTTAAGCACAGCATTATGAAGCTATTCAAAGGCACTACAGCATGAGCTCAATCTCTAGCCGGCCAGGGAGCAACCCACATGGTGCAGCAGACCTCTCCTGTCTCGCCCGCTGCTCCCCTCAGCAGTGTATTTCAGTGAATCCGTCTGTTCTGCTCCCCACTCTGTCACTGGTGAATCCTCTCACCACCACCCCATCCCGCACCTCTGGCCTGTACCCCAGTTCTTGTATGCATAAATCTTAAAAAAAAACAAAACAAACTCACTCTTAGTCTTTAAGGAAGAATTAAGAAAAGGTCAGCTTCTTTGACACAGAGGGACACACTCATAAATAAAACCACCAGTCTCCCATACTGTCTCCAAGGAAGTTTTCAGGCCTTTTGCAATGAAGGTAGTACATTTCCCAGGGTCAAAGCTAAATGGTCTGTAGAGCAGCAATTTGGGCAGAGGGATAAAGGAGAGTCCTGGTGCCCTCAGTGGCTTTTTCAGGCTTTAATGCTCTTCCTATGCCAAATGTGGGGTGAGCCTGCAGGCTGGCAAGGCAGGGAGGCCAGGGGGTCGGGCGGTTGGCAGACCCCCAGCCCCCAGTGAATCTGTAAACTATTCTCTTTGGGCTCTCTCTGCTGTCACCTCATGGTCCTGCCTCTCTGTAGTCACTTGTCCTCTCATTGCTGTTCCCCGGTAGCCATTCTCAGCCCCTGAGTGATGCTGCCCTTACAGGCTCCGCTTCCAGGCTCAGGTGTGCACACTCACGCACACCCACACCATGCTCCAGGTGTGCACCGTCAGGGAAGCGTGCCCTGGGCCCACGCTCCCAAGAGCCTTCTGTGTTGGGATAATGGTGTGAGTCTGACAGTCTCCATTTATCCTACATCGTGCAAAGCACACCACGACCTTTCCATGAAAGGAGTGGGATTTTGCTGATGCTGAGTTTTGGATTTTAATGACCCCCTTGAATCTGGCCAGTCCTCCCCATGATCACAGCAAGGGTAAAAATACCAGCAGGAGTGCTGTAAATAGCATCGTAGACCTTTTGCTGTACAAAAGAGATTCATGGGCATTTTCTTATTTGACCTCATCAACAATGCTGTCTGGGAAATTATAGTTATTTCCATTCCTGAAGCAGGAGAGGCTGAAGTGCAGAGAGATGAGGAGACTCACGCTTGTCCATTGTATAACTTCTTAGTCGGGGGGCTGAGGATGGGAGCCCCAGTCTCTACCTAAACACTGGGGACAATGTCATGCTCTCTCATTGTTTCTGAGCAAAATGTAACACACTTGTAGCAGGGAAGATTGAATATTGCAGCCTATCTGGGTTGCGATAATAAAATACCATGAACTGGATGGCTTATACATAACAGACATTCATTTCTCACATGCTGCATAGTCCTAGGTCACGGCGCTGGCTGATTAGGTGTCTGATGTGATCCTGCTTCTTCATACCTAAGTGGCTGTGTTTATGCTTTGATCTCACAGGATGGAAGGAGCTGGGGGCTCTCTGCACCTCTTTTATTTTTATTTTTTAAAGATTTATTCATTTATTTATACAAGCACTGGGTACAGTCAGAAGCACAGGAGGGTGAGAGAATTCACCAGAACCAGAGCGGGGAACAGAACAGGCAGACTGACTAAATACACTGCTGAGGGGAGCAGCGGGCGCGGCAGGAGAGGACTGTTGCGCCATGTGGGACACTCACCGTCGGCTGGGGATTGAACCTGCGCTGCAGAGGCTGCGGGCAACTCAACTGCTGTGCCACCACGGGAGGCCCTGCAGCTCTTTTATAAGGTCACTAATCCCTTCATGGACTCCTTCCTCCCAATGCTGCATCTCCCAATACCATCCCACTGGGTGCTGGGATTTTACAGAGGAATTTTAGGGGGGAGGACACAAACTTTAATCTATCACGCTGATGTTCATAAAAGTAAACACAGCCCAATATTGAAACGATGGGTTTTTAAGTAAATGCCTAAATAAAAATTTGCTGATGGTGTTGTTTTTACAAAAGCAATCCTAAATCCTTAGGGGATGAGATACACGCCGTATTTTTCTACTAGCCTGGTAGGTAATTGATTGTTGGCAAAGCTTCACAGTAGAATGAGTTAATTCTTTAGGAACAGATTTTCCAGATTTGGGGACACACTAAAACATCATCAAGTTGTGTCACTTGAGAATCTGGGGCCTTGTCATATGTAACAGGGGAAATCTGCTGACTTACTCAGTGTATTAAGATGATATCGCAGCAAGAAGTTAATAAGAATCTTTCATATAAAATGACATTTCCTGAGATTTATATAACACAGTGGATATAAATGATTATGGGGAAGACAGCCTCTTAGCAGAAAGGGTCCTCCTCACCCTGCCTTGCTCCTGACGTCACCACCAATTAATGTAACTAGGAGAGAAGCCAGCAGGGATCCGCCTGCCCTTCCTTTGTGGTTCAGCATCTCGCCCTGGGACAAACATGCCTACTTTCAGGCTCCACATTCCACACAAAGATTTCTCCTTCAAAACCGGTGGTGGCAAGATGATCTAGAGATGGCCAGTGCCCCACAGCTGCAAAATGTGGAGATGTCTTCCTTTCCAAGAACAGTAGGCACCATCCCCAGGAAAGGTCTGGAAAGAACCATAGAGAAAGACACTAATTTGGGTCCTAGGGAGGAGAGGTCACCCCTGTTTAGTGAACTGGGTGGACACTGAGAGCTCCATAATCTAAAATCAGCTTTAAGAAATCCAAATCTGAAGTCTGTTGATCCCTGCCCTTCTCCCCAGTAGAGAGCGTGCACCCCACATCCATCCCAGACTGCTTTCTGGGGTTTTCTTCTCTGGTCCTAATTACAAGGTGAGCCAGAGACACAACAAGCAGTCTCTCCTCTCACTGGCGATCTTGCGGTCCATTTCTCCCACCTTACCCACTCATTCTGCCCCCTCAACATACTCTTGGAATTACTGTATTTTTCTCTTCGTGTTTATACTGATTACATATTTGTTGGTCTTGTCTCTCATACACCCACCTTGAAGGCTGGGGATGGGTCTTTCCTCCATTCTCCATTATGTAGAGTGTCTGCTCACAGGTTTCCGTGCCCAAGGGGGCATCGCCAGGACTTGTTTACCAACTGCCCAAACTCTGGGTGCTGTCTGGGAGCTGGCTAATCAAGCCGTCCATCTTCAGATCTCACTGTGACAGCTGGCTCAACGCCATCCACATTTTGTCACCTCCTCCTTGGATTGGAGCTCAGAGCTTGGCCCTTTGAATCAAGAAGACACAGTCCGTGACTTCCAGAGCCTTTCAAGTCCGCAGTGCAGTGGTTTCCAGCCTTGCTGCTAACACACTCTGGTGGGTCCAATTAATTGTGAAATGTGTCATCAGCAATTTGCCACTCATAATAAAGTACCAAATGGGGATGACTTATTTTTTAAAAATAAATTGGATTGGATTCAGTCATTTTCATAATAATCTCATTTTTTTTCTAGTGTTATATGTGGATGTGAAACTGTAGTTTTCAACTTGTTTTTCCTCCTGATGTACATGCCTCACACCCCAACATGGAGTAGATGTTTCTTTTCAGCTGGAACAGAAGATGGGTAGTGGTGTGTGGTCAACTTGTTCATCAGTCCTGCCCCCACGTCTTCTCACCAATGCAGTGACGCAAGTCATTAAAAATGACATAATTACTGATACCCTCTGCATGGAAGAGGGGGGATAAATTCTTATGAGGAAGGAAATAGAATGAGTAAAAAAGGTCTAGGACAGCACAGAGAAGGTTCTAGACTAAGTTGGGAGAAATCTTGAAAGGCTACACATGGAAAATGGAGATGTTTAGACTATTCTGTATGTACTAAAAAGTCAGCAAGTTATTCACACATGAACTTGTATGTTTCTATGGATCAGGTACATGAAATGGTTCTTGAATTTTTCCTAAGTGGATTTAGACACATCTGTCCACTTTTTAGGGTTTTAAAAACAGTATTTCTAAATAGAGCACGGTGGTTAAGAGTCTTGCCATAGAACCAGTTAGTTTGGGCTGAAAACCTGGCTCTAGCGCTGCTGAGCTATAGAACCAGCATCACTGTGCCTCAGTTTCCTCATCTGTACAATGAGATCACAAAAGTGCTGACTTCGTGGACTTGTTTGTAAGCATTAAATGGGTTAAACTATAAGTGCTAAGTATGAATGGACTAAGACATAACAGCACAGAACCAGCTCTCGGTAACTGCCAGCTGCTCCTAGGATGACTGTGGTTGGTATTCCTACCTTTGCCAAGCAGAGGGTGGATGTTCTCTGGCTGCTTCCTGGTGGTGTGTGGGTGGAATATGACACTTTTTAATGAATCAACTGACTTTCGTTGAGTGATCCTTTCATTCACCAGGCTGTGTTCTCTGAAGGGCACAGAGAAATAAAGTCATGTAGAGCACCCTCAAATATGTTCAATCCAAAGAGAGAAACAAGACATTCCAGGCTAGAACAGCTAATCCACAGCAAGATAAAGCTGTGCCAGTTTACTAGATAGTGCAGGGCTGAATGGAGAGAGCATGCAATGCATTTCCCTATGAGTTAGGTGAAGGAAGTGTTGGCATGTGGTTTGGAGTGCTTCGGGAAATCTTCCAGAATCGAGGAGGGATTTGATCTGAGGAGTTAATCTGGGGTAGGAATTAGATGCCTGCAGAAGAGGTTGAGACACTTTGGATAACTTTTTTTTTTTTTAAAAAAGATGTATTTATTTATGCATACAAGAACTGGGATACAGGCCAGAGGTGTGGGGGGTGAGAGGATTCACCAAAAAACAGAGTGGGGAACAGAACAAGCAGATTGACTGAAATACACTGCTGAGGGGAGCAGCGGGGAGACAGGAGAGGTCTGCTGTGCCATGTGGGTATCTCCCTGGTCAGGGATCAAACTCGTGCTGCAGTGGCTGCGGACAGCATCATAGGTTGCATCTTAACCCCTTGCACCACCAGGGAGGCTCGCTTTGGATGACTCTTTCAGGGTGTCTTCCCAGTCTGGCTGTGCTGGACTCTCTGTACTAGTTCAACTGGCCTTGCTTGCTAGTCTTAGGTGTTTTCTAAATTTCCCCCAGCTTCAACATGGGTCTGTGCATCTTACGCTTTCTTTATCCTTAAGTGCCCTCCCGGCCACCAGTGTGGGTCCCTGTATAATTGTGCATTCAAGAAATGATCCTCCTCCAATTCCATAATTATAAATATGGCCATCACAGCATCTCTTAGAGACAGATTAATCTGCACACAAAAATCTTCGCACGTTTTGAGAATATTTTTTTCCCCTCAAATCCCTTTTTTTTTCTGTTCATTGGTCAGAGGGCCACTGATGGCGTAGAACAAATTTCCATTCACTCCACATCTGTTAAAGAAAAACAAACGCCTGAAAAGCTTTGCAAAATAAGTTCCACTGACTTGGCCAAAGGCAGCTGGTGGTGGAGGTGGGGGTTGGTGAGCAGGGGAGAGGAGCCAGGAGAGGATGCCATTTGTTCAGTTTTCTCAATAACAAACACCAGGAAGCCACATAGCAGAGAATGGAACTGAGAAATGAGTGATTATCAAGATATTAACTTAAAAAAAAAGGAAGACATTAAAATCAATCTCGGCTATTTGCTGTCCATGATTACTGCTATTTGTATGCACACTAATTTCATCTGAGTGGGATAAGTGACATGGAGGGAAGAGCACTGCTCTTACATGAAAAAGGCCTCCGGTGTGAACAAATGCTGACTGCCTAGGCCAGCAGAACCAGGAGGAGAAGGTAGCCATGCAGGACAAGGACTGTCGAGAGCAGCAGACAGCGATTGGAAACACATGTAGAAGATTCCTTGAGCAAGACTCTGGGAGATGGTCCTCTTTCAGCAGTACCACAGTCTATTAATAACCAAAGGGCCCAGGACAGAGGAAAAGGATAAGAATGATGGGAGAAATAGGAATTAGTGGTTCAAGCACCAGGGAATTGAGGGGGAGGGGCTTGTGTTTACTGATTCTCTAATGTGCGTTGGTGGTTGTCATGGTGACTTTTCTGTATGAACTTGGCTGGGCGATGCTGCCAAGATTTGGTCAAACATTATTGTGGATGTTTCTGTGAGGTTGTTTTGGGGTGAGATTTACATTTTCATGGATGACTTTGAATAAAGCAGATTGCCCTCCATCATGTGGGTGGGCCTCGTCTGATCAGTTGATGGTCTGAGTAGAACAAAAGGCTGTGCAACCTGGAGCAAGGAGAAATTCTGCCACTGTGACTCTTCCATTCACTAGAATTTGGGCTTGAACTTCCAGTTTTTCTTGAATCTGATCTGCCTTCCTTCCCCATCAGCTTTTGGACTTGCCAAGACTTCATAAGAGCATGAGCCAAATTGTTAAAATAAATCCATCAATTTCTTTCTTATATAGCTATGTGTGTGTGTGTGTGTGTGTGTGTGTGTGTATATATCTCTGTCACTATATATAAAACTATAACTATGTATGACTGCAACTATGTCTATAGCTATATAGATGCACATATCCTATTGGCTTTATTTCTCCCGAGACCCCTAATACAGTGATACTCTCTGCATATCTCATTTTCTTCTTACAAGCATATTCAAGATCATCTCTGGTCTCCCCCATGGCAGAGCTAATACTCAAATCCAAGTCTGTCTTCAATACATTTCTGCTCATCAAAATGCACTTCTTAGAGCCTCAGCAAGGGCTTTTGAACAACTGAAACTGAAATCACTGGCTTCTCAGTGTGAAAATTCTAATGGAAACTAACAGGGCACGTGGTGGAGAATCAAGTGTCTGGGCTGACTGCCTCGCTGGTCTGTGCTCTACAAAACCCAGCTGGCCTTCAGGGCTGAGGAAGCACTGTCTAGGATCCTCGCCAGCTCAGGTTGGCTGGAATCAGTGTGACCTGATCCCTCTGAATCCTCAGTTATGCTGGAAGAGGGGTGATGTTTCTTTCCATCCCAGGTGCCTGCAAGTTCAGCTGGGGAGTCCATTATCCCAGCAACAGCCTGCCAAAGAGATGCTCTGCTTTTTCTGTGCCTTCTCATCACTTCCTGGCATCACCCCCCACCTATTCCTGCCCTTCTCGATCTAAATGTGGGGCTTGGAAAGCACAGGGAGGAAGGAAGTGGATTCAGTGCACTTGAAACAGGAGAGGGGCCGCAGTGCTGAGGGAGGACAGAGCTCTTCCTTCCTAATCTTCCCTGCTTTGGCCCAAGCAGCAGAAGCCTGTGATAGGACTTCTTAGGATTCCTTCTGCCTTTTGGCAGTGTGAGTTGCAGGATGGCAAACTCAGAGCCGAGTTTTCCAGTTGCCTCGGGCAGCAACGTCTTACATGCCTGAGCTCTCCACTTCTTGAAGTTGGGCCAACTGCTTGGCAGCCAGTGGCTGAGCAATGTGGTGGTGCCAGTGGGTGTATGGGAAGCACGAACCCACCACCCCAGCTGGCTTTCTGCTCACTTGGGCCTGAAAAGAAAGAAGGGGGAAGGCACGGACCATGGGGTTCTTCTCCAATGTCTCCTTTCAAGGGAGCTTAGGATGTACCTGTTTATAAATGAGATTGATCTTTGAAATATTCAGTGTACTGAAAGTTGTATATCCCAGGGAGTATAAACATGTCAAGGCCTGGGGACCTCCCTGGTGGTGCAGGGAGGGGGTCAAGTCTCAGGACTATGATGCTATCCACAGCCACTGCTGCATGAGTTCGATCCCCGGCCAGGCAGGTGACCCACATGGTGCAGCAGACCTCTCCTGTCTCCCTGCTGCTCCCCTCAGCAGTGTATTTCAGTAGATCTGCCTGTTTTGCTCCCAACTCTGTCTCTGGTGAATCCTCTCATCCCTTGCCCTTCACCTCTGGCCTACACTGCAGTTCTTATTTGCATGAATAAATGAAATAAATCTTAAAAAAAAATATACCAAGCCCCATCCACCACTCACCTTGACTACATGAGCTTTCTGAATCTCTGCTGGAGGCACCTCTTCTCTTTGCCTCATGGCTCTCAGCAGCCAGAGTAGAAGCCCAGACATGGGTCACTGAGAGGAAATTAAGATGACCCCCTTCCAACATGTCCGCAGCTGCCCCTGGGCAGATGTCATCACTTTTGAGATGGGACTGGATAACAAAGCAAAGCCTGACTCTAAGGTTTTGATGACTCTAAGGTGAGAAAAGAGATGTGATTAAAATGAAATGTTCAGAGAGTTTGAGCAAAAAGAATGGGAAATGTGCACTGGACAAATGCGGACACCGGACAAATGCAAGTTGAGATACAAGCACGAATCCTCATCTTGTGTCAAATGAAAGCCCAGGCGAAGAGCACCAGGGGAAACAAAGACAGTTACTTGACAACTTTAAAGAAAATCCCACTGAAGATCTAGCAAATAAGTCCCATAGTCACACACCCAGGGAGATGTGTTTTATTCTATTTATTTATTTATTTATTAAGATTTATTTATTTATTTATTTATTTATACAAGCACTGGGTACAGTCAGAAGCGCGGGAGGGTGAGAGAATTCACCAGAGCCAGAGCGGGGAGCAGAGCAGGCAGAAGGACCGAAGTACACTGCTGAGAGGAGCAGCGGGCGTGGCAGGAGAGGTCTGCGCGACATGTGGGCCCCTCCCTGGTGGCCGGGGATCGAACCGGCACTGCAGAGGCTGCGGGCAGCCTCGCAACCCAGCGCTCAACCGCTGCGCCATCAGGGAGGCCCAAGGAGACGTGTTTTTAACTCAGTAATTTGGTGGAAAGAAACAGAAATTATTGGAAGACTAAAAAAAAAAAAAAATCAGATGTTTTCAAACAAAAAACTCCATATTTCTCACTCCCCTTGTAAAATCAGAAACTCTGGCAATCCTGGGCCTGAATTTCATGCCACATCCACTGATGAGGCAGGGCTTGGTGGGTGAACACAACCCAGCTCACCAGCCTAGTAAATCCACACCAAAGAAAGCTTTGCCAACACACGCAATAATCAAACTCCAGAATGACAAAGATGCAGAAAAAATCCTGAAAGTAGCAAGAAAAATCTACCCCTTACTGTAATTTGGAAATGGTTAATTATTGGAAGACACAGAAGCCCACAGGAAACGGGAGGATATTTCCTCTGTGCTGAGAGGACTGACAATTCCACAGTCAGTGAAAAATACCCTCCAGGAGTGAAAGTGAAGGCCAGACATTCTCAGGTGAAGGAAAATGGGGAGAATTTGTCACCAGCAGACCTTGCATAAAGAAAGAGGCAGAGTGGTTTAAAAACATATGGTCCAAAATATGAAGAAAAGAAAAATCTAGTTCTTTGGAAAGATGAATTGACTAATCTCCCTCAAGATTTACAGGCAAAAAAGAATGAGCTAAAAACCACCAATTTAAACAGGAGCTATCGCTGCAGACTCTGAAGATATCAATAATAAGAGAATACGACAAACTCTCCCGACACATGTTAGATAACTTTGGTGATCAGACCGATTCCTCAAAAGGCACACATTGCCAAAACCTAGAAATCGATCCTCCGAATAGCCTTATAACTATTAGAGACATTGAATTTGTAATTTAAAAACTTCATAAAAAGAAATCTATCCTAGATGACTGTGCTAGAGATTAGTACCAAATGTCTGAGAAAGAGTTAACACCAATTTTAGACAAGCTCTTCCAGGAAAGTACAAAAGGAAACACTTCAGATTTTAAAAATTCTGAGCTGCTTTATCAGCTTTCTTTTATGAACCCATGACACTGAAACTTGACTAAGACATCGCAAGAAAGGAAAAACATCTCTTTTGCAAACAGCTGTCAAAAATTTAAACAAAACATTAGCAAATCAAATCCAGTGGTACATAAGGATAATATAGCATGCATGTCTGGATCCAGGAATGCAAATTTGTTTTAACATTTGGTAATTTAATACTGTAATTCACCATATTAACAGAAGAAAGAATAAAACCCATCTGGCCAACTGAATTGATGCAGAATAAACATATGATAGCCTTTAATACCTAATTCGTGATGATACTGCTTTATAAACTATGGCAAAAAATTCCACTTTAATCCAATAAAGGTTATTTACAAGGAATTTATAGCAAGAATCCTACCTAATGGTGAGTTATTGCAAGTTCTCTTTGGCTTTCAGGAATGGGACAAGAAGGCTTACTATTACCACTTCTGCTCAATCTGAATCATTATTATCTGAAGGCACCATGTATGCATACAATTTATAAGTATGCAGAAAATGAAAAAGGAATCTGTAAGTAGACAATTTTAAGGAGCAAGTTTAGTGGCTATAAGACCAGTATAGAAAAAAACAACTGAATTTCCACAATTTTCAACAGACAATTGGGAAGCAAAAGCAAAATAAAATGAATGGTATCTTCCATGCTAGCATCAGAAATGTGAAAACATCTAGGAATTATATCTAACCAAGTGTTTACTATCTACATAGAAGGGTGAGAAAACACCACTCCATGGGGTTCCCCGCTGTGCCATGATGCATGATCAAAAACCTGGGTCCTCAAACAGGGATGCTCTGGTTAAGAAACAAAATCTATTTTTCTAAGTGCAAACTTTTTCAACCTGGGTTCTGTGGATGCACTGACTCCCTACAGGAAATTGTTTTCTCCATCCTCCCAAGGGCAGCAGAGTGAGAACTATCCCAAAGGCAAAGTGGGCGAGGTTAATTCACTACCAGCAGCAGATGCCTTAGGGCATCAAGCCTCCCTCCCCCAGCCCAACCCCTATCCTGGGTTGAGAAGGGCTATGAAATTAATCTCTCCTGGAAAAGTGGAGGGCGGTGGAGGGTGGGGATTGAGGACTGATATCCTACCCCACCCCCCAGGTTACCCTTTGACCTTCTCAACTTGAGCATAATTTCCAGATAGTAGAGAGTGAATTTGCACATCCGAGAAATGACCGAGCTATCAAATGTCATTGTGCACAGATGAGCGTCCTCTCTCCTTCTTTCTCAGCCTACACCCTTGGAGACATGGGCTGTGCATGGATTTCCTTTTCTCAGTTCTTCAGTGCTTACTTCCACCCCTGGGTTCTGTTTCTTATTTAGACATTACACTGAAGACATGTTGGAGCCACTTAAGCTTCCAGGGACCATATTGCTGGAGGAAACTTCAAGTCTTTCTCTTGACCTGTAAGAGCCTAGTAAGCAAAGCTCATCTGGTGCGGCAGCGGAAGTAGCTTGTGGAGCTGATTTTGCAGCCCATTGCCTGCCTCTGGGCATTTCTGCGCTCTGAGGGATTGTATTTCCTTTTCCTTCATCTCACCCTTCTTAGTTCCACCACTTAGGTCAATAACAGCCAATGTCACTGGGGACCAGGTTAGAGACCTAACCTATCCTTGCCATGCCTTCTGCATGGCCCATCAGTGTGACCCTAAAACCCTACAATGTCGGTCACAGAGTCTAATCCAGTGGTAACTGTGGTTGTACAAGTCTCCACAGTGGGGTCTTGGGGCAAGTTAGCTTTGACCGATCTGGGCAGATTGACAAAGTACAGGAAGCCTCAAGGAGGAGGCCAGGCTTCTGGGCACACAGAGGGAGGAGTTTCCTTGCTCCAGAGGGTGACCGAGTTGATATAAGACTCCTTCAGCACAATAATCGTGGGCATGCTTGGGAAAGATGGTCCTGAACCACAAACCCAAGAAAGAAGAAGCCATTGTTTGCATGGTGTTCTGGATGATGTTGCCTGTGGATGTTTACTGTGGATGTTGCCCCCCACCCCATCAATCCCTAGGAAGAGCAGGATGTCCATCTGTGTCGCTGTCCTCACGTGTGAACTTCAGTTCCTTCCCCCAAAGAGCCTAACTCACTTCTAAGAGGCTTATGTACCATTAAATACTGTATATTTAATGTCCAGGCTTATGTACCTGGACATTAAATATACAGTAGAAGGTTGACCATGATTCACTCCATTTATAATCCTTTTAATTTGATGGCCAAGGTTTATTTGTAGAACAGGGATAATGGTTTCAGGAAGAGCACTGTCTCATCTATGTGCAAAGAAAGACACTTGCTTGTCTCTGGCATTTGTAGAATCAACAATTGACTTTTATCTTATTTTTGTCCAGATCATTTAATAAATATTTATTGAGTACTCACTAGAGCTCTGGGGAATAAGAAGATAAATAAGACATGAGCCTTACCCTCAAGGAACACTCAGTATAACTTAAAAGACACAATCAAATAGTCACAATGTCATATGGGAGGGTTTATGAAAGAAACGAGACAGAAGCTATGAAGTCTGCTTATAGATCGGGACATTGTTGTGTCTCTGAATGCAGAGATGCTTGAGCTGAGTCTGTAAGATTAGTGGAGGGAACAGGATGCCGCAAGGATGATGAGAAAGACAAGATGTATTGAGGAACTGAAGTAACTGGATAAGGCCAGGCAATAAAAATATTTGAGAGTTTGGGGCCTCCCCGGTGGTGCAGCGGTTGAGCGCTGGGCTGCAAAGCTGCCCGCAGCCTCTGCAGTGCAGGTTCCATCCCTGGCCACCGGGTGAGGGTCCCACATGGCATGCAGAACCCTCCTGCCGTGCCCGCTGCTCCCCTCAGCGGTGTGTTTCGTCAGTCTGCCTGTTCTGTTCCCCGCTCCAGCTCTGGTGAGTTCTCTCACCCTCCCGCGCTTCTGACTGTACCCAGTGCATGTATAAATAAATAAATAAATCTTAAAAAAAAATTGAGAGTGTGAGGGGGGGTAGATATTGCATGCACGTGTGTGTTGGCGTGGGGGGAGTCGGTCAGGGTGAGTGTGGATACTGAAGCAGGAAAGATATGCAAAAAGCCCTTTGAACCATGTTTGAGAATATGGACTTTCCCCATTAAAGCATGGCTTTAAGGACGGAAGTGATAGAATGAGATTTGCAATGTGGAGAACTGGAAGCTAAGAGTTTATGAATTAAGATAAAGATGTGAAAGTGAATCTAATGGAACTTAATTTGGGGTTCAGTTGACTCTACGAGACATTCCTGAACTTGAGGAAGGGCTCTTAGGCTAATTTGCAGGTTGAAAGCATGTGTGATGGGATTAAGTTGGGAAAGACAGAAGGAGAAACAGAGTTAGGGTGAGCAAAGGCACAAGAGAGAGAATTCACAGCTTGGGCTGTGGCAGAAGATGAAATTTCTTCTCCAGTAAAGTTTGGGGTCTTCTTATTTAGGTTCGGGCCTTCTTATCCGGTCCAATTATTTCTGATTGTAATTTATTCCATTCAAAATGACATCATTTTATTGCTGGCTTACTTGCCTCTGTTCTGGCTACTCGCTCACTCTAGTTTCTGATACTTATTTGCTCCACAAATGGGCACTCAATAAACTTGTCTTGAGAAACTGGTAGTGTCACTTCTCGATTAATCACTCTAATGTTGTAAAGTGAAAGTGTCAATTTTCCAGACTAGTAAATAAACACACACACACACACATGCACACACAATCAGACTTTGAAATCACCTATCCATTAATTTCAACAAATATTCAATGAGTACAAGAAACTGTTACTGTAGATGATTAGAAAACATTAGTTTTAACATACTTATGGGGCAGATGCTAAAAATGTAAACAAATGAAAAATAAATACTCTGCTTTTAGATAGTGGTAAGAACTTGAAGAATAAATCAGGTAGTAGGTCAAACAAAAGGGATGTGTGTTCCAGGTAAGGGATAAGAGATGAGAAGCGGCTGTTCTTGCAGAGATTTGGGGAAAGAGCAGGCATGTTGGTTGTCCAAGGGTCAGCTGAAGGAGCAGAACAGGAACATGGTAAACAAGAGAGAGGGAGCAGAAGAAGGGGCTGGAGCTGGGTGTGTTCCTCTTTTAGGTCAGGAGAAGGAGCTTGGCTTTCACATGGAGAGTGGAGCATGGTCCATGTGGATTCAAATAGGGGGGATGTGTAACGTCATGTCGACCTAGGGAGGCCCATTCCAGTTACTGGACAGACAAGGCCAAGAGCTGAGCCAGGGAGATAGCTGGGTGGACAGCTGGTTGGATGGAGTGACTCCCATTTGGATGTTTCCATTTAGAAAAATATAAAGTGGTGTCATCAATGGCAAGAGCATTTTGCATACACCTGAGATCAAGGCAAGCTGTGATATTTCAAACTAGAGTAATTATAAGAGTGAAAGGCAGCAGCCATCAAACCTGTTCCAGGTGCTGTTATTCTCCTCGATAGCCCTGCTAGGTAGGTTTGGGCAGTTGAGTAGCTTCTCCAACTACTTTCCCAATTGGTGGCACCCCCAGAACTAGACCCCAGTCTCCCTGTTGTTGAAGCTGAGCCCCTTGGGTCTGTCGAATTTCTAAGCAACATTTAGGATTTTTTTTTTAATTGCTACATTCGTTAATGGTAGAATCTCTTTCAACAATGTATTTCCACTTTTTGAGCAAAGAGCAGGTTTGTTTCCATCATCACTCCAATTTGCTCACCACCAACACAGACACCCTTGATTCTAAAACCCAGCGGATAAACACAAGGGTTTAGTTTGAGTGGGAACACATGTGACTGCAACTTATGCTGATAATAGGACTCCGTTTTGGAATCTACAAGACCCTGAGGGCTCTGGTTAGAGAGACGTAATTATTGAATATGTCTGTACTTCAAATAAGAGAACAGATGCACAGAACGGTGGCCAGGGTCAACTTAGGAAAAGGGAAGGTTTTTTTTTTTTTTAAAAAGATTTATTTATTTATGCATACAAGAACTAGAGGTGCAGGGGGTGAAAGGATTCATCAGAGATAGAGTGGGGAGCAGAACAGGCAGACCCACTGAAATACACTGCTGAGGGGAGCAGCGGGTGAGACGGGAGAGGTCTGCTGTGCCAAGTGGGTAACTCCCTGGCTGGGGATCGAACTCATGCCATGGTGGTGATTGTGCTGAGACTTAACCCCTTTGCCACCAGGGAGTTCCAAAGGGAAGGTGTTTTGCAACCATCCCAGACCAGGTAGGCTCACTATTGGTTCTAGCAATTTGAAAGAGAATTTTGGAGTCCTTGGCATCATTTTCACAGGGTTTAATGGTGAGCAGGGGAAAGGAGCCAGCAGGGAGACAACTTGAGGCCCCTTCCCCAGAGTGATCCCACCCTTTTATCCCCTCCCTCCTAGGCTCAGGTGTGCACACTTGCACATGCATACACACCCATGCTCAGGCATCCTTCATCAGGCACGTGTGCTCCACACCCATGTGCCTTTTATATTAACGAGACCAAGGCCGCATGTGATAGCCACAGAGGCCGATGGCATAAAACGCCTGATCAACTTCATTGCCCCTACAGAAGGTCACTGAGCTGTGGATTCCATTCAGACACCTGCCCCCTCCCTCCTTTGAAGACCGCACCAGCCTCGAAGGTGAGACTAGGAACCCTAGTAAAACCATCTTTTTCAGGATTCCTTAGTGACGTCAATCCATGGTTGGCTGCAAAGGCAGATGGTCAACCAGCCAGCACGGCCGGCCTGCAACAGCCTTGGCTTGCAAAGGCCATCCAAGAAATGTTGACATCAGGTTTTCTCTCTTCCTTTTCAGGATTGTTAACGCTTGACCTTATCCACATAGAGTTTTCAAGGAAATGAACAAGGACCACAAACATAACACTGTGCTCTTGTGTGAGTTGCTCAGCCCCATGAACCCTCCATGTTTTCTCCATTTTAATTGGGGGAAATGATTACACCCTCTCAAAGAGTTTTTAAGAAGATTTGATGAGAAAAATCTATCTAAGGGCTTTGGCCCAGTGCCTGGAACACCGCAAAACCTTGATCTGTGATGAACTTTTATGGGGTTTCCTTGAAAAAGATCTTTATTAATTAGTTACCAATCTTTATCAACTGACCCAGTACCTTTTACAAAATATCTTGTTGGCTTGATTTCATTTTCAAACTTTTAAATCTCTCTTTAAGGACATTTGAATACAGAGCATGGTTAAGAAACAAGACTAGGATCGCAGCTACATTATCACCATGTTCTAATAAACCGATCACAGGGCACTGGTGTTATGAGGACGAACCAGGTCGATGAGCAAAGGACCAGGGCACTAAATCTGGCCAAGGGCTGCTGCCAGCTGATAGAAACAGCTGTGAATATGCATGGAAGCCCTGGTGAATAGGAAAAGCTCGAGACTAAGAGAAAAGGCGGATGCCTTGCTGGTTGAAGCTCGGCTCCTGTTCTGTTTCTTCACATGCAAGGCAGACATTTAAAAAGTAATGGCACCTCCACCTTTTCTTGCCAAGTATTATGAAGATTAAGCCTCTCCATGCTGTGAAATGTTTTGTGGTCTGTGGTGAGGCACAGGGACTCATGCTAGGGTACTGTCTTGACCAGCAGAGGATTAACCAAGGGGTTCACTGAGCAGGCACAGATAGAGGGTGCTTCACCAGGCTGCAGCAGCTGGCATCCTGGGGTCCGGCTGAGTCACCCCGCAAGCATGAACACCAAAGCAGGTAGCAGGCATGCCGCACTCTTGCCTCCAGTGCTTACAACCCCAAAACTTGAAAAGAAAGAAAACCTAGAACAATGAGCAGGGCCCGTTCTTCTGTGGCAGAATGTAGCAAGACAAAAGGCAAGGCAACCTTCCACCAGTGTGGGGCCCTCCTGCTCTCCTACCCTAGGGGCTTTCCTAGTCACTGGGGGGTTTCGGGGACTACCCAACTGCTGGTTTAATTAGAGCACCATCCAGCCTACCAAAGAGATGGGAGCCCCGAGAAAGGACACATGCAAAAGTGATTTTTGCGTGTGCTGGTGGTGATGGCAAGCTGTGTGCACCGGGCATGTAGGCTAAGTCTTGGTGCAAATTTTACGCTCCCTCTTTGCTGAGTCATGGTGTTGTCGTGCATTCCAGGGGAAAAACGCTGGTCTCTTATGAGTAGAGCTAGGACGCCACCTTGAGGTGAATAGGAGTACTGCACCCCTACTGGGGCGATCAGTTCTGAGATGGGGTGAAAGGGACCAGTTGGGTTCCCCTTTGCAACTAAGCAGAACAGCAAGGCCTGGGTTACTTCGATGACATCTGAATTATTTTAATGAGAGATAGTGGATCCATTAGGGTTCTCCAGAAAAATAGAACCAGCAGAGTAAGTATGTATGCCATTAAGAGATTTATTTTCAGGAAGGGTAAGCCACAGGACTTGGGGGATCGCTGGGGTGCATGGCAATGTTGGGTCAGTGTCTGAGATTTGGATGGGATCCTCGGATAAAAAGAAAGGCGGGAGGAGGAGCTGGTCCTCTGAAGTTGACCTTTTCGAGGGTTCAATGAGAACTAGTTAGGGGCCCCTCTGAAAGACTCTTGGAATTAACAGAACATGCAGGAAATCTTTTCCCCAGAAGCCTGGGCCAAGGGAAGATTTAGAGCCACAACAATGTTGTGGTGTCATTCAAGAAGTTTAAAATCTAAGCCCCCACCCCTGCCCAGCAGGAAGTTTGAGAGGCTTGAATAGATAAAAGAATTGATAAGGTTGCTATGGGAACCAGGCCTTGAACACAGCTCACTTTGACCCTAAAAGCAGAAGCAGGGCCAGGACACATCTGTGTCAAAGGTCAGCGCCCAAGACCAGACATTCCCCCACTAACCAGCCCCAACGGACCCCCCAGCCCTGAAAAGCCCAAGCAAACAGGTTATAAGAAGGAGCCCCAAACCCTCCTTCGCCAAGCCGACCTCTCCTGTCCTGCCTGCTGCTCTCTCCGCTGTGCATTTCACTAAGGTTCCCTGTCCTGGTCTCCGCCCTGGCTCTGGTGAATCCTTTCTATCCCCTCCCCCCACCCATGCCTCCAGCCTCACCCCAGTCTTCTCCCCAGGACAATCATGAGGTTTGTCATTGAGAGTAAAGAATTATACTCCATCCATTTGATAATTAATGTCTTAAGAATTTCTGAAGTTCTAACCTTCCTTTTTTTTTTTGCCTTTGACTCCAGCTTTCCCTGCTCACTACAGAAAGAGGCTACTTGGGATTGACACAAATTACCCTGCTCATTTTTTTTTTTTTTTTATCCAGATAAGGACTGCGCAGAACTAGAGTTCTCTCCCTCCATAGGCAGTGCCGACAATGGGTAAGGTTATAAGTCTGAAGGAGAATGATGGAGGACAGGAATGAAAAAGAAAACCAACTGGAAAGGAGGCCACAGACCAGAAACCTGGCTCATGCAGCAGGTGGGGGTAGAAAGGATTAGCATAACCGTCAACACAGTGATGGAAACTAGGACCCTCAGGCGCAGACAGAATCGAAGATGAAGATCCGAAGATCCTTAGGACACTAAGATCCTTAAGCACAGACGCCTAGATTACAAAGCATAACATGCAAGCACGTATCCAAGGGCACATCCAAGGGTAAAGATATGGAGATTGAGCCCATTGTCGAATCTCCAGTCCCTTTCAGATTCTGCATAATTATGCAAAATCAGCAACTAACCGAAGGCTCACAAGGGGTGACCCCTCCCAAACAGAAGAAGACTCTGTCAGTGTGGTCTCTGCCCCGGCTGGGGCAGCCCTCCCACTGCCCACCTGTGATGATGCAGGGGTTTCTTCTCACCAACTCTCTCCTGAAGGGCAGCAGCTTCCTGCCTGCCCGTGACCTGCACCTGCCTGGACTTCTCCTCACTGACCTCCCTCAGTGGAGGCTGCTCCCCTCAAGGCCACCCGCCTGCAACCATGCAGGTCTCTCTCAGCAAACCTGTCCCTTCTGGGGCAGCTCTTCCTGCCCTCTTGTGTCTATGCCAGTGTCCTTCATCCTTCTGTCCCTTGTCCTAATAAACCTGCTCTTTGCATGTATCTCCTGTCTCTGTCTCGTGGAGAAACTCTCCTGGGGAACTCGGTGCGTGTCGCTGAAAGGGGAGCTCTGGGGAAACCTTTCCCAGAGTGAGCCCAAGGGCCCTGCTCTCCAAACTCACAGACTCCAATAAACGACAACAGAAAACGCCGGTTGAAAAGACTCTGGTGACCCCATAAAATATTGCTGAATAACTGAGGCAGGGCCTTCCGGAAAGGCCAAAATTCCAAGAGAAATGAAATGGCAAATTTACTTGGGGGAATCCTGTCCCAGAGGATCCCCTCTGCTTTCTATTCTTGGGTTTTTTCCAGAATCCTAAAAGTGACCAGTGTCTCTGTAAGGGGCAGGACAGGCCACTGAGCAGGTTTTCTGATCCAGCAGACGGGGTAAAGGAGGAGAGAGACCTGGAGCCCTTGGTGGCTTTTGCAGGCTTTTATTGGGATTTACCAGGTACAAGGCAGGCAGGGGTGCTGGGGGGCCAGGAGGCTGGCAGGCCTCCCAGCCCCCAGCAAGTCTTCACTCTATCTGGGCTCTCCGGCCTTCTCTGGTGGTCTCTGCTTCTCTCCTGGCTCTGCTTCTTTCTTGGCTGCTGCTTCTGCTTCTCTACTCCTGCTGGCGTCCCCATGACGCCGCCCTTAAAAGCCCAGTCTCAGCCCAGGTGTACCCACCTACATATGCCCACACCCTACTCCAAGCACCCGCCATCAGGCATGCATTCGGGACCGCAGGGTTCCGTCATCAGTCCTAATGGCGGGAGGGCAGAAAAGCCTGATACTTTCTACCTTACCCTACAGCCTCCAAGCACTGCTTACTTGGGTCTACCTCCTTGGGGTCTGTTCTCTTTACCTAGTAACAGCTAGATGAAGAAAAATGAGAATAAGGACAGCGAGGACATCATCCGTCAGCACATTTACCTTGGAGAAGATGCATGGAGTCCCTGGAGACACGTCAGACTCATGAGCTGAGCAGGGACTCCTTTGGGAGGGTGTCTTAAATACACGCGGCCAAGGCTGACCGAGTACAGGTGGCAACGCGTCTTCCTCTTTGTAGAAAGTCCAACATTGTGGGTCTGCTACTCCTAGGCAGCCTGTTCGGCCGCCATTTTGTCACTTAAACAAGGTCAAAATGGCCCAGCCAGTTAGGAACCGGAGCCCAAACCCTTAAGCCCTTCAAATCAAACGAGCACAAAGCTGGATCACACTGGGAAGGTTTTGCATCACAAGGTATGTCCAGAACGTCTGGGGGCGCTGAGGACCCATGCATAACATGTGCATCAGGAGGTATGTCCGGAACGCCCAGGGGGCTGAGGAACGATGCATAACACTTACTCCCCACTTATACATCACGAGGTATAACCGGGAATGCCCGGGGGCGTCGAGGACCGATGTATGACAAGGGACCCCAGAAGATGATCAGTGGAGCACCTTGTTGATAAGATTAGAACCATGGCTGGGGATTAAGGTGTATCATCAAGTACATTAGAAGTGCCTGGAGGGCAGACTCACAATCCCTAATCTTCTACACCCTTCCCCTCTCTTTAAACTCCTTAATCTCCTTACAACCAATTACGTGTGTGAATAAAAGGGCCAGGATCTTGCTCTTCAGCAGCATCCTGCATTGTGCAGCCTGCTCCACGACTCCCGTTTGTCAGTGTGGTGTTGTCCCGATGCAACACAACATGAAGGAAGCTTTAAGTTGTATTTTGGCCTTTTAACTTCTCGCCCTTGTCTGACCTAGACCTGCTAGAGGGTAATTAGCAATTTGTGATGGGCAATCACCTGGTCCTTCTGGTGAGCACCGTGGCACAAGTGTCAGTGGAACCTCCTTGACCCACAGCAGAGCAGAGAAGGGGTTGGGGAAATCCGGCCCAGCATCCTCGTCTGAAAATGAAGACTTGTATGAAATCATTATGGAAATGAGTCTCCCAATCAGAACTATCCCTCACCTGGATGGTCCTTTGGGTTGAGCTTCTGGGTAGGAAGGGGATGGGATTTGTTTTCCCAACAGCCTGACTGTCTCCGTGTAGGGTAAGGTAAAAAATCAGGCTTTTCTGCCCTCCCGCCATCAGGATAGATGAGGGAACCCTGTGATCCTGAATGCATGCCTGATGGAGGCACCTGCAGTGGGTACACCTGTGCTAAGATTGTGCTTTTAAGGGCGGTGTCACGGGGACGCCAGTAGAAGCTGAAAGAGAAGAAGCCTGAAGCAGAGAATGCCAGAGAGCCCAGATAGAGTGAAGATTTGCTGGGGGCTGGTAGGACTGCACCCCTGCCTGCCACGTACCCGCTGAACCCCAATAAAAACCTGCAAAACCACTGAGGACTCTGATTCCTCCTTTACCCGGTCCGCATGGGATCAGAAAACCTGCCCTGTGGCCTGTTCCTGACCTTATACTCCGTCTCGGAGGCACCACATGGCTGTTAGAATAGGTTTTCAGGACTCGGTACTAAATCCTTTTCACGCTTAAAGTAGCAAAATAAAGAGAACCCAATCCTTGCAGAGGAATTCTCTGTGGAAGATGAAGGTCAAGTGGAAGGAAGTAGAAATGGGGCCAGTTTAAGATGAACTACTCTTGAGGTGCAAAGAAAACCGCATTTGTCCAGGAAGATTGCTTAGCCCTGGAGGAGTGTCAAAGAAACTAATCTGCAAATCTGCAGACATTGATTACAATGCACATAATCCTCCCCACCCAAACACTTCAGGGAACACACTGTTCTAGGCCAGCAACCCAGACATTAAAAACCAGCAGACACCCCCCCCCCCCATATGCAGTATGGGAACCAAAGAGGTTCTGTAACAGGGGGATGCCCAGGAAAAGGGGAGGTTCTAGGTTCCCTGCTCCATCGGAAGGGGGGTAGAGCTGAGCAGGGAGAAGCTGCAGAGGAGCCTGGGGAGGGAAGGAGCAGGATGGGGAGCCAGAAGGAGACCTGCAGGAGGCACATGGAGCCGAGAGACACATGAAGAAGCTGCGCTTGCTTCTTGGTCCTGGGCTGGGTGACACAGACGTGGGTGAGAGACCTGGGGGTGGGGGGTTAACATGGCAGCTTTTTTTTTTTTTTTAATCTTGGTTTTGATTTTGCTCTTTTCCTTCCAGACTTGCCTGTCTAGTTCTGACCCTTTTCTATGGGTCCCCACTGGAAGGTGCATTAGACTTGGGCAGCTTTTGGGCCTTGATTTGGGCCAGTCCCGTTTGGCTGGACTTTTACCCACGAGGGGACGGGTAACTGTGGGTGCTTGATTTAGAAACTAGATTCTTTGTCTTTTCTGTACTGTTCACTAATTGTGTTAAAATTCCCTTCCATTAGAGGTCTTCTATGTTTCGTCTTGATGCTGCGCATGGCAGAACCTATTTAGAGCCGGCAGGTTTGGGGGTTCTCGGGTGCCCCTCACCCTGCCCTGAAACAGTTCCTTAAGAATTTAAGATCTAGAAAAGACAGCAAAAAGAACATGTCATAAACTCTTAAGGCTGGGGGCCCTTGACAAGCCACCTCTGTCCACGCAGTCTTATTTTACAGTGAAGATATAGAGATCCAATCCTTTCTGCAAGGGTGGTATGTGGAGCAAGAATCGAGGGACATGTAGAGGAGCCAGAATATTACAATATGCACGTGAAGATCCAGCTTTTCCATTATGCTTCATTTGGTCAATCCACTGGCTTAACTGGCCTAGGGGGAAGCTGATTTGTTGTTGTCATAACTCCAGGCTGTGCTGTCATTTCCTGGAACTCAGTTACATGGGCAAAGCTTAGCGGGATGATGTAGCAGATTCTCAGCCACTCAAGGACCTACGCTGTCCATGGTTTCATTGTCACGTAGCAGCCACGCATGTTTGGGGGTAAGGATTTCTCCTGATTTGGGGGAAATCATCATCATCATCATTAACAACAAAACCCTCACACCCCTGCTTGTTTTATGAGCAAAGTTGTGTGTTGTTTCCTGGTGGAAGCTGCTGGCCCCCAATTTTCTTAGCTGCCTTTTTGTAAGGATTCCTTGGCCCATGAGGTTTGAAAATTTTGATGTTAAGCAGACTTGGTCTGTGAAACATTTTCCTTTATCCCCCAATTTTTCAGATCCTTCATAAATTTATGTCCATTGCAAATCTCCTGGAAGGCAGAAAGAATCCAGAGTATCTGTCCAGTTTTTTGAGTATAGAGACTCCCTTTATGCCGAGCACCTTGAGAGATTCGTGTCCCAGGGAACACACTTTGGGAAATATTGTATTACTTCAATTTGTACCTTTAGAATAATTTTTCCTGGTAGCCATCTATACCTAGAAAAAATACCTACAAATAAGGTATTTGTATAAATTTTGTCAGGCAGTAAATTGACATAGTCCACAGATCCACCTTATGATAAATCAGGCCCATATATAAACCTATAAATGAATATGGTTTCATAAAATGCTCCTTCTAAGAACATCTATATTGATGTGTTTCATAGAGAATAACTAATTCAAACTGCTATTTCCCTGTTATTTTTTGAGTTGTTTTTTTCTGAAAAAAGTCTTAGTTATATGCATGAAGCCACTATGAAAACAGTATGAAAATTTCTCAAAAAATTAAAAATAGAACTATCATATGATCCAGCAATTTCACTTTTGGGCATTTCCCCAAAGAAAATGAGGACACTAATTTAAGAAGATCTAGACACCCCTATGTCCATAAAAGCATTATTTATAATAGCCATACATGAAAACAACCTGTGTCCTTTGATGTATGAATGGATGAAGGTAGGAATACCACTCAGCCATGAAAAAGAATGTAATATTTCCATTTTTGACAAGATGGATGGACCTTAAGAGTATAATGCTAAGTAAAAGAAGTCATATACACAGAGAGATATGATTTCAACTTCATGTGGAGTCTTAAAAAACAAAGCAAACCAAACCAAAATCACAGAGACAGAAAACAGATTGGTGGTGACTGGAGGAGAGGTGATTTTTGGGGGGAGGTGAGAAAAATGGGTGAAGGGGATCAAGAGATATAACTTGCAGTTACAAAATAAATAAGTCAAGGAGAGCATGGGAAATGTAATCAATAATACTGCATCACACAATTGAAAGTTGCTGAGAAAAGATGATAAATAGACTGACGTGATTATCATGTTACAATGTATGCAAATGGCACATAATTATGCAGAACACTTGAAACTAAAACAGTGTTATGTGTCAATTATAGGTCAGCTTTAAAAAACATAAGACATTGGGCCTCTCTGGTGCTGCAGGAGGTTGAGCGCAGCGCTGCGAAGCTGTCCACAGCCTCTGCAGTGCTGGTTCAATCCCTGCCGGCAGTGGAGATACCCACATGGCACGGCAAACCTCTCCTGCCGGACCCGCTGCTCCCTTCAGCAGTGTATTTCGTCAGTCTGCCTGTTCTGTTCCCCACTCTGTCTCTGGTGAATTCTCTCACCCTCCCGTGACTCTGGCCTGTACCCCAGCTCTTATATGCATAAATAAATAAATCTTTAACAAAAAAGAGAAAATTTGTTATTTGGGGGACTCTTTAGCCGGGGTTCATTTTTCCTTGCTGCTTCTTTTCACACAGATATTGTTTTAGACTAAGATGTATGTCTAGGGAAGAACAGGAGGGTGACACATGATCAAAGGACACGTATCTCCCTCCCTCCCCCACCAGATAAGCCTTCTTGTTTCTTTTATTTACCTTCCTTGTTTAACAACCTTGTTTTCTTTAAAAAGCAAGAACATTCCTAAGAAGATAATATGGAAAACACCAGCTATCAACAAAGCAAGCTGGCACCGACCCACATCTCCCCAGAAATCTCCAGACGCCTCCAGACCCTTGCCCCTCACCCCCCTTTTTTTACTCCCTTGTATAAACACCCCTGCCCTCTGCCAAAGAGCAGGACGGCGTCTTTCAGACACGAGTCTGCCGCCCTCCTCAGTTTGTCCACAAATTTAACAACTTTTCTTCTCCTCAAACTGTGTTCTTTTATTGACTGGAGGAAACTGAGGCAGGCGTTCGGGAACCAAGGTGGTCACTCAGTCTTCTTTTAGGCTCAGGGGAGATGGGTAGAACCTGTAGAAAGGGCGCCACGGGAAGGGGGTGGGGTGCCCAAAGCCTGTGAAAAGTGAAGGGTTTCTCTGGAAGGAACCCCTCCCTCGTACTGGGTCCCTGGCCATGTGATAAACAGATTGGGCCCTTCAGATTCTGGCTCCTGGTTTTCTTTCTTTCTTTCTTAGGCAGAAAAAAGTTTTGAGTTCAGTGACAACTGTTGCATTGGCAACACCGCACTGATAAAGAAACGGGAGTCATGGAGCAGGCTACATAATGCAGGATGCTGCTGAAGAGCAAGATCCTGGCCTTTTTATTGATACACAGCATGGGTTGTAAGGGGGAGGAGCAAGAGGAAAGGGGAAGGAGATCAGGGGAAGGAGATTAAAGAAAGGGGAAGAATGTAGAAGGTCAGGGATTGTGAGTCTGCCCTCCAGGCACTTCTCATCTGCTTGATGACTCCATATTGTCATTGAGAGCATGCCCTAATCCCCCGGCCATGGTTTCAATCTTATCAACAAGGCTTTCCACTGATCAGCTTTTGGGGGCCCTTGTTATACATTGGTCCTTGGCCCCCCGGGCATTCCGGTCATACCTCGTGATGCACAGCCTTCCCAGCGTGATCCAGCTTTGTGCTCTTGTTTGATCTGAAAGTCATTTTGCAGGCTTGGGTTCCTGTACCTAACTGACCAGGCCATTTTGACCTTGCTTAGGATTTAGAACTACAGGTGGCAAAATGGTGGCCGAACAGGCCACTTAGGAGTAGCAGACCCAGACCCACAACAACTACAAAACAAATGGCTTACACATCTGATGATGTGGGGAGCTAAGAGCATTTTAGAAGGGGGTACCTTTCCTCTTAGAATTCCAGTTCCCTTTCCAGAGATTTAACCCACTTCAATTTAGTGGTGGGGATCCCAGGGTCTAGTTCAAATGCAGTCCAAGCTGTCACCTCCCAAGGGCCCGGTGAGATTCTGGGAGACAGACTGGTCCTTTCCAGCTTCTCGGAGCTGACTTGGAGCCTCATTGATGTCCACATCTGACCAGCAGGTGGTGCAATCTGAAAACTTATTTCTGCCTCTTAGAGGCAACAAGGGGTGGCTGTTTTTCACATCAAGGTCAAAGGTCCAAAGCAGAACTGGAAGACGACCAAATATTGTAAAAGACTATAATTCATATCCTTCACATCCTGAAAACTCGCGTCTTTCTTTGGGAAAAACAGGCCAAAAAAATCTTGTATGTGCATTCTGGGAATTTTAGAGACGGTTTCCCATGTCCTTTTAGAGAAAGGTATGAACACAAAGCACTTTTATTGTTGCAAATAACAAGTCGGGGTAGGGATCCGGAGGAGGCCTTTTCATTCCATTTCTAGAAAGAAACAGCTTCATGATTCCGGCTCGATGACCTTTCACGTGGCCTTAGAGGAACAAAAACTTCTTGACTTCTACAATTGGACCATTTGACAATTTTTATTCTCATGGAATTTAAGAATTGGAAAGGATGTTCCAGAACATTTGGTCCACACTTTCCCCAGAACAGGAACTAATCTCGCTGCCAGAGGGGAGACATGCCATCTATTTGCAAAGCTCACGCTGGACAAAGGGATCACATTTGTCACTCGTCCTTAGACTCCCAGGTGACGTGGTTGTTTTGCTTGTGACCCCTCGATAATGCTAACCGGCTGACTTATTCACAATCTACTTTTTCAATGAGTGCTCATTCATGTCGAAGGCACGGACCTGTGGCCGTCTACATATCTCACCTAGAGAAATGTCTAAGTGAAGCAAGTCACAAGAAAGACAAATCTTAGATGATATTTAGAATATAGAGGAGCAAAGAGGCAGACAAAATCAACCAACAATAAACCCTAGAAATGTGACTGTGGAATTGGGGTGACAGGATGAGGAGGGGAGCGAGGAAGCACGGGGGGAGGGGTCCCCATGGACTCTGATGGAGGCCTGGGGGTGTCTTGGTGGAGGGCGTGGTGCAGGGATGGGCATCTAAGGGGAGGGTGACCCTGGGCCCGTGAATGAATCACAGCTAGTGCTGCAAACTGCTGTTACCTTGCTTAAAACACCTTTTGCTATTTTAAAATTACTTTTCTTGTTTTAGTTGCAAGGTTTTTAAAATACATATATTGAGGACTGGACCTTAGTCATGTTTGATTTGCAAACATTTTCTCCCATTCTGTGAATTATCTTTTTACTTACTTGATCGTCTCCTTTGACGCACAAACAATGGTAATTTTGAAGTCCAGTGGTAGCGTTTTCTGTTTGCCTGCACTTTTGGTGTAATATAAATAAATTAAAATCATTGCCTGATCCAAGGTCACTAAGATTTATACCTTGTTCCTTTTGGAGAATTTTATAGCTTTCACGTTTACATTTTTTTTAAAGATTTGTTTTTATTTATTTGTGCATACAAGAATGGGGGTATAGGTCAGCGGTGGGTGGGGTGGGGTGAGAGGATTCACCAGAGACAGAGTGGGGAGCAGAACAGGCGGATCTACTAAGATACACTGGGGGAGACAGGAGAGGTCCATTGTACCACGTGGGTCAGCTCCCTGCCCAGGGATAGAACTCGTGCCACAATGGCTGCCAATAGCTTGATTGCAGTGACTTTAACCCCTGAAAGACCAGGGAGGCCCCACAGCATAGAATTCTGAGGCTCCAGATGAAGTCCCAGTGAGGCGTGGGGCAGGATGAAGACATCTCTAATGCAGACAGAGGCTTTGACTGCAACGACCTCTGGCTCATGGAATTTGGCTCATGGGGATCTTGCAACATTGAGGTCTGGGGCTGATGACAGATGAGGCAATGACAGGGTCAGCCAGTGGCCCAGTCTCAGGGAGGACACGGGCGGGCCTTTAGGGAGCACAATACTTTAGGGAATGTCTCCTCTTTCCTGTATAGCAGAGCAGCTAAAAAATGAGACATGCCAGACCCAGCACTAGGCTAAAAACCCCACCCTTCCCACAAAGGGAACCAGAGATTAAAATGAGCAGCACCAAGAATTTGTATCCCCACTCAGCAATGCCCGCTCGGCAATGCCCGCTCAGGGGGGCTCTTACACCCTTCATGAAAAGTCAGACTTCGTGGAGATTTTGCGGGGGTGATGCATGTCTTTGAACCATTTCTGCACACTCAGATTTGATTAATATTAAGCATCCAAAGATTTAATTAGGATTAATATTTATGACACCATCCACCATCTCTCCTGGCCAAAAAATTGCCCCCGGATGGCAATTAAAATAGGAGACTCCCTTGACCCTGCTGTTCAGGCCGAAAGGTCCCCACAGACAGAGCCTCTGGGTCAGTTCAGGGGTTATGTGCTGCTCTGAGCTGCTGTTTCACAGGAAACAAGTGTGAATTGTCCCAGCCCGCAGAGGGTCTGGAGGGGAATGCTGATGGGGTTCCGTGGAAGGAACCCCCGTCTGTGACCTAAGCGCGAGGATGCAGCCTGTGCGGAGAAGGGGCCGCTTGTTCCCTTGCAGGAATAAAGCCCCGCTGTGTCCCTAGGGCTGGCGTCCAGTTGCCAGCAGGGCTGGGGGATGTAAGCTGTAAGCACGGCCGTGGGGGCAGGGGAAGATGGGGGGGCAGGGGCCATGATTCAAGGCGCCAATGCCGTGTGACTGTTCTGGGAGCGCAAGGGTTTAAACCCCGGGTGGACCGTCTACACTGGAAGGTGAAACTGGGAATTTTTTTTCCTCTTCACGGGAAGCCCCCGTCATTCTGAGCCCCTGCTCCCTTGGCATTGAATTTTTTTTTTCTTATTTATGCATACAAGAACTGGGATACAGGCCAGAGGTGTGGGTGTATGTGGGGGGTGGTGGTGGTGAGAGGATTCACCAGAGACAGAGTGGGGAGCAGAACAGGCGGATCTACTGAACTACACTGCTGAGGGGAGCAGCGGGCGAGTCAGGAGAGGTCTGCTGCGCCATGTGGGTAGCTCCCTGGCTGGGGATTGAACTCATGCTGCAGTGGCTGATGATAGCTTGATAGCACTGAGACTGCGCCCCTGTACCCCCAGGGAGGCCCAGCATTGAAACTTTTTCCCACTCTCCCCTGCTCACCTTTTGCTCATGGCAAGTAGTTTAAGGACAATAAACATCCAAGTGGAATTTATTCTGATTACAGCTTTGAGTTCCTGGTAGAAAGCACGGAACTACAGCCCCAGTCACCCCCTGCTGAGGAATAATATTCATTATCTTGACTCAAGGTGCCCTAAGACCGGAGCTGGGCCTTAATCCACAGGCGTTACAGCTCCGCTCTGAGCGTGGACAGGACGCGGGGGATAAACACAGCAGGCACTGGGTGAGAATGGCTTTCGCCTCCTGCCTGCAACCAGGGAGGTTACTCAAGAAACAGCTGTGCTCTGAACATCTGGCTGTTCAAGAACTAGGACACTCAGAGATAAAAACATAAACACACACTCACAGCGGCACTGGGATGAGGCTGATCTCCGTCCCTGACAACCAGTGTGCGGCCTGGACGCTTGCGGAGCCGAGGGAAACACCAGCCTGCTGTGGCCCTGCCGGCCACGCGGGAGCTTTACCCGGCCGCCAGCGTCGATGAGCTGCTGAATATCAGAGCGGATTTGCACACCTGAATCAGAGGAGTCAGGCGATCTTCTGACTCCCTGTTTCTCTAAGCTTTATGGTTGTGTATTCCGTGCTCTGTGATTTTATATTTTATATTCTATGATTTTTTATTCACTGCCACTTGGGGGTCAGCTTCTGACACAGCTTGAGATAGTTTTCTCCCTCTTCTTGGCTCTCTTTTCCACCATTGAACGCAAATGAATGTATTCCATTAAATCAAAGTGAATTAAAAGCACCTGACAATTACAAGCAGTTGGTCATTCAAAACAGTGGGTCAGTAAGAATCATGTTTCTGGAGGAAAAGCTCTACGTGTCCCCGAATTGTTCTTCACATTGGTGATGGTGACATGATGGGGACACGTTCCCCGACACTTAGCGATACTTACCAAGAACCAGAGATTTTCTGGTCGTTGGCTTTCTCCATCAGTGTGAAGCTGCCTGTCAGGGGGCACCTCCATCAGCCAAAGGCTGCGCCGAGGAGCAGGAGGCTGGACGGCTGGGGGAGCGTGACCTGAAGGGCCCAGGGAGTAGATGGGCAGGAGGTCTGGCGTCAGAGCCTGTGGCCTCTTAACCATTCATTCCTCAAGTCTGCGCCCCCCTCTATCACTTCTAAAGTCCCCTTCTGGAGGATGCACGTCAAGAAGGACGATGCTTGGCCTCTCGTAAGCAACTATTGGAGTCCAGAAACCACATACGTGTTTACCATCAAACCCTTACAGGGAAGGAATCACCCAGCTCGCGCCTGGCTGTGCCTAGAGACAGTCCCCGCGGGGACCAGGCCCAGGAGCCGCCGGCCAGCAACCTTGAGGCACACGGTCTGGGGCTGCCTCTGCGCCGATGGTGAAGGCTCACGGCTGACCGAAGTGGGACAGCGCGAGGCCAGCAGTGCCTGTGGATGATGCTCTGTGGACCTCAGGGGAGGCCGCGGGTGGGGTGTCTGGGGAGGGCGTGGGCAGGCGAGGCCGGGTCAAGCGGCACCACGCTCCGATGCTGGTCCAGGCGTCCAGAGAGGACACTGCCCCCGGCTCCCGCGTCACCTGAGAGCCCAGGCGGGCCCGCAGCTGGCCCATCTCCCGGGTCACGTTCTTTTCGGTATTTTGATGGCAACTAAAGCAGGCCCAGATACCCTCCATGCACAGGCAGACAGCCTTCTCTCTCCTCATCCATTTTCCTTTCTCCCTCCCTCAAAACCCACCTGCTTTGCTTGCTCAAAAGGCACAGCAGCGAGACGCAGAGCTCCGAGCCCACCTCCGTTCGCATCCAGCCGGACACCTGAGGGCCCTCTGCTTTCTGTCTCGGGGGCTCGGGGTCCTGGCTTGCAAACCAGGAACGCCCCGGCCCCCTCACCGAGCCATCGAAGGATCAAGGGCCGGCACGATTCTGGGGGCTTCCTTGTGGCCCTGCGCCTGCTCTTCCTGAACAAGACGATTGATGACAAATCCAAACTACACAGAAACCTGTTTCTTTCAAAAGAGGACATGTACGCCGACATTTGCTGTGTCGGGTGCTAGAGTCACAGAGGAGGGGACGGTCAGCTGAGCGGGACACGGTGGGGTAGTGCTGGTCACCTCCCACGGCACGAGGGGCAGCGGGAGCGTGTGTGTGTGTGTGTGTGTGTGTGTGAGTGTGTGTGTGTGTGTGTTGTGGGGGGTAGGATGCAGTTTCTCAACAGCTCCTGAGGGGTGAGGGGTGCCTCCTTCAGAGCAAGTCAGAGTTGGCAGGAGGTTGGAGAAGAAGATAGAGGTGGAGGGGATGGGCAGGAACACATGGACAACATGTGGGGGGGACTGTGGCGGCTGGAGGCAAACGTCATCACAGTGAAGACAGCTGAGGCCACCTGAGGGGGAGGGTGGTGGGGACGGAGGGACCTCCCTGGTGGTGTGAGGGGTTGAGGGGCCTCCCTGGTGGCGTGAAGGGTTGAGACGCAGCCTATGAAGCTGTCCACAGCCTCTGCAGCACGAGATCCATCTCTGGCCAGGGAGCTACCCGCATAGTGCAGCAGACCTCTCTTGTCGTGCCCGCTGCTCCCCTCAGCAGTGTATTTCAGTCAGTCTGCCTGTTCTGTTCCCCGCTCTGCTGCTGGTGAATCCTCTCACCACCCCCCACCTCTGGCCTGTACCCCAGTTCTTGCATGCATAAATAAATAATTCTTTAAAAAAAGGAGAAAAGAATAGAAAATACCACCCCCAGAGCAAAATAATCCTGAAAGATAATAATACAAGACAGAAGGACAGAGATCAGACAACACAGAAAAGTGACTCTTCGGCTGGAAGTGACGGTGTAGGGGACGGGGCCTCGTCAGAGAGAATGAGGCAGAGCTTATGCAAGGCACATACAGGGTGTGGGACATGCAGGTTTGCAGGGGGTGGAAGCTGGTCCCAGGCTGAAGTATACCCCAAAACGGTAGCCATGATGCCCAACAAATCAAGTTTCATCACCTCATGTTGCACGTGGGGATTCGTTCTTAGAGCTGAAGTATCAGCTGTGGCGGCCTGGAGCTCGGCACAAGCAAACAAATGAAAAGTAGGTCTCAAAAGACCCCAAACTCCTGCCCCAAGGAGCCCCAAGATGTAGCAGAGCCAGCCCCATTACCAGCTCTCAGGAAGCGGGGAGTCTGTCCAGGTCTGGGGGGTGGAGGCAGGCCTCGGCGAGGGTGTCTGCATTTTCCTTCCCTCATTAAAGTCAAGAACGAGAGAGCGTCTCAAGAGAATGTTAAGGTGATGACAGAATGGGGGGATGCGACAAGAAGGGGGGCACTTGTGCTCCATCCCTGACTGGATTTCTGTTTAGCTCCTGCTCCTCAGGGAGAGGAGAGCTGGAGAGAGTCTGAGTGAGGAGCAGCTGCAGCCCGGCCATTTTGGGTCAAATGTTTCTGCTGGTCAAGCGGTGAGCCCCGGGACAGTGTCTCGACTGCCCTCGGGAGGAGGGTCACCGGCAGCTCCCAGCTGTGAGATGACCAGTCCTGGCAGAAACTGGGTTGAAGTTGTATCTCCTGTGATAGGAAAGTGGGCCAAGGGGGCGTCCTGCAAGGAACTCATGATCTTGCAGAAGAGGCCCGGCCTTTGGGAGCTCGCAGACAGCAACGTGGACCAGCGGGGGTGGCGAGAAATGTGTCACCTGGGCAAGCTCTCCAGCTGCGGTCGGTCACACAGGAGGGGATCGAGGGTGCAGCTGAGCATCACGCCCATTTGGGGGCAATCAGAGTCGTAGGTCATTCTTGCATTTGGGATCAAAGAGGCTAAAGCGCATGAAAGAAAAGGATGAGACAGAGGGGTTCATATTGAAATGGGGGAATAAGTTAGACAAGGATGAGAGACAGCAAATGGGACTGCTGTGTCAGGCCCAGGACACCCCCAAATGCCAGAGATGGGGATGCTGCCCGAGGATCCAGTGGGGACAGATCCATCCCAGTATGTCCAAAACATAAAGTGCTGTATCCTCGGGACATCCTCTATCCTGGGCACTCTGGACAGAGCATCTCCCAATCTACCAGCAATTCTAGAATGATCTCTAGAATGAATTAGCTTTCCCACTGCTTCCTTTACGGTTCCAAATGGGCCAGAGACTCCTGTTCTATAACAATGGCACATGGACCATTGGGCTGCACGCGGTAAAATAGATCATTAAGGGAGCAGAAGAAATGCCTTTTGGCTACTTCTCTCTGATGTCTAAAAATGTATCAACAGTTGCAGGAATTCAGCAGCTGATGTTGAATGTCACAGACGCCTGAAATGTCCAGATTGGAGGATTGCCCCAAAAGCTAACTTCTCAGCCGGGCAGCATGGTAGACCCTGGTAAGCAGATGCAAAGAGAGTTCATTGGTTGCTCTCCCCCAGTTTCTTGCGTAAAAGGATGACAAAAGAGGGAGCACTTGTAACTTTGCAATAACAAAACCCACGACTTCCCCATTATACAATAGGGCTTTGTCTATTTTTACAAACCAGCCCTTTCCACAGCTGTGTGTGGCTCCAGATGTTCTCGCTGTGAGGTTTGGGCAGAGAAAGCACTCCCTGGCCCCAAGTTGACGTTGTTTCCAGAATGCCACCTGCTCTCTCCTGCTCCAGAGGGTTTACACAGAGCGATCCATTATTCTTAGCACCATGCAATGTGGACATCTGTGTCATCCCTTCAGGGAATTAAAAACAAACACGTGCAAGCTAGAGAGAACATGATGGGGACATGGCAAAGAGCTGGTAAAAAGCTGCAAAGGAAAGAAGCTGGGAAGAACCTGGAAAACCTCTGTAGTGCTGGTTCGATCCCAGCCGGCCGGCGAGGGTCCCACATGGCACAGCAGACCTCTCCTGACTCCACCGCTGCTCCCCTCAGCAGTGTATTCAGTCAGTCTGTCTGTTCTGTTCCCCACTCTGTCTCTGGTGAATCCTCTCACCCTCCCGCGCATCTGGCCTATACCCTGGTTCTTGTATAAATAAATAAATCTTAAAAAAAAAAAAGAAAGAAAATAAGCAGGAGGAAGCATCTATACTTTGTGAAGGTCATTGGCTGAAAAGAAAAAATAAATGAAAAAGCACCTGCCCCGCCCCAATTCTAACTATTCATGCATTTTGTTTCCATGATGCAAAACACTGGGTTTGCCGAGCCTTGTATTTCCATCAAAGCTACGTATTTTCATCTCATGGATGTAAACAGAAAGGCAGTAAGACCGTCAGGGGTTCGGGTCTCCAGTGGTGTATCTTGACTATTAGATCTAGCCACATGAAATTACTATCGTTCCACTGGTTTGGATGACAGAAAGGCTATTTCACGCGGTTCAACATAATGTATTTGTGAGCGAGACAAGACAAGGCTGGGTATGAGGATGTGGAGGGGTTGTTACACATGTCTCAACTGATCCTACCCACTTTGGTTATGATACCAATGAACTTCTTTCTGGTTAATATAAGGAAGGTGATCGCTTGACGTCTGGGTCAAATCTGGCTTGGTTTTGCATTGCTCATGAGCTAAGAGTGGTTTTTAATATTTTGATAAGGTTATGGAAAAAAGAATGTGCAACCAAGGTCATTTGTGGTCTGTAAAGCCTAAAATATTTATGATCTGACACTTGACAGATATAGAATCCCCAGAAGCATCCAGCACCCAGGTGGCTTTATGCCGTCTTATTTTATTTTTTACTCTTCTGATAATAACAACGCAGTCTCTATTGAGAATGAACTGTGTGTTAGACATTAAAGCAGGATTAATATGCAGGCACCATTGAAGCCCTGAAGTTTGAGTTTGTCTTCTAAATTCACTGTAACTGCTACTTTCTGCTTAGACTCTATTCCCAGAATTGGTAAGTACTAGAAATTTCCCTAAGGGGAAAAGTTGCATAAATGAGGAGTCTGCTTAATGTATGTCCCTTCCTTCATGGGTCATCTTGTCCAACTTTTGTGTGTTTTGGCTGTTCTCCACAGCCTTTGAACACTTTCTTCCAAATTCTATAAAATCTTATTATCAGTGTTACTCTGACATAAAGCTATTTAGCCTTGATTGGATCTGGCACACGCAGATAAGGATTTCAAGTATGCGTTGCACTTAGAAAAGTAAGACAGAAGAGTAAGACAAGACTAAAATTGAACACGCTAAATTATGTAGTGGCTCAAATAAGTGAGGAAAATTATAGTCTTGTGTGGTGGAATAAGCTTTAGACTCCAAGACTGATGTCATTTGGACTGTGTACAAAAGGCTGAAAACTAGACTTTGGACTTCTGGTTCGCTTGGCAAAAAGAGCAGTTGGGGCAGAATCTGTCCCCAGTGTAGAGACTAAATATATTTATAAGAGACAATGTTGACTCTGAGAAGCTGCCTTACAATCTGCAGGCATTACATTTTTGCAAAACTCATCCTGTTGGAATGCATGTCTAATATGTGTCTTCCAAGATGCTTGGGTCAGATTCTAGGAAGATTGAGATCTTCAATGCCACCCCGGTGGCTGGGGTAGATAGTAAATACTTCTCTATTAGTGCAGGGCCACTGAAGAGTGAGCTTCTAGAAGCATTGTGGAATTGAAGGTTCATGGAAATTTTAAACATCAGACCAAAAGATGGCACCCTTTACAAATTTAGTATGGCAACTGGAAGAAAGAATACAGAAAGGTGTCCTTGATGTTAATTCCAGAAACAATGTGGAAAGCAACTTCATCACTGATTTCAAAGGACTAGGTTGAGAAGGAAAATAGAGTTAGCAGATAAAAGACCATTCAGAGTTGATAGTATAAGTCAGAGCTTCGAGGAATTCTCTGGGGTAGAGGAACACTTTATAGGTTTTATGTGTTGCCAAGAGTCTGACATACAGGAAGGGACTTCTTTTTATTTTTTTTAAGATTTGTTCATTCATTCATTCATTTATTCATTTATTCATTTATATATTTATTTGTTTGTCTATTTATTTATTTGTTTGTTTATTTATTTATACAAGCACTGGGTACAGTCAGAAGTGAGGGAGGGTGAGAGAATTCACCAGAGCCAGAGCAGGGAACAGAACAGGCAGACAGACGTAGGACATTGCTGAGGGGAGCAGCGGGCGGCAGGAGAGATCATGTGGGATCCTCGCCGGTGGCCGGGGATCGAACCGGTGCTGCAGAAGCTGAGGGCAGCTTCTCAGCCCAGTGCTCAACCACTGCGCCACCAGGGAGGCCCAGGAAGGGAGTCTTAAGGACTCCTGTTTGTCCCGAGGTGGCAAAGTTACAGTAGGATGACTAGGTCGGTTCGTATCCAAATCTTACCATGGGTTTATTGTAAAGATGAGACTTGCTGGGGAAGAGGCCTGTGACTATATCTTTTCTTTTCAATGAATATCAGGCAGTTTTCTGAGTCCCTGGTGACTGTCTAATCACTTCAAACAATTTTTGCTCAGATATCAAAGAAATTCAATTTTTCATACTAGAGAATTAGAGTTTAGGCTCATACCTCGATGAGAGTGCCCCTTTCACATCTATGCCAGGGTGCCACCTTAGTTCAAAGTCTTCAGTGGTTTCCCCAGGCCACTCAGAGCAGGAGTCAAAATGCTTGTGATGGCATTACTATTCTGGAATTTTCTTGACCTCACCTCCTACTCCTTCTTCCTTTGCTTGCTCCACTTAAGTTCCATTTTGTTCTTTGTATGTGCCAGCCATGCTCCTATGACAATGCTCTTCCTTGTCTCCTGTTTCTTCTTTCTGGAAGACTCTTCCATGTGGTTAAGTTTTTATCTTTTTCAAGTCTCTGCTCAGATTTCACTTGGTGGGGTCTATTCTAACCACTCTACTCAAGAGTGATGTGCTGTCTTTTTGCCTTTTGTTGTCAATCCCTCTTATTCTGCTTCATCTTTTCACTGGCATCACCATCTGACTTATCCCTCACATGGTATCTTATTGTTCACTCACTGTCTCCTTCCATTTAAAGCTTCAAGACAGCAGGGACTGTATTTTGTTTGCTGATGTTTCCCAAGCGTTTACAAATATTGGTGAATCAATGACATCTTCAACACTGACAGTGAGGAAGTATTTGTTCTTCATTGGGTGAATAGCTGAATCCAAATTTCTGAAGTCCTAAACCTCTGTCCAATAAACACTACCTTCTTGGTATGGAGACAGCTTAAAGGCATCTGAATGCATAAATATAATTCTCTGCCTTTTGTCATGATTCTACAATTCTAGAATTACAGAGGTGAAAGGAATCTCACAAAGGACAACACCAAAAGCTTCCTGCTTGTGGTTTTCATATTTAAAGCATTGAGGCTTGGAAATGATCATAGTAATGAACCAGGTATAACCTCATAGGGTTTGGGGGACATTCATTTATTTGAACTGGATTTAGGTTGTTGAAATGCTTGGCCTCCTATTTGGAGGGGCAACATGGAGTTTATGAGGTATGTTTAGATTCTAGAAACAAGGCTATTCAGTTTTCATTTATTTTGGGGGATCTCAAGGGGATATGACTATTAATAGACTGTCCCATCAATGGTAAACTCTTGGGGTGCTTAGACCGTTATGGAATTTAGGAGTATCAGGATTAGAAGTGATTTTTAAAACTGGTGATTTTTTTAAGTTGAGTTGCACAGACTACTATTTCAGGAAAAAAAAAAAATTGAAGCTGAATTTAAATTCTGAGTTGAATACTAAGTGGGTGTTGTAACAACTCATGGATTTGCCAGAGCCAATTTCTCATGTATTTTTAGCTTTTACTGGAATCCAAACTTGCTCCCTTCACATGAATAAAGCCCACCCAAGGTCCAAGCGACAGGGATATATTTAAAGTACAGGGATCACCTCTTGAGATCTAAAGATCAAAGATTTTGCATCAAGCAGCTTTTATGTTACCTCAAACACAGAGTCTTCAAACCCTGAAGAGAAAACACAAGGGAAGAAGCAGGATCTTTTCACAGAAATCTCAGGAAACTGCTGTCCTGTTGAGAAAGTGATACTCAGCTATGGAGAGAAAACTCTTGCCTATAAATTGATTCACTTCAAGATTTTCTTTCCAGCAGAATGTGGGCAGGGGAGTGAGCAAAGACTAACAAATTCCTTCCTGCAAAGGAATTTTCAGTTGCATTCACGTATGAACAGAATAGTATTTAATATTGGCCCCTTTTCATTTTTTTTGAAGATTTATTTATTTATGCATACAAGAACTGGGGTACAGGCCAGAGGTGTGGGGGTGAGAGGATTCACCAGAGACAGAGTGGGGAGCAGAACAGGCAGATCTACTGAAATACACTGCTGAGGGGAGCAGCGGGTAAGACAGGAGAGATCTGCTGTGCCATGTGGGTAGCTCCCTGCCTGGGAATCGAACTCATGCTGCAGAGGCTGCGGATAGCTCCATAGTGCGGTGCTTAACTCCTTGTGCCACCAGGGAGGCCCCCCTTTTCATTTTTAAATCTAGGGAATCTGATGTCTCCAAGCTTCCTTAACGATGGTTGCCCACCCAGAGTTATCTCTATAAAAGAAAGGGTGCGCCTGTCCCCTAAAGAAACTCTGGGAGATTTAGAGGCTCTCTGTTAGCAACCAGGGTTAACAACCAAATATTAAAAGAAATCACTGAGGAAATCCATCAGTTTTAGGAGCTCCGTGCCAGGAACTGGGGGCACAGAACAATAGATGTATTGTGTATTCTCTCACAGGAGGGGTTATTATTTGTTGTTGTACTGGAACGAACACTTTCAGGCAATCTGATAACTTGTATTTGAAGCTTATGTGTCTTTACATGTTTACAAGGGGACCCACGGCCCAGACTTGTTTTACACAATGATAAACAGGAAAAGTGTTCTCTGACTTGGCAGAATCCCCGAATAGTGAAAAATGAGGCCGGCCAGAAGAGGAGAGAGCCTCTCAGGCCTCAGCTACCAAGTGTCATTTTGCCCAAGATGCAAAATCGCTCTCTGAGCGGGTCTGAACTGAAAATGAACTCAGAGGTAGGAACAGTGGTTTCTTCAATGTCAAGATCAAGGTCACCATCCCACCCCCTGCTATCACATGAAGCCACGTGAATCAACCTGCCTGGACTCCGGGCTCTGTACCTGCAAACGTTGCGGTGGATGCTGTTGGCGCCCCCGACCACTTCCCTGAGCCCCTGCACGCAGATCCAGGCCGCCGTGGCTTTTGCTGGCTACCGGTTCACAGCTGCTCTTTCCTCCCAAGAGTTACCTTTGGCCAAATAGGAGCCTTGTCCCCACCCGCAGACAGCCAGTCACCACTGACCCGGTACAGAAACCTGCCTCAAAGGGGACCAACTCGCAGGGCTTTCCACTCCCCAGAGCTCCCAGGGAAGTCATGGGGCCATTCTCCAGCCCAGACCATGCCTTTCTTTGTCTGCCCGCCTGGCCTTGCTCCTCCCCCACATCCCTACCCACCCAGCTAAGCTACTCCTTGCCTGGCTAACTTTTGGCCCAGATGCCTGTGGGCATCTCAGCTTGACACTACCCCCCACCCCCATGCAAGTGCATGACCTAGTTAACAGCCCACAGAGCTGCCTGCCAATGAAAGTTCCCGAGACGACTTCCCCTTGAGGGCAACTGTCTCCCCTGCCTTGCAGGCCTTCCTCTTAGTAAGGATTCCCCACACGTCCCACACCATGAAACTGACGAAATCCCTCTCCCCCATTTTTGGCTTGAATTAACCTACCTGGGAAACCCCAAAGCACTGCACCCAGGGACACCAATAAGAGATTCTATGTCCCAGATGCTATCACACTCTCTGTACTCGGTCTTGATCATGCAGCGTGTCCCCTTGAGGTAAGATGCGTACCTCCAAATACGAGGAAAAATGAAGCTCGGTTTCAGTTTTCCTTGTGGCCTGTTGTTTGAGTCCTGACTTGCTGAGAGTCTCTGGCGGTGCACTTGACAACTGTTAACAAGGTCATACTAGGTTTCATGAACACAATGGCAGGCTGGCACTTGGAATGGATCCTGGAGAAGACCTCTTAGCTGTGAGTGCTGACCGATGGGCTCTCCCTGCTGGGTAGTGGTATTTGGACAGCTTTGCACTGCTTTGCACTGCAGCTGGGTCTCCAGGGGGGGGCTCTGAGTCTTCACCCACACACGAGATTCTCCTTGGACCTGGTTTGAGGTGCTGTGATGGTGTTTCCCAGCTCCACTCATGCCAAGTTGTATTACAACCCAACACCTTTTAATTTTCTCACATTTCCAGAAGGTCAGATAGGCCATATTTTCTTATTCTTAAAACAAGAATTTTCTCAAAGCTAATTTTGAAACAAAATGGGATGATCATGTTGTTCAATTGCTCTGACTCATGGCAGTGATATAAATTTGGATTTGCACGCTTTTAAATTGCCAAACTGGCCGAGTTATGGATTTGCTGATCATTTCTATGCGGCACTGAGAAGCAAAAGGAGGATCAGACTTGGCAAATATTTCTAGACAATGTTAATTAGAGAATTTTCAACAGCTGCAGGAAGTCAACAACTTAATAAGAAACATCATAAACACTTAATCTCTACAGGGCGACCACAACACTAAATTCCCACAACAACAGGAGATGAACAAAATATGTTCTGATTCAAGCAACATGAATCTAAGCAGATGCTAGCTTCATCCTTCCAGATCAATCCAGATATGTAGGGTTGAGTGCCAGGAGGAGCCACTTGTCAGAAGCCTTGGTTCATTTACGTCTTGTAAGGTGGAGAGATGGTATTTCAACACAATTGAATTCTGAATTCAATAAGACAGTCTTGACTTATGCCCTCCTTGCGCCACCTAAGCACATACTCAATTACTCCAAATCTCAAATATAACTGGATTCAGATTTTATAGAGAACACCGTGGATTGAGTGGATGGTAGGTATTTTCTGTGTATGTGTGTGTTATTTTTTTCTCCTCTGACCAAAATTTCAAATGTTATGATGATAAAATTTTCTTTGCTATTGTAAAGAAAATAATCTTAGAGTATTCATAACTGAAAAGACACAATGATAATGTGTCTTAAGGGAGGGGCCCAAGAACTTTTGGTGGTTTTTAGATACTTAGCTAATACAGATATTTTCAAATGTAACTTACATTTTACTGAAAATAAACTTCCTTTGTAAGCCACACACTAAAAATGACCCAGGGTAAAATCATTAAAACCAAAAGAAGGGCCTCGCTAGAGGCGCAAGGGGTTAAGCATAGCACTATGAAACTACGCACAGCCTCTTCAGCGTGAGTTCGATCCCTGGCCGGCTAGGGAGCAACCCACATGGCGCAACAGACCTCTCCTGTCTCGCCCGCTGCTCCCCTCAGCAGTGTATTTCAGTCAGTCTGCCTGTTCTGCTCCCTGCTTTGTCTCTGGTGAGTCCTTTCACCACCACACCTCTGGCCTACACCCAGTTCTTGTATGCATAGATAGATAAATCTTTTTTAAAAAATAAAACCAAAAGAACTAGCCCAATAACTGATTGTGCGAAAGTGGGCACTTAATATGCCAGAAGCCAAATTATTTCAAAATAAATAAAGAGTTCAAATTTTTGATGAAGCTGACACAATGCTTAGATCATATCTGTGTGGACACATAACATGAGTTTAATTTAAAAAAATAGAATTTTCCTCTAGTTGCCCTAATTTCAGAAATCAATTTTCCTGATCAGGAGCCATGCTCATGTCAGAAAAAGCAGCTATTAAAATTATTTATTTTCTGATTACATAGTAGTATAGATTGTGTTTATTATGAGTTTCAAGCCGCTTTAATTCTTTTAAATGTCACAATTGAGATGTTTACTAAGCAAAATGACCATGTCAAAATATTGTGTCCGATGGAAGGAACTTTTTTTAAAAAACAAACAACTTTCAAATCCTATTCACTGCCTCAGAAATACCCCATCACTGGGGTCTGCCAGCTCCCCCACCTGTCTGTACATCCAGTAGACTCTGTGCTCAGATCTGTACCCTTGTATTAGTTGAGTCCATTAGGCATGAAGAATTCTGGCAATGAGGAATTTTCTGGAAATTTGCACTTTGGGATTAAAAGGACTGGTGGACCTGCAGCAGAAGGTATGAACCAAGAGGGATCCCAGAGATACTGGTGGCTGAGACAGACCACATGCCTGGTCAACATGCCCAGCCCAGGGGTGATGCTTCTGGAGTTTTTTCCACAGAGAAATCATCCCTGGACAAGCAAACAACCCTGGCTAAGTTAGACCTGACTTAGATGAAAGGACAGAGGTTCAGGCTGGTGAGAAAAATGGGTGAGGAAGCTTAGTGACTCAATGCGGAATTTACCAGTAGCAAAGCATAAAAACCCTGCTAATGTGGGGAACAGATGTGGCTTCCTTTAAGGAAGTACCAAACGAGATGACAAGTCTGCAGGAAGATAGATTCAAGATTGGTGCAGAAATGCAGATTTAGTTTCTATCTCTCTCTCCATCTCAGTCTTTTTTTTTTTTTTTAAGATTTATTTATTTATGCATACAAGAGCTGGGGTACAGGCCAGAGGTGTAGAGAGTGAGAGAATTCACAAGAGACAGAGTGGGGAGCAGAACAGTCTGACTGAAATTCACTGCTGAGGGAGCAGTGGGCGAGACAGGAGAGGTCTGCCTCACCATGTGAGTTGCTCCCTGGGAGGCCAGGGATTGAACTTGTGCTGCAGAGGCTGCGGATTGCTTCATAGTGCGGTGCTTAACCCCATGTACCACCGGGGAGGCCCCTGGTGTCTAATCTTTAAGCCAATGTTTGTGAAATTTCAGATTTCGCTCTTGATACTGAATAGCTTCACTTGACAAATGATCCAAATTGTAGACTGCCCCTTGTTCAGGAAAATGCTTGGAAAAGAGACAAACACTGTAAGTTTGGATCTGAGAAAACAAGAGACAAAAGCCTCCAAGAAAGGCTAAAAGAGAAAGATGAAATCCAATAATTTTTTGTTATTGTTGATTCTTGAGCGTTGTAACTCTGGTATCACAGTGCCCTTAAAAAGTGGCTCGAACTAGAACAAAGTGGACATGAATCTTGTCAGCGTACAGGAAGTCCTTTGAGATCTTCCAAAGTGAGTAGTGATGTGGTTTACAACTACCACAAAGTAGATACAACCAACTATTCACTCAGATCCTTCCATCATCACATTGGAACCTATCAGTAAACTCATGGAATCAACCACCAGAGTGATTTCATTGTCCCTTCATAAAAACATATATAATGGCACTTTAGAAAATATCTGAGATTAAACTGTGTCTAGTGAATTTATGTTGGTGCAGGATAGTTTATTCATATAGAGAAGGAAATCTCACATAGAATCTGAATCTTCAAAATATTTAAATTTAAGCTAGATAATAATTGACGAGTATCAAGAGGAGAACAGAGATCCTGGAGGACAGAGCAGAAAAATGTCTTATACCTTATTCACAACAAAGAATAGAATGAGAAAAGCCTGTGATCAATCTGCTTTGTTGTGGTCCTTGAGTGATCTTCATCCTCTCCTACTTTCACAAGTGTGATCTTCCATGTCTTCTCTCCCAAGAAGCTTTGTCTTTTTAGTGTTTATGTTTCTTCCATTTTTTTCCAGTCCCTGAAGCATTCACTTGCTCAAAACAAGCCATTTTTTCAATTGTAATATAAGTTTTCTTAAATTTAGTACAACTCTTTCAGACACTAAGTAAGATCACTTATACAGAGGAAGCCTTGGGGAAGGCAGAATTTGACTGCCCTATGAGAAAGCCCGTTGACCAATCATCCCTCTCATCTCATGAGTGGAAGTCTCACGAGTGGAGTCTTTGAACGTGGAGAAGGTGAGTTGTGACAAGGATGGTCGATGTGGTCTTCATGGGGCACAGCTGGGAGTCCAGCAGCCATGACAGCAAGAGAGCTCAGCAGTGGGGCCATGGCTGTTGGTGTGGAGAGTTTGACAGGATTGGTGCTGGTGTTTCCCTTGAACAACATTGTCCCTGAGCTGTGACAATAGCTGGGCTTTCCTGCTGGCTACCTTCTTCTGGCCCCTGACTGCATTCTAAAACCAGGTCTTGAGCCAATTGCAGTATTTCTGTGAAGGCCTCAATATTTTTCCAGAGGAGCCTTTTATAGCTGCCAGATTTGACTTCCATCACTTCAGCCAAGCTTGTTACATTATCTACAAAACAATTCTCTGAGGCTGTGGCTTGTGAATGGCACCCTTCTTGAGTTTCTCATGGTGGCAGAACACTCTGCTTCTGCTTGCTTATCATGGCTCATCATATGGATTAGTTGGCTAATCTCTACAGAGGTGACAGGGAAGAAGGAAGGTCCAGTATGCTGTGATCCACCATTTCGAACTAGGTCCTTTTTCACAGAATGGCACTGTTTTGGTTAGAGGGCATTGGGAGATCAAAAGTCAGAACAATATTTGTCAAATGTCTCTTGCTGTGTCTGACTCCAGCCAGGAGATCTTCAGCTTGAAGTACTCCTGTTTTCCTCAAGGTCCCTTTCCATGTCATACATGGTTCCAAATCCCTTTCTTTTGGGTGAGAACCATGTCTTGCCTTGTTCTGTGTGCTTCTAGTGGCTATATTGTCTGTGGCCATGCCCACCCATAGTTTCCTCCTTCTCAGGTCACTGTGATTAATAATAAGTGCTCTGTCTCTTATTTCCAAGTGCCCCAAAGCTACCTGAACACCATGTGTGTTACACTAGAAGGAATTGTGGGTCACAGTTCTGGGGAAAGCCATGTGAAGACTGACTCTGGCTTCTTGGGGTCTCCTTAGTTTTGCTGCACCTGGGAGGATCACTCAATGATTTGGGCAGGTATTATGCTCCAGACACTTTGAGATGGTGAACTTTTGCTCCTTCTGTAGCCTGAACTGATGCTGCAGGTGGTTGAGGAATGAATTCACTGTTCTAGCAAGCTCTGGAGTCTCCCTTTAGCTTTCAAGGTTTTGCCTGGCCATCGTGGGTTTCTCCTGTGTGTTTCTGGCTTTGTAGATAGTCATTGCACGTAGGGTGTGTTTATTTTCTTGATCCTTCTATGGCCAGCTGACTTCTAAGCCTTCCCCATCAAAGTTCTAGCCACCCTAGTTTGCCCCCTGCTTCCAGCAGAAGAGTGCGGAGTGTTTGCTGTCAGCTCCAAACTGACCTCACCATCTTCTGTCACTGCTGAAGCTGTAGGCAGAAGGGAGGGGGTGTTTCCAGTTGGAATGTAACACACTCGCACTGTTCTACCAGACACAGTATCTCAAAATGGCTGTTTTTATGCTTTTGTCCAATTTTATACTTGTTTTCTAGAAGCAGAATGATGTGACCCACTCACCCCCATGCTGCTCTCACTGGTATTCTCAAAATTGCTCTTCAGTTTGTGCAGCAAGACAAATACAATTTTATGTGATTTCAGCTTCTCATACAGCAGCATTTATGCTTTTTACAGAAAAATGGTTTTTCTCCGTAGAATGTCATGGTTACGGCATTATTTTCTTACCTTTCTTTCTACAGGACTATTTTTCATTTCCCCATTGTTTTGTGGAATGTTCCAGACTGATAGATTTCTCTCTCCCAGAGGTCTTTTGCAGCTGCAGTATTTTCAAATATTCATTTGTTGTGAAATCTGGCTGTCCAGATTAGCGTAATTCCTTTGAGATATAGCTGTAGCTATAATTTTTAATGATGAATAATTATTCTTCAGTTCTCTTTCAAAACTACTTGCAGAAATAGAGTATCATTTTCTCACGTCACATGTGCCTACATAGTCTTTTCCTCTCCTCATGGTGTGTTCTCTTGGTATTATTTTTGTTTTTTGTTCTTTTAGTCTTGTCCTTCTATAGCCTGTTTTCTATGTATTGTGAGCTATCTCAACTCCTTCAATTAATAGATGGGCTGGTGTGTATAAGAAATGAGGACATTATATTTCATCGATCATTTATTTTAAAATCCCTGCACTTTACAGCTAAAGTTACATTCATTCTCTGGGCACTAAAATATGTTGAATATCCCACCTTCCACTTTTTGCCTCCGATGCAGACACCAATCTCAATGAACTGAGAACAAACAAATGCCTGAAGCTGTGTTTCTCAGTCTTTTAAAACACAAGGTCCTTTTAGAATGAACAGAATACACCATTACTGATATGGGGTGAAATGCAAAATGAACACACTGCAATAAATTTGCTTAATTTGAGGATGTATCTGCCTCTGAGTTTACCTTTGAACAGCGATGGAGGGGAACTTGGAATTTTTAATACTGACCATTATCACACCCCTCAAGTTCTGTCTTACATCATAAGTGTAGACAGATGCTCTGAGGGAGAAAATGAGCTAATTTGACTTGATAGTGTCCAAGTCCTAAATACCCAAATGGGTTTGTGGGGAAGGGCAGAGAACCCAGATTCCTACCAGTTACAGGGACCTCAGACATTATTATTAACCTTCTAGTTACTATAATGTTATTGCAACTAAAAGGTGAGGACAATATCACACTTTACCCTTATAATTCCTTCCCCAGAAACCTTTGGAGCATATAATGAAGCAACACAGTTTAATAAAAATAAAAACAAAAGCAGTATTTTTTTTTTGAAGTACTGGTAGTGTAAATGATGTTTTTGAGTTAATGTTACTTTTTGAGTTTTACCTGGAGTTGGGATATTGGTGCTACTAGTCTTGAAGTTTCAACACTAAACAGGCCTTCCGGCTTCCTTTTATTCCAACGTCTCAAACATCTATCCTTCTAGAGATCTGGCAAGTTATTCTCACTCAAAATAGCAGCAACTCTGTCCCCCTCATCACCAGCCAAGGCCCCTCAACACCAACCCCTCACCCTGGAGCTCATGTCTTTCTTTCTATATTCTTTGCCGACACCTCTCTGCCTGGCTGGACTGTCTTAAAGAAGCTGTTTTTCAACTTTCTGAACCACAGAACATAACTTCATAACTTCCCATTCCTGAATCACAGACAGGCAGTATAGAGTTTCAGAAATCTGCATTCACATAGAAATCACAGTCTCACATCGAAATAGCAGAAGTACTTGCCTTGAAGCATTTCTACTATTCAATATGCTTCTTCAGAGGAACGAGGAGAATGGTCATTCACAAAGAAACCCACAGAGTTTACAACAAGCGTCATTGCTAAGACAGCTGCAGCTAAACACCAGCAGCTGTGGTTTGTATTTTGCAACAAATCCCAGATCTCACACTGAATGGCCACAAACCGTGGACATGGTCATTATATTTCAAATGGTTGAATGGTCTTGGGTTCAGGGCACAGGTCTGACAATGGGTGACTCTGGGAAAATTTTTTGGTTTCCCTTTCCTGCAAATCCCCAGGAAGTTAAAAACACTTATCTTAGAGTTTCTTGACCTCGGCCTTTTCCAAATTGGAATGGATTCGTGTCTGGATTCGTGTTTCCATGATGCCCTACCTCTCCACCTGCTTTTCATTCTCCACCCTTGATGATGTATCACGTGTCTATTCATCTTTTAGAATCTAAATTCAACGAAATTGAGGTTTTCTCTGCTCGAAACTTCTCCTTCCAGGAAGAGCCAAGGATCACTTACTGTACTCTGTTACCACTTTGGCTTTAGGTAAAAATGTGTGCATTGCAGTGATCATACTCTGTTTTCATTATGGATATAGTGGGATCAGCATGGGGTTTAGAAAACCCACAGACTTGGGTTCCATGTCAGCTCTGCCAATTGTGTGATCACAGGTGAATCGCTCAAACTCTGCAATTCAGTTTCCTCACCTGTAAAGTAGTAATAATCATCCTTTTAATTGGCATGGAATTCTTTTCCCTCTCCTTCCTGAGAGTGTTTAACTTATTTTGATATTCCTGTGACTTTCTATGTTTTTCACGTAAGGAATTCATAAGCACATAAATAATGAAGAAATGCTTCATTGTTGGATCTCAGGAGCTCACAGATTGTTAACTACACGCATCAGTTAACTACATGCTCACAGATTGTTAACTACACTACTGCTCAAATGTCCATAGTTCTTTGGTCAAGCAATATTTAAATTATGTTCATCCTCCTGCCTTATTTTGAAGAACAGGTTGTCTCAAATAATCTTTCCCTTCCTTGTTTAGTTTTTCAACACTACTTAAAATTATCACTTGACATTTATCAAACATCTGTTCTATATTGGGAGCTGGGGAAACCCACACTAATAAGACATGGTCCTTACACTCAAAATGTGATCGTCTGGCGGAGAAAAAAAAACTTAGTGACAGATGATTGCATTTCATGATAGCGAGTACTAGAATAGAGAGAAACAGGTTATATTTAGCTCACTGATTCAGTCATTTCTGAGTCGTTGCCTGCTGTGGGGCAAGCCCTGCTCCAGTCCATGGAAAACAATGGTTACCAAGCAAGATAAGACACCTGCATTTATGAAGCTTGCTTGTAGTTGGGGGGCAGGGAGAAGAGAGGGCATCTAACAGAAAATAGATAAACTTGACAATTTCAGAAGAACAAAGCAGGGTGTAAGGCAGGACAGGCCACAGTGCAGGTTTTCTGATCCCATGCAGACCGGGTAAAGGAGGAGTCAAGAGTCCTCAGTGGTTTTGCAGGTTTTTTATTGGGGTTCACCAGGCATATGGCAGGCAGGGGTGCTGGCTGGGGGGCTGGGAGGCTGGCAGGCCTCCCAGCCCCCAGCAAGTCCTCACTCTATCTGGGCTCTCTGGTGTTCTCTGCTTCTACTGCTTTGCTTCTCTCCGGCTTCCATCTCAGCTTCTGCTGGCATCCCGGTGACGCCGCCCTTAAAAGCACAGTCTTAGCTCAGCTGAATCCCATCTACCTATGCCCACACCCTATTCCAGGTGCCCGCCATCAGGCATGCATTCAGGACAAGGATCCATCATCTATCCTGATGGCGGAAGGGCAGAAAAGCCTGATATTTTCTTTACCCTACACAGGACAAAGAGTTTGAGTTGCCAAACAGACATTCAACCAGACAAATTAAGCAAATGGTTGAAAATTAGTGGAGTCAAGGGGCAGGACAGGGCTTGAGATTCTTGAGATTCTGTTGCATCTGAAAGATTGCATTCCAGCACTGCTCACTCTTCTTTCTGAGCATTCTCTGGTCTTGTAGAGGCTGGAAATCTAAATACCACTGTCTCCTCTCCTTGGTTTCAGGACCACCCCAACCAGTCCAGAAAGTCAGATTTCAAATAACCCAGATAATACCAATTCTGAGCACTTTCTATGCTTTGTCCTCATCAGTACTATGACTGAAGACAGAACTGAAGACAGAAGACTCAGTGTGATTAGAACCTGAATACTAGTTACTCAGTCCCTAGCCCAAGGCTTAAATCACTCACGTTTCCAAAGGTTAAACTCTCAACTCTGCAAACTACTAGTTTATGTCTCGTGTTTCTTGGATATGAAGAGAAGGATGAAGACATTAATTTCATATTTTTTAAATTTTCTCTCTCTTCCTCTCTCTTCCTCAGACAGGCTCTTTCATCTTTTTTTGTTTTTGTTTTTGGGAACTCGTATCATTAAGATATTTCCCTCCACCACCATCCACTGTATCTGCTTGTCCCTTTCACTTCCCCTCCCTCTTAACCTCAGGGCCTCAAGATGTTTATTGGTGTCCACTGGTTTTTGAAAATGGTATCATCAAATGGTCTGCTCTATAAAGGTCCAGTATTTGTTTTTATCATTTTGACTTCCTTTACTGAAGGAAATACTCTCAAATTCCCTCCATTTTGTTGAAAATGGCTTCATTTCATCCTTTCTTAAGGCTATATCATACTCCATGGGGTGTGTATACCATATCTTCTTGATTTAATCATCCATCAATGGACACTTAGCTTGCTTCCTTGTCCTAGCCATTGTAAACAATTCTGCTATGAACGTTGTGGGATATATGGAGTTTTTATTGAGGATTTCATGGTCTGTGGATAGATGCCCAAGAACAGGATTGCTGGGTCATATGGTATCTCCATTTTAGTTTTATTAGGTAAATCCCAGATTGCTTTTCATAATGGTTGTTCCAGTTCACATTCCACCAGCAGTGTAATAGGGTTCCTTTTTCTCCATATCCTCTCCAACACATTGGGGGTAAGACATGAATTTTAAATTACCTGGAAAAAAAGGAGGAAATTCTGGGTTTATTAAAAAAATATTAACTCTGCTTCATCTCAAAATGTTGCTGTTACCTCATATTATGTGATGGCAATGGTTTAGTCTCTCCCCTCACTCTTTGCACAGCTGGAGATGTTCTTCTAGTATGAAATAGATGAAGGATATCTCTGGAGACGTTTGGCTCCCGCCAACCTAAAGACATTGCCTAACTCCCCTGTTCCTTCCAGCATCTCTTGTTCCATGTGATATGTTATTTGACCTCTGGGATCTTGGAAGACTGTACATTTTTTTTAATTGTGGGAAAAATCTTCCCCCATAGTTTTGAGAAAAGTTTTAGAAATGATTTTGAAGGAGAGGAGGTGAAGAAACAAATGTGAACAGAAAAGAAATTGAGAAAAGGGGCGGAGCAACATGGCGGCGAGGAGACGCTGCGAGTAAGATCTCCCATTAAAAAAAGTTAATAGGGAGGAAAAGCGGCAGGTCCCAGTGAGAACTGGGACACGGAAGATAAACGGACGACTCCAGCAAACTGCCCGAAGAAGAAAGTTGCCATAAAAGAGGACGAGAAGGGAGGGAAGCGCAGAACCCTGCTCCCCTCCCCCGCCCACAAAGTCGGCACTCTCCGACCGGCAGAAAGGAGGGAAACAACAAACCAAAACGGCCAACAAGAAAAACGGACGCAGCAAGTGGGACTGTGAGTGGAAAGGAACTATTGCAGCCACCACACCCCGTGAACGGGAGAGGCGAACCCTGCAGGATCCGCCGCGGAGGTGAGCTCCAGGCGCCATTAAAGAGAGCCACGCCCCCCAGGAGGAGACCAGCACCAGCACACAGCCCCGGCCGCCCGGTAAGGTTGCGTGCGGAAAGCGGCGCGGATCCGGACCGGATCGCAGCTGCCCAGGTCCCCGCGCCTGTGACCTAGGCTTGCGGGGAGACGGCGGAGGCCCTCCCTGAGTGAGCAGGAACAAGGCGCCCAGGCAGGGGAGCGGGATTCAAAAGGCGCCATTCCCGCGCCACTGATCTGGGCTACAGCCCGCGTCCTGGAACTGAGGGCTTTGGAACTGAGACCCGGGGCACGAAATTAGGGGGAGACTGCGGAGGCCCTCCCTGAGTGAGCAGGAACAAGGCGCCCAGGCAAGGGAGCTGGATTCAAAAGGCGCCATTCCCGCGCCACTGATCTGGGCTACAGCCCGCGTCCTGGAACTGAGGGCTTTGGAACTGAGACCCGGGGCACGAAATTAGGGGGAGACGGCGGAGGCCCTCCCTGAGTGAGCAGGAACAAGGCGCCCAGGCAGGGGAGCGGGATTCAAAAGGCGCCATTCCCGCGCCACTGATCTGGGCTACAGCCCGCGTCCTGGAACTGAGGGCTTTGGATCTGAGACCCGGGGCACGAAATTAGGGGGAGACTGCGGAGGCCCTCCCTGAGTGAGCAGGAACAAGGCGCCCAGGCAAGGGAGCTGGATTCAAAAGGCGCCATTCCCGCGCCACTGATCTGGGCTACAGCCTGCGTCCTGGAACTGAGGGCTTTGGAACTGAGACCCGGGGCACGAAATTAGGGGAAGTCTGCGGAGGCCCTCCCTGAGTGAGCAGGAACAAGGCGCCCAGGCAAGGGAGCTGGACTCAAAAGGCGCCATTCCCGCGCCACTGATCTGGGCTACAGCCCGCATCCTGGAACTGAGGGCTTTGGAACTGAGACCCGGGCACGAAATTAGGGGGAGACGGCGGAGGCCCATCCTGAGTGAGCAGGAACAAGGCGCCCAGGCAGGGGAGCAGGATTCAAAAGGCGCCATTCCCGCCCCACTGATCTGGGCTACAGCCCGCGTCCTGGAACTGAGGGCTTTGGAACAGAGACCCGGGGCACGAAATTAGGGGCGTGGGTTCCCCACGACGGTGGGGCACAAGGCAGACACAGCACCCCAAAGCCGTTGAGGTGTACCCTACCATCCCCGCTCTGCTCCCTGTCCCACGGGGTGGAAAATCAGCTCCCCAAGGGCTCTAGGAGAGATCTCTGGCACCACCTAGCGACTTGAAGCCAGCAGAGGCTCCTGAAGGAGCTAGTGGCCAGCTGGGGAGTTTGCCCACACCGGGCCCCTTCCGAACAAGTAGTCTGAGCCCACAGGGAGAGCGAGCACCCACAGCCGGGGCAGACCAGGTGCGCAGAAGAGTGTGCCTGAGACCAGACACGCAGGGAGTGTGTCCCACATCACCATTTTAGAACAGGGACATTTCTTCAGTAAAGACTACCTGCAGAAGGCTTCCTCAGGAGCCAGAGGTGAGCGGGGGAAGTTCGCCCACGCCAGACCCCCTCTGGCCTGCAGTCCAAACCCAGAGGGGAGCAGGAACCCACCGCCGGGGCAGACCAGGCGCACAGGGGAGTGTGTCCCTACATTGGCATTTTAGAACAGGGACCTTTCTCCAGTAAAGACTGCTTGAAACTGACAGATGACACCTGGAAGAACCAGAGGGGAACAGAGAAGCCCACCCAAGATGCCGGCCAGTCCCAACTACACAGTGTCCCAACGCATACGGCAAATTAGAAAACAGACAGTAGGGAAGAGAAGAACCACACGCAACCTAGCAACTCTCCAGAGAAAAAGCACACCACAAAAAGAAAGCCAGCCCCCAGATTGCAAAGACAATAACTTGGAAGAATTTCTGAGCCTTCCAGAAAGAGAATTTAAAATTGCCGTGATTAAAAAACTAACAGAAGTCATAAAGGAAAACAATGATAAGGGAAAAATAATCAACGATCAGAAGAATGCAATTGAGTCCCTAGAGAGGGAAAACAATGGTCAGAAGAAAGAAATTGAGTCCCTAAAGAGGGAAGTAAAAGAAATGCAGGAGATCAAAGAATTAATGGAAGAACTAAAGAATTCTGGGAAAAGCAATGAAAGCAGAATAGATGAAATGGAAGAACGAATAAGTAATCTTGAAGACATAGAAATAAAAAGAACCAAAACAGAAAAGGAAAGAGAAGTACGAAGGAAAAAGAACGAGGAAAGACTTCGGGAACTATCTGACTCCATGAGGAAAGGAAATATAAGAGTTATAGGAATACCAGAAGGAGAGGAGAGAGATGTAGGAACAGAGAAAATATTCAAAGAGATAATTGAAGAGAACTTCCCAAATGTGAAGAAGGAGCTGAAAATTGATATACAAGAAGCAAGAAGAACACCAAACTTCCACGACGAAAGGAAAAGTACAGCAAGACACATAATAGTAAAGCTCCCAAGAATCCAGGACAAGGAAAAAATAATGAAGCTGGCAAGAGGGAAGAAACAGATAACATTCAAAGGAAAACCAATCAGGCTGACATCAGACTTCTCCGAAGAAACACTACGGGCAAGGAGAGAGTGGAGGGACATAGTCAACAGACTCCAAGAAAACAGATGCCAACCAAGAATACTCTATCCCGCAAAGCTCTCCTTCCTCTTTGAAGAAAGAATATGGACCTTTCCAGACAAACAGAAACTCCGGAATTTCATTGCAACTAAACCCCCACTCCAAAAAATACTACAAGGAGTCCTAAAGCCAGAACCTCAGAGGGACGAATAACAATGAAAGAAGGCCAAAAAAAAAAGTTATTAAAAGAATAAATAAATAAAATCAAAGGAAAGACAAACACAATGGCAAATACAGATGTTAACATATCAATAATAACTCTGAATGTAAATGGACTAAACTCTTCAATAAAAAGACACAGAGTTGCAGCCTGGATTAAGAAACAAAACCCAACCTTTTGCTGTCTCCAGGAAACACATTTAGCTACAAAAGATAAAAATAGGCTCAAAGTTAAAGGATGGAAAACAATCCTACAAGCAAATGGACCAAAAAAGAAAGCAGGAACAGCTATACTTATATCAGATAAAACAGATTTCAAACTCAAAAAGATAAAAAGAGACCCCAAGGGTCACTACATTATGATCAAGGGGACAATACTTCAAGAAGAAATAACACTCATTAACATATACTCACCAAACGAAGGAGCACCAAAATATATCAGACAACTGTTGTCCTCTCTGAAAACAGACATCAGAGAAAACACATACGTAGTGGGAGACTTCAACACACCACTATCAACAATGGATAGATCAACAAGACAAAAAATAAGTAAAGAAACTAAAGCTCTAAATAAGGACCTAGAGCAATTGGGCTTAACAGACATCTATAGAACACTAAACCCCAAAAAAACGGAGTACACATTTTTCTCAAGCGCACACGGATCATTCTCCAGGATCGATCACATACTGGGGCACAAGACAAACATCAACAGATACACCAAGATTGAAATCATATCAACCATCTTTTCTGACCATGAAGGCATCAAACTAGAAATAAACCATAAAAAGAAGGCAAGGAACTTTCCTACCTCATGGAGATTAAAAACCACACTACTGGAAGACCATTGGACTAATGAGGAGATCAAAGAAGAAATTAAAAAATTTTTTGAATTGAACGACAAGGAGGACACCAATATCCTAAATGTATGGGATGCAGCAAAAGCAGTAATAAGAGGAAAATATATAGCAATAGAAGCTCACATCAAGAAACAAGAAAGAACGCAAAGAAACAACCTAATCTCGAAGCTCAAAGATCTAGAAAAAGAACAACAAAAAAACCCCAAAACCAGTAGAAGAAAAGAAATAATAAAAACCAAAGCAGAAATAAATGAAATTGAAACTAAAAAAACAATCCAAAAGATCAATGAAACCAAGAGCTGGTTCTTTGAAAAAATCAATAAAATAGACAAACCCCTAGCCAGGCTCACAAAGGAAAAAAGGGAGAAAGCACAAATAAACAGGATCATCAATGAAAGAGGAGAAATCACAACGGACACAGCAGAAATCAAAAGAATAATCAGTAACTACTATGAACAGTTATATGGAAACAAGTTCAACAATCTAGAGGAGATGGACAAATTCCTACAACTCTACAATCACCCAAAGCTAGATAAAGAAGAAATAGAACACCTAAACAGACCAATTACAATTAGCGAAATTGAAATGGTAATCAAAAACCTCCCCAAAAACAAAAGCCCAGGACCTGATGGATTTACAAATGAATTCTACCAAACATTCAGAGACGAATTAGTGCCTATCCTTCACAAACTCTTCCAAAAAATTGAGAAGGAAGGGACAATACCAAACACGTTTTATGAAGCCAACATTACACTAATACCAAAACTGAACAAGGACAACACAAAAAAGGAAAACTACAGGCCAATCTCCCTAATGAACACTGATGCAAAAATCCTCAATAAAATTTTAGCTATCAGAATCCAACAATGTATCCATAAGATAATTCACCACGACCAAGTTGGATTCATTCCAGGGGCACAAGGATGGTTTAACATCCGAAAATCAATCAATGTTATCCAACACATCAACAAAAAGAAATATAAAAACCATATGATAATATCAATAGATGCTGAGAAAGCTTTCGACAAAGTGCAACACCCATTCATGATAAAAGCCCTTGAAATTCTTGGGATACAAGGAACATACCTCAACATCATAAAGGCCATCTATGACAAGCCAACAGCCAGTATCATTCTCAATGGTGAAAAGCTGAAAGCAATTCCATTAAGATCTGGAACAAGACAAGGATGTCCACTCTCACCATTGCTTTTCAATATAATACTGGAAGTCCTAGCCAGGGCAATAAGACAAGAGAAAGACATCCAAGGAATCCAAATAGGAAAAGAAGAAGTCAAACTATCACTATTTGCAGACGATATGATATTATATATAGAGAACCCCAAAAACTCCACAGAAAAGCTAATTCAACTCATCAATCAGTTCAGTAAAGTGGCAGGATACAAAATCAACACGCAAAAGTCAGTAGCCTTCCTATACACAAACAATAAATCTGAAGAAGAAGAAATCAAAAAGACCATCCCTTTTGTTATTGAAACAAAAAAAATCAAATATTTGGGAATAAATCTAACAAAAGAGGTAAAGGACCTATACAAAGAAAACTATAAAACACTGTTAAAAGAAATAGAAGAAGACACAAAGAAATGGAGAGACATCCCCTGCTCATGGATTGGAAGAATAAACATTATTAAAATGGCCATCCTTCCAAAAGCAATATACAGATTCAATGCTATTCCAATCAAAATTTCAATGTCATTCTTCAAAGAAATAGAACAATTATTGATGAAATTCATATGGAATCACAAAAAACCCCGAATAGCCAAAGCTCTCCTGAAAAAAAAAGAAGGGAATGGAGGCATCAGACTCCCAGACTTCAAACTATACTACAAAGCCATAATCATCAAAACTGCATGGTATTGGAACAAGAACAGACATACAGACCAATGGAATCGAATAGAAAATCCAGAAATAAACCCACAGATTTATGGTCAACTAATCTTTGACAAAGGAGCAAAGAATATGCATTGGAGCAAAGAAAGTTTGTTCAATAAATGGTGCTGGGAAAACTGGGTCGCTACATGCAAAAGAATGAAGCTTGACCACCACCTCACACCATACACAAAAATCAACTCAAAATGGATTAAAGAACTAGACATAAGACCTGAAACCATAAAATATATAGAAGGAAATATAGGCGAAACACTACGTGATTTGCACATCAAAGACATCTTTACAGACACATCACCCAAAGCAGTGATAGTGAAGGCAAAGATAAACAGCTGGGACTACATCAAATTAAAGAGCTTTTGCACAGCAAAAGAGACAATAACAAAAACAAAGAGAAACCCCACCAACTGGGAGAACATTTTTGCACCCAACACTAATGATAAAGGACTGATCACAAAAATCTGCAAAGAGCTGATGAGACTCAACAACAACAAAGAAAATAATCCAGTCAAAAAATGGGCAGAAGAGCTTAAAAGAAACTTCTCTGAAGAGGAAATGCAAATGGCCAACAGGCATATGAAAAAATGTTCAACATCACTTGTCATCAGGGAAATGCAAATCAAAACTACCATGAGATACCATCTTACACCAGTGAGAATGGCACATATTAAAAAAACTAGCAACAACAAATGTTGGCGAGGGTGTGGAGAAAAAGGAACTCTTCTGCACTGTTGGTGGGAGTGCAAACTGGTCCAACCACTGTGGAAAGCTGTGTGGAGATTTCTGGACCTACTAAACATAGAGCTTCCATATGATCCAGCAATTCCACTCCTAGGTATTTACCCAAAGGACACAGAAACATCAATTCCAAAGAGCACCTGCACCCCTATGTTTATAGCAGCACTGTTTACAATAGCTAAGCTTTGGAAACAACCCAAATGCCCAAAAATAGATGACTGGATCAAGAAGATGTGGTACATATATACCATGGAATATTACTCAGCATTCAAAAAAGATAAACACATGCAATTTGCAGCAACATGGATGGCGCTGGAAGGGATCATGCTCAGCGAAATAAGCCAAAAAGAAAAAGAAAAATACCGGATGGTCTCACTCATAGCAGGAATCTAGAAAACTTAAATAAGGGACCAGGAAAATGAATAACTATAAGATAGTGAAAATCAAAATCAACAAAAAACTATGAACCAGAGACACTTTTAGGGGGGCGGGAGGGGAGGGATTGGGGTCAGAATGGGGGGGCTGCAATTGTATGGGGAATATAACAATAAAATTTATTTAAAAAAAAAAAAATAAAAAATAAGCATATGTGATTAAAAAAAAAAAAAAAAAAAAAGAAAAGAAATTGAAAGCGTAGAAGCTGGAATATGAAGGTGCTGGAATATGACAAAGACATGTTTGTTTAATGTTGTACATCTGGTTGAAAAATAAAGACACTGGAAACAGATTATAAGAATAAAACAATGATTACTAGAAAGAAAAGGGGGGTGGGGTGGGTGGGTAAAATGGGTAAAAAGAGTCAATTATGTGATGATGGACAGAAATTAGACTTCTGGTGGCCAGCAAAATGGACTAAATGTAGATATTGATTTGTAAGGATAAATACCTGAAACCCGTATGTTGTAAACCAATGTTACTTCAATTTAGAAAATGAAAAGAGAACAAATAAACTTAGGTAAAATAAAGTAAAATAAAATAATGATGTTGGTCCATTAGCCAAGAGAATTATTTCTACCACACCACTTTATTTTTATTTATTTATTTTTTAAGATTTATTTATACATGCAAGAGCTGGGGTACAGGCCAGAGACACTGGGGGTGGTGGTGGTGAGAGGATTCACCAGAGACAGAGTGGGGAACAGGAAAAGCAGATTGACTGAAATACACTGCTGAAGGGAGCAGCGGGTGAGCCAGTAGAAGTCTGCTGTGCCATGTAGGTTGCTCCCTGGCCAGCTGGGGATCGAACTCGTGCTGCAGAGGCTGCGGATTGCTTCATAGTGCAGTGTTTAACCCCTAGCACCACCAGGGAGGCCCTACCACACCACTTTAATTAAACATTTCCCTTGAACACAATTTTGTATAGTATCTACATAAAGAAAAGGCAAGTCAAAGGTGGTTAAAAGAATATTCTAGAATGTAAATAAGATAAAGAGAAAAAGAGAAATGGATACAGTAAGATTGACTATAAGGAACATAGCAATATGTGTCCTGTCTTCTATGACTTATAAATACAACTGTGTCATATTGGGGGCAAAATCTGTAGAGCTAATCTGTGCTTTAAGTTCCAGGTTTTTTCATGAAATGTCAATATCTGCAAGTCAGTCATCAAACATTTCATAGTTTACCATGCTCTCTATGGCACCAGATTTCCTTTGCAGATATATTAAGTGAAGCTAACACCAGAATTTGGTCCCACATGAAGCTTCGTGAAGAGTTGTGGAAGAGAAGGTAGAAAATTAAGCTCAGATTTCACACAGTTGTGTTTCATTTTTCTGAAGACCTGCTTGTCTGTGACATCAAGGTCTGTTTAATGCACAGACTAAGTAAAAGCTCACTTGGATGCTAAAAGTCTACGTGGCCTAGGATCTCTCTCCTACTAACCTGCCCAATAACCTAAGCTGGTTTGTAGTATTTCTTTGGGTTACAATGTGAAATCTGTCCAGTGCAGACCCTCAGTTGGCCTTTGGGAAATGAAGTGAAAACTGATGCATTTGATGTGTCAGTGAGAAGTGAGGGAATATGAACGAGAAGGGTCTGTGGGGTCACTGGAGCATCTTGGAGCTGTACTGCCTTTGTTGTCTTTTGTTGTCACGGTAACCCTTTTGCAATAGGTACCAACATCTCCATTTTACAGACAAGGAAAGAAAGTTTGCACAGATAGTAAACAGAAGATCCAAGATTGAATTGAGGCCGGGCTTTCATCAGTGCCTTTTGGCAGCATTCACTGAAGGTGGAAATTGAATTTCATTCATCTTTCAGAAGCTGAGTGATCAAACCTCACAAGCTCTGGACTACTCCAAAGTAGAATTTCTTGGGCTGAAAGGATTTAGCTGGGGGTTGAGAGTGTCAGGGATTCTGAAAGTGAAGAAAGAATGTCCAAAGCTCAGAGAATCATCTCCATGGTGAAGAAAATCTTGTTTATCTAACTTTGATACACAGTAATCACATTTTATCACATGGTCCACATTTTATGCACAATAATCACGTTTGGTATTTTTTAGGAAGTTGTTCTAGGGAATGTTTTTGCTTACCACCACCTTTTACTTCCTTACTCATGGTGTGGTATCTTCTTTCTTTATATTTTGGTAGTACATTGATTAAAGCAGCAAACTAGCTCTTAGTTTCGTGTGGTTTATGAATATTCCTTAATTTCCCCAGGTATATAGATTTTCTCTTATAATATAATGTAAGAACTTCAAAGAGCAGACGATGCATCCAGATCCTACTGTGTTCCCAACACCATGTGGAATGAATGCTTCAAAGTATAATGTGCCAACAAGAAGGTGTGAACTTCAGACTTAGAATCCAGGTAGCTCTTTCATTTACAGAACATCAGAATAAGTGTTTTACTTGTCTGTAAAATAAGCACCAGAATCTCACCTTGCCGAGTATCCATGGAAAGTGGGGGTAAGAACGAATGTATGTAACATGTCTGTCTTAGGTTACATAAGCAATAAAAGGCTTCTACTGAGAATTCCATATCTCCTCTTACCATGAAAGCTCTGATATTAAAATTGAGATTCTTGGAGACTCAGTTTTACTCAGAGGTCAGTTTATTTACTGACCATATGGAATGCAAATTCTGTACTTAAAAATCTTGTTCAACCTGATGAAAAGAAGGGTGGAGATCCAGAACACTTCTCCAAAGAAGACATCCAGATGGCTAAGAGGCACATAAAGAGATCTTCACCATCTCTTAGTACTAGAGAAATGCAAATCAAAGCAAAAATGAGATAATACCCTACACCTGTGGGAATGGCTGTTGGTCAAAAGAAAAGGAACAAGTATTGGAGAGGATGTGGAAAGAAGGGAACACTTGTATTGTTGGTAAGAATATAAATTGGTGCAGTCATTATGGAGAGCTGATGGAGATTCCTCAAAACTTAAAAATAGAAATTCTATTCCATCTAGTTGCTCCACTTCTGGGTACTTACCTGAAAAATACAAAAACACTAATTCCAAGAAATATATGCACACTCATATTTATTGTAGCATCATTTACAATAGCCAAAAGCAGATGAATGCATCAAGATGTGGTATATACACACTGAAACACTGCTTATACGCTTATCCACTTATTATATTTCTGCTTATATTAGAAAATATTTATGTCAATGAACTTGCAGATAGGAGGCCAATGAGTTAAGAAAAGGACTCACAAAATCCATAAAATGGAAAAAATATTTCCAATATAGGTATATATGAGATTTATTATATAGTTTTCTACCTACTTGGTCATTTGACCTGTTCCATTTATTAACTTCCTGAGACCAAGTGGCAAATATTCATAAAACATCAGTTATAATATAGCATCTCTAAAGACTAGATTTTAAAATAAATAAAATAGGGACTCTATTGGTTTACTGAAATAAAAAAATAATAGATTCCTAAAGGCAAATTTTGAAGTTCTCTGGACTATAGCTATATTATTAATATTTATAATGGATATGCTATCAAATATATTGACATGAAATGATATAACTACTGTCAGAAAACCCATCAAAATGTTACACATTAAAAGTATCATACTTTTCAACATGGTAACTTAAACTCTTACTAAAACATCAGCTTTACAAAGTATCAGCCTTGCAAAAGAGTAAATATATGGACTTCCATAGTCTAGGTTAGAAAAAAGTGTTTAAGGTTTTGATAAAAAAATAAATTATACCCAGGAAGTTAATCAATCTTATAAAAGGAAACTGACTTGCTCAGCATCAGAAAGAAAAATGAAATAACAGCGACCTGCAGAGATTAGGAGTCTGTGACTAGGAGGTGGGCTCAGCCAAGTGCCTCCTTGTACATAATCACTGCTTTTGCCCTGCCCTCACGCCCCCTCTCCACCACATGAAGAACCATGTGTGTTTGCAATAGTTTCTAAAGATATGACATGGAGGCTATAAAATAAATGTCTTTTTAAAAAAGAAACACAGGCTTAAGTAGAAACAGGGTATTTAGGGCTTCAAGGCTATTCTTGTGCGAGATGCTTCCACTTCACTGAGGGGTGAAGTTCTTCATCTAGCTTCTGCTCCTTGGAGAGCTCCAGGAACACCTGGTTGGGGGTGGGGAGTAAGAAACACAGATAGTGGTGTCAACCCATCTCCTGCAGCTCCACGTGTGTGCAAAGTAGAGGAACATACTATATTCATGGATAGTCCATGGATATTCCATGCAGGATGTAACACCACCGAAACTGACCCACCTCTTCCAGCGTGGACTGCGAGAGGCTGTACTCCTCCAGGTCGAAGCTCTGCTTCACTGCATAAGGGAGGACACATGTTAGGGGCTCATATATCCAACTGGTCTTATAAGTCAGCATAGAATTCAAAAATTTTTAAAAAATCACAAGTAAATAGGATAACATAATAATCACTCATGGTTTAAGTGCAGCATACAGATATAAATAAATCCATGTGCCCACTCAGGGGTGGGAGAAAAAGTGCTTGCTCTGACTTGTATGCCCTACAGTTTTTGAGATTTCTGTGCAGGGGAGGAAATGGTGCTGAGGAGGCTTCCTTCCCTCCCATGTGTTTCAGCACAGTCAGCACAGGGAGCAATGGGAGGAAGAGACATTTTGCAAGAGTCTCATCAGAAGATGACACAGAAAGATGTCTGGAGTTTTCATGGAGCAGACAGCCTCCTGGGCCATTTTCCAGAAGTCACTGTATCTTGCCCCTAATTGGGTTGGAAATCTTTATGGTGGATCAAATCGATCGGGAAGGGCAGTTTGAACTCTGAGGGGAGCCTAGAAGACAGGGGACAGGCCACTGGGGGGAGTGGGGGGACCAAGCCGTCACTGGCCACAGGAGTGTTGTGAAAGAGCACATGGCCAGAACGCTGGGCATTCAGCTCAGAGACTAGAAAAAGGTGGCATCCCTGGGATGGCAGATGCTATCGACAGGAATAAGAGTCTTCTAGAACCTGAAGACTTGAATATCTTCCTTAGGGCAGGAGACAAGTGAATAAAGATCACTGGGCATGTCGGGAAGGGGTTCTGGGGAGCACAGTTCAGAGAGGCAGAGTTCACTGGTGAGACAGCATGGAAAATACCAGCCTGATGATGATGGGTGGAGCGTGGTCAGCTTCTAAGTGCTGAAGAGTGTGGTGATGAGCTGATAAGAGGTCAGTTTCCTAATATGCCACCCCAGACAATAAAACCTTATGCATTCATGTGGATGGATGCCAGTCCATTCAAAATTTTATTTTAAATATGTGTGCATCAATCTTCCAAAAAGATAAAAGTATTCTCCCTAAATGCATATGTAACTGAGTTCTGATTCACCTTGTATCAAGATTTCTTAAAAAACACACAGAAAACCTCAAGACAACAACAGGAAACATCATTCCATTAACTCCCTCTCCCCACTCCCCTGCCTGCATATCTCCTTGATTTCTGGCTCCTAAAATTTAATTTGAGACTCTTACTTTTAAACTGAACACATAATTCACAGTCCATTCTTGTCATGCCAGAGGGATATTTTAGGATCAGGGAGTAGCTTCTTTCAAGGATCTTATTTCAAAGTGGAGAGCTCTTACCTGTCTCCAACTTGAAGAAAGCTTGGGCCAAAGGTTTAACGCCTTCCACCGGCAACTTATAGGCCATGAGACATGAGTATCTGGTGGGAAGGAGGGGTGGGTAGTGTCAGCAGGTAGTTAGTCCCCTTGGATGGATTCTCTCTGTTCACATCCTTGACGGGAGACATGACCCAAGGAGAGATGGGGTGAACACACAAGAAGGGGTGGGGTCCTTTATCCTGTGGCAGAGGTAACTTGAACCTGAAGCCATCTTCCCGGTCCTTGTAAGTCAGAGTTGGCTTGGTGTAGGTGAAAAGTTTAAGATAATCCATAAGAAAGAGGCAGTTTACAAGAACTGGGGGAGGGGAGAGATACTCCCCGTTGAGCATCTTTGACTGTTGGGATGGAAATGAGTTGGCACAATGCAGATGAAATGTCAAGATTTGTCCATGTCACCTTCCACCTGATTTTCTCCTTAGAGTGCTTACTCCTCACTCCATCTGTAAGCTATCCACTGACACCATGCATGGCTTTTCACTACATTATTTTTTATTGAGATAAGTTGGCTTATAATCTCATACATGATTTAGAGGTACAGGATCACATCTCCTCAGATGCATGTTATCACATGAAGCCCACCACCAAAGCACCCATAGTCTTCAACCACAATCCAATGGGCCCTCTTCCTTTATTACCCAGTTCCCACCCTCTCCCTTCTGGTTCCCTCAATTCTACAGTCAGATTTCTAGGACTTGTTTTGGCTCTGTTTGGTCTGTTCCTTTGTTTTGTTTCTCCATATTCGACATATGAGTGAAACGATCTGGTGTTTGTCTTTCTCCTTCTGACCTATTTCACTTGGCATCATCCCCTCCAGTTGCCTCCATGTTGTAGCAAGTGATGTTTCTCAAAGTTTCCCATGTAGGTAGAAATCTAGATCTATTCTCTGGAGAAGTCATCCCCCTCCACCTTCTCCCGTCCCTCTCAAACTACTTTCCTAATACGGGATACTATAATCGAGTATCAGATTAGGAGACTAGAAAGCTCCAGGAATTCAGCACCAAACAATGTTCAGCAACAACAATTTTCTAAAAATAATTTGTTTCAGACATGTTTGTCTTTTCTTCATTAGAAAATCAGGAAGATTTAGATTTAATAAAACCCCATTTCATATATTTATGAGATTATCACTCTCATCTATTTTGTTCAATCTCTGCACCTTTATGAAATATGTCTAGTCACTCCTGGGCTTAATGTTGAGCTACACGCTGCTTTTATATTTGTACTCCATTGTAGAAATACATTTTCTGACTTGGTCATTATGACATTTTCCTTCACTATCTGTTTTCTCCCCTAACTCCTAAATTATGTCTTCTGCAGTAAATTCTGGTTTCTACAAATGACCCTAAAGTTAATCTTTGATTTTTTTATTGTATTACTTTCTTTTTCTTTTTAAAAAGATTTATTTATTTATGCATACAAGAACTGGGGTGTAAGCCAGAGGTGTGGGTGGTGAGAGAATTCACGAGAGAGAATGAGGAGCAGAACAGGCAGATCTACTGAACACACCACAGAGGGGAGCAGCAGGCGAGGCAGGAGAGATCTGCTATGCCATGTGGGTAGCTCCCTGGCTGGCCAGGGATGGAACTCGTGCTACAGTGGCTGGTGATATCTTGATAGCGCTGTCTTTAACCCATCTGCCCCCAGGGAGGCTCCCCTATTGTATGACTTTTATGAGGATTGTTCCCTTGCTAGATTTTGTATAAATTGGGAGTATGAATATGCTTTGAATAAAATAATCAGCTTTCCATTCTAGTTTTGCCACTTGTTAACTCTGTCATGTGGTCAAGCATGTCCATAAACTCCCTAGTAAAAACCATCAATTCCATTTATTATGGTCCTTGGGGCTCTCTCATGGGGCTTTTATATCATCTTGTTTTTCTTTCTTTTTTTTTTTTAATTAATTAATTAATTAATTTATTTTTTTCAATCCTGGTTCTTCTGCTCACTAGCTGTGTATATACTGGAGCAAGCTTGAGCAAGCTTCAGCTTCCTGGCTTATAACAAGGAAAATAGTGTCTCCCTATAGAAGACTTATGAGGTTTGAATGAGTTACTGAAAGTACTTAGTACATGGGACATGGTGAGGCCTCAATAAGAACTGGCCTGTTTTTCCCACTCTCATCTTTCAATTGCCAAAATCTCTCTATCCTTTAAGAACCAATGAAATGTTCATCTCTGTCTACACTTCCCTGATTCCATTCAGCTAGAATTAATCTCTCTTGTTCTTACACCATTCTGTATTTACTGTTTTTTTTTTTATAAATTTTATTGTTATATTCCCCATACAATTGCAGCCCCCCCATTCTGACCCTAATCCCTCCCCTCCCGCCCCCGCCCCCCTAAAAGTGTCTCTGGTTCATAGTTTTTTGTTGATTTTGATTTTCACTTTCTTATATTCATTTTCCTGGTCCCTTATTTAAGTTTTCTAGATTCCTGCTATGAGTGAGACCATCCGGTATTTTTCTTTTTCTTTTTGGCTTATTTCACTGAGCATGATCCCTTCCAGCGCCATCCATGTTGCTGCAAATTGCATGTGTTTATCTTTTTTGAATGCTGAGTAATATTCCATGGTATATATGTACCACATCTTCTTGATCCAGTCATCTATTTTTGGGCATTTGGGTTGTTTCCAAAGCTTAGCTATTGTAAACAGTGCTGCTATAAACATAGGGGTGCAGGTGTTCTTTGGAATTGATGTTTCTGTGTCCTTTGGGTAAATACCTAGGAGTGGAATTGCTGGATCATATGGAAGCTCTATGTTTAGTAGGTCCAGAAATCTCCACACAGCTTTCCACAGTGGTTGGACCAGTTTGCACTCCCACCAACAGTGCAGAAGAGTTCCTTTTTCTCCACACCCTCGCCAACATTTGTTGTTGCTAGTTTTTTTAATATGTGCCATTCTCACTGGTGTAAGATGGTATCTCATGGTAGTTTTGATTTGCATTTCCCTGATGACAAGTGATGTTGAACATTTTTTCATATGCCTGTTGGCCATTTGCATTTCCTCTTCAGAGAAGTTTCTTTTAAGCTCTTCTGCCCATTTTTTGACTGGATTATTTTCTTTGTTGTTGTTGAGTCTCATCAGCTCTTTGCAGATTTTTGTGATCAGTCCTTTATCATTAGTGTTGGGTGCAAAAATGTTCTCCCAGTTGGTGGGGTTTCTCTTTGTTTTTGTTATTGTCTCTTTTGCTGTGCAGAAGCTCTTTAATTTGATGTAGTCCCAGCTGTTTATCTTTGCCTTCACTATCACTGCTTTGGGTGATGTGTCTGTAAAGATGTCTTTGATGTGCAAATCACGTAGTGTTTTGCCTATATTTCCTTCTATATATTTTATGGTTTCAGGTCTTATGTCTAGTTCTTTAATCCATTTTGAGTTGATTTTTGTGTATGGTGTGAGGTAGTGGTCAAGCTTCATTCTTTTGCATGTAGCGACCCAGTTTTCCCAGCACCATTTATTGAACAAACTTTCTTTGCTCCAATGCATAGTCTTTGCTCCTTTGTCAAAGATTAGTTGACCATAAATCTGTGGGTTTATTTCTGGATTTTCTATTCGATTCCATTGGTCTCTATGTCTGTTCTTGTTCCAATACCATGCAGTTTTGATGATTATGGCTTTGTAGTATAGTTTGAAGTCTGGGAGTGTGATGCCTCCATTCCCTTCTTTTTTTTTCAGGAGAGCTTTGGCTATTCGGGGTTTTTTGTGATTCCATGTGAATTTCATCAATAATTGTTCTATTTCTTTGAAGAATGACATTGAAATTTTGATTGGAATAGCATTGAATCTGTATATTGCTTTTGGAAGGATGGCCATTTTAATAATGTTTATTCTTCCAATCCATGAGCAGGGGATGTCTCTCCATTTCTTTGTGTCTTCTTCTATTTCTTTTAACAGTGTTTTATAGTTTTCTTTGTATAGGTCCTTTACCTCTTTTGTTAGATTTATTCCCAAATATTTGATTTTTTTTGTTTCAATAACAAAAGGGATGGTTTTTTTGATTTCTTCTTCTTCAGATTTATTGTTTGTGTATAGGAAGGCTACTGACTTTTGCGTGTTGATTTTGTATCCTGCCACTTTACTGAACTGATTGATGAGTTGAATTAGCTTTTCTGTGGAGTTTTTGGGGTTCTCTATGTATAATATCATATCATCTGCAAATAGTGATAGTTTGACTTCTTCTTTTCCTATTTGGATTCCTTGGATGTCTTTCTCTTGTCTTATTGCCCTGGCTAGGACTTCCAGTATTATATTGAAAAGCAGTGGTGAGAGTGGACATCCTTGTCTTGTTCCAGATCTTAATGGAATTGCTTTCAGCTTTTCACCATTGAGAATGATACTGGCTGTTGGCTTGTCATAGATGGCCTTTATGATGTTGAGGTATGTTCCTTGTATCCCAAGAATTTCAAGGGCTTTTATCATGAATGGGTGTTGCACTTTGTCGAAAGCTTTCTCAGCATCTATTGATATTATCATATGGTTTTTATATTTCTTTTTGTTGATGTGTTGGATAACGTTGATTGATTTTCGGATGTTAAACCATCCTTGTGTCCCTGGAATGAATCCTACTTGGTCGTGGTGAATTATCTTATGGATACATTGTTGGATTCTGATAGCTAAAATTTTATTGAGGATTTTTGCATCAGCGTTCATTAAGGAGATTGGCCTGTAGTTTTCCTTTTTTGTGTTGTCCTTGTTCGGTTTTAGTATTAGTGTAATGTTGGCTTCATAAAACGTGTTTGGTATTGTCCCTTCCTTCTCAATTTTTTGGAAGAGTTTGTGAAGGATAGGCACTAATTCATCTCTGAATGTTTGGTAGAATTCATTTGTAAATCCATCAGGTCCTGGGCTTTTGATTTTGGGGAGGTTTTTGATTACCATTTCAATTTCGCTAATTGTAATTGGTCTGTTTAGGTGTTCTATTTCTTCTTTATCTAGCTTTGGGTGTATATCATCTTGTTTTTCAAGACTGATGGTATCTTTGTGGAAAGTCTCAGTGAGGATTACATGAGCTAACATAAGACCCAGACTGCCTACACACAGTAGGGCCATACCACACAACCATCCCTTTGATATTAGTGCTCCCTTCTCTAGTTTACTTCCTGCAGTAAACAGTAAATCATGTCTTTCTTTTAGCTTTCCTTTTGGGCTACATGTGGGCTAGAATGACTCTAAATCAAAGAAACAGACAGGAAAAAGGCACCAGGTCAAAACCAATACCCATCTTTACCTTTCCTGCTGAACAGCCTGGGGGAAAAGTCTTAGAATTTCAGCATGGAGGGTCTCCCCGTGCTCGGGGGTCTTCACCTTCATCTCCAGCAGATAATCCTTGCCAAATTTGCTTTTCAGGTGTTGGATGGAACCAATGCAGCTGAAGATAGGAGGAGAATAAGGTCATAACAGAAAGAACAAAAGACAAAGAACAGAATGTTTAAGACTCTTGATTTGCTGCTGGTTTTGAACTGCCACCTGAACTGGTGACAGTTCAGGCTTCACAGTGCTCTCTCTGTCCACAAACTCTTCCAACTGTGTAGGGTAGCTTGAGGGGTTGGAAATGGGGTCAGGTGTGTGGGAAGCGGCACCCACCTCAGCCTTCCAGACACCATGATGGCCACACGGTCACACACAGCCTCAGCCTCTGCCATGTTATGTGTGGTCAGGAGGACGCCCCTCTCTGTGTTCTTAAGGGTGGCGCGGATGGCCTGCCTAAGTCAGCAAGAGGACATTTGCAATTCAGGAAGTCCTCCAATCAGTAGTAGTCATGGAAAGGGACTTTTAACCAGCATGAATATGAACAGCAAAGAGAGATTAAGCAAGGGGGGGATTCTTAAATGGGCAAGTGGGACCCCTTAGGGTCAAACCAGGTGAAATCTGTTAAGCTGGAAGTGGACATGGTAGAAGGGCATTTGCAGAGCACGGTACTGAATAGAGGTTGTGCTGAAATGGGAGTGCTGAGCAAAGAGGGTTTATAAAAAAATTATGCAAAGGGAACTCAATGATAAAGAATTCAACAGTTATCATAACCTAGTAGGAAGAAAATAGCAATAATACAACAAATATTCATGATATCATCCAAAACCCTGTCTCCTTCCTGCACCCACGGTCCCACCCAGGCCCTAGTGAGAACTACGATTCTCAAGTGAGGTATCAGACACTGGGACCGTGGGACAAAAATGCACTATAGCACCCCAGAGTGAGTCATTGCTCATTCTGTTTGTATGTTTGTCTAATGCTTATTTTTCTCTCAATGAGAAGGAAATAATATCAGAGAATGATTCCACAAAGTATTGGTTTTACCAATGATATGGAGAGGCCCTGCCCCTGCCGCCATTAAGTAACAGTTTAGGGACAGTTTTTACAGGAGTGAAACAATTCATAGATTTCCTACAAGACATCCATCCTCGCCCTGATGGGGTGGTGCCCTCACCACACTTGCTGCTGCCCCTCGGGGTCCATCCCCATGGATGGCTCGTCCAGAAGCACCACTGATGGGTTTCCCAGGATGCTCAGTGCAAAGCACAGCTGGAATGAGAGGAACAGTGTCTGGAACAGTCTGCATCTGTGGGTGCGCAGAGGAACCTAGGGTCCCACACTACCTTTCTCTTTATCCCCTCGGATAAGTTCTTCACAGGAAGCTTCAGCTCTTCCTGCATCTTGAACACCTCCACCAACCTGAAAGTAGTAACAACCATTACAGGCTTCTTGGTGACATGGAAAGCTGATGGGGGGTGGGCCACACGGGACAAGGATGGGGAGCAGGCCTCAGAAGTGCCATTATGAAATCTATGCCAGAAGATCTTAATACTGGCTAGTATGATCCCCTGAAATGACAGGTCTTCCTTTTCAAAGGCTATAAGCACATTTCCGGATAACCAGATAGCTATCCTATGGTAAATGGTATGCACTGAAAAATAAATTTCAGTATTTTTGCAAAAGGATTATTTCTCCTGCCCCCCCCCTTTTTTTTTTTTTAAGACTAGACACCTTGAAATCAGGCAACCAGTTTCTAGTTGTAACACTACCCACCGTGGTCTGGTCCGTGTTCAGCATCCCTGTCTGAGTTTACCCAGAAGGGGCCACTCCCCACCTGCTTCCGCCCCTGGGGATAGAACATGTGTGGCTCCCACCTACCTGGCGATGGCCACAGTGGCGTCTGCCTTCCTTAGCCCTTTCACAGAGGCGAACACCTCCAGGTGCTCTCTGACCGTCAGGTTGGGCCACAGCGCGTTTTCCTGAGGGCAATACCCCAGGAACCCCAGGGGCTCTGTGCCACTGCAGCCTTTAAGCAACACCTACAGAAAAGTGCTCTGTTCACTCCCAGAGCTACACTCTTCTCCCTGCCCCCACTTCTGTAGTGACATCTTCCTCCTTTCAACCCTAGAAAAACTAGAGAAACTGTCACCATTAGGCATTGGAGAAGGGTCATCAGAGAGTGAGTACATGAAAGCAACTCAATCTGAGCTAAAAATCACATGTCTCTCAAATGTGGTGTCTTGCCATCATGACCAAGAGTTTATATCCAATGTTTAATTTTCCCTTGTACTAACACAATCATTTGTGAATGTGCTATTCTGTTGTATTAATCACATCAACCTCTATCAATCACATCAATCTAATGATTTAATGGCATGCTACTGTTTACAAAGTTTTAATATCTTAGACATTTATTCTGAGCACCACTGGATTATGTTATTTTCCACAGAATTCACCTACCTGTCCAGCAGTCGGTTGGGTGTCTCCAGTTATCAGCTTAATGGAGGTACTTTTACCAGCTCCATTGTGTCCCAGTAATCCTAACACCTCACCTGGAAGAAATGGTTACACTTAATAGTAATTGATTTTAATAGTAAAATTAAAAATAAGACAGTCTGAAGTATCACTCTGTGACAAATGTTGTGCTCTGTGATTTATAGACATATTTAATTGTCATGAAAATCCTTCGTACATATTTGGGGACAGAAGCTCTCAGGCCTGAGGTTGGTTGCCCAAGGCCACACTGCTGGGAAGTGGCAAGGGACAGCTGGGAAGCCAACTGTGCCAACAACCTCCTGGGATTTACACAGTGATTGTAGTGTCAGTGTGAGATCAACAACCTTGACTGATCAAGCCTTTAGAATGTGCTGGACACATCCTAGTTAGTTCTCTTGTTAAAAAAATAATGGCCATCAGGAAACCCATTGCATTCACAAAGTAGAAATATCATGGTTTTAATGGTTTATTTTAATAGAATGCTTAATGGTTTCTGTGTAGATGTGATGATGCCCCATCCAGAAGGCGGGTTCATTCATTGCATTTGGAAATGAGACACATAAAAGGAGCTGTCAAGGGCCTCCCCTGGTGGCACAGGCAGTTGAGCACAGCTCTGTGAAGCTGTCTGCAGCCTCTGCAGCTCAGTTTGATCCTGGTTGGCCAGCGAGATACTCACATGGTGCGGCAGACCTCGCCTGTCTCACCCGCTGCTCCCCTCAGCAGTGTATTTCAGTCAGCCTGCCTGGTCTTTTCCCCACTCTGTCTCTGGTGAATCCTCTCACCTTCCTGCACATCTGGCCTGTACCACGGTTCTTGTATGCATGAATATATAAATAAATCTTTAAAAAATTTATAAAAAATAAGGAGCTTTCAAGGGCACCATATGATGGACACACATGAGAGCCAAGAGGGGGGCATTGCTACTCCTGAATGGCGCCCTGAATCAAGTGCAAGGACCACCATGTCCAACCTTTTCTAACACAGAAAGAGACATTTCTTGTGGCTATTATCTTCTTCTTGAAAAGGCAGCACTTCCTCCTCCTTCTGTACTCCTTTCGCAGACAGCTGGCAATGATGACGGGTTTCTGGAAATGGCAAGTAGGTCATGTCAGAACTTCATTGTTTCATTAACTGGGAAAGAGCTCTGCCCTCCCCTGGGGTTGGCCCTTGCTGAACTTCTCCTCATGAGCAAAGACCTTCTCCAGGTGACACACGGATTGACCATTGCCTCATCCTGGTACTTTTGGAAGGAAGAGCCTGCCCTTTCCTCTCCTACAAAAGCAGTTACTGAGAGCCTGTTGTTTTATGTAGCCCACCTGACTCCCAGAACAGGAGCAGAGTCCTGGAGAAGCACTGACTGCCCTCCAAGGACAAAGCACAGCAGTCTGTGGAACTTGACCCTGAACGTGGTATCATGGGCTTGCCCCAAGCTGCAGCGATGGACATCCCTTTGCTCAGTTTCTAAAAATTCACAAGCTCTTTCTGGCTTTTGCCATTTTTATTGCACCTTCTCTTTTATTCTCTAAGAAAGAGAGTTAACATGACTTTTAGTCTGCTCATTTGGTTGCAAAAATGGTGACTAACTACTAAAATAAAGTCATGTTCCTCTTCATTTGTGGATTCAAGAAGCCTGGAGTCATTTAAGAATTAGAACCACAGACCCACCCTTTAACCGTTTGTGTTATTTGATGAAATAACCACTTTATGCTTCACCTCATCAGAGTTTATGGAACTCAAGGCACTTGCTGTTCTCTCTCTTTCCATCTGGACATCTTCATCCTCTCCTTCTGGGTCTTCTGGATTTTGACACACACCATTGTTTCTTGGAGAAATTCTAGAGTCAAAACCAACCATTAATAATTTTGATTTTAGTTTTTCATCCTTGTGCCATGATATTGCATTCCTGAAATCGTACCCTTGAGTAGGTGGGTAAGTGCTAAATCCTCAGTGCAGCCCCCTTCTCCCTTTACAACCTTCTTGCCTCTGTCAACGGTACAACTGTATTTAGTGCCATTTGCTGCCTACATCTCTTTACTCTCCTTATCTATTCAATCATCATTTGTCAGTATCAATGGACATCAGGAAATTCATCACAGTCACAAAGTAGAAATGTCATGGTTTTAATGGTTCATTTTAATAGAACGCTGAATGGTTTCCATACAGCAGTGACCATGCCCCTTGTAAAACTTTGATTAGTATTTTCCATTGAGTATATACCCCATCATTTCTTTATCCATTCATCTACTGATGGACACTTAGGTTGGCTCCATGATTTGGCAGTTGTGGACAGTACTGATATGAAAGGAGTATGTAAGTTTTTCGTACTAGAACTTTTATATTTTTGGAATACCTAGCAGAATATTGCTGGATGATATGGAATTTCCTTTTTTTTTTTCTTAAGAAATCTCCATAGAGATTTCTATGCACTAGCTTGCATTCCCTTCAGCTGTGGGCAAGAGTTCTTTTTTTCCACAGCCCAACAAACATTTGTTGTTCCCATTCTTTATCATAAGGGTCATTATCACAGGGATGAGGTGATATTGCAATATGGTTTTTTTTTTTTTTAATAGAGGCATGCTTTATTTATTTGTTTGCTGGTTTGTTTGTTTGTTTTGTTTATACATACACTGGGTACAGTCAGAAGCACGGGAGGGTGAGAGAATTCACCAGAGCCAGAGTGGGGAGCAGAGCAGGCAGAAGGACCGAAGTACACTGCTGAGGGGAGCAGCGGGCGGCAGGAGAGGTCTGCGCGCCATGTGGGACCCTCCTCCGGTGGCCGGGGAACAGCCGGGGATCGAACCAGCGCCGCAGAGGCCGCGGGCAGCTTCGCAACCCAGCGCTCAACCGCTGCGCCACCGGGGAGGCCCTGCAATATGGTTTTGATTTGCATTTCCTTTATACCAAGCGATGTTGAACATTTTTTTCATGTGTCTGTAGGTCATTTGAATGTTTTCTTCAGAAAAAAAAAATCTTTTTAGTTTTTTTGTCCATGTTTTGATTGGGTGGTTTTTTTTTTAATTGTATAAGTATTTTGTATATTTTGGAAATTAACCCCTTATCAGTTGTGTGATGAGCAAATATTTTTCCCCATTCTGTAGGTTGCCTTTTTGTTTTTGTGATTTTAGTCTTTTGACGTACAAAAGCATTTTAGTTTGGTGTAGTCCCACTTGTTTCTTTTCTTTTTTTTTTTTTCCTGTGCCATTGGAATTGTGTCCCCAAATACATCTTTGTGGTGGGTGTCCTTCAGTGTATACCCTATATTTAAAAAAAATTATGGCTCCTGTCCTTATACCCAGATCTTCAATCCATTTTGAAATCATTTTTGTGTGTGTAGTTAAGCATGGATCTAGTTTCATATTTTTTCCAACACTATTTGTTAATCTTACCTTTTTCCTGTATAATTGTGGCTCTTAGTCAAGGATTAACTATTCATATTTATATAGGTTTCTCTTCAAATTTCTATTCTATTCCATTGGTATTAGTTTCTGGTTTTGTTCCAATGCCATACTGTTTTGACTAATGTTGCTGTGTCGTATAGTTTAAAGCCAGAGAGTTCAATACCTCCATTTTTTTCTTTTCTTTCAGAACTGCTTTCATTATTCAGAGACTTTTGTGTCACCACACAAATTTTATAATTGTTCAAGTTCCTTCAAAGAAGTCATTTGAATTTTGATAGGTGTTGCACTGAATCTGTAAATTGCTTTAGGTAATATTGTCATTTTAATGATGTATATTCTTCCAATCCATGAACATGGGATATCTTTCCATTTCTTTGTATCTTATTTCCTTTAATGGTCTTATAGTTTTCAATATATAGGCCCTTCACCTCCTCCATTAAATTTGTTCCCAGGCATTTCATTCTTTTTAGAACTCTTTTATCTCCCTTTTTTCTGATACATTGTTTATATAGATATGCAACTGATTTTTATGTATTGTTTTTTATCTGACCGCTTTACTGTATTCACTTATTTCTAATAGTTTTTTGGTAGATTCTTTTAGATTCGTCTTGTATATTATCATGTCACATGCAAATAGTGTCAGTTTCATGCTTATGTCTTTTTCTTGTCTAATTGCTCTAGTAATTACACTATGCTGTACAGTATACATAGACTATACTATATTGAACAATAATTTTGCCACTGGACATCCTTATATAATTATTGATTTTAGTGGAAATGCATTCAGTTTTTCACCACTGAGTATGATGTTGGCTATGAGTTTGACAAAGTATACCATAACTCAATAAAACACATTTTCTGAAACCCCTACCTCTGACACTGCTCAGCATTAATATATTTTCATGGGGAGAGTGGACCAGAATATTTTAAATCAGGGTGGTCTCAGAAAAGACAATTTAGATGTTTGGCCTCTTAGTAAGTGTGGCCATTTCTTGAGAATATGTGTTAGATTCACTCTTTTTCTTCCACTCTAACTCTGGTTTTTCCTACCCAGAATATATCTCATTTTATTCTCTCTTCTCTCAAATCAATCCCCTACACTGATCTTAAAATATTTCTTAAAGGTATGTTTTCACCTTGGACATCTCCAACCTAACTATCTTTAATAAGTAAAGAAGAAACTGACATGGTATGGAGACATAGTCAGACTACAACAGTTATGTTTGAAAGTTCATGCATAGTGCAAAAAATTTGACTTTTGGTTCCTCATTAACTCCCAAGAAAAGAGTTAAGGCTATCTTTGACCTATTGACCACTCTATTCTTCCTTCCTGGTTTGGTGGCATTCCCTCAATCGCCAATCTAGTCCAACTGATTGCTATTTAAACCGAACTAGCCACATGTAACTTTCCCCAGTGCTCCACAACACACAATGTAGGACAGAACCCTCAATTTTTAAATGTTTCAGGTCTGTTTCCTCTACTAGATTATGATCTTCTCTGTATTAAACACTTCATTTTATTATTTGTATCTGTATTTGCACATCCTTCCTGACCCTGCCTATCTAGCACAGGGCACCTCTGTGTTAATGAGTTAGCTTAAACATGATAGTATATTTTAAAATACTAATTCTTGAAAAAAATAGTGATCACTGAAATAAAAAAAAATCCAATTCAATTTCTCCTAACCTGAAGATGGGATCCTTTCTCATTAATTTCTTCCCAAACTTCCATTCCAGACATCGCAGAATAAAAACAAATATGATAAAATTCAGAAAAGGCTAGGAATAAAGAGAGAGATGCACAATCATAAACTTGAATTTTTTTAACATTGAAGGTGAATTAGAAATCATTGAACTTCTACAAAAATACATTGGACAAAATCATTAAAAATTTCTAATAATCTGTACAATTATGATACAATGAAATTAATTTTAATCTTCTTTATAGAAGCATTACAAACAAACATAATTACACATATTAATTTATGTTACTTCCTCTAATAATTATAAAGTATTCTTAAATTTTGAGAAGAATGTTAACTGATTAGTTAGTCATTATAAAAATATATGCTCCATATTTTATAAATATTTCCATGGGCTATAGATGGTATATTTCCACTTTAATAAAAATTTTCATGTGTGTGCAGGAATTAAAATGTCTGAATATAGTAAAAACCACAATAATGTTTAAATAAGATCATGTTCTTACTATTAGGACTATCAGAAAGGGCTCAGCAGTCCTCATTATTTCTTCAGAAAGTAGACTAGGACGTGGTTCATACATGAAAAACTGAAAATGGAAAGATAACAGTTAAATAGGAAGTTATTTCATGAACTTCATCCATAAAATGTGAACTGGCCCACTGAACAGACTCACTAACATGGGCCCTGATTTTATCATGAGTATCAGGTGAGTGTCAATTTGAAATGTGCAGCGAGGAACTAACTTCCTTTATCCGAATGCCAAAGAACCAGTCACTGGGCTCTTACTTGAAGCGGCAAAATCTAGCAATTATTCATCACCTGGTAAGAGAATCCTGAGCATCTGTGCTAGCCTCCCCCAATAATGGGAGATGCAGGTTTATGTTTATCACTCAGAGCTTCAATACCTTCCTGTGCCCACTGCTCCTCTCATAAGTCCCTTCTTTTCCTACCCCTTCCATGGATACCCCTTCAAAATATAGGTATCAGTCAACTAGAAGAAAAGGGAATTTATTCATATTGAATGTTTCTTTTGAATCCTAAAATCCCAAAGATGAGGGGTATTTCATTTTCTTCCTCCTAAAGATGAGTGTCCCCAGGAGGGTGAAGGGTCCAGAATGAATGCAAAGGCTGCTGAAGCTCCATACCTATTACCTTTCCTCCCCACATATTAATCGGACCCCACCATGTTTTCTCACACAGTTAGGTGGAGCACACTGCCCTATTTGGGAGTAATTCAAACAGAATCACAAAACAGAATCCTCAAATGTCATGTCTATTCAACATGTTGTAGGGTCCCAACCCTAAGCAATATTTGCACAATCGGTCGTGAATTCCAGGACACTGGGACAGATGGTAGCTTTACTTACTTGTATAGATAAGATGGTAACTCTACTTACAGGTAAAATTAATGCAGACAGTGGGATTAAAAATGTGATGTACACTGTGTTATATCCAAATGCATCTCTAGCCAACATAATTACAAACACAGAGAAACCGGTTATCTAGAGAAAAAACAAATGTGCATGTTAACCACCATGAATGCTAATATATATTCCAAATTGAGATGGCTCATCTTAGATATATATCAATTTCACCTCCAACCTCAGCTTCCCTGGCTTCCCACACTGTAGAATAAATCATTGACACTCCACTCATGGCCAGCAAGTTACTGCACCTTGGTTTTGATTCATATTCACACCAGCTTACTACCAGTTTCAAGGCATTTCCTGGAATTTCTCTCCTTGGCTTTCTGTTCATCCATTATTTTCTATTTGCATCACCATCCCTCCAATTGTTGAAATCTTGCTTTTCTTCAGGCTTCACTTCCTAAAGGAAATCTATGCTCTTGTGTTCATGGTTAATCTCTCCCTTCTCTGGATTTCACAGACCTCTTCATTAATCAGTTATATAATAGACTTTTAAAGACCTATAAGTCATCTTTTTTCTTATCACTTTATTTTAATAAGTGACTATTTACTTATCCATTTACTCTCCAAAGGCTCTTTAATGGTTGACACTGCCTATTTTTTTCTCTGTTATCAGTCTTAGTTTGTGACATATTGTTGGAAACCAACAAATGTTAGTTAATAATTTTCTTTTTGGCATCCTTAAATGATAGGGAGTTAGAATAGATACTCATAAATCACACATATTTTTAATCAATTTAGTGTTGCTTTATGGAATTAATTCTCAGTAGATATTTGGCAAAGTAGTTTCTAGTTTTAACTATATTAGTAATGGTATGTGTAATCATGTACAACTTCATGGAGGTCTTTGGGTTTATTTCTTCTGCAGTAAGAATATAGAGATGGTTTCCAGATTTCCTTCAGGTAAACATTTTATAATTCTAGAAACAATCTGACTATTTTTTAAAAAAGATAAGGGTAGAAACAGGAAGTTAAAAAAGATGCTGATTTTTGAAAAAGATATGTACATAAGGCAAACAAAATACTTTGAGCGGTAACCTTAATTTACTAATCTATTGAGAGCAAATGTTAAAATATTAGCTTACAAATATGTGTATTAAATGCATAAAATAAATGTTCCCAAGAAGCATACTTACAGCAAGGAAGCAAAGTGACCAAATGCCACTATTTTTTCTCCTCTTGCGGAAAATAAATGCAATCACATATGTCAAGAAGATAAGTGATATGGCATAACCAATAGAACAGGGAATCTGAAATCAGCACAAATGCTAAGCTTAGTTAAAGGCCACAATGTAGGAAAACATTTAAGATCCAAAACATTATCATAGTGCAAAATCTGTAGTTATTAAATTAATATGAATATCAATGAATCTATATCAATTCAATATTTGAATCATCTTCAAATATTTTTTATAAAAGATTTATTTGTTTATGCATAAGGAGCTAGGGTGTAGGCCAGAGGTGTGGGAGGTGAAAAGATTCACCAGAGACAGAGTTGGGAGCAGAGCAGGCGGATCTACTGAAATACACTGCTGAGGGGAGCAGCAGGCGAGACAGGAGAGCTCTGCTGCGCCCTGTGGGTCAACTGCCTGGCTGGGGATCAAACTTATTCTGTGTTGGCTGCCCATAGCTTCATGTGCTCAGACTTAACCCCTTGTGCCACCAAGGAGGCCCATCTTCAAGCATTTTAATTTAATGGTACAATGATATTTGTTCTGTGAATATTATCACTTACTTGTATATTCTTATTTACATGTTTAAGAGTCTCACGATGATCCAAACTGTATTCCATTAAATACATAAAAAGGAACATCAAACAGTATATTGGCACATCTACCAGTGCCTGCCCAAACCAGTAAGCTGAAGGGAAGAGCCCTGAAATCCGTAGTTGGGAATGGACCTTGATCTGATTAGGAGACAACAAAAATACACGGTGATGTTTCAATTTTTATTAAAGAAAATGTGGATCATTTAATAAGATACACAAATAAAATCTTCATTTCTAGTAATTCTGCATCATGGCCACAAATTCTGGACTAAGAGATCGGGAACTTTTCAAACACAAATGAACTTGATGATGTAAAAGGAGACCTCAGAACATTTTGATCAATCTACCGATTGATCGATAGATTATATACGTATGTCTATAAAGTTGTTTTATCCTTTGAATCTAAGTAAATGATGCATTAAGGAATTTGTGTCATAGCATATGTGCACATATTTATTACCCATTGAAATATTTATGTAAATATTTATGTAAATGCATGTAATGTATGCATCAATACAAATGTATTGCTGTATAAACATTCTCTGTATAAACATACCATATTACATATTTTAGAGTGACATCAAATATATTAAACCATTGTAATAATTTTGAATACATTTTTCTCTTAAATCATTTAAATTCATTTGTGATGGACTCTGATGAGCTAAATCATATTCTTTTTTAAGATGTACTTTGACCTAAGGATTCATGTCAACATCCCCAACACAGGTCCACTGAGCTAGTACAATTGATAGGGATTTGATGATCAACTAGAAATGGGGGTGAAGCTAAGAGGGAAGAAGGAGGGTCTCAGGTTCCTGATGGGGAGCTGAGTTTACAGCACCAACAATTATGAAGACAGAAAATATGAAGAGGAACACAGTAAAATATCATAAATTCAGTTTTGGAAACACGAAGTTTTGTGATGCCTACCATGGAAATGTTGAGAAGGGAGTTAGAATTGGCACTGAAGGTGTAATTAGAAACTAAAGAGGTGGGCAAGAGTCAAATCTGTGTGTGACCAGTCATTGGGGGGATTTGCAACCCTGGGGTTAGGTGAGCTTGCCTTGGAGAGAATGATAAGTGCCATAGACAGAGAGGAACAGTGACAAACTAAAGATTTCTAATCTAAGGATTTAGAGAGGATATAGAGGAATAAGAAACTCACAGAGACAGAAATAAAACAAAGGTTGAGAGAAATGTGTTAAAATCTTGATATCACACAGGCCAAAGCAAACAATGGCTGCTCAATTAAAGAGGTGTAGATAGCCTCATGAAAAATTGTGCAATTATATTACTTTCGGTTCTGATCATACAAAGTAATGAAAGTTTCAATGATTCAGTGTTACCTTAAAATCATGAATACTGCTCAAGGCAACAGTGGGGGCAACTATGGACGCCAATATGTACCAGATCATTCCAAGCCTCATGAGCTGGATTACAAACGATATGAAGTAGATTACAAACCGGATGGGCCAGAATACAAACCACCAGGGGAGCCGCATACGCCAGATTTCAAACCATGGGAGCTCGTATTCAAACTGCATGTCTTGTTGCTCCTGAAATGCATAGAATACAATGAAATGAATGAATATATTCCATTTTCTGGAATATATTTAAAAACATTTAAATATGTCACACATTTTAAAACACTGAAGTGATTAAGTATAATTCTGCCTTTGGTCCCATGGGAGTTCCCAGAGTCTCCATCATCCATCCCATTTTTCATTTTAGAGCTTGACTTTTGAGTCTCTTCCCAAATTTATGAATAAGGGAAGTAATTCAAAGACACTGAGAGCATTGCACAGAAAGTAATGACTATAATGTTTCAGTCTCTTTAAGATTCTAAAATTTCTTCTGATGCTAAATAATAATAACTGGTGTTTTATGATTTTAAGACAGGAGAGGTCTGCTGTGCCATGTGGGTCAGCTCCTTGGCCAGGCATTGAACTCATGCAGCAGTTGCTGCGGAGAGTGCTGATGTTTAACACCTTGTGGCACCAGGGAAGCCCTTAACTCAAAAATCTTATGGATGTTTTATTGATGGAGTAATAATAAAGATCTTTTTAGGTGCTCCATGAGCCTTGACAAATAGTGACTGAGGATTCAAAAGCAGAGACAAGTACTAGAAGGGGAAGTGAACTCTCCAAGGAAAACTTTTCCCTTTTGTTATATTCACCATTGCTCTTGTTTGTCAAGAATCTTTCGGACTGAAGATCCACTATGGTCTTGAAAGCAGTCCCCATGTTACTTTCATGATTCATGTAGTTATTGGTTTAAGCACATTACTGAAAAAAATCATAACCAGAGCCTGGTCTTTGCAGCCTGCAACCCACCCAGTGGTGTGATTTAAGATTTTTGTCCACAGGACCCCACCTCATGCTGGATGTGTAACAGGGGGCTGAAGACAGACTGTTACAGGGTTACAGGTGGTGCCCCCTGGAGGTGGGTGCTGGTGAGGATGGACAGCCCCCCCCCCCCCCCCCCCCGCACCGCGAAATACGAGCAAAGGAGCAGTGGGTGTGGAAACTCTGATAAGAAATATAAGGGACGGCAGAAGCAGCCTCCAGGATTCTGTTACAGGTGGATTTACTACTGAGCGACAAATCCATTGACTCTGGGTGGGCAGAGACAGGTGTAAAACTACAGAAAACTACTCGAGCAATGAGTAGTCAATTCAAGTAGAGTACAAAATGAGTGGCTGGAGATACTGAGACTGGGTAAGGGACCTGCCTCTGTTTCCTAACAGCTGCTGGCTGCAAGCTAGATGCTGCACCTGTCCACACATCCGCTGACTCTGGCTTGGTGGAGGAGCTGCTAACCGAGTCCTAACCCCAGATAATGGGGTGGTGGCCACCTTGACCCTAAAGGCACTCAATCCCCAGAAAAAAAAACAAACACTTCTCTGAAGAAAAGAAAACCCCCTAATCTGCATAGTCCCCACTTTCCCACCCCAGCAAGAAAAGTCAGTTTACCCTCTGTGACCACACAGCTGCTCTCCTCCGAGGCAGCCCGGCTCTGTCTGTGGAGTAGTTATTTTCAATAAACCCTTTGCTGGTCTGCTCTTGATTCTCTCTGCGGACTAAAGAACCCTTGGACATGACTGCCCGTAACAATGTTAATTAAAGTTAAAATGTTGGGCACATAAACACTAGGTCAGCTAAACTGGTTGGCATCAGATTTACTCTAGCTAAAACAGAGTGATTTCAGAGATGGAAGCTCAAGGCGATTTGTTCAATTATTGTCTCTTCCCTGAGAAACCAGAAAACTAACAAGGCCCGCACAGTCCTATATGAACCACAGCATGTATTCTGAAATTAGTTACTGGCTGATGGTTAACTAAAACTTTTTGCTTTAACAATTAAGCTTCTTACACACCTTTACTGGGAGGGATTTTTGTTTCTTGAGCAGACAGAGGTACGTTTTAAGAAGGTGACTTTTCTGTTCTTTTTCCTCTCACCATCTCTCTTCCCTCTTTCCCCCCTTCAACTTTCCTTCATGTTTTCTTTCCTTCTTTCTTTCGTTATCTTTGTGCTAGTCACAGTGCTGCATGCGTCCACCTGCGTTGCCTTACATTTTCTTTGAGAAACATTGTGTTAGTCCCAATTTGCATTAAAAAATTGAAGCTTTCAAAGTGTATTGCTTTCCAAGGTCATAGCTAGCATAACTCCTCGCTAGTTTATTCTGCGGTGGCTTACTCAATTAGAATAAGATGCCAGGGCCTTCCTGGTGGTGCAGATGGTTGAGCGCAGCGCGTGAACCTGTCCGCAGCCTCTGCAGCGCCAGTTTGATCCCAGCCAGCCAGAAAGATACCCATATGGTGAGGCAGACCTCTCCTGTCTTGCCCGCTGTTCCCCTCAGCAGTGTATTTCCATCAATCTCCCTGTTCTGTTCCCTGCTCTGTCTCTGGCGAATCTTCTCACCCTCCCACACATCTGGCCTGTACCACTTCTTGTATAAACAAATAAATCTTTTAAAAAAAAGAAGATGCCAGCTCTTAGAAGAGTAAGTAATATGGGAGATTGCTGAGAGGGGATGAATTTATGAAATTATATACTTACCCTCCAAAATGTACTTCTGTAAGTTTGGATATGGACAGATTGTTTAACCATTCCCACTAGCCCATTGCTAACAATATCCATAAGAACTGGGAAGCAGTTCAGTCTCTTGGCATTGCACACTAATGAAAAGCTGTAATCCTAAAACACGAAAAGCAAGGTTAACATTTCTCTAAGATGTTCAGTTTTTTCCTAAAGAGATCAAAATTCAATATTCTAATTAAAAACCCATGTCAAAAACTACCCTTGATCTGAGGCCTCCAAAAGGGGGGGGGGGAGGAGAGGAGTAGGGGGGAGTTGAGGGAGAGCACAACTGACTGGGGATGCTTTGGTGAGGGAGAGCTAAGGTGACCTCACTTGAAGGGACAAATCCTATACTATCAAATTATTAACCAGGATGTAAAACAATGGTACTTCATTAATAAATAAATAAATACAAATACTGAAAACAGTAACATAGATAAATAAATCACCACCTGACCAAAAATAATTTAAGAAAATGGTGTTAAATAATCAAAATAAAAACCAAACACTATGTAAATGAAACAAAGTATGCATATAGACAACATCTAATTCTCAGATACTAGGTATCTGGCCTAAAACTAGAATCAAGTATTATTATCATTTAAATGCAAAACAGACATCACAGAATTATAAAATCCCTATGAATTCTTTGGACTTCATGCCTTTGACAGTGGGAATTATATAGCATTTGTTTTGTTACTATACACAAATTGTGTTGATTTGGGAATGATTCATCATACTAACGACGATCATTCTCTCAGTAATAAATGAAAGTAGTATTTGTTTTTCATTTTGTTTCCTAAATCACAGATCTAAGTCTGTTGATATCATGTTGGTTTACCACACCTATGGGAAAAATTATTAAATCCAGATCAGCCTACCTTTTTATTACCAGATACTATGATGGCTCCATTATAAGAGAGGTCATCTACACCATTTTTATTTCCATATTTATCTATGTCCAAAGCTATGTTCTGACGCTCCACAGAATGTATAAAATCATCAATTCTTGCTCCTAAGTTGTGATTTAATATATTAGGTATAACAAAACCAAGATCAATGTCAACTTGTGCAGTGAAATCATCACTAATGTCATTATGTGCTATTTACTGTCATATGAACGGTCAGGATGTTTTTCCAAACTCTAGCACACCTGCTACTGTGAATTAAAATTCTGTTTGCCTCCCAGGGAGTTTGTACTATGTTATAGGCTTACGATTACTCTAATGTGATTAGGATGATTAGGATGATTAGGAAGACAGAAGTTCCAGTCTTGTGTCAGGAACTCGGGGTCCTTCTTGCTCAAGCCCAGGATAGGCTTCAGTATCTTCATGGGGGGAACAGAAGCAGGGATGATCTGGACCCACTGTTTTTGCCTTCCTATGCCTATAATGGAGCTGCTACTTTACAGCAGGGAGTGAAACGGAGGAAAAGAACTCCAGAGCTCCTCTGACATGGAACTGGGGTGATGAGGAAGGTTGGCAGCTTGTCCCTCCTGAGAAGTTAACTGAATATTCACTGAAATTGTACCATTTCCTAACATCACACCCAGAAATTAGCTCAAAATGGATCATAAACCAAAATGTAAGAACAAAAAACATCAATGCCTTAGAAGAAAATACAGCAAACCTTTATGATTTTGGGTTAGACAAAGCCTATACTTAGAGATGACAGCAGAATACAAGTCAGGAAAAAAGAAAATTCAGATTTCATAAAAATTAAAATCTCATGTTTCAAGGACATCAATGGGAAAATGAAAAGACAATGTGTGGGATGAGGTAAAAAATTTGCAAAATATTTATTGTTGATTCTTATTACTCAGGATGGTTATATTCTATAGTCACCACAAACAACTAGTAACACTTGAACAATCACCCCTAAAGGAAGCACAGGGTTAGGTTCCTGTGAGCCTCTGTTTACAAGAGTGATTCTTTGACATATGTCCATATAGTCATTAACACTGAACTCACAGAAACAGCACAGCATCTCGTGCTGAAGAGGCTGGTTTAATACATATTATCTCTGCAAAGGACATCATAATCTTTCTGACCTGTGAATGCTGGAGTTCAGTGCTACATCTGGAGCCATGTTAGACAGCAAGACCATCAAGAAAATAGCACAAAAATATTAACATTGGGCTTTAAGAGACCAAAGAAAGAATATTTATCTACAGTAGAAGAGCTGGAACAAGAAAAAAAACTGCATCAGTTTGTTCTAAAGCAGAGAGCTGCTTTGCTCTACCTCAGCTGGAAATGTGCATCCAGGGGGAGTTGGGATGTTCACTTCTCTGAGCCTGTCTGTGAATGACCATGAAAGTACAGCTGGACTAATGTTTTCACTACAAAAGCTTTCATTTTGCAAAGTGCCATCAGATCATTTTTTTCTTTGGCAACACTTCCCTAATTCATGGTGGTTGGGGGTTGTGTTCATCACCCTCCAGCCTCATAATTTACTTTGAACACATACTGAAGAAAAGCACACTTTCTTCTCTCCTGTTTTTGTTTCCTAAGTAATGCTTAGAATAGTGAATATATAAAAATGGAGCCTCTACCCCATTATTACCTGCTTTATTGATGATTAATAATTTAGTGAGAGGATCACGTGGTGGTTGTCCAGGAGCAAGGAAATATGAATGAGGAGAAAGTTCCCAAACGTAACTGCTTTGATAGACTTTCACTGTGATATACTTCAAAAGCAGAGAGCAAAGTCCAATTGCTAGAATCAGTGGCCTGTGTGAAGAAAATTACCAGTGTGAACGTATTTCCTAAACTTAAAAAATGATCTGAGTAGATTATAATGTAATGAGATCAAGAAATCATGAAAATTAAACATATAGCTCTCTGAGTCATTTCTTGAATATGCTGTCCTTTTTCTATCTCTAAATTAGGATGATAAAGTGCAGATTTATCCTTTGTTCATTTCTCTTATAACTCTGGCTATTGTACATCTTTTACAATTTAAGGGGATATGTGTCCTTTAACTCTGTCCACATTCTGCCTCTCTCATGGGATTCCACTGTGATGCTCTCCCTTTCTGCTGGTTAGTTTATCAATACCTTACTCTCAATGTCCTCTTCACACAGTCCTATATTTTATTCTCCAGGCTCTAATTCTCAATTATTTTTACTGTTTGTTCTCTTATATTCTTCATTTCAAATAAATTGAAATTTTTTTTTACTATGCCTTTGCTACATCTCATGTTAATACTTTTCTTCTTTCCTAATTTCTAGTTTAACAATGTTACATCATGTGAGAATTCTTGCCAAATAATTGGCATCTTCCCAGACTCTGTTACATAGTGTTGCCAGATTAATATTTAAGAATTTTCTTAAATCATGCAATTCTATTGTCAAAGATTCTCAATGAGTTCTCATAACTCATTTAGCAAATATTTATTGAGATTCTGTTATATGCCAAACCTCTCTCTTTGATGTTTAATTAGTCTTCATAGACAAGGTATAGATTGGCAGTCATGTACCAAGAACACTGGAGTGCTAGTAGAAGGTGATATGATTCTTAGGAGCAGGATAGTGCTTTTTTACGTGTACAGTAAGAGGACTGGGGGGAAGGTCATGACTTCTAGGTAAGAGCAAGTAATATACAATGGCAGAATTAGAGTATCCAGGAAAGTGCCAGTATAATAACGATTTAGCATCTAAGATAGGGCATTGGCACATGGATACTGAGAAAAAGATTCACGTCTCAATATTTCTGTCAACTTCCATAGTATAAAATTTGAAAGAAAGGACATAACACAGGAAAGCTTATGTTATTTCAACTTTTTTCCAAAAAATTGACTCAGAAATATTACAAATTCCAACCTGTTGTTCTGCAAATACATAACTATCAGGACCATTGGCTAGACTTGTTTTTTTTTTTTTTAAGATTTATTTATTTATTTATACAAGCACTGGGTACAGTCAGAAGCGTGGGAGGGTGAGAGGATTCACCCAAGCCAGAGTGGGGAACAGAACAGGCAGAGTGATGAAATACACTGTGAGGGGAGCAGCGGGCGAGACAGGAGAGGTCTGTCGCTCCATGTGGGACCCTCGCCCGGCAGCCGGTGATTGAGCCGGTACTGCAGAGGCTGTGGGCATCTTTGCAGCCCAGCGCTCAACCGCTGCGCCACCAGGGGAGGCCCTAGACTTGTTATTATGCTTTATTCAGTTATGTAAATGCAGAAAATTAATTTAATTTTTTGTTTGTTTCCTCTTATTTTCACCTTAGATTTATTTTAATGCATTGACTGAAAAAATTCTGATACTCACAATACTACACGAGCTCTTCTTTCATGTTTTAACTTTAGGAAGCGAACCTTTGCAAGTGACCAGATCTGCTGTCTCCAGAGAGCCATGCCACCTATGGTCTTTTTCATCTCATTAAGTGAAGACAGAATTTGTTCTATGTTTACCAGTCTTTCAGGGTCACCAGCTTGTTTTCTTTCTTCTTTCCCCCAAATATTTGCAAAACAAAACAAGAAAGGAGTTTTATGTACCTGTTTGTTTTACGAAGGATATCAGTTATTCTTCTGCATAATTATAGGCATAATGTGGAAGAAAGAATCAGTAACATGATGAAAGATGAATTGACATTAAGTATAAGAAACACAAAAATATTTCCCTTTCACTCTTTTCTTTCTCCTCCTCCTGGTGTACTTTAACTATGTCTCTAAATAAACTTTGCTTTCGCTTCTGTTAAAACATGCACACACACAGACACACTCACACACACAAAGAAAAAAGAATGAAGAAAATAAATCTCCAAGAAATGTGAAATTATCAAGCTTACCGACATATACTACCACATACAATAATGGGAGTTCCAGAGGAGGGCTATAGAGAGAAAAGATCATAAAATATAATAGAAGAAATAATGGCTAAAGGGTTCCCATATTTGATGTAAAACATAAATCTACACATATAAGAAACTGAAGAAACTCTAAATCTCTAAATAGGATAAATAGAAGAAAATCAACACCGAAATATGTCATAATCAAACTGTTCAAAGACAAAAAGAGAAACTTAAAAGCAGCAAGAGAAAAACAACACATCAACCACAAGAGAACCTCAATGAGATCTAAATTGACCTCTCATCAGAAGCCGTGGAGACCAACAGGCAGTCACATGATATTTAAGTGCTAGGAGAAAGAGACATTTAGAAGATTTTTTAAATTTTTGTCTGAAACTGCTCTTGGAAAATGCAGTAAGATGAAAGCAATAAGCCCTTGGTGGAAGAAAATGGTCCATCTTTAATAACAAGGCAATATTGGTAGCAGAGGTAACAAATGTCAGGGTGTATTTCATCTTTAGATATTCTTATCTAAGAAAAAACCTAATTACTAGATGTTATGTTTCATGATAGCATTTTGGAATGGTATCTTCATAAAATATATATTGCACTAGATTTTGTGAATATCTTTACATGATGACTTGCATGCATTTTCTTTACCTGATTTTCCTTCTAGTTTCAGGAACACCTCATTCAAGGTTGTCATGGAAACACCATAATTCTCAATTCCCAGGTTAGGATAACTTTCGAGATTCTGAAACATTTCTAAAGAACACACATACACACACAGAGAGCAAATTAAAGCACATAAGTCACAAGTGAACTGAGAATAGCTTAGTTTTTCCAAACTAAAAATGATAAGTATTTGAACTTATACTTGTGATGTAGTAGACATTAAAACAGTTAAGACTTCTTAAAAAAGTAAGATTCTTCATTACTTAAAAAGTAACTATTCTTCAAATTCTGTATCTTTCTTTTGTTTTACAGCCCTTTTCTGATCAAATATTAATTTATATCTATTTATATTAAAATTTTATTTTTTTTTCAGAATTTCTTTTAACATTTAAAAGCAATATGACAGAAGGACTTCAGAGTTTTTCAGCTTTAACTCTAATTGATTGAAGAGTCTTTTCCAGAAAATGGAAACAAATGGGAACTGTTTGTATTTTAACCAAGAAAATAATTAATTTTCTGAAAATTAATTGGGTTATTTTCTGAAAATTAATGCGAGAACCTCTTGTATTCAGAAAATCTATAAAAAGAAGAATAAAATGTCAATTTCTAATTTCTGATTTTGACTCTTGAAGGAATCTACACATGAAAGAAACAGAGAGAATGTAATATTGACTCAGTGAATTTTCACAGAATAGTAAGAAATTATGACTGTCAGTACTGTCTCTAATCGTTCTATATCTATTCAGTCATTAGTTCATCACCAAAATTGCTTTTGCATCAGCCATTGCTCATAAAACAATGAATGATGCCCCTGTCTGCAAGGATTTTAATTATAGTGATTAATTAAGGGAAACTTATAAACCCAATTTTAAATCCTATAGTGATTAGAGAAGTTCTAAGGCTTCAACCTGGAAATTCTACCTGGGCAAAAAAAATAAGTTGAATACTCTCTGTTTTGATTAGAGTACCATATACAGAAAAGTAGAAAAGAAATAAGATTTAAACTTCTAATGAATATTATGCATCATTCTTCATTTTACCAATGTCTAACTTATAATTATTATTAAAAATGTACTAATTAAGGTTCATTTAACTCTTTATCTGATGACACTAAGGAATGGTGTAGTACCATAAAATGCATGTTTGAGTGACTCTATGGGGTAATTTTTTTGTGTCTTTGTTAACCACACATATGGCAAGGTCAATTGTTTCAATCATTCAGTGCAGGCTCTTAACGTGCTCCATTACCTGGGAGCAGATTCTCTGAATGACAGATGTAATGAGCAAACTTTTCTTTCTTATTTAATTATTTTGAGATAATTTTAGTCATATAGTTGTAAAAATAATACAGACAGATCTGTGCATGTTACTCAGTTTTCTCCAGTGCTAATATCCTAAAAGTCACAATATACTACCTTAGTGCACTGAAGTTAATGTAATCAAGATTCCATTACTGCAGAGATCATGCTCCCCATTTATTGATATAACCACACCCATATCTCTCCTGACAGCATCTTCTTCTTACCTACAACAACCATTAATCTTTTCTCCATTTCTATGATTTTTTAATTTCAAGAATGTTATATGGATTGAGTTACACAGTATTTAACCATTTGAGATTGAGATTTTTCACTGAGCATAGATAGTTCTTTGATATTCAGCCAGGTTGTTGCTTATGTCAATCAGTAGCATGATCCTTTTCATCGCTGTTGTGTGAATATTTTTTCATATTGCAAGGATGAACAGCCTGCCTGTATTACGTGGTTATATGACAACCACAGGTTTAGTGTTAAAAAGAAACAGCAAACTGTTTCCCAGGTGGTTATGATCTTTCACAACCCACAACGATGTGTGAGTGACCCACATCCTCACCAGCACTTGATATTATCACTACTTCATATAACTTTTAAGTCTTTCTGATAAGATATAGAGATATCTCAGAGTAATTTTGCTTTACATTCCCCCAACGACATTTGATGTAGACATCTTTTCATTTGCTTGTTTGCCATCTGGATTTCTTTCACAATGAAATGTCTCTGAATAGCTTTTTCCCATTCCCACCTAGATTTTTTTTACAATATAGTTTTCAAAGTTCTCATACATTCCGAATATTAGTCCTTTGAGAGATACAGAGTTTATAAATAAGGTTTTGGCAGTATGGAGCTTGTTGTTTTTTTTTTCATTCTTTTAAATGTATTTCACAAAGCTAACATCTGTAATTTGATAAATACAATTTATCTCTTTCCTTTTACGGATTGTGGTTTTGGCGTCAAGTCTAAGGACTCTTGCTTAGTTGTAGATCTTGCAGATTTTCCCCTCTTTATTTTTGAAAAGTTTTATAGTTCTGTATTTTATATTTGTCCTTGATTTCTTTGAGCTAATTTCTGCATCTTGTATAAGAGCTGGGGGAAGGTTCATTTTTAACCCTCTGGATCCACATGCTCCAGCACTATTTGTTGGGAAGTTATATTTCCTTTATTGAATTGTTCCATCTGTGTCAAAAATCACTTGGACATATTTCTCTGGGTCTATTTTTGGATTCTCTGTGTTGTTCTATTTATCTATGCATTTATCACTTTGCCAATACCGCACAATCTTGATTCCTCTAGATAATGTAACAAACATCATAGCTCATCCCTCTGGCTCATTACACAAAACTACAGCGGCCCATTTCTTCCTGGGAAGTGAAAGAATTGACAGAGTTTCTAGCATTGCTCAATAGTCTGATTGGTGGGGGGTCTTCTGCACAAAGCAGTGTACAAAGACAGGGGGAGCAACCTACCTTATCTGATGCACAGATATCTAAACCAAGTGAAGTAAGATTAAAAAAAAAAAAACATTTTCCAAACAATTGAACAAGGTAAAGTTCCATAAATTGGCCCCAATGAGATGAAACTACATGGTTGACCTGTTGGAGAATTCAAAATAGCCATTGTGAAGTACACTTGAATGTACAGACTTGAAAAATCCAAAGTTATTACAAAAGTCTTGGCAAGGCAAGAAACAGCCATATCATGAGGCTGTTTATCATAAGTGTTAAGCCAGAGGTCTTCAATCATCTGTATTCACTCACAGTTATAAATACTAGAAAATTCTGCTACACAGTAGAAGGGGAATAAAGGATTAAGAGAGCCCCTGAAATGCTCATGCAGTGTAATGCAACTATTAAAACAGAGTAATATTTCCTGCTTTAGGAAAAATAACATTATTGTACTATTCCCAGTTATTGTACTATTCTTTTGGTAATGTTTCATATACCCAAATATATTATAAGCTCTTACTAAATGTTATTTATAACAATTATCATTAATATTATTATGAATTATTTATATATTTAATTTCATGATCATGTGATCATGTATATTACCTGGAAATCGCTTTGATCTTTCTAGGGGCAATGTATATACAAGTTTTCCTTTACTTGCTGCTGATAATTTGGCATCAGGAATGTGCTGTTTAATAAGTGATGTGATTTTTCCCTCCATGCACATTTCATTCAACTGTAAACTGGAATTCAAAAAAAAAAAAAAAGGAAATACGTTATTTGACTGTTTCCAATATAGCAGGAAACAGTTACTAGTCTCTATGGGATAAAAAAATAAACTAAAATATAATGTAACACATAAACCATCCAAACATGAAATAAGAAGACAAAAATTACAATCAAATGTGGTGGCAGAAAGCATACGATGAGCTAACCAGAATTACTGATCATGTTACTCAAGGGTGATACCAAGAAATAGTTGATTTTACTTAGGTCCTTAAGGGGAGAATAGTTACAGAGTGGAGGTTCCAGGGACACATGCAACAAATATCACAACTACCAAGATGAGAGTCTTGAAGATTTTTTTGAAGGGAATTTGAAGGGAATTTTGAAGGGAATTATATTGGCTAAATAGGATTATTTTGTTGGGGATGAACAAGGGACTTTTGATAGACAAAGGCAAAAAAACATGTCCAGTTATTCAATGTAGTCATCTAATGCAAATTTTTTAAGTTCTTAGTATGTGATAAAAATTACCCTAAGTCCTGAGGATACAATGGTGACTGAAACAGCATTTTCCTGCTTTTATGGAGTTGATTGTCTAGTGGGAAAGACAGAAAATAAATAAGCTAGGGCCTCCCCGGGGGCGCAGCGGTTGAGCGCTGGGTTGCGAACCTGCCCGCGGCCTCTGCAGCGCTGGTTCAGTCCCCGGCTGCTCCCCTGCTACCAGAGGAGGGTCCCACATGGCGCGCAGACCTCTCCTGCCGCCCGCTGCTCCCCTCAGCAGTGTACTTCGGTCCTTCTGCCTGCTCTGCTCCCCGCTCTGGCTCTGGTGAATTCTCTCACCCTCCCGCGCTTCTGACTGTACCCAGTGCTTGTATAAACAAACAAACAAAAAAAACCAGACAAACAAACAAATAAATAAATAAATAAAAACATGCCTCTACAAAAAAAAAAAAAAAGAAAAGAAAAGAAATAAGCTATATTGAAATAATTATCAACAATAATAAATTAAATGCTGTGAAGCAAATGGGATTATAGGTAGAAATTGGTTATAATCAGTTACGGATGGAAGTGGGTTTGGGTTGTTAGGATCTCTAGTTTTGCTTTCTTTGTAGGGCTAACCCTCGACCTTTGACCAAGAACAAAGTATCATCAAGATAATCAGCATATCCGTTTAAAAATACCACATATATTTTCCCAACATAGAAAACCAAAAAAAAAAAATCTATTAATCAAGGTTATAAGGTAAACATAGATTAAAATCAATGGTGACTTGACTTTGAAACTTTTTCTATTTGAAGAATATCATTTAGCCTACCTGAACAGTTTCCTCAGTAAAATGGAATGAGAAGTCCAAATATGAATAATAGCAATGCTTGCACTTAGCAAGTCCTTAAATAATGACAGTTATTTCACTTTATCAAATACCTATGTCAAAATTAGTCCATTTACTCATAAGGTATGTACAATGTGTTGTGGATAGATTTGCTATCACATTACTTAAATTTGTCTAAGTTATCTTATATTCTCAAAAATCTATCATTAAACATCTTTGGATATGCATAGTAACTAAGTCCATATATATAAATAGGTGCACACTTAAATATAATATGCATTTAGGTATGTATAAATATATGGATACATAAGGTGGATACATAAGGTGTATGTATATGGATACATAAGGTGTACAATTAAATAGAGGGTATATATAGGTGTGTATACATGGAAACATTCGGTGTAAGCTTTAATATGTCTACAGGTGTGTGTACATGGACATGAAAACATCTCTCTTCTGTGTTGTCCTGTGTTGTTTCAACCATCGTGCCTCACTCTAGTCCATTTCTCACTTTCCCAGCTTCTCAAATGACTGTACCTTAAGAGATATCCAATCCCCCATTTCTTCTTTAGAAACAGAGATGAGCCTGAACATTTCAGCTGCCCTTTGGAGAGAAACACTTTCCTATCTGAAAAGAAAGAAGCAAAGAAAACACTTAAGTTATTTATTCTTTCCCAAGAAAACACAGGTGATTATTCACAGAATCCAATCCTAACTCACAAAATTCTTGTCAAGTACAAGGCTTAATAAAGACTCATTGAAACAGACACATTTTAATCTTATTTATGTACTTTAGGCTACTATTCTGGCATCCAGACAGTCAGAGAGCCTAGTTATGTGGAAATATTTTTAATGCAGAGAATTGTCATCACGTTACGCATTTTAATGAACCAAACATCAAAATTATTTGGTTATTTCAAGTTGATTTACCTCAATTTGAGTAAAAGATTAAGGTGTTCAAATATAATATATACTCTTACTTGCTTTGCAGTGACTGGTCTGGCAGGTCATGACCCTGTGTAATGAGGTGACACAAGAATCTAGGAGATGTGTGATATGACAAGTATTGGGAGTGAGACTTGTTGGGTCCAGTTTAGGTCATTGCCAGCTGCTCAGATTGCCACATGCAGCCAGATGACCAGGTTACCAAACCCTCATCATTATACTTAAAGAAAGCCAGCAATTACCAGCCAGGATATCAGCCTCGTCCATGAAGTGGGTACTGAAGAGGATTACTCGGTCTGTTTTCCACTTCTTCAAGAGGTTCCAAACTTGGTGCCTTGAATAGGGATCCAATCCAGCAGTTGGTTCATCCAATAGGAAAATCTACAGGGGAGGGTTTATATAAAGAGGCTCCATTCAAATGTGTTTCCTTTAGAAAGCATGTGGGAACAGTTTTATTAATTTAAAAGGATATTGCAGTTAGGAATTTTTCTTTTATATTTAATGGTCTATCATAAATGTTTTATCACAGGTGACTCCTGCAAATAAAAGTTTTGGGCTACTATCAAAAATTTCATTTAAAAATGTTTGAACTTCTCTTAAATTTAGTGTCACGTACCTGTGGATCTCCTAAAATGGCAATCCCCAAAGTAAGTTTCCTTTTCTGTCCACCACTTAAGTTTTGAGCAAGGATGTTCTTAATATTTGTCATTTCCAATTCCAGCAAAACTCTTTGTATCTAAGCAAATAACCACATTTATGTCATAAACCAAGAATCGTAAAGTGTAATAGTTTTAAGTATGGACATTGAGCCAGACTGATGGGGTTTGACTATCACTCCACATCAACTAGCTACATAACCTTGGTCAAGTTACTCACTCTATGAAACCTCAGTTTCCACATGTATAAAATGGGATAATCATAGTATCTACCTCAGGCTTATAAATAGTACCTATCTCAGGAATAAATAAGTTAATATATCTAAAGTTAAAGATAATACTTGCACAATGAAAATTGCACATAAATGTTGGCTATTACCTGAATTATATTTTTTTCAACATTTATACAATGTTCTACAGAAAGATAACTTAATGAAAGCATAAAATCTCAATTTAAGTAGGGTTAGTAATCTGAGCTTGACAATATATTAATTCTAATATATTTATGTACCTCTTCATCCACTTCATGTGGCTGAATCCCTTTTATTTTAGCAAACAATCTGAGATTTTCTGTCACTGTGAGGAAGTCAAATTGCACATTGGATTGTGGACAAACTCCAGTGAGCTTGCTGATATTTTCTAGGTCAGCCATTTTGGAAAGTTTGTTATTATAGATAGTGACTGAACCTATAACAAAGATTAAAAGTTAGTATCAGAAGAATGTTAAAGTCAATACCTTTGTAAATGAAAAATCACCATATATTTCTTAATTATATTTTAGATACAAGTATCTCCTGTTTTTCAAAAGTTCTAGTCAATTCACTTCACACTTATGAAAGACCTACATTATTACCTGTATTTGCTAATGGAAAGAAATCTTAAGAGTGAAGCCAGTGTTCAGCGTTTGTATTGCAGCAGCCATTGTAGATGGCACCAAGCTCCTTCTCCTACTATAAATATGCCTCTTCTCCTAGCTGCAAGTATGCAGCTACTTTACACAAACTCTCCATTTATCAGATAATTCCCACATTTACTATATGGTAGTGAGATTTTAGGTTTTAGTGTTATTTGATATGACTTGCCAGGTTATTTCTAGGAATACTCAAAAAAACTTCCACATAAATTTATGGCAATTGTTTCCTCACTTTATGCCATTTTAGATTACAAAAGGTGACTGAGGAGCACTCTACTTTCAGATAGTGGAGGAAATCTGTTTTATAAACTTCCATTTCAGTTATGTGGTATATTGGAGGTGAGGGGAAGTCCCATCTGAAGCATTTTTCATTAATATGTAGTCTATATCCATCCCTCACAATTAGGCTCCACAACCAATGGATCTTAGCCAATGGCTTGGCTCTACAACCAATGGGATCTTAGCAAGTGGGGTACAGGCTTGGCTCTACAGCCAATGGGTTCTTAGTAGGTGGGATACAGGTTTGGCTCTGCATCCAATGGGATCTTGGCAAGTGGGATACAAGTAGAGGCTGTGAGCTGCCTCCATTGGCACTTGCCCTTTCTTGGCTTCTGGAATCATGGAGACCACTGTGGTGTGAAGAATCCCAGAATAGCCTCCTGGAAGATGAAAGTCCACGTAGGAAGTGAGGTGCTGTCCAAAATAAGCCTCATGTATGCGAGTGAGGTCACACTAACCATGCAGCCCCAGCCACATCAGTCTGGACAGAAAAACTGCCAATCAACCCACACAGACGAGAGCTGATGAAAATTTTTATTTTCATTCATCTTAGGGTTGCTTGTCATGCAACAAAAGCTAACAGATACAAGTTGGAATGTCAAATGGTAACTTGTGACCATGAGAATAAGGATTAGGAAATTGCATATATACAAATTAAATATTTTATTCGTCTGTAGAGTAACACTATAAATTAACAACTACTCCCCCCTCCACCTCCTACACCCACTTATCTGTTTTTGTGATTAATGATCAATAGAACTTAGATTAAGAATTGATTTATTTGTCAACCTGACTTCACAATAAAAACTCTTCTTACCTTTGGTGGGAATAGATAAGCCACTAAGAATATTTAATAAAGTTGATTTTCCAGCTCCACTGTTACCAAGTATTGCAGTGATTTGGCCTTCATATATGTCAAATACCATATCTAGGAGGAGAAAAGTCAAAACAAGAAGGATGCGAGAAAGGAAAAGTGATAGGGAAGTAGGAAGGGAAGCAATTGGAACTGAAAAATTCTATTATGAAGCTGATGAATTGCCTTTTTATTTCCTTGTATATCATGTTTTGTAATCATGAGTATACTGACATTAAATTCAAAATAAAATATGATGCAATACCTTTTTGTAAATTTATTGTCTCTCCTGCTTGTAATTTTTTCATTTGCTTGTATTAAAGAAACAAAACCTTCTTTATATTCCCATGTTCAATTGCACTGTCTGGCATAAGGTAGGTAGATGTTAACATTTATTGATTGGAAGAACAGATAAATAGTTCAGTAAATTGTAGCATAGTTAAAAATCCTTTGAGTTAAATGAACTTTTGTTCAAAAGAAAAACATACAATATCTGTAACAGCTTTGGAATTATAGAAGAAAAAATTTAGTTTGTAGAAAAAACTCAGATTATCCATAAAAAAACAACTCCTCACTATCATTGCATAGCATACCATTCAAATACATATCATTCTAAAGCATACTCATTTATTTTTCTAACTTTCTGCAAAAGTAATGTGTTGGAAGGAAAATTGTATCATGTGACTCAAACAACATTTTTCAATTTGAAATACCAAGAACAATATAAAATTGATTGCAAATCAGGAAATCAATATCATAATGATTTGTTTTCTTTTTACCTTTCAAGACTTCTATTTTATCACGTTTCCTTTTATATTCTTTTGTAACATTTCTGATTCTGAAAAGAAAAACACAAAATTTGGCAATTTCCTTCAGTTTCAGGATTGGGTAAATCCTACCTTCAGGCTACAGGAGATCTGGGATTTCACTCTTTTGCAAATCATATTGGTGTGAGAGGATCAGTTAGAACACTGCTTCCTGGCTCTGATCAGACATCACTGCCACCCAAGGAATTGAGATAATATACTTCTGTTTAAACCCACTTCCAGATGTGCTGATTCCATAGATAAAAGCGTGAGCTAATGTCAGTATAGGGAACCAGTATGATCTCTGAAATGCAAGCTAAGAAGTGAGAACATAGGTGACAAGTACATCTAATACTGAAAGGCTTGGGGTGAGCACAGTTGAAGCTATCTTTGGTTATCCTGTGTCAAGATCATCAAAGGTTGGGTAAGAGGTAGATGAGGAGTGAGTGATGAGTGAGGAGGAAAGGCAATGATACTAACAGTGAGGGCACCAGTTTCACAGATCTGTCTATCTGAACACACCCTAATTATATCATCTAGGAGTTCTGTGACCTTAACCCACGTAGTTATTCCAGGTAAATTTCATCTTTTGCAACCTGAAAACTTGGAGTGCTTAGGGTTGTGTTGAAGAGGGAATGAAATATTTCATCTTGCATTCATAGTACTTGATTCATGAGAAATATTCAATAAACATAAGATGATATTAGTTAGATCGTGATGATGGTAACAGTAAATTAACATTTTGGGGTGCTATTACAGATCTGATATCCTAGGTACTTGATCTATTTTATTCTATGAGGTAAATGTATAATTTATAAATGGAATTGAATTTGTGATGCTTATTTTGCTATTTATTATTCATTCAACAATTCAGACTCCAGCCAAATTGAATTGTTTCATTAGATTATCAAATCTCTCTTTTAATTCTACTTTACTCTCATTCTGTAGCACTTGTAGTTGAGAGATGCTAAAGAGAGAGAAGAAAAGCAAAAGGAAACACATAAATACATCACATAAAATGATTGCTTTTCTCCAAGCAGTTCTGTTGGTTAAAATCTAGCTGAAGTCACAGGACACAGCTAGATAAATATGTGTGGAACATAAATATGGAGCCAGCTAAAATGAAAACTGAAGTTGTTTCTAGAAGCCAGTGGGCTGGAGTAATGACACAGCTCAAGGAGGACTCATATGTCCTGCTTACTGATGGGTAAGTCAAATATGATCTCAGGAACCTGGAGGACTTTCTTCCTATTATTTTAGGTGGACATAAAACTTACCAGCATCAAACAAAATGTACATTTCATTGTCTTATGGAGAGAAGATGTGCCTGACTCTAAAAGCATCTCTCACTTTCCTTTGTATCTGTCTCAGGTTTCTTCTCCCTTACTCTTCCCTATTCATTCATCCTCTTTGAAAGTCAGTAAAAAAAAAGAGAAGTAAAAAAAGTTTAGGGAAAAATGGGGGGAGTATTGTCATTGAGGTGGGGCCAAGTGTGAATAAATGAGACCAAAGAGACGAGGTAAGTTAAGGATGGAGATTGAGAGTTCAGGCAAAAATTCTATCGAATGACTTTTGTGGGTACAACTCTAAGCCTGAATTTAATGTCACTATCAGCAGTAGAAGACAACAGCGTCCAAGGAATTTTTCTTTAAATTTAAGGCAGGAAGTGCTGGGGACAGCAGGGATACGTGAGGTCACATGACTGTAAGGCACGCAAGAGAACTTTGCCTACTTCAGGAGAAGCAGCTGCTCAGTCTTTGGCCTGTTCTCCAGCTGTACCCTTATTACCTGATGGCATCTTTCCCATGGAATTCTGGAGGTATTGGTTCAAAGCAGTCACTGGACAAACAATAGAGATCTATTTCGTCTTCAAGGGTCACATGACCAAGTTTTTGTTCCTGTGACCAAAATGAGGACTTCAGGAAGAACAAGGGTGGATACTGGTGTCCATACTCATCTGCACACCAAGAGACAATGCCAGATTGGATCAGTCACCACTTAAAGGACAGAGTCACCCAAGTACACCCTCATGCACCCCGCGTTCAGTTTTATAGGGTCACAAATCTGAGCATTTGGTTGACACAGAATAATGAATGTATTTTGGTATGTGTATCTTCATAAGGAAAAAGATCGTGAATATTGCCTCTATTGCAACAATTATTTTGTGGTTTTAAAAAAATTCAGGAGGAATTTAAAAAAAGGTTGATCTTTCTTAGCCTCCAGAAAGCCAAGTAGTGGACCATACATGCAAGAGAAGCAGGCATGATGGATTCAATTTAGGACCCCAGGTGTCAAAAGAAGAAGAAATGGAGAAATGATTAGTGGATAAATAAAAAAATATTCCAAGAAAAAACAGAATAAGTGATACATCCTAAGAAAGAGAGAATGGGGCAAAATAATTTATTGAAACTTAACACAAAGAAAAAATTTTAAAGCCACGCTGATATACCCTAGCTCGTCCCCCAGTACTGGTTTTCCTTTGAAACAAATTCACAGTCTACTTCAAGAAATTGTACATGAGCCTCTTGCTGAAAACTAATCCACAGTGTATTTGCACATAATTATCACTTGTTTCTCTATGTATTAGGAGACATGATGAAATGGAAGAAATATATTTCTTTAATATTCTGGAACTGACTTCCACTATAGGATTGATAGGTTTTCAGTCTTACATATATTTTTCACATTTCGTCATTCATTCATGCGATGAATATTTACTGAGCACTCTCTTTATACCTGGAGCATGGTGTGTTATTAGATCTAATCTCTTTCCCTTGATTAGAACACCTAGAAATAGAAGCAGGTAGCTATAATGGGAACACTCAGCACTAGATATACTGTTATATGGTTCTGTCACTTTGTCTAGTTAATTTTCCTTTCTGTCATTCATATTTCTTATTTTTAAAATGATTTTGAGCAAAGTTGCATCTGGTCTTAAATTCAGGCTTAGTGAATAGATGATAACTAGGAACAAAATTTAAAAATTCAGCTGTCTTGGGTTAAAGAAACATTGTAGGCATATTCATAAAAAATAAAGTGATTTTGAAACTAGGTACACTGTACAGATGAAAAATCTTTGTGATGAGAAGAACATGTTGGGTAAGAAATAAGATGGAGGGATAAAAACATTTCAATACTAGGTATCAGAATACGCAAAAATACTGTAAGATATATTATAAGTAAAATCATTGGAATGTATTTAAAGCAAAGACTGAAGAAAGAAGACAAATATCACATCATGCACAACACAGAAGATTTAAATTAGAGGAAACAGTTGCCCAAGACGATGCTACTAAGTGCTCAAAAATACAGTGGCATCTGTTTATGGATATAGTGGGAATGAACACATTGGGAAAAAACAAACAAAAAAGGAGGGAAATATAAATAGACTTTTTGAAGAAGCAAAAGATAAAAGAAAGAATTAATAATTGCAAGGGTCACAGGAACAGACCTCGGGGTAACTGCCCCAGGTATAGAACCCAAGGAACCCACACAAGCGCTGATCACGGAAATTTCTTGTGAAAGCAAAACCACGAGAGTACAACAGAGGAAAAAAATATTCAAATATGTTTCTTAGAAGCAATGTCAGCAGCTTATAATATTAGTGAGTGAAAAAAAGTGTGCTACATAGCTGAGTGATTTTTATCTCTGCTGGAAAGAAATAAAACTAAAACATACTATATGCATTCAAATAATTCCAATCATGTATTTTTTTTTATTATCTGCTATGTTTTCTTTTTTTTTAATATTAAATTTTATTTTTATATTCCCCCATACAATTGCAAACGCCCCATTCTGACCCAATCATGTAATAAATGAATGAACCTAAAATTGTCAATCCAGACATCCATTATTCTGAACGCTTCTGGAAGTCAGAGACAGTCTTTGCTCCTAAGTGGTTATCAAAAAAACAACTGATTGTCTCACTACTTCAAGACGGTCTCTGAATCTTTGATCTCACCCTTTTCTTTCTTTCTTCCCTTTCTACAAATACTTTGTCACTTGTTTTGGCCTACTCAATATATTATTTCACTAGTAATTTTCACAATTTCCCCCAGGATCTCTCTGGTGGGGTAGGGCTTGGTGTCTCTGCACAGCTTTGAAATAGTCAGAACTCAGAAGCTCTGAACTAAATATTTAGGCAAAACGGCTACAAATTTCCCTAGCTAAGGGCCATGTCAGACTGATTTAGAATTGGGCTTTCTAAGCATCTCTTAAAATACTAACAAACCATACACTTTAAGTAGAGTGAAGTTCAAACAAAGCTTAGTGACTCAGTAAACAAATTTCAGGCTTTATTTCTGACCCATCTGGTAGCAAAAGAGAAACAAAGCACACATTTGTCCAGTAGCAACAACTTTCATTTCCTTCCTGGTGGTGCACAAGGACCTCTCAGATATAAATAACACAAATGCCACAAGACTCACTTTGGGAAATAAAATTCATAAAATGTTCCATTTTAATCAATTACTACTCACTTGGCAAAACTTTCTCAAAATAAATTGCCAAAGCCAGATAGAGGAAAATATCAAAAGCCAGGATGAAGTGGGTGGCTATGATTTCATTTGAGAAGTCCGGGGTAGAAAGTGCATTTGAATTCAAATCATAGTCAAGGTGTATAAGCTGAAAATCAAAAAGTAATTATTAAAGAAAGTCAGATTTATGAGGCATTTTAAACAGTTGGATTCAGCATAAAAAATAAAATAGCTACTTTTGGCCTCATTGTCTGCTTGACAATTTTCAAATCTATTGGCAGGCATGGGTGTGTGGTAACTATAATAAAAGTATGTCTCAAATGAAATTGGAGCATTAGCTACATTTTTACCAAATAGGACACAGTGGGAAAAGGTGTAGCACTCATTGAAAATGGCTGAATAAAAGAGAAATTATGCTCCCAGACAAAGCACCAAGGGAAAAGCGTTTGTCTGTAATGTTTAAGTTAACGAACACTTAAAATAAACAGTCATTTTGCTAAGCACTAAATAATGGATCTATAATTATTGGTGCTACCATTTAATTGGAGGGATGGCAGAGTTCAATGTGAAATAAGATGAAAAGAAAATTTATGAACAGAACTTGATAATCAATCAATGTGTTTTCACATTGAATGTTTAGCTATTTTTTTCTATATTGATGTACAAACCTATTCATTTTCTTTTGAATTTCCAACTGGCACTTTATTTATATTATTTAATTTATTTTTTATTAAGGTAATGCCAGTTTATGACACCGTCTATGATTCAGAGATAGCGGTTCACACCTCTTCTGGTGAATGTTACCACATGAACCACCAAAGCACCCACAGCCCCCACTCTCCTGTGATGGTAGTTTTTAACCTTTGTGTTTCTTTCACTTTGTAGATTTTTACAGCCATGAGTGTTGCTCAGTTATGAAGTGAAATTTGAACAGGAATAGTTATTTAGAATTAAAATTGCAATAAGTCCATATTTAATTAAAAGTCAAAGAAGAACTTTGTATTGTCTCTAAGGAATGATAAATTGAGCCTCCATGTCCATTTAACAAACGGCTTGTCTTGCAAGGCTTAAACACTTGCAAAGCTTTTAAGAATTGATCTTTGCAAACTCCCAGTAGTCTTCACTACTGTTTTAAATCTTATGATGCTGAGTGTGGACATGAGACAGATGACTGAATTCCAAAGAGGAAAGATGTTTTAGAAAAGCCATTAAAAAACATCAGTTTGTTCTCACCTGGGACATTCCAAACATGAAGGCAAAGGGGCTAAGAAAACTTAAAATCCACTCCAATGATGTGGGTAGCTGTCTGTACAATGCCAACAATCCCAGATTCCCCCAGAAGATATTGAGGAGGAGCACAGTCAGCCCAGTGATGAAAGCTTTCTTTACCAACACGCTCATTAGAAACGCCAAAGCTATCTAAAAGGAGAGAAGATCCAGTTGGTTTATGTTTCAATAAGAATTATTACTTGCATAAAAATGAGATCTACTATATCAAGTTAGAGTTATGTCATTTATGGTGTGTAAAATACAAATTATACTGAAAATTATGCTACAAATTTGCATGACAAAGGTAGAGAAATTGACTGTTACCAGTCTACATGCAGAGAAAAGAGAAGAAAATGTATATGGAGAATGATAATCTAACTGGAAGCCAAGCATTGGATGGGAAGACACCGAATAGACCAACTCACCAAAGACAATCCATACAGGAGAATGAGGAAGAAGACTACCATGAAGCCAGACAGAATGACAAACTGGGAAGATTTTAAAATAAGTGCCATTAAGAGAGCTATAATGAAGATGAAGCCAGCATACATCAATCCCCAGGAGAGCCTAAAAGGGAAACAAAACGTTATTGTAGCACTTTATGTCAACCATAAAGGAGACCCTTAAATGGATTCTAACATTCATTCATCAACTCATTCATTCAGCAGATAATTATCATGGGTTGAGGATAATACAAGGTAAATATTTTGGGAAGAATTCTTTAGGAAAAAGGAATATTCTTTTTTCTAAAATTATTTTTATTTTTTTAAAGATTTTATTTATTTTTGCATAGAACTGGAGTGCAGGGGGGTGAGAGGATTCAGCAGAGACAGAGTGGGGAGCAGAACAAGCGGATTCTAGTGAAATACACTGCTGAGGGGAGCAGTGGGCAAGACAGGAGAGGTCTGCTGTGCCATGTGGTCAGCTCCCTGGCCAGGGATGGAATTCAGGTCTTAGTGGTGACAGCAATGAGATTTAACCCTCTAGGCCACCAGGGAGGCCCCACTTTTTCCTAAAATTAATTCCAGAAATACACACACACACACACACACACACTATGCAGCAAAAAGTAAAAAAAAAAAAAAATCTCTCGGATATATTTTGGTTCAAAAATTTTGCTGCATTCTTACTCTGTGGTCTCAGGCTAACTCTGGGATCTCCCTAAATTCTTACAGCCCTGGAGAGTTGGGAGAGACCCCTCAGTGACTCTTGGGTCATTTTCTCTTTTCTGGGGCATATCAGGGGTGAGACACTTCACACATTTCCTTGGGGATAGGAATTCTGCCACCTCTTGCTCCAAAAACTACTTTCATCTTTCTTGTATATGGACACCAAATAATCTATATACTTGCCTTCAATGCATCATTTAAATAGTTTGCTTTTTTTTCTTCATCACTTCCTTAATCTTGTTTATTCATATTTTGAAGGGTATAATGAAATAATAATAAAAATAAGAGTAAAACCAACAAAATAATAAGTGACACAGAGGAGCTCCTGATTCCTGAGCTCTTCCTTTTCCTTTCAGTCCCATCTGGTTGTATTCAGTCCTGTTCAGTCCCTGGATTCCATTCCCAGGTGGCTTAGACACCAAAGTCACCATTTCTGCCATACTTTTACTAGTAGATCAAAGGCCATTCCCATGACTCCTGCTTCACAACCACCCAGCAAACCTGAACCTGATGTTCTTTCTCCAGCCAGACGGAGGCATACCATCTCTCCGCCTCGGCCTGGCTGGCGTCACACCAGCGACAACTTATTTCATTTGGAGAGAACAAGGGAAGAAATCAGGGAATCATTTAACCTGGAAGAAGTCCCAAATTCCTACATTCATTCATCTGAGCTACCCTTTACTCACCAGAATGCTGATTCTCGAAGACCCATCATGGTCATCAAGCTCTTCATCTTCTTCTTCTCTTTTGTGACATTAATAGACACATAATAGATGACTAGAGAAAAGGAACTAACACACAGGGAAAGGCAGATATCAATTATCGATCCTCCTTGACCAATGAAGGGGTCTATCTTCATGATTTTTCCAGTCGTTGACATCAACTGCTCCATCACAAGGTGATTTGTTGTGATCTGAAGAACGATATTGGAAAAACACAATTTATATTTAATGGTTCACATATCCAATCTTCCTTCAATCATCTTTTTTCCTATGGGTCTGATGATAACTACTTATTCCACGTACTGAGACTGTCTCAGCTGCCTTAGTCATTCTGCGCTACCCACAGTTTTCAGATTTTTACTGTGTATTTCCTCACCCTCCCGCCTAACGTCGCTTAGTGATTTGCTTGAAAGGCCTTTATGGCCTTATGTATTCAGCAGCCTCCTTACCTCAAGCTTTATTTTTATTTTTTTAAGATTTATTTATTTATGCATATAAGAACTGGGGTACAGGCCAGAGGTGTGGGGGTGGGGGGCAGTGGTAAGAGAGACATAGTGGGGAGCAGAACAGGTGAATCCATTGAAATACACTGCTGAGGGGAGCAGTGGGGAGACAGCAGATGTCTGCTGTGCCATGTGGGTAGCTCCCAGGCTGGCCGGGGATCAAACTCATGCTGCAGAGGCTGCGGAGAGCTCCACAGTGCTGTGCTTAACCCTTGCACCACCAGGGAGGCCCAAGCTTTAGTTTTAAATGTAATTTTAATTAAGAATTTTTCTATGGCATTTTCCACTGAAAGGCTTTTGCTTGTATACTTCTCAGTTCCTTAGTCTTGCCTCTGTGATAGCCTACTTCTCCTAGTCTACTAATTTTCTTTTTTTAAAGATTTATTTATTTGCGCATATAAGAACTGGCATGTAGGCCAAAGGTGCAGGTGTGAGAGGATTCACCAGAGACAGAGTGGGGAGCAGAACAGATGGATTCATTGAAATACACTGCTGAGGGGAGCAGCGGGGAGACAGGGGAGGTCTGCTGTGCCTTGTGGATCAGCTCCCTGGCCGGGGATCAAACTCAGGCCATAGTGGCTGACGATAGCTTCATAGTGCTGTGTCTTTAACCCCTGTGCCATCAGGGAGGACCTGTCTACTAATTTTCTTAGTATATGCTTAGGTAGAAAATTTCTGGTTTTTTCTTTTTAATGTCTCTATTCCCTAGGGCATTTAGCAATTTAACCAAACTCTGTTGGAAAGAAACCCTTGGGTAAGTAAAAGAACAAGGTTATCCAATTATTATTTTCTTCCACAAAGCTTCTGATGCTTCTAATGCTGTGAGTCTGCACTGAACATTAATTGGCACACAACATTTTGTACTTACTTCTATTATGGCCGCATTGATGGCAGCTTGAAGAGCCACAAAACCTTTCTTCCAGAATTTTGAAACTTCACACTCATCATTGTAATAAGTTTCATAGCAATGAGCTTTCCGAAAAGAAGAAAATCGTAACTGTCAATTTGAGTTATTTCAAACCTGATGGTTGGAAACTGGACTTTATATTGACCCCAATTCTAAATGTTCTGATTTTGACCCATAGCTTATGAAAACATAAATTGTAGTAATGATTCTCAAAGCTGGATGAGCAAGGGAAGATCCTGCATTAAATTATAATGCACATTGTAATCTTTCTCACGCTCTGTGCTTCTTTGCCAATCAAGGATTTTGTAGAACTCATTTTTCCCCAATACATTATCACTAAATGTTTTTCAAAAGTTAGCAGGGTCTAATATGAATTGAGAAATACTGGAAGTTTGGAGGCTATAGACAACTCTCTCTAAATTATATCAACACATCCTTTGAAGAAAAAGTTAAGTTTTTAAAAAAGGTCCACTAGTTAAGTTTATGAAAAATTTTATCCTTTTTCCGTAATTGTGATCTTAGTAATTTTTTCTCCCAGGTAAATTATTAGTTGCTACTATTTTTCTTTAATCAGTTACTGATTGTATCTTTTAAAAATTATATTTTTCAACTAATTATTATTATTAACATTTGGTGTTTTTTGTGGGTATCTTCTTCCTTTCTTGTGTTTGTGATTCTTCTATTCTTGAACACTTTAGACATGTTTGTGTAATATTTTCTCTTGTGTTATATTATCAATTATATTGATAATTTCACTGGGAAGATATATCCTGCTTTGTCACTATATCCTGACTCTCAGGAGATACCTTTTAATGCCTATTCTCCTCAGACTGAACTATAAATTCATACCCAGAGACATTTTATCTTTGTGTCCTGAGTTGAAGGTTTATAATCTCTTTTGTTGTGGCACCCCAGAGCCTGGCCAACCCAGGATCACTTTATCCATGTTCATTGTTGGTTTTCCCAGACCTGGCAGGTGAGAAGAATAAGAATCCCAAATTTAAGGGAAGGTGACCTGGAGCTACAAATTCTCAAGGGGGAATTCTGTTTTGTTATCCAGGGCTCATGAAAAGACAGACAAGCTTCCTTTTTTCCCCTTTGTCCATGGGAGACATTATTTTGTCTATTCTTTCACTGAAAAGAAAGCTTTTCCATATTCCAAATGAATATGGGGATCTTCACCTCCTATAAACCCAGGATCCTCTCACCTGTCCCCTTGTAGTTACTGCAACTCAAACCTCTTGGTTACTGAGGTTGGAAAGGTCATGGAGCATTAATAATCTCTCACTGGGATCTGGTGCCCTCCTCTTCTGGACCCTTGGGAATTTCCCTTATTTTTCTTCTAAGGTTACTCAAATTTTTTAAAAAGATTTATTGATGCATACAATAGCTGGGGTACAGGCCAGAAATGCGGTGGGTGAGAGGATTCACCAGAGACAGAGTGGGGAGCAGAACAGGCAGATCTACTGAAATACACTGCTGAGGGGAGCAGCAGGGAGGCAAGAGAAGTCTGCTGTGCCATGTGGGTCAGCTCCCTGGCAGGGATGGAACTTAGGACTTAACTCCTAGGTCACCAGGAGGGCCCTTACTCAAATTTTTAAAGGGAAGTTTGCTCAGTTTTGTCCATAAACAGCTTTACTTTCCTGTAAAAAAAGTATGTTGTATATAATAGGTGTGTCTACAGGCAAGTATATGCATATGTATGTGTGTAAATATATGTATATATGACCATATTCAAGCACCATGTAATACAGTATGTTAATACATACAAAAATTAATATACTTTTTTAAGTCTGTTGTTAATTGCTGATCAAATTTTACTTATTTGCTAGTCATTTGTATAATGGGAGGTTATGACTTTGTACCTCAATGATGTACACGTGTCACTCACCTGCTCCAAATTTCAGTGCCAACTGTGCCAACACATCATGAATATGTACATTTTTAAACATGCTGATTGGTCTGTTACATCAATTGCAGACAGAGCTTTAGGTTTGCTGCACTAACATCTGTCCCCATACAAGGCTATGACATAACTGAAAGAAAGAATAGTGTCACTTAGAGCTGGGCAGTTACCTGTGTGGTCACTGTGTTCCTTCTTGATCGGGATTCTCCTTCCCAGCAAGAATTTCAAATGATAAGCGTGTGTCGTAGTAAAAATGACTCTTACTATTTCCCTATGCTGGAGAGAAATGCTTTCTCCACCATGGCATGATGATAATTCTTTCATACTTTCTTCATCAGGGCATCCCACGATTTGTTCACCTGCCATTACAAAAGGGGAATAGTATGTTAATCATTAGGAGAAGACCAACTTCAAGATGTCCTTTTCAATTGCTTTTAGTAGAATTCTTAAGGAAATAAAATGAAGTCAAGTACTAACTTTGAGTAAGTCAGGCAGAGTAAAGTTTGGGAGAGACATTTCTAAGTGCTAACAAGATACAATTAGAAGGAATATATGAAAATTTTTATTTTTTAAAAAAAATCATGGCTTTTGGTAGAATCACAAAGTTGGACAAGCTCTTTAAGCCACTTTTAAACCAATTAACTGCTTGGTGAGCTGCTTTTCAACTCACATTTATGGGACAATCTTTGTAGATACCCACTTAGGGTGTGCGTTCATGTTTGTAAAGAACAACTGTTTTTATTTGCCTAATATTCAGCCGATTGAATGCCCTAAAACTCATTTGGGACACTGCACCTCTTCCACTCAGCATCATGTAATTTGAATGTGGTTCACAGGGTGACCTGGGATCCCAAATAATGGGCAATGCTAATACTGCATCCCCTTCTCCAATGAGGCTCGTTCTTGATGGACCATGGCCAGCACTAATCCAAAGGGACCATTTGTTCCAGTGGTTATATCATTTCAAACTGCATTAGGAAAGATCTGAACTCCCTCTGGAGCTGTTCATGTGGGTTTCTTTCTTTTCTTTTTTTTTTTTTCTTTTTCTTTTTCTTTTTTTCCTTTTTCTTTTTTTAAAGATTTATTGATTTATTTATTTATACAAGAACTGGGGTACAGGCCAGATGCATGGGAGGGTGAGAGGATTCACCAGAGACAGAGTGGGGAGCAGAACAGGCAGACTGACAAAATACACAGCTGAGGGGAGCAGCGGGCACCGACAGGAGAGGTCTGCCGCGCCATGTGGGACTCTCGCCTGCCTGCCAGAATCAAACTAACACTGCAGAGGCTGCAGACAGCTTCACAGCGCTGTGCTCAACCACCTGCGCCACCATGGGAGGCCATCACGTGGGTTTCTGAAGACCAACTCTGCTTCTGTTTGGGGAAAGCCGGCCAGCATGATGGCGCACACCCCACTACAGACCTGAGAGGTAGAGACATGTTTTCCTTTTTTGGTGACACACTATCAGCTGTGCATGAACACTGTTTTTCTTTAAGCTAGGCAAATAAGACTCCTTTTGTTGGGGGTTATAGGGTTAAAAACAAGTTCTAGCTTGCCCAGCAGACAAAGATGGGCTTTAATTCTGCTCCCTTTTGCAGTGAATTCAATAAATCTGCCTTTTCTGTCCCTCATTCTGTCTCTGGTGAATTCTTTCTTCCCCTGTAATACTGCTGTGGGGACCTGCAATGCCTTTTCCTTAAGACATTTTGAATTGGGATTCTCACTCTTAGTTGAAATATTCATTAAAAATCAGGCATCGTTCATCTTATTTTGAATATGGTGGTGATGGGGCTCAGAGGGCTAGATAATTTACAAAAACTATGCTACAGTCACATTCCAGAACTACATTTGGTCAGAGGACCCTGTTCTCTTGCTGTGCACTAGACAAGCTTCTCTGGCTTCAGGAAATCGCAGAAGTGATCGCAATAATCATCATGCTCCATTTAATTCCACTGGTAAATGTCTTAACATAAAGGATGAAAACTTGAAATGCAGAATACTTTCAACAGAATCTACAAGCAAACTAAGGCAATCTTTTTGGTAGTAACAGGTAAGAATAAAACTCCTACAATCAAATGCAAGGAAAGCAAAGAAAGAGTTTGTTTTTTTGTGCCCATAATAACCAGCAAATATTAAAGCAATAGACTCACTCAAGTAATAGTGCTTCCATAGCAACCTGTCAACACATGTCTGCTTTTCAAAGTCTGCTGATGTGTGTATTCCGTGCTGCTCCAAGCCCATGAAAGATTAGCAGATTTTTGGTCAAGAGACTGCGCACTCTAAATGATATTTCCTTGCCTGGCCAGAAATACATTCACAGTTTTGACTTATATTGAGTAATGGTGTCTTATTAACAACAGAGGGAAAGTATATTCACCTGTCACGTAATCTAGAGATATTGACAACCGACGTGGTTTAACAACTGATACTACAAATTAAATGTATGCTTCTGCACACAAATGAGCCAAATATTGACATCAGGAAAGGAAAACTCACCTTTGATGAAGGAGGCTGAGGCTGCTTTAGCCATTATCTGTCTGGTTGTTTTGTCCAGAGGTGCATATGCAATGATAAAGTAAGAGTCACTAAATGAATCTACCCGTCCCAGGTCTATGGTTGGCCTCTGAGAAAAATAATTAACATGATGACTCCCGGGAATTAAGTACAAAATAAACAGTAGGAGCAACGTGAAGAACCATTCCTACAGGATCCAAAAGAAAGAATAAAAAGAATAGTTATTCCAATCAGTCATCCACAAACATTTGCTCCTATAATTTGTTGCACCTTTTTTTCTCCCTAAATTCAATATATCCCAGATTATGAATTGCTGAAAAATATATACAATGAAGAATTCAGCAATCTGAGTAATCCCGATGGGCTATTAAAAGAAATTCAATGGTAATAATCCATGAGACAGTCTACAGCGTGCATTCATTATAATAATATGAAAGGCAACAGCACCCTTCTGTTATAAATTATCAGCTGGTGTTACAGTGAAGGCTTATGCAAGCTGGACTTGATTCAGCTGAAGGCCAGTGTGTTACGACATACATTTTGGGTCATTGCTCACTTAGTGATAATATATTGTTTGCATGACAAGATTCTGGTATCAGAAACTCAACAGAATGCAGGTGACCTGATAAACACTGTCTTGGTCAATTATCAGTATTCGTCATTTGTAAACTTCTAACCAGAAATCACTTTATTTCCTCAATGTCTGACTGTAGAAAAAAACTCATATTAAATTTCAATTTAGTTAAATATGTTACTGAGTGACACACACACACACACACACACACATTTGATTATAAAAAGCTACTAAAGATGAACCAGAATTTTTGTTAAATGGTAAGGTTACAAGAACTAATGATAACTTTCCTCTTGGTACTGGAAACATTCCCAATGTTTCTTTTTTTTTTTTTTTTTTTACTATTTTTGAAGAGAATGATTTTGTTTTTATAAAGGGAAAGATATAAAAGTGAAAACCTTAGTTACTCTTTCTGTGAGTTAATTTGTTTAGCATGTCTTCAGAAAACCAGTATTTAACCTGAGATCCATGAGTGGGAACAATTAGAAAAAAAGTATGACCATTGGCTTTGAGAACATTTATTGGATTCTGTATTTCTCACTAGCTCACGGCTTTTAAATCTCAATCAAAATGCTTTCAGGTTTATTTGTAGTTGAGGAACTCCTTCTGTTGTATAAAGGTCTTTATTTTTTTGGAGGGTAGAAAAACAAGCCACAGATACTTCCCAAGAGATCTATTTCTGATCATAAGTACGCAGTGACCCAGAAGTAGATACATACCGTGAAAAGCTCTCTTTTCTTTCTCCATTTTTTCAAAAAGTTCTTGCAGAGTAATGCCCAAGTTTGTTGACACACACTTCTCTCTCTCTTTCTCATTTCCCCTTGTTTAATAAGGAATAAAAGGAGAAAAAAAAGTAAATGTGAAGGTCTTAATAAGAGTCTGCAAACACATGAAATAAGACAATTCTCTGAGAACTCAGCTTTCCAAATGAGAACTTAGAATCCGAGGGCCCCAAAATGGGCAGTTCATTGCTCCCCTGCTCTTCCCACCCCTTAACTTCCAAATTCCACACCTCTTTATTTTTTCTTTGTTATACAGTGTCAGTTATCAATTTATTGTTTCTCAGATACAACCTCATATTTCACAGCATTATGAAAATAGATCCGGCCCTTTTAATACTATGATGAAAAACTTTTTTCTACTCCACTAGAAAGGACTGGAGAGAAATAGCAGGCCGAAGAGGTTCTTTCTCCTGCATCAGTGGGGTTCATTTGCCTGGTTCTTTGAGAATGTATTTTTTTCCCCAATGTCAATATTTGCTTTTTCCACTTCAAAATGCCTGAAAATTGCTGGTTTCACTGTTTTCTCCAGCTCTTGACTTAGGGAACAAGGGTGTGTCTGGGAGCCTCAGACCGCAAGTATCTCTCCCCCAGAGCTGTCTCATTCAGTTCTCCTATTGCAAAAACAGTGCATTCCAGTCCATATGCTAAAAACATTGGGGCTTCCCTGCCATTCTGGGGGGCTGCCAACACACCCCATCAATCTCACCTTATTCAACACCTTTTCCCCTCATACAAGTCTGTTCTTCCTTCAGCCTTACGATGCCCTTTTCCTCTCCCAGTCCTTATTCAGTTATTCTACTATTGCTTACTAATTCTCTCTCTTAAATCCTCCTGTAAGTGACTGTGGTTTCATCTGCGGTCACCCAGACCAGTGCACACATGCACCCCTGTTAGCCTCAGTAAACACATCCTTGCATATCTAAAATAAATGATCATCTTAAACATTAATTTATGAAAATTCAGTGGAATCTCTGTTATTTCTAGCAGAAGTCCTTGCACTCTGTAGTGATTTCTTAGGTAAATACTGTAATATTTTCTTTCCCCATTGGGAAAAAACCCTTATTTTTCACTTTCGTTCTATGAAAATTTATAATGTTGAGATAGAAAAGTCGCCAGAGTTTAGAACTCGGCAGATTGTAAGAGGGAGTATATTCTAGAATATTCATATCCCTCTATCTATCCTTCCATTCATCTGTCTACTATCTATCTAGACATGTTTATCATTTATCTGTTCATCTATCTAACTATTCTTCCAAATCATAATGCATAAAGTCTCAAGAAAATGTTGCTAGCTTCCTAACAACAGAAATCCAGATGGTCTATATCTTCTTGAGGCTACCAAAGAGCTGAGGTCACAAGGAAACCAGGAGACCTGACTTCCAGAAAGTAAAAGCCTCCTTCCATGCATGATGGGGCCCAATAACCATAGTAGTTTCTGGCTTCCCAGAATGTTTTAAGGGCAGGAGGTGTAAGCCTCCTGGAGAAGCTTCTCAGCCTTTTACAAAGACCTGCTGTTGCCTCTTGGGTATGGTCTGAAGTAACAGCCACTACTCCTGGCCCAGAGACAATCCGTCCATCCCCCACACCCAGGCACACTGACACCGTGGCTAAGGGGTAGGTAGAGGCAAACAGTCATCTTCCCTAGAAAAAGGCAAACACACCACCTTCCCTAGACCCAAGCCTTCCCCCTTGGAAACAGCAGTGGCATCTGCCACTGAGAATGGGCTGGAACCCTTCCCACCACTCCCCCAGAGCAAAGTTGCTGCTGAGGTGTGCTGTGAGGACTGGGTGTTGATATGAAGCACAGATAGGCCATGGCTGAAGGAGAGAGGAAGCTCTCACCTCCCATTACCGGCAACAGATAGAGGAGGGCAGGTGGCATGATAAAACAGGAAAGTCTAAAAAGATGGAAATGGCACCAAATGATTTTCAGGTGGCGATGGTAAAAAAACTAAAAACTAGAAAATTTAAAAATATGTAGAAACTAAACAACGTAATCTTGAACCACTATTGAGTTAAAGAAGAAATCAAAGATGCACCAGTCACCCCAGTTTTGAGAAGCGTGTCAGCCGATAACCATGCAGAGGAGGAGCAAACCTATCCAAGCCCAGCAGTGCCCCTGAGACAGGCGCCAGGCACTGCCAAAGGCTGTGTGGCTTTTCTGTTGGTGTGAGATGTAAACACAGCGACAGGCCCAGCTGTGTCCCCTCCGCCTGACTCTTCAGCTTCTGCTACATTAATGTTTCTCTGCTTTTGGGGACTTTTCATTTTTGAGTTCGAACTTGGTCATATGATCAGAGGAATGATTGCTCTGGAAGATACTGCTTCTCTGAACTATTTGAGACAGTTACAGTAAATTTAACAAAAAATGTAATTTCTTTCACAAAAAAAGTCTGATTTCCTTTCATCATCCATCATGATGCCGAAGTCACATAAGCCTAGTATGTGATCATGACATCCACAATACATCACAAACCTTTCGATTATGCGTGTACAATAAATAATACAATGAGAGCGCAAGAGAAAATGTACCAGGTCGTTACAAAGGGTCAAAGACTCAGAGAAGGATCAGCAAAAGCTACTGTGCGTGAGTTGGTAAGCTGTAGAAAAAAGCACTATTGTGATAGTTATTTCACTCAGCTATCAAAGCATACATAAATTACATTTATTTTTATCACCCATTGCTAACTAGACATGCAATGGATTTTCCAGGCTAGTGTGGTGTGGGGAGTTTATGATAGATTTGAGTTTGTGCGTAAGATAGAAGGTAGAAATGTATTTGGTCCAACATGATAGGCTTGGATAGGGATGAACTGGATTAAGAACCCAGCACCCTTTGGCTGGAGTGTAGGCCAGTTCATGGTGAAAGTATCCCCTGGACTTTACCTAGAATTGCCTGCAGAGAGCAGCATTATCCCTCCATCATTGTACCAAGAACCAGAAACTAGACAATCAGAAAGCAGTGTCTCCTACCCAGGAGTTAGCCCATTCAACCTGGAGTTGTGTGTGTGTGTGTGTGTGTGTGTGTGTGTGTGTGTGTGTGTGTGTAGGATTAGGTTACTCCTTTCTTTCTCTATTTTTTTGTTGCAGTAGGAACCCAGAATACCTCCCAGAAAGAGATGCCTTTGTGCATAACCAAAACATTACATCTTCCCATAATCCTAATCAGCCCAAACTACACAAATATTTAATGGGCCCCTCCTGGAAACCATGGGACTTGAGTGCACTCAAAAGGTCTTCACTGTAGAGCAAACAGTGTTTGTAAACCAAGTTAAAGAAAGTTAAGAGATCCTGGAACAATCATGGTCCCCTGGGAAGCATGCCAGGGAGGTGACTTGGAAGATGAGCCAGGACTTGGGGGCTTGCAGTTGGCAGTTGGCTTTTAACTGGTGAATCTGGAGCAAGGGTGCCACAGACCAGCTCTGCGGTGGCGGGAGATCGAGACAGTCTCAGGGTTGAGTGAGAACGAGCAAAAGGTGGTCGAAGGAATTAGGGCCGGGGACAAGAAAGAATGACACACAGACACACTCAAGGGAGAGTGAAAATCTGAGTGTAATTTGCTCAAATCATTACGCATATTTATACATTTTCAAAAGGCATTAGGTCACACAAAATCTATTTTCCCAGCATAACAATGTTTCTTGTTACCTAGGCATAGAATACAATTTTCTAGCTAATAGTTTACAAGTTGCTAAGCATATGTGGTTACATTTCCTGAAACTGATTTTTACATATATAGAAAAAGTCAGGTAAGAAAATTAATTATGGACAAGTTGCTAAGTTACTACTTATTCAGAAACAATGATTAACTGGTTAATGGTTAAACTGCTTTGTAGGTAATTCCATCAGGCTTGTTTGTAGGCAACGCTCTTAGCAGCCTTGTTTTCAAGCAAAGAAGGGGTTTTTTACTGCAGGCTTATTGCCTAGATTGGGCTTATAGGCTTGTAGGCCTTGTTTGATCTGAACGCCAAAGTTTATTATGATGAAGCCCCTCGGGGACTGCGCCTGTCTTAGGTCGTCAGGAGTCACAGACATGAGGCTGGCCAGTGCCTTCTTTAGTCTGCCCCCGATCTTACCCGTCATTGACTGTCCAGTCCAGTGCACAGGGAAGAGGGTCTTACGTACTCTATTTGTGAGCATCCACAGTATAGCCACTCTTTATTTCATCCAATTACTGGCGAGCAATGGTGGCAACAGTGGCATTGCCAACCATGGAGGCAGGAGCTGCCACACAAGGGGTCAGGTCCCTATACCTGAAGGTCAAGCTGGCCAGGGATAAGAAACCCCCTTGTGGCCTCAAACTCCTCCACAGCCATAAGGAGGGGGTGTGCCCTGCCTGGAGCAGCTGTTCTATTCCTGGAGAAGGATGATGCTCTGGGGGGCATGCTTGGCAGACGCAGCTTCCAAAAGTGATGCCAAAAGAAGAGGCTACCGAGGCTGCCTGATGAGGATGAGGCAAGTGTAGGTAGAAGCGGAGGAAGCACAGAGCTCATAAAGCCCATGAACAATATTTGGAGGATGGAAGGCGGTTCCCAGGAAAAGACATTAAGTCAGCGTGTCCCTACAAGGACTGGGGATCCCCACAGGTGGTCTCCAATACAGAGCATACAGCATAGACACTTGGAAGGTGACTTAGCAAAGCAGGAAAATAACACCTCACTGTGGAACCAGCCATGGCCCCATGGAGCAGGGGAACTTCATTCTGGCTCTAAACCCTTATATGTCCCGTCATGAATTAGCATTGCCTGCTTTCTTCCCCAGTTTCTGTCTGCTTGGAGTCTATCAGGAGACCAAAGAGTACATGAACCCCCTTTTCAACATGGAGTAGGTTCTACTTTTCCCCTCTCATCTGGTCATTCCACTGAAGACAAATGCAGACATCCTAGAAGCATGAAAGTTCTACTTATTGAAAAGCCTGTGATAACACTGAGGTAACACTGTGCTAAGAAGAGCTACATATTTCCCGTTCTGATTCATCACTCAGTGTGCACAGAGCAAAAAGATCTTGGAATTCATCTTACATTCCCCAAATTCTTACATCATGAGCATGAGAGAAAGGGACAATAAAAGTATTTCTGTAAACATTCTTGGTAACCAGTCTCAAAGTCAGAACACGTTTTTCCAAAGTGCTCCTCCCCCAGATTATTGTGCAATAAATAACTATAACTTCAAGCACAATTCAGGTTTGCAAACCAATTCTCAGCATTCTTTTAGTTCTTCTCATCTTATCAACAAATTTTAGCTTTTGCCTACAATTGGTTTCTGGCTTAAAACCACTTAATTGTTGCATAATTTCCCAAAATGTATGTTTTACCTCCATACTTACATTTATATTACATTTAAACCAAATATTCAAAAACATCAAAATAGTCCATTAATTTTCAAAATAATTTCCACACTGATGGTTGGCATTCAGTTCCTGAAGCCTGATTTGTGACAAGAAAATGAGAAAGGTCCAAAGCAAAATGCACAAGACAAAACAGAAAAAAAAAAAAAAGAACTTACCTTTGAGAAATTAGAAGCAAGGAATCTAGAATCTAGAAACACAGTTACTCCACTGATCTCCTTATTTAGAAGAAAATAATTCACATTTTTTTTCCCCTGGGCTCTAGACTTTGCTGTTTGACATTTGGGAAAAAGTCGTTGTGAAGATGGTGTTCAGAAAAATATGATCTCAATCTGTTGGCTCTTTCAAACCTCACGTTGATGTGATTACCCTTGGCTCTTTGCTTTTTTCAGTGACATTCAGCCACATCCTGTGGGGCAGTGGTACTTATCCTTGGTAGCTTGGTGGCCACATATTCTAAAGAGCAACCAAATAGAGGAAATTCAACATCAGCAATTATAGTATAATCCAATATTATCTTATGTCCAAGATGATTGTGGCTAATATCAACATTTAAAGCTGCCTTTAACCCTTGAGACAGTAAACAGCTTCATCAGAGAAAGACTCTTCTCTCCACTCTACACATGATTGACATCATTGCTTGGAGAGTCAGGATTTTTATTCCTGTATGTCAATTTCATTCAGCTCAGAATATTTTCTGTTCTCCCCTGAGACATATGCCTCACTCTAGAAATCATTTAGATGTGTGTTGTTTAGTTTCCAAGTGTCTAGAGATTTTCCTGTTATCTTTTTGTTATTTCTAATTTTATTCTTTTATAGTCAGAAAATTGACTTTTATATGTCAAATCTGTTGAGACTTGTTTTATTCTTTAGGAAATAATCTATCTTGGCAAATATTGCCTGTGTACTTGCAAATAGGAGGTTCTCCTGTTGCTGAGAATGGTATTAGATAAGATCCACTGGCTCTAGTTGGGTGATGGTGTTCAGTTTTCTGTATTTTGGCTGATTTTCAGCCTACCAGTTCTGCAGATTACTGAGACTGGGGTATTAAAGATTTTAACAAACATTAAGGGCTTTTCTATTCTATTTTTCTAATTTATTCAGGGAGACCTATTCTCAGATCTCTCTGGTGTTGCATCACATCATTTGAAGCTGTGTTGTTAGGTGTATAAACATTGAGGACTGGCATGTCTTTTTGGTGAATTGACTTCTTTGTCATTATGTAATGTCTGTCTTTATCCCTGGTAACTTTCTGAAACTAGTTTCTCTGATATTAGTATACCTGTTCCCATGTGCTGTTAATAGATATTTTGATGGTACATTTTTCCATCTGTTTATTTTCAACTACCTCTTCCATTATTTTTGAAGTGAGCTTTTTTTAGACAGCTGGTAGCACAGCCATGTCTTTTTGATTGCAGTTGTAGTTTTTTAAATCCAGTCTGATAATGATGTCTTTTATTTGGTGTGTTTAAATGAGTTACACTGAATGTAGCTACTGATATGTTTGGATTCGGGTCTGCCATTTTGGTATTTGTTTTCTTTTTGTTATCTCTGGCTTTCATTCTTCTGTTTCCTGTGTTCTTTGGGGTTGAACTTTTTAAATATTTCACTTTAATTGACCCATTTTTTAAAACTATACATGTTTTTATCATTATTTTACAGATTGCTGAAGGGATTACAAATGACGCGCCTAACTTTGCACTGTCTACAGTTAATGATCAGTGAGTGGGTTTCATGCCAGGGGTTAACAATTCTAGGAATTTTGTGGTGCCCATGTCCCTAGCAGCTCCCCCTCCACTGGCATCTGGATTGAGAATACTTCCCTCCTTCTGGGATGGCTCACTCCCTAATAGAAATTGTGACCATCACTCTTCCAGGCGCCTCCTGGGTTGGGAAGTCACCTCAGAACAAAAAGATCACACACATGTCAAATAACATGTGTAAAAGCAGATTCCTGGTATGATTTACTTGTCACATGGTTAAAATACACAAATCCATTTGTTTATGTTTGAGAAAATAACAATTTCTTCCATTTTGCAGAATATATAACAGCTGATCTTAAAGGGAAGAAAATAGTGGTCGGAAGGTTTTTTTCTCTGTACAAGCACCAATGTTTTAGCACTTTCAGCACAGCAGCAAGAAGTTATGGAAGGAAGAGACGTTGCAACATGAAAATACCTGAGAATTATAGAGTGAGACATAAAACACAGGTTTTAGAAGGAGCAGATAAATTCAGGAATTTCTTTCCTAAAACCATTGTAGCTTGCCTTAATGGAGCTGAACACCTATTTTAGAAAAATTTTATTTTGTTATTTTGTCCAAAAATGTAATCTGAGTTACTGATTGAATACCTTTCTTGTGGACCAAAGTAGACTGGGATGGACAATTATTTTTAGCCTAACAGGCTGAAAATACACAATCAACAGTGTCAGATCAGTACTGAGCAGTGCCAATCTAGGGAGACTGACAAATGACCACAGGACACAGAAAGTTGGGGTGCTCAAGTTAGTTATAGCCTGTACCTATATAGAAACACAGTAAGAAGCAAATCATTTACTTATTGTCAATGTCTGAGCTTATCTTAGAAACTCATCTAATTTTTATCTAAATATTTTATTATTTTATAATTTAATGATATTTTATTACAACATAGTAAATATTAACATTTGAAATTAATTTTATATTTAAAAGGGGGACATTAGACTTGCTTTCTCGTGTCTCAGCTAAGTTCCTTCAAGCTAAAGGGATTTGTAAGAAACAAAGACTAGTGTTAGCTTAAAAGATGTTCACCATTTTCCTGATTGTGTCTTGTGCTCCAGACTCTGGTGCCAAGTAAATGTCACTGTCATGTTGAGAAAAATTATTCAGAGTTTAAGGGAAAAAATAATCTAGTATTTTAAACATGGATACCATGAGCATTTTAAAGGCAAAAAAAAAAAAAGTAAGAAAATTTTAAATGTGAAATGAATTCAAGAAGCATCCTATGGAGTAAGTTATTATGTTGTGTTGATTACAGAAACATATAACACCTGAAGACTAATCAATCCGTGTACAGTTGACATTGCCAAATACTTGCTTGGTGGAAAGAAATCACCATGGTGACACTTTTTAGCAATAAAAGTTTTAGCTGCAAGCGTGAAGACTGAGCTTTTTGCAGAATGAAGCTTATGCCTTTCAGCCACATCCACAGACAAGGCAGGTCTTGCTGTTTCCCTGATGTTCATTTAGCACCAGTACTGATAGCTCAGGAAAACAGCTTTGTTGTTAAGGGGGATGCTTGGCAAGTGACAAGTGTGGCTGAAAAATTCAGTGCTGAATAACTCTTCTGAATCTCATGCCTTAACCTGGAACAATTATCTTAAAATCACACTTACAGTGCAAAAGCAATGGGAGTAAAAATATTGGTGCCTGAGAACATTTAATGCAGCCCCACCAAACTCTCAGTAATCAGCACACTCTTCAAAACCACACATTTGCACGTGAAAAAAAAATCTGCTTGTTTTCTTCAAATGTGTCCTTTATGAAACAGTTAAAAGGACTCATTTTATTACAACCCAATCCTTAATCACATGCCATTTTTCATAGGCTGAATGATGGGGCAGAGCACACAGAAAGCCGTTGAGTTGCATGCTGAAGAATGACGATAGTTTCAAGGAAAAGTTCTTGTGCAATTGTTTGAGCTGAGCTGAAGTAAATGCTCTGTAACTGGAACTCCATTTTGATTTCGCAGGCCAACAGGTAGACATGGAATTTGACAGATGTTTTCTCAAAACCAAATGAAGGACTTCATGTTTGGAAACAGTTTCTCAAAACTAAGTGAAATAAATCACTTGAAGAAATACAACTCTGGTCTCCATTGCCTTTGATAAAATTAGATTGAGCACAAATCAGAATTTTGGAATTCTTGCCACTGAAGCCCTCCTTACTATTCTCCACAGCTCCACGGACAGTGTCTCAACGAGACCTTATATGTGACGTGTCAGTGCTGTTTCCTCCATGAGATCATAATGCTTTCATGGTGAAGACTTACCTTTTTTTCTTTGCATTTGTCACACTGTCACACCACTTAATACTTCTTTCTTTTCTCTTATATATTTTTGTGATCCCTTCTCATCTTCAGGTCTCCTTTCAGATGTTGATCTCTTTGTAGAGTGATGATAAGAAGTCTAGATAAGCGCTTCCTTTATTCTTGTCTCTAAACATTGACCAGCTCTTCTGGGCTTCCCCTCTGGGGTTGACAATATTAGCTCCTCACTAAAAGGCATATTTTTCTGTGGGAGGAAGGTAGTACTGGTGAGGGAGATAATAGTGCAGAAATACAGAACTGTTTTGGGGGAATTTAAGCCCTCAGTACTCAGAAAGCAGAAGTACAGCAGTAGACCAGCCCCCTCCTCTGGCAAAAGCAGCAAATCACAAGCTTAGTACTTCCCACCTGTAGCAAAAACAGCATTTGCTGGGGGAGGGAGAGTTGGGAGTGCTTATAATTTGGTAGGCATATTAGTCAAGGCTCTCCAGAGAAACAGAACAATAGGAGAAATAGTTGATGATAGAGAGATGATAATAGATGGATGGACGGATGGACAGACAGATGGACAGACAGACCTGTGTTACCTGTGCTTCTGATCCACCACCTATGAATTGGAGACTCCAACAACCCCTCTGACTCAGGATGCCAATCCCAGTCCAGGTCATTTTCCTGTACCTCTGAGCAACTGGCTCAAAATCAGTTTCTAAAACTCCTTCCTTCCTTGGATTCAATTAGTTTGCTAGAATAGTTCACAGAGAGAAACATGTCACTTAATAGATTACTAGTTTATTATAAAAGGGCATGATTCAGGGAGAGATGGAAGAAACACACAGGGCAAGGTGTGGGGTGGGGGCACACGGTCTGCGAGCATGCCCTTCTCCCTGGATCTCCATGTGCTCACCGACCAGGAAGCTCTCTGAACTCCTTCCATTTTGTTGCTTTTTTTGTGTGGCAGTTTTATAACACAGTCATTACTGATATGATCCTCAACTCTTGATTCAGTCTCCACACATGCCTCTCACCCCTGATGCCTAAAGGAGGAAAGAAAAGTCCCAGCTCTGCTGGAAACTTAGTCACCATCTGAAGATTGGGGTCCAAAGTCATCTCATTAACATAACAAAAGACACCTTTATCTTTTTCATCCCTTAAAGAATTCCAAGTGTTGGTCCTCCCCTGTGACGCAGTGGATTGAGTGCAGTGCTGTTAAGCTGTCCGCAGCCTCTGTACTCTGCGTGGGTTCGATTCCTGGCTAGCCAGAGAGATTTCCTCATGGTGCAGCAGAACTCTCCTGTCATGCCTGCTGCTCCACTCAGCAGTGTCTCTGGTGAATCCTCTCACCCTCCCATGCCCCTGGCCTGTACCCCAGCTCTTGTATAAAAATAAATGGGTCTTTAAAGAAAAAAAAGAATTCCAAGTGTTTTAAGAGTTGTGTCAGAAATAGGGATAAAGACCAAATATTTACTTCTTATTATAAGTCATAATTATTACAACAGAAACCCAAACTCTCTCCCAGAAGAAGTTTCAGAGCATAATCTTATATTTTAGCATGTGTCTGAGGGGTACCCAGGAACCCCAAACTATTAAGGGGTACGTACCTTAATCCATCATCTGCTACACAAGGCAATATGCATAAGAGAGAGAAGAATAAAAGGATATTCCTAATAAAAGTTTCCTCCCCAAAGCCCCAAATTATCCATCTCCTCAAGAGCAAAAGCCCAGCCAAACAAAGTTGGCCTGAAAATTTGCCATAAGTTTAAGGCATCATTAGGTGGGAAATAGCAAGAAGAGTTTTAGGCAGGTCTTAGAGAACCAAGACAAAAAGAGATGCCGTATCAAGAGAACAGCTGCCATTGCCAACCTCTCCATGTGTTTCTCACCCACATGTCTCATTCATGTGCACTACATGTCTCCCCTCCACATGTCTCCTCCAAGCCCCAATCCCAGTGGTAGCAGGGTGCAAGGTGGGCCACAGAAAAAAAGAAAGAACCCTGAGCCCCAATGTGTTCAGTTATATACCAAGTAGAGCTGCTGAACTTCACTCCTAGTTCCCAGGAGCTCCCCTCACCTGGAAGTCTGGTTCATGGCATACTGGGACTTATAATCCCAGGTGACTGCCTGTACATGGGGAAGAAAAATGGAGCCTGTTCACTGAGCCCCAATGCTCCTCAACTTTCTATGGAGTTGTATTCTATGTAGACATCACACCTTTTCATAGTCACAGTTGACAAATCCCATGCAAATATGCTTTTCTGGGCCTTTCCTTAAAATTGTGGGAACTCACAGAAGGTCTGCTATATACAACTTATGGCATTTGGGTACATGTTCTCTAATATTGATGCTTTTTCACATTCACAAAAATGTTTTTATTGCCTCTACCTCACTCAAAATTTTGTATTTGAATTTTTTAGCTATTAATCCAACCTTTTTCTCTGCAGAATATAAATCAGCAATGATTCATAAACAGTAAATTCATTATTTTTAAATATAATTTCTCCAAAGAGGATTGTCATTTGGTATGCAGGAATTCAATTGGTAATTGATAATACAGACAAGAAAGGGAAAAAAATAAGGATGAACATACTTTAGGGAAAAGTAATCTGGAAGCTCAGCTTACCTTAGCCCTAGTCTTATTACTTCCAGGAAAATTGTTCATATTTCTTCCTAGCATCTACAACATCTCTGCATGGTAGTTATTTGCCTCATTAAGACTGTTTTCTGGAGGGAGATTGTGGCTGCAATCTTCTTAGCCTGAGAACACTGTGTTCACATGATCACTTTTAAAAAAATTGCTTTTTTTTATTGATGTCCAGCCAATTCCTGCCTCAGAAAAGCGCCAGCTGTGCTTGTTGGGCTGACTGTGCTTTATTAAAAAGAGTATCCTACAGAGGGAGTCTAGTATCTGTAAATATTATCTTCTATGTCTCAGAACAAAGTGGCTGCTTTCAAAATATAAAACATTACCTTTAAATATTAGGAAAGTAGAGCTCAGTGAGAAAAAAAAAACCTTTTCTTTTCTCTATTCAGTTCTGGAATTTCTGAAACTGTTGATCAGGTTTTCTAATCAGGTTTTTAATACTTTAAAAGAAAATTGTTGATTCTTCTCTGCTTCCCACATCAACTTCTTCTTTCCTTATTTCCTTCATACTCCCTTTGCTCAAGACAAAATGAATACCCACTTCATCATTAAGTCTATTTATCAACTTTATTCACAAGTATATGCCAGACCATTCTCTGTCTCCCTACCCAATGCCACGACCCTACCCCAAACCTCTATTATCTCTCCATTAGTATTCTTATAATGGTCTCCTAAGGAATTCCCTTGCCTCCACTGACACCATACAATGCCATAACTTATATTTAATTTCACATAAATTAGAAATCAGTTCTCATCTTATAATGAATTTCTAAAAAACAAGTCCACAAGAATTTATGATGCCCTGAAATAAAATAATCTCTAGTAAGCAACTAATAGAATCTGTTATTTTCTGCATTTGCAAAATAAGCAAGTGATACTAGGACCTCAGAAGACATTCTCAGCTAAAACCTCTAAGATTATTTTGTATTGCTGGTTAACATGTTCTTCCCAACCTCAGGTGAGGGGTCAGTGTTGAGTAAGGAGATTTTCCCAGGTAAGGTGACATGTCTACCTCGACATTTACCTTTCAGATCAAGTCATTGACAAAAAGGCCTTTGCAAAGATAACTGGGAAAGTATGTAGAATACACAAAGAGGAGGGGCTTCCTTCTTCAGGTGTCCTGCTGACTCAGCTCGCACCATTATGTGTTGTGTTCTTTCTCTCCTCTCACAGAGACAACCAACAGATGTTCTGGTGTAGCCTGTTACTGAAGTCCATGCTCTTTTGAAAATATTCGTGAGCTTCAAAACAGAAGTGGCTCCATTGTCTACAACTATTTTCTATTGATTATTTTCCATTTTCCATGCTTAAGAACCTATATGAGCTTCTCAAATTTTTTATTTGCATAAACCAGGAAGATGCCAGGAGCAATAAACCAAAGTAAGAGTTTTTCAGACAATTTTCCTCTGAAGTTTGATTAGCTAGTGAGTTAGTCTGGTAGGGGTGTCATAACAATGTATGTACTTGGTGGTTTAAATTACATGAACTTATTTGTGCCATCATTCTAGAGACTAGAAGTTCAAATTCAGGGTGCGAGGAAGATGGTCTGGTAAGGATGCTCTTCCAACTTGTAGATGGTTCTCTGTGCTGTGTCCTCACCTGACCTCTTTCCTGTATGTGTGCAGAAAAGATGGCGTCTCTTTCTCTTCTCATAAAGACACCAGTGCTATTGAATTCGGGTCCTACCCTTTTAACTTCATTTAAGCTGTTACCTCCTTAAAGCCTCAGTCTTTAAATATAGCCACATTGGAGGTTAGGGCTTCAAAATATGAACTGGGAATATGGGGAGTCTTGTTGGGGGAGACACAATTCACTGCATCAGTGTTAGCAAAAATAATAGTAGCAACAGCAGCAAGAAACACTCACCTAAATAAGCCTGTACAAGTATATTGCATTGATTTCAAGGGGCTTGTGGTCACCAGTTGCAATGGTCTGAACATATAAAGATATGTGAAATTAAGATCAATGATGTTTTAGTACTTTTATGTGAGGGTAGACCTTGTATCATAAGAGCATATAAAATCAGAGACATGCTTCAAAATTGTATGTAAGATATGTATTTTAAAATTTCCATCAAATCAATAATTCAAATTCTGGCTGCAATGATTAACTTTAACAGATTTCAAATCTCCTTTATGGTCATGAGAGAGAAAACCTGTACTGTACAGTGTAAAATCTGAAAAATGACAGAAAAGAATAATCAACAAATTACAAAAAGCTAACACTTTGCTGCTGTGTGATCAATTGAGTCCCTTCCCTCAACATCACATTGTACCTTATTTTGTACTTTAATACATCGAAAAGATCAGAAAATAATCAACATTTTGAAGTTCACAGAAAGAAAATTAAACTATCTCTGTGTCACTCTCAAAAACATGAACAATCCTATAATAAATGCATTTTTAACTTACTGAACCCTGGGGTTTGGTTGCTAGTCCAGAGGCTGTGTGTCTGGGCTCTCCCTGATCTGATGCCTCATTCCTATAACAAGTAAGATTACTGAGAAATATGATGACATGAGTTTCAGTAGTGTTTGGTACCACGTCTGAGATAAGGTGTATTAATTCTATAAAACAGCATCTTTTAAAAAGTCACGAACTTAAAGAGTAACAGGGTATTTGGGGCTTCAGGGCTCTTCCTGTGGGAGAAGCTTCCACTTCACTGAAGGGTGAAGTTCTTCATCAAAATCATCCAGCTCCTGCTCTTTGGAGAGCTCCAGGAACACCTGGTCAGGAGTGGGGGGTAAGAAACAAAGACAGCGAAGTCAACCCACCTCCTGCAGCTCCATGTGCGTGCAAAGCAGAGTTACATACTATATTCATGGATAGTCCATGGATATTCCATGCAGGATGTAACACCACTGAAAACAACCCACCTGCTCCAGCGTGGACTGCGAGAGGCTGTACTCCTCCAGGTCGAAGCTCTGCTTCACTGTATAAAGGTAGACACATGTCAGGGGCATGCATACTTTCTATTCAGAGAGTTTTACCAACCATGTACCAAAAGAATACACAAATAGACTTTAAATATAAAATATAAAGTCATAAATACCCCTGGACTAAATATGGGGATGCAAATTCACTAGAGTCCTGTAACAGGGTTGTAAAACCCCATTGTCTGAGTTTGGGCAGAGGCACCACAAGGACACCAACTGTGTCCCTAAATTCAAGGCCACCTCTTCTGTCAAGCTGGCACATTCGATGTAGCCCAAGTCCCCATCACTGTTTTCTCTCCTAGTTGCTTTGGAACTAATGTTGGTAACAGTCTGTGCTTTCTAGCCTCAGGCCATTTGCAGGGCTCCAAAACCTAAGTATCTTCAGTATTCTCTTCCAGTTTATAGTCTCTTGTAATTGTGGACCATGACTATGACCCTAAACTTGCAAAATAAAAGGGAGATAATAAATAGAAAGGGGGGCCTGGAAAGCAAAGGTCTGCCTGGACAGTTACCAGCTTGCTGTGACACCCTCTTTCCTGCCTCCATGAACAGAGACAAGGTGAGAGTGGCCTGCGATTCGGACCATGAGGGCTGGTCCTTGACTCATGTCGGGAACATGCAAAGAAATGCTGTGGGTGGCAGGTGGCCCTGCACATTCAGGGGAAACAAGAATGCTGTGTGTTTCTCATGGACTTCAAAGGGCAGGTATCCTAAAAGGATCTCCTGGAAAGGTGAAGGTATTCCAAGGCAGGAGCCCAGGGGTTGCAGGAGGCTCACAAGACACCCAAAGAAGCATCCTCACCAGGCCTGGGAGGCTGGAGTCAGTGGTCATAAATCAGAAAGAAGAAGGAGTCTTCAAGGAACCCACAAAAGCACCCCATAAAGGAAGGGTCAGCAATGGTTCATGTCCACACAGTTGACTATGGTACAGTTTTAATAATCAAATCAAGCTTCCTTCCCCTTATAAGCCTTATCCTCCACCCTATAGAAACCCAAAACCTCAGTTTATGAAAAGGGAACAACGAAAGAGGAGAGGTAAAATGAACCACCCCACTTTCAAGCTTCAGGGCTCCAAAACCTAAGTTTTGTCTGACCTGGAGGAGCATGAGAGTCTAGATTTTTGTTGCAGCTTGCATCAGTCAGAAGTGACGTGGTTGTAAGGCAGAACAGTTGATGGAGCCAGACAAAGGATTAGTCAGGGGTCATATGTTCTGCCTGCCGACTGCTGGGCTTAGCTTAGTAAATAAATATAATACAGCTGAGAATGTCGCTGTGTCTAAGCTAACATATGAAGAAAAAAAATGCTAGCTTGCATCTCCATATTTTATACTCTGTATAATCTTCACAGAAGGGAGCAGGAAACACCCTAATTTTTCTCCCTCAATGAGAACTTCTGATTTAGCAAATTTAACACAGAAGAATTTAGAAATGGGAGGGAACATTTTTGAACTCAGAAATATAAGAAGTCTCTTACGTATTCTAGGAAGGCAGCCATCCTGGAATATCTCCCTCCCTTCTCTAAATGAGTTATAAAACTCTTCCTGTTGATCAGAGCCTGTATCTTTCCCATTTGGAAGACACAAATGTGGTTACTGGGTCAAAGTGGTCAGTGTGGAAAAATGACCAGCAGGACGAGAGAGTGAAAAGGAACCCCATTAAGGAGGATCCTAGCCTTGTCTCAAGGAGAAACATCTATTTAAGGACTCACATGCCTGGAGTCTGGAATGGCAGGCAATAGCAAGAGAGGAACAGTCCAGAAAGAGAGGGAGGGAGTTCAGCTCTTCATCAGATGCCATACAATGATGTCACAGGCAAAAACAGAGTCCAGGATAGACTGACGCAACATGTAAAGACCAACAGCTAGAGAAGGATTATGGGTTATCCTGCCTCAACAAAGAAGCCCTCCTAGTGAGGATCTACTGCCATCTAAGAGTACACAGAGACATAAACATCTTCTTCCTGTTTGCATGAATTTGGTTCCAAATTCAATAGTCTCTGCTTCCCATAGCCTCACTCATCTAGGGCAGGATTTCTCAGCCTTGGCAGGAAGTCTGATCATCCTTTGTTGTGGAAGAGGCTGATCTGTGCACTGTAATGGGTTTGGCAGCAAATCTGGCCTTGACCCACTAGATACAAGCTGCTTCCCACAACCCCATCCCCAGTTGTGACAATCAAAGATATGGCCAGATATTGCCAAATCACACCTGGTTGAGAACCACTGATTAAGTCTTGATAATTTACTCACAGTATAATACCACAGCTCTGTCTTCATGCACTTTTTACAATGTTTTAACTGTATCTGTTTCCCAAGGTCTTCTCTTACCTATCTCTAATTTGAAGAAAGCTTGAGATAAAGGTTGCACATCCTCAACAGGCAACTTATAGACCATCAGGGAGGAGTATCTGTAAGGAACAGAGTAAAGAATCTGAGCTCCAAGTTTCAATCATAGCCTGTCGTATATATCGCTCTTACAATGATCTTGAGGTTACCCAACACAGTCAGGTGTGTGTGTCCAACTGCAGTTAAGACTGAATCACCAGGGCCTCCCTGGTGGCCTAGGGGTTAACTCTCAATGCTATCATGGCCTGAGTTTGATCCCTGGCCAGGTAGCTGACCCACATGGTGCAGCAGACCTCTCCTGTCTCTCCCACTGCTCCCCTCAGCAGTGTATTTCAGTAGATCTGCCTGTTCTGCTCCCCACTCTGTCACTGGTGAATACTCTCCCCCCACCCCCCCCACCCATCTCCAGCTATACCCAAGTTCTTCCTGCCCAAAAATAAATAAATGAAATCTTAAAAAAAAAAAAAAAAAGATTGAGTGCTTTGAGCAGGGAAAATGTATTTCAGTTGGTACCAAACAGATTAGTGTGATAGTCTTGCAAGCTTTGCTATGAGGTTTTTTTTTAATATTTCCTTTATGCTGCCAATTGAATTATATCATTATAGCATGGATTATAACATGGATTCCTCCCTCCCGCAGTAAATTTGTATTGTGGTTACATGCATTTGGCTTGCATCGTGAGTGAAATCTTCCTGCACATGGAAGTTCTTACTCTCAAGATCCCAAGCCTGATAAAACACAACCACAAAAAAGGAACAACCCCATCCTTAGTTCCTTTAAATGCAATTATCTGTGCAGCCTTGGAGAAGCAGAGTGTGAACGCTCTTTCCCTCTAGTAGTGTCCTCTACTATGGCAGATACTCTAGAAGGCCCTTGAGAAAAGTCTCCTTCTTACTCTAGAGGGAAATTTAACTATTTTCCAGCCTACACACTTTTTTTTTTAAAAAAAAGATTTATTTATTTATGCATGCAAGAACTGGGGTACAGGTCAGAGACGTGTGGGGGTGAGAGGATTTACCAGAGACAGAGGTAGGAACAGAACAGGCAGATTGACTGAAATACACTGCTGAGGGGAGCAGTGGGCGAGTCAGGAGAGGTCTGCTGTGCCATGTGGGTTGCTCCTTGGCTGGGGATCGAACTTGTGATTCATGGCTGCGGATAGCTTCATAGGTTGCATCTTAACCCCTTGCGCCACCACTCACTTTGAAGGGTAGAGGAAGATTAGCTTCCTCCCCAACAGCTTGTTTTCTAGTAACTAAGTACTCTTATCGTAGAGTTAAAAAGATAGGCAGATAAAGCTTTTGTTTCTCACTATTATGGTGGAAAAGCGTAAAAATGGCCAAGATGAAAACAACCAACACCTCACTTTACCTTTGCTGCCGAGCAGCCTGGGGGAAAAGCCTCAGAATTTCATTGTGGAGAGGCTCCACTTGCTCAGGCGTCTTCACCTTCATCTCCAGCAGATAATCCTTGCCAAATTTGCTTTTCAGGTGTTGGATGGAACCAATACATCTGCAGGCAGCAAGTTGAGGTTAAGCAAGAAAAAGGAGCGAGAAATCTATCATGGATGATTTTCAGCTGAAACAGGCAGCTACACCAATGCTCACAGAGACATCCCTATGCAGGACAAGGACTTGTTCAGGGCGGGCCAGGGGTTCAAGGGTGGGCATGGATGGGCACCCACCTCAGCCTTCCAGACACCATGATGGCCACGCGGTCACACACGGCTTCAGCCTCTGTCATGTAATGGGTGGTGAGGAGGGCACCCTTCTCCGTGTTCCCGAAGGTGGCTCGGATGGCCTGCCTAGTCAGGGCGAGGAAATGTTAACTAGTGGGATGTTCCAGGTCACACATATACACACATATACACATATGCTTTATATATACATATAAAGCTATCAGTGCAGACCAGAAATAGAAAGGACTTTTGGAGGGACAGCAGGTGTGAAATAACCAAACTCTTGGTTAGAATGTACAATTCATAGCATGACTTGAACAGAATGTAGAGAATGATACTGGGTAAGAGGATGTTTTGAAGAAGACTCGATTGCTGAAAAATCAAAAACAGTTATCAGAAACAGAAACAGTCCTAGGGGAAAAGACAGGAAATGAGGAAAACTTATTTAAAAGCATAATAATGACAAATTCCCTAAAGCACAAAATGATAGATTTCAGAATATTTTTTAAAATAGTGAAAGAATTATTGAGGATTTGGAATTTTTTTTCCTCCATAAGAATTGTATGTCAGGTGATGTTGCAGGAAGATTTAAAGCTTAATAATAGACTTGGTTAAATATAAAAAAAGGGCCCTGAAGATCCAAGATAAACGTAAGATTCTTAGATTATTAAGTTGTTAGATCTTTTTCTCCTTAGCAAAAACTGGCTTAAAAACTTAGCAAAAAAACTAGCTTAAAAACTTAGCAAAAAAAAATCAGATAAGACATCTGATTTCCCCATTAACATTGCTTTCCTTAAATGTGGATATCTTTCATTTTACAAATAACTACATTTCTGATGGTCAGTTGTTACAGGGATTATAAATTCACTTAGATTTACTCATGACCCCTCACCACATTTGCTGCTGCCCCTCGGGGTCCATTCCTGTGGACGGCTCATCCAGAAGCACCACCGACGGGTTTCCCAGGATGCTCAGTGCAAAGCACAGCTAGAATGAGAGGAACAGTGTCTGGAACAGCCTAGATCTGTGGGTGCACAGAGGAACCCAGGGCCCCGCACTACCTTTCTCTTTATCCCCTCGGATAAGGTCTTCACAGGAAGCTTCAGCTGCTCCTGCAGCTTGAGCGCCTCCACCAACCTAGAGGAAATTGTGAGTCAATTCACATTTCCCGGCACAACAGGGAAGGCTTGTGGGAGGATGGGCGGATCAGAGCAAACACTACAGTAGAGACATTTTAAAGAGGGTGTTCAGGGCCTCCCTGGTGGCGCAGTGGTTGAGTGCTGGGCTGCGAAGCTGCCTGCAGCCTCTGAAGCGCCGGTTTGATACCCAACCAATGGCGAGGGTCCCACATGGCAGGCAGACCTCTCCTGCCTCGCCCGCTGCTCCCCTCAGCAGTGTATTTCATCGGTCTGCCTGTTCTGCTTCCCGCTCTGGTCCTAGTGAATTCTCTCACCCTCCCGCGCTTCTGACTATACCCAGTGCTTGTATAAATAAATCTTTAAAAATAAAAAAAAGTGTGATCAGAGTGATCCTAAGATTAAAACTACTTAGGATACTTTATGAACTTTTCAGGGTACTCAAACATATATTTTCAATGACTTCTTTTCATATTAAGAGCAAGCAATAAACTTTCTTTATAGGCTTAAAGTGAAAGATGACCAAGTCTCCTCAAGATGAAGATGTTAGAGTCTCCCTTCCTTCATTTTATGGACACGCCATTACTGTTACACACCCCTGCCCCCCCATAGAGAAGACATGGTCCCCTGCATACCTTGCAATGGCCACAGTGGCGTCCGCCTTCCTCAACCCTTTGACAGCGGCAAACACCTCCAGGTGCTCCTTCACCGTCAGGTTGGGCCACAGTGCGTTCTCCTGTGGGCAGTACCCCAGGAATCCCAGGGGCTCCCCTCCACTGCTCCCTTTCAAAATCACCTACACCAAAAGTTCATCCTCACATTCTGTCCAAAACTGTGTGGTGTTTGTGCACACAGTATGTGTATTTCAACAATTTCCTCCTCTTACACACATGAGTGACAAAAATATAAAAGTAAACAAGAAACCACTGAGCTCTGGAGCTCTGGAAGAGAGACAACATAAACTCAAATGCAAAGCTAGTCCACCATTATAGTTTAGATCTTGTCAGTTCCCTCATTGGTTGAATGCAAGTTTGCTTATTTAGTTACCTATTGTTTATCTTCAAACATTCAAAGGATAGATGCTTGTTGAGGAGTCTGTCTCTCCAATGTTAAAATAGTTATAGAGTCTGTCTAATGAGGTTTTTGTGAGGATTAAATAAGCTAGTGGTCCTTGGGGATGATCCTCTAGAAAAAGTGTTCAGGGACATTTCTGCTTGTCACAGAAGGTGACAGTTCAGGAAGGCCAGGGATACTGCTGTACTTCCTGAGATACACAGGACTGTAACTCACAATAAAGGTAATCCAGTGCAAAATGTCACTAGTGCAAATCTTGAGAAACCCTGAACTAAGGTAGTCAACAAAAAGCTCTAAGCACTAGTATGGCACATATAAACCAGTAAACACGTGATAACATGCATCGTTTTTTTAACCAATAATATGCTTATAACATGTTATATAACAACAGACTATGTGCTCATAATATGCTAGTGGCAATAATACTAGGTAATGTGTACCAGTGTTTGCTACATGCCCAAATGTAAATATTTTATGTTTGAATTATTTTGTTTTCAGAAAAATCCCATATGAGTTAGGCATGAGTTTTATCACCCCTGATTTATTATTTGAGAAAGCTGATGTCTGTAGAGGTTTAGAAACTTATAAGAAGTCACACAAAGTAAGCCTGGGAGTGCAGAATACAAGCCCTTGACCTTGATACAATATTCTGTCCCTGGTACAAAGGAGGAGAGAGCTAGTTAACCTCATAGGGCTTTCCATTCAGAGAGAGAAATAGAAAATAAACAAGGAATGAATAAGCAAACAATTACTGATAATCACTGCTTAATGCTTTCAAGGACATGGATGCATTAAAGAATAAAAGGGGATCATCATGTTCTATCCTTTTTTTTTTTTTGGAATTTAAGCAATTATTATTTTTTTTCTCTCATCTGTAATCTCTATATTCTTAATTCATCCTGGAGCAGCATGACTGTTGTGCTTCAAGAATGTCAATGTGTCTACAGTAATATCCTCTTTTGCTCAATTTACCTACAGTTACCAGCCAAACTATCACACCAACTGGGCCAGGAGATGCTTCAACAATTGTTAGAGACTTGCTCTTGCAAGTCTTGCTCTCAGTAAAGACCTGTGAAGTTTTACTTGCTAATGGGCTCTCATTGTTACACAAGTCATCTAGAATTTTTAGTTGTGGCATATTAAAGATGAAGATTTATATCTTACACGGGCTGAACTTGTCATTATTCTAACAGTGGTTTCTGACGTGATGCTGGATAAAGCAATGTAAGTCAGCAAGTTCTCAGAATACACTAGTCAACACAGCAGAGGTCTCAGAATATCTGTCTTCTTTTAAGTTATTAAAGGGTAGTAGAGATAATTTGTAACCCTTTTAATATCTATTTTTGGAATTAATGAGGGAAATTTTTGATTAATCTTCATTTGATACATAAATTGCACTGATTAATAAAAAGGATCATATATATGTATTTTTTGGCTTGTCATAATATTCCTTGTGAAACATTTCTTCTAGGCAACACTACTGACCATATTTCTGTGGTTTTTACTGACCTGCCCCGCAGTTGGCTTGGCGGCTCCGGTTATCATCTTAATAATGGTACTTTTACCAGCTCCATTGTGTCCTAACAGACCTATAACTTCACCTGAGAGAAAAGAGAATTACAACTGTAAATAATTACAATAAAAAGTAAATAAGTACTATTTGAAGATTCACTACATGTCAAGTTCTATGTCAAAAGTGCTGTATACAATAATTCACTTATTCTTCAAGCACACACCAACTTTCATTTTACAGGCAAGGAAATGGAGCCATAAAGAGTATGAATAACCTCCCCAAGGTCCTGCAGCCAGTAAGAGGTTGAACTGGAAATTTGTAAGAAATTTTGATTCCCAAGGCTGCTGCAGTTAACCAATGCTCCCAGAAAATGTGCTTTGCTGGAAATGAAGAAATGCCACTATGTGCCAACATGTTCCCTTGTCATGTTATGAATTAACTGTATTACTTAAAAAATCATACTACTTAAAAAATTTTATCACTTAAAAACATGTTACTTAACAAAGACCATCTTCTTGTTTGCTTGTATTAGCAGAACAGACATAACTGTCTTCCGAGGCAAAGGAAAGCATTGTTATAATGATGACTGAAGCCCTCAAGTTGCATCTTCAACCTGAGGCTGATAAAACATTGGCTGCTTTTCCTGTTTGTCAATACAGTGCCCCAGATTCAGATGGTATTCCCTTCAAAAGACCTCATCTTCGGGCCTCCCCGGTGGCGCAGCGGTTGAGCCCTGGGTTGCGAAGCAGCCCGCAGCCTCTGCAGTGCCGGTTCGATCCCCGGCTGCTCTGAGGAGGGTCCCACATGGCGCGCAGACCTCTCCTGCCGCCCGCTGCTCCCCTCAGCAGTGTACTTTGGTCCTTTTGCCTGCTCTGCTCCCCGCTCTGGCTCTGGTGAATTCTCTTGCCCTCCCGCGCTTCTGACTGTACCCAGTGCTTGCATAAATAAATAAATAAATCTTAAAAAAAAAAAAAAGACCTCATCTTCAGAGGTCAAGGTCATTCTGCTTATGGAAGTATAGCTTCCAATTTTTCTTTTTTTTAATATTTATTATATATATATATACACACACACATATATATATACACATTATTGTTCATTTTTATTTTTGTGCAATGTTTGATTTCTCCTTTCAGGTGTAGTCCCCATAGCATTCCCACTATCAAGTCGCCAGTGAAACCATCACCATATTCTCTTGTGCTCTTCTTGCCCCTGTTTTAATCCCTCTCCCTCCCCCTCCCCTGCTAAATGTCTCTGATTTATAGTTGCCCAGTAGTTTTTCTCTCTCTTTTATTTTTCCCTGATTCCTTTATTTGGTTCCCCTATATTCCTCCTATAAGTGATACCATTTGGATTTTTCTTTTTCCTTCTGAGTTAATTCACCGAGCATAATTCCTTCAGGCCCCGTCTATGTTGCTGCAAAAGACATGAGTTTATCTTTTTTGATTGCTGAATAGTATTCCATTACAAAGGAGCAAAGAATATGCAATGAAACAAGTATAGTCTATTCAATAAATGATGCTGGGAAAACTGGACCACCACATGCAGAAAAAATGAAACTAGACTACTACCTTACACCATGCACAAAAACCAACTCAAGATGGATAAAACACATGAACATAAGACCTGAAACCATAAAATATATAGAAGAAAAAACAGATAAAACACTCCATGACATACATCTCAGAAATATCTTTAACAACTCATTTCCTAAAGGAAAGAAAGTGATGGAAAAGATAAACAACTGGGACTACATCCAACCTTTCTTAATGCAGAAAGATACATTTCTTGTGGCTACTCTTTTCTTTCTCTTGGCAAAGCAACTTTTCTTTTTGCCTGCATATTCCTTCCGTAGACAACTGGCAATGACAACTGGTTTCTATAAAAAAAGAAGAAATTACAAGACCAGTTTTACCTTGAAATCAGTGCATATTCCATACTCTCTACATTTTTCCTGACACAAAATCATGAACCAAACTTATCCCTCCATAGGAGCTGCCATTTTCTAGATAAATCACCCCAATCTATATTTCTGCAGAAAAAAGACAGGTTATGCCGTGTTTGTGTGTGTCCTTCAGAATAACGGCATCTGCCAAACTAACAGGTCTGCTAAGACCCACACACTCACACGTGTCTACACACCTCTCAGAGGAACTCTCTTCTAATTGCTTGCAGTAAGCTTTACTCAGTTTATAAAACTCATAAAGCCTTTCTTGGGTTTTGTCCTGATTAACTTTATTCACCAAAAAATATGACCTTGGAAAGAGATTCACAAGTGTTTGTCCTTTGTTCTCTTATTTTTGTTGGCACCACATATCCACTGAAGTCGAGTAATGAGCTCTCAGTGCCACAATGAGAGAATCTCAAAGTATTCTTCAAAAATGAAGATTAGAAAGGCACCTCCTGTCTGCCCAAATCCCTCAATGAAGCACATTTGCAGAAGCTCTACCTCTTCAAAGTCTGACACAGTCACAGCATTTGCTGTTCTCCCTCTTTCCATCTGCACATCCTCATCCTCTCCTTCAGGTTCTTCTGGGTTTGGAAAAACATCACTGATTCTGGGTGAAATCCTGAAATTAAAACAGTGGGGCAATAAAGGGTTTTCAGTTGGAAAACTTGCAATGAAAATAATTTTTTTTATATTCTGCTTCCAATTATTTGAACAGATTAACAGTGAGGACAGGGGATCTCCATCTCTCTGCTCTGCACCATCTGCCTTTCAAGAAACCTAGTGTCCATGAATAAGTCAAATGATGTGACTCTCATATCATTCCTGCTTTTGTCTTTTATCCTACCAATCCTGACTATTTTCAATTAAAAAAACAAAAACAAAAACAAAACAGTCCATGCTCTTAGGCAAAAGATTTGGGAGCAGAGTTGCAAGAGAAAGGAATTCGGAACTCTAATATTAACACAGAGATTTGGGGATTCTGAGCACTTTGTAAGAACCATGGATTGAAATATTTGGAAGCAGAGATCTATCTTACAAAATCCAGGACATGGATTTACCAGTAATGGAGTGTTGTTGCTTCTTGGGAAGATGTGTCAGAACTGCTCTGTCCTGACTGGGACCAGGCTAATTCATTCCTTCATCACCTCCACCCCTGTCTCTCTCCCTCATGTCATCACAGATTTCTGTTGTCAGCTCATTTCCTAAGCCTTGGCTATCATCTTGTCTCTCTCCTGCTCTGCCACCTGCATTAGACTTGAGCTTGATTTGTATTTTGTGGATGACACAAGGTTTTCAAAGCACCCGTGTCTTTGTTTCCTATTTTGTAATTTGAAAAACATTTCCTACACTTCCCTAGGCCAAGACTCTCTGATATCTAGCCTCAATTTAGTTTTCCATTATCCTCCAACACCAACCTTCCAATTCATTCCACTTGCCTACAGGAAGGTGGCATTACTTCAACTTTTGTTCTTTTGCCTAGCCTATTCATCTTCTTGGATTGGTTGCACACATCCAAATGCTTATATATACTTTCCCACTATTTTGAAGAGCTTATTTTTGTATTAACTTTCATCTAGTGTGTCAGTGAAATTAAGATCTCCCTTAATTTTTCAGTTTCTCAAGTATGTGAATATGACATCCCTCACCAAGTCATAGCTCACTGAAGCACTGTGAATTATGGATTTGGAAACAACACAGTCCCTTAAAAATATCCATATACAATATATCTTACTGGGTTAATATAGGCATATTAAAATGTCTTAAAGCAATGAATATGAAAATAAAACATGAAATTCTATTTGAATTTCTCAACCTGAACACAGGATCTTTTCTCATTGATTTCTTCCTAATGTTCATTTCCAGACATCGTAGGACAAAAAGAAAAATGAAAAAATGAAGGTAAGGCTAGGGGGAAAAAAGACAATCAAAATTAGCATCACCATAAAGAAAACCATTTCAATGCTAAGTTTATTTAGAGAATTTAATCATATCTAAAGGTTGATTTGATAACATTTCACAAGATTAAAAGACAACCTATTCAATAGTGTGTGACACTCTCATGGTTACCATCACTGCTCTGCAGAGCAAGCAGGTCAGAAGCAGAAGTAGTAGTAAGTTGATATTAGTATCCTTCATGGTATTTAGAGTTTGGACTTCACACCCAGTGTCAGAAGATCATTATAAATATCATATAAAGATTATGTGTGTGAGTGTGTGTTATTTCAAATGACTGAAGTGCCAAATATTTCAGTACAGAAATTAAAACTTTCATGTAATGCAAAGCATGCAAGAACATTTAAATGGAAATGTCTCCTTACTATTAGCAGTGCCAAAAATACAATATGTTCTTCTGAAGCTCCTAAGTAATCCACTGAATCTGGAGAAATCTGTAAAATGGGGAAAAACTGTGTTCAGATGAGACTTCATCTATTCATTGACTAAGGTAGATTACTGTCCACTTCATGACCCAAGAATTACACAGCATTCATGCTTGTGCATCAGGTCAAAGTCCATTTCTGACTGTACAGGTGTCTGGTGTCTGTCTCCTTGCTTCCAAGGTCACCATGACCTGCTAACCTGTGCTTGGCTCTAAGCTTAGATGCTTTTAGATGCAAGTTATAAGGATCCACCCTGCTGGGAGAACCCCCAGAAGCCAGGGGCAAGGTTTTCTCTCTGCATAGGAGCCCCTTCTCTCTCCTTCCCAGCAGCCCTAGAACCATTACATTTCTCTGTTCCATGCCCCACCCACTTTTGAGACTAATCACGACAACCCCTAATTTCACATGCCTCCATGTGAGAATGTGGTTTTCATTAGATGTACAATATAATTTGAAACATCCTTCAATGCTTTAGTGAATGAACAGTGAAGGGTCACTTCTGTTTCTTGAGCAATATTTCCTAAGACTTTCTTTCTGAGCAACTATAAGTTGCTGTAGCAAATCTCAAACCATCATAGCCACTTACCTTCTAAGATGGACTTTTCCCCATTGGATGATCTTCTAGGACCCTGACATCAAAGCTCTTGCTGCCCTAAGTGTCCCTCACTGGACACATCCACAATAAACCTCAGGCCCCCTGACCTTTGCCCTGTCTGCAACATTTTAATTTTTCAGCTGTTACTCCATAATTTGGAGTTGAGGAACCTCCAACCTACCAACCCCATCCTTTTTTCACTGTCCACAAACCCCTTCATTCCTTCATATCTTCATTTCTTAGCTTGGAAACTATGGTCCCTTGTTGCAAGTCCTCACTCAAGACCTCCATGCTTTTGTCAGGCTCACCTTTCAAAACACTAAGCTTGTGTCCTCCTCACTCTCCACTCACCTGAAATGCATCTGAGAAGCAGATGATGCCACAAAGACACTCAACTTTCCTAACTTCACCTGAAAAGGCAGGCAGGGGCCCCTTAACACTGCCTGCCAATTCTACTCACCTATTCAATGAAATAAATGCTCACCTCTATCCCTAAAATTCATCTCACTGCTGGTTGAGAACTTTACCTCTTTCCCTAAGGAAGTAGACTCAGAGGGAAGACTGACTCTCTAAACTCAGGCCAAACCCTAGCCTCCTTTTTCATTAAAACTATACTTATTCTGTAGATTACATTACCTAGTCCTGTGGTTTTAAATATCCCTTAGATGCCGATGCATCTCAGGCATCTAGTTTTAGTTTCAGGCTCTACAGAGAACCACACCCTGACTTTCAGACTCACATGTCCCATTGTGTGTCTACCAGAAGTCTTAAACTTAACATCTACAAAATTAACAGAGAAAAAGCATCCTGTCAGCTTCACAGTAAGGTTATTTGTTTCCAGGAGCAAGGGTTCTCAAGAGAACTGTAAAATTCTATGACTGTGGAGTTGCCTTTGACCTTCATGAACCAAGGCAGGGCTTCCTCTTGAGTGAGAACATGATTCTTGCTTGAGGCAAGATAGTTGGCTTCCCAAAGACAGACTTCAGGTCTTATACAGCTAAGAACTGACTTTATCTACATTTTCACAACATTTAAGGCTTTTTCAATGGCCAAAAATGCCATGATACTAGAACAGATGTGAGATTACTTACCTCAGAAAAAATTAACAGAGAGCCAAGCATTGCGAAGGGCGGGATTAATAGGGTGCAGAGAAGTAGCCCTAGAAATCCATATTCATTTAGATCAATAGCAACAATTGGGAAGACAGTGACCTGAAATATTCAAGTGAAAGGATAAACAAACTGTTGGAGAGAGAAGTCATCAATTCAGATATGAGACCTGGAGACAGAGCTGAACTCAGTTTATAAATGGTATAGATCCACCCTACAGTGTATGTCCTATAGGCCTGTGATTATCTAAGACTATAGAATTGTCTAGAGAGCAATATTAATTTGCCATTCTGTTTAGTACAAAGATTCAAATGTTTGCCCTTGATTTACTTTCAGATGGTTTAAAAATAAAATAATAGACATTGCATGCATACTTACAATTAAGAAAAAAAATGACCAAATGCCACTATTTTTTCTCCCATTGCGAAAAATGAATGAAATAACATAGGTCAAGAAAACAAGAGATGAGACATATCCGATACTACAGAGGATCTGAAAATAAGCATATTAAAGCTAGATAAGGTAAATGCTATCTAGGAAAGTATTCATACATTAAGCTCAATTGTTATTCATCCATTAAGTTCAAACTCTGCGATAGCAAAGGTAACTTGAAGTTTTTGGTTGATGATTAAAAATGTTACTGTGGTCATGAAAAAGTCTAATAAAATCATCTGAGAAGGTTTGCCACTTACCTGAACTAACAGGTTTTGAATTATAAATATAATCTCATCTGGGCTAAAAACATAATCCATTATTTGCATCAGGAGGAGGATCAAGAAGTACAGCGGAATATCGACCAGTGCCTGACCAAACCAGTAAGCAGAGGGGTAGAGGCCTGAAATCCACAGCTGGGAGTGAGCTTTGTTCTGAAAAAGAAATGGAATAATCATTAATGTCCTTGAAGAGTTTAGGCTTGAGAAATTGCAAACCTGTTTGATTTAGCAAAAAAATTGTCATTGCTTCCCTCCTGCTTCAGGGGCATAAATAATGTTGCAGATCACATGATCACCATATTGTCTAAAAGTAAAATGTGCCAAACAACATCACTAGCTCCCATCTCATCACAGAGTGGGCATCGCCTCAATGAAAAGATGCTTTACTTTCCATTCCAAAGCTCTTTTCTCCTTTGACACTAAGAAAACTTGTGCATGACACAAAAGTTCAACAGATGTTGGTTTACAATTTTTTGTTAAGATTCTTAAATTGCATGCGGAATGTCAATGATGCAGTCATACCTGGCATTTTTTTTTGTGTGTGTAAAAGAAAGGGGCACCAAATGAGTCAATTTAATTAGAAGTCTTTAGTTTGTCATGAACAAGGGTATCATTCAAATGTTACACTTATGTCGTGATATAAACCATATTTTTCTGCCACAGGGTTTATGGTAACACAATGTCTTAAACTATACTTGGACTTTTCTAACATTCAAGCATGACAGCAATTATAATTTCCAATCTAAAATTGAGCCTGGGTGAGGAAATTTATTAGGTAAAAATGATAAAACTCATGACTTCACCCTTCACTAAGTCTGGGGGTGAGAAAGCGACCAGCACAAGAGTACCCTGGAGAGGCAGGACCTTTGGGCAGGCTTCTTGAAATTTTATAAAAGTATCATGAAAATGAAGTTCTGGTGGGTCAGTCCTTTTCAACAATAAGTCTAGGTGCTATGGCAAATTAGCAAGGGCTGTTTTACTGACCTTTACCACCAGCTGGAAATAGAAACCATCATAGAGGGAGGGGAGGTGATGATGTCAATGGGTAAGTGTCCACAAATAAAGCTGTAAGTGATACACCAGGTAAAACTGCCTTCGCCTGTTAGTTGATGATACTTCCTAAGTGTCCTACATGAGGCCCTATATTTTTTTAAAGAAAAATAGCATCTTCTTCATCTGTGTTAACTTTAAAATGATTGATTATTTATGGCCTCCAGCACATAAATTAGATTCACCACCTACATATAATTTATGGTCATAGGATTGGAGGGATTGTCCAAAGTATTAATAACATGTCAGGACTTTTCTTACTTTATAGTCACCGATGCTGCTCATTGCAATGTAAGGGGTAAAGCAGGTGGCCACAGGTATCCAGAAGAAGGTGTTACTCAGGTATCCATACTCATAAGACATGTGTTCCTGAAAGCATGCACAATGTGTCAAGTTGATAGCAACTAGTCATATGGTTCATTTGCACTTTCTTAACTAACTCACTCAAATGGATCCACCAAACCACACAAAGTACATCCCAAGGTTCTATTGCAACTTCTTATCCACACTCATTTTCAACCCCTCAACTTTTGAAGCAATTGGGGCATTTTGAACATGAGTCTTGATTTACTTATGAAGAAGCAAACTTTCCCAAATTGCATGAATTGGTGTAGTCTCACTGCTAACTTGTGAGATGGCATAAAACTTCTGCTCTCTGATTTTAAGATTTAGGCTGGCATTTCAGTAAAAGGAGATTCAGAGTTGAGTTTGTGGATTGTCAGTGGATGAACTACTTTACAACTCTCAGATATGGTGCTAAATCAGGTCATCTCAACATTTATGAAGACTTACTTTTCTGGTTCAACATAATGCAAAAGTAGCAAATTCAAATGATTACAGGGACCTGGCAGATAGAAATTAAAGAGTAGGCTGATGCTAGGAAATAAAACTGAATAGTTATCACACACTCTGCAAGGAGGCATTGAATTATTAAAAAATTAAAGTTTTGACAAGAGGAAGTAGGATTTTGCTAGATGCTTTGATTTGATCGATAGCCCATTCCCAGTCTCAGCAGCATTTTACTCAGAAGGGAGAAGAATGGAGGGATGGGACATGTTCCAGAGAGATGTCGTGCTCTTCTCTCTACTCCAAGATGCAGACTACAAAATGGAATGAAAGAGCAAATCACATCACCATCATCCACCCTGGTCCATGTCCCTGAAGCCACAAGTTGACCCTAGAGGGTTAAAATTGAATAGGAAATTGAAGGATAGCACTGGAAGAATTCTTAATAACCAAAAGAGTTCAGGAAGCTCTACAATATGCCCAAGGTGTCACGTAAGGAGGACAAAAGGAGATTCAGTGGAGCAAAATGAAAAAGTTGACTTGAAGACAGTTTGTAATCTTCCTCTTCACCATGGAGATGCTGACTCAGAGGCTCTATATAGGCCTGGCAGATGACATTTAAACAAGACTGCTCCTCATTTCAACCCAGCCAGTCTCCCGATCTAGTCAAGGTTGAATTTGACTAGAGGTTCAAGATTGATCTTTAATGGAAACTTCTCTTGGTGCACTCCCAAGAGAAGTCATGTCTATAGGATTAGTGATGACTGCTCTCCTGCATTTATGTTCCTTATCACTCATCTTTAGATAGCTCAGCCCATTCAGCCTGGTGCTCATATTGCCTCATTTACTTTTAAAGAAGTCTTTGTGATGAAACTTTTACTACTTTTTGTGGATAGGGGAATCAAGACCTATAGAAATCAAGAAAGTCACATAGTCTGATCTTAAGACATTGGTCATTTCCTCCATGTTTCACTATCTAAGGTTAAAGATGTGGATCTAAGGCCACAGGTATGTATTTCCATTCTCCAATAATTATATTTTCTACTGTTCCATTGATTCTAAGTTATCTGAATAAGATTACAATGTAATGCAGTCATTGCAAAATATTGTGTGTATAGTAATTCATATATATGTAGATCTTATTCAAGAAGTTCATAAAATAGCATGTTATTTCTGCATTTCAAGTATTTTGTTGAAAACTTCTGGTGGATCGCTCTGAGAAAATATACTCACTTCAAAGTATGTGCTTCTGTCAGTCTGAATGTGTTCTGAAGAATTAAAAATTCCAAGCAGCCCATTGCTAATGATATCCATGAGGACAGGAAAGCAATTCAGCCTTTTGGTATTACATGCTATTGAAAATCTGTGATCCTAAAATATAATAAATATGCAGACTATGTTCTCAGAAAGGAAATACAATTAAATAAAAGACTATGCTAGAAAATCGTTCAAATTATTGATAATACAATAAGGTTAAAGCACCGAATGTGATTAATCTACCATCACCCATATTATTGGGTTAATTCCCAATATACATCAAGGAATCCAGAGTTTTTGTCTCTGCCAACAATAGCACCAGTCATATAGTTAATTATGCTTAAACTCATACACACACAAAATCTCAAATGACTTTTAGCAGCAACCTGTAAAACTTCATAGTGTGCCCCTTGTTTTATTTTTTTTAATTTATTTTTTATTTTTTAAAAGAATTTTTTATATATTTTTTTAAGATTTATTTATTCATTTATACAAGCACTGGGGTACAGTCAGAAGTGTGCGAGGGTGAGAGAATTCACCAGAGCCAGAGAGGAGAGCAGAACAGGCAGACTGACGAAGTACACTGCTGAGGGGAGCAGTGGGCGGCAGGAGAGGTCTGTGCGCCATGTGGGACCCTCGCCTGGCACCTGGCCAGGGACCAAACCTGAACTGCAGAGGCCGCGGGCAATTCTCATCCCAGCGCTCAACCGCTGCACCACTGGGGAGGCCCCCATGTGCCCCTTGTTATAACAGCAGTTTTTGTTTCAAAATGTGAGAGATCTATTTTATAAATAAAGATTGTGGCTATTGGAGACGTGGAAGGCAGACAGCTGTTGTGATGGAAGCCTGGGTTTTCACAAATACAGAGCTTGTGAAAGAAAGTTTGCATGTGGAATCTCTTTAAAAGTGACATTTTAAGCCTGTTTCCCAATATATATGTAAATCATATCATTACTGCATAACTTAAAATTATATATTGCTGTATATCAATTCTACTTCAAGAAAACCAGGGAAAACAGTAAAATGGTATTTATATGTATTAAAATTTTGACTATATTATCTATATTGCTCAAAGTGTGGGCAAGTTTGCATCTGCATTTTTGCAATCATAAATGAATTAAGGGAATTGCATCTAGCCTGATGACTTAAAGCAAAGTGTATTCATAACAAGGAGGCTATTTTTAAAAACATTTTTTTTCCTGAATATACCGAAAAACTCACCTGGTTTGGATAAGTTTGATCAAAGGTATCTCTTACATGGATATTATTTCTGAAAATTGACTCTAAGAAGCTGCAAATGACCCAACTTTGTGAGATCTTGCAGCTGTGATTTAATGCTATCTTCTCATCTTTCTCTACCAGTCCACTCTAGTGATCACCACCCAGGCCCCTACAAGGTCTACGCAGGGGATAGAAATGAATAAAATAATGTGGAGGTCACAGTCTGAAGCCAAGTTTAGAAAGGGTAACTATCTTGCCGCCAACTGCAGACTGCCAGAACGGGCACATGGAGGGATTTTTCAAAAGAAGCCAGAAATTTACATTTCATGTGAACTCTTCCAATCTTATATATTACCAAATAGAGCTATCGGGTTTAATGAGACTATAAACCCCACTCCAGACTTTACTAAAGTGCGGATTCTAACTGAGTAAATCTGATCTTCAGCTATAACAAACACTTGCGTGATTCAATCACATTGGTTCATGAACCACATTTCCAGTTGCAGGAAACTAAGGCTTTTTTTTTTTTGTTTAACATCAGATTGTGGGACATAAATATTTATCTGGCAATTTGACCCATTTGTGTAAAGTTCAGCACATAGGATTCAAGCTTTCTTTCCATGAAAAACACACTCAAATCTACCGTAAAAATTAAGAGTTAAATTTTTGTTGGTAACTGAAGCCAAAGTTCACCTTAGTATTAATCAGATTCATGTTTGGCTTCATCAACATGTCATTTGAGTTGAAATCCAATTGAAAATAAGATTCCAATTAATCACTGGAACAGAATACAATTGATAATAAAATTTAAATGTAACATTAATTACAGCAGTGTATACTATTTAACAAGGAATCAAATCAAGCAGCGTCCCATTAAATACTATGTATTATATAGTAAACATTTCATTATATTATATATTATAATATATAGTATTAATTTCATTATATATTATAATGGTGAGCATGGGCAAGTAATTGAAGTCCAGCTTCTTTTCTAAAAATGACAAACATCCCATTCATTTGTGTCCAGGGGCCTTTGATGTCAGGTGACATGGACTATTTAACCTGCAAGAGCGTGTCCCATGGAGGGTGAGCGGCAGCAGTCACAACGCACCTTCTCATCACCTGACACGGTGAGGGCACCATTGTACGATGACTCGTTAGGGCCGTGTCTTGTTCCAAAGGCATCCACGTCCAGAGCTATGTTCTGCCTCCTCAATGAGTGGATGAAGTCATCAATGCTTGACCCTACCATGAGGGGAAGACCAAAAGTAGCAGGAAAGGAGTATAGCAATGGTCAAATAATAACAACAGCAGCAATAATAATAACAACAATGTCACTCAAGGTATATGGATCAAACTGAGGATTTTCTAAAAGGATGAAATCGATGCTGAGGCATTAATGAGTCGGCATTTACTCATGACTTCTGTTGATGTAAAATACTACTTAAAATTAACATGTAATCCTTGATGATATTAATTTTTCTATTTGCTTATAAATTTCTTATAAATTGGGAACCGTTTTTTTTTTTCCCCCGAGCCCGAGAATGCATAGCATTTAGAAAATAATATGGGAGACCTTGGAGTCTAGTCAATGGTTCACCTTTTTTGCTTTGTGCAATAAGCTGTAGGGTTTAAGTAAACTTGCAAAATGTGTTCTTAAAACATACTTCCCACCTTCTATTTTTCATTTTGATTTAGTGTCCTGTTTGACCTCAGATGAGCTATCTAAAAAAATTGTTTTTTTCCTGCATGGTTTCTGTTTTCCAGGGGACCTTTCCACAAGGACATCCAGAAGCTGTGTGTTAATGCCAAGTTCACCTGTTTTATTGATGACCAGTAGGCGGGTCAGAGGAGCTTCAGGCTGTTGTCCCGGAGACAGGAAGTACATGTTAGGAGACAGTCCCCAAGAGTAATGTTTTTGGTATAACTCATAGAATAGATGTTCCAAAAGCTGAGGGCAAAAGCTAATGCCAAAAAGCAACAATCTATGTGGGGAAAAAAGGCAAGAGAAAAAAATTCATCAATAGCCACTTTTGTAGGTTTTAAGTTTGAGCGGATAATGGATGTCTATAACAGAAACAAATTACATCCTCTAAGCAGACACGGGGATTAGGCTCCCCCCGCCACTCTTGGATACCTCATTAAATTTAGGAAGTCTGCTAATTACGACTCTCAAAGTTTTCCTACAACACCCCCTTCTTTGCTGGGTCTCAGTCTTGGTTTTCTTTTTTCTGGACCATGGCAAGCTGGCACATCATCAACACTGAAACGTTCCTCCCTCTTACTGCCAATTTGAATTACAACATTTTCTCATTCACTTAGGCTATAAATCTCAATCACTTTACACTCATTTCTCTCCCATAAGTCCCATTTCCAAATGGTTGGGAACTGGCATCTGCCATGGCATCACTATTACTTGCCTCCCATGTTCTCTTTTCCGCTTTTCAAATGTGAACCTTAATCACTTCTTTCCTGACCTCTTTCAACGATGTCCTAAATGACTGCTTTCTTCACCTCCAGTGTCTATTATTTCCAAACCATTTTTGCACTGTTGCCTAATTAAGCGTCTCAGCATTAGGTTCTATATTATGTCCATTACCTGTGGAAGATGAAAACTAAAACTTTAATAGTTCCTTATTATTCGTGAAGTCCACACTCTTTATTTAGTTCTATATTATCAAAATTATTTTTATTCTTTGGACACCTTGTGTTATAACTAAGTTAATGTCATTGAAGTTCTTCAGGCTCCTCATGTGTTTCCATGCTCATTGCTGTTCCTGCCGTAATTTCCAAAATCCCTTCTTTTCCTTAACTGTTACATTTTTCTATTCCAAATTCAAGTCACTGCTCATGACTTTTCATAAATTTTTCTCCTGATGTCCTTAGTTGGGCATACTCTCTCCAATACTGAATGCTGTCCTTGACAATATTATTTAATTTCACCCTTTTTTTTTTTTTTTTACTGTACAGCACCACATTGCTTAGCGACAGGAATACATTTTGAGAAATACATTGCTAGGCAATGCTGTCATGGAGCAAGCCTTGTTCACAGAGTGTAATTACATAAGCCTCCACAGCATAGCCTCCTAGACACCTAAGCTCTACGGTATAGTCTGACTGGACCACCATTGTATATGTGATCCATTGTTAACCACTGTTAACCAACTTCTAATCACCCTCCTCCAGAGCTGAATCTCATGTCTGATTTATTTTGAGAGGTTGCAGACATGTAACACAGAGTGTGAGGCAAAGATGCACACAAGTATTTTGAATGAATGAGTGTCCTGAGTGGGCAGCAACTCTTATGCATGGAAGCATTGCTCAGCGAAGAACCAGAAACCTCAGAGGAATGTGTGAGCCACACAGGAGGGTTCAAATAGTGCTGCCAAGCCTTGGTGAAGATACAGCTATGCATAGAGCTACTTTGGGGACAGAGGCAAGTCTTTGGGATGGGACCCAAGTGCTAATTCCATGCTTCTGAAAAGTTAACTCAACCCTGGCTAAGATTTTTTAATTACCTACTACCTAAGCAATTGAAAATTGGTTTCTGTGTTCCAAAGATTGTACTCAGCTGCTGAATTTATTTTATATGAGTCTTTCTTTAATTTTTCAATTGATTTTTATTTGACTTTGACTTTGAGTTGATGATGAAAAACATATCTGAATATTCAGTTACTCACATGGTCAAAAGAGTTTTCTTTTCATTCTTTAACTTTAGGAAGCGAATTTTTGCTATTGCACAGAGCTGCTGCCTCCAGAGACTCATGCCACTGGTTGCTTTCTTTGTTTCATTAAGGGAAGACAAAACTTGTTCCAGCTCAACAAGGCTTCCTGTATCTTTTGTCCTATCATTTTGTAACTTTCCCCAAACCCCAATACCTATAAAACATAAAATCAGGTTGTTTATGAAGTATCGTTTTAGGTGTGTGTTATTTAGCTTTTTCTATGATCATCTTTTCATAAAATAGCGCTATTGAAGAGCGTTTTGGACAAAGACACAAATAATATGATTCATGGCATTATTGGAGCAACTACTGAAGAAATGGGAATGAACAAAATAATATCATAAATGTCTATCTTGTATTTTCTGAAAAAATATTCTGTGCCTACAACTTTGTAGGGCTTAATTCTAGGGACATCAATGAAAAGAGGTTCATAGCTAGCTAAGAAAAATCTATTCCTGCAAGAGATAAGGCATTGTATATTTCTACCATGGTGGATGTGTTAGTACCTGTAGAACTTTGCCTCTCCCTGCACTCAGGCAAGAAAATTGATAAAGACAATATTTCGCAATATAGCCATGGCTGGAAACAAGACAAAAATGACCTCTTTTGGAAGAGAAGCCTAGAGAAACTGACCAACTCTAGACTTTTAGAAAATCATGTGAAATTTACATTAAAAGTGAAGACATATACACAACAAAAAGATCAAATATATATTTTCAAAATTGGGTAAAAGATGGGAAGTAGAATTTTAAAACTCAATTAGGAAAAGGAAAAAAAAATAAAGAGCATGGCAAAGAGCAAACACTGTAAGATAATAATAAACCAGAAACAACAAAATGTTTTAGAGCAATGAGAAAGGAAATGTAGACCCTTTCCAAGGAATGGCAATTAGACTGACAGCAAATCCTTCAGCAGCAGCAATGGAATCCTGAAGACATTGGAATGATACATTCAACAAGCTGCCAGAAAAGTAACTAGCATTCTACAATTTTAGTTTTCTTTTCTCTGTGTTGAATACGTTGTATATTCAAAAAAGTATTACATCATCTGCTCCACAATGACCTAGTCTTGTACACTGATGTATTCCATATGTCTAGTAAGATACATGCTACAAAAATAAGGCAGTCAAGATGGGAGACCAGCATTAAGAGAAAAGGGAATGAAACAAAAATACATTTCCCATCTGCTCTAAGTTTTTCCAAAATCAGACTGAATCTACAGCTCCAAAATTATATAACTTGATCATTCAAAGTATATTTTCAAAATAAAATATTTCACAGAAAGAGAAAATTCAAATTTCTTTTTTACCTGATTCATCGATAGCTGATTTTCCTTCTAATTTCAAGAATACCTCATTCAAAGTTGTCATGGAAACACCATAATTCTCAATACCCTGGTTACAACATCTATCAAGATCCCTGTAAAGGTCTATAAATAGGCACAAGATTGTATCAAAAAATATAATTTTTAGTAAAATTGATAGTAACATATTTACAAAAAGAGAAAACAATTATGATAAGCCAAATGCATTCATCAGATGCAAAACGGAAATTAAACAAATTTTATTTCATTTTATTTTTACTGCAACCTTATAAGAGATTCTGAGTCACAAACACCCGCTAAACTACTCCTGGCTTTCCCCATCTCCACCACCCCTTACCCTCTTGACCCACTCTTTCCCCACCCCCTTGACCTCAGAACCCTCATTTCATTCATTGGTGTTCACTAATTTTTAAGAAATATTTTACCTTGTTGAAATGTCTGCTATATAAAAGTCCAATATTTGTCTTGGTCATTCTGTCTTGCTTTGCTACACATAATTCCCTTGAATTCCTTCCATTTTGCTATAAATGGCAACATTTCATCTTTCCTTATAATGTGAGTGTAAAATTTTAAACATTCATTTATTTCATTCTTAGAAAACTACACAGTGGGTGGAATTTGGAAAACATTATATTTTATCTAAACGTCTTTTTAAGAAATTGTTAGAATAAGGGAGTCTTTGGCGGGGGCGGGAGGGGAGGGATTGGGGTCAGAATGGGGGGGCTGCAATTGTATGGGGAATATAAAAATAAAATTTATTATTTAAAAAAACTATAAAATACTATAAAATATAAAAAAATTGTTATGTCTTTTAAAGAAATTAAGAGAAATGTACATAACAGAGGAAAAAAAAAAAGAATAAGGGAGTCTTACAGATGGACTGAATGCTTGTGTGCCCTGATGTGATGGAATTAGGAGGTGGGGTCTTTGGGAGCTAATTAGGGTGAGAAGAGGTTATGAGGGTAGGGGCCTCATGAATGGGATTAGTGCCTTTCAAGAAACAGGAAAGCTCATTTCCTCTCCCTGCTCTACAGGCTACAAGAGAAGTAGATAGTCTGCAGCTCGGGAGAGATTGCCCACCAGAACTCAGCTGTGCTGGCGCCTGACCCTGGACTTCTGCTCTCCAGAACTGTGAGAAATAAACGTGTATTGTTGTAAGCCACCCAGTCTATGGTGTCTGTAACAACAGCCTGGACTGAAATAGAAAATGTTTAATTCAAACACCCATTAAGTAATATTTTCTCAGTAATAGAGATTTGTACATCATATTTGAGATAATTGTTAGATTACTTTAAAAGAAACAAGCAGTTAGACTATACAAAGTAACTAAATGATTATAGAAATAATTAAGTGCTGTGTAAGTTTCCCTTGTTTTAAAAAGCATGAATTAAAAGACTAATGCATATATATAGCTTTGCATTCTCTCTCCTCTCTCTCTTGTCATAACACCATTGTAATTGTTAGTAACATCGTTGATATAAAGCATGCCATGGTCTCAACACTCTTTTACCTGGAAATTTGTTTGTCCTTCCCAAAGGCAAAATATATACAAGCTTCTCTTCACTCTGTGCTGTTAGTTTGGCATCAGGGATGTGCTGTTTAACCAGCGATGTTATACTGTCTGGATTGCACATTTCATTCAGATGCAAACTACATTTTAAAAGGGTAAAGTTATTTCTATCCAACATTACCTCTATGAACAATTGCACTAGGCACTTGTCACTTTATTAATATTTATGAGACAAAATGTATAATCTAATGATAGAAGTAAAATGAAGATAAAATTTACAACATGGTGGAGGAACCAGTGTCAGGGATACAAGTGACCCAAGGAGAAAAGAGATTTCAGCCACATCTGGCTTTTATAAAAGCACCCTACCTCAAGACTGTTGGGAGATGAAACAGTACATTGCGAGACCAGATAGGGAAGTGGTGAAGGGGTGAGAAATCTATTGAAATTTTCAAGATGCATGAAAATATGACGACAGGTCTAAGATATCAATAAATCTCTCTTAGCAAATACTGTGCTGAGAAAACATTTTCCAAAATTTTTATTTAAATATAGCTCAATCATCTTTATATTTTCACTGACTATCATCCCACAATCCTACATTCTTGCTAAGAGAAGTTTCAGTGTAGTTCTAATACAGATCTCCTGAAATGAACTTACACACGTGAGTCCTATGGTAACATACTAATACTGACATCACCTGTCCCCAGTATGTTCTAACATGTCTGCAGTCCCCAGGTCTGTACCTTAAATGGTAGCCAATGCCCCATTTCTGCTTCAGGAATAGAGAAGAGCCTGCACACTTCAGCCTCCCGTTGGATATAAACACCTTCCTGTCTAAGTAGAAAAAAAAAAATAGGTTGCATTAAGGATCTATTCTTTCACTATTTGTAAAAGAACAAATTCACTAATAAATAATCTATTTTAAGAGCACGATCTGGAAATAGATATACTCTTTCTCATCCAATAAGTAAAGTAATTTTATTGTTTACTGTATTAAGCAAACTGATCACCTGTCAAAAGAACCTGTCTCAAGTCAACTGGCATCCATATTAAACATCTTTGCGAGTAGGTCACATGTTTTATAGCCAAGGCGATGCTTTGCAATAGGATCAGCGTATTCCCATGAGGAATGTATTCAGGGATGTGGACACTCAAATGGATGAGAGCGAGATTCTCCCATCATGCCTCTTGGCAGTCACACCTGGCAGCTGTGATGGCACATTTCCATACACACCACATGTGCTCCTAATTCCTTACTAAAATATATGACAGAAAACCGAGTCACCAGCCAAGATGTCAGCCTCATCCATGAACTGGGTGCTGAAGAGAATGACTCTGTCTGATTTTCTCTCCTTCAGGAGGCTCCACACTCGGTGCCTTGAAAGAGGATCTGAGCCAGCAGTTGGTTCATCCAATAGCAGAACCTGTGCAATAGGAAAGCACGTAAATCCATGTTGTCCTTTCCTGCAAGATTGTTTTTTAAAGCAATATACTTAAAAGTATATTTTGGGGAAATATCTTAGTACTTAATTTTCCATTTTAAGAGTCCTCTTCCATTCATGATTTGCAAATGAAGTCCAATGGAATAAAATAGTTTTATATTCAAGATGAGCAGACTCTAGTGTCATTGAAAAGAAAAGTAGCCCTATAGTCCTGATGTTAATTTCACCAGTAATTTTGGTTTGACTTACCTGCGGATCTCCTAAAATGGCAATCCCAAAAGTGAGTTTCCTTTTTTGTCCTCCGCTTAAATTTTGAGCAAGAATGTCTTGAATATTTTTCATCTCTAAGTCCTGTATCACTCGTTGTACCTGAGCAAATAAAGGATTTTTATTCCAAAATTCAGAATGTTTTATTTAAAGCACTAGAACTTTGGTGTTTGTTTAAAAGTTGTTCTTTTTTAGATTTGACTTACCATTCTGTGAAGAGGCACCTTTTGGTCATCCAGATTCTACTAATAGTTTGCTTTCTTCCATACAGCATTTTTAAACCCATTTTTTATTCTCTACATCACTCAAATGACTGTGAGCAATTGAATTATTTAGTAGAAATAAAAAACATCCTCACCTGTCTTGCATCAGCTAGAAGTAGCACAGATCCCATTATATTTCTTCTTTTAGATAAAACATTCAAGAAGACACTACATAATCTTATAAAATGTGATTCATCACATGTACAATCCAATGATTGACTTCAGAATGAAAAACACCACCAGAGAAATGTTCATAGGATTCTGTTAGACACTAAACTACATGATTAATAGGTCATAGCTTGATTGATAAAAGAGGCACCGAAAAAAACCCCTCTTTGGTTTATGTATTCATAAAACTCACTTTACGGTTCTATTTATATTGAAAGTTGACATGGCTGAGACTTTGAGACAAAAGTGGGGCGTATTCAAAGAGGATCCCACTGCATACGAAACAACATAGGTTTTCTGCTTAAGCCCAATTGGATGCTTCTATTTAGAACACAGTATATCACAATGGGGATAAAGAAGCAAATGGTTTCTCACTTTCTAGTAGTATTAGAATCTATAGTTAGAATACACGGGTCTACCTATGGTTAATGTTTGTCGGTAACTTTAAAAATGAGTACAGGGAAAAGAGTAATGTCCTCATTTAAGTCCTATCTAAATGCATGAAAAACACATTGTAAAAGTCCAAGGTTTTTTTTTTTTTTTAAATCAATGCATTAATTTGGTATTATTTGGCTCACTACTGGGAGAGGCAATATTCACTGATTCCAGTACTAAGCAGGTATTTATAAGTGTGCTTGAATATTTGGATTATGCTTTGTCAAGATAAAAGGCTTGTACATTGTCATATGTCTATCTTCATCACATTTTGTATGTTTTCCTCTGTATTAAATGTAAAGAATGTTAATTGTGACAAGTAGTACCTGGCGTGTAAATATGTTCTGATTTTTGTGAAACAAGTGATCAGACGGTATAATATCATACTTAAGAGACTGGTCCGTGGAATTAAAGAGTCCTTGGCTTCAATCCCACTCTACCAGTTCATTTAGCTGGAGAATTTTCTGCAAATTATTTACCATCTTTAAGTGTCAATTTCATGATTCATAGAGTGGAAAAATACTATGTAACTCATAGGTACTGGTATTATACTCGATGATAACTAAGTAGCTATCATTTACTAAGAGGTTGCTAAATGCCATGCACTCTGCTTATATGCTTTCTATGTTTGATTGTAAACACCACCATAAAGTATGCCAAATTTACTGATAAAAAAAGTGAAATGCATAATGTCACCTAAATTTTCCTCAATACGTAAGTTAATGTTGAAAGAATAAGGATTTCTCAATGGTCATTTCTACCATTTCTCAATAAGAGGACTGATGATGACTGTAGTCTGTATTCTACAAATCACAATTAAAAAATGTTTAAAAAAAAATAAAAGTTGTTCTTTTTTACCCTCTAGGTAATGAGCTGTGTAGAAATAACACAAACATATTCAGTTTTCTAGTTGATACATTTCATGTTCTGCATGACATCTAACATGTTCATTTACCTCTTGCTCCACTTCCTGTGGCTGAATCCCCTTTACTTTAGCAAACAGCCTCAGATTTTCTTTCACCGTGAGAAAGCCAAATTGCACATTGAATTGTGGACAAACTCCCGTGAGTTTGCTGACAGCTTCCAAGTCAGCAGTCTCTGAAAGGGAGTGATTATAGATGGTGACCGACCCTAAGAGTAGAAGGTAGAGATTTAGCATCAGGATAAAGTACCATAAAGTGGAAAACAATGTGTGTTAATCACTAAAGTCTTTAAAGCATATTTTAGCTACATAGAACAATGGCAAATTTAATATTCATGATATACCTGATGTAGTTGGAATGCCAATTAGTCAGCATAAAGCCACTCATCATGAAATATTTAAACCACAAAGCTTTTCCTAAAGAGAATATAAATCTATAAAAAAATTGAAGAAATTTCTAAAACTTTTCTCTTTTTTAAAGATTTACTCTTTTATTTATTTATGCATACAAGAGCTGGGGTGTAGGCCAGAGGTGGGGTAGAGGATTCACCAGAGAGAATGAGAAGCAGAGAGGTAGATCTATTGAAATACACTGCTGAGGAGAGGTCTGCTGTGCCATGTGGGTCAGCTCCCTGACTGGGGATCAAACTCATGCTGCAGTGGCTGGTGATAGCTTGATAGCACTGAGACTTTAACCCTTACACCACCAGGGAGGCCCTATAACTTTTCTCTTCATGCCTAAATGTGATTAGTAGTTAATGAAACTACTACCTGAGAATTAACAAAGCTACTTGACTAGTAAAATGCAGTTAATTCATTTGCCTTATTCTTGTCATTGGCTGATTGTTTTCTCACCTGATGTTGGAGCCAAAAGCCCACTGAGTACATTCAGCAGGGTGGTTTTTCCAGCACCACTGTGACCGAGGAGGGCAGTAATCTGGCCTTCATATATGTCAAACACCAGACCTGCATTATTTCAAAAAAAATAAAGTATACTCAGAGCCTATCTGGTAACTTTGCAGTCTCTGAATTTTTTAATAATTTCTTATAGCATGTATACATTGGCTAGCAAGAGTCAAAGAAAATCCATGCAATTTTTTCTTTAAAATTATCTCCCTATGCTGAATAGAGAGCCCAGAAATAATGACACACTTATATGAACAACTAATCTTTGACAAAGGAGCAAAGAATGTGCAATGGAAAATGGACAGTTTGTTTAATAAATGGTGCTGGGAAAACTCCACATGCAAAAAAGTGAAACTAGACCACTACCTCTCACCATGCACAAAAATCAATTCAAAATGGATAAAGAACTGGACAAAAGACCTGAAACCATAAAATAAATGGAAGAAAATACAGGCAAAACACTACAAGACATACATCTCAGAAACATCTTTAAAGACTCATCACCCAAAGCAGTGATAGTGAAGGCAAAGATAAACACCTGGGATTACATCAAACTGAAAAGCTTCTGTACAGCAAAAGAGACATTAACCAAAACAGAGAGACACCCCACTGATTGGGAAAAATTCTTTGCACTCCATTCAACTGATAAGGGACTGATCACAAAGATATACAAAGAACTCACATGGCTCAACAAAAACAAAATAAACAATCCAGTCAAGAAATGGGCAGAAGAACTTAAAAGACATTTCTCCAAAGAAGAAATGCAAATGGCCAACAGGCATATGAAAAAATGTTCAACATCCCTTATAATCAGGGAAATGCAAATCAAAACCACACTGAGATACCACCTTACACCAGTAAGAATGGCACATAGCAAAAAACCAAGCAACAACAAATGTTGGTGAGGATGTGGTGAAAAAGGAACTCTCCTACACTGCTGGTGGGAGTGCAAACTGGTCCAACCACTATGGAAAGCTGTCTGGAGGTTCTTCAGTCTACTAAAAATGGAGCTACCATATGACCTGGCAATTCCACTACTAGGGGTCTACCCGAAGACACAAAAACATTGATTCAAAAGAACATCTGTACACCTGTTTATTGCAGCACTATTTACAATAGGTAAAACCTGAAAACAACCCAAATGCCCAAAAATAGATAACTGGATCAAGAAGATGTGATATATATACACAATGGAATATTATTCAGCAATCAAAAAAGATAAACTCGTGCCATTCACAGCAACATGGATGGAGCTAGAAGGAATTATGCTCAGTGAATTAAGCCAGAAGGAAAAAGAAAAATATCGGATGGTTTCACTTATAGCAGGAATATAGCAGAACCAAATAAGACATCGGTGTAAAAAAGTAATAGTAGTACAAAACACAACAAAGCAAAAACAGACAATTATAAATCAGAGACATTCTGCAGGGGAGGAGGAGGGAGAGGGATCAAAGGGAAGGAGGGAGGAGCACAGGGGACTGAGGTGATGGTGCACGGGGGCATTGGGGAAGGAAACTCTATGGGAACTACACCTGAGGGGGTGGGGGAAGTAGATATTGTTTAAAAAAATAAAAAATTTTAAAATTTTTAAAAATTATCTTTACAAGAAAAAAATTATCTCCCTATGATACATACTTTATAGCTGTTACATTGTAACCATTATTATGTGATTAACAAATTTTTAGATAAAAGTAAAGTTTATTAAAGATAGACTGACTAAAAAAATCAGCTTTAAGATTAGGGAATATGATGAGTTGAAAATAAAGAATATAATGATGCTATTGCTTATCTTTCAGACTAATTGGCTATAGGTGGTGTACCTGACTTTCTAAAATTGTTATATGGTTTTAAATTTACTTGGAAGGAAACAATGTGTTTAAATAAAGAAGAGCCACGGTGTCTGGATTTTCTGTTCTTAGAACCTTCCAAAATGGTATAAAGGGAGGCACAATCATAAATCAAGCAGCCCTACAAAATAGAAACATACTTTATTACCTTTCAAAGCTTCTACTTTTTCATGTTTTCCTTTTTTATATTCTTTCTTAAGATTTTTAATTCTGAAAAAAAAAGAAGAAAATATTTTGAGGGAATTATGGAGATGATCAGATGACTGATACATTAAGTCTTTGAGACTTTGGAAAATTCGGGGTTCTCTCCTTCCTGCACACCCAGGTGATGGCAGAAGCATCCAGGACACCCCCTTAGATGGAGAAGTCTCGATCATTGTAAGCTGACAGGCTGCACTAGAAGCAGTAGCAGCTAGAGCGGGGAAACAGAATGCTGGAAGGGGGTAGGGGAGAAGGAGGGATGGAGAAAAGGGGAGAGAAGAGAGAGAGAGAGAGAGAGAGAGAGAGAGAGAGAGAGAGAGAGAGAGAGAAGGAAGAAGAAGAAGAGGAAGAAGAGGAAGAAGAGGAAGAAGAGGAAGAGGAAGAGGAAGAGGAAGAGGAAGAAGAAGAAGAAGAAGAAGAAGAAGAAGAAGAAGAAGAAGAAGAAGAAGAAGAAGAAGAAGAAGAAGAAGAAGAAGAAGAAGAAGAAGAAGAAGAAGAAGAAGAAGAAGAAGAAGGACACTGAGGAAAATGACATATAAAGATTATTTCTTTAATGATGATTATTGGTATACTATAAAGTGCTAGTAAATGAAACTGCTGGTAATTTGACAAAAAAAAGTGCTATTAAGAACGAGTATATTCTTTCATGAGCATAGTATCCTGGGTGTAGTTGTACCAAGATGCAAATCTTCGTCACATCTGTATTCTGTCTGATAGAGTTCTGGTCTGTCACCTGCTCCCCATTGATTGTCCATGTAATTTCCTTATTACCTGATGGCTTCTTTTCCATGGAATTCTGGAGACACTGGTTCAAAAGAGTCATTAGATGAAGAATTTGAATCTGTTTCATTCTCAAGAGCCACGTGATCAGCCCTCTGGGGTTGGAACCAGAAAGAGGACTTCAGGAAAAACCAGGGAGAATGTCGATGTCCATATTCGGCTTCATGAACAGGAGACAAATACTGGGTCAATCACCACTTTATGGACTATTTCCACCACAGAGCATCACATCAATACAATCTCCTTTATTTTAAAACTCAATAGATTGTCACCTAAAGGTCTTACTGTTTCAATATGTCCATGACATATACAGAACAGTGAGAAAAACATAACTTAGGTGTTACCATCCACTATGGTGTTTCTAATATGAGAAGCGTGTTGCATTGTTATCTAATTAGAAATCCCTCAAAGCAGAGTGAAATAATTCAGGAGGAATTTAAATATAATATTAAACAAAATCTTAATTTGCCCAGATACTTAAATACGTTTTTCAGAGTCACTGGTAATGCTAAGAAATAGGTCTTGTGTCATTGCCTGGTAGAATTTTAACAAGTCAATAAAGACTGATGATTCTAGAACTTAAGGTTCTCCTTATAAGCGAACTTGGGGCAGGAAATAATGAAATTAAGGACAAATCTTAAGAATGAAAGAAATGGAGCAAATGCATAGACATTAAGGAGAAAAGTGAAAGGCTTCTGGGTGGTACTTCTCAGCAATATAAACATAGCTGCCTCTAACCATTACTCTTAGTACTCTTAGGACAAGAACAGAAAATGCAAATAAATTACAGGAAAATGGGATCTGGGTGACTGGAAATTTTTACAAGAGAGTAAAGATGATTGATTCATGTTATTCCTAAATTTACTTTTTTTTAAAGATTATTTATTTATTTATTTATACAAGCACTGGGTACAGTCAGAAGCGCGGGAGGGTGAGAGAATTCACCAGAGCCAGAGAGGGGAACAGAACAGGCAGAGTGACAAAGTACACTGCTGAGGGGAGCAGCGGGCAGCAGGAGAGGTCTGCGCACCATGTGGGACTGTCGCCTGCGGCCCGGGGATTGAACCGGCGCTGCAGAGGCTGTGAGCAGCTTCGCAGCCCAGCGCTCAACCACCTGTGCCACCAGGGGAGGCCCCCTAAGTTTACTTTTATGGAATGGCTTATGCTAGACGTTTTTCAAAAGTACTGACAGCTGTTATTCTATATGTCAATTCTCTCAGAAAGATGATGAATAAAAATTCAAAAGTCTCCTTCCTTCCTTAACTAACTTTCCCGTTTTTTTCCACTACCTCCTCCCTAACATTTATCTAATAGGAAGTAGGATGGATAGACAAACTCCTTAGGTAAAGACTGTCCTTCTCTGTAGGACAGATTTGCTTTTTCTATGCAACTAAAATGTGGATTCATAATCCATATTGCTTGCAGGTGAGTTAAATTGGGAATCACTTGGAAATTCTTAAAATCCAATGTCAAGCACTAGCATCCTTCACCTAGTTCTACTATAAGCATTAACAGTATAATTTTCCATAATCTCTTGTGCCTCTTTTTTAAAACAAATAATCTAAAGTATTAATTGCAGAACAACATTTTAGAAGGTAACTCTATAAACAAAGTGCAGAATACCTTTAGGCTTATTTAGAAGTTTTAAAGAAAGATGCTTGATAATTTATATTCAATACATTGTAGGCAGTTTAAAGAAATGCAATGAATTAAATTGTATTGAATCACAACCAGGTTACTACTTACTGGGCAAAATTTTGTCAAAATACAATGTCAATACCAAATACAAAAAAGCATCAAATATCAACATGAAAAAAGTCGCTATTATTAAGTAAGGGTTGTTTGTAGAATCCAAATGGACATTAGAATTCACGTCATAGTCCAAATGTATAAGCTGGAAAAAAAAAAACATATGTTGAATTTCCAAAGGATAAAATGCAGAGTTATTTTTTCTTATTTCTGCTAGACACTGGGATTTAATAGATATAAACAGACATAATTCCTGTCTTTACAGAGTTCTAATCTACTGGAAGACAAAGCAATGAAACAATCCAACTCCAAAGTAACTTGGGGAATTAATGGAGGTAGAAACCAAGGACCTAGAGATGCATAGCAGCAGTAGACAAATCCTGTAGGAGGAGGTAAAAACTCAAGGAAGGTGAATTTTGATCTGGGGGCACAAGGACTGCATTGGGCTTAGGATAGGGGAAGAAGGGTATTCCAGACAGGATACCATTTGAGAATGAGAACATGGCGGGGTGAGAGTACTTCAGTAGTTGGGCAGAAGACAGAAGAATAATTTCTTTGAAATTTAATTATATAATACAATGAGTTTATATGTAACATAATCTTACATTTAACATTTTATATCTATGATGTCACATGTAGAATTAAATTTCCTGAGAAGAGGTTCAGTTTCATTTATAACTAATCAATCAAAAAGTAAAAATGTATTTCTATTAAATTCCTGGTTTTCAAATACTTGTAATATTGTTAAGGGGTCACACTTCCTGTGCATTAAATTAGATTAACACTATCATATCATTAGAAAACTTATCATTAGGGAAAAATACAAATTACAAGTATATCATTAGGAAAAAAACATTAAAGGTAAAAGTTGATCCAGATCTATAATTGGTAATTTACAAAGAAAACTGATTAGGCTGAGAGAAATAAATGCAAACTTCTCCTATCCCATAGGGGTGCATCTTTACAAAAGTGGGTGGGAATTTTAATGCTTCAGACTTGTAGCATGAATTTCTCAGAGGGAACCTCTTTTAACTAAAAAAGTGAAACAGTTACATTAGCTCTTACCTGGGCCATTCCAGCAGTGAACGCAAAAGGGCTAAGAAGACATAAGGTCCACTCCCAAAAAGCAGGGAGATGTCTATACAATGCAGTGAATCCCAGACTCCCCCAAAAGACAATTAGGAGAAAGACCACCAAGCCAGTGAGGAAGGGTTTCTTCACCAACACGCTCACCAGGAAAGCTAAAGTTATCTGGGAAGAGAGAAAAACTTTAGTGAGCGCATAATTCTCTGAGAATCATCAGTAGCATAATAAAATGAGTTTCATATCACAAAAGGGTATTTCATCAACATTCCACTCTGAGATACTGTCTCCTAGAAATCCTGCAATGTTGCAAAGAGAAGAGAAGGAGTGGATGAGATTCAGTGAGAAATGACCAGTAGGTCTCGTTGTTTAATCCGCGAACTCACCAAAGAAAGGCCATACAGGAGGAAGAGGATGAAGATCACCATGAAGCCAGTTAGGACAATAACCTGGGCAGATTTCACAATAAGAGCCATCAGCATGGCCACAATGAGCGTGAAGCCAGCGTACATCAACCCCCAGGAGAACCTAACAGAGAAACAGAACATCAGCTCTGATGGCTGTTAGTTCATTGCTCGTTCATTCGTTTATTCAGCAAATGATTTGCAAAGCTTATCATGTGTCAAGAACACAACAGCCAAAGGAAATACAACAGCTAATAAATAGGAAAATTTCTCTGCCTCAAAATTCATATTCTACAGGGGGAAGAAGGCCATAAATGAGTCAAGAGGTAAAACAGGTATTTAATTGCAAAAAAAACAAAAAACAAAAAACAAAACAAGTCTGGGTGATAGAATGAGAGCAATTGGGAGAGGTTTTTAGTGTGACATCTATGAGTTTACAATTCTTGACTTCCTTTAATAAAGTAATTATATAAACACCAAGGATGAAATATACATAAAGACATAAGGATCAGCACATTTTTTTTTTCTCTAAAAAGCCAAATAGTAAATATTTTAGGCTTTGTGGGTAATAAGTTTGCTTTGTAGCATAAAGCCATTGTAGACAATACACAAATGATGAGTATGTTTGTGTTCCAAATAAAAATTTATTTGTGGACAATGAATTTGATTTTCACATAAATATCTGTGCACCATTAAATATTCTTGCTCTTTGGATTTTTTTCCTAAACATTAACAAAACCCATTTCTAATTTTCAGATTGTATAAAAATGGGCTCTCATTTGCCAATTTTAATATGAATTATTAGAAATTAGATATAGATGCGGATATACACAAAGGTAAGGATGTCGTTTATATATGTCGAATGTGAAGCTAGGTTGTTCTTGCTATTAATACCAAAGAAACAGGAAGAGATTTCTTCAGAAGAGAAAGAGAACAAAAAATGCTTCTCAAGCACATGGATCTGGGTTCAAGTTTTCTCTGCTACACTAAAATTATGATTCTGAGAGATAGTTATGGCTGCTGCAAAGTCTTGTCACTTTTTGTTATAAAAGAGAAAATTCTTTTTGAATTTTATTTAACTAGCAAAAACAGGCACTAGTGTAGGTCTCTAGTAAAGGTAAAAGGACATAATGCAAACTTTTGAAAAGCAGGGGATACCTGTACTTCCTTTGGCTAAATTCATTAGAAAATTTTATTTTATTGTCAATTGGGCATTTGATCTTTGGTTTCATAACTTGCACTACTGTTCTCCCAGGCATACTTTCCAAAGTTCTACCATCTGCCATCTATTTATATAACATTTAATGTGAATTTATATAATGCACTTTAAATACAATTCCTTCTTTAATCCACATGGCCAAGGAAAGATAAAATTATTATTAATGCTTCACAGAAAAGAAAACCAAAGTTTAAAGAAATTAGGGAGTTGGCTCAGGGGGGTAATGCCCACGTGGAGATGAACCGTTGCTTCCTGCTTCCCACCCACTTCAGCACTTCTGGTGAGAAAAGCTCTGAGCTTAATTAGCATGATGGCTCATTCAATATGGGGTCAAAATCAATCATTCTTTCAAATAAAACATCTGAAACATGCATTCCATCAAACATCAGAAGTCTCAGGTTCTTGTGTATTTGGGTTTACCCATATCTGTTTGCCACTGACTGAGAGCCAGCATCATTTGCACAGTGTCCTGTGTATCAGCAGATAGCTACAGGATGAGACTTTCTTTAATTCATTTTTTAATTTTTTTTTCCTGAAAGTTTATTTTATTTTCTTAATATATATTTTACGTTATTCTTCCTTTTTGTCCAATGCATGCTTTCTCCTCTTGGGTGTAGTCCCTGCAAAATTCCCCACCAACACATTCCCTCCCCTGTTTTGATCCCTCTCTCTCCCCCTCCTATGCAGCATGTCTCTGATTAATAGTTGCCTGTTAATTTTGTTTTTTAATTTATTATAATTATTTTTTTCCTGGTCCCTTATTTGGTTCCCCTACATTCCTCCTAGAAGTGAAACCATCCGATATTTTTCTTTTTCCTTCTGGCTTATTTCACTGAGCATAATCCCTTCCAGCTCCATTCATGTTGCTGCAAATGGCATGAGACTTTCTTTAATTCAAAGAGGTATAAAAGTTGCGTTTACCAAGCCTAAAGGTCTATCTCCTCCACTAGAATGTACTACTAGTGAAAGCACCACATTTACATCTGATATGTTGGGCACACCACCATATTAGCTTGCTCTGTTTATCTGTGCTGTGTGATGGATTGTAGCCATGTGATTTACCAGAATGCTGACTCTCGAAGTCCCATCATTGTCATCAGTGACTTAATGCATTGTCTTTCTTGCGCAACATTGACTGAGACATAGTATATGAATGCAGAAAAAGAGATAACGCAGAAGAAAATGAAAAAATCCGTCGTGACTCCTGCTTGGGCAACAAAAGGTAAGAGCTTCATATTTATGCCAGTAACTGACATGAGCTCTTCCATCACTGAATGATTTGTTGTGATCTGAAGAGAGATATCAATAAATACACTGTTATTAAACTAATTATAACCTCAGACACTTTTTCTCAATTGTAAGAAGCAATGTATATTTCACATTTAAATATATATGTCCATCATAACCTGGCCCGTGGGAGGAAAAAACAGAGGAAAAACTGTTTTTCTTCTGAATTTTTAGGTCATCCGTATTTACCATGTCTGCTTGACAAAACCCTACTCATGCATGGAGGCTCTAATTAAATGTCACTTCAATCCATACATCTCCTCTGATACTTCTCATCAGTGCCTTGCAGTTCGTTGTTTATCTACCACACCACTTCCGATTCTATCATAGAACTTAAACTCTGATTACAGCTATATGTCCATATTTCTATCTCCTCACTACCTCAGATCCCAAGTTCTACTTCTTTCCTAACCCTCAGTGCTTAGCATAACTGTGTCAACATAGTAGCTGTTCAGTATATTGCACCAAAGTCCTCAAGTGCATAAATTAATAGGGCAGCCCTTTATATCACCATCCACCAAAATTCAATTCACATTGTTGTTGTGTTCCCTTAACTTACTACTCACTTCTATGATGGCAGCATTAATGGCAGCTTGGAAAGCTACGAAGCCTTTCTCCCAGAAGATGGAACCTTCACATGTGATTTTTTCATCTATTGCTTGACAATGTGCTTTAGGAAAAGAAGAACAGAAATATCATGATGGGATGAGATGATCTTGGTTAGAGGAAAAATCAAAAGTTCACATGTTCCAACCTGCACTCTTAGTCCATGATAGTAAATGGCAGGACTGTTCGGTGAGGTTCCGTAGGAGAATCCAACATCCAAGGAGAATACATTGGAATACATATATTTAAATGGAGGTAATGTTGGCTTACATTACTGTTGGTGTTTTGGAAGTATAGGTCCCCCTTCAAGTGTAGTAAACTAGTGTACCCATCACCAAATCAGCCCTCATCCACTGCCACAATCCAGTGTGCTCCCTCCCTGCTTTGTTCTGGTCCTTCCTCCCAATCTGTATGGTTCAGTTCTATAGTCAGCTATCAAGGGTTAGTTTTTAATCTTGTCTTTATCTGACCCTTGTTTGATTTCTTCATATTTCACATCCAAGTGACACCATATGTTGGAATGTGTTACTAATATTCTTAAGATCAGTTCTCAATAATTTTGCATTCTCTCATCTAATTCTCTCCATTAATCAAGAATGTTTTGTTGATCTTCATTCTTATATTGTTTGGACCAAGAAAACACAATTTTTAAAAAAAAATTTGGGAATCATTGACCAACAATGTTATCTTGAGGTTTTGTTTAGGAGTAAAGCAGGAATAACAGCAAATATTATTTCCTAACAAAGCAATGTACTTAAGACCAAAGCTTTATTTCATAGGAATAAATCTCATTTACATTCAGAAATTTAAAGTTTGTGTTGTGTATGTTTGGGTAGCTTTATGCCATCACATATGTACACTTGTGGCTAATGTCATAATAACAAGACAAACTTTTTTTTCTAAGAGAAAGTTACCTAAATGGTCTCTGTGTTCCTTCATCTTGGGGATTCTACCTCTCCAGGAAAACTTCAAATGATATGAGAAGGTATCATTAAAGATGACTCTCACTGCATCTATAGAATAGTTAAAGTCCAATTCATCCATGCTTTTTTCATCGGGCCACCCCATGATTGCTCTTCCTGCCAAGTGAGAGAAAGGAATAACTCAGTAAAGATTTCTACGTGGTCCAAAGACAGCACTCCATATTCAATCATGTTAGAGTTATTTCTTCACTAAAGGCAAGCTGACCCTAAACAAGAGACTCAGCGTTAGAAGGATGACTGTGGTGGGGGAGTTCAAACATTCTAAATAAAACCAGAAGAGTTAAGTGGTAATTACATTTTATCACTAATAGATTCTGCCTGTGCAAATACACTACTTAGCCAATAAGTTAGAGCACAATGAATTTGGAATAATAGCAATACCGATGCATATATTAAAACTCATGAACACATAGATCTATCTAAAGCTGAAATATATACTATAATGATAGGCAGATGCTGTAATTATAGTATATATTTCCATTTGACAATGTTGTCAATGTGGTCAAACTTCCAAAGACAGCATAAAATTGTTAAATTTGAAGTGTTTTTTCAAGAGACTTTGTTTATTCTAGAATATGTAGTGTAAGTGAATGACTGTTACTAACCAAACCCAGACCGTGTAACCCATGTGCTTCCTCACAGATGGGATGCTGTTGCATACATGTTCCTGGTGCATTTGAACATGTTCCTTTGTTCTTTGTATTTTTTGCAATCTGGTAACTGGACCCATAGGCTTAAGCACACTCAGGTCTAATCCCTTTGTGTTCTTCCATCAGAGTGTCATCATTTCTGATTCTCTCTCCTTTTGAGATATTAGCAACTTCGACCTTCCGTATCCAGATCCACTAACTCAATGGGGGTTTCAAAATGGCAATGCTCTATCATTTCTTTTTCTTTTATGAGTAGAAGACATGAAGCAGTACTTTCCATCATCTTTTTGGTTATCAACAGTCCAGTCTGTTGTCCCATTTTCAAACTAAGGACTGATCCTCCAAGGACAAATAATATTTTTCCTTTAACGTCATTATGAAAGCACAGATTTAGGTATATGTTGAGTAAGTTTCAAATCATTACACTTGTTTTTGTTGAAGATCAACTTAAGCCAACTTTGGCCAGTGAGAGTCTCTTCAGGCTGAAGTAACCCATTTGTTCCCAATGGCTTTCTAGCTATCTGGAACGGTAACATTCCTCACCCTGTAAATTTCTGCCCTAGACCTCAGCCTCTCCTTTCTTCTGTACTGAGACACTGGTGTTTCAAAGGTATGGCTGACAGAACTAGACTATTTCATAATTACTTATTTGGCCTGTCCCACTTTAACCATTAACAGCCTTGTAATAATGTTCTAACACAGCACTACCAACACAATTACTGAAAATGGTTTCAATTGTTCTTTACAAATTAGTACTGGCTTCCTCATATAGTGTTTTTCTCCCCTTCTTAAGCCCATCAGATATCCTACTGCATCCCTTTGCTCTCTCACCACCTCCAGAGAGAAAAGAGAATACAGGCTTGTAGCTGCTAAGTGCTTCTTCCTCATTCACTTATATTTTGGTATTCAGTAAAATACTGTCATCCAATCTTGTAAACATTGTCCCTGATTTCTTGGTTTTGCTATCTAATTTTATTCTCAATTCTTATGTATTTGAAGAGAACAAAATACATGCTGTAAATGCTGCTCAAACTTTCCTGAAACTTCTCACAAAATGAAAAACCCTGGACTATATCACTTTTATCCTATAATGAGGATAAATTCTTTTTATATAAGATTTCCTAAATAGGAGACTAGAAAATAGGATAAGGAAATCTCTCTGATATTAGAAAGGAATGTGCATCAGTGTTATAAATTAAATCTAGAACTTGAACACTTAACAGTCTATCAAGAAAATCCCAAAATGATTTTTTGTGTTTTGCAAATGTGGAAATTACTATGAATTACCCACACATACCTTTCAGGAATGGGGCTGAAGCCACTTTATTCATTATTTCCTGGGTCATTGTGGACTCGGGTGCAAATGCAATAACATAATTAGAATCATTAAAATTATCTACACGTCCCAGATCCATTGCAGGCAAGTGAGGAAAGTCATTAACTTGATGTAAATCAGAGGCAAATAGGTATGCAAACAGTATTAGAAGAAATGAGAAAAACCACTCCTACACAGCAACAAGAAAAAAAGTGAAGCAAATCAATCTCCATTCAACCACAGATTAAACATTCACAGACAACTGAAAACAATTATGTCATGCAGTTTGGATTCCATCTTTTCTGTCCCAGTTTTCAATTGTTTCATCTTCCCTTTGTCCTTTAAATATGCAATATGCACATTACCCATCAAGACAGAGTTGTAGAGTGAATTCCGAATTGAGAATCTAAGTTGGTCATACTTTAATGCAAATGGCCCAATGGTTAATAGTCATTTGAAACCTGAGTGGCAGTGATAAAGAAGTGAGTGTTAGCTGGTTTGGGGTAGATAACCAGTTTCCATCAACAGAAGCAAGGTGTTATTACCCTCATCTGCCTGCATGTAGAAAAAGATAGTCTCCAACTATATAGCACATCAAAAGAATTCTGAAAGTCTTCGTCACTTGACAACATTCTAGAATTGGAAATGCAACAAGATGCATTTGAAGTCCAACTATAAGAACAGGATGATGAAGATTATGATGATGATATAATTCTAAACAAATAGCCTTTTCAGAAAAAGCACATGAAAAAGATCATATTTACCTTATGATCCTATTTTAGCTATTTGTTGGACAATATATCTACTAGTATCTAGACAGGAAATCGACAGATACAATGCTTATAGAAAAAGTTTAAACCTGGAAGTAAAGCAACAACATAGAGGTAGAAGACAACTTTCATATTTATATTTACATAATCCGTGCTCCATGCAGGGGGTTTTGTACACTTCGATCATTGCCAATCGGAACATTTTTGAAATACAGTTTATGAGGGATTTTACCTTATTTGTGATTTTTTTTTCAAATTTACTGAATTTTCTTCACAAAAATAAGCACGATCTAAATGGAATCAAAAGTGAAAATGCCATTTTCTATTCCTGTTTATGCACCCATTATTCCCTTCTAATTGATATTGTCTCTATCCCTAGTACTATTGATTAGAAGTGTTAGAATTTGACTTTTGAGTGCTTTTAAAACTTCAGATTACTTTTTGAATTAATTCTAGGCTACATTTTGCCTCTTTGGTTTTGGCCCTGAACGTTTGTTCTTATTCCTTCATGAGACTCAGATGAATTCAAATATTAATAATTTCTATCTTTGCAGTATCAGATGTGGCCTTATTTTCCTGGGAGTTTTTGAATATGAGTTCTTTTTAAAAATGCCACGGTAGGACATATAAGAATATATTTTAAAGAGGTAATATTTGAAACAAAAGCCAAGTGCAGAATTTGAAAAAAATCCATCCTGCTAGTTAGAAATGGAATAGATGTTAAACATTAAATAATGAGGAAAAAGTCTTTTCTTTTTCTTTTCTTCTAAGTTTAAGGAGACAAAAACTCTGACCATACCAACAAGGTCTCTCTTCTCATCCTCCATTTTTTCAGTAAGTTCTTGCAGAGGAGGGCCCATGTTTGCTGACCCACACTGATGTGCCTTTTGCTCATTCTGACCTGTTTACTTTAAAACAAGGAAGGAAAGGAAGTAAATGTGAAGGTCTGAAATAGAAAACATTGTGCAATCAAACCAAAAAGAAACCTCCTAACAGCTGTTTCCAATTGCATGCATAGAGGAGGGAGCCAAAGGTTAAAAACAAAGGATGTTCAAGTTAAGTACTGAGAGAAACAAAAATTAAAACAATTATGAGATGTCATGTACATTTATCTTCATTTCCCTGGTAAAAATTAGTGTTAGGTAGCATCATCACTACAAATTAACTTTGCTCAATTTTCTACTTACACAGACATTTGGTGATTTATTACCAACTCATTACTACTTAGCAATATTCTGCCATCAATCAGATCTGCTTCTGGGTATATATGCCAAGAAAATTCTTCAGGGGTCCATGAGGGCACTGCATGAAGATGCTCATGACATAGAGCAGTGTAGCACAGTGTTATAAAGCAAGTTTCAATGGACTTCAAGAGACTCAGAGCAATAGATTTGCATCCACACAGCAATAAGCAAAAATCTGAAAACAATAGTGCTGATTTAAAAACATGAAAGAAGACCAGGAAGCTACATCACCATGCCATTTCTATTAATGTGCAGCACACCTTTTTCAAGAACATCCAGGAGGCACAGAATCACCATCAAATACAATGAAAAGATGACCTGCGGCAGTGGAAAATGGGGACTAAAGTTGAGTATAAACTGGGAGTAGTAAATTAAAAGAAATAAATAACCAAAACAAGGTAGGAGTTTCGCATGAACCAATCATTTTGTGTGCCTTGAGCTCAAAAATAGGATTAGCCTTTTATGAGTGAATATCAAAATAGGACCAAGAAAGCCATCAAAACAAACAATAACCCCACCAGGAACAAAACTCACAGGCAAGTAGATAAAGAAATCTCATGTAAGTTCAGAGGCTTCTGTATGGTTCATGATGACTGGACCAAATGGTGAGTGGAGAGAGTTTGAATGTTAACTAACATTTAATGGTGGCTTCCCATGTTCCAGGTAGTTTTAAGTGTTTTGTAAGAATTAACTAGTTTAATTCTCACAATAAGCCTTCAGGAGATATTTGATTATTCTCCCCATTTTACAGATGACGAAAATGAAGCACAGATTGGCATTGACTGGCCAAACACCACTACTTGTGGTAGAGTCAGGACTTTAACCCAGATGGTCCAGTTCTGGAGCACTCACTCCTAATCAGTGAGCTGTAGAAATTTGTCTAGGGAAATTGTGGACCAGTCGTCCCCTCTGTGCAAGAGCAGAGAGTCTCTAGCATCCATGTACGAGCAGTGAGGGGCATCAGGAGGGGCCCACTCAGCCACTTAGTTATCCACAGGCTTTGGTTTGCACTGTCACTGCCAGGCACTTCCAGATGCTGGAGCACTAGGAGAACAAGATAACTCTCTCTTTAGAGGTACAGAAAATACATAATTTTTGGAACAGAAAATTTTATTACAGTAAACAAGAAAAGTTTTAAAATCTTCCATTGAGTGACCATAATAAAATTCACAAAGGAAGAGAAAAAGAAGCAAAAAATAAATAACATACTTCAAATTCCCACTGAAGTCAGGAAAGAATGCAAAATCTTCCATGACACAGAGAAAAGTTTCATCAGCCTCCCAAATGTTCAAAGGAAATTAAACATTTGAAAATGTGAGAGAGAGAAATACATGGAATAAAGAGAAAGAAATGATCAAAAATAAAGTATTTGGTAAAGAGATATCCAAAAAGAAGAAAATTCAGCTGCAAGAAAAATGCATTAGGGAAAATTAATTGTAATATGTGTGATGGAAATTAATATTTCAATGTTGTGAAATGTGTAAAAATGCATATATTTCCCAAAAAGCTTTCCAAGTACCAAATATGACAAAAATAATACCTTTGAAATTAAGAAGTAAAGGGAAAAGTCAATAAGAATCTAGTTGACTGGAAGGGGGTCAACAGTTTATAATGGTGTAAAAATCAGCCCTATATATCGAAATCAAATACCTAGAGGACCCAGTTTTATTGCCAATAGAATAAATCTCAGACCCATGATATCTGTCATTCCCCCTTGCATATTTGCTTAGGTGGGAGGTGGTAGTAGTGGTGGGGGTAAGCTGACAACAGATATACAAATCAGATAAATTTGTACTTGCAAGTCCTGAGCTGGAACCTCATTCTCAGTTAAATAGGCTATTATTGGAGTCACCATAGACATCATTATTTGCAGGCACCCAAGTTGCTCTGCTGTTGTCAAAGGGATATAATGATCTATTCCCTCCTTTTATGGGTTCAGCCTGGGCCTTGGGGTAACCCACCTAAGGACTTAGCCTTGCAGGGAGAAAAACCTTTATGTTAACACAGCTTATCCAGTCAGTCAGACAATTGGATTCTAACATCACCAACTTGTGGTTTGAATTGCTTGCAGCCAGCATTCTAATTCTAGTCTAGAAACTACCCAGCAAGACTTCAGGACACATCTGTCTAACAGACATTAATGGAGGTGCTTCAAACCTGATAAAGGCAGCAGACTCCAGGTATGACAATCGATCTGGTAGTGGTGATGCAATGAAATTATTTAAATGATAATTTTAGTGTGGCCCAAGAATTACTAGTATAGGTTTTCCCCACTATCCAAAAGTAGAGCATTCCAACGAAACCTTACATAAGAGGAAGTGGTATAAATCAAGTACGCAATTACCATTAATTTATTCAGAAAACTTTTGAGCATTCCCAGATCCCTAAAATTGCCAACCAAATCATACCAAATAACTCATAAAAGCTAAAATAATACTAACATATAGCGAAAGCAGGAGTGTGATAATAAACACATAACTTAACAAACATGTAGTCCCTAGGACAGGAGCTTGGCGGGGCCACTCTTGCCGCTGGGAATCATACCACCTCTAGAGCAGCTGCTATAAAACCAACACTCAACACTTTCTTGCTTTCCATCTTTTGCCATTAAAGACAAAATCCTCAGTGGGTCACTTTCATTTAGCAAAACAGGGGTGAAACCCCATGAAGCATCTTAACTGATAAAATAGTAGTTAATAGGATCCATCATTCTAGCAGAGTGTCATTCTAGCATGACTGTCAAACAGACAAGACTTGGAGAGAGAATCAGTGGATGAAATGTTCCAAGGACTGTGGTTTGAGCTTTGTACGGTGCTTGGAGGGCAAGGTTGATTGGCTATTGAGACCTGGGTTTTTAGCGTGATGGTCTCCTCCCTTGGTGGTATATACTGAGAGGGCAAGGAAATCAAGAGGTTGCTATTGCCTCTTATCATTTTAACAGTGATCATCTGGTTACTAGCTGCAGGACCTAAACATCCCAATCTTTTCCATGAGGCAGGAGCAAAACCATGAATATACTGCCCTCTGCAGGTGTTCAGGAAGTAATTCACATGGGAAGACTGACTCCAGGCAGCCTCCAAGGCACTCCCCATGGTGTACTGCAGGGATATGCTGTTGCCAGTTAAGTCTGAAAGTCTGGGATTAATTGAAAACGAATGTGATAGGCAGAATCATGTTCTTCTAATCTCAGAATATGTGAATACATTTTATTACATTGCATTACATGACAAGGGGGAATGATGTTAGCAGATGAGTTAAGGTTGCTAAACAGGGAGGTAATCTGGGGTGATCTGGGCAAACCCAGTATAATCACATTGGTCCTTAAAAATGAAAAGGGAGGCAGGAAAAGGAGCTCAGAGTAACAGATGTGAAAAGGAGTCAGCCAGCTTTGAAGATGGAGGAAGAAAGACCAGGAGCAAGGGAATGTGGGAAGCCTCCAGAAACTGGAAAAGGCAGAATTCTCCCCTACATCCTCAAGAAAGGAACACCATCCTGCCAACACCTGGATTTTAGTCCAGTGAGACTCACATCACACTTCTTACCTCCCAGACTGTAGAATGTAAATGCGTTTCAGTCGTTAAGCCTGAGGAGATCTGTTACATCAGCAAAAGAAAACGAATAAGAAGAGTGAGTTAGAGAAGAAAAGAAAAGAAGAAATTTAAAGTCAGTCTAGCCCCAGGCCATTATAAGGCAAAATAGGTGCTGGAGGCTCCTTTGATGGTATGTGCACACATGGACAAAGGCAGGAATGGGTTTAAGTTCAAACAGTGTCCAGGAATGAGCAGAGGAATGCAGAAGAGATGTGGATGACCTCGAGATGAAGCCATCTGCGCAGGCTCTGTGAGCCTGGACACCCCAGCGAAAGCCCAAATGCACCATCTCCAAGTAGGGAATGTGGTAAACCTGGTAAGCCTGGTAAACCACCGAGTCTATCTCCCAAGTGCCCAGTCTTCTTTCTTTCCACAGGTGGATGCATGTGCAAAAAATTTTTATGAATAAAAAATAATCAATGTGATCTAATTGTCCTGATTGTGGTTCTTTGTTTCTGATGGATTTTTTTCCCCCACTGAACACCCTTCATGTAAATGTCATGTAAATGTCACCCTTCGTGTAAAATAACTACTCGCCATAGCACAGAACATCTCACTCCCTTAAATCACTCTGACAAATCCTGTGATCTATAAATAATAATTTGGCCATAAAGAGCCAGTAATTTTGCAGTCAGATTCCTAGTGTGCAGATAATAAATACATTGCACAACCAGTTAGATCAGATTTCTTGTATATTTCATGTGATAAATAAGATCAACCAAAAGATTGCTTTAAGTTTTCTTCATGAAGACATTCTCAAACCAGTTCAAACAATTCAAAACTCAGAAAGTCTTGTATCCTCCAATGATTACAATTCCTCTGGCAATAAAATTGAAAGTAATTTCAAAAAATAAATAATTCAAATAATTTGGAGAATCTCTCATTCCTGCTACCAAGCAACATAAAGTTCTTTTCAACTTATCCATAGCCTACTAGACAATATAATATTATTTGTTTAAACATGCTTTGATAATGGGGTAAAGCTGGAAAAAAAAAAAACTTAGTTCTCCAAACGGCTATTTAGCCACACAATATAAAATACTCAGAGAGCTTGAAAAATCAGGTTCTCTAATAACAATAGTTACTGTTTCCATCCAAATAGTTTGGCATCCCCTATCTGAAGTCGTATGTTATATTTTCACAGGCAAAACAAGCATAATTTTAGAGGTTAACTTACTCTCAGGAAAGCTGGAACGAAAATAGAAACAGCTCCTCCACGGGCTTCCGCATGTCCTGGAGATGAATTCACATTCCTTTTGGGTCACTCCTATGTGATGCTTTGAATTTCAGGTTGATTGTGAATAGCTCCGTTTTAGATTGATTTCCGAAAAGGACTGTGGTCTTAATTCAGTCAGGCTGCCCAAAGCTCTGTGCTTCCATCACATGGAGACTTCTTTACAGTTTTCCATTTCTTTGTCTCCCCGCCAGTGCCTCAGCAGGGAGTTTGCAGTTGCAGATGGCTGGCTGGACATATCAAAACATTAGGAACGATCAAACCAAAGTGAATCCAGTCTTTCTCAATTAGTTTTTTCCTCTAAAACCCTAATGGGAGAGTTGATCCCCAACACAATCTTTTTAAGAAAGGTAAGTAGACAGATCAGAAAAGAGCAGACAGAAGTGGGAGAAAAGATTTTTTTTTAAATTATCCCTAAAAGTATTCAAATAAAGTCAAAAAGGAACTCAAGATCTTCCACTGCAATTCAGTTCTAAAACCTGGATCTAGAAATGTAGCAATGAAGCAATGTGGTTTTTTTTTTTTTTTAGGGTAGTAAAATGAACTCTGAATGTTCATCTGCATCTCAGTTGTCTTGCATGTATGCAAAGGGCAGCATCTTTCTTGAAGTGGAAAAATGAAAGAATCCTTAGAGCAATGTCCTATAAAAATACTTGCATTCCCAAGACCCACAGACTTGTTATTTCTGCAACAAGACCCAGAAAACAAATTACTTTCTCTGTAAGCCGCCCCTGGCTTTTAAAACATGATGTTTTTCATCTTGCTCAAGAAATATTTTTCATGGGTAATAATGACCTTTCTAACTTTTTTAACCATTAATATAAGAGGAAGACAAGGGAATTCCAAAATTTCCTGTAATGCATGGAGTTTGTCTTTGGCTACAGAAGCAAAGAAGCAGAGAGTCCCTGCCTTTGCACTTGCGGCCAGTTCAAGTTCTCCTGCACCGTAATTGTTTCCTGACCTCATAACTGAACAGAAATCCACGAGCTGTGAGTGCACTTCGTACATCAAAGGCTCATCTGTGTCCCATTGTCCGTGCCCATTGCACGAAAACTTCCTTACCTAGTTCCCATCCCCTCAATATTTATTCCAGCATGTTTACTCTTCTGCTAATTGCATGTATATGAGACCAGAAATTGCACAGCAAGCAAAGTACAAACAGACTGAACTTATTAATGCATGAGACTGTCAAACAAACAAGACTTCTGATTGTTTCCGTACGTCTGCTGTCTTCCCTGAAAGAGACAAAATGATCACATTCAATCAAATCGCCAGCATTTTGTACACGGGGAAAATATTAGGATATCGTTTTCAGGGAATTATTTCCCAGAAGGATTTTGTACCTAGGATAGTCCACATGCGTCCTGGCCTTGCTTGGTTCCAGGTTCTATTCTTTTTTGGTTCATTGGCCTCTGCTTTCACGAGCACCACATTACGGTCTCTCTAGCACCATCCACATTAATCTTGCTTTTCAACATTTTCTTGATTAAGTCATATATCTTCTTCACTCTTCTAAATAAGCTTTAGAGTCAGTTTACTGATTTAAAAAAAATGTAAAAAAAAATGTAATCAAGATTTTCAATGAAAAAAGTGACATTATTTGATCATGATTTCAAAAACGAAATGGCACTGGTTTGATTGAATAGTGTACTAACCTAGCAATTGCCTGTGGCAGTTACTGTGTGCAAGTCCTCAGCCACAGAATAATCTCATGAGGTAGGCATTATTATAATCACCCCTATTTTACAGATGCCAATAGTGAGGTCCAGAGAATTTAAATAACTTTCCCAATTTACACAGTGAGTGAGCAGCAAAGCCTGGTTTAAAACCCAGACCATCACCGCCTGTGAACAGAAATGACAGATGCTGTGTGTCCCTTCTGTATGTCATTCAGTTAGTCTCACTGGACATGCACACACTTTACATTTCTCCTTGCCTTTGCTCCATATATTTTCCAGCACCAGAAGCCTTACAGAGTTCATGTGATGTATCTGTTTGGGCTGAAACACCCCACCTGGACTCCTTCCCAGCTGCTTGTACAGTGTTCTTGTCCCCATGGGGTCTGTGTGCAACGTTCAACTCTGCATGCAAAGGCAGAAAAACCCGGTTTGCAGGAGAGAAGCAGAAAGCAGCCCAGCAGCCTGACGAAGAGACTGGACATGTCTGCACATTTCCCAGGGATTTTCTGTTCTCATTTTTCACCCTTTCTCAGATCCAGCACAGGCCTGCTTTGGGGTTTTGCCTCCCAAAATGCCTCTGTTTCTTAAAAATATAAGAAACACATTTCCAGTTTTGGTTTTTGCCTTGAAACATCCTCTGTAGGATCTGTTCCATATTTGCATTTGTATTTTTCAGGTATATTTCGATCTATCTCTGTTATCTGCCACGTGGTCACTTGAAACAGTATGATTTTATTTTTCTTTTCACCTAACAGCAAATCTTTGACTTTCCACAAGGGAACCTAAGGTCCTAGGATAACCAATCCATTGTGTCCAGTCGTCTGACTTGGTGGTAGTCTCCAAATTAACATTTCCTGCCATCTCCACTGCTCCATCACTCCTCCGGTGGTGTTATTTTTCTCTGTGCCTTTTTTTTCACATTACCCTTGTCTTTTTCTCCTACTCTCATCTGGGAAGTTCTGGGTGAGAACTTGCTGGTATTTCATTCTACCAGTGATTACTCTTAAATGTTGACAAACATATTTGAATCTGCATTAGTATGGAAATGCAAAAACTCAGCCAGTATCTCTGCCTGTGTTCCCTTTGTAACCTGCCCTAGGTACCCCCATCCCTTAGGAAAAGTCTTTCTACATTTTTACCTTGAAGCTCCTAACTGCAATGCTGGGCAAGGGACTTACCTTGGCAGTCCCTGCCTGTTTCCTCACCTGTAAGCTACAGATAACAATAGTATCCCATAGGGGTTGTTTGGAATTTTAAATTTTGAGATTGGACAGGGGGGTAGGACAGGGATGAAGGGAAATGGCTTTGTGAAGTGTCAGTACTTAGCAGGGTACTCAGAGTTGAGTGGGTTATCAATAAATGCCAGTACTTAAATTCTCCATTGCCTCCTTCAAACTGGAAATGGTCAATATTTTTTTTTTTAAATTACAAATCTGATTGATTAAAAAAAATCCTAATGTATTGATTAATTGTAATATATTTCTTAGGTTACTTGCAATGTCAAGCATACCTTAACGTAATTTTTGGTCATTTGTACATGTTTCAACTAATACCTTGTGCATTTTCCCCACCCTGTATTTCTAGATTTTGGTTTCTGATTTTTGGTTTTGACCTTGACTGAAAATGGCTTAAATCATCTACTTAAAAACAAATGTTACTGCTTTCTTATATCAAGTTTTACAGATAAGAATGCTTCCAGAACCTTCATTCTCATCAGCAAGTGAGTCTCTCAATGGTCTAATCCCCGTTCACATTCCCTTTAGTGGTAAATTCTGCTTCCCAATGAATGAAGAATCCAAAAGCAACATCACTATTTCATAGTATTTGAGTTGTTTTCTTTTCCTCTCAAGGATGTTTTAGGATTTTCTCTTTAACCACAACTCATGAAATTCCATGACAACGGGCCTGGGTGAGGGTCTTGTGTTTGTTTTCTTTTGTCTTATGTGACGCTGATAGAACTTGTGCCATTTTTTAAGTTCTGGGAGATTTTCAGCTAATACATTTGCCAAATATCACCTCCCTTCTAGCTGCTTCATTCTTTTATTCCCAGAAGTTTCTTAGATATTTGACACCTATTGTCCTTGTTTTTCCTTTTGCCTGTCGATCATCCTGAAACCAGAAAGCAATCCATTCTCAGGTGGTAAGTCACCTTTCCAACACAATTTTTATGTCACTCCCACTGCTGACTTCAGTGTCCTGGTTTCTTTGCAAAACCACACTAGGTATTTGTCATCTGATCCTTCTTCTCTCACCAGCTTTCCCTTGCTTCTTACTCCGGTCATACTGAAACATGATCTTTTTTTTTTTTTAATGACTGCACCTGTTCTCATGAACTACATTTGGTAATGAACCTCCCCCTCAGCCTGCTTCTCCACGATGACTGTCTGATTTCTTTTGGTCGTGCAGGTCCCGGGTCTTACTACTAGGAGCTTCCCTCACCCTTTCCCTCATGGGATGGATGCTCTTTCAGGTGCTCCACAGCACACCTAGGTTACTGCTTTTCTATATGTACCAGTTTCAATCCAATTGCATCATTTCTCTTTCACCATAGATTGTAAACTTCTGAAGGCAAACACAGAAACTTCACCACTGTACACATCCCAGTTTGGGATGAAAGATGCAATACAACTCTTGAGTTTTTAATGTATAATGTTGAATAAGAGGGGAGGAAACAGATTACAATATCATTTATTCTTTCCAGAAGTCTGGTGATAAAAAAATAAAGGTCACTGGTGGGGTAGGGTGGTAGCCAAAATAAGTTGTTTTGGGCAAGGGTAGGTTTTATTAAAAATGGTATTTAGAAAGAAATAAAAAAAAGTAAATGCTGAAAATACAGAACAAATTGAATATCAGATGGAGCATGGCTTTTTTTTTTTTTTTTTTTTGAGGGGGGTGGAGGAACCGGTGGGAATAAGAAAGGATTAAATCAGAACCAAATTGAAAGAACAGCTTTGAAAAGAAGGGAGCATTTCTGGATAATGAGACAAAAAAGAGGTGGAAGTGAGAGCTAAGAGAAATTTTAAATATTCAACATAAAATCAGGTTTTCGCCCCTGAGAATAAAGATCTTTTTCCGTGAAGTGTGGAGAAAGTTCTAAGAATAGACCAACAGATGTGCTCGGCAACTGATGGTATTGTTGGGAGTCTCCAGATAGTTCTCATGAGAATGCAGGAAATTTCCTGTTAGGGACGTGAGTCATCCCAAAACCCCCTAAGGTGGGTAGTGCTCCTTAAAACAAAAGGAAGATGTGTCTACTTTGCCTTTAACTGACAGCTCCAAATAACATAGTCTGAGAAGTTGATCACTGGTGGATCAATAAAGGCATCAGTGGCTACTGAAATAACAAATAACAGTTTACTTAAAAACAAGACAAGAAAAATGCTTAAATGAGCAAGAAAGAAAAACCAGTATTGTGGAACAACTGACTCAAACATCAGCAAAAGGTGAAAAAGGCAATGCCAAGGTCATGAATTGACATACGTATTGTCACACTGTACGGTATTTTTGCTCTTTTATTCCTTTAATGAAAGGCCATTTGCCTAATGCATGTTTAAATATGATTTCATATTTTTTCTATATCCACCAATTTTGAATTTACAAAGGAATATCATCGGGTCAACACAGGTTTCTCTTTCCCCCCCCTTACTTTATGTACGCATTACTATTAAGTGCGGGGCTTCTTAAATATCCTCGTCAATTTTATTTACATCATTCCAAGTGCTAGGTAGATTTATAGAAGCTGTTCCTGGCTCACTGTATTTGAAGGCAGCAAGCAGTACTGCCAGTGGAATATCACAGGGCAGGGGGCAAGAAGTGAGTTGATCTTTAAGGTAGGTGCCAATCTCCATACAGAATGACTGAATGGAAATGCTGCAATCTCAGCCCCTTCTCTATTACAGACTAGGAAATTCGGGCCCTGCATCATTTCACCTTTCAGGTTTCTAACCTTTTCTGTATTTGTTTTTTAGATGTTTGCCTAGCTTATATTCTTATATGCTAAATTTTGCATGCATTTTTTTCTTTCCGAGAAATCATTTTTTTGAGATTTATATTTATGAAGTTCTAACGCTCAATCTATCTTTTGTAACTTACTGAACAAAAACAAAAACTATGTATTCCATCATGTAAAAGTATTGTTTACAATATACAATGATTATTCTTCCAAACCCACTCCAGGGATACTCATGTCAAAATTTAAAAAGCTGAAGAAAATGTTGAACCAATTACCTTTTAACATTTCAGTCAAAATAGTGCAAATGTAATTATAAAAGACAATAGCAAGCTTTCTACCAAATGTTGGGCTATGCTAATATGTTTAGTCCCTGAATAAAAACATCAAGTGAATGGAAGATTTTAAAAGTAGAGATCAAATTCAAAGAAAAACAAATATCTGGATGCCAGAAAGGAAACAAGAAAACATAGTTAAAATAAGATTGCTGAGTTAAGCCAGCCAGTTTTAGGGTGGTTTGGCACAGCCTGATTGACAAGCCAGTTAAAATAAATTCTTGTGTAAGGATAAAACAGACAAATATTTAAACAAAATCTGAACTTTCTTTCACAGATCTCACTGAAAGGACTATTAATAGATACCCTTGAAGAAATTAAACCCAGAAGGAAGTACTTGGGGATGCTAGAAACTAGTAAATACACTGACTGTGCAAAGTAGTGATGACAATGATTAATCTACGTGTGGGGTAGGGGGATGAGATGGTGACTGAAATAATATCAATTACATGGGAGAAAAGAGGTATGAGCAGAGCCATGTGTCCTGAAAACATTACAGATCAGGGTAAAGACAGAAGTGTTGTCCAATATGGTGGGTATTTAAATGTAATTCACCAGCTCGATGACATTTGAAATTCAGTTACTTCACCTCTAACTTGTAAAGAACTTAGGAGGCATCATTCCTTTCACTAAACAATAAGAAAAAGGTAAGAAAACTGAAAATTGAGGCTTCTTGGATCCACCAGAGATGGGTTTCAGGGCAAACCACAGCTCTGAAATCTGTGGTCATGGTGGCCCAAGGGCACTGGGCTTCCTACCACTTTTTATAATTCCAGTTTGCTTTGATTCAGGTCCCCACTCAAATACAGCTTTCTTTAGGGTAATCTTATGTAGAAGAGCTAGCAGTCTTCCCAAATGAGGAATATACATTCTCCCAAATCCAAACCAACCAACCAAATGCTGGGCTTCCTCATTGGTTCCACCAGTGGATAGCAACAGTGTTCTACTTTTAGCTGTATGTAGTGTATCCTGGGTATCTCCTGCCTAGGTGATTTCTAACAATTTTATCACTAGGCAGTGATAAAATTGGGCTTTTGCTGGGTTTACTAACCGGTCTTGGTTGGTTATGTGCACCACTGCACTCAAATCACTCCCAGCCTTAACTTCAACTTCACCTGCATCAAGTCCAAATCCTACTGAGCAAATAATGACAGGAACACAGCGAGTTTAGATAATACTATATGCATACATATTATGTAAATATATCTCTATAAATTAAAAAAACTCATAGTTTATAAAGAATACAAACAAAGCTTTCTTCATATTGTTAGGTGAAATGGTTATATAGGCCATCATGTTGCACAATTGAGTAAGACAGAAGAATTCATTGTTTAAATTTTAGAGATAATGTTAATTCATCTCTCACTTTAATATGGATGTACATTCATAGGGCACCAAATGTTCCTGAATGAACAATGAATCATAGATCACCTGGAAATATAATGCTCCAAATATAATTGATATATGTAAAACAGAGATAAAATATATAATTATAATAAAATATTATAAAATGGATAAGAAAAAGATAAAAGCACAAAAATAAGTGAACAAAGAATACAAAATAATTAACACAAAACAAATGGAAACATATAAGCCTGTAACCTTACCGTAAGTAAATTAAAATAATTTTAATGCAATTTCAGGAAATATGCATATATATTTAATTAAGAAATTATACATACTAAACTGATTCTAACTATATAAAAACTGCATTATAGATAGAAGAAATATGGGTTGGGTATGAAGAAATATGATTGATGTTTTTAATCAGATTTATTCAATTTCTATATTTTCCCCTGCTATACAGTTTTTCTTCAGTGACTATAAAAATTTTAAGTAGTTTATCACTGCCCGCAAAAGCATCAGGAATACTGCTTAGTCTTCAAAAGATTTTCTGGTGATATTCAAAATGAAGCAGTTATTGTTTAAAGAAAAGATGAAAGTGGATAGTTTTTTTTTTTTTTTATTAACACAAAAGACATGCAGGCGTGTGTGTAGGGTACACACACACAAAGGTGCACACACAAAAGAGGAAAACTCCCCTAAAAGAGCAATGAGTACAGATGGGAAATTAATGATGAGGTGATGAGGGAAATCAGCACCCCCACAACTGTGAAATCAATATAACATTCACATTTTTAAGTCTGAATAAATGCTGCTGTGATTTCCCTTGTTTTGAAAAGACATGTCTGAAACACTTCTGCAGCGTGCTAGCTGGATCACTTATGAGCCCAAGGGACTCCCAAGCGTAGACTTTCAAAACGATTTCTACAGGTTTCAAGCGAAGCCTCTTGGGTTGATTTGTGTATCAAAACAAGCTCATAAAACCCCAACAATCACAACTGGCAGACAGTAATCACAGAGCTTCTGATGGCTGAATACACTCCTCACATCATTCAGCAAGAGAATTTTTCAGTAAATGTCATTCTTCCAAAAATGATACTTCAAAAAATTACAGGATTGTGGTTTTATTTCCTTAGCACCCAGCACCTGGCTCTCCAGGTAACCTTATAAACACTGTGCACTGCCTTTACCACAGATTTCGATCACCCCTAAATTGGTGGGGAAGAAAAATTTTAAATGGATTGTTTTATTAATGTAACATACAAATATATCTAATATTGCTGTTAACCATTTTTAATGGCCATACCACTAATGATTACAAACAACATAAAGCTTATCTGACAGCAACAAGGAATTATTGGGCTCCAGGAACTAAGGGTCGTCTGAGTGAAGGAGCAGTTTCCATCTCATGGTTGTGTCAACTTCTTCATCAATCTCTCCCAGCTGCTGCTCCTTGGAAAGCTCTAAGATTACCTGTAGGAGAGGAAGAGGGAGGAAAAAGAATGGTCAATTCATGGTTGGTCTTTCAAATCAACAGGAAAAATGCATGCTACTGTCGCGTGAAACTAACAGGAGTGATAGAGAACCATGAGAGTTGACTCACCTTTTCCAGTGTGCACTGAGAGAGGCTGTATTCCTCCAGGTCAAAGTTATGTTTCACTGAAAAACAAAACAAAACAAAAAACAGACTGGCCATAGATGCTTGCAATTTAATACCAGGAACTTTGACAAAGTCACACAAAATAAAAATGCAATATTAAGAGGCATGGGCTATAAAGTTTGGGAAACAAATGCCTGGTGAAAGGAAGAAATAATAGAAAGTCAGAATTAATATAAATAAATAACTAAATGTATCTTGAGATTAGATGTTTCTCACGTTACCTTTGATGACTTGTTTTATTACTATTATGTCTTAGAAGATGTTTAAGTTCCTCGAGTAACTTACATAATTGACTGATATGCTGTCACACATGGGAAGACTCAACCCCATACTGCTTCCAGTAAGAGGACCCCATACTTCTGTGTGACTGTGCTTCAATGTGTATCTCTGCGGGGCTTCCCCACCAGAAATAACCATGAAATGGGTCAACAGATGTACATACTCACACTTCACCATTTATAAGTTAAGAATCTCCTATGTGCAAAACACCCTGAGGTGCCAGGGATTAGGTGTAAAGAAAACATTAAAACAAAAACTGTCTTAATCTCATGAAGAAATTCTCATCACTCATCAGCAGGGAAATGAAAATCAAAGCCACGCTGAGATATCACCTCACACCTGTGAGGATGACAAGGTCCCATCTCTAAAAGAGCAGAAATAAGTGTTGGTGAGGGTGTGGAGAAAAAGAACCCTCATACACTGTTGGTGGGAATGTAGACTGGTCCAGCCACTATGGAAAAGAGTATGGAGGTTTCTTAAAATGTGAAAAATAGATCTACCATATGATCCAGCCATTCCACTCCCAGGAATCTACCTAAAGACTGCAAAGAAAGGAAACTTGCACTTCTGTGTTCACTGCAGCACTATTCACAATAGTCAAATTATGGAAAGAACCCATGTTCAATGACAGATGAGTGGACTAGGAAGATGTAGTGCATATAAACATACACAATGGATATAAAAAAAACCCTGAACTCTTGTCATTTGTGACAATGTAGATGGAAGTGGCAGGGATTATGCTAAGTGAAATAAGACAGAAGGAGAAAGACAAATACTGGATGATTTCATTTGTATGTGAAATATAGAGAAACAAAACAAGGGGTCAGGCAAAACTAAACCAAAACACACTCATGCAATGTTTCTGAAGAACTGAGGCTACCAGAGGGAGAGATCTTTAAAAGCTGTATTTAAAAATGGATGTTCTTACCTGCCTCTAATTTGTAAAAGGCCTGAGATAGAGGCTGAACATCTGTCAAGGGCAGTTTATAGGCCAAGAAGGAAGAACACCTGGGGAAAGGAAAATATTTGACCTTAGATTTTATGGGAGAAAATGAAAAAAAATATTGGTAGTGTCAGTAATTTCCTTTTTAAAATATAAGCAATACAAGGTAGCAGATGTCTTAAATATGAAACAAATAAAATAATTTATCAATGGACAATTCTTAAAATGACTTTGGTGGCTAGCTGTTGGAGATAGTTTCCCTAGAAATGATCCTGCACAATTACATGTATGGTCAGTTTATGCAAACCTTTTTTCTTATGGAACACAAATATTCTGAGCTAATCCCTTTGATTACTTTAAATTAGGTTGGAACTCATCCCAATTTATATTACATCTGCATTGCCAGAAAGCTAAGGAAAGAAAGATAAGTGGTTAGGAGAAAAGACCACAGTAATGGAGACATTCAAAAGGTTTAACTGAAAACTTCTTCTGAGGACAGGAAGAGTCAGCACTGATTTTTAGCATCTTGTTCCCATGTGCTTCTTCTGGCTTTATAACCTCTTGCCCTATTCTCAGCATATTCCCAAACAGGATATGCTGTCCCTGGGTGGTCCTACAGCTACCCAGACCTCCAAGATAAACCCTCTTCTGCTAGGTCCCTGCTCTTGTAGTCTTACTATTCATGGTCTCCCCTGCTTACCTATATCAGACTTGGGTTTCTGACCTCAAAGGTCTGGAAATAGAACTGTGTTATACTATGTACCGAGGCATATACCTTAAGTAATTCTGTTATATTTAAACAATATTAAAATGAAATTAGCAATTGCTGTGTTCTGCTTTTTTGATGTGTTCATCCCTTCAAGGAATTTCAAATTCAGTTTCTGCTCTATCTCCCTGCCCTCCCCCAAGTAACATAGAGACACCCACAAACACACACACACACACTCTCCCCTTTCTTTTCTTCATCGAGGCATGAAAATTCCATCAAAGGGAGACTCTTTGATTATTTCAATTGTTGTTTCTATCCTTTAAGAGGAAATCACTCCAGGTATATCTTCTAAATTGTGAATATTTACATCTTCTATATATCTACAGGGTGGTGCAGGAGAGTGCTGTGGGGTCAGACTTAGTCACATGCAGATCTGAGTCATCTGAAGCACCTTCCTCTTTTTTTCCCAAGTTCCCTTCCAGAACCGGGGACCAGTCTTATATGGCAAAACAGCTCACATAGCTGTCTGATAGTTCCCATATGTTCTATGAACTAGAAAATTCAACAAATCAACATCTGAGGTCCCTAATATTTATTATGAAGTAAAATCATCCTGAAGTTCTCACAGAGCAAAAAAAAGGATGATTGAGTGGGTAAAAAGCAATACATTTCTCCATAATAAAAGCAATACATTTCTCCATAATAAAAACATCACCTTTCCTGCTGTGAAGCTTGTGGGAAAAGCTTCAGAATCTCAGTGTGGACCAAAGTCACTTGAGCAGCTTCCTTCACTTTTAGTTCCAGAATGTAATCCTTGCCAAATTTGCTTTTCAGGTGTTGGGTGGAACCAATGCATCTATGGGCAAGAGGGAAAACAGGTTGAAAAATATCGCCTCTTAATTTTTTTTTTAATGCTAGTCTTCAATTTCAAATGTAGAGGAAAGGGCATCACTGCACGAGATGAAAAGAAGAACTTCAATTGCTTTACACAGGGGAACTCCTTCTGAGGGTCAAGCGAGGTTCTGGACAGGCACTCACCTGAGTCTTCCAGACACTATGATGGCAATGCGGTCACATAGAGCCTCAGCCTCAGCCAGGTAGTGGGTGGTCAGGAGGGCTGCCTTTTCTGTCTTTTTAATGGTTCCCTGGATTGTCTGCCTAAAGCAAGTCGAAATATTATCACCATTAAAAAAAAGAGAGAGATGGGGGAAATTTCATAGAAAAGATATACTTTATCCCCTTGCCGGGGATAGAACTCAGGCTGTAGCTGTGATAGCGCTGAGATTAACCCTTAGGCCACCAGGGAGGCCCCAAAGAATAGTTTTAAATAGTTTTCAGGGTGATAACATTATTTTGGTTATTTTTTTTTTAAAAAGGAGTTTTCTTATATTTTGGTGAAACCACTGGACATATATTTCTAAATCAAGGATATGCTGCCAAGTATTTTCTTCAAAATAATTGGGGAAAGGTAGTGGGTGGGGATATAGATGAAAAAAGACTGGCTGTATGTGGATGAATATTGAAACTTAGTGGGGGTATAATAGGTTCCTAAGTGATTCTCCTCACCTTCATATAACATTTCTACTAAAAAGTTATTTTTAAAAGATGGGAAAATCAATTGAACATGAAACTGGACTGAAGAATTTTATTAGTACAAGTGGAAATTGTAGATAGAAAAGTAAAAAGAATTTTAAAACCTAGAAAAACTGGATAAAATTTGACAGAGTAGGTAAAAAGGAGGGGGCATGAAATGGAGAAATTGTGTCAGTTGTTAATAGTTTCTAAGAAACAGTTATAGACCTTTTGGTGATGAAAAGGCAAAATTAAAATACACTTCAAATTGCAAGAACTCTATCTCCAACAACGTATTTAGAGGGTTTTTTTTTTAAATATATATATATATATACACACACACACATGAATACCACATGAACATGATGCAACATTAAATACTTATTTTCCTAACAATATGGATTATCTGCACTAAATTAAGAACTGGTGGATTTGATTTTCCATCAAATTTTACATAAATAAGTTTTAAACTCCTGGATCTGAAGTTTTTGAGGATTCTCACCACATCTGCTGCTGCACCCCTGGATCCAAGCCTGTAGACATTTCATCTAGAAGCAGGATGGGTGAGTTTCCCAAGATGCTCAGCACAAAACACAACTGAAATGCAGAGAAACAGCTCGTTTTGCTGCCACCACCACCTCAGCCTCAGGTAACACCACACACCACATACCACACATACCTTTCTAGCAGCTCCTGGCGTCAGTCTCTGCACGGGAACATTCAGCTGGTCATGCAGTCTGAAAGTATCTACCAGTCTGTTGGAAGACAAGGGGAGATGGTAAGGCCAAGAGAGAATTTTTGGAAAATGCAATCACCTGGAACAGTAACTGTATCGGAGGGAAGTTTTACAACGACTACTCTCAAAACTTCAGTCATCAAAGAAAAAAGTAGTTTCTTTTGAAAGATAAAAAATCTTTAAGAAAAATGAGGATTCTGAATTTGGAACTGTCATGAATGATTATTCAGGATAACTTCGTTATTGTTTTATGTGTTTATTTTCTTAAAGATCCCTTCATTGGGGATTCAGGAAACAGCACCTGGACTCCACACCTGTCTCCAGGCTGGAGAGGTGAGGCCCTTTCTCCCCTCTATACTCTATCAGTGAATTCAACACCAATGGTACGGCCCCCCTGTTGACACCAAGGCTTCACATGACCTCTCTGTACCGTGAAATGGCCAGGGTGGCTTCCCCTTTCCTCAGCCCTTTCACAGCAGCGAACACCTGGAGATGCTCCCTTGCCGTCAGGTTGGGCCACAACGTGTTCTCCTGAGGGCAGTAGGCCAGGAACTGGACCTCACTGCCTCCCTGTGGATCCCAAACTGGACTACATCCATTCAGCTCCACCTGAGAAAGTAAAACAGTTTTGGAAACATGTAGCCTTTTCTCCAGTTATGCAATTATTCAAGAAATAGACATCTAGCTAATAAATGCATTTTTTTGAAGTGACACTGTTTTTCAATGTTGTTTGTGATTTAGAGGTAGAGGACCCTCCCCTCCAAGTCTTGTTATCACACTGCACCCACCACCAAAATGCCCACAGTCCTCCACCCTAGTTCACTGTGCTCCCTCCCCAGTTAGCTCTTTCTCCTGCCCCTCCAATGCCTCTCTGGCAGCCTCAGTCCTACATTTCTAGATTTCTAGGGTTTATTATTAGTTTGTGGAACTCTTTGTCCACATATTAGTGACACCATCCAGTATTTGTCTTTCTCCTTCTGATTTACTCCCCTTAGCATAATCCCCTCCTGTTCTATACATGTTGTCCCAAATAAATACCTGAATTTTTTGAGCATCAAAGAACTATTATAGGAATTACTTCATGTACTTATTATAAAAACTATTTAAAGTACTATTACAAAAGTATCATCTTGCAAATATAACCTCTGTTTATCATGAAATTTCTATTTAGGGAATGGAAATCGTTTCATTTTTCACTAACCTCTCCAGCTGTTGGCTTTGTGACCCCAGCTATCATCCTAATAAATGAACTTTTACCAGCACCATTGGGTCCTAGCAATCCCAAGATTTCACCTGAAAAAGAATCACTTACTATAAATACTGGAAGTATTGATTAACATAAACCTGTTTCTTCAATAACCTTGAGATATGTGTGCCTCTTTCTACCATTTTGAAACAGATAACACCAATGTAATCTATGTCATCAAGACATGTTCTTTAATTCCTGTAATTATACAAAATACTAGACAAAAGCTTATGGATTTGATGTCAACATATATTATTTCTTTCCAGATTACAGTAGTCTCCACCCTTATTTGAATTTTCATTTTCTGCAGCTTCAGTTTCCAGAAATAGACCATGGTCTGAAAATATTATATACAATGAAATACTTTGAAAGGAAATGAGTGAGAGGGATAGAGAAGTAACAGTCACATAATTTTTTATTGCAGTATATTTTTCTATTTTATAATAGTTGTTGCTGTTGATCTGCTATGTCTAATTTATAAATTAAACCTAACCATCGGCATGTATATACAGGGGAAGCATTATGTTTTATATACACACACACATATATATGTAATAATATCCACAGATTGAGGCATCTACTGGGAGTCTTAGAACATCTCTCTCACAGATAAGGAGGGGAGGGCTGCCATGTTTTTCAGTTAAAAGTGTGCCCAGATAGTTTCTGTAGCAGACAGCTGACATGCTGTACACACGTAAATACAGTTCTTAAACTTGAGAAGTCAGGGATATATTCTGCATCCCAAATTCCACCTCCTGTGTCCAGGCCATCATCATCTTTCATCTGAACAAACATAAGAGCCTCTTAATTTGCCTGCTACTCAAATTCACAAACAATAGCCAGGGCACAATTTCTTCAAAATATCGATGAAATAGTGATGAATTCCTGCTAATTACCCTCAAGCATCATTGTGCTAATGTGGTATAAAATGCAAACTCTGCTGCATATTCCAACACTGCAGCTGAGCTGGCCCTGCTCCCCTCTCTGGCTACACCCCATCCCGCCATAGATTCATGCTGAGACCTACTTGTGTAAGACTCGAAAGGCGGCCCCTTTTCTGACTCCTTGCCCTCTCTTCATGCACACACATTGACTCCTTCAGCACCCAATCTTGACTTAGACATTACTGCTCAAGAAAGGCCTGTCCTAACCCAAACTGAACACATTACAAAGTCACTCATGTCACATCACATATCTGAATGCTCCAAGAGAACTTGCCTATTGTAGTATCTGAGTTTTCTTGATAAGTTATTTTTGTTTAGTGATCCTTGGTAGGACTAAAATCCATGAGCAGAGGAACTTGCCTCTTTCTTTCATAATTTTATTGCCAGAGCCTATATTTGTCCCTGGCACACTTGAAAATTTATGTTGAATGAATGAATGAATGAATGGATGAATGAATGCTTCAACAGGTGCTATTGTACTATATATAACATACGCTTTGGGGCTATTTCTAGAGATAATGGTGAAAAAAAAAGTGATTCTTCCAAACCTTTTTTAACACAGAAGGAGATATTTCTTATTGCTATTTTCTTCTTTCTTTTTGAAAAGCAACTTCTCTTCTGGACTGCATATTCTTTGTGTAGACAACTAGCAAGAATGACTGGTCTCTGGAAAATAAGACAGTGTGTGATTTTCCTCTTATACTCCAAGAGATGTAATGTTCCTGTAGTCTCCCTGCCAGACCCTCTGTTGCCTATATCCTGTGTCTTAAACTCAATCTTATTTTGGGTTAAGAGTAATCCATATTGCTTGTTTCAAGTGTTAACATGCATGCATTGAAGTTAATAATATGTCATGCTTCTAAATGGTCTGAGGAAGCAGCTGAATTCCATAGCCAGTTTGTTGCCTTCTCAGAAGTGAAAAGTGGCAACATGACATCTAAGTGGGACAAAAGAAAAACACTTAAAATATTAATTACTACTAAGCATTTTCTGACAAGATTCACATGAAATCCTCAACTCAAGAAATGTTTGGTTTTGATGTTGGAACTGCTTATCAAAACCCATGTATTGCAAAAAAAAAAAAAATACAACCCTTATGGTTCGCCTTCCCCTTTGAGAAGGAGATACCCTCCAGAATATTTCAAAGAAGAGCCTGCATGTTTAAGAATTGCAAAAATGCTGGGCCTCCCCGGTGGCGCAGCGTTTGGGCACTGGGTTGCGAAGCTGCCCGCAGCCTCTGCAGTGCCGGTTCAATCCCCAGCTGCTGGGTGAGGGTCCCACATGGTGCGCAGACCTCTCCTGTTGCCCGCTGCTCCCCTCAGCAGTGTACTTCGTCAGTCTGCCTGTTCTGTTCCCCGCTCTGGCTCTGGTGAATTCTCTCACCCTCCCGCGCTTCTGACTGTACCCAGTGCTTGTATAAATAAAAAAAAAAAAAAGGAAAGATGTCATTAAAAATAAATAAATTAATTAATTGAAAAAAAAGAATTGCAAAAATGCAACCAATGCTAAAGTTTCAAAAGGAAAACCAGCACAACCAGCCTACCCCTATAGTTTTTAAATACCCGCATTAACATTGACTTGTCACTTGCTTTTCTACCTCCTCTGTGTGGGAAGTGGTCAGGGCAGTGGCTGCTCTTATTCTTTCTGCTTGAACATCTTCATCTTCATCTACAGGTTCTTCTGGATTCCGTTGAACATTTGCCCTTTGGGGGCAAATTCTGTGGAGAAAATGAAATGAAATGCATGACATGATGTGTGTTTTCTAGTTGTCAAAGATATATCTAGAATCAGCTTCCCTGTGGTTTTACCACTGTCCTTTCTTTTTCATCAGCTGGAAATGATGGGCAGTGAATAGACTGCTCTGCTTTTGCCAACAAGAAATTTTTTTTAAAATATTTATTATTATTTATTTATGCATACAAGAACTGGGGTATAGGCCAGAGGTGTGGGGGTGAGAGGTTTCACCAGAGACAGAGTGGGGAGCAGAACAGGCAGATCTACTGAAACACACTGCTGAAGGGAGCAGCGGGGAGATAGGAGAGATCTGCTGCACCATGTGGGTAGCTCCCTGGTCAGCCGGGGAATGAACTCATGTTGCAGTGGCTGTCAATAGCTTGATAGTTCTGAGACTTAACCCCTTGCACCACCAGGAAGGCCCACCGACAAGAACCCCTCCTGGTGGCCAGAATCCCTTTCTCAGTGTTGATGTTCCCCTTCTAGTTAGCATCTCAGACCCTCCCAAATTTCTCAGCAAGTCCTGTGCCCTCTTCACATTGCAGGTCATCTGCATCTACACATTCTCCATAGACACAGGCCCTCTTCATCATCCTGACACTGGCATCATATCTCATCCTGGTTACCCTGTCTAGAGTCCCCCCACTCTGCTGTACTGTGAACCATGCCACTATCCCAACTCCTTCCCGTCTCTTCTGCTCAAGGATGTAACATCATCTTGGATGGAGAATGGCATTCTTGAGTACTCATTACATTGCTGAGGGTCTGAAAGTTTCCTTCAACTGATTAGCAAAAGAACTCTGCCTAGAAATCACAGCTCCTGACAGTAAGCCAGCAATTCATTAGCCATTTAGGAAATTATCATGTTGTTTCCACTGTAAATGTAAATTCCTGTGAACACATTGATAATGCAGCCACTATCTAGGAATACTAAGACATGAGATTAGGGATGAAATTAAGTTTATCCCAACCTGAAAATGGGATCCTTTCGCGTTACTTTCTTTCCACACTTCATTTCCATGCATCTTAGAATAAAAGCAAACAGCAAAGTCTGAAAGTAAGGCTGGAAGCAAAGAATAACATTTCCATTTAGGCGCATGTTCTCACATATTCTTTAAACATTTGAATCGAATTACAAATGCTAGTCTTTTGACTTGAGGTGCAATAGTAGTGAATCAGTCCTAAAGCTCGAGGGAGAGATGTAGCTACCCAGTGACAGTCCAGCTTAGTGGAAACAGCCTCTTTTTTCCTCCCATATCCCATATCCACTTTGTCAGCAGTTCCATCTGCCTACCTTCAGAATTCTGCAGAATTCAGCGACTTCTCAGCTCTGTTAGAGCTACTGCTACCAGGTCCAGGTCATTATAATTTCTCATTATACTATTGTCACACTAGCTACTAGATCGCCCTCTTCTCCCCTTGTCCAGCCATCTATTCTCAATTCAGTAACCAGAACTTCTCTACTAACACATAAGTCCAATCACATCACTTTGCTTAAAATGAGGCAGAGACTCCTTAATTATTCAAGGTGGCGTCAATGTCCTTTCATGACCCAGCTTGTTGTGGTAACCCTTCTGTTGGCCCCAACCCAATGAGATCTTCTCTGATACCACTCTCACCTGTGGCTACCCTACCACAACAACACTGGCCCTGGAACAAGCCAGGCTCACCTTGCTTGTCCTTACATCTTGCTTCCTTGTCTCTTCGGGTATTTATTTCTCAGCCAGGTTTTTCTGACCACCTACCTGACACAGTATATATTATTTAATTCATTTATTATCTGTCATCATCCACCAGAATATAAGCTCCATGAGGGTAGGGATGTTGTCTACATTTTCTCCTATGCCTGGCAATGTACTGACAGAAAAGTATTCAAAGCAGTAGCTTTCTTCAGTCTAAATATAGAGCCATAATCATTTTGCCTCTCATGTTTATTATTCAACTTTGCCTTTTTCTCTCCAGTACAAAGGATTTCATTCATATTGCATCTGTACTTTTTGTAAATTTTCTCAAATTTGGAGGGGATGCAGGACAAATAGGCATGACACATTAATTTCATGTTGAATTCTGAACTTAGTCCATTCATGCATATAAAAAGTAACTCCAGGGTTTGGAATCAGGTCTGAATGCAGTTGTTTTGTCTAAGATTTTTAAATCTAACACAGTTAAAACAATATCAAATAGTTACTACAGTAAATGAACCAAAAAATTGGTGATGAGGTAGAAAGAACTTACTATTAGGCATAGTAGAATATCAACTTCACTCAGGTTATAATTCAAGTCTTGAAATTTAGCTCGGTGCCTGTGGACTTTCTGCAAAGACAAAGAAAAAATGGCTAAATAGAAACTTATCAACCTTATGATTTTCATTTAAATAATGCGGAATTTCACATATATATTGAATATTTGCCTCATTAAACTTGGTTCCCCAGTACATACTGTTGACCAGCAATTCCCTGCGAGGATGGGAAGGAGGGTGTCTAATTCAAGGCTGATTGTCTCAATGAGCAAGCAGGCAACCTGTGTCTGCTCCTCTCTTGCAGTTCTTTCTTTCTTTTAATTTTTTGGTTTCATGTTTGCTGAAATTCTACTAAAGCATAGCAGAGAGAGGTGGCATGATCAAGAAAAAGTCTAGGAATCAACAATGTTTGTTCTAAACGTCCCTCCCAAGCTTTTCAGGGTCACTTTCCTATCCTCCTGGTGACCGTTCTCACCACACTTAGTCCCATTATGTTATTCTTTCTTCACCAATCATCGCATTCAGAAAGCCACTCATTCCTCCTAAATAATGTGTGACAGGTCTAGGTTAATATATTTCACCTTGCAGGAAAGAAGTGCTTTAAACAAAGGAAAGGATTTCCCATAGAGAATTCCAGGTATTGTTCAGTCAATAGAAAATGATTTTTACAGATAGAGGGATGCCCTAGATCCCCAAAAACACAAACTATTTGGTAAACCCCCTCTACTTTCTTTAACGCCACTTCACCCAGGATGGCACAGCTGTCTGAGCTGTGCAGCTCCTCCCTGGGTATACTTTATTCCATTTGAGTCACATTGACTTCCTTAGTGCCTGGTCTATGCATTTCAATGCTTTTGCTTCTCTCCACAGATGCTTACCTCCTGCCCCATAAACTCACTAATTAATTCAAACTCATTCTTTACAACTCTGTTTAAACATTGCTTCTCTCAGAACTTTCTGTCTCTCCGGGGCACACAGGTCGTGCTTTGTCTTTTACACTCAGTGCTCTGCCTATCTTTGTAACCAAGCCCCTTGCACTGACTTGGGTGAGGTTGGTCTGTCTTTGTCAGCATTAAGCTCTGAGAAGAAGGGTTGTGCCACCTGTACATCAAGTATCTCTAATGTTACCAACACACAGTGCCTAAGGCAGAATAGTGCCTAATGTACGTTGTTGAATAAATGAATGGTATTGCACATGGCTGTATCCTTACAACAGATAATGAATACCCACTCAACTAGGCAACTTTTTTCAATCTGGCATTAATTTTGAACAGCATTTGAGGCTGCTTACATTTGACAAAGTGCATATGGCCAAGTTTTTTAACAACTTTATTGAGGTTGAATTTTCATGCAATAAAATTCATTCATTTAAGGGTACAGGAATTTTTTGTAAATATATAGTTGTGAGAGCATCACCTCAATTCAACTTAAGAACATTTCCATCACCCCAAAAAGGTACCTTATATGCATTTACTTTCATTCCCCATTCCCATCCCAGCAATCCCTCAAAACACTAACTTGTTTATTGTTTTTATAGATTTGGGCAAAACATTTTAAGAGTCTGCATTATCAAAATTAATAACACAATTGGTAACAGTTCTTACCTCTACAAAAACAGTTAGAAATCCAGCCAAGGTAGTTGGGGGGACTAACACCATGCTAGTAATTATGATAGCTGAGTTGAAGTGATTCATTATAATGATGTCAAAGGCAGTGGTCATGATCTACAAAGCAAGTTGAAACATGATGCATGTCAGATATACTCAGCCATGCAGGGGTCCCTACTGCCATGTAATCAGAATTTTCCCATATACAGACACACCCATGGACATCACAATTCCCCTTACAGAGGGAGAAGGGAACGGGGGATCTTTTGTTAATGAGAATACACATGATTATTAGGTCCTCCACAGAAAATTTTAGATAAAATATCTGGGGAGAAGGTGAAAGCTAAATTAACCAAATAAACTCCCTGACAGTGCAATCTATACAACAGGATGAAGAATGAAATTACTTTTTTATAGCTAAGGGGAAGGATATTTTTAACGTAGAAAAATGCATACATGAAAAGTTATACGGAAAAACTATACATTTATAAAAAATCTGCACTGCTTTTCACATAGACTGAAGCTTTGTTGCCCTCTCTGCTTCATTTCTTCCGCATTCTAAACAAATGATTGTTCTAAGATTGTGCATTTTGATTGCTATGAACTTATTTTCTTTTAGAATATTGATAAACTGGGGGGAAGAGAGATAAAGGTAAGATTTTATTTTTCTTTAAGGATCATATTATCAGTGACAAGTATATGTTGGTACTTTGCTGGATCTTATTGATGTGCCAATTATAGTAAAAGTAGTAAGAATCAATACTACTAAATTTACTGAAAATTACACAATGCCAGACATTTAGAATTTCACCTGCATTGTTTAGTTTAATCATCACAACAACTCTATGATGTGGTTATTCTTAGTATCGTTCCCTTTTTATATGGGGAATCAAGGGTCCAGAGGCATTCAATAATATCCTCAAGGCCACAGAGTCAGTGAGTGACAAAATTCTGAGTGTGTGTGTTTCCTAAATCTCTATGTCAGATAACTATACTATGGTGAGGGATTGTCTTCTAAAGGTATGTTGCATTAATAATAAATAAATTTATAATTTGGGGGGAATATGTAATCTACATACGAAGACAATTGAAAAGAGAACCAAAGAATTTATAATCAAATATTCATTAAGAGCACAAGTGTTTCAGCAAATCCAAAGCACTTCTTTCATTTACACTCCCAACAATCTGCTTATGGCATGATACCCATGTTACATGTTTCTCTTCTTTTGATTTCTGTGACCTCACACTGTTGGGTAAGAGTATGTGGTGTGATTCTACCATCCAAGCAGAGTGCTCCCTCATCTCAGAGAAAGCCAAATCAACACAAACCTCATGGGTAGTGACTGGTCAGGGAAATCACAGATTCATTTCTCACTTGTAACATAGCAACAATGCATCCATCCCAGTCTAGAATAATTTCTGCTTAAGAAAAGCTAACGTAAAGATTGGGAAAAGATACAAAGAAAAAAGAACATGACTTCAGGCTGCTGCTGATTACTTAGGACTGAAGAACAATAAGCTTAAAGAATGTCTATGAGGACACTCACTAGGATATCTTAAAACTTCCCTCAGAGTGGTACTAACAGACTATTAACAGCTGTCCTGGCGATAACCCTGATGGCTTGAACATCAGCTCCAAAACAAACCTTAGTTAGAGTCGAAACTAACGGAAAGCACAGTGTGAACATGATTTCTTTTTCTGTCTTTGCTGGGTATACATGAGAATGCTGATTGAAAAGAAATCAGCTGAGTATAGATTCTCTTCTGTTGACCTCTACAGCTTACTCCACACCTGGGTTTACACTGGGAAAAGGAAGGAAGTTTGCTGACAGTACAAAAAAAGTCCTCAAGCAAACTATGAATGGAAAGGTTTTCTCAGCAGATGGCCTTTGGATTCCTCTCACACCAAGAATTGGGACCTGGGCTTCCAACACAGACATTCAAGCACCAGCTGGGAATTTAAGATAAGGCACCTGATGTGCTTGGACTAGGATCTCTGGGATGGGATCCTAGAGTCTTGATATACATTTCCAAGAAAGTGTTTGGTAATCTCAGACTCCCCGTAATCTTGATTTTCATTCATCTTTACTAATAAGTTCTCGAGCACACATATAAAACCATCTGATCTCTGAAACTATTAGCATCTGAGGTTAACAGAGACCTTTTTAAAGACTATAGAAATGGATTGTACTGTCAAATGTTGTAAAGTCAAGTCTTTGTTCTAATGTGGCCAGGAAACGCTGTACTCTGGAGTATCCATGAACTGAATAGTAGCATTTTGGACTTGAGGTTGTCTGTTAGATCCTTCATAATTTCTGGTGAAATTTCGCTATATGAATTCTTCAGGAACATCATTGGCTTGGTAACATGCTCAACTTCCCCCTCCTTTCTACAGTACAATTTAAGGTATTGATTTTCCCCTTGTTTAAGGTGACTATATTTAATGTTACATTGAAAGCTAAAATATAATAGACATTATTTATGTTTGTACAGGTACTTACCAAATAGAGACAAAATGACCAAAAACCACTACTTTTTTTCCTCTTGCGAAAAATAAATGATATCACGTATGTCATGAAGACCAAAGATGCTGCATAACCAAATATAGCCACTACCTGAAAATAATACAGAAAATATCAACATCAAAATAGGAAATGTCAACTGAGGGAAAAGTTAATTACAAATATTTTTAAATATCTTATTGCACATGTACTTTGCATAGTTTCTAAGTTTTTGTAATACAATAAAAATGAAAATATTTAATCATCAAAAATATTAATGTTAACAATTATTATGAATTACATCCTAAGATATTGTCATGTAATGTGCTACTTACCAAGGCAAACACTGTTTGACTTGTCAGAGGAACATGTATTATGCCTAACACATATAAAAATAAATACAATAAAAGGAGAATAAAAGTGTAGAGGTGAACATCCACCAGTGCCTGCCCACACCAGTAAGCAGAAGGATAGAGGCCCGAAGTCCACAGCTGGGATTTAACTCTCCTCTGATGAAAGAAGACAGAATAGACATATATATTCAATTGAAATTCAAATTCAAAACAAACACATGGAAAGGTTTATAAAATCCAAATATAACCTTCTAATATTCTTTAACTTTCTAATAATTTTATTTTCTTAAATAATTTTAATTATGTGTATATTATTTAGGAACCTGAGTTCTAAACGGCCAATTCCATCATGCTCATCATTCAGAAAATGGAATGAATGTTGTTTTATTTGATAGGTATGATTCACAACCACTTGAACTCATGAGTGATGAATAGTAAAAGTGGGCTACATAATGGTCAAGGCATTCCCCTGCTTCATGTCATTTTGTGACCTGAAGGACAATAGGTTCTCCACTAGACAAATACTCTCTGGGAGAGTAACTGACTCCGAATGGTGCAGGATGGTTTATCTTGATCTGATTTAACTGGTTTGCTTGGATAAGGGGCATAACCAGCATGAATATTACCAAAAAAAAAAAAAAAACTGTTTTCTCCACAGTAGAAAAGTGGTCCAAGTCTTACATTTGGTCTCAATTTCAACATCAATGATTTCCTCTTTGTGGTTAGGAAATAACATAGTTGGAAGTTTTATTGTATTTCCTTTTGGAGGTTTAAATTGAATCTCTGCAGAATTATTACACTTTTCCTGTAACTCTGATGTAAAAAATATTTTGTATTTTTAGAAGTGAATTTTCTGACTTAATAGAAATAATGCTTAATTACATTATCTAAAACAAACCTATATTATGCTTTTCTCATAGAAGATTCTGAACATATACCACTCAAGATACAATTGCTGAGTTTCCTAAAGTTTCTTTTTTTTTTTAAAGATTTATTTATTTATGCATACAAAAGCTGGGGTACAGGCCAGAGGTGTGGGGGGTGATAGGATTCACCAGAGACAGAGCGGGGCACAGAACAGGCAGATTGACTGAACTACACTGCTGAGGGGAGCAGCGGGCTAGTCAGGAGAGGTCTGCTGCACCATGTGGTTAGCTCCCTGGCCGGGGATTGAACTAGTGCTGCAGTGGCTGTGGATAGTTTCATAGGTTGCGTCTTAACCCCTTGTACCACCAGGGAGGCCCCCCTAAAGTTTATTTTCTCCCCCCAACCCTTTTCTTACTTTGTAATCGCTGACACTGCTCATTGCAATGTAAGGAGAAATACTGCATACAATGGAAAATATGAAAACGGAGGCCTCTGGCAGCCCACTCCAGGATATTGCATAATTCTGCAAATACAAAGGTACTTCAGTGACTATTTTAAAAAAGGAAACAAAATTATTCATCATTAAAAGTGTACATCTAGTTTATCAATATGGAGGTATGAAGAAGGGAAGGGGAAATAGCTTTGGATCATTGAATGAGGCTTCAACTCTTAGACAAAAAGAGAAATAAAAAAATAACTCTGTTGAAGAGAATTGAAATCAGGGTCTCACCGATGTCTGCACACACATGTTCAAGCAGGACTCGTCACAACCACCAAGAGGTGGAAGCAACCCTAATGTCCATGGCAGATAAATGGATGCACAAAATGTGGTATGTGCATACAATTGAAATATTATCCAGCTTTTAAAAGGAAGGAAATTCAGTTACAATAAAGTTGAATCTTGAGGACATTATTCTTTTTTTTTCTTTTTGTAGTCTATTTATTATTATTATTTTTTAAATTTTATATATTTTTTACATCATTTTTCATTTTTTTGCACAATGTATGCATTTTCATCTTGGTTATAGTCCCCATACAATTCCCACGCCCCTTGTTTTGATCTTACTCCCTCCTGCCCCCCTCCCCCATAGTGTGTCTCTGGTTTATAGTTGCTTGTTGATTTTGATTTTTACTTTATTATAATTAGTCTTTTTCCTGGTGCCTTATTTAGGTTTTCTAAATTCTGCTATGAGTGAGACCATCTGGTATTTTTCTTTTTCTTTCTGGCTTATTTTGCTGAGCATGATCCCTTCCAGCTCCTCCATGTTGCTGTAAATGGCATGAGTTTATCTTTTTTGATGGCTGAGTAATATTCCACTGTGTATCTGTACCACATCTTCTGAGAACATTATTCTAAAGGAAGTAAGCAGTCACAGAAAGATAAATACTGTTTGACTTGACTTATAGGAAGTGTTGAGACTAGTTAAATTCCCAGGAACAGACAGGAGAAAGGTGACTGCCAATTACTGGGGGGTGGGCAGGTGTGGTCTCTGATGGGTATAGATGGGCAGTTCTGCAAGAGGAGAAAGTTCTGGGGATCTGCTTCACAGGAATGGAAACATACTTTTTTTTTAAAGATTTATTTATTTATACATATAAGAACTGGGGTGTAGACCAGGGGTGCAGGGATGAAAGGAGTCACCAGAGACAGAGTGGGGAGCAAAACAGGCAGATCTACTGAAATACACTGCTGAGGGGAGCAGCGGGTGAGGCAGGAGAGGTATGCTGCACCATGTGGGTCAGCTCCCTGGTGGGAAATCGAAATCATGCTGCATGGCTGGGGATCGCTTGATAGTGCTAAGATTTTAACCCCTGCTCCACCAGGGTGGACTTAACACTATTGAACTGCACTTAAAAGTGATTGAAATGATAGATTGCATGTGTTTTTATTACCACAATACAGAAAATAACAACTCTGAAATTATGATCCTAGGGAAACAGATTACCCAGGTCTGCTCACAATGCTAGAGCTGGAGAGTGCAGACCTGGGCAGCTGCGTGGGTGTGCTCTCCTATGCATAGACCCAAGAAGGAAACTTGTGCCACCAGGCTCATCTTCAACAACATGGACTTTGAGCAGTTACCTCCAGTTCATTGTCCCCTGGGGGCTGGCCTGAGCTCGGGCAGGTCCAGGGCTGCCTTCTAGGTAGAATTACAGGGGAGCAGTTGGAGTAGCCTGTTTCAAAATAATTCTATAGTTCTCCAATTTTATTTAAGGTTTTGGAGTCTATACCACAAGTGCCAATTTTTCACCAGCTTCATAAGAATGGTTGAGAGGGGAAAGATGGGGGCCATAGGGAGGTACTAAGAGTGTGGCCATGGGGCTTTTGTCCATTTGTATGCTGAACAAACAGGTGAGGACAAGAGGAAACTAAAGGACCAAGTGGGGGTAATATCCATTTTTTTCTCCTGCTAACTGGTTCTACTTTCTGGGTAGTTCTCTCTCAGGAGTGTTCCACCAACTGCTCTTCCTTGTACCCCCAGCACCAGCAATGCAGAAAGGCTCCAACTGAATGGACCTCTCTGTCACAAAATAGGCTTCCCTTTTTGATGGCCCCTTTTCTAATTCCGTTAATTGCTCTTCTGCCCTCCTGGTTTGAAACACTTGGAGTCAGCTTTGAGAGATCCTTCTTGGGTTTCCCTCAGTATCTAACCAAAAGCTCATAATCACCTTTAATACTTAAAATAGAGAGACACTAATCATGCAATGGTTGGTGGAAAGAACAGGGAAGCAAGAAGCCACTGTCACTTTTGGACAAGAGGAACAAAAGGAGGGGGTGTGACTGGGGCCCGTTGTACCAGGCCCCCCTGCTCTCCAGGCCCTCCCACTGCTTCCAGCAGCCTAAACCCAGGCTGTAGCCCACTGGCGGGGATACCTGGAGAGACAGCATGTGTGTGTCAGGGGCCTCTGCTGCATAGAGCAACTATGAATAGACAAAGGAAATAATCAGAAAGCGCATAGCCCAAGAACTGGCAGATTCTCCTTCGTATTAGCCAATCTATTACCACTTAGTCAATGGTGAGTCCACTAACAAGTTATATTAGTTTTGTAAGAATCTAAAGCCAGGTTACATTTCTGTAATCAAGTATGAAAAACTTTTCAGAGAACTCCCTAGGAGACTATGACACAATATGACAGAATTCTTCCATGAGAATTCTCTAATAGTAACTTAAAAAAAAATCATATTTTGCTAGAGGAAATCCGCTTAAAATGTGAGGACAAAATAATAATTTTTAGAATGAATCAATTTAAATACTCAAAAGCTAAGAAGGAAATAAACATGTTTCTTGTCAAATTCCTAATCTTGTGCTGTTCAGCACAAGAACATCTTATACTCACAATAGGAAATGAGCTTCTCTGGGTCTGAATAGACTGTGTGTGGTTCAACATGCCAAGCAGCCCGTTGCTGATGACGTTCATCAGGATGGGAAAGCAATGCAGCCTCCTGGTATTGCACACAACTGAAAATCTATAATCCTTCAAGCAAAGTGAAGAAAAGCAAAGTGAATAATATTAATTCTAAACCTTTGTTTATTTTTTTTAAAGATTTATTTATTTATTTATACAAGCACTGGGTACAGTCAGAAGTGCGGGAGGGTGAGAGAACTCACCAGAGGGGGAACAGAACAGGCAGACTGATGAAATACACTGCTGAGGGGAGCAGCGGGGGTGGCAGGAGAGGTCTGCGTGCCATGTGGGACCCTTGCTGGCAGCCGGGGATTGAACGGGTGCTGCAGAGGCTGCGGGCAGCTTCGCAACCCAGCGCTCAACCGCTGCGCCACCGGCGAGGCCCTAATTCTGAACCTTTAAAGAACAAAGCTTTTCCACGTGAGATTCTAACTGCCACTTCCTGGCTGTGTGGCTATCGTCAGGTGAATGGACCTCTCTGAGCTAGTCCTGTGGCTCTTGGAAGGCATGGAGTAGGCAACATGGGCTTTCATTAGCACGAATAACTTTAGCTCACATCAGCCCCATTTCACTAGTGAGGACATTTCAGCTGAAGGAATTTAACAGTGGCTCTGACAAAGAGACTTTCAGATTCTGGAGACCAAACAAAAGAACCCTAATTTCAGGGATAGGAAATAAGCCTGGGGTTCATAAATATCCATGGTGACCCTGGCTGTGAACCATTTGCTCACTATTTATTTGCTCACTAGTTATGTTCTTTATGTGTATGAAAATGTTCATCTATTTATCAGGAGGTTTGGTACTGTTTAAATATTTTCAATAGTTCACATAATAAATATGTTGGATAAACAGCAAGTAAAGCAGGTTCCTACAGCTGGCACAAAGGTTGCATGTTGTTCTAATGTACTTCATTCAGTTACAGCTGACTCCAAAGGTATATGTTAAGAGACTTTTGATTTTATTTCCATTATCAAATCCATTCCATTTGTTTTTATTTCCATTATCACGAGAAATGCAAAAGTAGTTTTATTTAATTTGGCTCCCTGTTTTTCATTGGAATTTAAAATCAAGAGTTTTACTTGCAATTAGGCTGCATTTTTAATAATCTTGTTCCTGGAAGAAGCTCTGTTGCTTATTCCCTTTTAACCAGATTGAAACATGTTGAAATTGTAGATGGAAAACATTGTTCTCTCTGTTTCCATGGGGCTGCTATACTGTCTTATGTTTCCTCAAAATATAAAATTATTTTGGGGGATATGGGGTAAGATTCTTTAAATTCATCATTATGTTGATTGGTAATGACAAAGTCAAAGGTTTCTGAATAATATTACATTTAACTAATTTCAAATAAATGTAGAAATCATCTCATTCAAAAATCTGGATAGAAAATGTTTCATAAAAATAGATTTGAATTTCACAGCTTAATTATTCACTAACGACGCAAAATGTTTTCGAGTCAAGTTGCTGTATATTAACAGGGTTCAAGCCTGCCATTTTTAAAAGTTAAAATTTAGCATTTCATTAACAGTTTTTTCAAAGAAAGCAAAAATAAGAGGTCAGAGACCAGCACACCTTGGGTTTCCCAGCCACAATAATGGCACCGTTGTATGACAAGTCATCAGTGCCGTTTCTGTTTTCAAAGTCATCTACTTCCAAAAGTAAGTGTTGATGCTTCAGTGACTGTATGAAATCTTCAATATTTGATTCTAGTAAGAAATCAGTAACAGAAGACCATATAAATGCAACAGCATAGGTGTCAAATTTTTTAAAGAAACCACATACAAATTGAATGTCACTGTTCATATAAGATCATGTGAGGCATGATGATAATATTGGCCCCTGAAACAAGTTACCCCTCCAAATTCTACTAATTAAATCATACACTGGTCAGGCTCATGGACTGGCTAACTACCCCTGGGACAAGGTGACCACAGCTCCTCCCCAGGTCCCACAGACACCACCAGCAGCTATAGTTGTTCCCGGAGACAAACAAGTCCCTACAGTTACTTTCTAGGAAATTTTATCCGGGGAAGGGCCTAAAGTAACCCTAGACAAAGTACACATTTTTTTCTTTATAATCTGCTCTATTTCCCCAGAGGTGCTACTTAACAGTAGAAACGATGTCTTGAATATTGTCTTTCTATTCACCTGTGTTATTGATGATCAGCAGGCTGCTCCGAGGATCTTGGGGAAGTTGTCCAGGAGAGAGAAAATACAGTTCAGGTTTAAATTCCCAGTTACTTTTCTGGTCAATCAGTGTAGCTTCAAGCACACTTTCCATAATGAAAGGGAACACTGCAATTCCAAAGACCAACAACCTACCAGGATAGAACGATGACTATGTGAGTCTACAGCTGCTGTATTTCTTTAGTCAAACATTGTGTAAATATTGTTGGATGCCAATTCTGCTCGATGCCAACCACCATCGCAGGTGCTAACATCCTGAAAGCCATACTTTAGCATGCTGCAGAGCACCAAAAGGTTTTGCTCCATAAACACCAGCCTATCAAGCCACCGAAACGATGTAGACATTTGCGTAAGGCTGATGGAGGGCTGACATACAGGGATTCCCACTGTCAGCAAAATCAAATGCTCATTTTTCCCACCCTCAGGCAGGAATGTTGGGTACTGTATTCTAGTTTAAAATTCTCTTTCAGTTTTTCCCGTTTTTGAAACTCATTATGTAAAAAAGCCACAGTGCTCGGATACTCACAGAGTCAAAAGCTCTTTTGTTCCACGTTTTAACTTCAAGAAACGGAGCCAAGCTACTGCACAGACCTGCATTCTCCACAAACCCATGTCCGTTACAGGCTTCTGCATTTCAGGGAGAGCAGAACGAACTGACTGTGTTTTGTGCAGGTTTTCTGTGTCTTTTATCATTTCTGCTTGTTCAAAATCTGCATGTACACATATATTAGTAATGCCATTCATCAGTTTTCTCTTTTTCAGTGATATGAAAAATTGCTTTGAAATATTTGTGGTTATGAAACAAACAATATAAGAAACAAATTATGTTTATGACATCCAGATTCAATAAACACAGAGATAAGACAGGCTGAATTCATACCAAAAGGAAAATTCATTAATTCACTATGGCCAGTTTTTCAAAAGGTAGAGAAGGTTCCATATGTAACAAGATTCTGAGGAAGTCCAAGCCATATTCTCCATAGAAATAGCCAAGAATTGATGCCTAAATGTCTGCTTGTGAGCTATCAGTAATTCAGTAGGTGGAGGATTACCAGCTCTGAAAGGTCCAGAGCTATCCCTGATTCCCACATGGGGACTTAAAGTAATGATCTGGAGAAAATCACTCAGCTGCTGTTAGTGTCACATGTCAAACAGCACCAATGACACTGGGTGGAAAGGCTGGTTACTGTAGGAAGGTAGTACAATATAGCCACACATTGATCAAGGTGTTAAGCATAAGGACCCCATAAATGACAACTTTTCTCCGCATTGCCCATTAAAATACACAAGAGATGTTCCCACGATTTCTCCCATTAACACCTTAGTAGAATTTTTAACAAGCTAAGAAATCTCTGCTCAGATTTCATGACCAGGACTGAGAGCCTTTCACATTCATTCTCAAAGGATCCAAGAAACAGAGAATATCTGGGGATAGGAGAAAATGCTAACATTGAAGGCAATAGCTTCCAGAGAGCAATCTGGTATTTCCCAAGATGGAATCTGTGTTCAGTCCTGGTAATGATGTTAGGAAACAATGGCAGCCCTTCCCTGACAGCAGAGTCAAATTTGGAATTTGTCACATTCTTTGGGGTGAATCATATAAAAACCATTATAAATAAAACATAACTATAAAGCAAATTGATTCATGGTTGTTTGGAAATTGATGTTCTGTGAATTCTACAAATGGCCTGACCTTGTCTGATAGCTGATGTTCCTTCCAGTTTCACGAAGACTTCACTCAGAGTTGACATGGAAATGTCGTAACTCATCACTCCCTGGCTGGAACACTTATCCAGGTCAGAGAAAAGGTCTGGGGCAGCAGAGACATTTGACATACACATCAGTAACTCAATCTAGCAGATTAATACTTATTTAAAAGATGATGCAAAGGAGCCTCCCTGGTGACCTAGGGGTTAAGTCTCAGCTTAAAATATACAAGCATGTCAAAACAAATATTTCCAGTGTAGAACATTAGTTTCTCCTTCTCCATCCTATCCAGCTGCCTCTTCTATTGTTTCACAATAATAACGCCACATTTTCTCCAATGACCGAGGCAGAATTCTAGATGTCCCTCTTGATTTTTCCTCATGTTCCACCCAGAGGTCATCAGGAAGATTCTTTAGCATTATCTCCGCATGTGTTTCAGATCTACCCACTTCTACCCATTTCTCACCCAACACCACGCTATCCCCATCACGATAACCTATTACCTAATCTCTGAAAAGTTCATGTAGCTGCTCTCCCACATGCAGGGACAATCTCTTGTCCCTCTATATCCAGAGAATGAAAATGTAAGTCACGGCACATCAGTTATTCCATTTAGTGACTTTCAGTGGTTCTTTCATGCATTTAAAATAACTCAGAGACCACACAACAGCCTCCAAAGCTCCACATGAGCAAGTTGCTATTCCTACAGCCCACCACCCCCACTTGCCACTTCCCCCCTCACTGTACCCTCTGCTTGGAATGCCCCTGACCATTCAAGAACTTCTGTGGCCACCTGTGACCACACTATACAAATCACAGCCCCACACCAGACATCTCTCTAACCCATACGGCCTTCTTTATTATTTTATTGTACGATTGTTATACAGTTTGCTTTATTGTCTGTGTCCACTTGTCCACCCAATGGAATGTAGGCTTCATGAGAGTAGGAGCTCATATCTCTAATTGTGTATCCCTAGCACCTTGGACATGTCTATTACGGAGGAGTTAAAGAGAGGCACCTGCACAGTCACAGGTGAGCAGGAGAACTACCTCTTTAAACTTAATGTTTAAACTCAAAGGAAGCTATTAATCAGAAAAGACCAAGGTACATTTCCTCACTTAAAAGTCAGAGAAAATTATAGCACCCACTTCATAGACCATTCGAGAGGACTAAGTAAATCGATATATATGAACCCATAAGAACAGCACCTGACTCATAGTAAGCATCGTGCAAAGGGTCAGCAATTAGGACTCCTTATCAAAAAAGCCTACTTGGTACAGCTACCCAGCAGGCTGCGAAACTATGGTGAAGACCTTGTGGAATAAACTCCATTCTTCTCTGTGAAATGAATGCACACATTAAACCAAATTGGAAAGGGAACCTGTGGCATACGCCTTAATGCTTTACCCCTCATCTCCTGCACTTACACCTGCAGTAAATCTGCCCGAGGGCAGTTTTTCCTTTACTTTGAAGGGTACTCAGCTCATATTGAACACAAGTCAGAAGGGTCAGAAAATCAAAGCTCCTGGAAGCACCTCATGAACAGTAATGGATAAGGAAGGATGACCAGCACCCCAGCTCTATCCTGCAGGGATACAACTCTACGTCCAGTTATTGATATTCACTTATTATATCCCCAGCAGTATTTCTCCCCACTGCTTATGGCAATAACTTGCTCAGTAACTCAAAATTCCCCGGCTTCCTCCTGTTTCCTACTGGTGCTTCCAGGCATCAGTTACCAAACAAATGACTTGCTCGAAAATCCTCAGCTCAAGTTCTGCTTTTTGGGGAACCCCAACTAAAATGAAACCCAAATCCATGAAACGATGAAGATTATAGTAATAATATGAACATCCGCTCCCAAAAGGCATCCATAGAAATAATATTTAAGTTACCTGGAAACTTATTTGTCTTTTCCAAAGGCAAAGTATACACGAGCTTTTCTGTGCTTTCTGTTTTTAATACAGCATCAGGGATATGATGATTAATGAAGGATGTGGCTTTTTCTGGATCACATATCTCATTTCTGTACAAACTAATATTTAAAAGAAAAGACAATTCATTTGTATTTGTCCATCACTAACATGAGAGAAGAGCTCTTATTGAATATCTCTCCTTTGATTACTACTTTTACTGGACTTTATGCGACAAACAAAATGAAGAACTAACAGTAATAATAATGTCATTGTTTTGAAAAAAAGCTTATGATCTATACAGAGAAGCTGTGTAAACTCAGAACAACTACAAATACACCAAAGAATACAGCATATAATTGAAAGTATTTATCAAGTATGAAGATAGATTAAGGAGGTAAAAGCAGGAGGCAGAAGAGACTTTCCAGGGAAATAATTATTACAGCAGACTGGGAAGGTATCAGGGATTAGCAGTGAAGAGGGAAATTTGGCCTACATGTGTGTTTTCCTTGGCTGTGGGTTGTTGTTTCATTTTTTAAGTTTTTTAGCCTTTCTTGTTAGATGCAATTTCTTCACTCTCTACTGCCAACTTCACTCCCACTTTTGACACCAGCTTTGGAAATTATCTGATGATGTGCCAAAAATGAAGACATATTATGGAATTTTTCTGGATCAGCTGAGGTAAATGGAGGGTAGGAAGAAGGTAGAAGCTTAAAGGGCTACACAGAACAGCTCCTTGGCCAAAGTGGTCCATGAAGTAGCCCTGTGGGCATCCGTCCCCCTGGGCTTACCACTTTGAAGCTTTGCCTGTCATTAGCATTAGTAAGGATATAAAGAGGCAGGAATGGAGGAAAAGCATTTAGGAAGCACTATCCATTAGTGCCACAGGCTGATTCTCTCACAAATGCTACTTTTTCCAAGTCAGTGCTGAAAAATTTGTACTGAACTTTATGTACGCAAGATAGCTCCAGTCTGTCTCCAAAATCTTTACCTTAAATGATAGCCAAGACCCCATCTTCTCTTCAAAAAGACAGAGGAGCCTGCACCCTTCAGCCTCCCACTGGACATGATTACTTTTCTATCTAAGTGAAAAAAGAAGCAAGAGTCAAGGATATTAGGAGCCATTTCTTCATGCTCTCAAAAGTCTAAGTAAGGAGTCAAAGCTCAGAAGTGTTCTGTGGCATGACTAAAGCTAATGAACATTTAAATGTTTGAAATATGCAATAACATTCATGCAATTAAAATGAGCTGATGGATTCCAGTCTTTTTCAGTGCCCTCCTTTATGCTTTTGCAAAAGAAAAAACAATTCTCTAGGCATATTGTCTACTCTGGATGCTAAAGAATGAATGAATTGGGTATTTTTCAACCAAATCTATGCTAAAGGGCTCCCTAGGTGGCCTAGGGGTTAAGTCTCAGTGCTATCACTACTAAGGCCTGAGTTTGAATTCTGCCAGGGAGCTGACCCACATGGCACAGCAGACCTCTCCTGTCTCCCTGCTGCTCCTCTCAGCAGTGTATTTCAGTTGATCCACCTGTTCTGCTCCCCACTCTGTCTCTAGTGAATCCTCTCACCCCCCACACCTTTGGCCTATACCCCAGTTCTTCTATACACACACACAACATTAAAAAAAATCTGTGCTAAAGATTCACATATTTAAATTGACGAATAGCTGGTCTGAAAAAAAAATCACAATTTTTTATTAGCGCTCACAATCTACCCAATGCACAGATGGCAAGGAAGTTTACAGCGGCAGTGGCCTCTTGCCATGCTCTACAGCACATAGAACACTGGAGCAGAGAGGTAAGTATGGCAGATCTCTAGCTCTGGGAATAAACATTTCCCAAATTCTTTATTTGCTACTAACATTAGAACACCATAATTACCAGCCAGGAGGTCAGCTTCATCCATGAAATTGGTACTCAAGAGAATCACCCGGTTTGCTTTGCGCTCTTTGAGGAAGCTCCAGACCCTGTGCCTTGAAAAGGGATCCAGTCCTGCCGTTGGTTCATCTAATATCAAAACCTACAGGGTGACAAGGTATAAAACGAGTCTCTCTCCCACCTTAACTACCTCTACATGGCAGCTTAGAAACAACAAAAGATAGTAATGATGCTGCAACTATTTATGCCCAATATACCTATATACACAGTAAGAAGAGTGAGTTTCTTTTGATATGTTATAATGAAAGTGCTACTATTTCTCGTGGCAAAAGAAGAGCTTAACTTTTAATTGATAGTCAATCTGTTTTCCTCCACTTGCATGATCTCACTTACTTGAGGATCTCCTAAAATGGCAATACCAAGGGTCAGCTTTCTTTTCTGTCCTTCACTTAAGAGCTTAGCAAGATCATCCTGAATGTTTTGTATGTCCAATTCCAATAAAATTCTTTGTACCTAAACAAGAAAACATACAAAGCTTGAAATACCAGCTGATCCACATTATGTAATTTTAATTGTTCATTGTAACAGTAGCTATTTTTTATAGGGCCTCCTTGTCTAAATTGTATTCATAACAGGGCAGGTACAATACTGAGGGGGATTTGAGGTCATGATTTAACTGGCAAGTGGTTGGCAGGTAAACTAATCCCAGCAAGCCTGTCTACCTCTTGTTCCACTTTCTGTGGCTGAATTCCTCTTATTTTAGCAAACAGCCTGAGGTTTTCCTTCACAGTGAGCATGTCGAAATGAATATTGAATTGAGGACAAAAGCCAGTTATCTTTCTGTTTTCCTCCAAGTCTTGCTCTTCAGAGAGGTCTTTATTGTAGACGGTAACTGATCCTAAGAATAAAAGTTAAAAATAACATTGTCAAGATAACAGGTTTTATTAATGCTTGAAGATCTTACTTAGGAAAACATTGACATGTATTCACAAATGTCTAAAATAATGACTCCAAGTTTTTCAACAACTACCAATTTTTCCCACATGAGTAGTGTATTTGCCCTGAGAAAGTAGAATCAATATACTGAATTTCATAAAAATTGGGGAAATACAAAATACATTCAAAATCACTGTGTTTAATAATTCAGAAAAACAAGTATTATTTTCTCGTATGCAGTCAAATTTAAACATTAAAACAAGAGAGGCATGCCTATGACCTGATTCAATTATCAGACATCTTGCCCTTCAGATATCTTTTTGCTCACCTTCTGTTGGAACAGACAACCCATTAAGGATGTTTAGTAATGAAGACTTGCCAGCTCCACTATGACCCAGAAATGCTGTGATTTGACCTTCATATATGTCCAGGAACAAACCTGTTTGTAGAATGAAGTATCAACATTATAAATAAAGGGCATTAGGCAGGGCTGATACTAAAAACAGAGCAAGACTATTTTAGTTTTGTATTGCCAAATACTTCAAAAGTAAAAAAAAAAATCAATATTTTCTGGTTGCTAAAATAATTATGTTTACTGTAGAATGTTTGAAAAATAAATATAATTACTTAGAGGATAAGATTAAATTAACCATAATTACAAATATTAACCTTGTAATACACTTACTTCCAGTAGATTTGCATGTGCATATAAGTATGTAAAAATATATATATATTTAGAAACTTTAATCAAAATCTATTCTTTTATAGTCTTTTTTTCAGATATTAAACCATAAGCATTTTTTATGGCATTAATTAACTTCTAAAATACATTACCAATAATTTATTTTTCCCAATGCCCATTTTTCTATTCTTTTGTTATAAACTTTTTACATTCACATCTCAATAAAAGAATCACTTAACTAGCTTCATGATGGAAAGTTGTTGGCCAGAGCAAGATAAAATTCTTAAGAATCTTATAATACATTATATTTAAAAGATCAGTCCTTCCAATTAAATTATGTAACCACTTTCAAACAACGCTGAAATTAATTGTGACTGGGCCTGCAATTCCACTTCATCCATTTTCTATCTGAATGATCTCAGATAAAACTAAACTCTAAAAGGTTCAGTTTATTCAGCTACTCAGTGTGTTGGTAATGATAATTTATGTAAAGAGAAAATTCTTCCTATTTTGATCTAATTCATTAAAACCCTCACTTATAATTTGATGAAGAAGTTCTAAAGATCATTGGAAAAATAAACTCAAATCATTAAGAAAAATTAATGAAAAGTATGATTAGACTTGACACAATGTGTTAAAATACACTGGAGAAATATAAAAATTAAATAATATATTACTAATACAAGAATATTAGTAGAGTCAATATAATAATTAAAATGGTATGTTACTAGTCCAGGATACATACACTGACCAACAGAATAGAATAGAAGCCTTTTTAAAATGGACCAAAGTAAAAATAAGTAATAAAGATGCATGAAATGGTCTTTCAGATTCACCAAAAAGATTAAACAATTTCTAATATTGGGACAACTAAAAAAGTACATTAGTAAAATTTATGGATTTCTTTAAGATGGAAAAAGAGTATATTCAAGGATAAGAAAAAAAGTAGCACTAGTTATCTTGAAAATGACCCGTGAAATGAATTCCAGCACAGGGTTTAATGTAGGATCTTTTTTTTTTTTTGCACCCATGCTATTGATTGTTAAATGTAATAGTCTGATTATGAGTCTAAATAAATGTGTCTTAAAAAAAAAGAATAATTGCATTAGATAAAAATAAGGCATGTCACTTGAACTTACCAGTAATATTTTTAATGATTTATTTTATTTATTTATGCATAAAAGATGGGGTATAGTCCAAAGGTGCAGGGGATGAGAGGATTCACCAGTGACAGAGTGGGTGGCAGAAAAAGTGGATCTACTGAAATACACTGCTGAGGGGAGCAGACAGGAGACAGGAGGGGTCTGCTGCTCCATGTGGGTCAGCTCCCTGGCCAGGAAACGAACTCAGGCCACAGTGGCTGGCTATACCTTAATAGTGCTGAGACTCAATCCCAAGGACACCAGGGAGGCCAGATAAGGGATTTTAAATATACATCCCAAGGTGTCCAATGTCATAAGAAGAACTAGGTGCATGGGGAGGAGCAGGCTGAGATGGTGTCACCTGGTCAGGAATCTCAGTTCAAAGCAAGAGTTTCAGTCCAAGAAAACAGATCATTAGTCACAGAGCATGTCTGTGCAGCCTGTGCTCTGTGTGTGTGCAGATTCAGATGCTAGGTATGGTGCCCTGTCCTTCCTCCCAGGCCCTATCATTCCAGAATCACTCCAATTTGCTCTGTTATTCCTGTTTGTTTTTAATGTATTGTTGCTCATTCCTTTTAATCTTTTTAAGATTCTGCTACTGTTGAAAATAGAAGAACTTATTGCAGAAGTTTAAGATGTTTAAACATAAGAAGCAACTCAGTCATTGATATGTGTAGAAGCAGTTCAGAAGGTGCTCTGGAAACTGAAATGATAAATTTAAAAATATTTCAATCTCTCTGTGGTTAAAAGTAAGAAGAAGCCAAATCTACATAGTATTCGATGAGAAAAATCTGGAGAGAGAACATGTATACTGATAAGCATGTTAAATGGTCGAAGTACATAGTGAATCTCAAAGGAGTAAGGAAGAGCAAGTAGAGGGGTGCTGCATTTGTCAGAAAACAATCTAAGCAAATACACAGCAAACTATCAACCTTTTGGGGGGATCTATGGTTTTTCTTTGCTAATTATTAAGTTCTCAATTGCTTGTAAAACTCATTCAACTCCCTCCTAAAAATTATTATTTAAAACATGCTATTCTCTATGAAACATGGGCACTTATTTTGATGCTTATTTAAATGTTTGTTATAAAAAGCTATATTTGTGAGAATATGCAGTATCAGATAAATTGGTTCACTGACATTGTAAACTATGTCACAGGGCAGTGACTTGTGACATATAATCCATGATCAAAACTGCAGCTTATTTTGTCTTAATCTCACAGAACATGGAAACTATGCAAATTCCCTGCTAGTATAAAACATAATTTATGTATTTTAAGTCAAGATTTCCTTCCTCAGCATGCAAAAAAATAAAATATTGTTTATCATGAATTCATGTTGAAAAACAAAGAGAAATCACAATTGTCATTTGTACGAACCATTTTCGTAAATTTGTAATGAAACATTTGGAAGGATTTCACATCCAGGTATTAAACAGGTCAAATTCCAGATGATGGAATTAGATTATATCTCTTTTCTTTTTTTTCTTTTGTTTTTCCATATTTTCAAAGTTTTCCTTCATTTTATCCCATTCTTTTTATCAAAAAGTGAATAAAAACAATGAAATGTTTTTCTCTACCTTTCAATGCTTCAATCTTTGCAGACCTTCTTTGGTATTCTTTTTTAACATTCCTGATTCTGAAATGACAAAAGAGTTACTTCCTTAGCCAACACAGAAGTGACAACAGTATCTAAAGTAACAACAGATCAGGAACAATGCTAGATAGAGTTTTAGGTGCCATCAGTGCCTTCCTTTGAGATAAAAGATGTTAAAGCCATTCTACATAGAAAGGTAAAGTATTATTTTCTGTTGCTTCTCTTGAGATGGAAAATAAATGTCTAGAAGGTTACAAAAAATTATTAGGATTTTGCTTAGAAAAAGAGAATGTTCTGTAATGATCCTCACTTCCTCTAGTCTCTTGGCAGTTTTTCTTGGACAGGTCAGCTCACTTAACTGCACTCTTTCGCCACTAATGATTTCAGTATTCCTCTTTTGTTCTTTGTCTTTCGGATAAATGTTTTCTATGGAGCTGGAAGAGAAAGGCTGTTGCCCTCAGAATTAGAAGGACATAATTTGGGTGCATAAGGTCACTCTGTATTTGTCATAGAGGGAAATATTTCACTTCCCAGCTTCAGTTCTATTTTATTCACCTCCCTTCACTTCCTGGCATCTCTATAGAGTAGCCAGATGTTTAGAGCATAAACTCAGGAGCCAGATGGGATTCCAATCCCAGTTCCTCATTTATCTGTGTTACATTAGGCAACAGACTTAACCTTTTAGTACTTCGCTTTTCTCATTTTTTAAATGGGCAAAATAAAAGTGTCTCACAAGATTTTTGTGAAAATTAAATGCATCTCTGAAAATTAATTGCATCATAGAGGAGACTGAGACAGAGTCCAAGATTATACATCAAATGAGAGGGGCATGTGGTATGACAAACTTGAGAACTGGAGTCCAAATTTCTTACTTCTTCCATCACTCCATGTAAAACAGATAACACCAAGGAAGAAAGGAGTCAAAGAGAGAAAAGAGCATATCTACATGTAAGAGGTGGGGGGCGAAAGACAAGATCAAGGAGGATGACAGAGTGGAAAGTGATGTGGTAACATTATCTGTAACTAGGCAAAGAGAAATTCCCTTTCAAGTAGCAGGTAAAAAACATGCTGGGGTGATGGCTCTGGGGCTCCAAGTGACATCCACAAAAGCAAGCTGTTCTTCAGTGTTTTGCTGCAGGCTCAGCTGGTCGTTGGTTAATAACTGATTAGCCTTGCTCCCATATATTAGTATGTGAGATCACCTGATGGCTTCTTTTCCTCGGAATTCTGGAGATACCGGCTCAAAATAATCATTAGGAGCATGTTCAAGATCTGTCTCCTTTCTGATGACCTTATTACCAATCCTTTTGCGTCGGAAACAAGACGATGAGTTCAGAAAAAATAGTGGAGCATAACGGCGCTCATTTCCATCTAATTAATCAAGAGGCAATAAAATATCACAACAACAATATCAGAACTATAAGCAAAGAAGCTTCGTTCAGTCTTGGGTTTTTAATCACTGTAGAGAAATTCTTTCCCTTCTAAGTTCCTATCATTGAGAAGACGTGATAATGCAGTAAACAGTGAGAATTCAGAGGAAATAACATATCATCCTAAAAGTCACACAGTATAATAGAACTTCTGACAAAGGACAAATCAAAGTTTGATCAAAAAGGCAGTTGGCAGAATGAATCAATTCAAACACCTGAGAAAAAAGTTTTAACTGGCACGTAGAAATAATTGGAAACATGCTTGTGAATTTAAGAACGTACTTGACCACAACAGATGAGTGAACACAATACTGAAATCTATGTGCTCTGTGAATCAAAAGGGCAAGAAGAATTTCTAATTATTCAAGATGAACAGATGATCATTTTCCAGATTTTAAAACAATGAGCAGTATTTGTTGTTAGTGTCATCCTGCACTAATCAGAAGTGACAGAGAGAAATAAATACATAGATATATATCAAGACAAACTGAAATCCAATCCAAATGGAAGGGACACTGAAAAATAAGATAAGATAGTATATGGAAGAAAAGCCTTCTAATTCCATTATGTGTGAAGGAATTCTGGACTTATACAAATTCTCTCATTGTTTGCAAGATAAAAATCTAATACAATGCTGCAAATATATTAATATATATAAAAGCTCAGAATAATGCTGCAAGTTTCCTCTCTAATTTTCCTTTTGCTATTTCCTTCGAGGATGGACATCTCAAGTGTTTCATCCAGAAACAGGGCACAGTGAGGAAGACCTCACTATATTGTGTCTGAGTTTCTTTCTAACTGTGCTCAGATGTTTGAAATCATCCCTCATTCTTATAAGAAGAAGAAAATTTTATTAGGAAATGCTTGGAAATGCTTTAGGGTACTTGAAAAAAGAAACAAAATTATAATTCACATTGCAACTATCATTGCTGTATTAACTATTAGGTGTATTATATTAAAGTCAGAAGAATACATTTTTACCTAAAAATTCCTTGAGACCATTAAAACTACAAAGGTGAAATAAAGAACTCATTTAGCTTGTGATGGGAAATATTTGTTTTTCTTCATTTCTTAAAATATATTTACATAACCTTAAGAAAAAAAACTTGAGTGTGATCAATATCTATAGAATTATGACAAAAAATCCACTGCTACTTACAAGGTAAGATTTTGTCAAAGTATAATGCCAATGCCAAGTAGAATAGAGCATCAAAAGCCAATATGGCAAGAATTGCTATCATTATATATGAGTCTCCTGAAGAGTCAGAAAAACTTATGCCATTTGTTGTATAATCCAGGTGCATAATCTAAGATTCAAACAAAAATAACAATTAATATTTAAGTAAATAAAAGTAATACAGTATAACATTAAGGAGAATCATTTTAAAAAGTAAATTTTTCAAGAAGCTCTTATAATGAAGGTATTAGTGAAATAATTTATATTTTGTAGATATCAAAGTAATATAAGAAGGAAATATTGATTTGAAAAAGCAATGTTCTAAAAATAAGATTTATAAGTTATAATTTAGGTGCTTGTTCTTGTAAATCTTCATAATATTATGAAATACCTATTATATACAACAAAGAAATACAAATTTTAGAAAGAATAAGAACAATTTGAAGCATTTTAAGATATCGATAGGGAAACTTACCTCTTTTCTTAAATATTACTACAAGATTTAAACTCATAATTTTGTCATATAACAATAGCTGCCATGTCCTAGGCACTGTGCTAAGTATTTTTTCTATTTCCCCCAGTTACTCTTCATCATAACTCTAGAAAGTAGGACTGATTATTTTTATCTGTATTTCAGATATGATGAGACTGAAGCACAGAGAGTTCAATTAGCTTAACTATATGAAGTTAAAAAATCACATAGTGAGGAGTGACAAAATTGAAATTAGAATACAGGAAGTCCAGATTTGAAGTCCATTTCCTCACCCTCGATACTCCACAACTTTTCTATGTTAAAATGTCAGCATTTCAAAGTTGAGTGCAGGCCTGCTTCAGCATCTAAAGGTCAGTCAATGTAGTTCAACATAAAATACATTGAAGGAGAAATTAATGTGGTCATTTTAATATATGTAGAAATAAACATTTGATAAGTTAATATCCATTTATAATAAAGTATTTTCACAAACTAAGATAAAAAATTTTTCTTAATCTGATGAATTTAGAGGTGTGAAGACCAACACCAAAAATCATGCTCAACTGTGAAATGCTGAAAGCTTTTTTCTTTGCTTGCGTTTCTATTCAATATTGTAGCAGAAGTCTTGCTCTGTGCAATAGGCAAGAAAAATAAATGGCATAAGGATTGCAAGAGGAAAAATTAAACCATCATTTTATGTTGGCAACATGATTATACGTAAGGAAACTCAAATATAAACCTAGAAAAGGACTTGATTTTATAAAAGAATATAATGTGTGCAGAAAATCATTTACATCTTTCTACATTAACAACAAGCATTCAGAAATACGAATTTAAACACAGATGCTATAATATTTATAATGGCATCAAAAGCATCGAAAACCTTTGAGTAAGTCAACCAAAAATATGCCGGACCATACTGAAAACTAAAACAATTACTAAGGGAAAATGAATGGTACAAATGATATGTAATCTTCATGACCAAAAAAAAGTCAATTTCCCTCAACTTGATTGAAAATTCAGCAGCATCAAACTCTCAGCAGCTTTATGCACAATCTGTATGTATAACTTGGTGAGTAAATTCTAAATTTATACCATTGCAAACAACCTGGAATAGAAAAGATTTTTTTGAAAAAAGAAAGTTGTAAAATTATTATAAGATGTCAAGACCTATTATAAAGCAAAGAAATTAGGACAACGTGGCAACAGCACGTAGGTAGACAGATGGGTTAATACATTCTTTATTGAGTTGAGATTGTAATTCATTCCAGGGAAGGATGGTTTTTCAATAAATGGAGCTGACACAATAGGATATCATGTGAAAAGACAAATAATGCCTCTACCTATAAACACAAAAGTTATTTTGAAATGGATTTTATATATAAATATAAAGATAGAATCAATTAAGCTCCCAGCATAAACACAGGAGAATATCTTTAAAATCTTGGTATATGCCATGATTTTGTGAAGATAGAAAAACATTCTACGTTAAAATTAAGAACCTCTGTTCATTAAAATCACCATTATGACACTATGTGTGTCAGTAACAAGTGAAAATTGTCTTATATCTGGCATATATAAGGAATTCCTACAAAACAACAAAAAAAGATTAAAATTAGTAAAAATGGGGAGAAGAGTAGAGAGACAAAAAGAAAAAAAAACAAAAAGCCACTAAGCATAAGACAAGGTATTCAATTTTAATAAGCAGGAAAATGAAAAATAAGATCACAATGATAAATCATTACATATCTGCAAGAGTGACTAGAATTTGAAAGACTGATAATACCAAATGTTGTTGAAAATTTGGAGCAACTAGAACTCTGAAACACTACTGGTGCAAAAATTCATACAACCGCTTTGGAAAAATATTTGGTAGTACCCCCCTACGAAGATTGAGATGCACATATTTTAAGTACCATTATCCATCTCCTAGATATTATAAGGAAGAAAAAATTTATCACCCCAAAATATATCCTTGTTAAAAGGTTTAATTCATGGAAAGGCTCTCAGGCTGGATTGATGCTGCTTTTGAAAAAGACATCAGCATGTGAAAGTCTCTCTGTAACGATGTCCCTCACACGGTATTGGGGAGACCGAATCTCCTCATGTTCTTTGACTGGATAAGGCAAAGCTTTAATCTGCCTATATTTGTTTACTGTGCCTTCCTTGATAAGCTCCCTCACTGACCTCCCCCTTTCTTCCTCCCAACCTCTTTTGTCTTGGTTAGGCTGTTTAAGACGGTATATGAAGCCATGAGGTGAGTTCCTCCAACATACTAGGTCTCTCCTTTCTATACAGAAATTTTAAATGTTATTATTAAATTTCTTTTTGGTTTTCTTTTCTCTTATCCATGTGTTTGATGCTTGTTTGATTATTTGGCAGCTTACATATCTCTGGAGAAATATGAGATGATCTTCTTTGTACCCTGACAACATATACCAAATAGTACACAATGTTCATATTCATTAAGAAATATGTGTAAGACTTTTTGCAGTTATTGATAATAATAGTGAAAAACTGGAAAATACTTTGTCCATCAGTAGGAAAATTGATAGCATAGTCACACAACAAAATACCACATAACACTATACTATAGCGTCATATAATCTATAGATGAAATCTAAAAACATCAGGCTGAGAGAAAAAGTCAGATTTTTAATAATAGACTTTGTACAATATCACCTCTATAATGTTGAAAATAGGCTAAACTAAAATTTATACTTAGGAAACATATTCTAAGGTGATAATAAAAATCAAGGAAGCAAGTAATTACAAAATTTTTACCTTTAGAGTATTTGGGGGAGCTTTTGGGGTTGTGACAAAGTTCTTTTTCTTGATCTATTCTTGATTAATTTTGTTTATTTTGCATTTGCTAAACTATATTTACATCTTAAGTTTTCATATTTGAGGTTACAAAAAGAAACTTGCATAACAATTTTTAATAAACTAGCAGAATGCTTTCATTATGTGAAGAGAAAAGAAGCTAAATATTTGCATATGGAAAATAATGAGACAAAAGCACTTCAGCAAGAAAATGTATCTTCAGTGTGGAAAATCTTATTCAAGATTTTCTTACTCAAATTTCCTCTGAGATGCTAATTTTTCTACACTGTAATAAATAACATTTTCAAGTTTAGCTTTTGAGTAGAATAGTTTAGAATAAAAGCTTTTAATTTTAAAAAAATTAATAATGATGAAGTCATGAAGGATCAAATTTGTTTGAAGGTTTAATAATAAACCAATGAACTATGCTCTTACCTTAGTCATTCCAGCAGTGAAGGCAAACGGGCTACAAATACTTAAAATCCATTCCAAAGATGAAGGAAGTTGTTTATAATAGGTAGTGAACCCCACACACCCCCAAAAGAGTGTGAAGAGAAACACAACCAAACTGGTCAGGACAGTTTTCTTCAGCAACACACTCATCAGGAATGACAAAGCTAACTGAAAGAAAAAAAATTATCTAGCTCTTATTTATATTTGAGAATCATGAGTAGCACAATAAAATATGAATTTTTATATCATAACAAATATTTATCAGTGAGACAATGATGAAAATATTACAGTGGAATTATGCTCAGTCCTCTCAGTTCCTTTGTAAAGAGGATCCTTACATGTGCTACTCTTAAGTTGGGCTTCTATGGCTAAGAAAAGGTTGGGAATAACTGGACAATGAATGAGCTGAGGAAAGGACAGGAAATTCAGTTTTGGAAAGACTGAAGAAAAACTAAATTAATGTACTAAAAAGAGTATTTACACAACTTCTCCAGAAAACCACCTAGAATGTGAAAGAAATTAGAGACTTTTGTTCACAAAAGAGTGGGAAGCCAGAACATGGTGCGATTAAGAGGGAAAAAGAGATGTGAAAATCTACTATGCAATGGGAGACTTTTGAGGGAAAAAAAGGACCAAGCACATCCTCATTAATTATCTAGAAAAGTCTTTGATATTCTTAGTGAAAGAAAAAAATTTTTTTTTAAATGCATCATTTAACTCAGACCTTTATACAATGGAGTGGTCCAGTTTTATTTAGGGCACATCACTGTCTTTACACATACCCATAAATTTTTACACTCACACACACACGCACACAAACACATGCACACAGTATAAAAGAAGTAACTATTTTGTCTGCTGAGACATTAATTTTTGTTACATACAACTACGACCTAAAGCAGAGAAACTGGTAATAAACGTATGAACTTACCAAAGATAAACCATATGAGAAAAAGAGTGTGAATATGACCATGAAACCTATCGTGGTCATAATTTGGGCAGATATTATGATAACTGTAATGATTATGGAAATAATGATGATGAAGCCAGCATACATTAAACCCCAGGAGAGCCTAAACAAAGACAAAAATATTTCAATTACTGTAATTTTATTTTGAAATATTAAAAACACAAAAATATCTTTAAAAAAACTAATACAATGGCTCTCGTTGCATTTGCCAAATACCCTAACAACTAAAATATTGCTAATAGTACATTGGCATGGCTGTACTGACTAGGGGTCAAAGCTGTATGCACATATCATATAACACTAGGAAAACTGCATAAAAAGTATCATCTTATATGTATTCCTCTGCAACTTGTCTTTCTCAATCAACATATACAATATTTTATACTGCTGTATAATATTTCATTGTTTGCATATATCCCCTTCTACGCAAGAACATTTAGCTTGTTCCCAATTTTTATTTTGAGTGCAATGTTGCTTAGAACATTCTTGGATTTGTCTCTCTTGGGAAAATGCACAAAATTTTCTCTAAAGTGAAACTACTGATTTAAAGGGGATGAGGTTTTTGTTTCTTAAGCATTATGTATTATCAAATTGTTTTAACTTTAGAATTGGAAGGAAACTTAACATCTGGTGATTAAACAACCATAGAAAATTGGAGAATGATGACAATTTCAGCATTTTTAGGTATAGTCACCTCCATTCTCCACATTAGTAGAAAAATAGAATTTTATAACTCCCCTAAGTCCACTCCATTCTTGCCATTGCTATATGTGATTTCTTTATTTAAATGGATATAAACTATGGTAAAAATAATTTTAACAAACAATATTACATTTAAATTGGTTACATTTAAATACACAACAGATTGTATTCAATCATATCTAATACGTTATTATACTAACTTTAATATATTTAATATAATATTAAATTTAAATGCTATTGACTTAAACTGAAATAATTATAGTATAAATGCAGTGTTCACACTGTTTTCTTTCCCTGTGCTACTGTTCACATTTTTATGAGGTAGGTATAAAGAAACAGAATTCAATCTCAGATTTAACAAGCCTATAGGGTGTTTATAGGGCAAGTTCCTCATTTTGCAGATGAGTGAACTGCTATTCTGTTAGTTAATGGGTGTACTAAAAATCAACACAGTAAATCAACTACACAGCTGAGAGGAAGTGGGAGACTTTCACTCCATCCAGAGCTCTTTCCCCTACATAAAAATGCCTGATTAAATAACAATTGAATTGCTGAAGAAAATAGCGAGAGTATTTAAAACAAGAACTTGCATTATCATGTCCCAGTAGAACATGTTCCCTGCTTATTTGACTTCTTTCTACATTTCATGTCATTAGGATGATTCAAACTGTTAGAAAGATCAGCATTTTTAAAAAACATACTGCACATGGCACTTCCTGAATGCAGAGGGGAACTACTATAGGTAGGAACTGAAAAATCATGGTAGGGGAATTACAAATGGAGGAAATTAAAACATAACCTAGGAAAAAAGGAACTTCATTGCCATGAGTTGAGAGGGGAGGGGTGATGTTAACAAACTTAGGAATACCTTCATAATAAAAAAATGCATCACACTTTAAGTAGTGATTACATTTATTACATTAGTAAATAAAAAGGTTGTCACAAAATGTATTCCAATAAACAGCCTATATTTAAAATGTTTTGGAAACTTTTTCCTTCTAAGTTTTAAGGACATGTATAAAAATTCACTTTGCTAAGTTTTAGTTTACATGCATACTAGGAACCATTTACCCTGAGAATGATTCCACATCTAAATATTCAGTACCTTTGTGATTTTAATCTAGAGTTGACATAGGCCTAGCTATTTATTCACTGGGGGCTACAGGGCTTGCCCTGGACTCTAAGAAGTTCCTTTTTACATAGACTCCTTTTCTTCCTCCCTAATATATTCCACCCATTCCTTTCTTTGCATTTCTAAAATGAAATGACACTGTCTTCCTTTCTTTTTTATTTCAAGACACTTTTCTTCTTTTTCTGGTTCATGATTCCTGTATTTTGAATGAGAACTCCCTCTGTAAATAAAATAGACTTCATAGAAAATTTAAAATTCCCTAAACATAATTTTATTTCAGGGACCATGTGGCTTGCTGAGCTGTTCTATAAATAGCTCCCATTTCATAGGTCCACATCAATAATATTTTCTTGATATGAAGGCATATTCACAGAAATAGCCCTTAGATTTTCATATCAAAAAGTGCTTGGTTTGAGGGGAATGAAACAAACAGTAAATTTGAATTTAAAAAATCAGTAAGTTAAAACAAAAGAAAAGTAGTTGATGGATCAAGTTTAAATCATGATGTGCCAAAGCAATAGTACTTTTCACTTCCTCTTAATTTCCACTTTTATTCATTTGCATAACTTGAATCTGACACTCACCAGAATGCTGAATCTTGTAGACCCATCATGTTCATTACTTCCTTACTCTTTTTTCTTTCTTTTGTAACATTAAGTGATACAAAGTATATAAATGAAGAGAAGTAAAGCAAGCAGTAGAAAATAAATAGCTCATTTGGAAGAAACTCTTTAGAAACAAAAGATAATGTCTTCATATTTATTGCAATAACTGACATCAACTTCTCCATCACAGAGTGATTTGTCATGACCTAAATAAGGGTTTAGGATTTAAATAAGCAAAATCATTATTTAAAGTACAGAAAATTTTACATTATCAATAAGCTGTGGGGATTGTACCTATTATGTCAACATCCCAGTCCTACTACTGTTCGATGGTTATGCCTTAGGCGAAACTGGCAAGGCTTTGTAAATTATTTTTGCAATTTCCTGTCATTCTATAACAACTTAAAAATGTAAAGTTAAAAAAAAAATCAATGTTCCTTTGCCTAAATGTAATTTCAGCACTTGCATAACTGCTTCATTGTAGGAACATATGGAAGTCTAAGCGTGTGTGATATATAGTATGAAATATATATGATATTTATTATATATTATCTTTCATCAAAATCTTGATGCCTCTGGAATTATTTTCCATTAATGATTAGAACTCTTCTTACTTGTATAATAGCAGCATTAATTGCAGTTTGCAAAGCCACAAATCCATCATTCCAATATTTGGACAGCTGACACGAGTAGTCTTCATCTGATTCCCAACAATGTGCTATCAACAAACAAAAGCATAACCAACATTATGGGATAAAGGCTACTGGAGAATAAGAAACAAAAATCTAAGAGAAAACAATGTAGAGGAGACTCCATCAGTCAGAACTTTGGATCACATATTAAAAAGAAGCAATTTTACCCACAGATACTCTATAAGCAGAGAAAGTCTTAGTAAATAAAAATATGTAAATCAACACTGTTCTAACCATGTTGGACATTGCTGTGCCACCAAGACCTAAAGCACTCCAGTGCTCAAACTGTGTGTGTGTGTGTGTTTGTCCATGGCTCACACCTTTCCTCCATTCTGGTCTGTTCTCTAAAGAAAACTCACCGCAGAGGTATTTTCTGGCCACTTTATAGTATAGTATAGTACAGTATAGTATAGTATATTATTGTATTATAGATAGATAGATAGATAGATAGATAGATAGATAGATAGATAGATAGAAATATAGTTCTTTCAATCACTTTCTACCTTCTAACCCTGCTTTTCTTGGCTTTCTTACTTTATTACCACCTGGCAGAGTACATTGTTTTTCCCCATCCCATGTCCCTGAGTAGGAAGATTTAACCAAACAGGCTCTGCTTTAGGTTCTCTTCAATTTCCAGGGTCAAGAATGATGTGAGACACGAAGACCCTCAGCAAATGGGAGGAAAAGAACCAACCCAATTGGACGATGAATCACATCAATACTTTCTAAAAATCCTCAGCTGCACCCACCATGCTCCTGCTCAGCCTCCAGTCTGGTCTAAGCAGCCTTTCTTGCATTGTCCCTGAGCCCTGTGCTGCCTGTTCTCTGCACTATGGCCAGAGTACTCACTTGGGCTTGAAAATCTAGTCACTTTTCTACCCTGACTCAAGTACCTCCATTGATCTCCAGTGCCCTACGGTTTTTTTTTTTATTTTTTAATTTTATATATTTTTTACATCATTTTTCATTTTTGTACAACGGATCTAGTCCTTGTGTAATTTCAGTCTCATTCTCTTGCCCCTTCTTGTTTGTGTTCTCCGATCAGTTACACTGCTCTTCTTCCAAAATACTAACAGGTGCCCTTTCATGCTAAAGGAAATCCATACCTGCCTTTCCACATGAAATGCAGGACTTCCAGTCTTTCCGATGTTGCTTAAAATAACATTTCCCCAGGTAGAACACCTCTTCTCACAGCTCACTGGGGGCCCCTGGTTCAAGTCCTTGCACCTGTTGACTGCTCAGTGTATGTCCTTCTTGCTAAACAGGAATCTCATCTGAGGCTGGGATCTATCCACCTTGATAGTCCCTCACATCCCTCACCACATGCACCTATGAGTTCACTGTATACCTGTTGGATGATTCGTGAGTTTTTGAGTCATCCTCTAGTGGGAAGATAGGATTGATCTTGAAATCAGTTGCACAATAAAATGTGTTTTATCTACTTTCTCACATGACATTAAAAGCATCTCTGTTGCCCATTCCAACCCTACCCTATGTTAAGAACAAGAAAAATACCATAAAGACATTTCATATGAAAAGTCACCTGAGATAAGATCTTCCTTCAAAAATGGAATGTTATAACCCTGAAAAAATCTTAAATTATAAGACAAATTATCATTAAAGATGACTTCCACTACATTTGGGAAATTGTCTTGAAGCATTTTATCCATATCTTTTTGATTTGGCATTCCAATGATTCTTCTTCCTGTGAATCACAGGTGAAAACACACATAGGAGATGATTAGGGCCTCACCACAACAGAACATCACATCTGGTGGTATTGTCACAGGTTTTTCATTGGAATTAAACTGAAATCATTTCCACATCAGTTACACTTACCCCAAAAGGCAAGGGAGGCACTTTTATTTTAAAGTTTTAGATTCTAGAATCAGGAGACTTGTATGAGAATTAAATGATTTCATTTAATCATGAGACAGGTATTAAAACAAGTTTAGGTTCATAAAAATATGATGCCAGGGTCAATCATTTTAAGAGAATTAGGGTGGAAAAATAGAGGTTATCGAAGTAATTACTACAGGCAGAAAACTCCAAATTTCAGGTTTAGGCAACTCAGGATCTTTGTCTCATGCAGAAACCAAGATCACAAAGTGACTCCATTTATGACAAAATAGTCTCTATTTTATATATTTTTGAAATATTTCTGTTTCCACTAATTGTGTCTCTTAGAAATCGGAATTACAGAGTAGAAGGTCAGGCTATAGGCCTTTGACCCTTGAGTAATATACACTGTGGCCTTAGAATACAGACCTCAAAAGATGTTACAAATTATGCCATATAGAGAACAGAGTATCTTTAGATTATCTGCCCCTACTTTTTCATAGTTCTGAAATTATTGTTCAATAACTGTGGCTTAATTTCTTTTAATTAGATACTTTTTAACTGAGTCATAAATCTTAATCATTGCATTTCCACATTAAAAACACCCACATCCACCAATGACATACTCTTCGCAGACTCTATTCTACAAGCTTGAAACTGTAACTCTATTGTTTCATAAATTAATTTCCAATAGAAATGTAGGCCTCCATGTTTTGGGCCCACATCAAGCTGAAAGGGTTTAAAAGGGTAATTGTTGGGAGAGAAAGGAAAAACTAACCAAATTTACATGCTATCTTAATACCTAAATAATTAGCATAATGGATCACTGTCACTTCACATTAAACATGTATACATTTTATCATAACGACATAAAGTAATACCTGTAATTATTTTTTGGTCATTATTGTTCTTACCTTTCAAAAAGGGAGCAAATGCCGTAATATTCATTATCTGCTGGGTTATATTAGAGATTGGTGTATACATAAGTACAAAAGACTCATTAAATTTATCTACTCTTCCCAGATTCTGAGGAGGTTTTTCAGAAAAAAGGTCATATTCTTTGAAGTATGAAAATAGGCCCATATATAGTGCTAAAAGTATTGGAAACCCCCATTCCTGTAACACAGAAAAAAAGGATAAATTTAGATTATATCCCTAAAAGAACTCAGTTAACATCAAAGTACAGTTGAAGGCAAGTTCCAATTTTGCCACATACTTGGCATCTCCACACTCTCCACTCTTTAGGGTAAAGGGAACCTGATGCAAGGTGCATCTGAGGCATTTGCAGCATAGATCCCAAATCTAGAGGTAACCAATCCCATTAAATCATGGAGAAGCCATGCTAGTAATGGATGATGATCTTAATAAATGTGGCATACAGAGTATCACAGTGGAGTCAAAGAGGCAAATAGCAACATTTTTGTCACATCCTTGTATTGAAAATCAAAGTAAATGAAAAGGATTGAATGGTAGAGATGGTCTAGCAGTTCACCAACATTAGTCATCTCTTCTCCTTGACACAATGCTATCCTACATTCTGGAAATTTAGTGAGGTGAAATAATTGAGTTCTCTCTCCCAGTCTCTCTACTCCCTGATCTTACTGGAGAATTCAGGGGAGATCTCCAAGGTTGAGGGAAAACTGAATTCTTAGATGAAGAAATCTGGGTCCCTGAATGACTATATGGTGATGATTCCTTCACCTGCCCAACCCACTTCACTTCCACTGTCAATCTTAAAACATGGAAAGGATGAAAAGCAAACCTTTGCTGTGTAAAAGCCACTGAGATTTGGGGCTACAGATAGTTCCCTACCAAATGCAAACTGATAATCATTTAGGGGACAATCAGTGTCCCCTAATTTTGTTTCCCCAAATTAACATTCTGTGATTTCTGCTAGGCACTATTTTTATTAGTTCTTGACTCTAAAACTACTTTGTGGAGTAGTGGCTTTAATTTATGCAAAATTAAATTTTCACCTATTCTCATTTTTTGATTTTAATATGAGCAATATTTTTAGTCTTCCTCATTCTACATTGTTTTTCAGAGACTGCTGTAAGTCTCAGAATTCAACAAGGATGACTAGAGATAACCACAAAATCAATCAATTCAGCCACTGCTTACAAATATAAAATAAAAACATCACTAGGCAGCAAAACAGAAAGTGCTAACTGTGGTGAGGGGAAACCTTCACACATACCAATGAGCTTTCTTTTTTCATCCTCCATTTCTTCAGAAAATTCTTCCACAGAAGTGCTTGAGTTTGTCTATACACACTTTTCTGTTTCATATGCATTTAGTCTGTTCATTAAACAAACAAGCAGAAAGGAAATATGGTGGAGCTCAAAGAAAAATAAATGTAATGAGAAAAATCTCATTGGGGAAGGAAAAAAACTTGACTTTATTTTTTAAATAAATAGTCCCTATTTTTACAAACTGCAAGAATATTTAAAATGTATTTCAGTAATTCATGATTGTGAAATTTTATACCAGATATGCTCAATATAAAGTCTTTGAAGAATGGGTAATGGTGTGGCGATAGAGTGATTATTTTAACAATTTTATAATAGCATACAATATTACAATAGAAAAGACAGAACTGGATTGGAGAACTTATAAGATCCTTCACATTTTTAACCTTTAATAACAAAAATGCAACTGTATGAGCAGAGTAATTGAAGTATAACTCATCTGACCAGTAATTGCTTAGTGTTTAAATAGAAATCCTGGTTATCAAATTAGCATCAAAACTCTGATTAATTAAACTCATCTAAATAATTGATTATACCCATCAGCTGTAATGCTAATGAGATTTCTTCTCATAGTGTTTAGCTTCTAGATTGAATTGAACAAATCTTATCAAAAGTGGCTCTGAGATAATAGTCCAGGTTCAACCTACTTGAAACCTGATTCTGAGATATAGGAAGAATAAAATAACTTATCTCAAATTTCTGAATTCAGAAGTCCCTGAATAACTGCGGAAACAAATCACAAAGTTAATGGAGAGGAGAGGAGAGAGAAGAGAGGAGAGGAGAGAAAAATCACATGGCAAAATAATTTTGCCCAACTGTTTGCACATAAGCCAACAGAGAAATTTTTTTCAATGTGTATAACTTTAAAACTAAAATATTTTAGATTTACATATCAAAATAGTCAAACAATTTTCCCCTAGCTAGTGCAGAAGTAAATTTTACTGTTATCCTATTGTTGGGAAAACATTAAAATTTGGTTGGGAAAAACAGAAAAATATTGTCAATAGGTCTTCAGTAGAAAACACACAAGTATTTGGAAACATCTGAAAAAGAGATTGATTTTACAGTGTCCACCCACATGTTTGACAAGCACAACAACACTGAACTTTACTTACTGTCAGGAAAATGAGAAAAAGCGCTCTGGAAACACTGGCAAAGCAGATCTCTTTTTGTGTAAGGCAACAATTACAATTTTCTACTGCCACTTCTTCCTTTATTACTTTGATGGTTGTCTGCTCCCAGCAAATCTTACTGGTTTCTGAAAAGGGGTGTAGTCAGACCAAGCTGTACATGATGAACTTGTTGGATTTGGGTTTTTTTTTTTCTGTCATTTCTTTGCTAAGCCAATTATTCTGGAGGGATATAACTGTTCTGTGGTTGGTTGGGAATAAAACAAACCCTGTGTTTGTGCACTTGGCCTTTCAACCTCCCGGCTAAGGGAGAAAATGGTAAACAAAGAAAATGGAACTAGCCCGTCAAACATGATGAGCCCAGGATGGGGAAATAGCAATAAATGAGTGAAAACAATAACTGACTAAGCAAAGTGGTGAAATTGGTATGAGAAATCTATAGCTATTTTTTTTTCACTACTAGTGTCTAAACATAATCACCAATGATATATTTGGTTAATTACACAAAATGAGCAAAATGTGCTGAAGATGAATTTTTTTTTTTACCTATTAAAACCAGGCCATCCATAGTCTACTGCAGAGAAACCTCTATGTTGGACAAATGAAGAATTGTGAGCAAGTTTCTTTCTTCTGCAGTGTCCATTGTCGATGCAGAGCTTCACAAAGAATAAAAACAAAATAAAAGTAAATGGATTGCTAAGTGCACAAAAAAAAAAAAAAGAAAGAAAGATTCCTTTCAATTGTTGTGTATAAAGGGGAGGAAAAATCTGAAATGGACTCAATTCCCACTGCATAGTCTATCTCTCCCTGTAAAGAATTGCAAACTTTTCTTGACCTGCCAAAGTAAATGGCAAAACAGGAAACCAAAGTCCACGAATTGGGAAATCTCAAATATTTGACATGGCTCCCAATCCACAGATGTTAATAATCATAAAGCTAGAGATATTCTGGGGGAAGAGGGAGATCATTGGAAGCATTTAAAGCCTTCATAGTATGTATGTAAATATCTTTCCTGGTAATGAGCTCTCCTGCTTAAAAAAAAAATGTCAACAGTGAAATGACATCTACATCAAAAACGAGCAAAAACAAAGATAATAAAAATATTCTAAAGGTCTCAGGATGGGGGTGGTCAAAAACACTTACAATTTCATGTCAATCTCAGGTCAACAAAAAGTCAAAGTTTCTTTTAAATCACCTAAAATACAGTTCAGGTTTTCAGAAACCTGTAGCTATTTTTTTTTTCACTACTAGTGTCTAAACATAATCACCAATGATATATTTGATTAATTACATGATTTATTTTTATTTGGGGAATCATTTTCTTTATTTAAATCTGAGGATTTGGTGACCTATAATGATGAGGAAGTACCCAATATTCAGCTAGAAGTACATTTGAAATGGTGGGTAAAACATACGCAAAAGGAGAAGTCCAGATACACAATCAAACTTAACAGGGAAGGAGAAAAAGATAAAGAAACTCAGACTCAATGGAAAAAGCAAGGAAAAAGAAAAGTACATCCCAGGTGTTAAAAATGTAAAGGAAATTAAAACCAGAACTGGAAGTGGTATGTCTGAAATCCAGCTGGTCAAAGCGGTGCTGTCATACCTTTGTAACCTAGACATGACCTTGAAAAATTATGAACCTAGGTTTCATATCTCTGCCTGAATCTAGAACTACTTACTACCCGAAGGATGAGTAAAGATGTGTATTCTTTGACCAGTCTCTGGGTTAAAAATATCTGTCCTTTATTAAAAATGAAAAACTCAGTGCCAATAGCACAAGCCAGGTACAGGACACAGTAGAGGGATCTCAATTTATTCTCCCAGCATAGTACGTGTCTAGGAATAATATTAGAGCAGTTCGTGCATATACTGTGGAGCCAAATTCACATTAGTTACATGACCTTGCACAACTGATTTAACATTTAGCCCTTCAGTTTTTTCATCCCTAAAAATGGAGATAATAAATAAAAGTAGCCATAAATATAGATCTGCACAAACAGCAGGTCCTCAAATAACATCATTTTGTTCAATGTCATTTCATGATAACACTGATGAGCTGGTGTGGACTTTGCATGTTCTCCCATGTCTGAGTGGGTGCTCTGGTTTCGGGTGCTCTGGTTTTGGGAGCTCCCACATCCCAAAAGGTGTGCATGTGAGGTTTACTAAATGTTGCAATTGTCCCAGTCAAGGTAAGTGTATGTGGGTGTGTGTGAGTGTGAGTGTGCCCTGCCACAGGAGGGCATCCTATGCAGATCAGTTCCCACCTTGTGCCCTGAACTGCTGCAAGAGGGTCCTGCCATCTGTGATGCTGAACAGAGACTCTAAGAGGGTTGGAAAATGAATGAATACAAATTACTGTTTTGTATTATAAGTGTTTTGTGTCTTTGGAAGTTTGGTGGTGTCTTTGGAAGTTTGGTGATGTTTTTGTCAGCAGAAATCTGCCATAACTTAATCCTTGTTTCTATCAATCAGCCTATGGTAAAATTGGTTTTGTTATATGCCATTTCATTTAAAGTAAGAATTTCCTACAACCTATCGATGGTGTTTAATGAGAATTTACTGTATAGGCATGTATATTTACACACACATATGATTTGTGGAGATTAAATTCATTAATTCAATTGTTTATTATAAAATACTTGTTTACAACAATGCCTGAAAAATTGTAAAAGTTTAACAAGTGTTACTTGTTGCTGACAATCCCAATCCTGTTCTCCTTCTTGTTTCTAATGCTATTATCCTGCAGCCCCACAGAGAAGACACAAATAATCCTATAGAGATACATCCAGAATTTAGGCTATAAAGCAACAGAATTAAAATGAAATATTCCTCCTAGCAGCTTAGCTCATAAAAAAAGTCCACCATGAAAAAAGAATCAGCAGAACAAAACAGTGGGATTCCTAGTAAGAAGTCAAGAACTGAAGATAACAAAATTATGACAGTCTATTAAAAACAGTTCTAAAGTGTCAAAAGAAGTAACACAAGCTTGTTAAAATAGGACACAAAAGGAAAACTAATAGAAAAATAACCCATCTGACTTTATAGACTTTATAAATGATAACAGTTAAAATTTAAAATTTAATAGGTAAGTTTTTAAGCAGATTAGACACAGCTGAAGAGAAAATTAATAAGCCAAAAATGTATCTGAAGAAATTATGTAAAATTTAGTGCAAAAACAGAATATGGAAGACAGATTGAGGGACATGAAGGACATGAAGGCAGATTGAGGGAGTCTAGCACATGTCTAATAGGCATTTTGTAGTAAGAAAACTTTGTAAATAATAAGAAGAAAGTTTGAAAAATGAGAATTTTTCAGAATTAAAGACATGAGCCCATAAATTAGAAAAATATGCCCTTTGCAGAAAACAAACAAAAATCCAACAAATATTTTGCAGTTTGATTTCAAAGTATGAGAAAATGTGAATGAGGAGAATAGAGAGAACAATATATTTTTTAAAAAATAAAACAGAAAAGACAAATTATAAAGTAAGATTCAAAAGTTAGCTAAAAGATGTCCTAAAACAGAAGAATAATGTCTTCAAAGTGCTAAGACAAAAAGGACTGTCAACCTCAAATTCTATTCCCAGGTAAATGTGCATGCAATAAAGATATCCTCTCTGAGGATATCTTTATATTTTACATAGCTTGGATGAAAGAATATTAAGGATGTACTTGTGTCAGATAAAGCCTAAGTAAAAAAATAATAAACCCTTGAAATTTGACTGTGGAATGAGGCAACCAGAGGGGGACAGGGAGAGAGAAAGGGGGGGCGAGAATAAAGCAGGGAGGGAGCACAGTGTCTTGGCAGTCGACTGTGGGTTCTTTGGTAGCGAGAGGATTATGGCAACGATGCTTGAAGGTGGGATGGTGCACTTCTATTATGGAAGCATCAATGTAAACAAATTCAATAAAATATTTAAAAATAAATGAAATATTTCTTCGAAATAAGATAATAACACAAAAAATAATTTTTGAAAAGAAAATTGAACAGATAGAGTTGAGTATCCGAGGTGTTTGCCAAATGAGTTTCAAAGCCAAATAATTATTGATTGTAAATAATTTTGTAGGACAGAAGACATCAACTCATCAACTTCCCATCAACTCATACATTTCTTCAGTTCCTGCTTCTGATGAACTCTTAGAGGTTTCTGTGGTTTTGTAGACTTTTAATTGCTAGGTAGGAACAGAGACAGGTTGACAGGGAATTACCTGCATACTAAGTCATTACTTTCCTCAGAGTTTGTTGTGGGAGCCCAAGGTTACCTGGATTAAGGTCCTTTTTATCTATATGTCATGAGAAATCCTCCCATTTCACTTAAAAAAACAGCCCTTATGGTGATAATCCTAAAGACAACACAGGTGGACACTGGAAGGAGTGTGATCTTGAATAGAGGAGAGATGGTAATGGCCCCAGGTGCACAGGTGGGGGCTGGTGGCCTTCTGGAGGAATGCTGTTCATTCACAAGAGTAAGGAGAAAGTCAGAGGGGTGGGTACAACACCTGGAGGATTCCTGAGGCTGTAAAAACCCGTGAAGACATTCTCTTCTACATGGTTGCATTCTGCTGACAGTGAAAAAGGAGAAAAGTTATATTCTGAGAAAACAGAAGATGGAACTAAGTCATTTGATTAGTTATCCAGAGTGAATCGATGAAAGGAAGGTATCCTGTGACCATCTCAGGCCGGGCAGTTTCATTGTTGATTTGGGCAAATGGGAAAAGATCTCTGCAATCTCCATCATGATCTCTCTTGTGATCTCCCTCTTCTCAGCCTGGGTGTCCATAATTACAGGCATGTGTGTCCCATGTTCATGCTCCCAAGTGCTTTTTGCAATAACATGTTATCACATATGGGTAATGAAACTTGGGAGGAAAACAAAGGAGCAGGTGGTGCTCCCAGAGGCTAGAAGCAGAAGGCGAAAAAGAGGCTAAGTTACTCCACTTTCCTTACAGAATATCAGACAGAACCAAGGCTCCACTTGAAGGCTGTGGCCATTCCTTTAAAGTGAGGCTAGTTCATGTGCATTTTCCACCAATGTTTGTCTTCCGAATACAAACGTTACCAAGATTTGGGTTTGCAGGCAATTGAGTTGAAGGGTGAGAGGGTCAAGCACTGGTGGTGTATATGAGGGAATGGCTTTTGGCTGAGGTCAGCCTCCCCCTTGAAAGGTTGAGGACTCCTAAGTGGAGCTGGAGATGCCTCTGCTTTCTTGCCAACTTGATTTTTGTCCAGGGGCTCCTACCCTATGCTTTCATGGTAGAGAGTTTGCTCCTTGTGTCCAGACAGGTAGTGAACGTGGGAATGCCAGGCTACTTAAGGCTCTATCAAAGTTTTATTGAAGTAAAACAAAATATGTGATCAAGACTTATTTTTCTAAGTAAAGAAACATTTTGAGTAAACTAGAACTTGGAAATTTGTGTGTTGTAGCTAACCGCAAGTTTTCTGGAATTGCAGCTGCAGCAGTCATTCTAGCCATCCATTTCTTCTCTGTGTGCATGTTTTCTTCTCACACATTTCTACAGTTTTATCTGCTTTTTCAAGAACATATACAGATATCCATATCTCAGCACTGAGAGTGTGTGGGCCACGCCAGCTGCCAGCCTCTCAGCTCTGATAGAGGGTTCTGTGGTCCCTGCCTGGGGTTGGCTCTGCTCTAGCTTCAATCTGTCATTATCCCAGTTTGGAGTCATCTGATGTAGGTGCAGCTGGAAGAGACCCTCCCCTATGAGCCTGCCAAAAGGAGATAAAGCCATCTCCATAAAAGAGGAAATTGGAAGCTCAGCAAGCACTCCCAAATGTGACTGAAACAGGATTCTAAATAGCATTTTAAGAACTTCCATTTCTGGAATGAATAATGTCTTTCTTGAGAGAGCTTTGCTGGTTATTTTACTGAGGTCCAGGTCCCTCTGTAATCTAATTCTCTGAAACTGCCTAGTGATTTTTTTCCCCCATTAATGGCCTATATGATTGTCATCGACTCTCTTGGCAACTAATTAGGATAACTTGTCTCTTAGTTTCTTCCTCAACTGCAAATGCAGAGAAAGGTGTTCAATGACAAATAAAGGGACTGAAAAGCATCAGCTGTTCACAGTGAAGTGAAACTCTCTCCTCTAGACCTTGAGGGTCAAGTGTTGGCTCTGGATAGGCACCATCTCACCCTTCCAGACACCGTGATGACCTCACACTCACACACTGGCTCAGCCTCTGCCATGGAGGGAGGTCAGGGGTCTTTGTTATTAGCAATGGTTTCAATCTCCTGCCTAAAGATAAAGTAAGGGACTTTTTGCATTTAGAAATTAATTTGAGAAAACAGATGAACAAGAATAAGTATGAAACCTAAATAGCAAATTTTATATTAGGTTACAAGAAAAATAATCTTTGTACTAGAAAGAATAAAAATTGTATTGCATTGCGCAATTATATTACCACATGAACTGGCTTCATAGAAAGAAAAGAAAATTGGGAAATAGTTAAACAATAGTTTTATGGAAACAAAAGTGGGAATGTAGAGAAACATCACTTTGTAGGATTTTCAATAACAGAAAAAATAAAAGGGGCAGGAGGAGAATGAGTAAGAGAAAGAAAATCCAATTAAGGATACCCAAGAGGTTTTTATATTCTTAAAATATCTATTTGGGGAATTTTGAATACTATATTGAGTTTCACTAATTAAATAATAGAGGATATTGCCTCAAAAGTTAATGGAACATATTTTAAAAAATTAAATCTGGACTCATACTATTGACTCTGACACTAATAAAACTTTCCTCACCACTTTTTCTTCTGCCCCTTAGAGTCCATCCCTATGGATGTCTTGTCCAGAAGCAGCACTGACGGGTTTCCCAAGATGCTGACAAAGCCCAGCTGGAATGAGAGGAACAGAGTCTAGAACCTATCTGTGGGTGCACAGAGTAACTCTGCTGCCCACACTTACCTTTCTCTTTATTCCCTCAGATAAGGTCTTCACAGGAGCTTTCAGTTATTCTCAGAGCTTCAGAGCTTCTGCCAATCTGACCCCCCCCAAAAAAAATCCACAGGGATTATACATAAGTCACATATCCCTACCAAAAACAAGAATATAGAAAACTCTAGCACAACCAATCTGAAATACTATTATTTAAGGACCATTAATATGCTGCTAAATTCTAAATCTTAGGACTTGGTTCTTATTAAATGTTTCAATTTTATCTGCATGAAAATTTAAAGACATTGTTTATGGTCTACTTTCCACGTTTAATGAAAAAAATCCATATTCCTCCCTTCCTTCAGCTACAAAGTATTAGGGAGGCTACTTGCTTTTACCGTAAAGTGCTAAGAGCAGTAACTTCTTTGCTCAGTCCTTTCACAGCTATCTACAACTCCAGGTATCCTTTCACTTTAAGACTGGGCCAGAGCGAGTTCTCCTGAGGACAGTATGCCCAAAACTTGAGGACGCAATCTTCCTGTTGCCTGATGATCCACACCCATGTAAAACCACCTCCAGGAGACATGGGATATCAGACCCACATATAGCTTTTGATTCAATCTTCCTTCTACTAAGGGAGATAAATGTGGTTATGAAGTAGCAATATTTTTTGAGCATGCAAGAGATAGTTTATAAGTTCATTTACTTACTCACCTTCTTCAACAAATAGTTGATTACTCATAGGATTCTTAGAAAGATGCAGTTGATGTTTGGGAGATGTTTTAATAACATTAAGGATCTAGTCTCTTGCTTTCCACCCCATCTAAGTGTAGAGTAGTGAGTGCATTTGCTGTTGGCACTCTTTCAGCTTTATTTTTTAAAAAGATTTATTTATTTATGCATATAAGAGCTGGGGTACAGGTCAGAGATGTGGGGAGTGAGAGGATTCACCAGAGACAGTTTGGTGAGTTGAACAGGCAGATTGACTGAAATACACTGCCAAGGGGAGCAGCAGGCAAGTCAGGAGAGGTCTGCCTCGCCATGTGGGTTTCTCCCTGGCTGGGCTGGGGATCGAACTTGTGTGGCAGCGGCTCCGGATTGCTTCATAGTGCGGTGCTTAACCCCTTGTGCCACCAGGGAGGCCTCTTTCAGCTTTAATTGCTTCATCTTCTTCAGTGAAGAAGATGGCTTCATCTTCAATGAAGTTGTATCATCTTCAATGATAGTTGTTGCTTTTTATAAATAAAATTAGTGTCATAAAATGGAAAACTACTAGATGAGAAAGTAAAATAATGCAAGAACAGAAGTTTAACTGACAAATGACTGTATCATAGTTTTAAGGAAAGAGATTTAGAGAAGTGAACCAGCAACCAAATAAGACATATTTTGGGAAGAGAAACTCAGAGCAGGTAGTGACTTGCCTTCAGAGTGGGAAGAGAGGACATTTAAAGGAAATACAAAATTGTTAAATGTAAGATGTTGCACTGGGTCAGCATAAGTTTTTTGCTTCATGCAATCATCCACAGTCCAGGTTTCTATCTGTGTGATTCCACACTTATATGTAACCATGAAAACCTGGGGAGAAGAGGTAATGGGCAAAAGTGAGCCACATTTAAAAGCCTGGATTTTTTCATGTCACCCTGCCACATCATTTGGGAAAAGCAGTCAAGCCATGTGCCCAGGAGGAACAGATGGGTTTGCAAACACACAGTATTGACTTTAATTTTGCTTTAACAGTTCTGATACAGTAACAACTTTTTAAATTAGTATTGGCTTAACCATTAGGGTAGTGAGTGCAAAAATCACCTGCTACCACTTACTTCACTGAAAAATATCCTACCTTAACAGTGTCATGTTTTGAAAGCTAAATATGCCATTCCTATACCGTGCCCAAGAATCTTCATACTCCAATAAAATGGTCTCTCTACACACTAGAAAGAGATGTAAAATAGATGTGGTAAATATATCTTCCCAAAGATCAAGTTTATTTACAAATGGAAAGAAGTCTTGTCAATAGATGAAGCACTTGATAAAGTAGAGAATAAAAAAATGGTGACCTTAGACATTTGGTTTAGAATGGTATGTTTATTTGTTCAATGAATCCTAGAGAATGGAATCTACTTTCTCTGATGGTTTGTCAAAATCTAAAAAGTATCTCTAATACATTTTTGATCTCTCCTTTTAAAGTTCTTTTGCATACTAATTAGATTAAACATTACAAGGAAGTGTTGAATAAAAATAAATGATACAACAGAAATGTCAAAACATTAAGTAAGTGCTGAAGAATTGAGAACATTTTTAAAACAATACAAAATAGATAGTAAATATAACAGCTAATATTCATATGGAATGTATCAGACATTGTTCTAGTGTAATAACAGTTAGTCCTCACAATCACCTCCAGGAGGTGAGTTCCACTGACATCCCCATTCTGCAGATGAAGAAAGTGAGGCCACAGAAGTTAAGCTATTTGACCACGGTCATCCACTCATGCCACCTGGCCCCACTCATTACTTATCACCTCCACATTTCACTCCCTTTTTAATTAAACATAGAAACTAGATATTACTCAGTGGTCAGATAATGGATAATGGGCATTTATTTTTTTCTTCCTTAAATTTTCTAGGATTTTACAAATGATCTACCTATTTGCTTATTACATTGATAAGAAATGTTTTTTTTTTTATTTAGCTTGGCAACAGCAGAATTTCTTAAGATATAGGATGATTAATCAATAAGTTTTCTGAAACAAAATTCTTCTATAATTTTGAAAAATCTAATAAATAAAATCATGACATCATTGTGGCCTTACCTGGACAATTCCAGCAGTAAAGGCAAATGGACTAAAACCCATTCCAAATATGTAGGAAATTGTCTATCAATACAGTGAACCCCAGACATCCCCAAAATACAGTAACGATCAAGCCAACTGAATAGGTAAGGATGGGCTTGTTTATCAACATGCCCAGGAGGAAAGTCAGTCTATGTGACGGAAGACTTCCAATTGGGATAATTTTTTCTTTTGTGAATCAAGAATAACAATATCCTTCAGTTTCTCACATTGTCAAAAACTTTCTCAAAACTGAAAATGGAATACAAAATTAGTCACTATGCCATCCCAATGCTATGAAGAAACAATTCGCTCCTATATCCGAGCCCTGAAAGATTAAGACAGCAATGTTTAGCCAAACTCACCAAAGACAGGCCATCTAGGACGAAGAGAGAACAGCACCATGAAGCCAGTGATTACTACGATTTGGACAATCACTGTGACCAGAGTCATAAAGATGGACATAACAAAGATGAAGCCGGCATACATTAGGAGAGTCTACGGCAGAAATAAGGCATTAATTCAAAAATGTCTTGCAGCTGCAAATGTTTGGCAAAATACTTGAAAGAACAACTGAGATTCATTTTATTACGTGCCTTATAAAACCTATCTGTGCTAGGTAAATTTTAACATACTGTCTCATTTAATCCTCAGTTCCACCCAAAAAATATATTTATGTACTGACCACATGAATTGGCTTCAATAACATTGTGGTAAAGGAATTCATGGTTCTAATTTTCACTCCTTTTTCCCTCCCTCAAGTCCATGAAGAGTCTATGACTCCCCATATCTTTGACCTCAGACTTGGCATTTGACTTGCTCTGGGCTTCATGGTAGACAAGATAGACCTCTCTGCACTTGACTTTGGTTTTGTCCACATGGTTTGTTTGAACCAGTGAGTTTTATCAGCTCTGATGTGAGCAGGAGCTTGAAGTGTGTTTGTGCACGAAGACTTGCCCACTTGCACTTCTGTGATTGTCTGAGAAGAGCATGTCCAGCTAGCTTGCTGACCCAGGGAGAATGAAAAAAACACAGAACAGACCTGGATGCAACTTGCAGCAGCAAGTCCCGCCTCACCCAGACTGGGTCCACCAACCCTCAGCCATGCCACAGACCACTGGTTTGTGGATTGTTTTTGCACAGCATTTTTTCTGGCAATAGCTAACTGATACAATATTTTTTTCTTCAACTCAGGGAAGCATAAACACAATCCTTACTTATTTTCTACTGCCAGCATCTTAACATCTAATACAGGTAAGCTAATTAAATTGAATATGTGCAAGAAAACTCATGAATGCATTTAATTTCTCTTAATTTTAATTTTAAATTTAAGAATTTTAATTTTAAATTTAAGAATTTAAAATTAAAATTTAAATTTTAAAATTAATTTTAAAATTAATTTTAATTTCTCTATTAATTAATGTGCGATATGTGGGTAAAAACCTAGCAACTTACCAGAATGCTAGCTCTCAGAGACCCATCACTGTCATTTGTTTCTTATTTTTTTCATTCCTTTGTAATATTTAATGATGCAAAGAATACAAAAGGAGAGAAATAAACTACACAAATAAAAACAAACCATTCATTTATAGATCCTCTGTTAGAGGTGAAAGGAAGTGTCCTCATATTTATTCCAATAATTGATGTCAGTTCCTCCATCACAGAAAGTTTTGTTGTAACTTAGATTGGAGTGTTAACAAATTATTATCTTAACTACTGAAAAAAATACATCTTTTGTTTCTTTTTGTTTTTACATATTTCTATAACTTAACATACAGTGAACATATAACAGTATTTACATATTTCCATCACTTATCACATAGTGAACTATTACTAACATCAGAACAATCTTGAAGACTTTGGCATTAATTTGTATTAATTATAAGAGTCTTTTGAGAAATTGCTGGGTGTCTATCATGACAATATGTTGTGACAGTGATGGAGAGACAGCGGAGATCCAAGCAGAAATGCTCCTCATTTCCCTGGAGTCTTAGATTTGTGGTGGAGCTGAAGAAGGAGGCAAAAAACAACTCATTGCAAAATCAATTGCTTAATTATAGTTGAGCTATTGCCTTAAAGGAGAAGTGGAGAGCGCCATGAGCGCAATAACAGGGAAGCCTTCTTTGAAGAAGTGACATTTATACCAAGAGTTGAAGGCTGCATTCTTCTCTAAACAAAGATTCTGTGGGGAGAGTTGAGATTGGAGAAGAAAATTCTGGGCAGAGAAAACAGCAGCTGCAAAAGGAAAGAAGGAGCATAAGGCATTGGAAACACAGAAAAGGTTACCTGTAGCAAAATAAGATGGATGGATGGATGGATTCATGGATGGTTGAATGGAAGGACAGACTATAGATGATATTGGAGAAATAAATTACTTGCATAGTTGCAGTGGAAACAGTTTGACCCCCATGCTTGAAATATTTGCTATCTTGCTGTTTACAGGAAAAATTTGCTGGCCTAAAAGTTGAAGTAGGATTCTTGGCACTGTCAGCATGTAAATCGTAAACAAATTTATGGAAATGAATGGCATCTTCTAAAGAGAGTACATAGAAGAGAGGAGGAACACTAGGATGGAATCTGGTGGAACGACATATTTAAAGAAGTAGGAGAGCAAAGAAGACTGAGAAGGAAAAGCTAAAAAAGTGAAGGGAAATCAGGTGAATGCTATGTTATAATATTTCATTGAAAGAGCAGGTAAGACAAGGCATGAACAATATCAGTTGCTCTTGACATAGGAGTTGTCACTCACCTTAGCAATGGCCATTTGGGTAGTATGGTGTGACCAGAGATCATATTCAGTTGAGCCTACGTGAGGACAATCCTTTCAAGAAGTTTAGCTGTTAAGAGAGGGGAACAGTGTCCTTGCTTGGGGAGGAAAAGTGGATGAGGGAAAGTCTTGATTTTATTAGTGAAGAAACTAATAATTTTAAATACCAAAGATAAGACTCTAGTTGGAGGGAGAAAATAGAAGGAAAGGACACAGATGGGGAAATCCAATGTGCAACTTCCCTGGCAATGTTGGAAGGGATGGGACCCAGCTACAAAATGAGGAAAGACATTAGAGATGAGGCTAAAGAAAGGGATGATGAACAATGTAGGGTTTGTGTTGGGAAGCTGAGGGATGTTCCCACCTGAAAGCTTTTATTTTCTCAGGATGAGAAACCAAGTATCCTGTCCTCAGAGTATAGAGTAGGGGATGCATGAGGTGGAGACTGGTAGACAGGTTAAATGCAGAAGATTTAAAATAGAGCTTTGAAGACAGGCACTTAATTCTATAATTGCAGCAATAAGTGCAGTTTGAAAAACCACAAGCCCCTTTGGTCAGGATCTTGTTAAGTAACAGATAATTTCATTATCCATATCCCAACACTGTTATCTGAGGAAGAAGAAAAACATGCCCATTATTATACTATAGAATCAAAAGAATTAAAACCTTGACTTCGGTGCTAAAGTAAAATATAGAAATGCATGCTCAGAATCTATGATGTACCGTCTAGGGCATTTTTAGGGCACTCTGCAATACTAGAAGAAGGAATATTGAATAACTGCCCAAAATATGAGACTTCCTAGAGTAAGACTAGTTATTAAGTTAAGGAATAAAAAGAACTTTACTTCAAAATATAAGTAATCATATAAACATTCCTAGAGGAAACAAAATCAAACTGCAATAGTTCATGTCTCCCACAAAATTCTTTGCATTGTATACTATCCTTAAATAGGTACCTTGAAGGACTGAAAGTCTTTTCTGTTGTGTTAAGTTCAATACAAAGGTGTGAAAAGATATAAATGATATACTGTTTTAAAAAAAACAATTTGCAGCATTTTTAAGCATGATCTCATTTTAGCGAAGAAAACCTAAATTTGTATGTCTATATACATCTGTAAACATATATGTAACCAGGTGTGTGTACCTATTACCCTTAAAAGATGTAAATTTATTTATTTATTCATTTATTTATTTTTTTAAATGTTCATTTTCTTTTTTTTTTTTTTTTTATAGAGACATGTTTTTTTTTTTTAATTTATTTATTTGTTTGTTCGTTCGTTTTGTTCATACATGCACTGGGTACAGTCAGAAGCACGGGAGGGTGAGAGAATTTACCAGAGCCAGAGCGGGGAGCAGAGCAGGCAGAAGGACCGAAGTACACTGCTGAGGGGAGCAGCGGGCGGCAGGAGAGGTCTGCGCGCCATGTGGGACCCTCCTCTGGTGGCCGGGGAGCAGCCGGGGATCGAACCGGCGCCGCAGAGGTCGCCGGCAGCTTTGCAACCCAGCGCTCAACCGCTGCGCCACCGGGGAGGCCCAAAAGATGTAAATTTAAATGGGAAGTAGATTGGGGAGGAAATGTGGCTAGGATGAAAGCAAAATCTCTCACTTTTATTTTTTGCTTCCTACACATTCGTATTATTTAGCTTTATTTAGGGCAGATATTACTTTTGTGATTAAAATAATTTAAAAATTAAAAGGAAAAAATATTTAAAATAACCAGCAGAAATACTTGAGAATTTGATGGAGTTAATTTTCTCCTGCCAAGATCAGAAGCTGATTTCTATCACATGAAGATAGAATGCTAGTGGAAATAAATTGCAGGCAAAGAATCTTCAGCTCAAAGATCAGAGGAAAAGTTACAGTCCAAACCCTGGGGGTGCAGGAGTTAAAGTCTCAGCACTATCAAGCTATAGTCAGCCACTGTGGCATGAGTTCAATCGCCTAGCCAGGGAGATGACCCACATGGTGCAGCAGACCTCTCCTGTCTCCCCGCTGCTCCCCTCAGCAGTGTATTTCAGTCAGTCTGCCTGTTCTGCTCCCCACTCTGTCTCTGGTGAATCCTCTCACCTCTCCTGCTCCTCTGGCCTACACCCCAGTTCTTGTATGCATAGATAAATAAATCTTTTTTTTTTTTTAAAGTTACAGTCCACCTACAAATTCTTTGCAGTCAAACACACATGCTAACACACATCCATAACACACATAATGAATGAGGACATTTTCTGCAGAAGTAATCCACCCAATAGGTCGTTTAAAAAAATCTGTCATTAATGAAAGTTTTGGAAACCTTTGAAGTCCAACTGTGACCTCCTTTTAAAATATTTTTTTCATTTGCCTTCATTTTCATTTGTTCTAAATTCTTTTAAATTTTTTTTTTTTAGAAACTGACATAATTTTATTTATTTTTTTTGTTGCCATTGTTATTTTATTTTATTTTTTTTAATTAATAAATTTTATTTTTATATTCCCCATACAATTGCAATCCCCCCATTCTGACCCCAATCCCTCCCCTCCCACCCCCCACCCCCCAAAAAGTGTCTCTGGTTCATAGTTTTTGTTGATTTTGATTTTCACTTTCTTATAGTTATTCATTTTCCTGGTCCCTTATTTAAGTTTTCTAGATCTCTGCTATGAGTGAGACCATCCGGTATTTTTCTTTTTCTTTTTGGCTTATTTCACTGAGCATGATCCCTTCCAGCGTCATCCATGTTGCTGCAAATTGCATGTGTTTATCTTTTTTGAATGCTGAGTAATATTCCATGGTATATATGTACCACATCTTCTTGATCCAGTCATCTATTTTTGGGCATTTGGGCTGTTTCCAAAGCTTAGCTATTGTAAACAGTGCTGCTATAAACATAGGGGTGCAGGTGTTCTTTGGAATTGATGTTTCTGTGTTCTTTGGGTAAATACCTAGGAGTGGAATTGCTGGATCATATGGAAGCTCTATGTTTAGTAGGTCCAGAAATCTCCACACAGCTCTCCATATGGTTGGACCAGTTTGCACTCCCACCAACAGTGCAGAAGAGTTCCTTTTTCTCCACAACCTCACCAACATTTGTTGTTGCTAGTTTTTTTAATATGTGCCATTCTCACTGGTGTAAGATGGTATCTCATGGTAGTTTTGATTTGCATTTCCCTGATTGCAAGTGAGGTTGAACATTTTTTCATATGCCTGTTGGCCATTCGCATTTCCTCTTCAGAGAAGTTTCTTTTTAGTTCCTCTGTCCATTTTTTGACTGGATTATTTTCTTTGTTGTTGTTGAGTCTCATCAGCTCTTTGCAGATTTTTGTGATCAGTCCTTTATCATTAGTGTTGTGCGCAAAAATTTTCTCCCAGTTGGTGGGGTTTCTCTTTGTTTTTGTTATTGTCTCTTTTGCTGTGCAGAAGCTCTTTAATTTGATGTAGTCCCAGCTGTTGATCTTTGCCTTCACTATCACTGCTTTGGGTGATGTGTCTGTAAAGATGTCTTTGATATGCAAATCACGTAGTGTTTCGCCTATATTTCCTTCTATGTATTTTATGGTTTCAGTTCTTATGTCTAGTTCTTTAATCCATTTTGAGTTGATTTTTGTATATGGTGTGAGGTAGTGGTCAAGCTTCATTCTTTTGCATGTAGCGACCCAGTTTTCCCAGCACCATTTATTGAACAAACTTTCTTTGCTCCAATGCATAGTCTTTGCTCCTTTGTCAAAGATTAGTTGACCATAAATCTGTGGGTTTATTTCTGGATTTTCTATTTGATTCCATTGGTCTGTATGTCTGTTCTTGTTCCAATACCATGAAGTTTTGATGATTATGGCTTTGTAGTAGAGTTTGAAGTCTGGGAGTGTGATGCCTCCATTCCCGTCTTTTTTTTTCAGGAGAGCTTTGGCTATTCGGGGTTTTTTGTGATTCCATATGAATTTCATCAATAATTGTTCTATTTCTTTGAAGAATGACATTGAAATTTTGATTGGAATAGCATTGAATCTGTATATTGCTTTTGGAAGGATGGCCATTTTAATAATGTTTATTCTCCCAATCCATGAGCAGGGGATGTCTTTCCATTTCTTTGTGTCTTCTTCTATTTCTTTTAACAGTGTTTTATAGTTTTCTTTGTATAGGTCCTTTACCTCTTTTGTTAGATTTATTCCCAAATATTTGATTTTTTTTGTTTCAGTAATAAAAGGGATGGTTTTTTTGATTTCTTCTTCTTCAGATTTATTGTTTGTATATAGGAAGGCTACTGACTTTTGCGTGTTGATTTTGTATCCTGCCACTTTACTGAACTGATTGATGAGTTGAATTAGTTTTTCTGTGGAGTTTTTGGGGTTCTCTATGTATATTATCATATCATCTGCAAAGAGTGATAGTTTGACTTCTTCTTTTCCTATTTGGATTCCTTGGATGTCTTTCTCTTGTCTTATTGCTCTGGCTAGGACTTCCAGTATTATATTGAAAAGCAGTGGTGAGAGTGGACATCCTTGTCTTGTTCCAGATCTTAATGGAATTGCTTTCAGCTTTTCACCATTGAGAATGATACTGGCTGTTGGCTTGTCATATATGGCCTTTATGATGTTGAGGTACGTTCCTTGTATCCCAAGAATTTCAAGGGCTTTTATCATGAATGGGTGTTGCACTTTGTCGAAAGCTTTCTCAGCATCTATTGATATTATCATATGGTTTTTATATTTCTTTTTGTTGATGTGTTGGATAACGTTGATTGATTTTCGGATGTTAAACCATCCTTGTGTCCCTGGAATGAATCCTACTTGGTCGTGGTGAATTACCTTACGGATACACTGTTGGATTCTGATAGCTAAAATTTTATTGAGGATTTTTGCATCAGTGTTCATTAGGGAGATTGGCCTATAGTTTTCTTTTTTTGTGTTGTCCTTGTTCGGTTTTGGTATTAGCGTAATGTTGGCTTCATAGAACGTGTTAGGTATTATACCTTCCTTCTCAATTTTTTGGAAGAGTTTGTGAAGGATAGGTACCAATTCGTCTCTGAATGTTTGGTAGAATTCATTTGTAAATCCATCAGGTCCTGGGCTTTTGTTTTTGGGGAGGTTTTTGATTACCATTTCAATTTCACTAATTGTAATTGGTCTGTTTAGGTGTTCTATTTCTTCTTTATCTAGCTTTGGGTGATTGTAGAGTTGTAGGAATTTGTCCATCTCCTCTAGATTGTTAAACTTGTTTCCATATAACTGTTCATAGTAGTTATTAATAATTCTTTTGATTTCTGCTGTGTCCGTTGTGATTTCTCCTCTTTCATTTATTATCCTATTTATTTGTGCTTTCTCCCTTTTTGCCCTTGTGAGCCTGGCAAGGGGTTTATCTATTTTATTTATTTTTTCGAAGAACCAGCTCTTGGTTTCATTGATCTTTTGGATTGTTTTTTTAGTTTCGATTTCATTTATTTCTGCTTTGGTTTTTATTATTTCTTTTCTTCTACTGGTTTTGGGGCTTTTTTGTTGTTCTTTTTCTAGATCTTTGAGTTTCGAGATTAGGTTGTTTCTTTGAGTTCTTTCTTGTTTCTTGATGTGAGCATCTATTGCTATATATTTTCCTCTTATTACTGCTTTTGCTGCATCCCATACATTTAGGAAATTGGTGTCCTCCTTGTCATTCAATTCAAAGAATTTTTTAATTTCTTCTTTTATCTCCTCGTTAGTCCAGTGGACTTCCAGTAGTGTGGGTTTCAATCTCCACGAGGTAGGAGAATACCTTGCCTTCTCTTTATGGTTTATTTCTAGTTTGATGCCTTCATGGTCTGAAAAGATGGTTGGTATGATTTCAATCTTGGTGTATCTGTTGATGTTTGTCTTGTGCCCCAGTATATGATCGATCCTAGAGAATGATCCGTGTGCGCTTGAGAAAAATGTATACTCAGATTTTTTTGGGTTTAGTGTTCTATATATGTCTGTTAAGCCTAAGCCCTCTAGATCCTTATTTAGAGCTTTAGTGTCTTTACTTATTTTTTGTCTTGTTGATCTATCCATTGTTGATAGTGGTGTGTTGAAGTCTCCCACTACGTATGTGTTTTCTCTGATGTCTGTTTTCAGAGATGCCAATAGTTGTCTGATATATTTTGGTGCTCCTTCGTTTGGTGAATATATGTTAATGAGTGTTATTTCTTCTTGAAGTATTATCCCCTTGATCATAATGTAATGACCACTGGGGTCTCTTTTTATCTTTTTAAGTTTGAAATCTGTTTTATCTGATATGAGTATAGCTGTTCCTGCCTTCTTTTTTGGTCCATTTGCTTGTAGAATTGTTTTCCATCCTTTAACTTTGAGTCTATTTTTATCTTTTGCAGCTAAATGTGTTTCCTGGAGACAGCAAAAGGTTGGGTTTTGTTTCTTAATCCAGCCTGCAACTCTGTCTTTTTATTGGAGAGTTTAGTTCATTTACATTTAGAGTTAGTATTGATATGTTAGCATCTGTATTTGCCATTGTGTTTGTCTTTCCTTTGATTTTATTTATTTATTCTTTTAATAACTTTCTTTGGCCTTCTTTTGTTGTTATTCGTCCCTCTGAGGTTCTGGCTTTAGGACTCCTTGTAGTATTTTTTGGAGTGGGGATTTAGTCGCAATGAAATTCTGGAGTTTCTGTTTGTCTGGGAAGGTCCATATTCTTTCTTCAAAGAGGAAGGAGAGCTTTGCGGGATAGAGTATTCTTGGTTGGCATCTGTTTTCTTGGAGTCTGTTGACTATGTCCCTCCACTCTCTCCTTGCCTGTAGTGTTTCTTCAGAGAAGTCTGATGTCAGTCTGATTGGTTTCCCTTTGAATGTTATCTGTTTCTTCCCTCTTGTTAGTTTCATTATTTTTTCTTTGTCTTGGATTCTTGGGAGCTTTACTATTATGTGTCTTGCTGTATTTTTCCTTTCGTCATGGAAGTTTGGTGTTCTTCTTGCTTCTTGAATATCAATTTTCAGATCCTTCTTAGCGTTTGGGAAGTTCTCTTCAATTATATCCATGAATATTTTCTCTGTTCCTACATCTCTCTCCTCTCCTTCTGGGATTCCTATAACTCTTATATTTCCTTTCCTCATGGAGTCAGATAGTTCCCGAAGTCTTTCTTCGGTCTTTTTCCTTCGTACTTCTCCTTCCTTTTCTGTTTTAGTTCTTTTTATTTCTGTGTCTTCAAGAGTACTTATTCGTTCTTCCATTTCATCTATTCTGCTTTCACTGCTTTTCCCAGAGTTCTTTAGCGTCTCCATTAATTCTTTGATCTCCTGCATTTCTTTTACTTCCCTCTTTAGGGACTCAATTTCATTCTTCTGGTCATTAATTATTTTCCCCTTATCATTGTTTTCCTTTATGACTTCTGTCAGTTTTTTAATCACAGCAATTTTAAATTCTCTATCTGGAAGGCTCAGAAGTTCTTCCAAGTTACTGTCGTTGCAATCTGGTAGATGGTTTTCTTTTTGTGGTGTGCTATTTTGCTGAGGAGTTGCTGGGTTGCATGTTGTTTTTCTACTCCCTACTGCCTGTTTTCTAATTTGCCGTATTCCTTGTGACACTGTGTTGCTGGTACTGGCCGGCATCTTGGGCGACCTTCCCAGCTCACCACTGGCTCCTCTGGGGAACTTCTGCTGGGTTCACAAGTCTCCAGCAAAGACAGGTCCCTGCTCTGTCTCCTCGGTGAGCCTTCTGCTGGGTTCACACAGTCTCCAGCAAGAAGGGTCCCTGCTGCAAAATGCCGGTGCCGGCGACGCGCTCCCCTGCACGCCCGGTCTGCCCCAGCGGTGGGTGCTGCTCCCCTCTGGGCTGGAACTGCAGGCTAGAAGGCGCCCAGCATGGGCAAGCCTCCCAGCTTACCTCTGTCTCCTTGGTGAGCCTTCTGCTGGTTCACACAGTCTCCAGCAAGAAAGGTCCCTGCTGCAAAATGGCGATGCAGGAACGAGCTCCCCTGCACGCCCGGTCTGCCCCAGCGGTGGGTGCTGCTCCCCTCTGGGCTGGAACTGCAGGCTAGAAGGTGCCCGGTGTGGGCAAGCCTCCCAGCTTAACCTCTGTCTCCTCGGTGAACCTTCTGCTGGGTTCACACAGTCTCCAGCAAGAAGGGTCTCTGCTGCAAAATGCTGGTGCCGGCGACGCGCTCCCCTGCACGCCCGGTCTGCCCCGAAACTCAATTCTTTTAAATTTTGACATGAATATTTAAATCTCACTCAGCCAGATGTTTACATGAGAAAAAAGTTACTCATATTTATAATGTAGCCTTTATAAATACCCTTCCAAGCAAAGACAAAGCTGTGAAACTTTTCTAAGGACAATGCTAATTTCACGGATACCTTTAGAGTCATATAAATAAAACGTAAGGCTACCTACCAAATACCAAAATAATCTCTGAATCCAAATTTGAGCAATTTTCTAAGCTAAAACACCTTCTTTACTGGAAGGCTATATATAACTAAGCAAGCAACCACAATGACATTTTAAAAGGAAAAAGAAACCACAAGGAATGGCCACGTGTCCTAATGCCTACACATTCCTAAGAAGTAAAACCTCAAACATCCTCAAAAAGTTATTCAGAGAAGTGTCAGTTGTTTTTCATATAACTGTGAAATATATTCCCATTTATTCACACTTCTGAGTCTTGTTTTACCACCATTACTAAAATGCTACATAATGAGTTTTTAAAATTCACTCACTCACTAGGTCTATAATATATAACATAAAATAATTTAGAATATCCAAAAATATAGTTCTAATGGTGTGAATCAGGATGCTTGTCATTATCATATATTTTATGTCAAATTACCTCATTCAAATTGTAGAGTAAAAACAGATTTGACTTACTGTCAAGAAAATAAGTGAGGAACTTAGAAGCATCTTTGATTCACTGGTCTCTTTTGGTCCAGGAGAACAGCTAAAGAAACCAGCAAGGATTCTTCTACAAATGATTTCCTCTTTTAAAATTGTTTGTATTCAGTTAGCCCTTTGAAAAGAGGCCATGGACTGTAGGTGCAAAGCCTGCCAAACACATTATTTTCTTGATGAGTTCTTTTTTCCTGGTTTTCTTTTTGTTCAATTACTCTCTAGGGAGTGTGTAGTTAGGGATGGTTGGCTAAGTGTGTCACGTGATGTTTGTTTATTGCTCTGGCTTTCTGGCATATGCAAAAAAGTGTTTGGATACAAAAAGGAAAAAACAACCCAGTCCTGGATAAATCTACATTGCCTGTTAAGGATTAAAAATTTGACAGCCAATCCCAAAAGGAGCAGATTAAAAAGAAAGTCTAACAGAGACAGGAAAATGAGGATCCCTTGTCTCAAAAATCAGAAGAGCTTCACCTGAGACTTACCTGTAGGTGGGTTAAATGACACCGGGACTGACTGGCTCCTAGAGCGAGAAAGTGTCTTGAGGGTTTGGAATGAATAATCTCCAATTAATGCTCAAAGCAAATCATTTTACATCTTTAGACTGAGGCATAAAGGTGAAGTTACTTCCACATGCACAAATAAAAGCAAATCTAACTTGTGAGTCCAGATTTTGGAGTCCCGACGCCCTCCCTTTTATGAACTACCACTATGAAAGTGATCTCTAATAGCCCATTTCAATAATTTAGTGGCAGAACTTTAATTATTGTATTACTTTTCTTTTCTTTTTTTTTTTTTTTTGTGGGACCCTCACCGGTGGCCAGGAACGAACCTGCGCTGCAGCCTCTCAGCCCAGTGCTCAACCGCTGAGCCACCAGGGGAGGCCCTATTGTATTACTTTTCAGCTACAACTAACATCTCAGAATTTTCAATAACCCCCAAAATCTCATTATGATTTTTACTGTAATTAATATATTTCTTGGGTGTATACAAGAGTAAACCACTTTTCATGGAAGTGAAGGACAGAGAAAAGGTTAAGAACTCTGAGGCTACGCAAATGTTACTGTTTCCATTAAGAATGTGGAAATAGGGGCCTCTCTGGTGGTGCAGGGGTTAAAGTCTCAGCACTATCAAGTTACCCTCAGCAACGTTTTTTCAGTAGATCTGCCTGTTCTGCTCCCCACTCTGTCTCTGGTAAATCCTCTCACCCTCGCCCACTTCTGTTCTACACTCTAGTTCTTGTATGCATAAATAAATAAAAATAAATCTTTTGAAAAAAGAATATGGAAGTAAACTTTTTCTCTATAATTGCATTTCTTACCTTGTTACATTTCTCTTCTTGTTTTCCCAGACATTACTAGAAGTAAAAGTCCAAACTGCAGAAGAACAAACACTTAACCTGGTTCCAATGCCAGGCCAGGTGTTAATGTTAATATTTATGTTAATTGGTAGAAAAAAACAGCTAAATTTATATTATAATACACAGACACTTTGTTGACGCAATTGAAAGAATAATTTATTTCCATAAGTTTAGGGATCTTCATCTCTAAATGGTGCGGTGATGTGGAGATAAGGTTAGAAGTCTGAGGCCTAATTTCCAAACCTGTCACCCCTTGGCTGGGTGCCCTGGAAAAGTCACATAAAATCCACATATACAGCAAGCGTTGCCCCTTTTCTGTTCCAAGCTTCTGTATGATGATACTTGCTTGGTTCTGTTACAGTTACAATGCTGAAATGTTCCGAACCTGAATTTTTGGGGGCCTTCAGAATATCAACCCAGCCCTTCTGTTCACAGATTGCTTTTAAATCTCCCTCATAGTCCATGGGTCCTTGTAGTGCAAGCGTGCACAGGGCAGGCTCACTGCCGATTCAGCAGATAGAGGGTCCTGAAGCCCTGGATGGATTTTTTAGGCCTTTAACACTGTCTTAAGAACCAGAAACACAGGCACCCAGGCAGCGGGGGCTGGGAGTTAGGCAGGCAGCCCAGCTCCCCGGCCCCCGCAAGAATTGCCATGCTCCTTCTCTGGTCTCTCTCTGGTGTTCTTCATCTCCTGTAGTCTGGCAGTCTCACCTTCAAGTGGTCCTCCTGCCCTGCGGCCGGCCCCTGCTGCCTTTTCCCTCCCCTCTACGCAGTGGTGTAAGCATTTACACGTGCTCAAGCCCTGCACCCATGCCCCTTAGCCCCTGGCATCCATGCTAGCAGTGGGAGGGCATAAAAAAGTCTGATAACTTCACTTACCCTGCAGTCCTTAACCCTTAACCTTCTTCACTTTTGTTTTTCAGCAGATAAATTTGCTGTTTTACTGAAAAAAATCAGAGACCGTATTTCTTAAGTTTACTTCCCAGAGCAAACGGACCAATTCTTTATAAACGCTACCTGACGGTACAACCTCTTAATCATCATCTTACGTAGAATCTTACCTAAAATCAGTCTCCTCTACAATCTGGCTCCCATTTTTATTGTTAACAAGTTTCACTTGTCTCATCAGTCCTTTTCCAGAACTGCAGGGCTGGATAAGGGAACTTGTTCTCTTATTCATCTTCCATGGTTACATAAAAAGGGTAATTTCTTGAATCTTCTATTGTAGGTCAGTGACTTTTAACGCCTTTAAGTAGCCATTTTGCATCAAAATCACATTCGAGACCATGATCCGATCTTTATTGACAAAGATGATACCTCAATGCCAGTTTTTCTGGAGATTTCCTCTTACCACTTATTGTCTGTCTCATTCGCAATTATCTCAGTTATCAATAAAGCCTGCTTTCAGGATCCGAGGATTCCCTGCTTGCCTTCTGAGGAATGCCTGAAAAGGTTCAGTTCTGTGGCTGATTCAAGGGAAAAAAGGAAAGATTTAACACCGGTGATGAAAAACCCAGCTTCAAGCTTTTGTCTGCCACGCAATCCTTGTCCTTCCTACCTTCTAGCTATTCACCCTGCATTTTGTGAATGACTGGAACAGTCTTCTGGCTCACCCTTCTAGTTTGTTCTGACATCCTGAACCCTGTTGCCTCCTATTTCCCAAACGAACTAGCAGCGATGACTTTTTGCTCCCTAGATTTAGGCCTCCAGCTTGACTGTCTCATTGGCTCCAGTTGGTCTCTCCTCCCACCGCAGCCCCAGCTGCCTACCCGCACCCCTGCTCTGGTGCCAGGACGCCCCCACACAGCTCTCTGCTGCCACCTGGTGGCCATGGCTTTCACATTCCGCTGGGTCAACGAGGCATCTTCTGTCCTGTCTTCACATGCCCAGTGAGAAACTGTCTTGCGGTCACTGGGGAAGGTGGCAGGGGAGGTTGGGCCTTAGTTGTAAAGCATGAGATAAATTTTTTTTTAAATAAAAAGCCCTGGCATTGCCATATTTCCAAAGTGAGATTCATTTCCCCCAGCACTCTGAATCGAACTCTGAATTTAAATTGGAAATTGTTATTTTGATTTTCCAATCAAAGGTCATAAAAATGACAGGAAACTTCCAGTGGCCTTTTATTCAATTCAGTTCTCAATTCTTTTCTCTGTGGTCTGCTGTGTAGGTTTTGTATCTTCAGCTGCACCTTATAGTAACAATATATACATAATGACTTCAATGGTATTGTCTAATAGTGCCAGTAGGATTTTTGCTTGTTTGTTTGTTTCTTATCTTGAACTTCAAAACAAAAGCAAAGCTACACAGACATATATTGCCAAACTGTCTATACAGACAGTTATGGGCACCCATTTCTAATATTCATATTATTCATAATATTTCTAATATTCATAATATTATTGCAAGTAATGGCAGCTCCCTCCCCACCCATGAACAGGCCCAAATTGGGAACCTCATTTAAAAAATAGCTTGAGAATAGCAGATAAATAACCCGACATGTAATAAACAGGTCACAAAATAATCCAAAGATAACCCAAAATGAACTCAAACCAGCACTGAAAGAGAAGCTTTTAAGTATGGACACCTTCAGAATAAGTTTGCAGATACTTCATCCAATTCTGACATAATAAGCTTATTTGAAAAATCAGAATGTAGTACACCTGAAACCTATGTTACAGACCAATGTTACTCCACTAAAATAAGTAGTTTTAAATCAGAATTTCAAAATGGTTTTACTACTTCCATTGGAGCAAATCAGAACTAGGACCACCCTCCCTGGGTGGTCTATGAACCTTACCTGCATAGGGAAAAAAGCACAAGAAAGTATTAAAGACAATTTTTCCACTGAAATCTTCGGGTACATGAGTTTCATCTAGTTTCAACCCAAATCTATACTTCGGTGTTCTCAGAAAAGGGGGACTCCTTCTTCCAGGATGTTAAGACATTTGACAAAGTTGAGACTTTTTTATTGTGCTTCTAACATCGAGTGGAAAGAGGCCAGGGGCACCGCTGTTAACCCCATAATGCACAGAACAATCTCATGAGAAGGAACCAACTCAAAATGTGCTAATACCGTGGTTAAGGCAGTCCATGTTGAACAATTGTAAGTCATCTTTATGCAAAGTTGACTTTCTAAGGAGAAATTCCATATACTTGGGCCAAAAAAGGAAGATGAGAAAAGGTTTTTCTGCAGAATATGCTCTGACCTGTGATTTGATACATTCCCTCTGCAGCACGTTCCTTACCCAGGCCCCCAACATATTAGCCACTTCTTGCTCATCTGATCTATGATGTCCAGTAGACCAGGGCCTCCCCGGTGGTGCAGGGGTTAAAGTCTAAGTTCTATCAGGCTATAGCCAGCTACTGTGGCATGAGCATGAGTTCAATCCTGGCCAGGGAGCTGACCCATCTGGCACAGCATACCTCTCCTGTCACGCCCGTTGCTCCCCTCAGCAGTGAATTTCAGTAGATCTGCCTGTTCTGTTTCCCTCTCTGTCTCTGGTGAATCCTGTCACCGTCCACACCTCTGGTCTATACCCCAGTTCTTGTATGCATAAATAAAAATAAATCTTAAAAAAAAAAAAAAGAGGGGCCTCCCTGGTGGTGCAAGGAGCACCGCACCATGAAGCAATCTGAAGACTCTGCAGCACGAGTTCGATCCCCGGTCGGCCAGGGAGCAGCCCACATGGCGCAGCAGACCTCTCCTATCTTGCCCGCTGCCCCCCTCAGCAGTGTATTTCAGTCAGTTTGCCTGTTCTGTTCCCCACTGTCTCTGGTGAATCCTCTCACCTCTGCCTGTACTCCAGCTCTTGTATGCATAAATAAATAAATCTTTAAAAAAAAAAAAGAGTGGACAGGTACCACGTTCTGTGTAATATCCAGTGGATTCAAGTCTCTGGAATATATTGAGGTGGGAGAACCTTAAGTTTAAACTCAAGATTGAAATGTATACCTCTGTGCATTGCAGATTAATGCAAAATATTTATAATTCTCTTTCTCACTGGAGTGGAAAAGGAGGCACTTGGCAAATCAGTGGTTGGACAGATACCAGGTTGACAGAAGTTGTGTTAATCTGTTCTAGCAAAAATAGAGTATCTGGCAAAGCTGCCCTATAATAGCTAGTAGTTTTAGCTAAGTTTGGAGTAAATAATGTTATCATCCAGAATCTGACTTTTGCAGAAGCAAGATTCGTTTATTAAGATGGGGATATGCTACAAAAACCACCCTCCCTCACATCTTTAATTTTTTCCATTCTTTTTCCATCCCCCTCCCAGAATGAAATTTTATCTCCTATCTTGGCTGAGGGGGGCAGTCATTTTGGAGACTTCCTTTACCCTTCTCCCACTCTCGTGGGTTCAACAGTGTCTCCCTCCTCAAAATTCATAACCTTCCCGAAGTCTCAAAATATGACTTTATTTAGACATAGGGTCTTTATAGATGTGATCAAATTGGAGTATGCTGGACCCTAAATCCAAAATGATTCTTGTCCTTCGAAGCAGAAAAGAGACACCAAGATAGAGTCACAAGAAAGGTGGCCATATGACAAGAGCTGAGTTAAACAGCTACATAAGGAACTCCAAGGATTTGCAGCCGTTACCAGAGGCTAAGAGGCCTGGAACTAATTCTCTCCCTGAGCCTCAAGAAAGAATCAATCCTACCAATCTACTGACTTTGATTCTGACCTCCAAAAATGGGAGAGAATACATTTCTGCTATTTTCAGCTATCTACTTTGTGGTACTTTTTACAGCAACCCTAGTTCTTATCCCTGAGACCAACAAAACAATGTGGGGGTCATGCCAACCCCCATGCAGGTCTATTCCAATTATAGATGCAGGAATTAGAACTGTGCAGACCAGATGGGTCCACAGAGAAGTAGGCAGACTCACTATGAACTGGACCGAGGCCAGAATTTTAATTACTCCCTGACCCTCAAATGCCCCCACTCTGATAAAAGAGTCAAGAATGCTTTTCGTTTCTGAATCCAATAGACCTTGAAATGTCTGGGCATTACTCTTTATCCAGTGCATAGTTACTTAAGTTGATGGTCATAGAGCCCTTTGAAGAGGATGTTGTTATCTGTGAGCTCACTACTGCATGGTTTTGCCTGCCATCAGCTCACAGCTGAGGAGGATAGGGAGGAAAAGGAACTCTCAAGTCTTGTTAGTGGGAACGTAAACTGGTACAACCATTATGGGAAACAGTAAGGAGAGCTCTCAAAAAACTAAGGCTAGAAATCCATATGATCCAGTTATCCCATTCTGGGTATTTACCCCAAAAATATAAAAACACTAATCAAGGAGATAAATATTCACTAAAACATTATTTGCAATAGCCCAGACAGGGAAATAACCTAACTGCCCATCAACAGATGTGTGAATGAAGAAGACATGTACCATTACACAAGGGAATACTACTCAGCGATTAAAAAAAAAAGTGAGAGTTTGTTATTTGCAACAACATGGATGGCCCTAGAGGGTATGATGCTAAGTGAAATAATATTAAAGACAAATGCAACATGATTGCATTCATATGTAGAAAGAAAGAAACAAGAGGAACAAACCAAACCAAACCAAACTCTAGATAATAAAGAACAAAAGGGTGTTTGCCAGGGAAGAAAGGGAAAGGAAGGTGAGTAAACTGGGTAAAGGGAATCAACTATATGGTAGGGGGTGGAAGTTACCCTTCTGGAGGTGATCATGATGTGAGACAGACATACATCTAATTATAACGTCATACACCTAAAACCTATGTAATGTTTTAAACCAACGTGATTTCAATAAAACAATTTTAAAAATAAGTGCATTTAAAATCTTGCCTAAGTGTTTAAGAGTATCAAATTTACTCAAAAAAATTCTAAGGAAACTGATAAACATAGTGTTAAACTTTTAACCTGTTAATGCAATAAAATGTAAGTGAAAGAATATTTTCACAAGGTAGAGATTAAAAAATCTATAAGAATGCCAAATTTAAATTTAAAATATGAAGGTGAATTAAAACATTGTCGATGTTCCTTCTTCACTTGCAAACTCCCCTCAGATACTTGAAATAATTACAATTTTAGTGCCAGGATTTTTTCATTTTTAATGAGTCACTCATTATTCATTTATCTGTATTAAATAACAAAGAATCCATTTCAATATACAAAATGAAGGGTTGTCGTCAATTTTCAATTGTTAAAGCATATTACTAATAATATAGTCATATTTATTTTTCTTAAAGGATATCATTGATATTTACTTATAGGTAACATGTTAGAAATAAAAAATAAGTAAACTTTTACCTTATAAGAATAGCTGATATAAAAATTATTCACCTGAGAATAAATTCTTTCATTGTATGTAATATGTTATTTTAGGAAAGAAAATGAAAACTCAATGTTAGTATTATTAAAAATACATTAAGGATAAGCATTTCTATTTTTCAAAAATTAATGCCTATTTATGTGCTACATGAAAGTAAGTATGACAAATTCAGAGTACAATCAGAATGAAATGTGCCCATCACAAACCAGTAACAACATTTCACCTAAATAGAATTGTGCTCCAATATTTTTTTGTTAGGACCATTAGCAAAGCATTTGTTATATTATATTATAGTTATTTAAGTATCTACATGCCTCCTAATACAGTAAGATGCGAAACTGATAATCTTTCTATCCAAAGAATCCACTGCTTGAAACAGCCATTAACTGTTGAATTAACTTACTATAAAAAGTTAAATGGTTAAAATCATTATCTGTATCTGTTTAAAAGAAAATAATGTTTTTAATGAAAACCTATAATCTTTTACTGAGCTCTGGAAAAAAATGTTAAGAGCCCATAAAGTGAAATGTAAAGTCCACTCATCATAACGTTTTTCATTTTTTGTTTTTGCTTGGCTCCTAATCACTGCAGACAGGTTTGCTTTATTAGTCAGGAACCACAGTCACTCAGTAAAGTCTGGTCTTTTAACATTTGAATGTGAATGAAAAATTTAAGTTGTTTTTTCAACTTTTGCCTTACATTTATTTGTAATGCTATAGAAAGTTTTGACATGTGTAATTTAAGACATTTTGAAATAAGGTAATATGTATTTAAAACCATGAACTATATACTGTAAATAAACTTCACATTTGACTTCCTGTCTCCTTTTCTTCCCACCTCACTTTCCACTGCTTTCCTAAGTGTCTAGTTAAATTATACTTCTGAATAGGAAATTTTTTTTATTACTGTGAATAAGGAAACAGAACATTCCTACAAATAAATTATAACATATTCAGTCTCAGTATGTAAGAACTAAAAAAATTAACAAAACTTTCCTTATTGTCCTGAGAGCACAATAATTGCAAAGTAACTGAATGACCAACATAGATTAAAAGTATTTTGACTAGTCAGTATAATCTCAGCTTTAAAGAAAAAGAAAATTTACTTTGCATTGATCACACATTCACAGATCTAAAGTGAAGGAGACCCAATGGCAGATTACATTCTATGTCAGTCACACTCTAGTATAAAGTAACACAAATCTTCCTTGGTCTGGTGGAGTTCTAAAAAACTACCTTTCCAGTGCCTGCCCTAGTAAACTACAGATACTTAGGTTTCTTACGCTGAGGTCAAGTGTTTAAGGTAATAGAGAGCTTCAAAAACACAACCCAAAAGAGAAGCCCAAGGTATCTATTTGAGTATTGGATACTAAGAGATGTCTAAACTTATGGCACCATTTAGTAATGATTTGCTTAGAAAATGCGGTGTGCCCTTTATTAATTTATCTGTAAAGGTAAAGATTTTCTTTCAAATGCATCTTGAATGGTATTTCTCATGCTCTACTAAAGTTTAGTAAAAGTTGTAACTTTTCTTAAAGATGTAAAAGTGAGGTTCTCAAGGGAAGAATCTCAGAGTTTTGCAATATGAGGCTGTGACCTGATAATTCAAGATTAAAACGAAATCTTACAAGAATAATTTAGCTGTGGTTATAAAACCAAGCAGAGATTGTATGACAGTTCATTTAGATTAGTGAGAAGACCTCTCAAACAGCTGGTAAAGTAGGTATCTTTTAGCAATGTCTATGGCAGTAGCCAAAGCAAGGGAAGGAAATGACATCATACACTTTGTCCTGAGACTGAGAAAGGAACACCATTTTAATTCAACTGCTAGAACCTAAAATTACAGATGTCTTTTTACACAGTAGAGCTAGGAGCTCACTAAGTATTAGCTATGTAAATAATAACTTCATAATTAAAAGGTCATTAAATTAACTCAGTACCAAATCCTTCTGTTGTTCTGTAAGACTCTTGGTAATGCAATAATCACACTTTCAATTTACTTGTTTTTGAAGAGTCAATACTTTGACTTAGCTTGTTGAAATATAATGTCAACTAGTATTATTTATACTATATTATGTCTATAGTCCATACCTGGGTTCTACAGAAGTATTTCTAAGAGTTCGAAGATTTCCTTAACCATAGTCTTACTTCGACTCTCTCACAGAGTGAAATTCTGGTTTCTTATTAAAGAGCATTCTGTATAGTTTTCTGTTGATCCTTAATTTACTCCCTCAAACTTCATTTATATCCCACCACATTCCAAAGTGAGTTTGAGGTGAGTTACTAAATAAATCTACACACTCATCTACTCAAAACTTTGTAGAGGAGAGAGATAATCAAATAAACTTTACCAATAAAAGTGATAACCAAAAAATTATTTTATTCTAGAGTAAAACAAAATGTGCCCTTCAGAACAAAGAGGGCAAAAAATTTATATCTTCCACAAAGGGTGGATAAGAAAGGAAGATCCTATCATTCTAGCTACAAAGAATCAGACTACTACATAGAGATTCCAGCCACAATCTTTCTTTAATTATAATAATTAAAACACTGCCAAATCTACTACAGGCAAAAGAAATATAACTCCAAATACCTAAGTCACCCATTTAACAGAACAAGGTACTATTACACTTACTGAACTGATGAACATCTCCTATTGGACGTCACTTTCTACAAACCTCTATCTGCGCTGAGAGTTTATGCTTCAGCTTTTTAGAAAGCCAACCCGCACTCAAAGTTTCTTTCAGAAATTAAGAATGAGAAACAAGAAATTTTTAGTTTATGTTTCTTTTCTATCTGTTCTTTATGTATTAGGTACTTTTATTTAGATTGGGACAGTATGTAACAAGATGGTGTCAATGTAAAAATAAAGATAACTGCTCAAAATAATTCTACTATTACTTCCTTAAGCCATAAATTCAGGAGTATTGTTTCAGAAAGGTGAAAGAGTAAATATTCAACTTTACATACAGATTAGTTCAATATACTTCAGATACAACATGATGTTCCAATTAATTATACATAAGTTTTATTTAAAGAAAAGCAAAACACAAAACCACAGCATTTCAATTAAGGGAACTTAGGAAAATCCCAAGAGCTTTCATGGTTTCTCCAGTCACCACTCAAATAATAAACCTTTTAAACCAATGTTAAAATAAAGTGGAAAAAAGTCAATACGGTAAGCAAACTGAACAATATAAATTCAAAATACCACTCTGTCTCCCTGTGTTCTTCCCCACCAAAGTGTGCTGTTTAAAGTTCCACAACTATTATCTTCTTCCTCTTGTTCTTTTGTGAGTTCTACAAAAACCTAAATGAAAATAAATAAAGTTAGCACAATCACCCAAATAATTTTTGACTCAATCAGAGTATCAGTACAAGGCTATATCTAATTCCATTAACCTTCCAAGTATCAAAACATTTACTGCTATTAATTTACTGCTATCAGTAATAAGCAGAATAATCTCCATTACCATATACAAACATTAATGTTATATATGAGAATTCACAGACTGTTTTGGATTAATATATTTAAATAGTGCTCATAAAAATAACAGGCCATGTAACTTCAGGTATGTTAATATAAAATACCATCTGTCATGGCCCATTTTTGTTATTAAACTGAAAATAACCGAGTTATTTGAATTAAGCAGGTGGGAAATCTGGTTTTAAAAAATTATATAAAACTTAGGGATATTCTGTAACAATTTGTGTTTGGTTCATAAATTCCCTCCCTTTCCAAGTAAACAAACAATTACATAGCAAACATTTTCTTCCACAGAAGAATTTTTTTAAAAAATCAATTCATAGTACCTGTTCCAGTGTTGCTTGAGAAAAGCTATATTCTTCAATGGCAAAAGTATGTTTAGCTATTAGAATATAAAAACAGTATTTTACTAATCAATATTTTTAAACAATAAAGTGACAGTAACAACGAAATGGCAAATAACCTTTTTTTAATCTCTGTAACCAACTTATTTAAATTTGAAGGTGCAAAAATAGGTTATTTTCCGCTCTCTTTACCTACCCTATAATTCCTCTATAGCACTTACTACTATCTATTTAATATCATTGCCTTTTTTCTTTTTTTTTTCATTGCCTTTTTTCAGCCTTTCTGAGCATCTCCTCTTCCTTCCTCATCAATTGTCTTCCTCGTTACTTAGTGCTTTTTTCAAATTTCACGTTCTTTTGTATTTCACACTCATTCTTACTCTCTATTTTCCACTCCTCAATTCTAATACAGCCTATTCTTCTGGAACTACATTTAAATGTTGTTCATAAGTCTACATGCTTTCTTATATTTATTTCAGATTCTTTTACAATCTTTTCTAATACCAAATTTATGGCTCTCTATTCCTTTAAATCTCCTGAAGTAATTCAGATGTTCTCTTTAATCATCAGAAAGTTACCAGGAAATATAGATTGTTTCTTAGTTTACAAATGCCATAATATACATGGAGATAATACTTCCTCCAGCCAGAAGCCTGCCTCTTTCTACTGCATAAGTATATCTTTATTCTACTTTTTACTCTAAAAATGCCATCATGAAATAAGCTTTTCTGAAGATTTTAGAAATGTCTCTCCTCCTGCTCTATGATTTCCTCACCTCTCTCCTGCTGCCTCTGGATTGTGGCTGTGAGTGCTACCTCTATAGCCCAATACAAAGCAAGGATTCACAAAACTCAATCTCCACTTCAGAACTGAATAATTATGGCTAAATTGAACTTTCTCAGAGATGCAATGTGAAAACTATAGTTACATCTACTAAAGACAGAAGTTTTAAACTATAACACTGTTTACCTACAGAACCTGTATCTTAGATGAATTATAGGTTATCTTCTTATTGCCATCATTTATTACAATACACTGAGTCCCAACTTTTAAATGAAATTCTTTTTTAATTTGAAAGTCACCTTACAATGTTTTTCAAACATGATTTACCTTCTTCCAGCTTAGAAAAAGATTGTGAAAGGGACTGAACATCTTCCTTAGGAATTTTGTAAGCCAAAATAGAAGAAAAACTGAAAACAAAAACAAAACATTGCACATTTTAAAAAATAATTACTCCTGTTTTCTAAACATAAAGTCCAAAAATTTTCAAGTTCAAAATTAAATTCTAATAATTTATCTTGAGATTTAGATAAAAATTCTTTATTTCAAAGCTTGAAATATTTCAATGTAAAATAAAATAGCTCTCTCATGACAAATAAGAATTTAAGACATTTTAAATACTATCCAATATCAAAATATCTAGCCCTTAGATACAAAAACTAAATTTAAGATTAAAAATAAAAGCTTCAGTCATCAGTCTATCTTATTGATTACACCGAGTTTTTTCCTAATCCTTAATATAATAACCAGTTTTTTATGATTATGGTTCTACAAAGAAATCTAAATTTTAAAAATCTTTACCTTTCTTGACGGCTTGCATTTGGGAAAATATACTGAATTTCTCTGTGAAGGCGGTCTATTTCTAGGTTTTCTATCCAGTCCTTTAATTTAATTTCCAAAAAATAGCCTTTTCCAAATTTACTCTTCAAATGTTGGACTGTCCCGATGCATCTACAGTAATTTTTTAAAGAGAGTTCACATATAAAATTACTTAACAGTGTCAAAGAATGATTTCTCACTTAAAGAAATGATTTAAATGTTTGTTGGAACACTTCCAAATTTACAGAAAAGTTACAAATGTAATACAGAGCATCTCCAGAAACCTCTGCCCAGTTTCAGTTTCAAACAATAGTAGTGTCATTTCATCTTATTATCACCATGGCATATTTGTCCAAATTAAAAAATCAATACTGGTATCTTACTACTAACTTTCTTGGAATTTTACCAGTTGTTCTGCTAGTGTCTTTTTTTCTGTCCCAGGATCTATTCAGGACACCACACTGCAGTTACCATATATCCCTGGTCTCTCCTTAGTGTACCTGTGAGCTTCTTACTCTTTCTTTTTCACAACTTTGACTATTCTGAGAACTGGTCAGGCATTGAGGTAGAATGTTCCTCAATTTAGAGGATTCTGATGTTTTCTCATTTTTTAGAGTGGGGTTATAAGATTTTGGAGAAAACACCACAGAGATAAAGTACCTTGATTTAACACATATTTCAGGGGGCACATGACATTGTTTTGTTAAGGTTAAAGATACTATGTTCCCCTTCCCATACATTGGAAGAGACTTGCTAAATCCAAACAATCCTTGGGAGGTGGATTAAGCTTTCCCTCCTAGAGGGGGTAGTATCTACCTACATTGTTTAGAATCTTCCTATAAGGAAAATTTGTCTCTTCTCTCACATTTATTCAATAAATCATTTATTTAAATAAGTATGAATTCACATATATTTATTTTATATTTTGGATTATAATCCAATATAATGGCTAACAATATTTAAAAATAACAAATAACATGCCCCCAAATAACATTTCAAGTTGTTAAATAATTAATTCTAAATGCCAAGTAGCTAGCCATTTAAAAAAAAAAAAAAACGTATTTTCAGGTAATTTGATAAAAAACTGATTCAAAACTCAAAGGAGGAAATATTTTCTTAAACATTTAAATTAATTTGATCAGTTTTTGAAATGATGCCATTCAGACTAAATGCCCTCCTTCCCACCAGGGGCATTGTGGTTCAGCCGCACCTCAACTGCCCAGACACCATGACAGCCACGCGGTCACAGACAGCCTCTGCCTCCTCCATGTAGTGAGTGGTAAGCACAGCAGCCCGCTTTTTGTTTTTAAATGCAGTTCGAATTGCTCGCCTGAAAAATATAAATGAAATAAAAAGAGAGGAAAGCATCTGAGTTTTAATGATAAAACCGGGTTTAAAAAAATTCAACTTTTAGTTAATTAGATTGAAATTTATCAAATATCAATTGCTCTAGTTATAGGCTGCTCAAATATGATTTTTTCCATTCTAACTTTTTCCTTTATTTTTGAAAGCTTGTCAAATGGACAGAAATTCTATTATTCTAAATGATTCTATGGGCAAAACTGAATTATAAAACTGAAGCCTTTTCATGTCAAAATAAAAGTAGCCTTAGAAACATAGGGAAAACTTAACATGCATCTAAAACATTTAATAGGGCCTCCCTGGTGCCTCTGCAGTCACTGGAGCATGAGTTTGATCCTCGACCAGGGAACTACCCACATGGCACAGCAGACCTCTCCTGACTCACCCACTGCTCCCCTCAGCGGTGTATTTCAGTCAGTCTGCCTGTTCTGTTCCCCACTCTGTCTCTGGTGAATCCTTTCATTCCCCACACCTCTGGCCTGTACCCCAGTTCTTGTATGCATAAATAATTTTAAAAAATAAAAAATAAAACATTTAATGAACATGCAAATCCATACTAGCTGGCACTATGAATTCCCAGAAAGAATTCTAACATAAATTCAAGATAATACTAGATACTATTATGAGAAAAGAAATTTATATGTTAAATCACCAGAAAACAGCTTTTAAAACCAATTCAGCCAGCATTACTCAGTTTGTTTTTTTTTAAAGATTTATTTATTTATTTATACAAGCACTGGGTACAATCAGAAAGCGCAGGAGGGCGAGAGAATTCACCAGAGTGAGAGTGGGGAGCAGAACAGGCAGACTGACAAAATACACTGCTGAGGGGAGCAGCGGGTGGCAGGAGAGGTCTGCGTGCCATGTGGAACCCTCACCCAGTGGCTGGGGATCGAACCGGCGCTGCAGAGGCTGTGGGCAGCTTTGCAACCCAGCACTCAACTGCTGCGCCAGCGGGGAGGCCCCATTACTCACTTTTAATAATTATCTATATATTCATTTTTGTTCTGAAATACAATAAATTTCATTAATACCTTGAGAAAAATATAAAGTTTTAAAAAGTTTAAGGGAAAGTCTAGAAATTAAAATAATTAACTTTTAATTACTATTTTATTATTTGTGTAGGGTTTTAAATACACATGTATATATAACTAACATAAAATCACTAGTCATAATAAAACATTCTTTTATTTAAAGTATGATACAGTATAAAAAGAGTCATGTCATACTCACCACATATGCTGTTTTGCTTTAGGATCCATACCTGTAGAGGGTTCATCTAGCAGAGTAACCTGAGGATTCCCCAGCATACTCAGAGCAAAACACAACTAGAAGGAAAGAAAACAGGAGGCAGGGTAACTACAAAGGACTCTCTATGAGGAACTCTACGGAGACAGTATGAGGAACTAAACTGTCAATAAAGCATTCATATATTTGTCATTTAAGAAAAGCACCTTTCGCTTGATTCCTGCAGGTAGTTTCTTTATAGTTTTCTGAAGATGTTCTTTTAAATCAAGTGCATTTGTTATTCTGCAAAATAACAAACAATAAAGATGAGTATACCATGATGCATAGAAATACATCTGTGTGAACATAAATTTTTTTTTAAAGAGCACTCAGTTGAAGCTTACTATAATTAGATCTCCAATTTGGATCATTTTAAATAAATTAATATACTGATGAAAAGCTTCACTTTAAACCTAAATTCGTTTGATGGCATTGCTAGGTACATTCATTCTTTAATTAGAAATAGAAAAATTGCCTTTTTATATTTATAGTTACCATGATTTGGTAAAAAGCATATAAAAAAGCAACAATCATTTTCTATGAAAATTATGATCCATGGAAATGCCTGTTACAAAATTTTGAAAATGTGAAATGTAAACCTTTTTCCAGGTGACAAAGGGTTCTAAAGTTTACCTATTTATGACTTCTTTCATGTCACTTGCACTCATTCCTTTCACAGCTCCATAAATTTCAAAATGTTCCTGCAATGTAATGTCTGGCCACAATGGATTTATCTGAGGACAGTATCCCATACACTTATTGGAATCATCACCATCCGTTGAGTTTGAAGAATAATCTCCTAGAAATACCTACAGAAATACAAACTAATTTTCAGTAATTATTTTTGCTTAATTTACACTGTGAGGGAAGTGGATTAATTCAAACTCATTACTAGAGCTGGGATAATATTGGGTCATAATTTTAGTCCTTTTGATAATGAAAGGAAAGGCCATACACAGCTACATCAGAGTTCAGTGACATAAGCAAAAACGGTGATTAGGAATGCAGGGTACATGGGAAGGTTAGTCTCAGTTTTAACTAGGATCATCAGAAGTCCTCACTGTTAGTTAATATTGCAGGTAGGGAGGTAAGCAAATTTGGCCATTTGGATTTCTATAGGGTAAGAAAGAGCCAACACAAGAAATAGCTAAGGCAAAAACCCAGAGAAAAGAGTGTGCCTGACATTTCCCGAGAAAGCAAGGAGCCCGGGTGGTTGGTGTGAAGTGAACAAGGGAGAAAGGCGCAGGAGACAGGATCAGAGCAGTTTTGGGAAGTTCCTACAAACTGGTGAGTGATATGCTTAGAATCAAAGACAATTTAATGGCAGGATCAAGATTAGTTTTTTTATCTCTGGTAGTTCAGACAATTGCCTTCCATTATGTTGGTTGAAAATATCCATAAATGTAATAATTATAAAAACAAAAATACTGTCTATGCGTGTGTCTATATGAAATTTTTACTAAGTTCATCATCTTCACAGATAACCAAAAAGATCAAAATTTGATCAAGTTATCCTAAAACTTAACAATAAAAACACATAAACCCAAAGCACTAAATTCCTAACATGCCTCAACAAACTTATTTTAATAAAAAATGTAAATCATAGTGAACATATCCCACATCCTTGTTCATCATACCTGGCCTGAAGTTGGTTCAATATCACCAACCAGAAGGTTAATAATTGTGCTTTTGCCTGCACCATTTGGACCCAAAAGTCCCAAGATCTCTCCTAAAGGAATTGAAAGAAAAATCATCACACACAAACCATACTAAAAATGGAAATTAGTCTTTTGGAAATTAAAAAAAGAAAGAATTAAACACCAGCCTTTTTTCACACAGAAAGAGACGTATTTAGTTGCCACTTTCTTTACTTTTCTTGTAAGAAGAAAATCTTTCTTGTCATCATATTCCTTATGCAAATTGCTGACCATAATGGCTGGTTTCTAATAAGGGAAACAGGATTGAAAAAGATATTTATAAATTAGAAACCAGCATGAAATGGCAGACTGCATATAGCTTGTGTCCGCAACACAAGAATTAATTTACTGATAAGGGGTACTGTATAAATAAATATCCATTTATGCCTGAAACAATGGCTTATTCTAAAGTGGACCAAAATATCTTATCAAAGACAAACTTGTTTTCAGATTGACTCGTGTGGAAAGAAAACTATTTTTCCAGATTAACTCTCATGAGTGGGGAACTGGTCACTGCTCGTCTAGTATGAATTAGCAATGCAAACGACATCACCTCCTCACAATACTGGCAGCTCATCAGCTCTTTGACCTTCAGTCTTTCAGCTTTGACATCTTCATCTTCATCCTCAGTGACTGGTGGTTCTGGAAACTTCCTAATTTTGGGCTTTGCTGAAAAGATCCTACAAATAAAAACACAGTAGATTTTCTAACTTTATTTTTAAAGAAATGAGCTTTATCTTTTTAAGATTTATTTATTCATGCATAGAAGAACCGGGGTACAGGCCAGATGTGTGGCAGGGTGAGAGGATTCACCAGAGACAGAGTGGGGAACAGATCAGGCAGACTGACTAAAATACATTGCTGAGGGGAGCAGCGGGCAGGACAGGAGAGGTCTGCTGCACCTTGTAGGTATCTCTGCAGCCGGCCGGGGTCGAACCCGCACTGCAGAGGCTGAGGACAGCTTCACAGCACTACACTCAACAGCCTGTGCCACCAGGGAAGCCCAGATTTTCTAACCTTAAATAGTAAAAAATTCAAGTACTACATAGAGAAAAGACTGAAGTGTGTGTGTGTGTGTGTGTGTGTGTGTGTGTGTGTGGTCTTTGGTCATCTTTGAAAGAGGGAATTAAAGAGCTATTTTTCACTCACTGCTACCATTGGCATAATATTATCTACTTCTTTCATTTATTCAACAATATTATTTATGACCAGTATGTGTCAGGCACTATTTCACACAAAAATAGATGTGGGGGGTGGGGGGAGAATGGACCCTTCCTTCAAAGAATTTATAGCATGTGTACAAATGGGATTGCCCAGGCAGAGGAGATTTAGAGGGCTGAAGTCAGAACCTATCGGGACATCCCAAGAACAGCAAAGGAAAAGAGCTTCCAAGGGAAGGTCTGAACTAACAATAAGAGACTTAACAAGTGCTATGGACAGAGGATCAGATTAAGAAGATAGGGTATATCTCTCTAATAAAATATTATTCAGCCATTAGGAAAGATGAAGTACTGCCATTTACAGGAAAATGGAAGGCATTCAAGAGACCTTTGGGTGGTAAAGAAAGAATGAATTTATGTACTGGAGGATTTGATAAAAACAAAGTATTTATATAAAAACTAGAAGATACTAATAAAGTACGGATTTTGAGGTTAAGAGAGAGGTAAAGGATCTAAGTTGGTTGCTCAACTCTAAATGGTGGAGGAAAAAAAATGTGAGCTCAAAGAACTACTCTAGCCTAAAGAAAAGAAAAATCAACTACTACTGCCACAAGGCATGGAGACAAGGTCTTTATGCTCCCAGAGTGCTGTTCTGCCACTACAGTAGCTGTGAGGTCACAGAGGAGTACTTTATGGCTAGTGTTTTTCTTTCAGTAGTACTTACCTATCCAAAAGCTACGGGAGAATACATTCCATATCACTAAACCAGTGATGTGAGCAAATGAGCACATTTCTAAAAACATAACTGATTTATGAACAAAGTAGTAAATAAAATATGAGAGGTAAAAAGGAAAGTAGGAATTGATGTTACAGAAAACAAAGGAAGTATAAGGAGAACGAAGTCCACCATGTGTGGTATATCCATACAATGTAATAATATTCAGCAAAAAAAAAAAAAAAAAACAAAAGAAATGATGTACTCTTACATGCCAGAAGGAGGAGCAGATTGTACCATGCTAAAATATGCCTCTTTCACATATTTTGAGCTGGTTATTTAAAAAAAATAACAGACACAGGAAAAGTCTTTAAAAAAATTAGAAATCACCCTATTATAAGAAACATATCTCCATTTTTAAGGGTGTCTCCCTCTCTGTATTAGAAAGAGCAAAAAGACTCTGAATCTCTTAAACTCTGATCAATGGAACAAGCAAAAACTTAATTCTACATAACTACCATACCCTTGGTTAATGTGTTTTTTCTAGTAATATACCGTAACTGGCTGGACCCCAGCCCCAATATTTTTATTTTATCGTTAATTGAAGATAGGTAATAGCTTGGGCCATTTAAGGAAGTTACTCAGTTTATCCCGGTTATCTCCTAAATACGTAGGATGTATACACTTCTGACTGTTTTCTCCTGTTTATCTTTTATTATAAGGGTATCTCAACCATGAATGTAGAAGGGTCAAGAGAAAATGATTTTTCCTTCCCCATGTGGATGAGCCTTTAAAACACTGTGCTAAGGAAAAGAAGCCAAACAACAACAAAAAAGACCACAGGGCCTCCCTGGTGGCGCAAGGGGTTAAGACACAACCTATGAAGCTGGCTGCAGCCTCTGCAGCACGAGTTTGATCCCAGGCCAGCCAGGGAGCAACCCACATGGCGCAGCAGACCTCTCCTGACTCGCCTGCTGCTCCCCTCAGCAGTGTATTCCAGTCAGTCTGCCTGTTCTGTTCCCCGCTCTGTCTCTGGTGAATCCTCTCACCCCCCACACCTCTGGCCTGTATCCCAACTCTTGTATGCATAAATAAATAAATCTTTAAAAAAAAAAAAAAGACTACATATTACATAATTTCATTTATAGGAATGCTTGAAATTGGCAAATCTGTAGACAATGTAGATTTGTAGTATTTAGGGTGAGAAGGCATAGAAGGAGGATGGAGAAATAATTACGAATGGCTACAATTTTTTTTTGGATTTGATGGAAGTGATCTAAAATTAGAATATACTGAATATAGACTATAGAATGGTTGCACCACTCTAAACATACCAGAAAACATTAAATTTGACAAATATTTTACTAACCTGAAAAAGGGATCCTTTCTTATTGACCTGCCTCCATGCTTTTTTTCATAGTACTGTAAGAGGAAAATCCATAGGACACACTGCAGGTACGGCTAAAAGAAGAACATGTAACAGTTTATTACTTAAATCTTTTTTCCATATACCAACAGAACAAAGAACACATACATCAGATTCCTTGACATTATCAGAAAAATTAATCACATTTTTTTCTCTAAGTCATATGAGTTAATAAATTTTAATAGAAGCCAAGGTAGATTTTTAGTAAAATAACCCTTCACGTATCATTCTACCACTGTAAAGTTCACTAGTCAACAGTTTCATTAAAAACAACTGCAAGAAAATCTTTGCTTTTGCATCTAGGGAACTCAGACTTATAATAATCTTAATTAATAATATGAAAAGACAACAGTATATTAAAATAGACATATTCAATAAATGAAAAGGTATTACACCCAAAATGCTCATTAGCTTGCATTAACTATCATACTTGATGCGCCTTTTTTTTTTGAAACAGAATAAAAACTAAAAAGAGAGCTAAAATCATACAACCAAACCTATGCCTAAGGTAACATGCTAACACACAAACATTGCTATTGCTTCTTACCGCTATAACCGCCACCAACAGCCTGTCCCATGGATTATAGATGACTCCATTTCTTTGAATATTTTTCCAAGAAATCTATGACAAAAAAAATGATATTGTGATATGATATTTGGTCTCTGATCCAAGATCCTGACAAAGTTTCTGACAAACCTTCGAAAACCCTTGGAATGTCCTTGAATGATAGGGGTGATGGGAGCATCTTCCAGTACTTAAAAGAAGGAAGCCCCTTTCAACCATTAATGTATGTTAAAGTAGTGATTCTTAGAGGATGGGATTTAGGGTTTAGAACTTTCTAAACTCCATTAGGGTTCATTAGGGAGGTGAGAGAGGTTTGAAGACTGACTCATCCGGTCCAATTAATGGAACCTCCATAAAAACCCTAAATGCAGGATTCAGAAAGCTTCCAAATTGGTGAATCCATCAACACACTGGAGAGGAGCACATTCAAAATTCCACAGGGGCAGGAGTTCTTGCACTTGGGACCCTTCTGGATTTTGTCCTATGTACGCTAGCACTAACAATAACAAATACAGTGTTTCACTGAGTTTTGTAATACACTACAACTACTATTTAAAAAAAAAAAAAAAAAAAAACAGGCCCAAGAAGGAGTCTTTCATGTCAGGGCCAGATTTATAGCTATTGCTGCAGTGGTTTCAGCCTCTCTCAAAAAGTGTAACCCTTCACCAGTCAACCCTAACTAGAACCAGGTGAGGCATCTACATGAGCAGGAACATCCTGTCTCTACTCCCTGCCGCCCCCTGCCTTTCTCTGAGGGAAGGTGGCTCTACCTGAAATAATCTTTTCTTTTGCTAACCACCTTGTCTCACAGTCTTTCTGTCTATAAATACCCTCCATTTTGTACAATACCTTGAGTATCTAGATGGGATTATGCCCAATTCATGAATCATTGAATAAAGCCAATGAGATACCTAAATTTATGGACTTTGTTTATTAACAGAAAAAATTATTGAACCTAAGAAATACTGGGAACCTTGGATTTGTAGCCAAGTCAGACAGGAATGTAGCTACCTTGGGGCCCTCTCCTTGCAATATCACCTTAAGTGGGGGACAGTCTTATTGGATTGAGTCTTTAACCTATGGGGTTGTGTTAACTCCAAGTAGTGTTAGAGTTGCTTTACATGAGGGAACAAAGCCTACACTTTTGGTATTAAAAGTGTTGGGAGTAATTTGTTTTTAGCTGCAATGTATAGAAATAATTGGATTAAAATGGAAGAAAAGCATCTTGTTCAGCAAGCATGTTTTCTCTAGAAATAAGTGAACAATTATACTCTCCATCCCCAGGTATTTCTATCAGGTGAGAAAACATTTAGCATATTAAACTGAAGCAAGAAAGTGGTAGAGGTAAGGAGGTGAGTGAACAGAATTAATTAGCCATCATCCTAAATCAATAATTCATCACTTATTTTTTTTCCTAATTAAACAGGATTTTTTTCAATTATCCAGATTTAATAAAACTATATGGCTTTATCTTTTCTTGGGAAAAAAATCTCTTATACTTTATTTCTTATCATCTCTTCATAGTACAATACATAATCTTTGAAAACTCCTCCAAAACAAATACTAACCGAAGGGAGATCCTATTGGTAATTTACATTCATCATTTAGGGCATCAAAACATATGATGGACACAGTCCTTCTCCTTTGAGACTAAGGTTTCAAGACATGTTTGAAAAGAGTCCACAGTAATTTCTGTTGTATTAATAATCTTTAAATAGCTAACATGTTCGTTTTACCAGTTTCGGTACAAGAACTAAGATCTCAAAAATAAGGCAGTATTTATGCTTTTCAGATCTAGTAGACCTACCTTTATGAAACAAATCAGGCAACCCAGAAGTGGATAGATTGGAATGACTATGCAAAAGGTGTAGTGAAGAACAGCTGTAACTGTGTATCCCATGAAGAAAGTTATTTCGGTGATAGCAATGCATGCCAACGCTGTCTAAAGGAAAGCAAATGAGAAGACAATGAAAAAAAAGTTTAGCTATTTCATACAAACTTAATTCTCATTCTGTGCCTCAGGATTAACTATGTTTTTAATCTTTTATTAAGACATGTAGCTAGGGCCTCCCTGGTGGCCCAGGGGTTAAGTCTCAGCACTTATCACCGCTAAGGCCTGAGTTGGATCCCTGGCCAGGGAGCTGACCCACATGGCACAGCAGACCTGTCTCACCAGCTGTTCCCCAGAGCAGTTTATTTCAGTCAGTCTGTCTGTTCTGCTCCCCACTGTGTCTCTGGTGAATCCTCTCACCCACTCCCTCCACCTTTTCCCCCACCTCTGGTCCCAGTTCTTGTACACACACACACACACACACACACACACACACACACAAACCCAACATGTAACCACAGTAATACTTAGCTAGGAAGTGTCAATACACTGGTACCAGTTTGTTGTTGGCACCTTAGCCATGCAGTTGTTAAATGTTTTCATTATCATCTTTTCATGCAGTGGCTGATGCAGAAAAGTAATATACGTGCAAAAAAGATGATGCTAGTTACCTAAAAATTTCCTGGACTTAGAAAAGACACAGTAATATTTTAAGTACAATCCTGGAAGTTCATGACTTTCAAATCATAAAAAGTTTGAATGAAATAATTTTAAAATGTGACTTACCACAGAATAGATAAACGACCAGAATTCTTTGGTATTTAAAATTTTTTTAAAAGAGAAAGATGTAATATAAGTAAACAAAATAACTGATGGAACATAACCAATAAGGCAAAAAACCTGTAAAACATAAATGTGCATTTTTAGGTAAAAACATGAAGAGTTAGCAATACACATATATAAAATACCAGTCATGTTAAAATATTAAGGAGTGACTATTCTTCAAATTTTACTGCTCAACAAAACACTACAAAAACTGAAATTGTGGTTATGTAATGAGTTACCATCCACAATTTTCTTAAATCCATGAAACTCATGATTTTAACTAAATGCTAACATAATCAAGAATAAGTCATTTAAATTAAATACTACTTATAGTTCTTTTTCATGCCAAGTAAAATGCTATTTCTTGTTTTATTATAAAAACCAGTATAGGTGTAGCTGGTTATAACTTTATTTTTTTTCAATTAACTATAACCTACAGCATTTAATGCATTTGTACATTTTTTATAGAAAAAATATTAATTTATAAGACAGAAATTAATGTTAGGTCAGTATGATGTCTGTAAATTGATAAATTTTACATTCAGCAAACCCAATTTCACCTTGTTGTTTTCCCTTTTTCCTAATATAATCACTCATATGAAAGAACTTATTATCAATGATTAACAGGTGAATATGAGTGCAAATGACATGCTTCCTTAGCACATTTTAAATTATGCACTAGAAGAGCTTCTTTTCTGTAAAATAACTTTCAGGCATATAGACAAGGAAGACATTTTAAGGAAGGATTGCTTAAGTTTTCCTGATTACACTTTAGCAGGCAGTCTACATGAAGTTTCAAGGAATTATTTCATAATGGTTAAGTTATTGTTTTTAAAAATTACTTATAGTAATATAAATTACATTGATCATAGGTACCATGTATAGTAATCAGATGCTGGTTAAAAAAAATAATGTCCAAATTATTCAACTAGTCAATTGCCAGGTTTGTAAAGACTTAGTTTCCTAAAATAACATTCTAGTTATAAATAGCATAAGAACAACTGATGTTAACTTACCACAGAAAGGAACTTTACAGCATAAAAATATAATCCATAATGAAAGGCAAATAAACTTGACAGCATCAAAGTAAGAACAATAAAAAATAAGGGTATATCAACAATAGCTTGTCCAATCCAATATGCAGATGGCAAAAGACCTGAAAGTTTAAGTTGAGTATAAGCTTTAATCTAAAAAAAAAAATGAAAAATTTGGTTATAATTTTAAAACAAATAAAAACCTCTAGCAAACCTCTAGTAGAATTCTTAATTTTACATCAAGACAATAAATTCTGTGTCACAGGTGTATAGGTAATAAAAGGCCTTCTTACAGCTAAATATAAATTCCATTTAGCCTTTAATTTTGCTCATTACTTCTGAGATGTAACAATTTCAACAAATTTTTTCAGAATAAGCATATAGCAATGCTACCAAGTAACACCAAACTAAAATGAAGCAGGGTTAAGAGCTAAGCACACAGTAAGTAGTCAAAATATTATTCCTTTGGAAAATCTGTGGAAATAGATGGAAAGATATGTTTAAACAGAAAAATGATTCTCACTTTTCAAAATAAACCTTTTATACAAAAATAATAAACTAATACTAACCTCTGGATTTACATAGGCCTTTCAGGTTAAGTGAAACTTTGTACTGATAATGAATTTAAAAAGTCTTTTATATACTCTTGTGTAGTACTAGTTATTACTACCCGGAGTAAATAGCATTTTAATGTGTACTAACAGCAAATTTAAAAAATGCTAGTTTTCATCTCTCATTGAATTTGAAATTTGTTAATACCTTTTACAAATCTAAACGCCTAACAATTTTATTCAGTTGATTTGTGTCATCTATAAAAGCACTGATTTCTAATAATTAAAGGTGATATGTGAAGAGCGAGCCATCGAGTAAAATAAGGGAAACGTGGCATATAAAGGTTAAGAAAAAGTAGTGATTAAAAAAAAAATTCATAGCCTTTGTGTTTAATAAAAATAATACACATTACTAATGTAACTATGAAACCATAAGCCAAGTTAAATACAATTATTTTGGATACTCCATATTGATCATTCCCACAGGGCCGGTGGAAATGCAACACAGAATGTCCACTTTGGAAAACAGTGCAACAACTTCTAAAACTAAACATACAATCATCAGACCATGCAGCAACTGAACTCTGAAGATACGGCCAGGCGACAATAATCATATTCTACATTTAATAAACTTTATTTCATTTAACAAAAATTAAGTGCCTTAAGACATTCAATACAATCTACTACAGTTAAAGGGGAGAGACAGTCTAGTCTGCCAGTTAAGAACATAAGGGTCATGTAAGTCAGCTCCTAGATCCACTACTTAAACGGGCTGAGTCAAGCCAGGCACAGTACATGAACACGCCCAGTCTCTACTTCCTAACCTATAAAGTGGGTGTAGGGTAAAGAAAATATCAGGCTTTTCTGCCCTTCCGCCATCAGGATAGATGATGGATCCTTGTCCTGAATGCATGCCTGATGGCGGGCACCTGGAATAGGGTGTGGGCATAGGTAGATGGGATTCAGCTGAGCTAAGACTGTGCTTTTTTTTTAAGGGCGGCGTCACGGGGGGACGCCAGCAGCAGCAGCAGCAGAAGCCGAAGAGAAGCTGAGATCACCAGAGAGCCCAGATAGAGTGAAGATTTGCTGGGGGCTGGGAGGCCTGCAAGCCTCCCGGCCCCCCAGCACCCCTGCCTGCCATATGCCTGGTGAACCCCAATAAAAAAACCTGCAAAACTACTGAGGACTCTGGCTCCTCCTTTACCCCGTCTGCATGGGATCAGGAAACCTGCACTGTCCTGCCCTGCTCTTAAAGTGGGTAAGAGAAAACTTAACAATATTGTAAACATTAAAGAATCTAACTTTTAAAGCACAAGGCAAGAACTCATTAAGCGTTATTTGCTATCGCTATAATAAATTTGAATAAATTAACTTACATTCCATTCACTTATTCCTGAAATAATTATACTTATACTCATGAGAGTAGGTTTTTTGTATGAGATTTCTTACCAGCAAGATACCTGTAACTTTTTTTCCACATTACCTTATGATTCTCTGCATTTTCCATGGCAAAATAAGGTGGCATCGCAGTAACAATGATTCCAAGTAAAGCTGCTTGAAAATACAGCTCAATTCTAAAAACTATGTCCTTAATTTCCTGAAAGACAACCACAAAATAAGAAATGGAAATGAGGATCACTTTATATCATCTTAATACTTTCCAAAAGACTATCAAAACCTCTGAAGAAACATTAGATATCTCACCCAGGCACAGTCCATATGAAAAAACAAGTGGCAGTTACAGACAGGCACTGAGTTAAAGCACCAACTTTGCCATGTATTAAATAACTGTACAATGCTTGGCAAGCCAATGCACTTCCATTTTCTTATCTACAATATAAATTAAGCTTTACCATTTAATTTAAAATAATAATGTGCATGAATAGCCACTAACATGTCCACCAGTGGTCCTATACAGAGATCATGATTAGCTTTGATACCTTCATCAGCTACCTGGACTATGAACCAATGGCCACCTTGGGGCTTCCTTTTCTCTATTAAGAAATGCTGCACCCAACCTCTGCTTCCTAGGGAACCAAGAGCTGCTTCTCTCCAGCAGCTGAATCCCATCCCCCCCCACCCCAGCCCCAAAATCCTACAGTCCCTAATATTCCCTAGCTGATCAAGGAAGCAGGTACAAACAGCAACCTTTTCCATGGCCCGTTGAAGTACTGGTGACCCAAAGGAAGACTACCCAAGACCAAGCATGTTGCATTATCCCCAACACTCAGCAAGGTCATCCTCTTACCCTTGTTCTGTAAGAAGATATACCCACCAGATAAGGAAGATATTGTGCCCTAGAACACTTAAGGTAGATATCATGGCCTACAAAAGAATACTGTGCCCTAGAACTGTGCCCACATCATGAATAGCAGGCACCCTGGATCTGGCATAGCCCTCAGGCATTTCTACCTTGTTGCATCTTTCAAATCTATTCACTTCTTACCAGAACTACTACTTGTGCTGTAGTGCAAGCTGTTATCGATTCTCATTTGAATTACTTCAACCACCTCCTGCTGGTCTCCCTGTCTCTAGTCTTGTCCCTCCACTTCTCTCCAAACACATAGCTTCACTGGTCTTTTAAAGTATCAATCTAGTCATGCCAATTCTCAGCTGAAAAAAATTTAGTAGTTCTCATGATCTACTCAGAAAGGAGTATAAATTCCTTAAGACAGGTCTCAAGGTCTTTCTTACCCTGGCCTCTGCTGAGATCATAAGCTTCATAACTTAGTCTTTCTCACTCTATTCATGTCCTAATATATTTCCTGTGCGCTCTCCTTTTCACAGCTGAATCTCTGTACTAGCTATTTCCTCTATTTAGAACATTTGTTTTCAGTTTCCAGTCATTCTTCAAATCTTCTCTAGTTGCTTCCCCACCTGATCTATAACCTTTAAACTACAACTAGGTACATGCTAGATATTCTTCCCACCTACTACCATAACCCCTGCATTGACTCCTATGATGTAAAACACGTTTTTGACCGTGATATCCCTGGCATTAGCAAAGGGTCTGACTATGGTAAGCACTTAATAAATGTGACTCAATGAATATTAAGAGAAGTGAAAAGGAATTATTAAAAGTTATATGACACTTCATCTTTGAATATGTAGTAACAAAGGACATTTTAAAGCAGTTAATTAAGGATATGAGCAATATAGTGAACAATAAAATAACAGAAATGTCAAGTTTTAGAAAAGGTAGGGAGAAAGAATATAAAAAACTATTATTATAAATACTCAGCCAAAAATGTATGAAAGGTTTGGCAAAATGAGTTAAGGATGCAACGTGGTAGACAATAAGATAGGTAAATACAGAAAGAAAAAAATCAAGTTTGAGTGAGCAGAATGCAGAGGAATTAAACACACATTTTTGTTAGCAGAAAATAATTGTGACCACCTACAAATTAAAACATACTAGTATAAGACATGCTTATATAACCATACACACTATTTTTTTAATTTGCTTACTTGAAAGAATGGGGTATTCCAGACCTCGATGCTCTCAGTCACATTTTCGCGATAAAGATAGTAGTTACTAATGATATTCATCAATACAGGCAAAGAATAAACCATAGTACTGTTGAAAACAGCTGTGAAAACATAGTCCTACAATTTAAAAAGAGAGACTTATTACATACAATATACATAGAAGTATAAATGACACATTATTGCTATATACCAACCTTTTCTCACTAACTGAACTAATTCTCATGAACCATAGTGATCACAAAAATAGTACTAAAGACAATCTGATCTGGAATCTACAGACATTTTGCCATTTGAAAAATAAAGCACAGAAATCAAATTAAATTCCTTGTAGTTTTATATACTGGTCATCCATCAGGACATAAAACATAGCACAAATAAACCTGTTATTTCTGTTTCTAAAAGGAAATTCTAATTTCCACCTAATGAGGTCAAATCAGCAAATGATTAATTTTAGAGGAAATAGCAATCCTTCACAACTTTTAAATGGGCCTCCCCTCTCATATTTCCCTCTTACCTTTTCTGAATTCATCACATTTAAAGCCGCACTATGAGGAGCAGCAGAGACATAGTCACTGTCATTAAACATCGTCACCATTATGCTCTGGTTCGTTAAAAAGTTAATAAAATCATTGATATCTGAGTCTGGCATTGGAAAAAAGCAAAAAATATAATCAGTTTAAATGAGAAACAGACACAGGTTTTTAATGACATTGCAAAGAAGTCTCTCTATATAAAGAAGTATTTCATCTTCATTAGATGAGACATAAATAAGAACACTGACTATGGAGCCAATCACATTAGATTCAAATCCAAAGGCCTTAGATATATACAAAGGCCTTAGAACAGAACCTGGCACACAAATTTTAGCTGTGGCTGCTACTATTACTCCTCACATTGAAAGCTTATCTATCACGCTCACCTGAAAGTTTGTTAAATGGTGAGAATAAAAATCTACCTGCTAATTTTTTGTAATAAGATAAGCTTCCTGGCTCATAATGGTACAGGTCAGGGTGTGGAGTTAATTAACATAACACTCTAGAGGATTTCTATATGCTTTAAATGGCTGGTTTGTATATGCTTTGAACAAACAAGTAAATGTCAATTGCCTTAACTGACTTAAAATATTAAACATATAATCAGGTCCCCATTTACATTCTTAAAACTGCTTGAAGCCAAGGGAAAGCTTCTGAATTCTGTTTTGAGTTTCAGATTTCACCAACATGTCCGATAAATGGCAACATTTCCCTTCCATCATCACAAAGTGGGATTCAAGGAAGGTCAACTGTGACTCTGAGAGACAGCAAAACCAAAGGAAGATATCAACCATCAGTAAGAGAGTATGGTAAGGGGTTCTGATGCAGCACCAAACTTGAGTGGCATAGAGAGTGGTGTTTTCAGTGAGACTACACTTACTCCCAACCCAGTGCCTGAACAAAGTGGCTCTGTACTCTTGAGAAGACAGCTAGCTATGTTGTAACTTGAGGAACTGTACTACATGCCACACAAAAGCATTGCAAGGAGGGCAAGACACTACCCAACACATACCTAAGGAGGTCAGCAATGCCTAATGGAAATGTGGCTCTACTTAGAACCTACAACAAGGCCTAGGAAAATAAGAGATACATATGTAATCAACTCTAGAAATACTAAAAAGCAGCAAAAGGGACATAACTTTGAAAACACTAGAATATTGACAGATCAGTGAGAATGAATGCAAAACAGAAAGTTTGTGATCATGTACAATTCTCCAAGCATAAAAAATGTCACAATATCCAAGTATAGTTTCATGCATTACATTTTAGTAACATGAAATATTTATTAAAATCAAAATCAATTCTTATGAAAGTAAGCTGGAAACCGTAACATTTTCTATTTGAGTAGTTTTCTATAATTAAATGTATTCCTCCTCTAAAAGAAATGGATTATATACACACTGAGAGCCAGATTTCAAGAGTGATGATTTTAAGAGTAATTTAAAATCACCAGTAACTATGATTATTATTTCAACATGGGGCAAGACTCTGAAATTAACAGTAAATCAAAAAGAAAAGAAAATAGAATATAGGTGAAATATTGGAAAACATTAATCTAAAGAGTTTATGAGTATAGAAAGGGTTATATGTCATGCAACTTTCTAATACATCTTAGCAAGATAAGCAAGCGAGGCTGTTTTTGCTTTGCTGTAAATTTGCCAGTTAGGTAACCTTGATTTTCTCTTCAAGAATCTTAGGACTACACCAACCACTATGGAGAGCTGTGTGGAGATTTCCTGACCTACAAAACATAGAGCTTCCATATGATCCAGCAATTCCACTCCTAGGTATTTATCCAAAGGACACAGAAACATCAATTCCAAAGAGCACCTGCACCCCTATGTTTATAGCAGCACTATTTACAATAGCTAAGCTTTGGAAACAACCCAAATGCCCAAAAACAGATGACTGGATCACGATGTGGTACATATACACCATGGAATATTACTCAGCATTCAAAAAAGATAAACACATGCCATTTGCAGCAACATGGATGGTGCTGGAAGGGATCATGCTCAGCGAAATAAACCAGAAAGAAAAAGAAAAATACCGGATGGTCTCACTCATAGCAGGAATCTAGAAAACTTAAATAAGGGACCAGGAAAATGAAAAACTATAAGAAAGTGAAAATCAAAATCAACAAGAAACTATGAACCAGAGACACTCTATGGGGGGTGGGGGGCGGGGAGGGGAGGGATTGGGGTCAAAATAAGGGGGTTGCAATTGTATGGGGAATATAAAAATAAAATTTATTAAAAATTTAAAAAAAAAGAATCAGGACTACAAACCACTTATACATATGGGAGATGTTAAAAGAACAACTGATGGTGTATGAATGAAATTTTGTATAAGGTTTTAATATTTTGAAATTAGAATCCTAAGTGAGTTTTTATCATCTGTGCCTTGCAAAGTCATGTGCTTTTTAGTTTTCATATTTGACAATTATATAAGAATAATCAATAGCAAACCCCAAAATATCCATTACAAATTCAATGTAGTTGATTATAAATATATCTAAGGCCATCAATTTTTCTTAATTCTAATTAACTTCTCAGATAGTCTTCAAAGAATTGTTTAAACATTTCTATTTAGGTATACAACTGCATAAATATTTCCTGCTATAACTCTTTCTAAAAGAGAGTCTTTCAACTTCTGAAGGCTATTTTTGCTACTCAGACTTTGAGCTGGAACATGATGCTTTGAGATTATGTTGCTCTTATTAGAAAGAGAAATTTTATTAAAATAAGCTGTACACATTAGAACATTTTAAAAAATCATCGTCTACAATTCCACCAAAATATCACTTCTGTTGTATATTATTCAGCATCAATAGGTATTTTGTTTAAGTTAGATCTGAGCAGACAGACAATGCCTTTACCTTGCATTATTTTTAAAATCCAAATTTCTGACCCATGTGTCCCCTCAACCCTTTGCCCCAACCAACACACATTCACAGACCTTCACACACTCTCACCAGTAGAATTTTGAAGAAGCAGATCTGTTTTGTATTTGTCAGGTTTATCTCCAGGTTTTAGTAAATATAAGTCTGGAACAAGTTTGACAGGAACCACAGCACTTTTAAAAGAATGATGTACCAAAAACATAAAAATCTGAACTGCAAAAAATACCAAAAGCAGAAGCAACCTGAAGGGGAAAATAAACAGCAATTCAAGGCATATTGATATATGTAAATCTATTAAAATATCTTCTACCAAATGACAGCTAAGATACTCATTAAAAAAAAAAAAGTTCTTGGAATTCGAATTTCCATTCCCCAATATGATCTTGTGACAATACTGGATAGAAAGGCAACATTCACTGACAAAATTCAACGTTAAAAAAGTGTATTTTAGATCAGAGTCACCATGACAATTTGTAAAGGCATGTAAACTTCTGAAGAACCAGAACTTACGTCACATTTACATCACATTACAGATGTAAATAGTCCCTGAAGGGACTATTATCCGAACTACTTCTATTCTGTTTACTCTCCATAGACTTTTAGAACACATGACACAAAAAATTTTAAACACAGGGAAGAAAATGAAAATACAGTAAAACTTTACATGATGGGCAGCTTTCGCAGTCCCTTGTCACGTTGGTTTCCATTGCTCCTCTAAAGGCCAAGCACTATATACCACAGTTCTAGGGATCATCACTTGTAGCTGGGCTAGCTCATAATTCTAAGATCCATCCAAAATCCTCTACTATTTGGATGGCAGAACTTCCTCTCTTATCTTGCAAATATCTCCATATTTTATGTGGTAGGTGCCATATCAAATGGGTAGAAAGCTAAATTATCAGACTTGAGCATTTTATAATTTTCAGAAACTCAATAATTGTTTAAAACCATTTTTAATTGTAAATATGTCTAAACCAGCATTTCCAAAAGCATATTGTATTGAACTAACCCCGTACAAAGTTAATAGGTATTTTAGATGTTTAAAAATTCATGATTAAATATTTGGAAATCGCAGATTAAACAAACCTGAAGTAATATCTTTACCAAAAATAAAAAATAAAACCTAAATACAATGACAGTAATTCAGAAACTACATAATTAGATAACATTGTCACACCCTCATTTTTTAGATGAGATTGAAACATGTTAATTTAAAAAAAGGCTCTAATGACCTTTGATGAAATTACTATAAGCATAACTTTCTGATATTATGAAATGATAGTTGATCTTTCAAAACTACATAATTATTTACATGTCTACATTTAAAAAATTGAGATGGCCAAATTAATTCAAATCCTTAAAAAAATAACTCATCTAGCAGATGACTATACTTACACAGATCTCACTGATTTACTTTCACGTTTCAAGTTAAGGATGTGAAACTTTGCTATTGTATACACCTGTTGTTTCCAAAGGCTCATGGAGCTCACTAGCGAAGCTTTGGTTTCAGAAAGAATAAGGAAGCTCTGCTCCATTTCATCAAAAGATTTTGAATCTATTTCTTCCTCTGGTGGCTGCTGAGAAAATACACTGTAATCTATTTGTCAAAACAAAATAAAAAGTTAGAAAATTTGGTATATTCCTTAAGAGGAGGAAAACTTTTCTGAAGTAAGGACATTTTAAAGAAGCACATAGCCTGGTGGTGATGCAGGACCCATCTAATTCCCTTCCTCCTAAGTATTATAAGCATATTCACTCACAAAACCTACATTCTGACCTCTAACTTCCTTATTTCCTCTATTCCCACAACTTTATCTCCACTCAATTTCTTCAAACGGGATGCATGCTCTGAGATCTTGTTTTCTCTCTAGTTGTGTAAAATCCAAAATTTTTACATGAACTTTCCCTGACTGTAATCTAATCGTGTCCTCATAAACCTTGCCCTCCTCTTTTCTCCATGTTTGAGAGAAATATCCCTGGTTTCCTCCACTCTCCTATCCTATACCACCGGCTTGCTAATCTTCAACGATAAGAAAAGTTTTTTAGTAGCTCTCCTGCCTGCCTCTGACTATGCAGTTTTTTCTCCTTTTTCAAATAAACCTGTCCTTTTAAAATGTGAAAAAAAAAAAAAGTTTCTTTGACTCACATTCTCATCTTCAACTACACAGATCAGTCTTGATCTTTACCACACCACTCTAAATGCTTTTGCCAAGGTCACCACTGGCTTCCACTCTACCAAATACCTCACTGTCTTCTGTATAATTAACAAAACCATCTTTTCTGTCATCATCTTATTCTTCGCAGCAACCAGCAAATAATTGTCCATTTTTCTCTTTCCTACCACCACCTGGTCTTGGCTTTTACATCCCTTGTTGTAAACATAGAAAGAGCAACAATAGTGGTTTCCTTTTACTGAGTCCTTTTTGGCTCACCACTGCTTAACCCTAGGTTTGCCCCTCTACTCTCAGCTACTTGATTTCAACCAACCCCATGAGTAACTCTACATGAGTAACTCCAGAATTTATATCTTTAAGTATCAGCTCAACAAAGTCCTCCGTAAAGACATAATCTAGGTCCTCCCTGGTGGTGCAGGTGGTTGAGTGTCGCACTGTGAAGCTGTCCACAGCCTCTGCAGCACGGGTTCGATCCCGGCCGGTGGGCGAGAATCCCACATGGCACGGCAGACCTCTCCTGTCTTGCCCGCTGCTCCCCTCAGCAATGCCTTCAGTCAGTGCCTGTTCTACTACCCACTCTGTCTCTGGTGAATCCTCTCACCCTCCCGCGCATCTGGCCTGTACCCCAGTTTTTGTATAAATAAATAAATCTTTAAAAATAAAGATACAATCTAAGTTACTATCACTCGAGACCACCCTATCATTTCCTTCATAACTTCCACCACTAACAGTAAGCATCTCGATTACATATTTATTCACCTGTTTATTTCTTCCCTTTCTTTTCCAAAATTAAATTTCACATGCTTATATGATTATTTGTCCAGTTCATTTCTGTCTGGTTCATTGCCTTAAAATGTATTGTTAGTTTTGTTTTTACCTGCTTGGTCAATTTCTGCTTCAACTTCAAGCTTTAAGAATACATCTTCCAAAGTTGTCATTGAGACACCATAAGAAATAACACCTAAATTTGAATGAGTATCTAGAGCAGAAAATAAACCTAAAAGAAAAAAAAAATTAAAGAATATTGTGTAGTTAATCACACTATGATAACTATTCTAAAATACCTTTCAAAAACAGGGTATGATTAAATTTACTCTGCTAGCACAGTGGCTTTCAAACTTTTAGTCTCAGGAGTCTTGAACATTCTCATAAACTACTAAGGACACCAAGGAATGTTTGTTTATAGAGAAATATAAGGTACTTATCATTATAAATTAAGAAATAGTTGACATACAGAGTAATAGGCAGGGCGCATTAAGTTGGCATATGTACTTCAGTTAATTCATGATTCCTTTTATTTTTTTCAAAAGAATCTACTAGATTTAGATAGAACATTTCTATCTAATTGTGAGCTAGATGCTATGGGAATTAGGTGCAATGTATCTACATCAGTAATATCCTTTCGGCTATTAAGAGATCCCTAAATAAAGGAGACTGAGTTTGACTTCCTTAATATAAGCCAGGTAAATAATGCCACAATTAAAATCATTCAAGAGACAATCATACAGTCATGAAACTGGAAAAGCACTTGAGGACATATACAAACAATTCTATATTTGTAGATATGTGTATGTGTACAAGCATATACAACTTATTCCCAAAAGTCCTACAAGCAAATGGAATAGTTTGTTTCCTTTACAACAAAACAAACACAATGTTTCTTGCATGTTTTTTGTAAAAAAAAAAAAGAAAAGGAAACATGTTATCTTGCAAATAGTTCTAGTTTTCACAAGCAGAACAAAGCAAAAAAAAAAAAAAAAATTAACCCTAACCACCTAGGAACATAGGCGATAATCTGTGTGATATTTATCACACTGAAAAATAACAAGGTAAATCAAGAAAACCTATGCTCAATGTATGATATTGGTTGAAAAACCAAGAAACTGAAAATAGGTTATACCTGAAAATTTGTCCATGTCCTTGAAAGGCAAGCTATATACAATCTGTTGGTCATTTTGTTGTAGTAAAGTAGCTCCAGGTATATGTTGTTTAACCAGGGAAGAAAGAGATTCTGTGGCACAGTACCTGTCTATGTGCATACTAGAGAAAACCAAATATCATAATTTTTTTATGATTGCTCAGTAAACAACCAAAAGTAAATTCTGAACGCTTTAAGTTAAAGCTAGGACCATAAAAAATGGCCAGAGCACATTATGGCAAACCCTAAATCTAATAACTATTGCTTAAGAATTTAACAAAGAATGAAGCCAATAGAGAATGAATGATACCTCAGGCGGTAGCCAATTCCCCATTTACTTTTGAGAAAAATTGAAGAACCAACACATTTCAACATTCCTTGTGATATGACAGCTTTTCTATCTGCAAAGAGAGATTCCCATTTCATTTTTTTAAGTTAATAACAGCATTAATTAATTGTCATTTCTATTTTATGAGTTACTGTATGATACACCAATGCATTAGCTCATTAATTGATCAGACCACCTTTTGAGGAAGGTACTATATTATTATCACTCATTTTTGAGGTGAGAACACTGACACAATGAGAAAGTATCAACAGTCTGCCCTCATTTCACAGAGCCATTAAGTGACAAAGCAGGACCGACACCCTGGCAGTCTAACACTAGAGCACGTCTTCATGATGCTGCTCCAGATATCTTAGACTTTTCCTAAGAGGTTTACTAACGCAAGTACTTTCAAAACTGCCTTTAAAGTCAAATGTAAAAATCACAACAAAAAGGTAACAAAGACAAAATGTTAGTTTGTTGGGTTTTTTAAACAAGACACTACTGAAAAAAAAGGTGCCCATTTTATTAGATTATATTGTAAACAGAAGTTGCTGTAGGATTGCAAACACTTTGATCTTGTCAGGACTGTCACCATTTCTAAAACAGATAAGGGTGATTCACTGAACCTAAATTGTACAAACAATATAGATTATGCTGAACACCTGCTTTCCTTCTGGAAGTCTGCAATTCTGGGAAGCGCTAGGCAGAGGGAGACTACAGGACCAACACCCATTAAAAGTCTTGACCACTGTAAGTTTCTCTAGCAGACAACACTTCACAGATTAACAACTCATTGCTGAAGAAGTTAAGCACATTTTGTGTGACTCTACTGGTAGAGGATTCTTACACGCTCATGTTGGCTCCTCCAGATCCGTCCCATGGATCTTTCCCCTTTGCTGATTTTGCTTTGCGTTCTATTTCACTGTGCTAACTTGCACACGAGGGTGACTATGTTAAGCCCTATGAATTCCCCTAGCAAGTTATTTAAACTTGGGTGGTCTATAGGACTCCTTATATCAAAACTTGTATTATTTTTTAATTTAAAAACCTTTATGAAGAACAGCTTATTTCTCAGGATTTAGCAGCTCTGTGTCTAACCTCCCATTTGATTCTATAGCCTAATCCTTCAAAAATAAAAATCTCACCAGCAAGAATGTCAGCTTCATCCATGAAATGAGTACTAAACACTGTCACCCGATTTGATTTTCTGTATTTTAGAAGATTCCAAACAATATGACGAGAACAGGGGTCCATTCCAGCTGTTGGTTCATCTAGCAGTAGTATCTGTTTGAAAGGGGTAGAGACAAAGGACACAAAAACATTAATTTAAAAGGATACCTGCACCCCTATGTTTACTGCAGCACTATTTACAATAGTTAAGACATGGAAACAACCCAAATACCTAAAAACAGATGACTGGATCAAGAAGTTGTGGTACATGTACACAATGGAGTACTATTCAGCAATCAAAAAAGTTAAACTCATGCCATTTGCAGCAGCATGGATGGAGCTGGAAGGGATTATGCTCAGTGAAATAAACCAGAAAGAAGAAGAAAAATATCAGATGGTTTCACTTATAGGAGGAATATAGAGGAACCAAATAAGGGATCAGGAAAAACATAATTATAATAAATTAAAAAACAAAATTAACAGGCAACTATTAACCAGAGACATGCTGCAGGGGAGGGGGAGGGATCAAAACAGGTGAGGGAATGTGTGTTCTTACGCAAGGGACTATGGTGATGGTGCATGGGTGAATTGGTGGTGGGAATTTTGCGGGGACTATCCCTAAGAGGAGAAAGCATGCATTGGACAAAAAAGGAAGAATGATGTAAATATATATATAAAATAAAATAAAAGTGCAATGATTAAAAACCAAAAAAAAAAGGGGGGGGGAGAGAAACACAGGAAATCCTCAGGAAAGCTAAACTATATAAAAATTTATGTGGACACTGAAAAGCTTCCCTACATCAAGTTATTATTTCCAATGAGAAATATATTGGATCTGAATTTTTCACTTATATGTGTAAAAGTTAACATAAATTTTCACATAAATTTTTAAATTATCAGTTTGGCATGTGAATACTTCCTTGGATAATTTCAGCTTTAAAAGACCAATGTCTGCAATAGACAAGACATACATATAACAAACTAATAATCAAGATGTTAAGTATAATTTTTATGTGAACAATATATAAAACAATATTGATCTCTATCAAACAATATAACTATTGTTTGATAGAGAAGCATGTCCTATTATTCGTTCAAGGGAGGCAGTTCGATTTAAGATCATTTTTAATTTAAAAACATTGCTCGAGATTTGGAGCAAGATAAATTAATATAAAGTCAGAATCCAAAGTCATCTCCAGGTTGCAGCAGCAAGGGAAAATATGGCGGGATGGGGAAGCCCCCTGGGGCTCCCAGCATCAGGTATTCACCTGGAAGCTCTCTAACCCTCACAAAATACTGTGTCAGTTGGGGCTCTGAGTCTACAGAATAGAGAACGGCACAAAAAAGACACATGCAGAATAAAATCACCAGGTCAGTGAAAAACTGAACTATTCGATTTTCTTCTATTTTTTTCAATTTTATTATGAACTAACCTAGCTACCACTGAAATTTAACAAATGTTTTTTCACCCTATTTCCCCCACATCTTTTAAAGAAACAAAACACTGCAGATGTAACTAAAGGCTGCCGTAGATGTAACCGCTGTCATAAAGATGTTATCTTTCTGAACTCAGCTCTAACACCTTATTACTATAATTACATTCGTAACAACATATAACTTGACATGTGTATGTGTACACACACACACACACACACACACACACCCCTTTCTACAGCCTGATTTTCTATTCAACAAAACTTTAGTGACACTAATATTTTTTACCTTTGGATTCCCAAGAACAGCAATTCCTAATGAGAGTTTTCTTTTTTGACCACCACTTAGCTTTTTGGCTTGGTTATCTTTGATAGCCTGCATGTCTAAATCCAGTAAAACCTTCTGCACCTATAAAAGTAAAGTGTGAACAATATTTTTGGAATTGTAGCATTATATTTTAGTTTTTAAGTGTTCTGATTTTAATATTAACTTTAAAATTGCTCTTTGCTACAGAACTTAACTTTGACTTATATTCATTCATACATAACTTTGAAATAACAGATGGAAGGATTCCTGATGGAAAGGTCTGCTTTGCTTTGGTGACCTCCTGGGTAGCAGGGAAGGTCAGCACAAAGGTTCTATGTGCGTGTGGAGGAAGAAGAGAAAGACAGGAGGAGGGAGAAAGTAAAGGAAAAAGAAACACCTGTATTGAGAGACTGTTACCCTATAGATGAAACAAGGATTATTTTATATGAGTTAAAACACCCAAATTTCAACTAATTTTTTATAATGACATTCTATCTACTGGCTTAGAGCATGTTTTATATGTAGACTGTCAAACTTATTTTCACTAAACAAGTTATTACAAAGTTCATTAGTTTACAGGGAGCAAAAGTAAGTTGTCAGTATGAATAACATACTTCTTGTATTACATTATTGGCCGGTACTCCTTTGATTGAAGCCAAAATGGATAAGTTTTCTTCTACTGTCAAAACATCAAAATGTATATCTAACTGTGGACAAATGCCGATCATTTTCCTTGCTTCAAACATTTCATCTATTTCTGAGACTCTGTGTCCATATATTGATGCAAACCCTAAAAGCAAAATATACATTTAAATTTCTATCAAATATATTATGCACTAAAAAGGATATATGCTTTAAGATATGCTAGTCACTTAGTTTTTTGCATGCAACATATATAAGAGTTAATGTAAATTTAGAAGATAAACATCAATACTATCGGTGGTCTTCTTCCAGTTATGCTCCAATCTCATTTTCCTTTCATTTCACATGATGTTATATGATGGAAAGGGCAAGGAACTAGAAGCTTAACACTAAACAAATTATCTATCAGGGCATTATTTACACTTATATTCCAGAAGTAATTTTCTTTCATTTCAGGCATTATGCAATAATGGAGAGAATGAAGAACTGAAAGTTTTCTCCTAACTAGGTGTGTAGTCTTAAGAAAGTCACTTTATCTGAATTCAGATTTTCTCTTCTATAAACTATATTCTAATATAGCCCACCTAAGATTTGTTAAATCAATGTGATAATGTGTAGAGAACTGTAACAAGAATCATATATTCTTATATAAATTTAAATATTACTACTACTGTCAAAGAGTGACATGACCAGGACAAGTAAAATCAAACAAATTTTGGAAGTTTAACTTTCCTTTAAAAGATGCAAATACAGGCCTCCCCAGTGGCACAGAGGATTGAGCGCAGAATTGTGAGGCTGTCTCCAGCCTCTACAGTGCCTGTTTGATTCCCGGCCGGCCAGGGAGATTCCCACATGGTGCAGCAGACGTCTCCTGTCTTGCCTGCTGCTCCCCTCAGCAGTGTATTTCAGTCCTTCTGCTGTTCTGCTCCCTGCTCTGTCTCTGGTGGATTCTCTCACCCTCCCGCACCTCTGACCTGTACCCAGTGCTTGTGTAAATAAATAAATCTTTAAAAAAATAAATAAAAGATGCAAATACAGTATATGGAAATTTGGTCCTTTCTCAAAGTAAAAAATTTATTGTGCTATCACTCTATTGGGTTATTGCTGAAATAACTGTGAAAATGCCAACTGAATTCTCACCTTTATGACAACCATATATAATACTTATATGCTAGGAGAACAAAACAACTCTATTTTAGGAGACAGTGTTGACATTTATCATTTTTTGTTTCAAACCATCGTAGCATATTTAGAAATCTATTTCTGTCTTTTCAGCCTGAACTGTCTATAGATCTCACTTAATTTCTAATTAATTACTGATTTATCTTTCCTTGAAGTAAAAAACACACATACACATGCAAAATATCTGATAAAATAGGTACAAAATCAGATCGTTTTCACTTTACTAAACATGATTCATTTTTTCTGTCTATTGAAAAATATGTATAAAATCAAAAGAAGACCCAGAAATTGGTCCCAAATGATCAAAAAATTAATCAGCACTTATTTCAAGGATAACTGCATTACTTTGGTTAATAACACTAATAAAATGAAGATTTTTTCTGTTTAAATCAGAAAACTCTCACCATCAGAAGGTGGGCAGAGTCCACAAAGAATATTCATCAGTGTGCTCTTTCCTGTCCCACTGTGGCCAAGCAATGCAGTGATCTGACCTTCATATATGTCAAATGACAAATCTAGTGAAGGAAAGAAGAATCAAATGCAATGTTTATTTCTGTTTAGCTATGCAAGATAAGCCATCACAGTTGAGCAATCATTAAATAAGTCAATAAGTTAAAAATAGATATAAAGTTATCAGCACATTTAACAGCTTAATATTTAATGTTATAGCATAATAATTCCTTGTTATAGTCCATATATGAACAATAAGAGGAGTAATAAAATAAACCTGTTTTTTGTTACATTAACAGATTTAGAGTGCACAAAATTTGATGGGGGTGCTTCTTCATACTCACTTTTGGGAATTTCCAAGGGCATTAAAACAAATAATGAGACAATAAAAATTTGTTTCAAGTGTATTTTTAGCCATGCTAGATACATTAGCAAGAAACTAAAGTTAACCAATTATATGGGAATAACAGTAAATACTTAAAAGGTCCATTTTAAATAAAAGAAACATGGAATAAAAAATGTAACTGGATGGGGCCTCCCCAGTGGCACAGCGGTTGAGCACTGAGTTGCGAAGCTGCCCGCAGCCTCTTCAGCTCCAGTTCGATTCCCAGCCACCGGGCGAGGGTACCACACGGCGCGCAGACCTCTCCTGCTGCCTGCTGCTCCCCTCAGCAGTATACTTCGTCAGTCTGCCTGCTCTGCTCCCTGCTCTGGCTCTGTGAATTCTCTCGCCCTCCCGTACTTCTGACTGTACCCAGTGCTTGTATAAATAAATAAATCTTTAAAAAAAAAATGTAACTGGATGGATGGATCAATCATGGAAGGAAGACAGAGACAGGGATTTGAACACCCAGTTTGAACATTTTAAACTTGCTTTTCCACTTGTAATTTAATACTATCAACTGATTCATTCATGTGTACAATATAAGGAAACAAAACAAACTCTTGGATTTGACTGCAGAACTGATGTTATAGGGCTGGGGCCAGGTGGGGGGGTGTGGAGGTAATGAATGTGGTCAGTGGAATGTGGTGGTTACCAGTATTTTGGTGGTATGCATGGTGTGGCAACATTCATTTGAAGAGGCGTGAACCTATACCCTCTAACACATACAGTGTTGTAAGCCAACATTACATCAATAAAAAAGAATTAACTAATTTTAAAAACTATAGCATGGATGGAATACTAGGAAAAACACTTACTTCTCAAAGCCTCCACATTTTCACCTTTCTTTCTGTAGGTCTTCTGAATACCACTGATTCTGAAAAACATCATTTTCCACTTTATTTAAACAATAAGTTTGTCTTTACTTGTATAAAATGTATCATAGTTGTCATGTTTAATAGGAATAATACCTTCCTAACAAAACAATAAGCCAGGTTTGACAAATAATTATAAAATTATTTTGAAGGAACCACAAGAAAAAGTTTACAATTCTTCATTTTATGCTGCGTTCATTTTGCACAAGAAGTCAACTTCTATTAAGAAATTAAAGCAGGGCCTCTCTGGTGGTGCAGGGGTTAAGTCTCAGCATTGCCAAGCTATCTCCAGCCACTGTGGCCTGAGAGTTCCATTCCTGGCCAGGGAGCTAACCCACATGGTGCAGCAGACCTCTCCTGCCTTGCCCGCTGCTCCCTTCAGCAGTATATTTCAGTCGATCCACTTCTTCTGCTCCCCACTCTGTCTCTGGTAAATCCCCTCAACTCCAGCGCCTCTGGCCTACACCCTAGTTCTTGTATGCATAAATAAATACATCTTTAACAACAAAAAAAGAAAGTAAAGCATCTGAGTCAAGCAACTTAGAGATTTCTTTCCATCTTTTATAGTTTTTGTTTGTAATTAGCCAAATTCTTATTAATCAGTTAAAGGAGATTAAAATCAAAACACTATCTCATATCATCACATTTCAAATGGTCTATAAATGTGAAGTGATTCTCTCATTTGGTTTTAATTGTTTTATATAACTATTTAAAGAATTAATGGTTTTTTAGTCAGTTTGATTTTTGCCCTTGAGAAGGCATAAATCAGTTTACAATGATTACATCATATATTTTTCTTAAATTAAAAAAAACAATTTATATTTCATTTTTCACATATTTCTTTTTTCTTTCTCTTCTTCATTACTTTCTTAATTTGGTTTTGACTCTAATAAGGAATGGAAATAAAATTCTTTGGTTCTTAAATTTAAACATATTCCAATTATGTCACAAGGAACTATGAGATTAACAGAGGACAATTTAATACACTCAGATAATGTCACCTGAATAAAATAATAATGTTAATTCTTATTCTGTTTCAAGATACTTAATGGAGAAAGCATAAAGCCATTTTTATATAAACACTAGGTTTTATTAAGATTTGAAATTTCCATTAAAAATAAAATTTCAAATCTAGCAGCAACCTTATTTTAAATGATTGCAACAAAATAAGAACTTAGATGAAAAGCAACTTTTAATAGTTGTTGTAAAAATCATGAAATATATACCAAATATCCTAAGATACCATATTTACATACTTTATTTAAAAGACAGAACTTAAACATGGCAAATTCTGTTAGCACGTCTTATACCTAAATTGTCAAAGATTAAACCATACCTAATGGCTTCTTTTCCTATAAATTCTGAAGAAACGGGCTCAACAATTTCACTAAAACTAATACTTCCATTAACATTGCCCTCTGATAGCTCCTTATAATTTCTTTTGCTCTTTGACCAATAAGATGGCTGCAGAAAATATAAAGATGATCTCCGTAAGCCAAATTCCCCTGAAAAATAAAAATACTGAGTTATCGTGACAAATTACTTCTGAAAACTAGTTTTTAACTCATAAAAGCAGTATGCGAAACATATGATAGCCTACCTCTAACATTCAGATAGAAAATACTGTCTAATGTTGCAGGAGAAATAAAGTTTCATTGACAAATAACTTTAGTTCATAAACAGTTTCTGAGTTAACTCAGAGGGCACAAGAATGTAAAAGTGAGTAAAACACATTTCCTGCTCTCAAGGAACTTACATCTTTAGGGGTACACATATATGCCAAATAGTTAGAACATAATGCATAACATGAGGCATGTAATACGTAGTGGTATAAAAGTTCAAAAAAGAAATGTTTACATCTGGATAAGGGTTATATATCCTAAAGGTCTAAATGAGGATCAATTTAGATAGTGTTTGAAAACAGGGAACTTTCAGAAACGTGGAGATGGTTCATAGAGAATTAGAATTAGGAGGGTAACACAGCAACAGAACAGACAGAGGACACAGATATGGTACAGTAATACATGTCCACACTGCATGTTTCCATCTTCCTCTTTCCCCCCGAAAAAATACTTCCCATTTTTTTAAATATCCACATGGCCACATGTCTCAAAGAGATCTGATCCCAACTACACAGAAAATTCTCATGATTGTAACCAGTATTTGCATGCTCTGGTGACTAGCTGCTCCAGTCGTAAGCATGTAACCAATCAGAAAGAAGCAAGGGGCTTAGTTGGGGGAAAGATGCCCCCTCCCTCTTTTAATGGACATAAACAAAGAAGGGTAACATCGTGCAGTTTCAAGGGAGCAAAACTGGCAGTTTTGGTGGCAAAGGCATGGAGAAAGCGCGTTTCCTGGTGATAGAGTGATCAAGACAAAGGATATAGGGCCCATCCTTTCTCTGGACTTCCTTTTAAGACAATTGATTGCCCTCTTGGCTAAGCCATTTAGAAAGATATTTCTGTTATGAGTAGCTAAAAACAAAATAACTGACACACTGGAAATGTGTTTATTAAGTGAGTAAACAGGACTGTTCTGATAGACATTTAATGTAATAAAGAGGAGAAAGATAAGGAGAGATTAAATCTATAAAAGTATTGTGCAGGACATTAATATGTAGTACATAATAGATTTCTATTTAATTCACCAGGATATGACCAGCAAGCCTTCTGAGCAGATGACTATCTTGAGTTAAAGGAAAGTTGAATTTCTTAGACAGAGTTGAGGTATCACTAAGGGAGAGGTACTGCAATGCTCCAAACTCGTGCTGCTCAACAGAACTCTTTGCAATGATGGAAATGTCCTATCTCTGCAATGTACAATTTGGCAACTAATAGTCATATGCAGCTTGAACTACTCAGGAAATTAATTCAATTAATTCTAATTAATAATATTCTAAAAGCCCCATGTCCTTAGTAGTTACCACATAAGACACTGCAGGTTTGCAGCTTCAAAATGTAGACAAAAGTAATGAGAAACTCAAGGGGGAAAACAAAGAAGGTATACAGGATATTTAATAATGTTTGAATCTACAGGAGTTGGCCTGATAGGAAATGAGGAGATTAAGAGGGATTATAAGAAAACTGCATAGTTTTATATCTCAGAGAATAAAATAATGAAACCCTTTTACCAAAAAAGATTGATACAGGGAAGGTCTAAAAAGTTCAGTTAGAGACTTAGGGCTTTCCAAATAAACTGCTCTCTTGTCACGTACTCTTATGTTCAATAGATGTTCAGGCATTAGGTATAAAATACACTTAATATTTTAAATTGAAAATTATAACAATGACTATGACTTATGGTACTCTGGCTAGAAAAAAATAATTAAAATCAATTTGACCCTAAATGGGCAAAAAAACCTAAAAATCTTTCATGTAAAATCCAATACCTACATACCTGGAATGACTTGATCAAGATACACAGCCAAGAGGACATAGAATATACTATTAAGTGCTAGCATGATAATAGTGATAATTAGAGGATATGGGCCTTCGGTCAAATTAGAAAATAAAGCACCTTCATTAAAATCTTCTAAATGCATGACCTAAAAAAATAGAAACATCAATTTATTATGAAAAATGGTAAAAATAAGTAAAAGCTAATGCTAATGACAGTTAATATATCTAGAATATCAGTAACCAAACTAGGTCTTTTAATAAACTAAACAATCCACCATTTATAAAGAAAGCAATTACTAAGTTTTTCACAACAATCATGTTTATAATGCTGTGCTTCTAAAATTAATATACATTCACCCCCTGGAACATTTGTTTTAATGTTATTATGTGTGCTGCTAATCCTAACTAATGCAAATAAAAGAGTTATGGGCCACATGGAAATCAAACAAATGGTTAGAGAATAAAATTATGGACAGCATTTTTTCAAGACTGAAAAAGGAAAAGGCTCTCTGATTAATTAACACAATTACTTAAATTCTTCATAGCAGATATATGTGATAGGACAGAAAGATATATATACTGGACACTGAGACCTCATTTAGGTCCTAAACCTTTCATTAAGTGAATAACTATAAATGTATCCCACTGGATTTTAAAAATCCTTATCTGTGAAAAGGAGATGAATTAAATGACACTGGAAGTTCCTCCAACTGATAACAAAAGCCTGTGTATCTTTAAACCTAAGTGGATGGTGACTCACTGGATTCTCAAAATGTGTAATAGCCCTTAGGTCTCAATTAATTAAAATTTGTTTAATTCAATATTCATTAACAATCTGTCTGAAGTCTCACAAGTCAAAGGAATTCTATCCCGTCAATATGAATAATCACTTACATTAAGTAATTACATTTTTTCTTTATACATTAACCAAATTTAAACTCTATTATATAAGCAGTTTCTTATGAGAGTTTTCCCCTTAGTATCTGACTGCCACTCCAGAAATCAATAACAATTACATTTATAAATCTAATTATGATTTAGGTGAATAACAATCTCATCGATCCTCAACCAATAAAACCTACCAGATCACTACTATAGTCATAAAAACTTTGCTTTGATCCACAATTTTCTACCAGACATACATTTAAGATAAATTTACTTGTAACCAAACCACAGAGTAATCTAGATTACTTGATGCTTAAACCAATGACTTCTAACAAACTTGCAGTGAAACAGGTACCTGAGATACAGTTAAGCAAAAGGTGAAGAATTTATAAACAGATCATATAATTAAAAAATTAAAAAGTATAAATGAAGCCAGTATCAAATGTGCTCTAGCATGATATGCTGCCTGGAACTGAAAAGAAAGTATTCAGTGAAAACAAGATAAAAATATTACCTACCTGTGCAATACCAATTAAAAAAGTACACTGACAGAAGGGACTGAACAGCCACACTAGTGACTTGGGAAAATTTTCCATGAGGACTATCAAAAGACCAATAAATCCAAAAGCCACAGTGACTAAAAATTCAACTATTCCCACATGTTTTGATTTTTTAAAAAGAGGTGTCAGCATTAAAGCAAAAAATACCTATAAAATATGAATATTAATATTAATGCAACATTCATATACACCAGTATGAAAACAAATTAAATTTTGCTTGTAAAAGAACAAATTTTCACTGAAAAATATCTCATTAAAACAAATTCTAAATGCTATAGTAAGATATTTTAATTTCATACAAATAGTAATCGATAAATACTAAAAACTACATCTTATCTCATCTTATCTACACAATTGGATATACTACAGCAACCATAGTGTTTCTACAGTTAGAGGTGTGTATATATGTCAAAGAATAAATAAACAAGCCTTTAAATACAGAACCCATCTTTTAAACATATGTGTTGATAAGACAGAAAACCAGTTAATAAAACAGGCAATTAATATCGAAGTGTATGAGTTCTTTGTAAATGATCATGTTACAGAGCAGAGCTAGTAGTCAAAATATTTAATAGCTGGGACAGCATAGGCACAAAGGCGAATCAGAAGGGGAATTGGAACCACATGTAACAGGTTGGTCACTAATAGCAAGTTTACCACACAAGTATCAGTTTACCACACAAGTATCAGTTTACCACACAAGTATCAACCGTAGCTTCATTAACAAAGAACTGTGTTTCAAAGACATATCTTTACACATCATCATCCTATAACATAAGTAATCTGAAATAGGATTTCAGGAAAACAAAGGGGGAAAAAAAACAGTACCAGACAATCTTAAATACACATACTAGTATATGAAAATAGTAGAAGATAGACTCAAAGGAATTATATGTGAAACGCATCATATGAAAACAAGTTAACTGAAACTTGAAGCTATTTTGCATCTTATCAAATAATATGAAGGTACAATGATGCTATATACAAGCCAATCTGTCTTTCACAAGAAATCAACTATAAGTAAACCAAACAAGACTCTGCTTCATTAATCAAATACCTTGACAGTTCTTTATAACCATTTTCAAGTTAAAATACTTACAGATGATAATCCATACAGGAAAAAAAGTAGAAATATCACAACGCAGCTACTCTGAGGAAATAACGAAGAAGCTGTTGCAATGACTGCCATAATGAGGGACATAAGAAAAATCAAACTTGTATACAGAAGAACCCAGGAAAGCCTAAAATGACAATACAAATACATTTATGGTCAAATGCATAAACTTAAGCAGTTAAGAAAAATCACTTTAAACAACTCTTCACCATTACGTTAGCCATTTCATTCTTAAAATTAGGTTAATCTATTAACTTCTGTATATGCACATGTACTGAAAATGAACACTTCTAAAATTTTACAGTTTTGGTTGTTATAGGCAAACTTATTTATAGATATATTTACATACATGTAAATATAGATATAGTGAAAAAATGGTATCTTGCTAAGAGTCATAAAAAACTTTATACAAATTGACAGTAGTCATGCATGGTTGATTGTAATCTAATACTCTTTTGAAAGTTCGATAATGTACATCACTACTGATTTTCTTAAAACACATAAAAAAGTAGTGAGTAAGAATTTTCTTCATGGCATGTGCTACAATTACACTTCTGAGGACTTTTCGTGCTCCAAACAATACAGGGTTCCTCATTAATCAACACCATAGAACTATACTTATACAATGCAAGATCAAGATCAACAATGAATTCACTAAATTTTCTCAAAATTTTCCTCAAATCAGAGCTCAATGGAATTGCTACAATAATTAGTTTTCTTTTTATTTTTAAGGCTAAGAGATCATGATTTAATTTTTAATATGATGCCATCACTGAGAAAGGGCTAAAAGATACCTAAATTACCAAAATTGAATCCATCATTATAGAGGCAAAAATGAGGCACCAAGAGATTGATATGCCTAAATTCTTCAAGTTACTATTTCCTCACAAAATACTGTAATAACCCCACACATCTTAAAAAATTATCACTACAAAAACAACATGAGGGAAAAATGAGCAAGAAATGTTATAAACAATGTCCCCATTATGTAAAGTGTTATAATTAGTTGTTGCAATGGATTTAAAGAAATAAAATTTTGTTAAGTGAACTATAATGGCAATTCACATGCACAATATTAACTTTTTCCCCAAAATGAGGGAAAAATAAATTATCTTACAGCATAGTGGGAAGTTAAGAATAATATACTTACAATTATTTACAAAACTGCATGCATGCCTCTATAAAATTATCACTGTGTAATAATGCTAATACATTAACACTTGCATGTGCAAAAAAATTTTCATTTGTTTCTCTGAAAATTATTTGTGGGGCCTCCCTGGTGGTGCAGCGGTTGAGCGCTGGGTTGCGAAGCTGCCCGCAGCCTCTGCAGCGCTGGTTCGTTCCCAGGCTGCTCCCCGGCCACCGGAGGAGGGTCCCACATGGCACGCAGACCTCTCCTGCCGCCCGCTGCTCCCCTCAGCAGTGTCCTTCGGTCCTTCTGCCTGTTCTGCTCCCGCTCTGACTCTGGTGAATTCTCTCACCCTCCCGCGCTTCTGACTGTACCCAGTGCTTGTATAAATAAATAAAAAGAAATCTTAAAAAAAAAATTATTTGTGATTTGTCTTAATTCACAAAAATAACTGTTTCCAGGGGAAAAAAGCCCACAAGCCACAGAAACATCGATCATTTTAACAAAATTTTTACTGAGATATCTTGTGTGATGGTATTGCAGAAGACAGTAACAGGTAACTAATTTTTACTTTTTCAAGATCTTGTATTTTCTTAACACTAACATATATACTGAAGTACATGGAGCACATCTCAGTGATTCAAACAAAATAGGAAATAAAAGTAAAACATGTAAAATAAAGATGAGCTTTCCAACTCCTAATTCCTTTAGTCAAACAAGTAAATGCTAAAAGCCTGTTGACTAGTGTCATATAAAAAAAAGTCAGTCATTTTATGAAAACAGGATCAGCACCTTATCAAATCAGATGGATAACAAAATTACATTTCTTAAGATTTGTACATTTAATATAATTATTAATTATACTAAGCAATAAACTTTTAATAACATACCAAAAGGCAGTGTCATGAAGTCCCATTATCTTTAAAAACTCTTTTAACTTTTTCTCTTTTTCTGCTACAATATGAATTGCCAGAAAGTATCCAAAAGGTGAAAATGCTATAACTAGGTATATTAAGATTACTCCTCGGGGGAAGGTATCTATTTCTACAACAGCAGTTTCTCCCATAATAACAGCTTTAGTTGACTCCAGCTCCTTCCAAAGAGAAACATTGGTCTTCAACTATAATTAAAAAATGTAAATACATTCAATTAATTTAGTTCTGATAGTAGTCCCTAATAAAATGTGACAATTGTACCCCAAACTTTAGATAGTAACCTAGCACAAAACAGAAATCCTCAAAAAGCTAGACACTTAAAATAAAGCTGTATTGTGATCCTGACTTCATGGTACAGAGTTGAAGAATGCTTTCATTCATTTTGGAAGCATACATAAAGTTAAAGTCTAAAGTTGGAAAGTGTAAATTTTGATTAAATAATTTATCAAAGCACATAAAGTTGAACATTATCATCTTAAGCAGACAATTAGATGTATCTTAACAAATACATGCATTTATAAAATTGAGGAATTAAGAAATGATAATTAGTGCAATGAAAGAATGGTTCATTAAAAAATATTATTTTAAGTAGCATGCCCTATTATCTTAAAATCTATTATGAAGCATGTAAAGATAAAACTGTAATACTATGTACACCATATGAAATTTTTAGTGCTCAACTGAATGTCTAAATGAGATCTGCTCTGCTTATTCAGCCAGTGTGCTCTGGGTTGTGGATTACTAAGATCTTTGGCTAGAATACAAATAAGTACAATGAGATCATCAATGTGATATGTCTTATAGTTCACTGCCTTTATCTTAAACTTTTGTTACTGAATTTTTACATTATCCATCTACAGTACACTTATATTGGAAATTTACACACAATTCTCTCTCTATATATATACCATCTCATTTGGTTCTTACAACCTTGTAAAGAAAACATGATTTATTGTAGTCATTTTACTACATTACTAATTAACAACTAACAGAGATAGGTCTCTTTGAGATACCCTGTTCATTTCTACCAAAAGGTAAAACAAAGGGTCAGATCTAACCATGTCTTTGATATAACCATAACATTTACACACAATCCTAGTGGTAATATAGTATTGAAACGCAGTCTCAAGAAACAGTACTTGGCAAATAAGTGATAAATGCGTGTCAAATTTAAAAATCTACAATTATAATTAAGATAATAAAGATATTCACTTTCTAAGCTATTTTTATTACAGGAAAAGTCTGCAAAAATCTATCTTTCATGATATTACCTATGATCAACATAGATAAAATAAAACAGGTGTAGAGAATGCAGAATCATATGTCTAGAAATTATTAAGAAAAGTTTCAAAAAATATTAAATCAGAAAATATGACTTCCTCCTTATCTTTGTTCTTAAAGGAGTTGTAATAAGTTATGTATTTTGTATGTTGGACAATAGTCAAACCAAATTCCATTATAAAAGCTAGGACATTTTAAGGCTAGGGTGTAATGGTTAAAATATGGTTTGGCTTTATTTTTCTCACTTTCTCATACTTACCTGTATAATGGCAGCATCTATGGATGCTTGTAAAACTGTGAACCCTGAGGTCCAGTACTGAGCAGCCTCACATGATTTTGAACAGCCAGCTAAGGGGGGAAATTATGAGTTACTAGATTTTGTACAATACCAAAGTGCTTTCTTTTAAAGATATCATATGGAAAATTACCAAAATAAAATAACTAATCAATCTCTATAGAATCAATGAAAATAAATAACTGCCCTTCACTAAGAAACAACATCTAGCACATCTGAAGTTTTTGAATGGTGAATGAATACAAATGAAAGTTCATTTCTTTTAATAAACACAGTTTAATTAAAATAAGTCACTTTTCTGTTTTAAGGTCATACTATAATGATTTGCCAGCTTCAAAATACTGCCAATTCAGGTTAAAAGAACAGGAAAAAAATTTCTATAAGGGGTTTATGGAATCAAGTTGCAAATTCAGTACTTAGCATGGTGACTTTAACATTGCTTAATAAAGGTTTGTGGCTACTAATATCTCTTCAAATATTTAAGAATTGAAGGTTGTTATCATTGTTTCAAATATAAAATTAATAGAGCTCATTTGGTAGAAGATCTTGAGATTTTAAAGATATGTAATCTACTATTTCATATGTGACATAATTACATTAAAATTACGTCATATGTGACATAATTACATTAAAAAAATACAGATTGAGAAAGTCATATAATTCAAGATACCATTCATTTTGCTTTATGTTACTGTAATCAAAATAATATTGTATACAAAATTAAAATAAGTACATAAATTTTATATTATCTGTAGACATACATTTTGCTATACTTGACATTTTTCTTATCTGCATATATTTGTACCCCATCAAATTCTGCATATGAATTAAAAGCACAGAGATACTAATAAAATTGACTGTCAGTTATTATTGAGGGCTGTTTACCTCTTGAATCCATATAAATAGGAGCTACTGGAATCATATCAGGAAAAAAACGGAGTTCATAGGACATGAAGTCTTTGAAAACCACACCGACAAAGTTGCTGGGCTTAGAAAGACTGGATGCTATCAATTCTTTTTCTGTTGTATATTCTTCAGTAATTATAACTATAAAATATTATAACAATGTAGTTAACTCACAGGTTAAAATAGTTTACTAAAACACATCAAATTTAGCATTATATTTGATGAATGTAGTATTTTATAAGTTCTTTTGTTTTATTCTCTAACTTCTAGTAAATGAATACTCAATAAAGAAAAGTGAAAGAATTTTAGTTTTACACACTATTTCACAGCTGTGATTTGATTACATAAATTGTCAGCATAATACATTACTAACATATTTAAGTATAGCATAAACTTTACTGCAGTATTATGCAATTCATTTAGTTGTGTTGAAGTTAACTATAGAAACAAACTCCTTGCTAAATATTTTATATTCATGTATTTCTTAAGAAAAAAATTCCACAATTCTCTGAAACTAAAAATGTAACTATGACACAACTATTCTTTGAACAAAAATTTCCTATTTGTTCCTTACTTAGAAGATATATATAAGTAAAAAATACTGTTATCATAGCTGACCTTCCTTTCACATTAGATAATTTAAAGTTTTAAATATTTTTGTAAAGTTTTATTTACAAGCAACTTATTTTCACCACAGACATCTCAGAATATGTGGTGAATGAACATGAGATTGGTATTTCTCAAAATCTCTGATCAGTTTTTTGAGCTGGCCTGCTAAATTCTTATGGCTATCTAAGCTACTTATACTTAATATAATAAAGCAATAAATATTATTATAAACCAATAAAATATGTGTTTGATAAAAATATTAAATAGTAAAACAGGGGAGAAGTTATTTGGCTCTTGATTATATAGACATCATCTATTTAGTGATGCATTATATACAATAATGTGCTGATACACACTGGAACTAATTACAACTATCCTATATGACAAAAGACATGTAAAACTGTCATTTTTTATAATTCAGCACTTTATTAAATCAGTTATCATGGTATAAACATTTCTGTCACTTTTGCCAGTTCTTGCCTCCAGATCTTTCAGTCCCTTTGGGCTCAATAGTGTCTCACCACTTACACTGATTTCCAGTTCAGTTCACTTCTTTGTGAAAAGTACAATCTGAGAAAAATAGTTACGTACTTAGTCACAATCATAGTCTCCAACACTAAGTACCTCTGCAGTAGACAACATATATATAGGGCAATCTGATAGGGCAAGCTGATGAGTATTGTTTTATAATCTTTATCATATATTTCTAGCTTGTTAATTATTATAAGTCAGAGTCAAAATGAAAAATTCCTTGAAATCATTTATTCTATACAGATATATTTAATGAATTAAACAGAAAATACTAAAACATATAATATAGGCTTCCTATCACCAAGCTTCTAAGCAAAGATTCATGAAAAACATATGGGAGCAGAATTAAATAATTGTAATATTTTATGAAATTATGCTTTTGTGAAGGAACATGCCTCTAAATGTTAAGAAGGTGATTTACTTAATAAGCAAGCAGAAAAACAATGAAGAGCCTGTCTAATATAAACTGTGTAAGTCACAGTACCATCTGACAGGTGCTCCGTAGAAACCATCTGCATGATGTTTCTTGTAACATTAGTCACTGGAGTGTAACCAAGAATTAGGTGTGAAATGAGGGATTTGTCCATAGGGTTAAGTTCCATATCAGGCACTTCTTCATATTTCTTATTTGGATGCATCATGCTAATTAATATTAACCAAAATAAAAAAAATAGTGGAAAAAGAATTTCCTGGAATAAAGAAAACAGACAAATTGTGATGAAGTAAATAAGGGCAGCAAAAATTATCAGGATTTCTATGTAAATAATGTAGTATTAAGAAAAACATGAAGAATTTGCATCTAATTACCTAAAGAGGTATACTTCATCATTTTTCCTTTACATTCAGTTTTACTGAAATATTGAAAAACTCAAGTTACATAATAAATTTAAATGACATAAAAGCTAATATTCAAACATCCTAGGTTACTACTATAAAATATAATAATAAATTTGCTCATGAGTTATTTTATTTATATATTAATATTTTATTGATTTATGTTTATTTCTGATAAAATATAAATTAATTACCTATTTTCGTAAATATTTCAATTAAAGTAAATTACAAATATCCCTAACAGCAATCATCATAAAATTTCTTTATTCAATTCTGAATTAAAGCACATCCTTTAATTATACTTATGTTTCTACTATTAAATCTCAACTGAGTTAGTCTGCTTTAGGAAGAATAAATTATTTCATCTTGCTTTATAATTGCTGTTGGTTTCAAGGGAAGTTGAATAATTTATTTTCATCCTTTGAAATTATTATGAACTGATTAGTCATTGTTCATTCTTTCTTCTACCTTTAAAAGTAACATGCTTATAAGTACAAATATGTGGTGTATTTTAGTAATCTTGGGCAATTCAATCCTGACTCCAAAATAATGGGAGGTCATGGGGAAAGAACTGTGGAATACTGTTCAACGAAGCTGTCTGGAGAATGTGGAAACTTGGAAAATGCATGCCTAAAAGTTCAAATTTAAGCAATGTCATCAGAAATTATTTTTTTAATTAACTAAATTTAGAAATCATTAAAATTTGTAACATTTAGAAAAACATTAGGTTATTTGCATGCTCTTCCATGGCTAACATGTCAAAATTTTATTCAACAAGAAAATTAAAGAGATCTAAAGATATAAAATTATAATAAATGTGTACCAGCAAAATAAGTCACCTCAAATATGGAACATATCAAAAACTTAACAAGACACAAGGAAGAGACATTTAACTTACCTGAACACTACTTTTTTTAGTCCTGCATTTAATTAGATAATTCTTCAATAGGAGAGTTCTGGTCTGTCTCCAAACTCCCACCTCTCTAATTGCTGTAGCCATTTCTTCTGGATCAGTCTATTAAAAGGGGAAGATTAAAAAAAATGGGGGGAACCACAGAGTAAGGTAAGGTACATACCACTACAACCAGCACAAACAAATGTTTCAGTCTACAGTTCAACATAGTTAAGCATACGCTAAGCTGTCTCCTACTGAACAAACTGCAGGAAATAGCAATTTGAAGAATCTGAGGAGTAAAAAGTAGCATGAGAAACAAGGGGGACCATAGTTCAGAATACCACCCAACCTGAACTTACGGCCACTTTTCCTTTCTGTACCTCCCAAACTAAATGGACCGGAAGGAGAGACCCGGGTACAAAGAGAGGTCCAAATGCACTCTAGTTCTGGTTTGAGAAGGAAAAGAAAGGCTTCTATTCAGGGAGAATGTGGAAGTACCCAAGCTGTTTTCCTTTTCTGTATTTTCCTGTGCTGCTGTCCCCAAACAATACCAGGTGCAGCAATGAAAGCTTAATGGAGCCAAAACTCTTGAGGCAGGTGAAAGTTTTCCATTAAGTGGAAAGTTTCTCCATTAAGTGGAACCATGATTCCTAAGGATGGTACCAAATCCCATTGCTTTTATCTCCACCTCTTGTACTTGGGCCCTGAATGTTGTGTATTTGGTTGCAGAAGTAGGTGATCCAATGGGACAAATAAACCGTAATTTCTGGTTGCTAGATGGAAAAGAGAAGCTACAGGGAATCAGAAAGTAGCAAAGAGAACAAATAAAAAGAGGAAGTTCAGGAACAAGCCAATGAAGTTGTATATTTTTTTTTTAATTTTTTTTTAAAGATTTATTTTTATTTATATAAGTGCCGGGGTCCAGGCCAGGTGCTTGGGAGGGTGAGGGGATTCACCAGAGACAGAGCGGGGAACAGAACAGGCAGACTGACGAAATACACTGCTGAGGGGAGCAGCAGGTGAGACAGGAGAGGTTTGCCGCACCACGTGGGATTCTAGTGGGCTGGCTGCAATCGAGCCCGTGCTGCAGACAGCTTCACAGAGCTGCGCTCAAGTGCCTGTGCCACCAGAGAGGCCCTGAAGTTGTTTATTAACTCCTGGATTTTCTCCCAAGCTGGGCATACATAGATCTAATTCTACTCTGTGTATCAGAAACTTGAGGAACTGAACTAACTGACCACTGCACAGACCCACACTGGTCACTGGGTGGCACACACAGAATAGGCTCAAATTGTAATGCAAAGACTTGGAAACTAAACTGGAATGAGAACCACAGCTCAATGAATGGGAGTGGAAACTGACTTGAACCTAATCAGGTTGACAGAAGAGTACAATAAAAGAAAATAACACCACTCTCCATGGGTGTCAGAATCTCATATAACCCAACTTCAATAAATGAAGCATGTGAGAAATATCAATTCTATTAAGTAAAGAAAAGCAACAGATTCTAATGCTTAGATGACATAGACTTTGGAATTATCTGACAAAAATTTTAAATCAGCTACTTTAAAAAGTGTTCCAGCAAAAATTGGCAAACCCGCTTGAAAATAGTGAAAAATAGAAAATCTCTGCCAGGAAACAAGACGAAGTATCACCAAATAGAATTTACAACAGAAAAATAATGTAACAAAGCCCATATAGTGGGTTCAACAGCAGAATGAATGCAATAGAAAAAGAGTCAAGAGAACTTAAATATCTAGTAATAGAAGCTATGCAATCTGAACAAGAAAGCAAAAGATCTTTTTTTGTGGGGGGGATAAAAACAAAAGGTCTAACATTTATGTTATCAGAATCCCAAAAGGAGAGGAAGTGTAACTATCAAAAAAAAAATTTTTAAGAGTTAATAGCTAAAAACTTTCCATATTTGGCAAGAGATAAAAACTTATAGGTTTTTTACTTCAAGAAATCTGGTGAATTCCAAACAGGATAAATCAAAGGAAATTCACATCATAATCAAATTGCTAAAAATTAAAGACAGCTTAGGTCAAATAAACATCCTTTTTATGTCCAGAAGAGATATTTTTTAATTTAAGAGGATTATAAACAATATTTAGCTTCTTTGTGCTTTTTCTCTATTTTCTCAATTCTCTAATCAACATGTTACTCATATAATAAAAAAGTAATCATATAATTAGATAGACTATAAAAATATTAAATAAGTACATTGAAATAGCAAAACTAACTAGTCAAAAAATGGATCATACACAAAAAACGAAATCTTCCAGCAGCCTCATCAATGTTACATGAGATTCTATAAAGAACTGATAATCATCTCTAGGCCAATTAAAAAAAACACTCGTTCAAGGATGATTTAGTACAAAAAAAACAGACACAATAACCAACACAGCAAGAACATTCTCAAGTTACCTCCAAAACACATTGATTTAGTGGGGACCACTGAATTATTCATTGAAATTGAAAGCTGCATGTTCAGTTCAATTTAAAAAACAAACAAACAAACAAACAAAAAAACAAGCCCTTATAGAGAAGCCAATGAACCCACAATATTTTTCCTTCTATAAGAACTGCTCCCTAAGCTCCAACTTGTCTTTAATAACCTTGTATAAAGTCCATGAATTTTCTATCCACCCCAGAGTTTTTACATAGACATATATATGTATATATATAATCAGTTTTTTACCACGAGGTATAATACTGGCTATAAGTCTGTGATGTATGTCCTTTATTATGCCAAAGTATACCCTTCTATCACCATTTCTTAAGTTTTTAGTGATAAATGGGTGCTATCTCTTATCAAAAGCTTTTTCTGCAGCTATTGCTACTATCATGTGGTTTCCACCCTCCCTTTCGTTCATGTATTATATTAAGAAATACGTAAATGTTAAACCATCCTTGCATCCTTATAATAACCCCAACTCAGTCATGATATTTATGGACTTCGTAGTGTACTGCTGAATTTGATTTGCTAGTATTTTGTTGCAAATTTTCCTATCTATATTCATCAGAAGTAACGTACTATTGCTCTTTTATGTGATGTGATGTGCACAACACAGCAGCAAGATACAGAGAAAAGCCTCTGTTGTCTAGAGGCACAGGTAAGCCAATCCAGATGACCGGCTGTTATGTGGCAGTATAGTTTTCCAGAAGTAGAACCTTTCGTTCTGCACACCAACTGTGTGTGCTCCCTCTCCAACAGTCCCTGAAAAGTCCCTGATGTGAGCCCCTTAGTGGACAGACAAGCTTCGTATTAACTGTCCCTCCCTTTCCTGGGTTTTGCTGCCCCACTAACATTCCAGACACAATTATACTTCAATTTTTCATACCCTCTCCTCTTTAAGCATAAGGTGGTTATCCAGTTGTCTTCTGGAGGCCTTCGCCTTTATTTATATGTAATTTGGTTGTAAATATGGGAAGGAGGTTAGCCTGGCTTCTTCACTATCCTTCATTCTTTTGCCATCTTGCCAAGCTCTTTGCCTTCAGTTTTATGTCCTTTCCTCCAAAGCAAAAGGTGCTTTCATGTAGTGTTCTGCTAGCCCAAGCTCTATTCTTGAAGTAGTTTTTTTTCCTCATCGTTTTTTCCTTAGTCAGAAAGTCCTGCCCTACTTTGTGCCTAGGTCTTCAGGGAGTACTTTCTACCTACTGACTAGCGTTAAGTTGATTCATCTTGATGTGTCATCTCTTTCCTTCAAAAAGATTCAAAATCAACACACATATAAGCTGAGCTAAGAATTTATTTGAAATTTACTAAACTTTGATACTTCAAAGTTTAATTTCTATTTGGAATTAAAATACCTTTTTAAGAAGAGCTTTACCTACCAAGTAAAATTCCAGCTTGAGCACTTCATCTCCTTCAGTCTGGAATAATGAATGTGGACGTTTAAATTGAGAGGCAGTGCCAACCGGAAGAGATGGCTGACTTCCAGCAATCTCGCACCACGCTCTCCTCCCCCAGCACACACACTCAGACAAAACAGGCTACATTAAGCCCAGCCAGCAGCAAACATGCTGAAAAGAATCTCATAAAGATAACATAGAAACCCGAATCTGTAAACATTTACGGAAAAACAATACCATGAAAAGAAGGCAAGAAGATCAACAAACACAAGAATTAATAATGCCTGAAGCAAGCCTTTAAGAGTGTGACCTCTGGAACCAAACCTACTAAGCATGAATCCTGCCTCTGCCACTGATAAGCTTTAAGACCCTGGGAAAATTACTAATCTGCTGAGTCTAAATTTTCTCATCTGTAAAAAGGAGAAATAAATAGTACCCAGTTTTCTGGGCTGTTTGAATTAATAAAACAAAGTGGGAAGATGCCTGGCACAGGGTAAGGTCATCACTACTGTGTATACACGTAGTGGAACAAATATCTTAAAAGGGATAGCAAAGAATATGATATTCATGAAACAGTAACAAAGCAACTAAGAAAAAGTTCTCTGCTAGAGAACTTGGAAATGAATTGGATGGACAGAAAGAAAAATCTTAATAGATAGTGTAAATGGCATCTGAGGGCAAGCTGATGAGTTAGAATGATCTAGACTTCAGTCTGAAATCCCAAGAGTGAATGGCAAATGAACAAAAGAAATATAAAAGGAAAATATAAAATCTGCTATGAGTGTATATAATTTCATATTACATATATGTATAATTATAGTATAATGACTGACCTAAACAAGCTGATGTTTTTCTTATATTCATAAGTTTTAGTCTAATCATGTGAAAATGATACATTTTATGACCTTGAGTTTCCATCTATTCATGTTATTAAAATGAAATATTAAGAAGAAAACACAAGTGACTGCTTATTTTTTTCATGTGAAACACTTGGCTTGGCACTTTGATTTTTAAAAATGAAACATTTGGGTCTTCCTGGTGGTGCAAGGGGTTAAGACACACACTATGAAGCTATCCACAGCTACTGCAGCACAAGTTCGATCCCCAGCCAGGGAGGTGACCCACATGGCGCAGCAGACCTCTCCTGACTTGCCCGCTGCTCCCCTCAGCAGTGTATTTCTGTCAATCTGCCTGTTCTGCTCCCTACTCTGTCTCTGGTGAATCCTCTCACCCCCCGCCATTTCTGGTCTGTACCCCAGTTCTTGTATGCATAAATAACTAAATCTTAAAAAAAATAAAAATGAAACAGTCCTCACAAGAAGAAAAATTTTTTTAACAAACATGGTGATGAAAGGTATCTATACTTAACTGGAGTGATTATTTCACAATATATAGAAGTACGTAACAGTACATCTGAATCTAATATAATGTTACATGGCATTATTTCTATTGAAAAAATTCTTAACCTTGATTCTTTGTAAATCTTTAATTTAATGTTCATCTAATAAGTGACTTCTAAGCTATAGTCAGGTCTTGTAAACTAACAATAAACCTAATTTGCCCTCCTCAGCCTTCACAACTCAGTATCTAATCAGGTTCAATTTGAAAAGGGCTATGGGGAATAAATCAAGCGAGGACTGTTCCACATAATAATGTCAGGTACTAACTCCTCTGTAAAAGATTCCTTGCAAATTTTGCAAATTATAGTGTGTACAGGGAAATATTCTTCTTCAAGTGCTGAGACCACCTTATCTCTGAAAATTAATGTTTGTCATTTTGGGGGGAGGGTTTTTTTTGGGGGGGCAGGAGGTTGCCAGAGAAAAAAGACAGAATTAAAAAGGGCAGTTTACAACTCACACTCCCATGCCCCACTGTTCCGCAGGGTTTGCAATGGGAAGATGGGCCGGCAGAAGGATCTGGGAAGACAGAGTCTTCCAACTTGAAGAACTCAGCCAAAGAATGGTGTCTGAAATGAGACCCACTCTTGGTAGTAAGGGAATGAGGTTTCCTGAAAGAAAGGGAGCGATCCACCCACAGAAGTGGCCCGAAAGTTGTGCCTCTGACAGAAGTGTTCACCTGAGAACAGGACCGCAAAGCTAGGAATGATGTATAGCCAGCAAGGGGACAGCTATAAAGAGGTTCCTGTCCCAGGTCCTTTTCCTGAACCAGAAGGAAACTCGTATTTCAGCATAGAAGTCTCAATTTCCTCTTTCTGTGCTATTATTCCCTTTAATTATCCCAAATGTTGTAGTTTTATGTTGGTGTTTGAAAGAATGAAAGTAAAAGTTAGTGAAAGATGCCCGGCCTACCTCACTTTTTAACACTGGCTGTTAAGTAGGAACAGAATCATACAGAAAATATCCCGTATTTCACCTATTAGTTGTAGAGTTTATAGAAGCCTATGGATGAATTGGAAATAGCAGAGCGGACTATACATCATTAAAAAGCAACTTTTTGAGTAGATAAAGATAAAATCTCTTTTGCAACTATATTAGAAGATGATCCTTAAAAACACAATAATGGAAATACACTGAAACTTCTAATGAATTATTTTTAACAAATCATACTTTCTAAAAAATGTATAATAATTGCTATAATTCCAACTCAAAGTTTTACCAATGCAGTAGTTATAAAAACTCTTTAATGACGCCAAGAAGGGTAGAGATTTTTCTTCTTTTTTAAAATTTTGTTACTTTGCATTTGCTCCACAGTATATCTGGGGAATACACCGTTTATGGTAGGGCCTTAAATAAAAATTAGAAAGTTAGATACTTATACACTAAAGATTTAACCAAATACGTAACTCTCTGCTAGGTATTCTCCTAGATAAAATAATTCACACTAAATCTAAGAAATTGCAAGAAAACATCAAAGTACTGAAGTCCATCTTTCATTTCTAATGTACTAATCGACTTTAAAAAGAAGTCACATAATTCAAAATTCAACATCAAAAATTCATTCATTTATTAAAGAATTATTGATTGCAACATTACACATGCTATGAAACGTTCTACATTTCTCAAAACAACCAAAATTGAACATGACCTTTAGAAATAATTGTTAAAGAAAAAATTAGAATATACGGGTTTTATTTCTGAGAGAACTTAATAAAGATTGTATCCAATAAAATAAGGCAATTAAGTCATCCTCATGTTGACAGTCATCCTAGTAAGAGAGACAGTCAGTCACTTTCTCAGGATGCTTAGCTGAAAATGCATTCCCCATCTGCCAGGTGACTGTCAGACCTACTTCTGGCCAATACAAGTAAAACCTATTATCATTCCTCTCTTCCACATCTATATCCAATTAATAAATATGACTGCAAGTTATTAAACTGTGTCCTTTGTTTACATGTCTTAAATCTTGAACTTGACCCTGAGACCCTTGACCAAAAAGAGAGGCTTATTTATCTTTGCTTCTCTACCACCCATGGTAATATTATAGCCAATATCATCTTATTGCAAATTCCTTATCAAGGCCTGCTGAAGTCCTCAGAGATCAAAGATCTACAAATAATACAATAGAGATGATTAGGTAAATGCATTCACTGTTTTGTACAGTCCATGAGTTTAGTGTTTTTTTTACATTTTTAAAAGGTGTGGGGAAAATAATATTTTGTGACATGCAAAAATTATATGAAATTCAAATTTCGTGTCTATAAAGTGTTACTGGAACCCAGCCATATTCATTCACTTCTGTGTTGTTTATGACTGCTTTTGTGCTAAAACTGCGGGGTGAAATATTGAGACAGAAGCCATATGGTCTGCAAAATCTAAAATATTTACTATCTGACTCTACAGAAAAAGTGTACTGATCTCTGTTACGGAATAAAGGAATAAGGAAGAAAAGCAGCATCTTTGTTTAGCATTTGCTAGGGATTTATGCACCAAATAAAATTTTTTTAAAAAAGAAAACAAGTTGAACGCTCACTAACTTTGAAGATAGACAAAATTTAATGCAAAATGAGACTGATGGTCTAAGTGAGGGAAAGAAGAGAATGGAGGTTCCAGGCAGAGGGAAAAAGAGAACAGAAAAGCCAGACTCCCAAAAGGGTTGACTTACATAAGAAAATCTGAGATACAGCAGAGGATGGACAAAGAGAACCTGGGCAAAGGGTATAAGCTAGTATAAGCGCTAGATAACACTGTAAGGACAGGCATTGAAAACGATCTTTAAAATACCTTGTATGTAAAATTAGATTCGGTACCTTCATTTTGTGCACCCACATATAGCACCCTATATTTCCTCCACTACACTTTTCATACCTAAGAGTAATTAATTGCCTAACAATCATATTATTTCGCTAGTCCATTCATTCTCCAATTCCCAAATCTCCAAAGCTTTCACTGCATTATTACTACTTCATTGAGGAAACTGAAGCAATCAGAAGAAAAATTCCCCAATCTTCCAACATCCTTTATATAGCCACAGACCTAGCCCTGGGTGTAAGGTGCCGTGAACATATTTCTACAAAGTGATGTTGCGGCTTAAAGATTGTTTTCATTAAAATTCTGAACCACAGAAGTCTAAATGGAATCTGCTATTAACTATACTTCTAAGATTTATTCTTTTGAAAGAAGAGGCTATGAACAGTATTTGAAAGAGAAGATTAGGAACGCTATTTGCAGGTGAACAGTATTTGCAGAATTCCCCACATCATGGCTTCTCAATTAATAAAACAAAAGCACTATAAAAATCAAGTCTTTTAACTCAGCAGGGGATAAATTATAAATGTTCTTTCTTCTCGGGCCTTTTAAAATTCACAGGCAGAGGTGCAATAAAATACTAATTGTCGCTATTATTTACCCTAAATTTTATGACCATTATTTCTCGCGGAATGGGAAAATAATGCAATGGGACCCACCTGACAAATTATCCAATGCCTTTTCTTACATATAATAGGTCCCTAAAAGCCTGTGCTTTAAACAATTATTAACCCAATCAGTGAACACACTAGTAAAGATGACAATTTAGTAAAATATTACAAATTCGTGTTCGTGACATCCTCTCAGTTAAGATCAACAGCAGAAATTATAAATTGTATTTATCTTAGTAACCCTGGAGCACAACAGTTTCTGGGTTATAAAAGACATTCAAGGAACTTGGAATGATTTAATCCATTTTAATAAATTTCGAAGGTGGCCCCCACCTCCCTACACTAAATCCCATTTGTAGGAAAAGGCACATATTGCAGGTACCTCGTTAGTTCGATTTTAACCCAAATACCTCACCAGCCCTAGCTACCCTAATAATTTCTCTTGTATGGTCTTTTTTTTTTTTAAGATTTATTTATTTATGCACAAAAATAAATAATGTCGCTGCCTGGGCAGACAGGCAGAGCAGCAGAGCAGCGTGGCCACCCTCGGTCTGGGATCTCAGCTCGACCATCTTGCTAGCTGGGGCCTCACTAGGTGACTTACCCTCCTGCGCCCCATTTTCCACCTCTGCCCCCCAGGATGAAAGGCGTGAACCCCGAGCCAGGAGCAACCCGCACATCCTTCTTTTCTCTCTTTCTGCCCCTTCGAAACGTCCTGGACGAAACGTGATTTATCTTCTTCCCTTCAGACTCGCTTCCTTGCAAACGTCCCCCCAATCTGGGGGGGGTCGGGAGGAGCCCCCCCACTCCACGGTCGCCCCGACGGCAAGCGGCGCCCCAGCCCACGGGGCTCCCCCGGGCGCCGAGGGACGTTCACTCGCGGGGCTTCTCTTTGGAGTGGGGAAGTGGGGTACGTGCCCCCCAAACCGGGTCAGGCGAGCTGCGCATTTTCGTCGCACCCCAACTCCTTTTAACACGCACGTAACCAGCAGCGCGAAGCCCCCCAGCAAGGCGCGGAAGGAGCCCGGGGCTGGGGGAAGGGGCTTCCCGCTGCGCCCCCCAACGACGCCCCGAGGGGGGCCCTGCCCCGAGGGGGCGCCCGACCCCGAGCCTCCAGAGTTCCCGGATCGCGGCGCCCCCTCAGCGCCCGGAACCCCAACAGGGCTGGCGGCCAAGCGCCCTGCTCCCCGCGGGGGCGCGTCCCGGGGTCCCCCTTAGCTCTCGCTCGGCCCCCTTGGGAAGCCCACTGCACCCCACATCTCAGACCCCCGTGTCCTCCCACCGCGCCCCGCCTCTGCTCTCCCGCCAGCCCCTCAGCTGCCTGCTCCACCGCCCCGTGCGCCCCTCAGCCCCCGGCGGCGACACCCCGGCGCGTCCCGAGCCGCCGCCCCCGGCGCCCCTCACCTCAGGCCGCGGCGGCGGCGTCAGCAGCCGAGCGCCGGGCTGGAGGGCGCGGGGCGGCCGCGCAGGAGCTCCGTGAGAGGGCGCGGCCCCGCGCGCGCGCCCCGCGCTCGGCCCCGTGGCCCCGGCGCCGCAGGCTTGGCAGCGCGCCCGCGACGGGAGCGCGCGGCGCCGGAAGTCGCGCTCGGCCTCCCGCTGAAGGCACCTGAGGGCGGGGCGCTCCGGCTCGGGGCCGCGGACGCGCGCGCTCCCGCCGCTCGGCCCCGCGCGTGCCGGCGCAGGCGCGGTAGGCAGCGCGCACGCGCGGGGAGAGAGCCTGGGGGCGGGGCGCGGCGGGGCGGGGCGGGGCCAGCGGGGGCGCGCGCCTGCCAAATCGTGGAGCGCTGGGAACCCCATCCCTGGGCGCTGGTCTCAGCCTCCTCCTTGGGGATCCGCCTTGGTCTCCCAGGCCCAGCCAAACAACAGGCTTAGGAAATGCAAATGGCCAACAGGCATATGAAAAATGTTCAGCATCACTTGTAATCAGGGAAATGCAACTCAAAACTACCACGAGATACCACCTCACACCAGTGAGAATGGCACATATTAAAAAAACTAGCAACAACAAATGTTGGCGAGGTTGTGCAGAAAATGGAACTCTCCTGCACTGCTGGTGGGAGTGCAAACTGGCCCAGCCACTATGGAGAGCTGTGTGGAGATTCCTCAACCTGCTAAAGTTGGAGCTTCCATATGATCCAGCAATTCCACTCCTAGGGATTTACCCAAAGGTATCTACTCAAAAGGGCACCTGCACCCCTATGTTTATCGCAGCACTATTTACAATAGCTAAGCTATGGAAACAACCCAAATGCCCCCAAATAGATGACTGGATCAAGAAGATGTGGTACATAGACACCATGGAATATTACTCAGCATTCAAAAAAGAAAAACTCATGCAATTTGCAGTAACATGGATGGAGCTGGAAGGGATCATGCTCAGCGAAATAAGCCAGAAAGAAAAAGAAAAATAATACTGGATGGTCTCACTCTTAGCAGGAATTTAGAAAATCTAAATAAGGGACCAGGAAAAAGACTAATTATGATAAAGAAAAAATCAAAATCAACAAGCAACTATAAATTAGAGACACACTGAGGGGGAGAGGGAGTAGAGAAGGGATTAGGGTCAAAATAATGGGGGTGGGAATTGTATGGGGAATATAACCAAAATGAAAATGTATGCATTGCGCAAAAATGAAAAATGATGTAAGAATTATATAAAATAAAATACATTAAAAAAAAAAAAAAAACAGCTTGAAGTCAGGAACTATGGTTTGAGCCCAAACCCTGCCACCTCATAGTGTGTGACTGAGGCCCGCTGGCCTCTCCTCATTTGCACCCATCATCTAGTTTCCAGAATCCTTGCTTGCCAGTTCCCTGACCTTTGAAACTCTTCTCCCAGGACTGCATTTCCATGCACTTTGCAACCCTTTCTGCTTCCCGCTACAGAGTCTGGGGTGCAGTGTCCTCATCTCCATAGCTGATGCCCCTTCACCCATCAGACACCAACCTAGGGCTTCTGGACATTGAGGATGCTTTTAGTTTCTAAAGTGACCTCATGAGAGTCTGGGAATTTGATGGATCCTGAATTTCCCATACAGTCTGGGCATCTGTGGGAGATGTTATACCGCACTACTTTTGCTAAAATTAGAAGCTGATGTTTGGAATTTTATTGTCCAAAGTCACCTAAATGGTGGGATAAAGTTACTGTAAAGAAAAACTCATGACACGTGTGACAGAATTTCTCCCAATTTCTCTAGTCACACTTCTTTGCACAATTCTTTGTTCTTGGAACTTAAAAGAGTTTCTTCAAAATTCCATTGATCCTATGTAGAGCATAGATTTTTTTTTTACTATTATTTTCTGCATCTCAAATTTAAACCAAATCTGAGTCCTATTAGATATATAAATGTATTGCATATGTTTGTATATATATGCACATGTATACATATATATATATATATTTCAATAAAAAAATCAGATGTTATTTAGCCTGCCAAACTAGGATTAGGAAATTCAAAGAAGTTCAGTAGAACTTCTGATGATTAAAAGTCTGATAATGGAGTGGGGGGTAGGGAGGAGACAGAACGTCCTAGAAGCTATACCAGAAAACTGAAGAATCCAGGTAATGACATCATTCATGATATTCTTTTCCTTTGATATAGCTCAAACATTTCACTTACAATTAATGGTCTAAGATGTACGGGCAAGTAAATTAAAGGAAGTCAAATATAAATAAACTTGGTAAAAATGTGTTGCTGGAATACACAATCACCCCAACTTTCCAATTGTACTTCTCACTAGTAGTTTAACCTGGTGAGAAGTCTAATCACTTCTGCCAGTATTCTAGGCATTTGTTTTCTGAGTTTCTTATCCTTGCAGCATTCTCTGCCCTTCATTCTATCTGCTTATGCTTCAACTCTTCAAGATGACCACCAAAACCTAATTCTCTAAAACTCATCACTCCAAATAAAATAATGTATATTCCTCCAAGGACATGCATGCTATCATTTTTGTAAATATTGTATCTCTTCAATTAAATTGTAAGCATTCCCAGTATTGAGACCTTTTTCTTACACCCATTTAAGTTTCCAGATTTGATGCATCATGGTGTGTAGGAAATATTGATAATGCTACTGAAAATAAACATGTGCAAAAGTACACAAAGACTGTTATCATTATTCCCATAAAAATCATCACTCACTCAACAAAATTTACCTAAAAAAAGAAAGGGGAGGTATTAAATTCTTGGGGGATGGAGAACAGAATTATCATGATAATGTGGTTGTGGGAATAACAGAGAGAATGATAAGACATTTTAGTAAAAAGACCTCTATAAAATAGTGTATTGACTATGACATATTTTACTGTCTGAGCAGGTTACTTATCAGACTGCCTGTACCTTGTAACCATTTAGCCACACAATATCTCAATCTAAATTTCCATAGTTACCAGCTCCCATTACTAAGTAAGCAGCTGCAGGGAAGATGTTCCTTTCCAAGTTTCTGTATCTAGGAAATCGCAAACAAGCTATAACGCTTGGTTGTCATGGCGTAAACTCAAATCCCCATATCTCATTAATAGATTTTCAGACAAATAAATCATATGGGAATACACAGATCATAGGAGACATAGGCTGTGATTTAACAATTTGGCTGGCTGAGCAAAATAAATGTGATCTGGAATTTGGACAGTATTTAATGTAGAAAAGGAGAATTCGACTTGCAACCCCAAATGCCAACCTACAACCTCCGCTCCTCCTGGCAAACAATTGGCTCAATTTGCAATGCTCTTTTGCTTGCTAGAGATCAAGGTCTTATTTACGGAATTGCTTATGTGATTTTAGCCAAAATTAAAAGATAAATTTTTAGGGAAAGTTTGTCATGTCAAGTCAGTACATTATTTTGTAAAGGTTATCAATTCATGGAAGTTATATATTGTATACCATTTTTTCAATCTATTAATTTTAGGCACTCTATTCTTATTTGCTTTAAAACATTTACATTTCTAAAAAAAAAAAAAAGTACCAAGCGAAGAGATGTGATTTCTAAATCCTGGGTTTAAATTCAGGATAATTTCAAAGAATTTCAAATTGGTACCTTTTTCTAGAATAAGGCAACACAAAGAAATGTAGCCTTGACTCACAAAGTAGAAAGAGAATCTGGCATCTTAAACAATAGAATCCCAACCTACCAGCTCAAATGTAGCTGAAATTATTATTAAATAGCTTGAGGAAATGATTAACTAATAAGTAACGGAGGGTTGGAGAAGGACGTGGCTTCTGAAGGTAATTTTAGTTTGTTTAGCTTTTATTTCTACTCCTGAGACAGGAAAGGTCATGGGAAAAAGACAGGACAGTACTCAAGGATAAAATTGCTCAAAATGGTGCTGTTCCCACGGGCTGGTAAACAAAAAGCTGATGACTCTAGATCTGGACACCCCCTGCCATAAATTTCCTTGGCCCTTTGTTTTTTATTACCAGTTTCCCCCGGTTTGAGCATTGCTGAGGTCTCTTCCCACAGCTTATCAAATTGGCTGCTATGGGGAAAGGGATATTACAGACCCAGAAGAGTCACAGCCTTTGGGACCTGACCTGGAGCTACAGACACACAACCTCCATGAGCTGCTCACCTTGGAGCCCATCACAAGCTGCAGCTGAGGGGGGCTCACAATTAGCAACAGCAAATGGACTGCACTGAGATGGACAAATGGAGTTGAGCCAAATCCACTCTCCTTGCTTTCTCTGCCAGGAAAGTGTAATTCCTTTGTTCTCAAACCCCAGCCCTAAAACCTATATGCACTCCTATCCCTGGCACCTCTGGGAGTCTCTCATGCCCAGAGAGGCCTCCCCTGAGTACTCTTCCTGGCTCTTTCGCTAATCAATAAACACTGACACCCTCTTTGCCTGCCCTCAGCAGTATCTGTGGAGCCCTCTTTTCAAACTTGACCAGAAGCTCACAAGATCCCTTTCTCAATTTGGGAGCAGGGCCCCTCCATCCATTCCTCTGGCTCCTGGCAGGTGGAACAGTGGACAAAGGTTGGTACACTCGTAGCTTACCCACCTTTGTCGTTGGGGAGGTTGGGGTTGGCCTGGGGAACTCTGACCTGCTCCCAGGTCCAGTGATGCTTCTACTATTACTATTGTTCTTATTACACTAAAATGAATTGCAAGTATATTCTTTCTTTGTGCTTCTCCAAACAGAAGATAATAATTTCAAGGGGATTAATACCATTTGTTCCACTATCGGGTTATGTGGTATCAACTATAAAGTATTATGGAAAAATCTTTGGTTGAGGGCTGGAGTTACCTAGTCCCTTGAGAAGGAAGAGATGGAGAGAAGAGGTTGGTTTAGCCAGAATGGAGTTAGAGAGCACAGAGAAATAAGCCTGCATAGGTGTTTATAAACACAAAGTTATCAATTTACCTAGGAGAATAATATAAAGACTAATAAAAATTTGACTCAATCTGGGTGTTCTTTCTTCTTCTGTAAGGAAAATGGACTTTAGAGAGCCGAAACTTGAGCTAGGCGAGTTAGAGTAAGCAGACACCTATCTGTTTCAAATAAGTTCATGTTTCCAGGCACAAATTACATCCCACAGCTGTTTACTGGTAACTTAAGACCTATATTGCCTTCTTGGTAATTTCAGAGAAATGTAAAATATGAAGAGAATGACAGAGGGTCTGGTTTTTAAAAATGGTTAAAAGGTAGAAACTCAAAACTTTAGAATAGAAAAATAAAACTGCAAATGACATAAATGCAGTTTCGAACATTTAGAGAAGAGTTTGGTGGTCACTAAGAAGCAGAATACCTAAACTCAAAAGAATGCATGCTATACTTTTATTTGATCTGTGAGTTAAAATGGTGATTATATATTCAGCAAAGCATTTAATCGCATCTTTTATGATACCCTAAAATAAGAGCTACATGTAACTATCATTAAGTAAACTCAAAGTTAGTGGGCAAATTGTAGCCAAATTTTTGTTTCTATTTTCTGTAAATTACATAGGTGTTGATATAAAAAGTCATTCTAGTCAAGTCAGAGGACGCAACAAAATCTATGTAGCATAGAAGATATGACTGAAGACAGAACTGGGAAACAAAATTCTATTAACAATTTGAACTAAGCTAAAATCTAGAGATGCAATTGAACAGGAATATATGAAAATCCTGATTTTTTTCAAATCAGGAAAAATAAACTGCACAAGCACAAAGTAGGACAGATTCTGGTTTAACCATGTAAAAATTATCCACAGGCTTTGTGTCTGCCAAGATCAATACAAGTTAATAATATATATCAGGTAGCCTGCACTGTGTGCTGATGGAAACACACTGTTCCATTTGAGACACAAGCACCTGCCTCACCTTTCATTTGGGGGCTTTCCTTGCCAGTAACCTCCTTGGAATCCATTATTCCTCTGGAATAGGCAGAACAGAATAGTGCCTGGCCCCGCTTTACCCAAAGTTCTCCAGATCTCAATACCAGAAAGCTTTAAGTTATTTTACATTGAGTAAGAGGATTAAGTGCTATTCGGGGAAATTGTTCTAGATAATGTAATCATGAGGGTCTCAAAATAGAAGAGGGAGGCTGAAGAGGAGGTCACCGTGAAGTCCTATGGGAAGCCAGCCCACCCTGACTGGCTATGAGAGGGAGAGAGGTTGGCAGCTTCTGGAAGCTGAAAAAGGCAAGGTAACATATTCTCCCCTGAAGCTCCAGAAATCCAGCTTGCCAACCCCCACCCCAATCTGCTGGGTACAGACCTGAAAGATAATTAACTTGATAATTAACTTGCATTGCTTGAAGACACTAATTTGTGATCATTTGTTACAGCAGCAAGAGAAAAATAATACAGGCTTTATAGCTTATTTTCTTTCTCTGCCATTAGGCCCTGCAATTATTTAGCATCCAAATTTTCTTTTCTTTCCTCTCTTTACATAAACAACATGAGGCCATAGAGAGGACGCTGAACTATTACCTAGGTATTATGGATTTAGAAAATTCATAACCAATGTGACTCCACATCAAATATGCCTAGTTAGGTTCCATGATCACTGATTTTCTAATCTGAAAATAAGATTTTTTAAAAAAACTGCCTTCTTTGACTCTCTGGGTTGCTGCAAGGAGTTGATGAGAGGAGGGATGCTGAAATAATAAAAGCACATAAGAGGTGACACACACTCTTATTTAGTCTGGGCAAGGATGATGTCGGTGACCCATTATTTTCCACCATCAAGGTCTGGAGAGAAGCTAAGTCCTCTGAAAAATCTAAGGCAGCAGAGATTGCAAATAAATGACCGTCACGTAGGAAATCCAGATACTAACAAAAGGTTTTTTCTCTTAGTCATTTTCCTGAAAATATTTTTTTCTTTGAAGCTTTTGCACATTTGCAGTACAGTCCTCTCCAGTGATCCGTTCATTCGTTGTTAGTAATACCTGCGCAGCACGGATCCTAGTCAGCCACTACCCTAAACATTAGCAACGGAAGAGCAGATGAAACCTGCAGAGCTCCAGCTATTAAGGAGCTTAAACTGTAATGAGGCTAAAGATTGAAACTGAAAGTGGCAGCGACGTGTGGTCAGTAGCATCTAGGGGACAGTGGTCAGCGGGAGGACAGAAGTAATTCACTTCATGCAGACCCAAGAAGTCAAGGATACAGACTGGGGGAAATCTATTTGTACTAAGATCGGAGGCTTAATTGGGATTAGGCAAAGGAGGAGAGAATATTCTGGCAGAATATCCTTATCTTCAATATTTTAGCCTCTTCCTCCGGCTCACCAACTTTGCTTTTCTCAACTCTCTACAAACTCACGTAGATTTAAGATTCATTCTAAAATTCAGTCATGCATCACTCAATGTCAGGAATATATTCTGAGATATGCTTTGTTGTGTGAACGTCAGAGGACGTATTTATACAAAGGGAGAAGATATATCCTATATCTGAACTATTGGGTAGAATCCATATGCAGTTGTCTCTTGACAAAACATGTGAAATGTTCAACTGTTTCCTATGTAAGAAGCCCTTTGTCTATAATTATCCCAAGCAATGTTGTTTTAAACTACTCTATTTCCCCATCCAGTTAAAACGTGACCATTTTCATTATTACCTAGCCATAATATAACACCTAAGAAATAAACAAGTGAATGTTTCCATAGAGGATTTTCATTCCTGTGGTTACCGTCTTTTGCCACTAGATGGTACAAAAATGCTAATTCGCTTTACCTTGTGGAAGCTTGTGGAGCTAACCCTCAGAGGATGGTGTTACGGGGAGGAAACTGCTCAAATTAAATTATTAGTGACCTTGGATCTTAAATGTATTCATAAAAATTAATAACTAAATTGAACACCCTTTTAAGAATTGAACAATTTTTCATTTAATTTTAATTTCTAATTAAATTACATTTAAAAATTTTAAATATTTACCCATCTTGTTCCACCCCACCCCATTTCATTTTCATTTTTATTTTTATATTCTAATGATAGTGTTATTCTAACATCCTGTCACGGCACGCTGGACTTCTTGCTGTTCCCCAATTATTCTTTCCATCTTTTCATCTCCTTGCATAAGCTAATGTTTTTTTCCTCAACTTGGAAGACCCCCGCTATCCCTTCAAATATTTCATTATTCCTTTTAGAACTCCTACTCTTAAGACACTTTCAGCCACTACCTCTTCCATGAATTTTTTTCTGTTACTATCACTAGATGATGCCTTCTTTCTCTTCTCTTTTCATTCTTTTAATAAGCATAGTAATTTGTTTAATAATAAATGTAGAATGTATTATTCTGAAGCTATATTCATCTCTGTAGCACTTAAAGACATTCTGCTTTTTGATTATTTATGAACCTCTCTTAGTCTCTGTATGATATAATGTTAGCCTTTTGAGTGACTATCTTAGTCATCTTAATTTTCCTGAAATATTTAGCACAGTGTTATTTATTGAGATCATTTGAATGGTAATATCTACAAGACTGTTGCCAAAAACTCTAAGAAACAAAAACAAGATAATGATTCTTAGAGATGGTCTATTAAATAACCTGGATGAAATGAATTAGTAAGACCTATGCAACCAAATCATTCTGGCATGAATCTCCCACCTCTTCCAAACTTATAGAAATGAGGGATGGACTATAACTATTTTAAGTTATAAAGCTGAGTTCAAAATAGAGAAAACAAAAATTTCGTATACCAGAATGAAGAAGAAATTCAAAGTCACTGTAGTAAGGAACAGGGATAGATTTTTACTTCATGCGGGGCCAAAAGATGTGCCTTTACCACTTAATAAGGAACTAAAATTCCTGCATAAATTGGACTGTAAGAGGTTTTTGCTTTTTGAAGCTTAAGGGAGTAGTCAAGAAGCTTATCTCCTGCCCTGTAGTCTAGGTTGAATAGAGGTGGAAGGCAATGAAAAGTCATGAAAACTTAAAGCCCCCGCCTTTTGGAAGTCCAATTTGACATAATCACTCAAATTGGAAAAGGGTAGTATTGTTCATTATTGATTCATTCATTCTTTGCACAAATATATATTGAATATCCATAAAACTCTAGCACTATTCTGGGTGCTGGAGAAAAAGTAATGATTAAGAAATACAAATTCTCTGCTATCAGAGAGCTTCTATTCTACTGAAAATAAAAAAAAAAACAGATGGGTTAAACAGATGGACTAGAAACATGCAAGAAGAAATACCAAACAACAAAAAAATGATTACAATCTTGGGGAAACGAAATAAGTTTTGACTGTAACAATAATGCATTCTAGCTAAGAAAATTAAAACACTGCAGCATGAAAAAAGAACAGGTTCGAGGTGAAATATTTTGTTCCTAAATGCTGTCTTTTTTTTTTTAAAGAAGCTATAGTCATTGATTAATCTTAGACATTATAATATTAAGTATGTATGTTTAAAACTCAAGGGCAATTGTCTGTCACATTTGTTGAATCACTTTAGAATATTCAAGCCTGGAATAGAAAATGAAAGAAGTAATTATGAAATGCATAGGTGTGTTAGACATCAATAAATTAAGTAGAATAGATATGTATAAATTATTTAGATGAATTATTTAGAACTTAATTAGGTTAGATATAGATAAATTAAGTCTATATTCTGAACATATACAGTGAGGAAGGGATGGAAGCACCAGATAAGCACCAAATACTCATCAGATACCAAATATTTATGAGGATCCACTTTGGCCCCATGCTCAATCCAGTAAGATAAAATCATGAAAGTTATAGGTGTTGAATTACAATGATAGCCAGGCCTACCAGTCTCCGAATCTAGTAGAAACACTATGAACTGGCTCAAGGCATTCTCAGTGTACTGCGTCTTATTAGCGCACCCTCAATTCTGGGTGACCACAATATTACTAGAGAAAGCTCATGCAGCAAAATGGGAGACAGGATAGAAGAACAATTCATAAAATAGGATTCTCCTTCCATCTGAAATGTGCCCTTCCTAAGTAAGTATCAACCCCCTCCATCTCTTCCCCTTGTTTTCGCTGAATACTTTAAATTGATTCAACAGTGTGATTTCAGCACCCCAATTTGGTCAGTGAGCCTTTCTGGACTAGTCCTTTGGGAGTGGCCTGAGAGGTTAATGTTGCATGAAAGTAATTTCCCAATGACACACCACTGAAAGGTAGAGAGAAGAATTTAACTTGTAAATATAGAAGGGTGAAAACAGGAAAAAAAAAAAATCACTCAAATGGAAGGCAAGAAAGACCTAAAAGAAATTAAGAAGTGACATTTTTAATTAATTAAACTTGTGTTTCAAGGATGAGTGCCAACCTTTTATTCACAAACCTGCTTAATTTGTTAGTGGCAGTGTGGAATACTGGGTTAAGAAGAATTCTAGAGCCAAGCCTCACTTGAGTGTAAAAAGGGAGGCTCCACCTATTAGCAATGTCTGCCAAAGGCACTGGAAATGAGAAAAAATAGTATGGGAAGCACGTATTTTTTTCTCTAAAGATTTATTAATTTTTATACAAGGCCAGAGGGGTACAGGCCAGAAACACAGGGGGTGAGAGGATTCACCAGAGACAGAGCGGGGAGCAGAACAGGCAGATGGACGGAAGTACATTGCTGAGGGGAGCAGCGAGCGAGTCAGGGGTGGTCTGCTGCACCATGTGTGTTTCTCCCTGGCCCCCTGGGAATCGAACTCGTGCCTGCAGTGGTTTCGGATTGCTTCATAGGTTGCGTCTTAATCCCTGCACCACCAGGGGGGCCCGGAAACACGTATTTTCTAAGATTAAAAAAATCACCACCGATCAACAGAACTTCCAACAATTTGATTACACTTCGTGCTTGCTTTGGTTTTCAACTAGTGCTCTAACAACTAACCTTTTCACCTATATGGGAGAAAAGCAAATTTATATACTATATATATGTATAGTATATATAATATACATGTGAATACATGTATATGTAGTATATATATTGTAATACATGTATATATAGTGTGTACGTATGCATATATACATATATACTATTTTGTACTATTAACTCAGATGAGACTATCTGTTTATATTTAGATATTTACAATATGCAAAATTGTAGTTATCAAAATCATAAGGTAGTATTTTTTTTTTGCTACATCGTGGAAAAGAAGGAACAGTGATATGCCTGCCATTGGCAAGAGATTCCAGTCACTATGCAACTTCCACAATCAATGATTCTGCTCTTCTGAGATATGTGCAAAGCACACTACCAGAGTATGCAAAATTAAAACCATAGTCCTGACCCCTAGAAAACTTTAATTACAGTGAGGGAGAAATCCACATATACAATTAACTGTAAAACAGAGCATGAGGGGGGCCTCCTTGGTGGTGCAAGGGGTTAAGTCTCCACACTATGACTCTATCAGCAGCCACTGCAGCACAAGTTAGATCCTCTGCCTGGGAACTAACCCACATGGTGCAGCAGACCTCTGCTGTCTCACCCACTGCCCCCTTAGCAGTGTATTTCAGTAAATCCGCCTGTTCTGCTCCCCACTCTGTCTCTGGTGAGTCCTCTCACCCTCCCCCACCCACCTGCCCGCACCTCTAGCCTGCACTCCAGCTCTTGTATGCATAAAGAAATAAAATAAATCTTTTAAAAAAACAACAACAGAGCATGATGTCAGTAGATCCTAAATCTAACTGGACATCAGGATCATCCAAGAAGCTTTTAAAAATACATATAGTGAAAAATATTTGACATATAACATGGCGTAAGTTTAAGGGATACGTCCTGTTGACTTGATACTTGATATATTGCTATATGATTGCAACTGTAGTGTCAGCCAGCACCTCCATCTCAACATATAATATCATTTCTGGTTTTGTGGTTGGAATAGTTAAAATCTAATCTCTTAGCAAGTGTGATGTTGATAATGCAGTATTGTTTCCTTGACCCATGAATCATAACTTTTTGCTGGGCACATAATTCTTGGGTAGCATGCTTTCCCCCATAAAACTTTGCTTGTATCTTCTGAACCATTTGAGAGTAAGCTGCAAAACCCCTAAATATTATGATGTATATTACAAAAGAACAAGAATAATCTCCTATGCATACATAAGTATTAATTTGCTAATTTCACACTTCCTTACAGGAATACAAGGGCCCACAGGGGCCTATAGGGGCAAGAACTACTTATTTATTGGTCCCTGTCATGTCCTCAAAGGGTAGAATAGGATCTTTCATTTATAGAACAGGGGAAGGCAAAGTGTCTGTAACAGGCTAGACGTCTCTATTAGAGGCTTTAGAGGCCAAAAAGCAAAATCTAGGACAATATATAGAAACTTATATAACAAGAGAGAAATCAAATTTCCATACTTGTTTAATTGATAAAATTCAAAATACAACAATAACAAAATACACATTCTTTGTAATGCTACAGTCAGGGCTAGGGAAGAGGAAGCTAGGTAGCAAGGGTTTGACCATCCTAGATGGTCAAAGAAGCAGAGACAGTTAGAAGGGAGAGGAGACAGTTCAGGGACAAAATGACAGCAGCAGTTGCTGGTACCCCCCCCCACACACACACCTCCGGCCCTAAGGGGGTTCCAAAGATCTTTGGAGAAATGAGGCGACTGAGGGATGCTTTCTTTCAGTTGGGTTCTGGCAGAGCTGGAGAGATTCAAGGGAAGAGTTAAAGATATAGATGTGAAGGAAGGAACTAAAGAGCAAGCTTAGACCTATCTCTAGCCACTACTCACCTCTGCTCTTGTAACAGAAATAGTCATAGACACTCTTATAAACTAAGGAGATGGCTGTGTTCCACAAAAACTTTTTTGATGCAATTTGAGTTTTTGTACAATTTTCATGTGCCACTATTATTTTTTTAATCACTAAACCTGTGAACATCATTCCTATCTAACGTGCCATAGAGAAATAGGATTTGGGCTGGACTTGCCCCTTGTCAGATGCTCAACTGTAAGAATAAAAGGGGGAAATTTAGCAATGAAGCCATGAGTCATATACAAATATAAAGTGAACATATGTCAAAGATTTTACTTAAGTCATTAAATGATGGGGGAATCACTAAGATGTCACAACTGATTCTAAGGAGAATGCAAACAACACATACACACACACAGAGACATAGAGACACACTCTGAGTAATACTGAAATAAATTTACTTTTGGAAGCAAAAGTGGCCAATATCTACAGGGCAATGAGCATTTGCATTTTTGTATTTTTGTGGATAAAATTTATTTGCATTTCAAGAGAAGAGAATCATCTGTGTTATCCTAACTTTTCTCCTGCAGCATACAAACAACTCAAAGGCTATATAAGGTCCCTGGAGCCTTTTATTCACAGGTAGATTAGGAAACTGAGCCCATTTACTGGTTAAAAAACAAGCATGATATTTTAAGGGTGTATTGGTTTCAAATATCAAAATTATGCCTTGTATTACTCTATAGGGAATACTAAAAATTGATTTCCATTGTTTGTAGATTATCATAACATTTTAATAATATAGTTGTTACAGAAACAGTGTATTCCAACTCTTCTATCATACACAGGCTATGGGACTTTGTGAAAGATGTAGGAACAGTGGAACAAAGTGACTTTTCACATGTTACCCCACAGTTCTAACTCACAGTGACTGTGTGATCTCGTAGAACTAAATCAGCCTCCTCAATCTTACTTTCTTCATCTATTAAGTGGAAAAATAACACTAACTATTTCATAGGGATGTTACGAGAACTAAATGATACAAGTGACACAGTCAGCATCTAGAATCATCGCACAATATAGATATATATTTTGAAGGTCAGAGTTTGATAACCACTAATTTGCTGAGGTTTCGTATAAGATACATATCCTCTTGGAGAGTCTTGCTAAAGGTATGAGTTATAGTTTTTGGAAGTACATGTATTTTTTTTTTTTTAAGATTTATTTATTTATTTATTTATTTATACAAGCACTGGGTACAGTCAGAAGCGCGAGAGGGTGAGAGAATTCACCAGAGCCAGAGCAGGCAGAAGGACCGAAGTACACTGCTGAGGGGAGCAGCGGGCGGCAGGAGAGGTCTGCGCGCCAGGCGGGACCCTCACCTGGTGGTCGGGGATTGAACCGGTGCTGCAGAGGCTGCGGGCAGCTTCACAACCCAGCGCTCAACCGCTGCGCCACCGGGGAGGCCCTGGAAGTACATATATTTTTAAAGAATGTTCCTGTTTCTGGTGGAATACCAGTACACTTAATTCTCTAGATTCTGACTGAAGTATATAATGACATGGAACTAATATATCTTTCCTGGGCTACCCCATCTACCAGAAGTGCAGATGCCAACAGACAGAAGAGCAACGCCATCTGAGTTTCTACAGGAATTACACACACAGCTTGTCTTTGAGTTACACGAAAGTCTTATCTTTGAATTACACATAAGTCTTGTCAAAAAGATCCATTGAAATGATGTGAATATTATTTTTCAGCATGCATTCAATTGTCCTACATCCTGATATAAGAAAACATTTTTCTGCAAAATAATTAAAAAACAGTCATTTCCACTCTACAGTGGACACAGAGGAAGAATTAAATTTGAACTTAACTTCATGCCAAGAACATGATGTTCACTTAATTACATCATTTCTGTTTGATTTAAAGAGCATTACATGCTTAAGAAATTAATTAGAATGGTTATACCTGTACTCTTAAGTTGAACAAAACAAGCATCACAGAAATGACTTTTTTTTTTTAGAACCACGGAGGTTTCTTTTCTGAAATAACATTTTTCTATATGAAGAACTGGCATTTTTATTCCATACCCTACCCACTCATCACTCTGCTCAAATTATCATTCCAATTCCTCAATTCAGTGGTTTGTCGGTTCTTTCTGTTTTTTTTTTTTTTTCTTGAAAACCAACATAGATGCTATAAAAATAACATTAAGATGCAAACTCAAAGCCATGAGAAAAACTTTCTGGACTGAAGGTATTTCTGGCTGGATTTCCCATAAAAGAAGTCCATTAAGATTGACTTTTGAAATACCCTTTGACATTGGATTGCCCTCTTTTACCCACTTGGTAAGCAAAGGTGAATTTAATTTCCTCTCTTCTTTGTTCTATTATCAACTCTGCAGGCACTTCTTTCACAGAAATCCAATCAGCTTTCAGAGGACCCAGTCAGACAGAACTGCCCTTGAAGTGCTAAAATGGGGAAAACAACTTGAGAATGTTATGAAGCAAGACAGACTGACGTGAAAGATATTTTCATCTCCACTCACTTGGTGCCAACTCAGGGCAAAGTTAGGAAAACACTGCATGGTGTGCTATGAAGTAATACTGAATGGAACGGGTGAGTTAAGAATGGAATAAGAATGGAAAAGTGAGTCAGACATGAAAATCACAACATCGTGAATTTGTCCCCAAGGTAATTGTCAGCGGCAAAAATTGGCAAATGTCTGTTACTATTTAATAGTCAATGAATTAGTGCTATACATATTTGCATTCTGTGGAGTGGACAGTGTAAAGTTCTTAGCATTAAAGCAGATGGAGAGTGGAAATGAATTCTTCACTCCATCCTTTTTGAAGTCAATGATTCCTACTGGAAGTTGAAAGAGAGAAACCATTGTACATGAAACATAACAATTTAGGGTGCATGATGGAGAACGGAGAGTATTCAGGTGATTAAGTTTTATTTAAAAGCATGATAAAAGATACTGAGGGGGTGCATATCTTCTGTTTCTATAGCATTTTCTATATATTACCGATTTCTAGCAAAAATGACATCTTTCTCTGCAAACTTGGTGAGAGCTTTAAATTGAAGAGAGCCTGTTTTTCCATTGTGGACACTTTACTATATGACCCTGAAACCATCTCAAATTCTTGGCTCTTAGCTTGTCCTTTTCATGAATATAAAAATGGAGATGATAAAAAGATGGAAAATACAAAAATTTTTTTCATGCATTTGTTGGCTTTGTTTTTGTATTCGAATCTGGGTGGACATTTTTCCCTCTACGGAAAGTCATTAGCTTGGGGAACTTCACCACACAGCAGCACATCCATGGGATGGTGTCAGCGGAGCTTACCATCTGTGATCTCTCTCTCTCCGTGGTATTCTCACTCCCTGAGCTCTCAAGGCTGTCTTTGATTCTTGTGTGTTATCCACCACCCTCTCTCTCCAGCTCACATTTCCCATCCAGCCTTGGATCTGTATTCAATTGAGTTATATCATCGTTAATACTTCTTTTTATTTTTATATTGTATAAAGGCTATAGTTTGGTTCACTTAAATCAATGTACTCTCTTCCCTTCATTTGTTGACACTTTCAGAAGATGTAGGAGATATACATGTGTATTAGTATGTTTGTGCTGCTATAACAAAAATACCATAAACAGGGTGGCTTCAACAACAAACATTCATTTCTCACACTTCTAGAGGCTGGAAAGTCTAATCACCAGATTCAGCATCTGGTGAGAGTCTGTTTCCTGGTTCATAGATGGTCTTTTCCTCTCTGTGTCCTCATGGTTGGTGACTGAAGGGGTGAGAACTTTCTGGGGTCTCTGTTTATCACATCCCAAAGTCCCCACCTCCTAATACCATGAACTTAAGGGGTAGGATTTCAACAAATGAGTCTGGGGAGACATAAACATTCAGTCCCTAACAATTTAGTTGTAGAGACATGGTTATGTATTGTCATTAGTGCTCCTCGTCTGCTAAAAATACTTGTACAAAAAAGATGGTTCTCAATTACTCTGCTTTGTGAAATAGAAGGCAGTCACTTTTATTAAAAGTTATAAAAAAGAGGTTGAGGCTACGGAATAATAGTTTCTTCATCTGTGAAGTGGACAGAAACATAAAATCATGCTTTCATTTTCCAAGGGAAAGAGTAGTTTGTTCTAAAGCAACAATATTTAGGTTTTTTGCTCTCTGGGACACTTTATACTTGAGTGTAAAGTGAGTATCAAAAAAAATTTTTGGTTTACGTGAATTATAACTATTAATGCACTGGGAAATGAGACACTGACAAAGTATTGATTGGTTGATTTGAATATAGCAGTGATACACACACTGTATATTAACATTAATATCATTCTAGTATTATTGTATATTCATGCAATTTTGACATCAAAGACACCCTAAGAGAAATACTACCCTAAAAAGCCAGTGTGTTCCAGAAAGTGAAGGAGCATAATTAAGCACAAAAGTTTGAAATCTGGAGCATAATTAAACACAAAACTTTGAAATTGAGTTTATTTGCTTTGGTTGATAATACCTGGCTCTCCAAAAAGCTATGAAATGTTAAATAATATAACGAAAATTTCTCAATTCTGATGAGATTGCTGCCCTGGTTTACTGATTAGTGCCTTCACCTTTATTAGTTTACTTCAAGTGTAAGCTGCTTACATAACAAAAAGTCCATGCTTTACTAGAATAATTTCCTTGCCTTTTTGTCAACTTTATTAAGTTATTGGCTATTTAAGAAAAGGATCAACAAAGAGTCTACTTACAAAAGAGCTAAAGTTCTCTATAATAATGTTATTTTCTACTCTAATTTTTTTTTAACAAGCAACAGATATTTTTTTTCTCATAGTTCTGAAGTCTTGGATCTGAAGCTCAAGTTCAAGCTGCTGGCAGTTTCCATGTTTGGCGAGGGTCCACTTCCTGATTCAAAGACAGCCATCTTTTTTATATACTTATTTTTAAATATATTGTCACTTTGAGTAAATAGTTTCTCAGGCATCCATTATCCTATTTTAATCAGGTCCTCAAATTTCCTTTGATTTTTAATTGCATTCCTTTAATTGCATTCCCACAACTGGATATAAAACATAGAGGGGGAAAGTAGAACTTCCAGGATATCTTTTGTAGTAAAATTATCTTTGCGATTTCCTAGAGGACCACACTTGGAAAAAACACAAGGGTTCATTCTTTTACTTTGTAAAAAGAAAGATGTTAGAAATAATTACTTAAGTTTGTTTGATGTGTTACAATAGTAAGAGAAATATTAGGAAACACACAGAGCTGGAACTAGCTTAAATATTTGTAAGAGTAATGTTCATAAAAAATATTTCAGAAATTGAATGATTTTGGGGAAGTCCCGGGAGATTTGTTAATGTCCTCAATGACCATAATGTGATTACTGATGATCAAAAATGTTATGCAATAGTTATTTATGATCCCTGTTAGAGAAATTCTGTATCATCTATTCTCATATTACTTATTATAGTAATAGAATAACACCAGTTATTAAGTCTCTATTATCTACGGATAATTTTGCTTTACTCTGATGTTTTTTAAAGACTCTGCTATTAAATATTACTGGCCAGAGTTTGTGTCATAGAAATAAAGAAAAGGTTCAACCCTGAGAAAAAAGGATTGTCATGTGTACTTTAAACTACTGAAATATCAATGCATAAAATTTTGGGAAAAGGCTTCTGAGCCCAGAGAACTTAGGCAAATTTCAGATCATTGTGTTGGGCTGAGTCACTGATTTTTAGAACTCTTAGTCCAGAAGCATATGGCTTCACACAAACAGATTGCTAACCCAAGATGCAGCAGAAGAGAGGTAATAACAAAGGATAGAATTAACCTAAGAGGAAAATTATATTGTAGTTGTTTGAAGTCTTAATGTTTTACTTCCTGGATACCTAAGTAAGTTCTTTCTCTTTCTTCTTCTTCTTTTTTAATTAATTAATTTATTTATGCATACAAGAACTGGGGTGTAAGCCAGAGCTGCGGGGGCAGGGCGTGAGAGGATTCACCAGAGAGAGTGGGGAGCAGAACAGGTGGATCTACTGAATATGCTGCTGAGGGGAGCAGCAGGCAAGGCAAGAGAGGTCTGCCACATCATGTGGGCTGCTCCCTGGCCTGGAGGGGATTGAACTTCTGCTGCAGTGGCTGGTGATAGCTTGATAGTGCTGTCTTTAACCCCTGCACCACCAGGGAGGCCCATCAAACCTGTTTTTAAAAGTATGTACAGGGCCTCCATGGTGGCACAAGGGGTTAAGCACAGCACTATGAAGCTATCCACAAGCTCTGCAGCACGAGTTCGATCCCGGCCTGCCAGGGAGCAACCCACATGGCACAGCAAACCTCTCCTGCCTGGTCCGCTGCTCCCCTCAGCAGTGTATTTCAGTAGATCTGCCTGTTCTGCTCCCCACTCTGTCTCTGGTGAATCCTCTCACCCCCCACACCTCTGGCCTGTAACCCAGTTCTTGTATGCATAAATAAATAAATCTTTAAAAAAAAAAGTATGTACAAGTTTAAATAATGCTTCGGTTTACACAAGCTTAGTTCAAGTTGCATAATAGTTTCACTATATACTGTACATGTTATATATACATACATGATAAAATACATATTATCATTAAATAAATACTAGCTTACCCCATTAACTTCATAAAAAAATGTAAAACCTAAAGAGAAATTTCTCATTTGACTTTTATTTGGGTTCCATAAATAACAGGGCTGCAGTATAAATAGTCATATTTAAAATGCACTTGTTTTGGGTAAACACATTGCCCACATTTCCTCTATAAATACATAACTTTCCCTGACAACATTTTTGATGTGCTAGGTTATAATTTCATATCCCATCAACACAAGAAACAGTTTATAAATAAAGGGTGGAATTAATTTTAACAATTTGCATTGAAATTATATTCTATACTTGGTCATGCCACCCTCCACACTTTGGAAGGTAGGTTAACTATGTTGGGAAACTAAAAAAGGTTTAGTTGAGTGAGAACCAGACAGGCTTTCAAGCCTGCCTGTGTGAGTGACTGAAAGTGTGTCCAGAAAAAAGGACACAGACAGACTGTTGAGATTGAGTCCTCAGCAGCCACACAGCAGTCTTATTCTGACCTATGCCCTCTGTGGATAGGAAGATGAGGGTGTAGGGGGATGTTGTGCAGCACCATGAATCCCAAAGCAAAAGAGCCCTACTAAATTGATAGCCTGGTGTGTTTGATTGGAAGAAAGCAGTTACCTGGCCATACTTGCTGGTTAACATCTATGGAGAAGTAAGTTCCACCAAGGCCTGCATTCAGCCTATGATTGCAACTAAAATGAGCCTGCGTTCCTGGCTGAGCCAGGGCTCTCTGGGAGCTACTGGAGATGGATACTGTTTTCATAGGAATTGCATGAGCCCAAGATAATGTGGAACATCTAAGCTGTATCAAACTGCCAAGCATTACTTGCAGGTGTGATGAATAACCAGGTAGATCATATGCCTGATGGCTGTAAAGGACGCAACCTTCTCAGAGTAGGGCTGAATCAGTCTGAATCAAAGTTTCACAGTTGGTAGGTCTAGGTCCAGGAAAATGGGTCTATTCCAATTCTGAGTCAAGCACATATCTTTAGAGCGTTATGGATTGAAATTTGGTTATATCACTTCTCCTATTCTTTCCATCCTGGTCACACATAGAAATGGGGAACTTAAGGTCTGCAAGAAGTATCTCAATTCCATTTATTACATTACACTCACATATTCAACAAGCACTGTAGTATGTGCTGAAGATACAGCAGTGAACAAAACACACACACACACACACACACATTCTAGAGGAGAGATAAATGAACAAGATAAAAAGTAGCTATCATGTGAAATGGTAGTCCATGTCAAAGAGATAAAAGATAAAGCCAAGAAGAGGACTAGAGCTGGTTGAAGGTAGGAATCTAAGCTTTAGGTGAGGTTGCTAAGAATGCCTTAATGAAAGGTGACTTTGGAGTTAAGATCTGAAGAATGTGAAGAAGCTGCTGTGTGAACATCAGAGGGAGGGCATTCCAGGCAGAGAAAGCAGCAAGTGCAGAGGCCCAAAGGAGGCTGCACATCCATTCTGAGGGAGGAACAGTATGGCAACGTGGCTGGAAAGGAGTGAGTGACCCAAAGAGAATGGACCAGAATGATAACAAGGACAGAGCAAGATGGTACTTTGGAACAGACCCTATTGAGCTCCCCCTTACCCTCTATCAGCCATCACTTACTCCTGCCCTGACCTCTCCTGAGAGATGCTTATCCCCTGACAGTGCACCTGCAGGAACATTCTGGACCCTGTGCATGCCAGGAGTCCCACAGAAATGGCAACCAGTGGATACTCTCTTCTTCCATCCTTTGAAGGACACGTTTTTTGCCTATTTCTGCAAGCTGAAACAGGAATCTGTCACTGTGTCTGTTTCTCAAACATGCCTCAGTCACGCCAAAACCCCCAGGAACTTCCCAGACCCCCAAGCTTCATCTATGAAGTGGTATAAGGGTGGCACGGTGAAGGAAGACAGGAAAAGACACCAGTGTTTAGAGGGTTCTTTTTTTTTTTTTAAAGATTTATTTTTATTTATACAAGAGCTAGGATACAGGCCAGAGGTGTAGGAGGGTGAGAGGATTCACCAGAGACAGAGCAGGGAGCAGAACGGACAGACTGACTGAAAACAATGCTGAAGGTAGCAGCGGGCGAGGCAGGAGAGATCTGCTGCACCATGTGGGTATCCCCCTGGTCAGCTGGGAATTGAACCTGTGCCGCATAGGCTGTGGACAGCTTCACAGCGCTGCACTCAACCCACTGCGCCACCGGGGAGGCCCAGAGGGTTCTTAAAACAATTTTGATATAAATAAAAGAATATGGTGCTTCCCTCGTGGCACAGGGTTTAAACATTATCAATATTATCAAGTTGTTGGCAGCCGCTGTGGCATGAGTTTGATCCCCGTGCAGGGAGCTGACCCACATGGTGCAGCAGACCTGTCCTGTCTCCCCGCTGCTCCCCTCAGCAGTGTATTTCAATAGATCTACCTGTTCTGCCCCCCCCACACACACACCTTTGTCTCTGGTGAGCCCTCTCATCCCACCACTTCTGGTCTACACCCCAGTTCTTCTATGCATAAATAAAATAAATCTTAAATAAGTAAATAAAAGAAAATGGTCTGGAAATGATCGGGAACAGAAGACGTGACAAATTTCTGAGAAGAGTGGCTTTGGGTAGGGAGGGACTTTCCAGCCCAGCTGAGAGGGTGGGAGGTTGGAGATGGGGTGTGGGGGACTAGACGATTAGGCACCCAGCCCCAGGGTGTGTTTGTGTTTGAGGTATTGGGGTAGGAACATTGGAGATGTGTCATTGGCACCTGCTTCTAGTGGTTTGGGGGGGAAATTGCAAAGGGGTACATAGCTTGCTGAGGATATCCAGAGGAATCCAGCTCCATGGTTGCCCACAGTGGCAGCCACTGCAATAACATTGCATTGAATTTGCTTTCCCTCCTTGCTTGTTTCACTTTTCACCCATTTCTGATTCTTGGAATTACTTCCACAATAAGCAACCTGCATGGAGCCTCCCCTGCCTTGCTTTTTCACAAAACTGCTTGTTTTCTTTGTAGGTACAGAAGCCTACACATATCTACAACAAGCCCACAAAGCACTTCTATTGTCCATACCACTATCTCAGTATTTAATATACAGGAAATATGTTTTTAATGGGTGAAACAGCTGAAGAAGCTGCAGTAAATTTATGCAACTACTTTGGGGGTAACCAAGGCTAAGATAGCTTGTAGGTCATAGCAAGGACTTTGGTTTTTTGCTGAACAAGATAGGAACCCTTAGAACCTTCACTTGAACAGCCATTCTGGTCCACTGGGTTAAGAACAGATTGCCGTGGAAAGAGCAGAATCAGGTAGACAAGTTCAGTTATAATCCATGTGAGAAATGATGATGACTCAGACCAAGGAGGTGGTGCCAAAGTCAACCTCTAGAAAGTATTGAAGTTGGAGCCCAGAGATTTGTTCATGACTTAGTGGGTCAGTTAGAAAAAGACCATATATTTGAAGTTTCATGACTTTACAGTCCAACTTTTTTCAAAAAAAAAAAGATTTATTTTTATTTATACAAGAACTAGGGTATAGGTCAGAGGCACAGGAGGGTGAGAGGATTCACCAGAGACAGAATGGGGAGCAGAACAGGCAGACAGACCGAAATACATTGCTGAGGGGAGAAGCAGGTGAGACAGGAGAGGTCTGCTGCACCATGTGGGTAGCTCCCTGGCCGGCCGGGAATCGAACCCGTGCTTGTAGAGGCTATGAAGAGCTTCATAGTGCCGCGCTCAACCCGCTGTGCCACCAGGGAGGCTCTACAGTCCAACTTTTATTTTCAGTTTTTTGGCTTTAGCTAGTCGTGGGACAGAGAGGTCATTAATGTGGAAGATGTGGAAGACTATAGGAGCGCTGATTTGTGAGCAAAAACAAATAATTTAATATTGGACCTATTAAATATTGAATTATTAATAATAAATTCAAAAGTGATAACATTAATATTGATAAAATAAAGGGGGCAATATAAATCCTATCAAGTGTGCAATATAAGAATATAATAGAAATACTATATCAAATATATTTACATATGCAAGCATATATTTTTAAAATATGTAAATTACATTAATAAAATACTAGCAATATAAATTATAACAAAATATATAGCAAACTATTATTAATATCATTAATCATGTTACTGATGTTTAGTATTAAATATTCATATTGTATGTGTTAAAACTCTAAAATTTGGGGGACAGATCCAAGAAGATATGAATTTAGAACTTGCTGAATTATTATAATCACAAGACTAGATAAGTTCCCCAAGGAGGAAAGTGTTAATAGAAAAGAGTCAAGATTCATCCATGCTGTTGCAAATGGTAGGATCTCCTTTTTAAGGCTGAGTAATATTCCATTATGTGGAAAATGTTATCTGTTCACCCACTGGCAGACACATAGGTTGTCTCCCTCCATATCTTGGCTATTGTAAATAGTACTGTAATGAGCCTGGAGATGTGGATATCTTTTAAAGATGGTGGTTTTATTTCTTTTTTATACCCAGAGATGTGATTACTATAGAACTATAGAACAGTTCTATTTTTAATTTTTGAGGATGCTGCATATCATTTTTTTATAGTGGCTTCACCAAACTTGCATTCCCACTAGCAGTGCACAGGGTTCACTTTTTTTTTTACATCCTCAGCAGCACTTGTTAACTCTTATCTTTTTTTATAATAAAACCGGGGGAATTTTTTTTTTAAGAATAAAGATCCAAGGATTTCGATGTCACTACCTAGAAGGCCTGCTCTATCACAAAGATGGCTTTCCAACTTATGTATGAGAAATATAAGTCGATCCTTGCATGGAACAAGATTCAGGTCACATAGGGTGACTTTAACTTTGACTTGCATTTTTTCCTATTTTCCTTTCCTTAGTATCAACTTCCTTACTAGCCCCAAAGGATTCCACCATGATCTCAGGATTATGGGCTTTATGTTACATATTTAATATGCAAATTATACTTATATGATGTTTTCTATGTTCTAGATTCTGACCTACACATATAATAAATAACTTACTTCACCTTCATGTTCATTCTAAAAAGTAGTGAGCTTTATTATTCCCATTTTACATAACAGGAAACTGAAGAACAGCAATGGTTTAGTGACTCAAGTCCTCACAGATGTTAAACAGAGTAATTGGACCCACCAGTAGGTCCTTCCTCTTCAGTTACTGCAACATCATAGAAAAGCTTTGGGAGTGAAAGGATGAAGGTAATAGTTAATACTATGGTAATAATCATTTTGCAATTGATAAACACATCAAATCAACCCATTAAACTTACAAAATGTTATGTCAAGAGTACACCTCACTGAAGCTGGGATACGGGGGAGAAAGGAAGGATTCGGGATAATGGGAGGAGATTGTAAAATTGTAAACTTTGCAGTTTTTGTGAACGTTTCCAAAGACCCCAGCTTTTCCCTCTAACATTCAAATTGTGGTATTTAAAATTCACTGTGGGGCTGGAAGGAAGGCCAATCAAAATTCCAAGTGCAGTGAAAAGACTTCACAGCAGTCCCTGCCACATTTTTGTTCTTTCCAAACTTTGTTCTTTCAGATGTACCTGGAAAGAAAATCTCATTATGTTGGAAAAGCCTTTGCCCTTGCCAGAAAAAGTGATTTTTTTTTTAAAGCCAAGCATGCATTAGCGCAACACAGGCAATCTCTATTCCAAATGGAGGCTGCAACACTCCTTTTTTCTGGTTGACCAGATGTGCTCCAGTCTTCAGATCACTTGCTATTTTGATCTGGGCCTCCCCTGGTGGCGCAGCGGTTGAGCGCTGGGCTGCGAAGCTGCCCGTAGCCTCTGCAGCGCTGGTTCGATCCCCGGCTGCCGGGGGAGGGTCCCACATGGCGCGCGCAGACCTCTCCTGCTGCCCGCTGCTCCCCTCAGCAGTGCACTTGGTCGGTCTGCCTGTTCTGCTCCCCGCTCTGGCTCTGGTGAATTCTCTCACCCTCCTGTGCTTCTGACTGTAGCCAGTGCTTGTATAAATAAATAAATAAATAAATCTTTTTAAAGAAAAAAAAAAATGAAACGCTTTCTGAAAATCAGGGTGAATCGTTGTGGAACAGAACAAGGAACACATAAAAGTCCAAAGAACAGAGCTGCGTGACTCGGCCAGTGGCAGAAGGTTTTGTTGCTTTCCCACAACAATAAGTTATGCTGTCTGTTTACTTACTGTTATATTGCTGATGCCAACCTGAATAAACAGATCAGTGGGTTTCTAGGGCTTTCCTGGTTGTTTAATAAAGCTGTGTTGATTACCTGTATTTACATTTCTGTAGCCTCAGTAACTTAACAAGTGTAGTACTGATAAATGGATTTGTATAGGTGCAGATGTATGTATAAATCCAACCTGAACATGATTGGTTTTAAATGCAAGTAGTAGAACTCAGGTTAGCTATCTGTTGGATTAAAGGTCAGACACATCCTTAATTCACTAAATCAGTGTTCAGGTCTGTAATTGAAGTAATCTCTTCCATAATGTAGCCTCAAAACCAGGGACTACTTTGACTTAATTAAAAACAGGATGCCAGTTGTTGAGTCTGACTTTTCAGAGAATGTCTCCCCTGGTATTATACTGAAGCAAAGGAGCAGTTTGAAGTAATGAACTAAGTGAATACGTCCACTTAGAGAACATATTTGTAATTTTAAAATGAATATGCCATTTGTGTAATTATGCAATGTTAAACTCGTCGCAGTTGCCTTGATGGCAGAAAATAAGTTTTCCGACACCAACACAGTCTGTTGAACTATAATCGCAGGGAATTTTCCTAACTGATGCTCACTTTCATTTATTTTTATATCGGAGGGGTAATTCATTAAGTGTAGCTTATGCCCTGGTAATTATAACAACTTTTTAAAATTTGTTTTTCTGTTTACTTTAGTAATACTCAAGAAGAAAGTCCTAGTTTCTCTGTTCTTAGTGTGCCAAACAAACAGGTCTATGATTTTCAGCAGGTTATTTAACCTGGAATTTTTTTAATGCATAAAATATGAAGTTGATCAGCCATGTTTGATCCTGATCTAATAATCTGTGATTACTTGCCTTATTTAGTCATTGATTGTTTTTCAAAAATTGAAGATCTTTTTCCTATGAAGCTGATCTTTTATACCCATGGGCTGAGTTCTAAACTTTCTGATGTTGGAATAAATCTGTCAGGAAAACAATGAAGCAGCATCAGAGACAAAGTTTGAAATTGGTCAAGTATTGGTGTCCTCTCTAGAACATCCTTTTGGGTGTTTTCGAGTTATTTTATAACTTCACACACTACAAAATACTGCAAGTAATGATTGCAAATTCTGTCCCCTGAGATATCAATTGATTATTAACTTTGGTTATTACCCTGTTTTACATTTATTTATAAATTCACCGAGGCATCCCTTGTTGCCTGTTTTTTGTATTTCTTCAAATTCTGATTTGAATTAGTTTTAACATTTTGCTGGTTCCCTCTTTAATTCATGTTCAATAAATCTTGGACATGTGTTTGCTATGTATTTCCAATAAGGTCATGATTTTAACATCTAAAAAGGATGTTTTATTTTACTTTAATCATTAGGTGACTGCAAGATTAAATACAATGAAGCATGTCAGCACTTGGCACAGTGCCTGAGACATGATAATAATTCATATTTTTATGTATGACCAAGTGAATTTTGATTCCAGTAGACAAGTATCTTAATCATAACAGGTATGAGTCAAAAGACAAAGGATTTAGCTCAAATGGTTTGAAGATAAATGAGACTCCAGTATACTTGTGAGAAGGTTTTATGTATCATGGAATATTTTGGTATAAATGTTCAAATACTAATGCCTCACTCAAAATCCTATTTTGCTTTTGTATTAAATACTTTGAAAATCTGTCAAGGGGTGAGATTAGTTATCACCAGAGTGCGCAAGATGCAGAAAATCTACTGGACAAAACTGCGCAGAGCTTTGCCACTCACAAAGTCAGTCAGTGGCACTTGCTGAAGATTCACTAATGAAACGGCTTTTGTGATCATAGGGGAAAATAGAAGAAGGAATCGTGCAAATAAAAGAATCAAAATAAAATTCCAACTGTCCTATTTTTCCCTCCTAGCTTATATTGCCACCCAAATAGATGACCTTGCAATGCAGAGAAATGAAGGATATTTTCTTTAGCTATGGATCTCTGTGTTGTTCTGTGAAATAAAGAATTCTGAACTGGTTACAGTTAAAGATACAGTTTGGATAAGTAAGAAGGAATCCTAATTAGAAGCTTATTATAAAGGAACAGGTATTCTAGGGAAAAACTTGCCTTCAACAAGAGGGATTAAATAGATTGTTGAAAAGATAAGCATATTGAAGGGCAGCAGAGAGGCCCTCAAATAATGTCTCTCCTTCAATATCGTGATGAGCCAAATAAACAACCACCCCAAACAAATAATAAATTCAATTATATTAAATTTAAAATGATTAAATACTGATTATCTGCCAGGTGCTATTTTAGCTAGAAAAATCTCTGCCTTTGTGGTGCTTGCCTTGGGAGGAAGCAGAGTAGGAGGGGGTGGAAAATAAAATGAAAATGAAGAGGTAATTGATATGGTATATTAGAAAGTGATAGGTGTGATGGGGGAAAATGAAAATAACTGGTAGGGAAAGGGCTGAGGCTGCAGGTGTAAACAGTTGGTCAGAGAAGGTCACCTCAGGGGCATATTTGAGAATAGAGTGAAAGAAAGGGAAGGAACAAGTCTTAAGGATATGGGTAGGATGGTGGAAGAGGGACTGTTCCAGCAAGAAGACCCTGAGGCAGGTAAACATATAAACACGTGTGTGCATGAGGAATAACAAGGAGGCAGCTCCTTACCTGAGTGGGAGAGAACTGGTCAAGGTCAGGGAGGTAAGTGGGATCTAACAGACCTCTGGGTGAGGGATGAGGTTCCAGTCTTACTCTCAAAGAGATGGGAGCCACTGGGGAATTTTAAGTAATAGAGTACAACCTGATTTAGAGTTTAAAGGATTCACCCAGAAAAAAAAAAAAAAATCAGCAACTACAATCAAACAAGGACAGCGTCTACAAGAAATGGACAAGTCTATCAGAAAAAAATAAGTTCTTGGCTCTCAACGGGTTCTTTTGCCTCTTCTGCCACCAGCCCCTACAATTAAAATTATGTTGAAAGATAAAAGTCCTCCCCTAAAACTGGACACACAAATTAATTGGTTCGTTTACTCTTTTCTCTTCAAACTGAGGACTCGTTTGCACTGTACTTGCAGGCAAAGAGCTGAGCTAGAGAAATGAACCATGAGCCTCATTTTCTGATGGATGCAAAGTTTCAAGGCCACCCTCTGAGCTGAGGCAAATGGTCCAAAGGTTGAACACACAGGTGCCAGGCACTGTGGAAACCAAGTCAAGAAGTCATTGTAGGATATCAGAGCAAATACGAGGTCCAGACAGAGGTACACAAGCCTGAACAAAAGCAACAGGTTGTAACTATGCAAATACTCTATGCAGAGGGGATGAAGAGCATGGCATGCAGGGGGTATGGAGCCACTTTGAGGGACATATAGCTCAAGAACAAAATAAAAAAAGGATAATACTAACCTAAGCCTTTATGGAGTGCAAAGCAACATAATTACAGAGCTAATATAAAAATGTGCAATAACAATGCACAATAGTCACTACTGACAACTGAATTACTGACACCAAGGAAAGACTAGATAATCAGAGTGCATGCACATGAAGAATACAGAAAATAAAGCAATATGTGATGATAAGAGATGCAGAGCACACATCAAGATAACTCAGTAAGAGTAATTTCTCTTGATGAAATAGGGACCCCATTAGATGGTACAGGAGGTGTATTTAGAAATATAATTCCAGATGATTGTCCTGTAAATAAAAAAAAAAGCTCCCTAATTAAAGAATACACACATTTTTTTTTTCCTAAGAAAGTCCAACAGAGAATGTTGAAAGCCAAGATGACTTCTCTATAGTCGCATTTGGGGTCCAGAGCTGATAAGGCAACAATCACCAACATGCTACTCAAAAATGGGATTTGCAGGTCAGTGGTATGGACGACCCCGGGGACATTTGTGAGACATGCAGAATCTCAGGTCCAATGCCTGACCTGCTAATCTCCATCTCTGACAGGTCTGCAGGTAATTTCTGTGCATATTGACATTGGAGAGTCAGTAACCTAAAAAACTCTCAGAGGAACAAGGTGGTATGGGGAATATTCTATTTCAGTTATAGGTCATATTTTCAAACATGAAATTACTCCAGGAACACCACCCAGAAACCCTTCTACAGGCTTGACTATGACATTCAGATGTGAAGAATTTAGGAACAAAGAAGCAAGAAGTGAAAGTGTGGTGTTAACTTTGAATCCCCTAGAACAAAACACTATGAGAATTATAATTAAAGAACTGAGTATGAGTGCAGTGACCCAGAGGATGTAAAATTGATACAACTACAATAGAAAAGATGTGGAAATCTTTTCTATAGATTTAGCAAACAATCTATATGTATAGCAAACAATCTATATATACCATCTAAAATTGAACCACGCAACATTTTTTAAAAGACATGACCCCCATGTCTTAATGCTCTTATACTTTTTAAAATTAACCTTAGACACATGTTTTAGGAAATGAGTTTTCCTGTGGTACAGAGACATGTGAACTTCAATTCCCTCAATTTCACTTCCTTTTTTCTTACTAAATTAAAAAACTTAGTATTTTAATTACAATAGCAGATAAAAATTTATTATTTTTACAAAAGCAGTCTTTTGTGTATATGTATGATCTATTTTTTAATTTGCTAATTATTTCCTCTGCCATGAGCATTCTTCCTTTGAGCTATCCCCAAAATTTTACATTTAAATTCATATTATTTTATACTAGATTTTATATATATATATATTTTAAAAACATTTATTTTATTTATACGAGCTGGGGTACAGGCCAGATGCGTGGGAGGGGAAAAGAACAGGCAGACTGATGAAACACACTGCTGAGGGGAGCAGCAGGTGAGACAGGAGAGATCTGCTGCGTCATGTGGGATTCTCCCTGGCCCACCGGCCGGGATTGAACCCAAACTACAGAGGCTGCAGACAGCTTCACAGTGCAGCACTCAACCTCCTGCGCCACCAGGAGGCCCTATTTTTATATTTTTATCAGTTCTTTTTTCTCTTGAGAATGGATCACCTATTTAGGACCTCCCTGGTGGCACAAGGGGTTATGATGCAACACTGTGAAGCTATTCGCAACCACTGTAGCATGAGTTTGATGCCCGGCCAGGGAGCTACCCACATGGTGCAGCAGACCTCTCCTGACTCTCCCGCTGCTCCCCTCAGCAGTGTATGCCAGTAGATCCACCTGTTCTGCTCCCTACTCTGCACCTCCCAGCCCCCGCACCTCTGGCCTGTACCCCAGTTCTTGTATGCATAACTAACTAAATAAATAAATCTTTTTTTTTAAAAAAGAAAATGGATCACTTTTTAAAAAAATTTATTTAAATTTATTTATCTTCTTACATCATTCATTTTTGGAAAGCATTTGACTTCTCCCCTTGTTGTAGTCCCCACAGACTACACAACACAACACCCATGATCTATTGCCACAGTCCCTTGTGCTCCTCTCTCCCCTGTAAAATGGATCACATTTTTAAGTTACTTTGTCCAAAGTAATTTTGCATTGTGGATTCTGTTCTTTTTCTCTGGAATATTAACATTTACATTTTAGTAGGTAACTAACTGGGTTCAGTCCTAACTGCAAATTGTCACCTGCTCTGGGTGGCATCTCTGCCTGCAGTGCACACTGGCTTCAGTTTGCTCTGCGCATACATGGTTCCAGAGTGACCCAGAGACTCACCAGGCATTTGCACAGACTTTGGAGTCTTCTCTCTCATTCCCCCCTTTCTGGCATCTCTTCCACAAGTTGTCTGAAGCTCTGGTGGCCACCCTTTGCTGGGGTCCTTTGATCAGAAGGAGTCAGGGGTGTTTCCTATTGGCATTTCAGCCTCATTATATGGCAGGACAAAACTACCAACAACAATCAAACACAACGGGAGGCTTACACAAGCCAGGCACCTCCTCTGTTGACTTCCAAAGTGTGCCTGCTTTTGCTTGTTGCTGTTAGAAGTTAGTCTGCCATGTTCAAAACTGAACTTCCCTGGAAGGAAAAATTGGTGCTCATTTTGGAACTGATATAGGTTGGATTCCTCAAGTCTCATTAGCTACTATTAGCCCTTCTCCCGACATGGCCTCCTATGTACATTCATGAATTCAATGCAGCAGAATCATGTTCTCAGTGGGAACCTTTCCATGATTTGGGGGTCCTCCTGCTAGTCGTCAGATGTCATGTTGCTTCCCTGACTTAACCACATACTGATGGTAATTCCATGTGGACCTTGCAGGCTTGGGTCATGTAACCCCAAAGCAGGACTGTTGAGGGGCTTCAAAAAACAGGAATCAATTTTCTGACAGTTTGGAGGTCAGAAGTTCAAAAACAAAGTGTTGGCAGGGTCCTGCTGCCTCCGAAGACTTCCTTGCTCCTGCTGGACCTCCTTGGTGTTCCTTGGCTTATGGCCTCTTCCCTCTAATCTCTGCCTCTGCTGTCACCTCGCCTTCTCTCTGTGTGTCTTCTATGTATCTTAATTTCCTTTACTGTATTAAGACATCAGTCATTGGATAAAGACCCATGTTATTCCATGTCTTAGGTTTAACTTGACCGCATCCATCTGCAAAGACTCTATTTCCAAATAAGGTGAAATTCATAGGGGTTAGGACTTCACCGTATCTTTCTGGGACCACAATACAACTTAGAAGAGGTGATTTGCCCCCAAGCCAGCATGCTGGGAGTAAAAGGTGGGGGGATAGGATAACTCACAACCTCCGTTTTTTAACAGAGGTGATTCATGGATGTTTGGTCTGCTTTCCTAGTTTTGTTGGTGAGGAAATTTGGGGAGATCCTTAAAGGCGACAATAGCAGATACAAGAAGAATACAGTGAGTTGCACAGGTGTTGTTATGGGATAAGAGGTGTTGTTTGGGCCAGAGAATAAAGAATGATAGAAGGACTGAAAACAACTTTGCTTCAAAAGCTGTCACCCAAGACATGAATTAATAGCCTTACCTAAGACAGGCTGGGAAATTTCTACCTTAAAGTTAATAAAATATGGAAGAGAAAACATTTAAAAAGCACATCTTTGTCTGGAAATTTTTAACTATGCTATTTACTTTATACACCATAAAGATATCTTTAATGTTTAAGAGTAAGTGACTTGTATAATATCACTGAAATAGTGAAATAGATTCCAACCTCCCCACTATGTTCTTCTGTGCATAAGTAGCGAATAACTTTTACTTCCTGTATGTTTGTTTCTTTTAAATATGGGGAGGGGAAGCCACTAAAGCAATAATATTGAAAACTTTTAAAAGGGGAAAATATCATAGCCCATATCTCTAAAACCAAAATTATTTTCATTTTTTTCATATCATCTCTGAGTTGTTTTCCTTCTGCACCAATATTTTTATTCATTTGTAAGAAATCAAGGTTATTAACTTTTAAATAAAATGATAAGTAGGCAGTAGAAATTATATATTATTAAGCATATCAGTTACAAAAAATTTAACTGCTTTGCATTTTTACTTAAAATGAAATCCATTAATGCCCAGGGAAATTTTCAGTCCTATCAGCTATTTCTTGGAATCTTCCTTTAAGTACTGCTGACGCTGGCCTTACAACTGTTTTAGGTTCACAAAGACACATTATGTGATTAAATACTGAGCCTGCAGTATGCCTTCCCAGGCTAATAAATAGACCTCAAAGATGATGATTAGCCATTTCATTAATCTCAGTGAGTTTCATATAAAACAACTACAGTTGAATAAATATTTTGTGACTGACCATTCTTCACCACACAGAGTACCACCAGAACCTGTATGTGTGTGTATATATATATAGATATATATATATATCTATATATATATATGGCAAAAAAAATCATCCTCAATTCAGATACAAATGCCCCCAAATGAAATCATACAGCTGTAGCACTGAGGCAGAGTGCATAATGATTAAGAATGAGCTTTGGGTCCTCCCCGGTGGCGCAGCAGTTGAGCGCTGGGTTGCGAAGCTGCCCGAAGCCTCTACAGTGCCGGTTCGATCCCTGGCTACTCCCCGGCCACCAGAGGAGGGTCCCACATGGCGCACAGACCTCTCCAGTCGCCCGCTGCTCCCCTCAGCAGTGTACTTCGGTCCTTCTGCCTGCTCTGCTCCCCGCTCTGGCTCTGGTGAATTCTCTCTCTCACCCTCCCGCGCTTCTGACTGTACCCAGTGCTTATATAAATAAATAAATAAATCTTAAAAAAAAAAAAAAAAAGAATGAGCTTTGATTTTGGAAGAGTGAGCTCAGAGCTTGAGTCTTCTTCCTGCTGGCTGGTGAAGGTACCTAAATCTTCCTAAGCTTCACCTTCATTTTCCTTAAGTGGAGAAAACAGGACTTATTTCATAGGGTTCTTGAGAATGTTATAAAATCAAAACAGTGCCTAACACTAGACCTTCAATTACTGAATTATTCAATGGAGTGTTGAATATTGAATTATTCAATTGCTGAATAAATACTCAATGACTAACAGGTCCTACAGAGACACTATCTAACTGTGGTATTCATTTTAGAAAATACTTGAATGGGTACTTTCAATCCATAGCTTTATCATGAGAGGAATTAGTAGTTACAAATCATAAAACTCAAAACAGGAACTTAATGTTGTCTACTACATATTTAACTTAATATAGATCATTAACAAGTCTCCTTAATATAGATCTATAACAATTTTGTTATTTCTTTATTTCTTTGCTCCAGAAATGTGGATCTCAAACTGCAATCACTCAAAGTTCACAGACAGTCTTGATGGATGGTGGTTGTTTTTTTTTTTTTTTTAGCATCAGTTTTTATGCCTTCTCAAAAGGTTCATTATCTTAGAAACTATAATCTTTCAAGCTGTCTGATGCAGCTGCCTCTGGCTTTTTGTGTGATAATTCACCCAGATAGAAGGTGACATTGGGTGGCTTCATACAATTTCCTCCAGGGTAGACCACTGGTAGCGGAGGGCACTGCAATAATTATAAGGAAGGTGTTTTTCTTCAACTGTATTTGCTGATGGTGAACTCAGGATACGGGAGAATGGGCAGAGTTAAGTATGACTTCAAAGTTTCAACATGAGCAGCTGGAAACATGGGATTGCTATCGATGGAGAGATGTTGGGGACCATTTCACCCCTGCCTATATTATGACACTTTCTATAAAGTGAAAGGGGACCCGACACGCTTGGGAAAACAGGAGTAACCTGGAACTATTTTGGAAAATCTGTTCACCTTTAAGCAGAAGTTTTCAATGAGGGATGATTTTGCCCCCAAAGGGACATTTGGTGATATCTGAAGACACTTTTGGTCATTGAAAATAGGGGGCTATTGTATTCAGTGGGTGGAAGCCAGGGATGCAAAGGGACAGCAATGGCAACTAAGAATTAGCAGGTCATACTAAACATAGAGCTTCCATATGATCCAGCAATTCCACTCCTAGGTATTTACCCAAAGGACACAGAAACATCAATTCCAAAGAGCACCTGCACCCCTATGTTTATAGCAGCACTGTTTACAATAGCTAAGCTTTGGAAACAACCCAAATGCCCCAAAATAGATGACTGGATCAAGAAGATGTGTTCCATAGACACCATGGAAGATTACTCAGCATTCAAAAAAGATAAACACATGCCATTTGCAGCAACATGGATGGCACTGGAAGGGATCATGCTCAGCGAAATAAGCCAGAAAGAAAAAGAAAAATACCGGATGGTCTCAGTCATAGCAGGAATCTAGAAAACTTAAATAAGGCACCAGGAAAATGAATAACTATAAGAAAGTGAAAATCAAAATCAACAAAAAACTATGAACCAGAGACACTTTTTGGGGGGTGGGGGGCGGGAGGGGAGGGATTGGGGTCAGAATGGGGGGGTTGCAATTGTATGGGGAATATAAAAATAAAATTTATTATTAAAAAAATTAAAAAATAAAAGCTATAAGAAACAAACAAACAAACAAACAAACAAACAAACAAAAAGAATTAGCAGGTCAAATGGCAAAAGTGCTGAAAGAGAAACTAAACGAGAATGCCAGGCCTGCTGCCGCGCCCTGAGACAAAGACACTGGGACAGCAGGGATCAGTTACAATAGCACTCATTTCTTCATTTATCAGCTCTACCCAGCAGCTTCTAAAAAACGTGGGGCCATTTAGAAAAATGTGTATATATGTCCATAAACTTGAAGAAATTTCACAATTGAAAGGATGGCCAGAATTAATTAGCCTTAAGAGTTCAACCAGGGGCCTCCCTGGTGGTGCAAGGGGTTAAGTCTCAGCACTATGAAGCTATCCCCAGCCACTGCAGCACAGGTTCGATGCCTGGCTAGGGAGCTGACTCACATGGCGCTGCAGACCTCTCCTGTCTCACCTGCCGCTCCCCTCAGCAGTGTATTTCTGTCAGTCAACCTGTTCTGCTTCCCCCTCTGTCTCTGGTGAATCCTCTCACCTCCCCACCCTGCACCTCTGGCTTGTACCCCAGCTCTTGTATGCAAAATAAATGAATCTTTAAAACAAAAATGTTCAACCAGGATTTTGCTGGACCCCTCACCCATTCTTTGGCTTAACTTTCCTTTCCCAAAAGCTCAGTTCAGCTACATTAGTGCTGGCATCTTTGCAGAGTTATATGTGTAATATACATGATATGTGTATAGATATGTGTATACTTTATATATATATATATACATATATATGTGTGTGTATAAAGGAAGTTAGAATGCAACTTTAAAAAACTGATTGCCATGGTCATCTAAATAAAGTCATGTTAACTGATTTTACAAAGTTCTTTCTACTCACGACAGGTAGGTACACTTCCTAGGAAGAATAAAATCATCAAATGAGATGTTTGAACTCATTCTATCCCCACTCCGTGGTGTTCCCTCCAAAGTAGAAGGAATCGATGAATGAATCCATGAATGAATCAATGAATGAATGAACCACTGATTAAAATGATGGCCGACCTCAAAGAAACTGCCAGATCTCTACAGCCATTCTCTTTCCTCTCCTTCTATTTTGGACCATCTGTGAAGTTATAACTAAAACTTCATACTTGCTGACATGAAAGCATGCTTTTAGTCCCAGTTTAGTCCCTTCTTTTTGCCATCAACCAAATTTAGCCATTGGAGGGGGAGATTCCAATGGTTGTGTATAGCTGAATGAGCCAGTTGGTTTCTTAGCAGCTGCAATCTGAGAGTAGCTTTGCGACTATCGAGCTAATATAAGCAAATTACAGCTTTCAAACCAGCCCTAATTTCCTGCATTCTGGTTAACAGACGAGAGTTTATACACTCCAACTCTTTCCTGTCTCAGTTTTCCTCTGTGATCTTATAATCGTGTCCCAAGCTTTAGTAAAGCAGGCAAGAGTGCTCTCCTGCCTGTGCCTAACTGCTACCAGGGTGCCCACAAGTTTTGCTTTGGGCGGGAATTACCTCACGGCTTAGCTCTACTCTATCCACTTTCTCCTCGTGGTTTCTACACAGGCACACACAGACACAAGAGCGTTTACAGCTAATATATAACACGATGCCGGACAAGGTAGAGTGTGTGCACATTCAGAATTCTGCTTTGCATGGAATGTGATAGAAACAGGTTTTAGCAGGACTGTGGCCCCCCAATATGGGGGGACTACAGGGGCGTGTGTGCAGAGAAGAACCAAGCAATTTCCACGTCCCACTCCTGCAGATTAGATTTCAATCAAAGGGAAGAAAGCTCTCAAGGATCCCTGCCGCCTGCAGCCATGATTTTCACACTTGATGGTTGGTGGGGTAGCTGTGAACATTTTAAACAATGAACAGTGTTTCTACATACACTGTAAGGGGAAAGTTTCCTGCACAAGATAACACAGATGCAATTAAGGAAAAAACACCATATAACTATTGAGGAAAAAAGCCACAGGCAAAGAAAAAGGGCTGGAATCTCCTGTCCTGGGCTGCTGTGGAGAATTATGTGAGGGATCTGAAAGCAAGGCATTTTTCCTCTCGCTCTACACATCTCTCCAAAGTAAAACAAAACAAGCAAAGCAGCTAAAGGTGCCAAAGGGATTAACAGATTGTCCTTACTCGACCTTTTCCTCACTTCCAGTTGAAGCCAACAAGTGGTTCATCTCAGCTACACTGAGTCTCAAGTCCCAGTCTGAAATCTAGCCTGGATCACACAGGGATCAACTGGATACCTGTTGTCCCCGGAATAAAAGATGATCAGGTTCAGAAGCTGATGCTCAAATCTTTTCTGGCTTGCATCTTCCACAACACTCAACTGTTAATTATGACTTGTCCATGCTTGTTAAGGATTGCCTACAGCAACTTTCTGAATCTTGGAATAAAATATATAAACATAGACACCGTGGGCACATTCTCCTAATCTCATCAGGGACACTCTGTCAACCTAGTGCACTTCATTATCTAAATGTGACCCCATAAAAATAATATATATCTTTCTTTTTTGCATTTGGAAAACTCGAAAGCACTCATAACCTTTGGCAAAATTGGTCTTTGTTCTTGGAGTATTACAAATGCATGCATAAATTGCTTGTTCCAATGTATACAGAAATAGAACTAAGAGTGTGCACATATAGCATCTTGAAAAATGAGTTCATATTACTTGTTATTCTGCTTCCAAAGCATTATTCAAAATTGATTGAAGAGATAACTAGAATATCATCCACCACAGCCCAGCTCTTCATCTCCCTTATGACTTATTTTTTAAATGCTCTTTTTAAGACACAGGCTTAATTCATTTTTTGGAAGTACAGTGGTAGACAGTTGCTCAGCAATTGTTGCAGAAACTATTTTTCTTTGAAGGGATCTCAGTCATCAGGAACATGGAATCTTAAAAGTAATTTAGTTCCCTCATTTATTATCTGTTCAAAACCAGCACTGGTTATAAATTCCCAAAGTAAATTTATCCAGCTCAATTAATGATAAAATGTTATGCCATCACAAGTTTCAAACCATATAAATGTAAATATAAAAGAAACTTTTTCCTTTATTAAGAGAAATCCAGAGAGGTACACTATCCTGTAAGAATTTGCAGAATTTCAAAACCATAGGTAGAATTATATTGAGATTTTAATAAGTATTCAGAAAAATTAAGAAGTCCAACCTATAGGTACCATGTGTTACAGCTTTCTTTCCATGGTATTATTTCCATTTTCTCCAGTGATTATGGATTTTAAAGCTAAATGTTTGACTCAACTAACTTTAGTTTATCTGGATAAATTATATTTTTAGTGGAGTCAAACATTTAGCTCATAATGATAGCAAATATTTCCTGTGACAGGAAAAAAGTATCTAATTTTCCTTTGTTTTCTGATTCTCTCCTTTTAACCCTGCCTAATTCTAAACCATTCATGTGGATCATTTTGGATAGATATTAAGCAATATTTTAAACATAGATGCAATTAGTAAATCTTTAATAAGAATATCTCTACTTCAAAATAACAAAATACTTCCAATACCTGCTTAAATTCCTCCATTATTTAGTTATCAGGTAATGAGGCCACTGGGGAAAACATATTTTAGTGATTTTAAAACTTACCTAATAAATGTTTTAAAATTGAGCCAGTTAGTTAATTAATTAGTTAATTAGTTAAAAGGCTGCAACCACTAGGTGTAGTTACAAGAAAGTTCACACAAAGGCAGTGGATATTAGAAATATAGAGATAAAATGAATGGAAGGATTTAGAACATTAAGGTTCTAATGTTTCCAAAAGACTGGGGAAAAAATATAACGTTATCAGTGTATTTCTTAAATAAAGAAAACCGTATCCTAAAAACGGGTCTTCTAAACCTGACAACCCTACCACCTCTCTTTAACTATCACTATGCCCCCTGCTGTTTGCTCTGCTAATCCATGACATTATATGACCAAAGGCCCATATAATTCATGTCCTAGCTATTCAGCTGTCCTTTAAATCCATTCCACCCCGTGGAATGGAATTGTTTTCTCCAGATGGCCTCCATTTCCTCTTTACAAGCATCCAACAGTGTTTTGATTTGTTGCAATAATAAAATATTTCTTCTCCCTTTCCCTGCCATTAAACTAAGCTGTTCTAGTTCCGATTGCCTTGCATTTGTGGTAACAGTCCTCTAATTTCAAAGTGTTCTTATCTCTTGTCCTAAAGGATGCTTTCCTTATCACTTGGTTGAACATATGTTCTTCCAACCCATTTTTCTTCTATTTCAAATAGGGTATCTTCATTCCCAAGAAAGGCACCTATGCCTGGAGATTTAATTGCAATAATAATTACCAGAAGCCTCAATAGGGAAGAATCATTAGCATATATCAGGGACCAGGCACTCTTTTTAGAGCTTGTATTACGGTACTTCATCTTCTCAACTGCCCCATAAGGTAAGCGCTATTATGGTTGTCTTTCTCCGGCTAGGAAAGTGAGTCATAAAGCAGTGATCTGTTTAGCCCTCATTCCAGAACAAGTAATTAGAATGGCCGGAAGTCCAACCCAGGCAGTCTGGCTCCCGGAGTCTGTGCTTGAATCCCCTCACAGCTATGGCCAGCCCTTGGAAGTAGGCGTAGTGAAATCATACCAAACATTATCTCGAAGATGACAAAGGAAACGAATTGGTCACAGAAGCAAGCGCTAGACTTGTGTCAATGTATTTGCTTCTGCGGACTATTATATAAAACCCAACATCTTCCAATGGTGTATTTTGGGGCCCACAAGTCACCATTACTTGCATTTCTATTTTACCTAATTCTTGACAATATTTACAGCCTAATGCACAGTGAATGGTGTCCTATCCATTAAGTTCTTAATCATCAGCTATTCAGTTGAATGAAAACCACAATTATAAATGGATCCGAGACAACAAAGAAACAGGCAGGAACAATCATTTTCCAAGAAATAGACTTGAAATTATTTCTTTAATCTAAAATTGATTACTTTGTCTCTTGGGGTGTTCATTTAGTGTATCAGGTATTAGTTATAAGCAGATCAAATTTACACTAAATTATCTGGTTCCTTTTTATTTTTCTTTCTTGGTGCCTGACCATATTCACTAATTCTCATGAAATAGCTGCTGTATGATATAATAAAATATAATATACTATCATTTTGAATTTTCTACCTCTTCTACTCTTACTGGTTTCAACAGAATACTTGACTTTAAGAAGTCATCAGAATTGACACTTCTATTAACACAAACTTTGAAGAACAGGTAGGATGGTATTAATTTACTTACTCAAGTTCTCTTCCCACATAAAAATTAAAGGACAGAAAAAAAGCTAACAGGAATCCTTAGAAAAATTTTTTCACACAACACCTATTTATTTATTATCAAAAATGGGTTTGAAACAGAACGAATGAAGCTTACTATATTGACAGGCATATAATAACACCATTAGTCAATAAATTCCATATTTTAGAGACACAGTTGGATTTGAAAATTAGCCCATGGCTACTAGTCATTTAAAGACTTGGACTTGAAATAATTAAACATCTCTGCAGAAAACAGGCTTTATGTATCTGAGTTAGAAGGTGTATTAACAAGTTGGTAATATCCAAATAGGTGTCATCTTGTTTTAATATTTTGGAAACATTTGTTTTTCTGAATTGAATTTTAAATACAACAGAGAACAGCTGGTAATGATTTTAGTTTTACCTTGGTATAGCACTAGGTCAACATCATATAAATTAAGACACTTAAATTGTGATAATCAGTTTGCAAACTAACAGTGCCTTTGGCCTACCAAATTAAAATCCTAATCAACTTCACTGCTCCAGAGTATGATTATAGAAAGAGGTATTTACAGAAACAGGACTAAACAGAGCTATATATTTTATATTTGAGTGGCCTTTTTGCTCACATCCTGTGCTATAATAATTTTTTTAAAGATTTATTTATTTATGCATACAAGAGCTGGGGTGCAAGCCAGAGATGCAGGGGGTGAGAGGATTTATCAGAGACAGAGTGGGGAACAGAACAGGCAGATCTGCTGAAATCCACTGCTGAGAAGAGCAGCAGGCAAGACAGGAGAGGTCTGCTGCACCATGTAGGTAGCTCCCTGGCTGGGGATCGAACTCATGCTGCAGTGGCTGTGAACAGCTTCATAGTCTGCATCTTAACCCCTTGCACCACCAGGGAGGCCCCTATATTTTTTAAATTCTAGTTTCGTAGATAGCTAGCTGCTATAAGCAATATATGGTAGTAGTGCTCAGCTACTTTCCCTGATTCTACCCGTAATGTCATAAACTTATATTCAGAATATACTTCAGATTCCCTAATTTCAAACTGAAGAGACAGTTTGGTTTGCTACCTCATTCAGGTGGCACAGAATATAATATTATGAGGCTCATAAATCCTTTTGTAGTTTTGGCATAGCCCATTTTACATAACTGTCATCAGAAGCTTCCATATTATACAAAATTAATGAGTTATTAAGAGTTAAGCACTCTCTGGGTATTTTAAAAAATCATCTGCTATCTATCAAAAACCTTTGGAAGGGGCTTCCTAAAACCTAGTCTGATGGGAATAAGTTTAAGAAGATTGTACACAAAATTGCCTGCATTTTTCTTTGAAATTTCCACACGCATTCTTAAATTTATTACCAGTGCCAGATGGTGTTACCACACTCACACAGTTTCTTTATAGATGGTAGCATCCGATTTGGCAACATGCCCCCAACATGCTTAATAAATGCATTTTGACATGTATTATGATTTAAAAATAAAAAACACTTAGAATAAAAAAAGATAAATCGGGTCCTATAAAATGGAAAATTTGCTGTTTTTTGAGTTCTGTTCATTCCCATTCTAAATGTACTATCGCAATGCTGGGAAAGAACCCTAGAATAGACTTGCAAAGAATTTTAGAGGCCATGGAGTAGTCTGTTGTTTTACTCCTATACTGCAGCATACAGAGTGATAAACAGGCATGGGGCATGCAGCTCAAGCTACTGAACCATAAAGAGATTAACCTCGGTTTCCCTGGTGGTTTAGGGGTTAAGTCTCAGCACTAGCACCACTAAGGCCTGAGTTCCATCCTGAGTTCAAGCTAACCCACATACGGGGCAGCAGACCTCTCCTGTCTCTCCCACTGCTCCCCTTAGTGTATTTCAGTAAATCTGCTGTTCTGCTCCCCACTCTGCCTCTGGTGAATCCTCTCACCCCCCTCTGGCCTATACTCGTTCTACCCCCACACCTCTGGCCTATACTCATTCTATCCCCCCCAAAAAGTCATTAACCTTAAACTTTATGTTATCTCCCCAAACTATAAAATCCTATCAGATGCTCATTATCTGCTCATATGTATGTGCGCTTACAGAGCTACTTACCAATATTATATTATTACATAACATCATATTTATAACATATAAAGTAGTTAGATTATGCAACATGTTAGTTAAAAATACAGAACCCATTGTTTTGATGAGTTTGGCCTACAAATAAAATCATTAATAGATCTATCCCAAAAGAGAGTAAATATGGCAAATCAGTAGCAGTTTCTACTTAAACTGTAATATCCTGTCAATAATAAAACATTACATTTGGATAGCAATCCAAATGGCCCAAGTTAAGAATAAGTTGATAAATGATGTGACTAGAATGATTTCTTTACTACTGTAGTTGAGGCAGTTTCTTAATTATCTCTGGTTTTTTAAACTTATTCTATTACTTGCATGTATCACCTATCCAAAATATTTCCCAGAATATTTTATAGTTTTTGAAAAAGTGCACCAGGCCAGCATGACCTGTATTAGGTATGTGATGGAAGCCCAGAACCATTGATATTAATAGAAACAGACCAAGGGGAAAGACATAGCGACTGTCTTACATCAGTGTCTAACTCAGCCTCAAACAGGACAGTGGTAACTATTGTCACAGTATATTGGTGAAAGAAACAGAGTATAAAAGAGATATACAGATTTATTCTCCACTTTATTAGCCGAGTTGAGCTTGTCCCATTAACATGTAAATGAAGCAAATATTACCAGATGATTTTTACTAAAAGCTACCTAGTTTAAGATTAGATCAACAGCCCAAAGTAAAAAAAACAAACAAACAAAAAAAAAACTAGGCATCAGAAGACAAGACATCATTTTGACACCTGTGGTCAAGGCAGCTTTATTTCTTTCTAATTTTTAAATTAATTAATTAATTTATGCACAGAACTAGGGTGTAGGCCAGGGATGGGGGGTTGTTGAGAGGATTCACCAGAGACAGAGTGAGGAACAGAACAGGTGGACAGACTGAAATACATTGCTTAGGGGAGCAGCGGGTGAGACAGGAGAGGTCTGCCATGCTATGTGGGTAGCTCCCTGACTGGGGGATCGAACTCAGGCCGCAGCAGTAATGGTGTGATAATGCTGAGACTTAACCCCTATGCCACCAGGGAGGCTCCAGTCAAGACAGTTTTAAACCATATGGTTTTTCCAACTTATTCCAGTAAAGCAACACCATGAGGTGAAGATGATGAATTGGGAGGTGGTGACAACGCATCAGAGTGCCATCTCATCATAGGGAAAAAATGACAGGGTGTATGTGGGAAGAGCTCATACACCTTAAATATTACAACAATACTATTAGCAGTGCCCACCAGGAACCATACTCTGTCCATTTTCTTAATCCACACCACAACTTTCCTAACTGTAGGTCTTCATAAAAATCTTACTTTTTTGAAATGAGATCTAATACTCTGGAGGTAATTCCCTCTTCTTGGGGGATTAAAAAGGTTTGTAAGATGTGTGTTTTATAAATGGCAAAGCCATTATTTTATATTTTGATTTTTTTAATCCTTCTCCAGTAATAGCCCTCATATTTAGACATACCAGGATTCAAGCATCCTAAGAGACAGGTAGGAAGAGTCAGACAGGTTGGAAGGCAGATACACTCAAGGAAACCTGAGAGTTAATTTTTTCTTAAGTGACAAGATTCATGATGTTATAATAAATGCTAAATTTAATCAATCTATTAAGAAATATTTATAACAGGCTTGCTATGCTACACAGATCTCCAGGGTATTCAAGAGTACTGTATTCTCAAGGATTTAAGTAGAAGTATCACTGTGAAGATACGACTTTTGTATTAGAAACAATTCAAGTACAGGGGGATTCCAAAAGAATCAAGTACCTCTGGAAATGCATTAATCCATAACTGTGGTTTGTAGGAACATGTAGTCAAGACCAATTTGTACAGCAGGGCATGATAAAAAACATTTTCAGTTTTCCAGCCAGTTTTTGTCACAATATTCAATTCTGTTGTTGTCTCAAAGCAGCCAGAGATAGTACGTAAGAGGATGGGCTGAGCTGTGTTCCCAAGACAGCCTTGTTACAAGACAGCAGGTGGATGCAGTCAGAGCACAGACCATAATGGAAAGAACTCCAAGCAAAGGAATTCTTCCAGTTCTCTCTCTAATTTAATAAATGTTCAAGGGCCTCTCTGGTGGCACAAGGGGTTAAGAGGCAACCTATGAAGCTAGCCACAGCCACTGAAGAACGAGTTTGATCCCCGACCAAGGAGCAACCCACGTGGTGCAGCAGACCTCTCCTGACTTGCCCGCTGCTCCCCTCAGCAGTGTATTTCAGTCAATCTGCCTGTTCTGTTCCCCACTCTGTCTCTGGTGAATCCTCTCATCTCCCCACACCTCTGGCCTGTACCCCAGCTCTTGTATGCATAAATAAATCAATATTAAAAAAATAAAGTTCAATATGAGCCTTTCATGTCACTTGAAGATGCATTCATGACCTTCACCACTTCTGTAATATATCACCCTTTACAACTGGCATTCATGGCAAGATTCTTCATTTTCATGGCTAAAAGTGAAGGTGAAGGTATTGTTTCTAGAAGAAACTGCAAAGGGAGCTATCTGGGCAGCTGGGTGACCAAGGTATAATTCTTTTGGAATCACCTTGGATAATACAAATCAATAATGAATTAAATATGGAAATGTTTAGGACAGTAACAAAGGAGTTCTAAATTTTACTGTACCTTGAACCTTATACACAAAGTACAACCATTTCTTTGGCTTTATGTAGAGCTCTTACTTCTGCAGACTTTTAGAATCAGACAGGCAGAACCAGAGAAGAAAATGAGTCATATATGAGTGAAAGATAGATCTACACACATACATATGTGCAATGTGTGTGCATGTGTATCTGTATTATGTGTGTGTAAAAAAGATGATTTGATCACAGTAGAAGAAAAGAATAAGCATATATTAGATTGGACACTATTCCTATTTTTGCTATTGACTTAAGAGGATTTGCAATCTTTTTTACCCCCAGTATTAATAACTTAATTTAATGATTCAACTTAATTTACTACCTGCTAGTGCTTTAACATACCACACAGATGATACATTGACACCCTCAAAAGGTTAATGCTATTCTGGAATCACTTCTATTGTTACTTTCGAAAACCTATGTCTTTTGCCAGTCAGCTTTGCTAATATGTTTGGCTGGTTCTGGGGGAAGGTGGAATTAGCATCATACTGGAGCTAGACATGGTTCCTTGATTACTAAGAGATGTTGAACATTCATATTATGCTTTTTCTTTCTGATGAGAACGTAATCCAGTGAGGACTCTGGATAGTTTGTCAGCATTTCCATGGGATACTCCAGAAATTTAATCTAATTTATTTTTTTAAAGATTTATTTAGTTACACATACAAGAACTGGGGTATGGGCCAGAGGTGTGTGTGGGGGGTGGTGAGAGGATTCACCAGAGACAGAGTGGGGAGCAGAACAGGAGGACCTACTGAAATTAGACTGCTGAGGGGAGCAGCGGGCAAGACAGGAGAGGTCTGCTGCGCCATGTGGGTCAGCTCCCTGGCCAGGGATCGAACTCATGCTGCAGTGGCTGCGGATGGCTTCATAGGCTGCACCTTAACCCCTTGCACCTCCAGGAGGCCCCCAGACACTCAATTTTAAAGGCTGTTGATAGTAATTTGAAAATGTAGAGTCTTAATAGAAGTATTATTAGTCAAGACATTTACAATTAGATATAATTAAATAAAATTTGTTCTTCTAAGAAATCTAGGCTGGCATTTCTTTATTGACAAAGGATCCTAAGTTAAGCTAACAATTAACCTGTTTTAGATGATTAATTCAATACATAATAAAGACATCCAACCATCATATAAATAAGTATTGATCAAGCCCATCTACTGTGCATGGCATGCACTAAACCTCAGGCTGCTTGAAGATGAAACTGTCCCAGCTCAAACTTAAAGTCATGGGCCAAAAGCAGACATGTGAGGAAGTCAGTTAGGAATTGCGAAGACATGATTTAGAAGAAGAGACAAATTTTGTACTCAAGTAATGTTATAAAATAGAATATTAGATATATGTCTATGAGGGCCAACCAATGCCATCAGAATTTAAGAGGTAAAATAAGGTAAGTGCCCAATGACAGACAAGGAGGTAGAGAAGATGTGGCGTATATACAGAATGGAATACTACTCAGCTATAATAAAGGTGAGACCGCCATTTTGTGACAACATAGATGGGCCTGGGGGGGGGGGGTTAGGCTAAGCAAAATAAATCAGGAGAAAGACAAAAACTAATGATTTCACTTAGATGTGGAATGTAAAGAAACAAAGGAACAGATAAAACAAACCTTTGAAATCCAACTGCAGAACTGTGGCTACTGGAGGCTGAAAGTGGCGAGGTGGGGAGCAGAGCATGGAGGGGGTTCAGTGGGTAGTGGCAGAGGGTTATTGGTGCTTTGGTGGTGGATCTGGTGTGGTAACTAACATACATCTGAAATAGTATGAACCGAAAACATATAAAGACTTGTAACCCAATGTCACCTCAATAAAAATTAAATAAATTAAAAAAGAATTGTACTTACATTGCATAAAACTGAAATCCGTCATCCAATCCCCCACATGTTGTGTCTTCAATATACTTCATTATACCTGTGTCTTCAATATATCAACATCATTTTCTAGAATCTAGAAAAGTAGAAATTCAGACTTGTACACTTAGCTATAAGGTGAGCATTGTCCTTTTCCTTGTTCCTGGCATCTGGCAATGCTGCTGGAAAACACTCATCAGTGGCAGGCACAGATGAGCATCGACCGGAGGCGATATTTCAAACTGGAATAAATATACCCCAGCTCACCTCTCAAGTGATACCGCTAGGATAGTCATGCCATCTTGCCAGAGAGGGAGCAGAGACCCTAATTCCTAATAGAAAGATATTCAGCCCATGTAATAATAGAGTGTGTGATCAGAACCCTCTTTAAATCATTGGTGGTTTTAATCAGACACGTGAGCTGGGTTTAGAGCTGTGGAATGTTAGAACTGGAAGGGACCTTCATCTGACCCTCTTTATCATAGTGGAACAAAAAGAGATCCAGGAAGGTGAAGTGTTTGCTTTAGGTGACACACAGAGAACTTTTTCTACAGTCAGGATGAGTAGTCACATATCCTAGATTCCAATGTTCTTCTCACATCAAAAGTTACCTTGTACCAAATGTCATTTCCTTTAAATTAAAAGATTAGAGCGTCATGGTAGGACTATGCAGCAGGGGTTTGCAAACTCAGCTGACATTTGGAACAGGTAACTCCTTGCTGTGGAGGGCTTCCTGTGCATTCCTGATCTCTATCCACCAGATACTGGGAAATCACTACCTTCACCCCCTGGTTATGACAACAAAGATGTCTTTAGACATTGCCAAGTATTTCCAGAGGGTCAAAACCACTTTCTCCACCTTGCATATAATTCTAAATTATTCCTCAGAGCAAGTCTCACCCAGCCTGAGGGCCTCCTTCCAAGAATCTCACACCTCTAACCTGACAGTTTAGGGCTTTCCCTGGGTGTCTGAATTTCCCCTGCTGATGTCAACTCCATAGTTGGAATTAGTTATTCCAGGTTAGCCAAGGCCACGGTTCTTTTCCCATCTACTCCAGTCATTATTTCAGCATGCCTTTGAGTGCCTCTTCGATGGGCACTGGAAATGCAAAGAAAGTCTCTGATCTCCGGTAGTTTAGACTCCTGGAGGGGAGACAAATACACAAATGAGCAATTGCAGGAGCTATGATGAATGTTAGGAGAGAGGTGTATGCAGGGAGCTACAGAATTATGGTAAATACCGAATTCTTCTTAAAAGTGGTCATGGATGACCTGACACCGACAGTGGTTGAAAGGAAGTGCCAGTGAAGCCAAATCTTCAAGGACAGAGGAGCTGAGCAGGGTATGGAAAAGGTTCATCAGGGAGAGGGAACAGTGTATTGAAAAGCAAGGAGAGAAACCCCCATCATGGTGAGAAATGAAGCACCTAGCAGGTCTTGCTGAGGAGGAATGTGGAATTGATCCTGAAGGTACTGGGATGGGAGGGAGAGCACGCATCAAACTTGCTACAAGACTGGAAGTACAGAAAATTACAAACATGGGGGACGCTTCAGAGGAACAGGAGGCTACCTTAAGAAAAACACCTTGATTTGTTGTCTAATGAAAGCACAGCCGTGCCAAATTTCAGTCTGACTTTCTTACACCACCGTGGGAGGAATTCTCCATGTAGAGCATTGCCACACACAGGCAAGAAAAGGGAAGACCCACAACTGCACAGACCTAGCAGTGTGGCCACAGGAAACCTTTACCACTGACTGAAGGAGAACATTTTCTTCTGGAATCTCAGTCTGCACAGAAAAGTTGGGTTCCCTGCAGAAATTCAAGATTATTTCTTCCAGAAAGAAAAATGATAAAATTTGCCATTTAAAAAATAGACCATTTAGCCAGTTTAGAGAACATAGGAGTTTTGCATATAAGTGTGTGAATGTGTATATGGCTTGACTTTGGAACATATCATAGTTCCTTTGGGAATATGAAGTGCAGATAGACTTTCAGGGCACTGGCCGGCTGTGAACTGTGTGTGCCTACACAGAGAAGGTACAGCTGCCGAAGACAGCAGCAAAAGGCACCAGACACACTGTGATCAGAACTCTTCCCCATAGAAGAGAGTCTGAGGTGACTTTGAAGACATACTGCTCATTATATAAAATGCAAACAGAAATAAGCTCTGGCCAGCTGGTTCAGCCCTGCCTGGGCTGAGTGGGCTTCCATGCAGCTCCAGAAGTTATCCCAAGGCCTGGCACCTAGCAGGTGCTCTACTGATGCTCAGAAGCGTGAACTGGACCCCTTGAAGTGCATCTTCATGCCCATATGCCTCTTGTTTAAATGAGGCTTAGAATTGAGTGCTGGTTCAATGAGGTGGTGAGATTGTGTGTGCAAGAAAAGGAGCAAGAGATGACAAGAATTCAACAACCCAGACAGGTAGTGAAAGAGTGAGTAAATCCCTGCATCTGTGCTCAAGGAATAGACACCCCTTCCTCTTAGATGCAGAAGCTAATATGAGCAGGATGTGATCTTGATTAATTTTCAATAATGGCAGTAGAGCTGATCAACTTAAGTAAATGAGTGGTAGTCTCCTGATCACACATCGAAGAGTTGATTTGATAATCTACAACAAAACCTGGTGACCTTCTTCCTTCTGATTCATCCATTACTCAGAAGGCCGTGGCTTCCTAGAATTCTTAAGAAAATCCTAGTTGTGTTCATTAGAGGTCATCCAATCTAGGCAGTTATTCAAAATGCCTCTTTTTGCTTTTTCAGTATTAACTTATCTCTAGCCTCTCCCAATTTCAACCCACCTGAATCACTCAGGGCAACTTTACTTTCTTAAAACAATGCTTTGATTAAGTTAGGCCTTCCCCCTCACTCCCCAACACCCCCCCCACCTTTCACCACTTCTTAAGTACCTGCAGGATAAAGTCCAAACCTCCAGCCCACCTGTAAAGATCTGAGAGTCCTCCCCTGCAAATTCACTCCCACTTTTGCATACAAGGCGACAGGACATTGGTCCTCAGTGTTCCCTGAAGAGACAGTCCCCTCTCCCACTGCACAGCAGCCTGAAACCCTCAAGTCTTCCTCCTCCTAGCTTAAAAGCACATTTCTGAGTCTGGTCTACTCAGTGAAGTACAAGTCTGAGCTTAAAATGTGCTGAAAAGCACATTTCTGAGTCTTCCTTGAGAAGGGGTGGTGCTGCCTGCCACCAGGATGCTGCCTGGTCCCTAACCATCAGCACACAGGACCCGAGGCTCTAGAAAAGTGCCTGCTACCTCCTGGGATCTCAATAAATGTCTGTTACTTTTGTTCAATATCTGCAAGATATTTGACTTTGTTAATTTATGGTTCTCACCCACTTTTTCTCCCAGGCCAGGGACTTTCCTGCCCCCCAGGTGAGAAAGGCGTCTGTCTACTGTAGCTTTGATAAAGCTAGCTCTGACATCCAAAAAACAGAACTTCCTCTTTAATCCTCCCAGAAATGAGAACTCCCCAATTCCCAATTCCCTCCTCCCCTTCAGTATTAAATGTCAGGTTTCTTGAAAATAATTGACCTGGATCATTTCTTACTAAATAAAACTCTGCATTTTCTTTGCATTGCAATGCAAAGGTAACCTTACCTCTGGCCAGTCAAATCACCAACAAATGCTCCAAGCGAGGAAAAAGTTTTTTTTTTTTTTTTGTAAAATGGAGGTGTGAGGATAAACCGTCTACAGGCAGAACAGGGCAACAGGTGCTGTCCTGCAAACACTAACAGCTAAACAGACCTAAGGCAGCCAAAGGCTTTTCAGCTAACCAAACGCAACTCAGCGCTGATTCAGGGGCTTTTCGAGAACAAAAAAGTCCCTTCAGCTTGGCCTTGCCGTATTTCACGCAGCACTTGCTACCGAGTGCCTGCCTAACTTGTTTATCTGGGCGCAATCTTTGTCGCACCCAGCCTTCCAGCTCAGTGACCCGGGAGACCACGTTTCCTTAAATCAGATCCCCGCGGACTCCGGGCTGGGACTACATTACCCAGAGGCCCCCGCGCGCCTCGCAGGAAGGACGTCTGCGCACTAAGATACTCAGTTCCAAGTTTGGAGCTTTTAGCTGCCAGCCCTGGCCCATCATGTAGCTGCAGCACAGCCTTCCCTAACGTTGCAACTGGGGGAAAAATCACTTTCCAGTCTGTTTTGCAAGGTGTGCATTTCCATCTTGATTCCCTGAAAGTCCATCTGCTGCATCGGTCAAGAGAACTCCACTTGCATGAAGATTGCACGCCTGCAGCTTGCATCTTTGTTGCAAAACTAGCTACAGAAGAGAAGCAAGGCAAAGTCTTTTGTGCTCCCCTCCCCCATCAAAGGAAAGGGGAAAATGTCTCAGTCGAAAGGTAAGAGTCTGTTTGCATTACTTGCAAAAATGCAAAGGGTTGTGCATGCATTTACGAATGCATGGATGCAATTTTCGTCTGACGATTGCATTTTTAAGTTTGAGGTTTTCCACAGCTCAGTTGCATTTCCTGTTTAGTATGTGTCTTTTTTTGCAGACACAGAGAGTTCCTGTAAGGCAGGGCTTGCAGTTCAGCTGTGCATTGACGTTATTTGCATTCTTCTGCTAGGATTACTGAGCTCTTTTTGCCTTTTGCACAGTCAGGAGAGATTGAGCAGGTTGGTAGCCTCGAAATGTGCAGTGCTTTATATAATTGTACAATTCTTTAGTATGCACACATATTATAACTAATTTTATGTGCAACAGGAATACAAACTTTTTAAAAGTCTGTAGGTGAAGATGAAAGGTAAAACTTGAGCTAAACTATTAGGAAATTAATGTAATTTTATATTTCTTTGGTATTGAACCGTTTCCGTGTCAGTATTTAGCTAAATTTCCATTGATAATGCCTGGAACATTAGACAACTTTTGATTTCTAAAGGAAGTAAAGGTGAAGTGTGAATAATAGCATATTACAAAAATGCAGACAAAAAGTCTTTCTCTTCCGAGATTTTGCACTTTGCACTAATTGCTTATTGGTTCACAGTATTTAGAACAGTAACGAGGACATAAATGTTTAATGTCTTCCTTTTGAAGAGATGCTTTGCGGGGGGAATATTGGGGGAAAAAACTGTACTTTTAAATATTGTACCAACTCGGGCAGGGGGGGTTGCACTATTTCAATGACAATCATCATAAAATCTTTTAAGTGTGTAATTGCATATATTTAGTTAGCTCTAATAGGTCAGAAGTTCAGGGTTATGGCTTTTTTTTCTTTTTCTTAAAAACTTTTTTTTTTTTTTTTTTTTGCACATTTGTATTTGCAGACTTCACGTCCTGCTGGGGAGAGGATTAAAAATAATAAAATTCCTGACATGGTATCAGAGTTGAGGGGGTGGTGTGAGTTGCCTCTTGGACCCTAAGTGGCATGTTTCAGAACAAGCTCTTTACCATAGAGAAAGCATTGGCTGTCTGAGAATGTATGGAAGAAGGGAGCGAGGCACTAGGTTTAGACTGCTTGGGTCACTCCGTGAGTAGATCGGGTGAAATGAAAATGTCTAGTGAGCTTTCTGTCACTTTTTTTTTCCTTCTGGAATTGTTACACTACTTTTTAATTCTACCTGATGGAACTCATATATGTCAGCCCAAGAAGTCAGTGCTACGTATTGAAAGTAGGACTTTGCTTTACTGTTTGGAGAGAATGGAAAACTGAGAGGACTGAAGAACCTAGTAATTGGCATTATGGGTACAGATGTGTTCCTTTAATCCAGGGGGACCCTACAATCTCCTGATGGAGTAGAGAAATAACAATTTAGAAGGAACATTCCATGCTTTGATGTGTTGAAGAGACGTCTACTTACTTAGTGTTTGGTGTGTGTTTCCTCATTCAAGTCAATATATATATATATATCAATATTATGATTTATATATGTATATGTGATCACATATGCATACATCTAATAAAGATATATGCACACACATATGTAGAATATATCTGTGGGAATAAGATTTGGGGCCATATGAATAAATATTTAATATTGCCCTCTTCGTGGAACTTACCATGTGGTTGGTAAAAGCAACATGTGTGTGAATCACAATAACACAAATAAATGTATAGATAGTGAATTTAGAAGTGGAATTGATCCCTTTGGGGGGAAGTGAGGTTGTTTGCATGAAGAAGGTAGTGTTACAGTGATCTTATCTTTGGGCCTTAGGATCCAAACTAAATCACCTTCTTCTTCTTCTTTTTTTGGCTTCCTCCTAAAATAGCTCTTTTCCTAGGTTAGCAAGGTTTTGAGTTGGGAAGCTAAAGACATGTTAGCATGGCACTTATCCATTATGGATGTGCCCTTAACAGACCAGGCAATGGTGATTCTTCCAATCAATTTCGATTTAACCAAACAGTTTTCTTAATTGGTTCCCCTTTGGGAGGTGAGTGTGGTGTGAACACAGATTTCCTGTCCAAAAGGGAAATTATTGGTAGGAAGAAGTGGAGGATCATTTCAGAAATGGGCCAGGAACCCAAGCCTGGCCTTGAAATGTGGAATTGGATTAATTCAGTTTGTCTTCTCAAGTGGCCAAGACATTTTTTGCAGCACCAAGCTTCTTTGGAAAACTCTAACCAAATAAAATGGGAGGAAAAGTGAAAGGTGGATACAGCCTCATAGTATTGAAGAATTTAACCACATGTTCAATTCAGGGACCTTTACGAACTTTCTAGATCACTATAATTCGGTTTTACAGACCTCTAATTTAAGGCACAGCCGAGGCAAAAGAATTACAGACTCCTGGGAGCTGGAAGGACTGGGTTACTCCTTTCCAGCCTCACCAGCAGTGAGATTCTGAGAAAGATTTCTTAAAAAGAAATTTTGTTTTGCACAGTTGTAACTTTAGGTGGTATGCTTTTCAGCTTGTTTATATTAGCTGCCTGGGGTTGAGCTGACATTTTTCAAATATTAAAGTGGTAGAATGCCTTTTGAGGAAATCTGAAATGTAAGTTAACAGGAAGGGCACCCAGAAAGTGCAGGAATTCCTGCACTTTACAGGAAGACAGGCTACAGGAAAAATGTGTCATCTACATTACCCTGGAGAGAAAAACTATTGTTATCAGACATAATGATCTGAGGGAGGGAGGGAAAAAAAGGGAGGGAGGCAGGGAAGGAGTGCAGTCTGGCTTCTCCCAGTTTACCTGAAAATATGCAGAAAGTTTGACTGTTCAGAAGCACTCTTTCTCACGTCCCTCCATTCATGATCTAAAAATATTCATTTATCTTAGTTTAATATAATGGCAGGTAAATGTGCATGAGAAATGTGCATAAGGCATAATTCAGAAACATGCAGACCACTGGGGAAAGAACTTGACCTCACTGTGGGTTCTTTGCTTCTGTAAACCTTTCCACCCTGGGAAATGAAATGTGTAAATTTCTCATTCTGTGTAAATTCCTTTGTTAGGTTGTACCAGACGGACTTGTCATGCTTAGCCTGTAATCTGAGCCAGTATGTTTTATAACCCCCGTGCATCTCAGGACACAATCAGAATAAGTACCTGGATTCCTGAGCTGGTTTCCTATCAGTGGCATTCAGTGCCTGACCACCTGGTGCCTGTCAGCTGCAGGGGCTACCAGGGGTCTCTTGCTGGTGAATTTCTTGTTAGGGAAAATAGTGAGGCACATCCCTTGATTTTTCACAGGTTAGCACTATTGTTACCTACATTCCAGTATTTTAACATCTGCAAGGTCAATAAAGAATATTTTTAAAACTTAAAAAAATGCCTCAATAATATTTGTTTCTTCTAGAATTATTTGAAAGTAAAGAGAAGGGAAATAGACAATAACAATCACAAGTTATAGCAGTATATTCTTTGACATATATTCATTGGGACTTTTTTCTGTTCTACTTAAATGTGCATGAATAGATCCAGTATGTATATAAAAACCAGCATCTATTTAGTTACCATTTGTTTTACTTATTACTCTGCTGTGAAATGTTTCCAAGTTAATACACTGTGTTCAAAATATCCAATTCTATTGTGTTTATTGAAGTAGAATCTTAATGTTTAGTAACTTTCAATATTAGGACTATTATCAGGTTACCCTGACTCAAACATTTGTTGAATGTACTATGGCCTTCGACTAAATTCTAGGATGTAAAACTACAGGTCATGGTTACCCAGTTTCCCCACCTCCATTCTCTTCTCCACCTTTAAGAAATACCTTTATTATTATTATTATTATTATTATTATTGTAAAAATGATATATACTCAGTGAAAAAAAAATCAAACCAATGAGAAATCCACAATAAGAAAAGAAAAATCACACAAAGTCACACTACCCAGAGCTAATTACCATTAACTTTTTGGTAATTCTATGCATTTGTGAATATATACCTGGTCAGTATACCTGCTATTTTGCATTCTGTGCTGTTTTGCAACATGCTTTGTACTCCATCATATAGTCTGGACATGTTTCTGTATCAATATAGTTACCTTGTTATTTGAGACAGTTGCTAATTTTAATTTATAAGCATGTAGCCATTTGATCAATTTTATATTGGATTATCACAGTTTCTATTTTCTTTTACAACTATAAATAATACAGCAAGGAATGCCTTGAACATATATCTTTGTACATTTGTCCAATTATCTCTTTAGGAAGAATTGCTAGAAGTGGAAGTCTTGGTCACAGGGCATACATGGATATATGGCCAAATTGCCCTCCTGAGAGCTGACACTAATTTTATTCCCATCAATAATGTCTGCAAATGCCCATTCTCTCCTTTTAAGCATCATGACAAATATTGCCAAATAAATTGCTTTCCTGAAAGGCATTGCCTACTTCCCTTCATCCCTGGGCATAAGAATTTAAAAAACCTTTGGCAGTTCGATAAAAGGTATTATACTATTTTACTCTCATTTGTATTTTTCAGTAACAAAGAAGTTTAATTTTCCACTTCTTCTGACATTTGTGTTTGATGTGTTTTAATTTCTTTTTTCCTCATAAACTGTACCTTTGAAATTTTAATTTGGGCATCAATTTATTTTCAAAGTTAGGCCAGAAAATTCCCAGACTGCAGAGCTTAGGTAATTGTGGCTTGAAAATTGGGTTGCAGGCATTTAAACAATCTAATTCCCTGGTGAGTTCTAGTTTTAATTTAACCAAAATGCCTTTTATAAACCTCACATATTTTATAAACTCATTTTTTATACAGTCTATAGCTACCTAGACTGGCATGAAAATAATAAGAAAAATGTAATGATCTGATTAAAATTCCATCCTGGGAGATTACTCATTTCTGGACATTTCTTCATTTTCAGTTATCTTTGCGGGCATAAGTAGTTTTTCTTTAGTTTCATAAATAATACGTAGTATTATTACTGCAGGATAGTTTTGGGTTTGGTTTTGTTTAGTGTCATGTGCAAAGCCTGATCACCAAAGGTGGCTTACTAGAGTTTATTAATTTGGTAGCAGGGTTAAGGTTAAGACCAACTTTGTCTTTCTCAGAGTTACATAAGTCAGCCATAATATATTCTTTGAGTAGTCTTCTTTGGTAAATGTGCCTATTTTTGCATCCTGATATTAAGTGATAGAATTTAGAGTGCTGAAAGGAGTTTTTTCGTCCAGTCATTACGTTTTTCACATGAGCAAATCGAGGTGTTGAAAGAAAGTGGTTTGTCTGAAGACAGAGTCAGAGCAGAGCTTAAGTCTCCTGATTTTCTGTCCTAACATTCTTTTCACAGAACCACACACGAACACTGGGAACTACATGCATAGAAACATTTTTGTCTTTCAGACTATTTAGTATATTTCACATTTTTGGTTTTGTTTGTTTTTGTGGGGAGTAGGCAGGCAAAGGGGGGCAGATGACGGTAAAATCAGCAAAGCTTCTGTGCCCAAGAAATGGTGATACACGAAGCACAGTGGTGGGTTACTTACCGGTTCTCTGCCAAAGGATAGTTTGCAAATAATCTCATTTTAATTCTCAATGCCTACACTGTACAGCTGCAAGTTTTAACTACCGTAATTGTTATTTGCCTTTTATGGGTGATCTCTGAAAGCCCCTGCTGGTTAGCTAACATTTCTTATGTTTCTTTGCATCACTCACTCTTTTAGCATCGCGCCTGCAAGTGCTAGGTGCTCGATACATGTCTGGCAATGAAAATATGATTCATCATTGGGGATTCCTATCATTCCCCCCCCCACCATGTTTCATAAAAGGTTTGTGGTAATTAAATTATAATGTCATTTTTTTCTTCCTGTATTCCTTGTTTGCATTAATATTCCCATTGACTATGAAAGTTGCAAAAATAGCATTAAAAAGCAAGTGATGATGGCTGGAAGAGGTGTCATTTCTCCTACCTAGGCCCTAGAAACAGCTAAGCTTGCATGATCTTTGGTTAACTTTCTCTTTAAAAATAGGTGGAACTAAGATGAATTTTCTAGAGTCCAGTGGAATGGGATTGAAGTGAATTCCTCTAGCCTGTGCTGGTGTCAGGGACTGATGTGTAAGTTACCTCTGTTGTGGAGCCTCTGAATGGTTGTCAGAGATAACCTGAAAGTTTTTCAGTTGCCTGTCTTGAAACAGAATGGAGCTCTGCATGGATAACCCCCAAGTAAAAGGGCTCCCCAATTCTTCCATGAGCTTTGCCAATGTTCCCATACTCCTGGGACTCTATCCTCTCTCCCCAGTCTTTCTTCACTGAGCTGGTCCACAATTTGGTTCATCATTCCCCCTCTTTCTACATTTAGAGGCTACTCAGATTATCACCTACACACATGAAGTTCATCACACATCTTTGCAATTTTCTCAACCAAGTTCTGCAATTGAAGCATTCATAGACACATGCTACCTCTTGTCATCTGTTATATTTTCTAGCCTGTATGTCCCTTCTTCAGTGGATTGGGGTTCAGCCTTTTTATTTCTTTATTTTTTTTTAACAAACCATTAGCTCAGATTTAGAAGTTGATCCCAATTCACAACCCACGCACCCAACGCTGTAATCAACATCATCATCTTTCATATACCATGCTTTTGAATGCCACAGAAACCCATGGGAAGGAGATATCATTACTTTTAATTTACAAATGAAGAAACTGAGGCCATGGCTGGAGAAGCCACTAAGTGGCAAGCTGGCCTGTCTGAGCCCATGACCCAGGCTGGACATCAGGTATCAGCAACTGTAGTGGGTGGGCCAAATCCAGCCCCACCTGTTTTTAAGGGCAGTCAGTGACCTAAATGGCTTGCACATTTTTAAAAGATTGAGGAAAAAAATCCAAAGAATAACATTTCATAGCTTGTGAAAATTCTGTAAAATTCAAAGTCAGTGTCTACAAATAAAGTTTTATTGGCACACAGCTAATCGCATTCATTTTTATTTTGTCCCTGGCTGCCTTGCCCTCCACAATGGCAGAGTTGAAAAGTCCTGGTCCTCTCTGGTGGTGTGGGCGTTAATGACACGGTGCTATCAAGCTATCTCCAGCCACTGTAACATGAGTTTGATCCTCTGCCAGCGAGCTGACCCACATGGTGCAGCAGACCTCTCCTGTCTGGTCCACTGCTCCCCTCAGCAGTGTATTTCAGTAGATCTGCCTGTTCTGCTCCTCACTGTCTCTGGTGAATCCTCTCACCCACCACACATCTCTGGCCTGCACCCCAGTTCTTGTATGCATAAATAAATAAATCTTTTTAAAAAGTCCTATGGGAGACTATTTCCCAAAGCCAAAATTTTACTTTTTTCAAAATAAGTTTGTTGACCTTGTCCCTTATGACTTTATGCAAACAATAAGGGAGTCCTTTCTTTCTTCTTCTTCCTTTTTTTGTAAAGTTGGGAGTCTGCTTATTTGCATCAAAGAACTGGGGTGTAGGCAAGAGATATGTGGGGGTGGGAGTGAGAGGATTCACCAGAGACCGTGGGGAGCAGAACAGGCAGATCTACTGAAATACACTGCTGAGGGGAGCAGTGGACCAGACAGGAGAGGTCTGCTGCACCATGTGGGTCAGCTCCCTGGCTGGGAATCAAACTCAGGCTGTCCTGGTGATAGCATTAAGACTTAACCCGTAGGCCACCAAGGAGGCCCAAGGGAGTCCTTTCTTGACAGGGCCTCCATGTTACATTCCTTATTGACTTTCACTAGAACTTGTTAACCTGGACAACTGCTCACCCGCTCGTCAGCCAGTGACCCCTCGGGTCCAGCCTACAGGAAATGTCTGAGTGCTGTTCCTCCTAGTTATGGGATTTGTAAGCTGTGGCTCATTTCTGCTGAATTAAGCCCCCGGTGTCCTTTAGCCCGTCCTGCGGTCCTTTCCTTCAGCTGCCACTTTTCCTGTTTGCTTGATATTTCTTTTCCTTTTTCCCCTCCCATTAAGAAGCTGTTCATTAATTCTTCCTCTAGTACCTTCATTCTTCTTTTCTTGAGCCTACATTTTGTTTGCAAAGCAAATAAATTAAAAGCAACTCTTAGGCTGCAACCCTTCCCTCTCTTTGTTGATTACAACCATGGCCCAGCTCAGTATTTCCCTTATTTCTTTTGTGTGAAGATGGAAGCCCCCTCTACAGTCAGACAACCTCCATCTTAACCCAGAGAGGTGTTTGGTTATCAACTCCTACAAAGGTTAGAGCCATTTGATCACATTAACTCCCCCACCCATGGGTGTATGGTTTTCCTTTGGGCATGGTTGTTTCGTTTTTGCTCACAAAGTCACTTCAGTGATGGGTATTGAGGGGGAAGGTCATGGTAAAGTTTCAGAAAATGCAGGGAGAGAGGAGGTGAGGATGGAAGCTATGTGAAGTCAGTAGTGTTGGTAGGATGCAGGTGTGCCCAGCATGTCCAGAACGAGGTAGGTTGAAGCCACATCCAAGGCAGTGCTAATTCCTTCCATCTTAGATGCAAAACACTGTTGAGGATTCCTTCAATATTCCTGATGCTGTGCTGAGCAATGGTGTGAATTATGTCCGCTCTCCTTCTCCTTGCAAGTGTTGTCCTGATGAAGTGAAACACCTTTTGTACATCGGCAAAATGAGGCCAGTGAGACAAAAAGGGCTTGCCTTAGATGTCCAGGTCGATAGCAGCAAGAATTCTGTCTGACCCTAGAACCCGAGTTCCTGACTATTCCATATAATTAATGCATTCATGAAATCTATTACCCCAAAGACAGGATTGGAGATAGAAAATATGAATGGATTATTTGGGAATTTGGGCATCCTTGTAGGGAAGGCTAGTAAGAGGGCCTGAGCTGGTCCACCTATGTATAGGTTCCTTGGGACATGTTCCTTTAAGTCTTGTCACCATACGATGTGGACTCTGACTCATTCTGATTGGTAAGGTCGATTTCCAGGTAGAAACTGCCAGTTGGTAGAAGGAAGCTGTTACATTTGGTTTACTGATAGATACTGGTCTGTGCAGACAGGAAGTTTATGTTCAACAACAGCAATGAATATAGATTTCATTAGCTGACGAGGCTGTAATTGAGGAGACCCAAACTTTGTGTGTCTTTATACACCTAAGTCCAAATGTTTTAAAAAAAGAATGAGGACATAGCAGTTTGGCACCATATCTAGCTAGGGGAAGACTTCAATCCCTGCTTTGGTTAGTGACTTCCTCTCTTCCTGGTTATTTCTATGTAACTGTACCAACTGCAGATTCCTTGAAATGGTGAATGAACCCACGTCTTCCCTGGTTTTTTTCCCTATGTGGAAGAAACTAGTCACCTCTTTGTGGTCAGAGGTAAGGGTCTTGGACATGGATTTCCTTTTAGATCAATAAATTCTCTCTTGGGTTTCAACCAGCGCAGAGCAGTGGTGTCTATGCTCAGTTATTTCCCATGGTGCCAAGCTGAAGCCATGGGAATAGATGGTCTGGAGGTCGAGTGACAAGTTATTTATTCTTTTCCACTAATTTCCCTCCTCCAGTCACATAGGGAAGGATGATACTTGAGGCTAGTGTCTGGAGAACCAGTGGGAGCAGAATGGTAGAGAGCTTGGGAATTATTTTATAGTGGATGGGCAGAGGTAACCTTTCTGTGATAGCTGAAAACAAGCATAGTCTCTCCATTTTTGGTCTTACTTCCTGAGTCCACACTCTTTTGCTATTTGAAGGAAATAACCTCAAAGACTCTGAGCAAACTGAAAGAGAAAACTTGGATAAGGGGTTTGTTCAGATCAATTCAACAAATACGTTTTTGATTGATTGTTATTGTTTAAGATCCTGTGCTAGGTAGAACTGGAGAGAAATTCATCCTCATCTACTCTTGCACTTAACCATCTCTGAGCCCTGGCAAATCTACTTAATCTCTAGCTTCAGGTTCATCTCTTGCTGAAAGGGGAGATGAACATACATTCACCAGGGCGTTATGAAAATTAAGCAAGAAGATATTGTGTGCATGTGTGTGTGTGCATGTCTGTGTGTGTGCATGTATGTGTGTATGGGTGTGTGTGCATGTGTGTATAATTGTGTGTGTCTACCCACATGCTTTGGGTAGTGCTTACCATACACTTATTTAGTAAATATTTATTGACTGCACTTCTGTCTAGGTTTGAGACATTGTCCTGTAGTCAGCTCGCCATAAGCATACCTTTACTTCACTTTTCGTTTCCTCCAACCCTTCAGGAGCTTATCTGGTAAAGATAAGGAAAGGCCAGAAATGTGTAGAATACAAGGTAGAATCCTTTATATGTTCACAAGAGATTCTAGCAGTTGGGAGATCCCGTGAATGAGAGATCAGGGAAGTTTTTGCAAGTATCAACATGACATCAGGGTTGATGAGGAAATCGTGTTCTAGATCCAGTGTAGGTATGTAGAAGGAATCTTGACTTCAAACATCTAGGGGCAGCAATAGAATGTTAATGCTGGTTGAACAATTCCTTAGAAGAACAAAAGAAAGAAAATGCCCCAGCCAAGTATCTGGAGTCAGACACCTTACCCGTGTTTTGTAAGGACTCCTTTCTTTTACCAGGCTAGAGAGTATAGCTACTGCTTATGGTCACCCGAGGCTAGTAAATGGGAAAAATTATATCTCATACCTTTAGGTGTTTTCTGCATTGTGGAAACTCCAGGAAAGTTAGAGGTTAATAGTTAAACAGCTATATCATATCAACCAGGTTTATAGGCACACTGTGATTATAGACGCAAGCTGTTAGCTCAATAATCAACATCTCCGAGGTCAGAGAATATTTTCCAGAGTATTGGCCACAGCTGCAATTTTCATTTTTTATAACCTGCCAGCCTGCCTTTTCCATTTCTTAGTGCTTTTTTCCTTTTCTAGAATCATCTGAAGTCAGCTAAAGAGGAAGAAAACTGTTTAATATGCTTCTGAATTCTTGCTTCACTTACCACAAGAGTGGAACTCCAGAAGGCTCTTTGTTTCAAATTTACTTTCTAAAGCATTGATATTGGATACTGGCAAGGGAGTTTATATATATTTTTGTGTGTGCATGTTTTTATTTCAGAAAAATTCTATTTGAAAGATAAATACATTGAAGACCATTAATTAATAGATTAAATTAATTTCTTTCATTGTCTTGGTTTCAAAAACATGGTGACCTACAGCTCACAATAGGTTGTTTCTTTGTGTAACCAGTACTTAGTCACCTTTTTTCTCCTCAGTGACTTCATTCGACTCAAGGCCAGTGGAGTGGGGAGGGAGGGTGGACTGAATCACCCCTGGCCCCGTCAGAAGGGCTAAGCCACAGGTCAATTGTGGTCCCTCCTTGCCATGCAATTAGAGAGAGCACCAATCCAGCCAGGTAGCTAGAACCTGCCAGCGCCACCCATTCATGCCAGTGGCTTGCCAGGTCTTCTTGCTTGCAACTTTGTTTATGAGTGAGCTTTTATTTTTATGGATAAAGTAGGAAAACATGCAGATTTAATTCTGAAATTGATGAGATTGAGTCATTTTGATACATTAGGGTTCTAATGACTTTTTGCATCCAGATTTCACTTTTCCCCCCTAATGTATCTAAGGATAATGCTTACAGCTGGTCAAGTTGGTGGGGTCGGGGTGGGGAGTCCTATGGGACTCCCGAAGGAGTCCTATGTATCTTGGTTGCATTTAACCAGCAATTAAATAATCTGTGCCTTGGGCAGTGCTGGGTGAATATGAAGATGAATAAAATTCAATCTCTACTCTCAAGAAGCTCAGTCTAGTAGGGTGGATTAGCTTGCTAAGGCTGCCATGACAAAGTACCACAAGTTGGGTGACTTACAACAGAAATTTACTGTCTCCCAGTTCTGGAAGCCAGAAGCCTGAGATCAGGATGGCTGCAGAATCGATTCCTCCCGAACCACTCCTCATTGCCCAGTGAGGGAGAATGTGTTCCGGGCTGTTCTCCTAAGCTTCTGGTTTGTGGTCGTCTTTGATATTGGCTTGTAGATGCATTGCCCAGCTCTCTGCCTTCGTGATCATATGACAGTCTCCCTCTGTGTGTATGTGCCTGTGGACAAATTGCCCCTTTTTGCTACACTGTCGTTTTGGATTGTACGACTTCAGCATCTCCAATGCATATGCAATGACCTTAGTCCCCAGCCAGGTCCCATTTTAAGGTACTCGGGGTTAAGTCTACAACATGGGAGTGTGGAGGGGGGTGGTCACAGTTTAGCCCTTCATGTGGGAAGACAAGCACATCAGCAGGCTCGTGCTGATGTTTTGGTGCGTACCTAGCACCTACGTTTTGGTACAAGGTGCAGCTAGGGTACTGTAGGAGCAGGAAGGACATGGAGCAGGTTTTCCATGATCCAGCACAATGGGTAAAGGAGGAGTCAGAGTCCTCAGTGGCTTTTGCAGGTCTTTTATTTAGATTTACCAGACATATGGCAGGCAGCAGTGCTGGGGGGCCGGGAGGCTGGCCGTCCTCCCAGCCCCCAGCAAATCTTCACTCTATCTGGGCTCTCCGGCCTTCTCTTTCTCTCTCTCTTGGCTTCTGTTCATTCTTGGCTTTTGCTGGTGTCCCTGTGATGCCGCCCTTATAAACTCAGTCTCTCAGCCCAGGTGTGCCCACTGCAGGTGCTCACTATCAGGCATGCATTCAGGACCACAGGGTTCCCTCATCTATCCTAATGGCGGGAGGGCAGAAAAGCCTGATACTTTTTACCTTACCCTGCAGGTACCACTCCAGGGGACGAGATTGACAACATAGGGACACCGGGAAAATCTGTCTATAGTGGGAAGATGTTAACTCGGTAGAATGGAACTTTAGCTGTAGTTGTTCTCAGGAAAATAAGCCAGTAAAATAAAACACTGGCCATCTGGTCCTTAAGCTGTTTACCTGCTCACTCTTCTAACTCCCTCTCTTGTGAATGACAAACTGAATTCGTCTAGACTGCGGGGTATTGTTAGAACACACACACATGCACAGACACACATGCACAGACACACACGCCATTGCTGCATGGATCCCCAAAACTTAATTAGTGTTTAGTGGCAATGAGCTTGCAAAATTCTCCCAGGGCTTATCACGGGCAGCTTTGGTGCAGAGATACAGAGGTGGAGCTTGAGCGTGCAGGTTGGGGGGAGGGGACATCCTTCCCCATGTAACAAATGGTTTTAGTCCTAATGGAATAAAGCTTAAGAGTTCCGAATGGGAGTGAGTAAGAACCAAGGATCTGTAGCCAGGCAAAACTTATTTTTAGAAAAGGCCTGTAAGCCTTTAAAAAAAAAAAAAAGTAGCTACTCAAGTGTTAGCAAGCTCTTACAATATTGATGATTAAGAAAAGATCTTTTCAGCTGTGTGCATACTTATTAGAGTTAATAGGCAGCTTTATCTTCTTTATATGGTCTGAGTTTGGTGAGCACAAAATGATGTATAAAAAAACCAGGTTGAGCTTGAGTAAGTGGGGACAAGGAAGGATGAAACTGTCAGGACATGTTGTACGAGGTAGTTGGGTGGAAGGTCAAAGGATAGGAACTTTCCTAGTTTAGAACAGACCTCCATCATCTGTCACATTGTCTGGCCAGGGTGTGGATGGCGGCCTGCTTCAAGTGCAGGGACCCAGGCAGGCAACCAAGAAAAGGTGGCTGGAAGGTAAGATATCTCAGTGCTGGGTGGTGGTCCTGGGACAGGTGACTCAGGTCACAGGGCAGGTGGGCAGCAGAAGAGAGATGAAAAGAGAGAAGTCATAAGCAGGGAGGTAAGTTGGAAAACAGCGCTCAGAGAGTGAAAGTGGTCGCGAAACCAGGGCGTAGGATCCAGGCACGGATGGTAGTTTTATTCCATATTAGCCATGCGTACAAGGAATATCCACCTCACCTGTTTCTTTCAGCTTCAGAAGAGTTTTGGTTCACCTGGCAATTGTGGGGTGATGCACTCATCGGAAGCCTGGCGAGCTTGGGTGTTGAAGGATAGGCAAGAATAGAGCAACAGAAACTTGTCTGGGGCTTGTTTGAAACGAGCCCAGACTTATCTCCATGCTGAGAACCTGCACAGGGCTAAGTGAGCCCCACAGAGGCAGAGGAAAACAGGAAATAGTGAATCAGCTGGATTGTCAGGCCACTGGGTTTAAGACTCAAACCAACTACTGGTTTCCTCGCTCAGGTTAGGAGGTGAACAACATCCCTGGTGAAAAACCATCTTGCCGTCTAGCTCCAAGGCGAAGCTGGAAGAAGGCACCGGAGAACTGGAGGAAAGCTCCTGGGCTGTTGTGTTGTAAAGTGGTTGTAAAGTGTAAAGTGTTGTGTTGTTGTGTTGCAAGGGGGTGTGGAGATGAGTCTCCACCCAGGCAAGGGCAGTATCAAGAACCTGTACAATTTCTGTTCCTTTTGGTCGGCATATCCATTGACGAGCATCCATCCTGTTAAAGCAAGTGATTTTCCTGCACCTACTGTGTGCCAGGCTTTGTGATGAGCATTGGTGAGCTCTGTATGAAAACCTGAGAGTAGGGAAAATTATCCCCATTTTATGAAGGAGAAAATTGGAACTCAAGTTAATATCTTGCCCAAGCTCATACAGCTGGTGGTTGCAGAGCTGGAGGTTGATTCTCGCTCATTTAAATGCCAAAGTTCATGTTTTTCACTATGTAATTGCCATGTTAAAATAGTGAGAAATAGGAGCTAGAAGGAATTATGCTCAGTGGAATAAGTCAGAAGGAAAAAGAAAAATATCGGATGGTTTCACTTATAGGAGGAATATAGGAGAACCAAATAAGACATCAAGGGAGAAAAATAACAACAGTACAAAACACAACAAAACAAAAACAGACAATTATAAACCAGAGACATCCCACAGGGGAAGAGGAGGGAGAGGGATTAGGGTTAGGGAGGGAGAAGCACAAGGAACTGAGGTGACGGTGCACAGGTGCATTGGTGAAGGAAACTCTATGGGGACTACCCCTGAGGGGGTGGGGGGAAGCAAGTATTGTTTAAAAATGAACAATGATGTAAAAAAATATATAAATTTAAAGAAATAGTGAAAAATAAAAACACCCATACTGCATATAAGGGAATTATTTAGCAGATACCTACCTGGTAAGATAGGTTATAAAGAGGGTGTGATATTGGTTTGGGAATAATGGGGATAAATGTATAGAGTGATTACACATATGTGTGCTTGTATGTGTTTTTGTTTTGCCTTAAGTAAAATATTAGGCAGGATTTTATCGAGTCCAGTTGCAGGAGATACACCCTAGCCTGGTGGGAACTGAGTCCAAGTATCCCCCACTTTCTGAAAGTTCTTGTTATGTTCTTAGCTTTTACAAAGGACTTGTTATTATTATTATTTTTACCTTAGTACCTGTTTTCACTAACTGCAAGAAGTCCAATGAGGATTTTTCATTTTTTTAAAAAGATTTATTTATTTATGCACACAAGAGCTGGGGTACAGGCCAGAGATACAGGAGGTGAGAGGACTCACCAGAGACAGAGTGGGGAACAGAACAGGCAGACTGACTGAAATACACTGCTGAGGGGAGCAGCGGGCGTGACAGGAGAAGTCTGCTGTGCCATGTGGGTAGCTCCCTGGCCAGCCGGGGATCGAACTCGTGCTGCAGAGGCTGCGAATTGCTTCATAGTGCGGTGCTTAACCGCCTGCGTCACCAGGGAGGCCCGGATTTTTCACTTTTAAGCCAAAAGACCAAATGTGAAAGGTGCATCAATGTTGATTTTGCAACAGCCATTCTAGAGACAGGGGTGAGAGTGGCCTCGCCTATCCCATTGCTGCTTTTACTATATGTTGGTGTTGTTTTAGGTTTTATGTATTATTTGGTATGATTTGCTAGTTTCTTTTTGGCATCTGGGAACACTCAAGAGCTTTTCCATGTAAGTTAATGGTAATTATTTCTTCCCTTTAAGCCATTTTGACTTACCAAAGAGTGCTGTACTTTTGCATAGTGGGGAGGGGGGCTGTGATACATTTTCTCACCCCCTCTTTTTCACTCTCCCTTTGCAGGCACCTTCATGCTGCTTATCTCAGAGACTCTTTTCTGCTTTCCCCTGCAGATTATGCTTTTGCTCACTCAACAATATGCATGTGGTTTAAAAGACCTGCTAGTCCTGCATCTCTGTGACTTCACTATCCACCATTGTTTGGATAGTTAGAGTCTGGTCTAAGTTCAATTTCTCTCTCTCTCAAAAGAAATAAAAAGCATCTGATGAGACGTGTCTGCCAGATTGGCTGCATCTGAGTCAGGTGTTTGTTCTTGCATCCTTGACCGTCAACCACGTGGCCCACTGCCTACGCAGAGGTGCTGTAGAAACAGGTCATCTGAGAAGAGGACACACAGGAGACAGACATGGCTTGGCTTTCTAAACAGACTGGAAGGAAATACATGAAAAAATGAGAACAGTGTATATGACTGCTGAGATGTGTACTCGAATGAGATTTGACAATATTATGATCTGTGGCATTTTCTATCATTTAAAAATTTTCATGCTCTTCATAAATGTCTTGGTTTTAAGGAAGGAGATGCACCATCTCAGATCCTCTTATATTCTGAGTGAGTAGAAGAGGGTCAGACTATATGCCCTGGCCCTTTTTCTGGGGCCATTTGCCTTTATAAGGAGGCCACCAGAACAGGGAAAAAGAGTGATAATGTCATCTGGTGAACAAATTGAGTCAATGTTCTTGACCAACACAGAGATGGCATCCTGGTGCTCTCCCCAGTGGGTAAGTGATAAGGGTGAGGTGAACTCTTTCATGATGTGACAGTTGCCCAAGTGTATGTAGTGTAAAGTCTGGGCAATACAGACCTAGCAAGACATTAAGATAAGAGTTAAGAATCGTGGAATATTATATGGAGCAGGGACCTTAAAAATCACCTAGTCTCAGCACCTCCTTTTATAGATGAGGCAATGATGACCAACAGGAATCACATAACTGGAAAAACCAGGTGGTGGTGAGCTGGGTCTGGAGGTCAGACCTCCTGGCGCTCACATCTGAGCATCCCAAGAGCATCTTGATACTGAGCTTTTGATTTCCAGGGAGTTTTCCTATTCTTCCTACAAAGACAGAAACTAACTTTTAAGACTTCAAAATACAAAACACACCAGAGCACTAGCATGGTGGAAATTGGGCCCTGCTTATGCACTTGGCCATCAGGTGACTGACTGGGTCTCATATGCATCATCCACCCATTCATTCATTCCTTGAACTTTGGCTAGATGCTCCTCTATGGGGTTCACGTCTGGACATCAGGCGAGTGCGGAGAGCTGGTTCGTACTTGCAAGGAGCTCACATTCTAATGGGACACGAACAGTGTAGCAACATTTGTGATTTAACAATAGTTCATAGGAAAATGATTAACTACTTGGACCTTGGAAAGTGAGTGGGGAAGTCAGAATCAGGGTTAAGGAGTCCAGGCAGACTCAGCTGCGGTCTGCAGGGCAGTGTGAAATGGCATGAAATGTCCAGGCAGTCCTCAATCTCTGGGTGGGCGGCAAGTCAGGTATCATTTAGCAGAGATGTGAAGTGAGGTGGGAGAAATACACAGGGGCTGAATATGGAAGACCTTGCAATTCAGAAGCCACTCATTCCCTGATGCAGAGACGTGGCATGAAGTATTACCGACAGGGTTTCTTTCAGCCGCTAGATTCATATAATTTTGTATTTTAGACTCAGCTATGCATCTATATCCCTTAGCAACAGGTCTTGTTAATATTCTGAGCTCAGTGTGAAATGGAGAGCCAAATTGGCATTAGTGAGCTTTCCTTTGGCAAGTCTACAACTAAGTTTATCAGTTAGGAAAAAATACCTATCAGTCTTTGAAGGGAAGAGCCTTTCCGTGGCTTGATTAACACTGAACATAGTTTCTTTAACTACCACTTGATGACTCAACTCATTATGACATTTTGTTGGCATCTCCCCAACTTGCACTTGCCTCTGTTCCATAGGGCGTGCCTCGAGGTCTGATGATATGGTTTTCATTCATATGGGCATGCTTCCCACCCTGCTGGGTAGCTAACTAACTTGACATTCCTGCCTGCCAAGACCCAGGAACTGCTGTGCTCTGCTTCCTTGCTTCCTCCATGAGGTCAAGTGAACGCGACTCTCTTGAGTGTCTGCCATCTGGATGTTTTACACAATAGACACCCCAGCCTCTGGGTTCTAACTGTCCAGACCTGATCTCTGAAAGAGGAGAATGTTCCCTGGGTCCAGAGTCTAACAAAAGTGTTGGAGGGAGTGCCTCAGTATTAGTGAAATGCAAAACCAAGGCTCTGGGGTCACTTCCAAATTTCATAAGCAGTTCTTATTATTTTTGTGTTATTGTTTGACTTTTATTTTCTTTAAATTTCATTTATGCATACAGAAACTGAGTGTAGGGCAGGGGTGTGGGGGAGGTGAGAGGATTCACAGAGACAGAGTGGGGAGCAGAACGGGTAAATCGACTGAAATACACTGCTGAGGGGAGCAGGGGGCGAGATAGGAGAGGCCTGCTGCGCCATGTGGGTCAGCTCCCTGGCTGGCATCATACTCAGGCCATACACAGAAGTGATAGTGCTGAGACTTAGCCCCCAGACCACCAGGGAGATGCTTTTCAACTTTTGAAAACTTAATATTGCCAAAGTCTATATCCATAGACTTGCGTCGTTCTTCACCTCAAACTTAGGAACAGATCAAAGGAAAAACATTAACCAGTTGTCTATATTCTTAACTACACTTGTGAACTTCTCTACCTCATCTAAGGTCCTCATAACTCATTGGTCACTGTTGCCTATCATTTTAAAGAAAGGCTAATTTGATGTGGAAGTACAAGAAGACTAAAACACGTGGAGCATACAGGCAGAGGGCACAGCTCAGGAGCATGACATTAAGAAGGTGAACATATCAGATGCAGAGTGACAAATATTTTGTGTTTCCTCCAATTCTCCTGGGCTTAAGAAAGTCATCCAGACATTTATTACTTTGGTAGACGTTTGGGGAAAACTAGCTCTTTATGCCATACTCCAAAAGTAACCTAAATTTACGTATAACTGGACTCTTTACTTGTTTTCCAAAGTGCATTTCTCCATTTTCACTCTGCTAAGAATAAAAGGTAAATAATGGAGACTGAGGAAGAACTTTGCTCTTTGTGTAAGAGTTGTAAATACGAGGACACCTAGCCAAGAAAGTGATAAAGACTTCAAAAGTGGACAGAGTCAGCTTGATGTGTCGGTTTAGAGCTGATGTTCCTAAAAGTTAAAAAAAGAATAAGAAAACAGCTAGAATATATTCCAATCATTTGGAATTGATTTAAAAGAAAAAAATAGATGCGCTGCTAGCAGTGTTAGGTTGTTAGACTGCAAACAACACTTTAAAATAAGTGAACAGCTGTCTTACTTCTCTGTCCTCTCCAGAGATCTAGCTCTGGAAAGATAACAAGTTTGCAAATTAACAGATCTCATGTAAATTCCGTCTTTTTCCCTGGAGCTTCAGCCACCCCAACCTCACCCCCTCTGAGAGCATAGCCCTTTGGTTCTCTTGCTTCAAAGAACATTTGTCTTCTTTTCTCACTGTTGGATGTCCTAGGCATCGGTCTTAACAATGAGAACTGATGAGAAAATGCTCTCGTTTGTTTGTTTGTTTTATAATAGGGGCTCTACAGTAACTCTTCAACATGTTTACAGAAATGAATGGAGCAAGCTTTTGCTCTGGTTAATTCTAATTGAAAAAAATTTTCCCTCTTGTTTACTGTTTTATTCTCAGAACCAGGCTGAGTGCTTGGCACATAGTAGGTGCTCAATAAATATCTTTGGAATCAATTATTTGTAGCAAGTATATAGGGTCAGCCATATGCAGACTTGTAAAATGGACTAAATGGTCTTTGGTGAATTCATTCTCTCTTCTTTAGTTTTTCTTCTCACTTCTCAAATGAGAACTTCTTGTCCACCCGCAGAATCTTCACGCACTTATTTATAGATGTATATATTTTTATTGTGGCAACATATACATAACATAAAAATCATCGCTGAAATAAATTCAAAGTACCCAGTTGAGTGGTTTTTAGTTTATTTACAAGTTCACAGAACCATCCCACAATCTGATTCCAGGACATTTTCATCCCCACAGAAGGAACACTGTCACCCCCACTATTTGTCACCCCTCCGACCCCCAACCTCCCAAACCCTAGCTCTTGGCAATGAAAATCTACTTTTTATCTCTGTGGATTTTCCTGCTCTGGATACTTCCTGTGAATTGAATTACACAGTATATGGTATTTGTATCTTTTTTTCCCTCCTAGCATAATGTCTTCAAGGTTGATCCATGTTATAGCAAGTTCCTATACTCATTCTTCTTCTTTAATAGCTGAATTGTATTCTATTGCATGAACAGATCCCATTTTTTCCTTCTTTGTATTGCTCATCAAATGTGGTGTCTAGAGAACCACTTAAAAAGTAGTGGATAAATGACATGTAAGTGTAGCTAATAGAACTTAATTAAATCTTATCCAAGGGAATTTGCATTCTTCAAGTAGAGAACATTTTAAAACAAAGTAATACCTCTCTCTTTTTCTTTTTTTTCCTGGGTAGAATAACTGGGTGTAGGCTAGAGCTGCAGGGGGTGAGAGGATTCACCAGAGACAGAGTGGGGAGCAGAACAGGTGGATCTACTGAAATCCACTGCTGAGGGGAGCAGCAGGGAGACAGGAGAGGTTTGCTGTGCCATGTGGGTCTGCTCCCTGGCTGGGGCTCAAACTTAGGCCTTAGTGGTGATAGCGCTGAGACTTAACCCTTAACCCCCAGGCCACCAGGAAGGCCCCTCTTTTCTTCTTTTTTAAAAACTAATATATTTCTCATGGTGAAAGAGATGGGGAAACATTTCCAAGAGGACGGGGGACTTTTCAGCACCCCTGAGTTACACTTTCAGGATGATCTCACCTGTAAAGTCAGGTCACCTGGTAGCTGTGGGGCTGGGGACCATGTTGCTTAACAGATGTTCCCAAAAGTTGGATCCTGCTTAGTTGTTAGTAAAGGTGGGGCCTGCATCCCCTGGGCCTGCTGTTTTCTGCTTGCTGTTTTAGTGTTTTTGAACCAGGCCCTCTGCTAAGCTCCTTTACATGCTCTATCTCAATTTGACCATCGCCAAAACTGTATGGGCTAGGTATGATTTTTATCTACATTTTATAAATGAGGAGTCTATAAATGAGGAGATGTGGGAAGACTAAATACTTACAGCTGAAGTTTCACTCCTAGTAAATTATGGGAGCAAAACCCACGCTTATTCCAAAATGTCTTTCGCCAGAGCTCATAGCCATTCTACGCTGGGCGGGTCTTGGCAAACTATGGCCACGCCTGTGTTTTTGTACAGCCCATGAGCTAAAGCGTTTTGTACATTTTCAAATGGTTTGAAAAATCAAGAAATAGTTCATGGCTTGTGAATATTAGATGGAGTTCAAGTTTCTGTGTCTATAAATAAAGTTTTATTGGAACACACCAACAGTCACTTGGTTACATTTATCACTGCTTCTGCATTATCGTTAGCAGAGTTGCGGGTCCTCCCTGGTGGCCTGGTGGTTAAGTTTCAGCACCATCACTGCTAAGGTCTGAGGTTGATCCCCAGCCAGGGAGCTGACCCACATGGTGCAGCAGACCTCTCTGGTCTTGCCTGCTGCTCCCCTCAGCAGTGTATTTCAATCTGCCTGTTCTGTTCCCCACTCTGTCTCTGGTGAATCCTCTCAACCCCTGCACCTCTGGTCTATACCCAAGACAAGGTCGCTAGCTCTGAACTTCCATCTCTCTAGTCCCCTATTCTTTTAGTGATTCATCTGTTCTGATGATAACAACATTAGCACTTTTTAGATGTCTGTGATCCTCAAGCTCTCAATGGGATGGTCAAGAAGACTGAGAGATAATGCATGTAAAGTACGTTTATTACTTCCATTTTAGTAATGTGAGAATTGAAGTTTGGGGGAGGTCAAATGACGTCTCCAGGACCTATCAGCTAGTACCTTGCTGTACCAGAGTTTGAACCCTACTATTTTCCATCCCAGAGCCAGCACTTCTCTTAACTGATGTCATCTTTACCTTGTATAGATCTAAATTTACCCCATCCTCCACCCCACTTCCCTGTATTCCCTCTTTTTTCCAACCCCGCCCTTCTAATGGTCTTTTTGTATTAAGCTTGCATCTTGGGCCAGCTCTTTTTGTGGCCATACCCGTCAACCCTACCCCATACAAGTGTCCTCACCTCTTGGGTGGGACAGTGGCCCTCTCTGGCTCTTTCTCATCACCACCATTCTTTCCTACATCCCCCTGTCTGACACCTGCTCTCTGCACATGCTTTAAGGCTGATCTTATGACTCGCTTGACTTTATTTTATCATTTCCTTTCTCTTTAGAGAACTTCTTCTAGCCATTCTTTTAAGGTCGGTCATTCGGCAATAAGCTATCATAGTTTCCTTTTATTTGAAATGTCTTGATTTCTCCTTTATCCCCAGTGGGTAGTTTCTCTGCATATATAATCCTGTGTTGATTGAGTTCTTTCAGTCAGCACTTGAAAAATATTGTGCTATTTCTTTTTATCCTCTCTTGTTTCTGATCAGAAATCTATTGTCATTTCAACTTGTTATTTCCTTTGTGAACTTTCTTGAACTTAGAGTCACAGCATCAGAGACTGGTGATGGAAGGCACCATGGAGGTTATGTAGTTGCATCTTCTTGGCCAAGTGACTTCAGTAGGGTTTTCCAACTGTCTGTGGCAGTGCTCAATACTGCCTTCTGTATGTCCCAGGAATATCCTCTGAACCATATACCCCTTCTTGTGTTATTCACCATTCAGAGGACGAGAGTAAGAACTAAAGAGAGAATGATGACTAAGGACCAGTTTCATGCACTTGCCCTTGAGACTGAGTACCTCTTAGAGGCATTGCTTGCCTTAACCTCTTCTTTACCCCCTAAAACATCCCCTTGCCCTAGGAAATCACATTGGGGGTGGTGGTGAAGGGTGACTAAGACTCTCAAAACAATGACAGTAAAAGGTCCCAGTGGAGGTTCCATCAATGGAAGAGAGGTAGGATTAATTTAGGGAGCATTAGAAAAGTTTCACAATGCAAGTGACACATGAGCTGGGTTTTGAAGGATGGATAACAGTTCACCACCAAGGGGAATCATTTAAGCCAAGTAAAAAGCCAAGGAGGTATGGGTACACATGTAATATAAGTTTGTCGATACAACTGAGGAGTGTCTGGGTGCATTGCCCTTAGGGCATTACAAGACAGAAGGTGATGGAGTGACTAAAAATCAGATTTTTAAAACTAAAATGTCCATTTTAAACTAAAATGTTCTTCTACTACCCCATTCTACTTCCATATAAAAGATCTGAATAGAATTGTCCTAAACCACTGAGATAATCTAACTTTCCAAGTTGATCCTTCTGTACCATTGGACTAGATTTTTATTATTTCAAATCCCACCCCTTTTCCACTCTGTACCGTACTTCCCAGTGGGCTGTCCATTGTGAATAGAAAAGTGAACGAGAGCCATAAGGCTTAGTGCCACCTCATGGAGAAGTTATCAGTGCAGCAAGGTGCTTTGCTGGTCCTAGTTGATTTCTTAGCTTTAATGATTTCTGAAACAATTGTTGTTCTTTATCCAAAGGTACAGAAACTGACTGGCTAATCTTGGGATTCCATTGAAAGAATTTGGGGTAGCTCATAAAAACTACCAGAGGGCCAGAGAAGTAGAATCCAAGGCAAGTGAGTTTCAACAAAGCCCCAAAATACAGTAGGGAAGGGAGCTGCCTCTCCCAGTGGGTACAGAGACACACACAGGAGCATACGCCTCCATTACTGCACCTGGGGTGTGATTGTCATCAGGACTGCTGCCAGCTCAGCTTCTGGATAGAGCTTTACTGCCATTGCCTGGTGCCCACAAGGATCTGTGCCTACCCTGCCTGTTCACATCTCCAGGGACTGACGGTGGTGGTCCTGGGTCCACACTCCAGCTGCTAAGCATGCTGGGAAAGTGAGAATCCAGCAATTGTAGCTTCTGTAATGCCAGGCAGCCTGGGCTTCACGAGAGGGATGGTTCTCCAGACACAGGAGGGGGGCTCAGGTGCCAAATGCATGACAAATGTCCACCACAGTGTCCAAGCTGGCTTTGCTGTGCTTGCCATCATCTTTCATCTCTCTTTACCTAGAGATTTCTGGGAAACCCACAGTGCATTTGTATCAGGAAAATATTTTTGTGTGTCTCTGAGATAGAGGAAGGAAATTCTACTCGGGGAAGTTAAGCAGTGGAGAGCAAACTCTTGAGTCCTTAGATTACTTACTGACCTCAAAAGCAAAAGAGCTGGCTCAGCCTTAGCGCGCCCTGTCTGTCAGGGAGCTAATTCTAGTTCATTTAACAAAAGTGAAATTTTAAATGTGAGTAGCGATTGCCTTGATTTGTGAGTGATGTTCAGGAATCATAGATAAAATCATCAATAGAAGTTTGTTCTGCCCTTATTAGAAACCTGATGGAGTGGAACAGGCATTTTCTTGTTTCACAAGTAGAAACTGTGTTTGTTTAAATGAAGTAGCTTTTTGGGGGGGTTATGGTGAGTCTAGGTCTTCCCATTTCTCTGTCAGTGCTCTTATTGTAGCAAGGTTATTTTCCTGTAAGAACTTCCTTTCCCTTGGGTAACAAGTGAATTTTCTGTAAAAACATGAGTATCAAAAAGAGTATTAGAATAATCCTGATTTTATGTGTCATGGCCAGATTGCTAAAATCTACACGATAGTTTTATTTCTCACAGCTGCTTATTTGATGAGACACGTCTGCCTCTTTATATTCTGCCTTGAAAAAGTTAATCTCGTGAAGTTCTCCCTTATTTTGAGAGATTTCTACCATCAACTTTAGTGCAAATGTTTCCAGTCTGTGTTTTAGTTCATCTGTATTTTAGTGCACATGTCACATGGCATAAGAAATCAAGTCTACACACAGCTAAGGAGTTAAGTGTTTCAGCCAGAAGAAAATGTTGTTTATTTTTTACCCTGCAACAAAGGTATTTTGGGTATGTTCCACCTTGCCTTCCCAGCTGCTGCCTCCTTCAGCGATGGATTGGCTTTCATTGCTTCAGTGTCTTGTGGAGATTCATGGAGACTGGGTGGGGGAGGCTTTGCCAAGGAATATCAAGTTTATATAATTGACAGTTTACTGCTAAGCGACGGAACGCTAGCATGCTCCAGGGAGTGAGAACACGATATAAGGATACAGCTAGGATTTTACGTTAGTCAACAAGTTTTTTGGGTGACGTGCAGGAAACCTAAACTATCCTAAGGGCTAAGAGATTGCATTGCTGGAATAAGAATCGTGTTGCATGGGCTAAATCAGCAGCAGCGAGGCTGGCTGGGCCCAGGAATCTCTGTACCTCGGTTTCTCCCCCAGTGTTTATAAGCTGAGTGGTGCTAACTGTCAGCTCATTGTACCTCCTCCACTAACCTGCTCGGGAGGGGAGAACCCCAAGTTCAAGGATGTTGAGTTATTGTCTTTTTTTTTTAAAAAAAAAATATTTATTTATTTATTTATTTATTTATTTATTTATTTATTTATTTATTTATTTATACAAGCACTGGGTACAGTCAGAAGTGCGGGAGGGTGAGAGGATTCACCAGAGACAGAGCGGGGAGCAGAACAGGTAGACTGACGGAATACACTGCTGAGGGGAGCAGTGGGCGAGACAGGAGCGGTCTGCTGCACCATGTGGGTTTCTCCCTGGCCTGCGGGGATCAAATCCACACTGCAGAGGCTACAGACAGCTTCACAGTGTGGCACTCAACCGATTGCCTGAGCCACCAGGGAGGCCCTAAGTAAATAAATCTTTTTTTTTTAAGATTTATTTATTTATACAAGCACTGGTTACAGTCAGAAGTGCGGGAGGGAGGGTGAGCCAGAGCAGGGAGCAGAACAGGCAGACTGATGAAGCACACTGCTGAGGGGAGCAGCAGGCGGCAGGAGAGGTCTGTGCGTGATGTGGGACCCCCCTCCGGTGGCCAGGAGCAGCGGCCGGAGATCGAAATGGCACTGCAGAGGCTGCAGGCAGCTTCGCAACCCAGCGCTCAACCGCTGTGCCACCGGGAGGCCTGAGTCATTGTCTTTGCAGTCAGGGAGCTAGTTAATAGCAAGGTGGGGTACAGTTAGCTCAAGAGTCCTGCAGAGCCACTCTGCCTGGTCACCTCTTCTTCTATGCTGCCTTTGGGGCTCCTCTCCTGTCCTCCCCACAAACCTATCAGTGCCTGCTCCCCGCTTTGACAGCAGCTGTGTTTTGAGCTTGGTGGGGAATGGGTACCCAAAACGCACTTGCCAGACTGAACAAAGATTGTTATTTTTAAAAAAGGTATGGAATTATATCATTCAGTGAAGTAATCATTGAATTGGATACTTTTTAGCAGGTTTGCTGATGTGGGTGATTTACATAACTGCATATTTTATTGTAATCTTTGTTTCCTACATACAACAGGGAGGTTTAGAAAATGGAATTCGATGATAGCTGGGAAGGCCATTTAGTAAACAGGTAGGGATTGGAAAAGGGAGGCCAGGACAAGGAGGATTAAAACAGTGCTTTCACCTGGGGATGTTGGGGGGAATTTCAGAAGGGTGAGATTTGCTGACTAGAGGGGTCCCTTAAGTGAGGCATTGCATGAGCTCAGGGATTCTTTTTTTAAAAAATATTTATTTATATATATAGGGCCTCCCTGGCACACAGGTTAAAGTCTCAACACTGTCATGCTATTGGCAGCCTCTGCAGCATGAGTTCGATCCTCAGCCAGGGAGCTACCCACATGGCGCAGCAGACCTCTTGTCTCGCCCGCTGCTCCCCTCAGCAGTGTATTTCAGTCAATCTGCCTGTTCTGCTCCCCACTCTGTCTCTGGTGAGTCCTCTCACCTCTCACCCCACCTCTGGCCCAAACACCAGTTCTTGCATGCATATATAAAAATCAACCTTTAAAAAAAAATATATATATATATATGTTTACATCATTGTTCATTTTTGTACAATATTTGATTTCTCCTCTCAGGTATATTCTCCATAAAATTCCCACCACCAAGTCCCCCTTTAACCATCACCATAGTATCTTGTGCTCTTCCCACCCCTGTTTTAATCCCTTTCCCTAACCCTCGCCTGCTGAATATCTCTGATTTATAGTTACTTACTGGTTTTCCTTTTCTTCCTGACCCTTATTTGGTTCCTCTATATTCCTCCTATAAGTGAAATCATCCTGTATTTTCCTTTTTCCTTCTGACTTATCTCACTGAGCATAATCCCTTCCATTCCCCCCATCCTAGCGGGGAGCCGTGCTGGGGATACTTGCTAAGATCCGGGGCAGCATGGACCCTCCAGGGGGTTGAAGTCAGTTCCAAACTTGACAGACAGCATCGGGAACACTGCAGAAGGGGAGCCAGTGGCTGTCAGGGTCCGGACAAAGTCAGCCCAGCATCAGGTCTGAGACAGGGAGGGTTTTGAGTGCCTGTTTCCTCTGTAAGCCACGCCCAGGGGCACCTCAATATGTCCAAGCGCACTTCTCTTTTGCTTGGCTCTTTCTCATTTGTAGCCCCGGACTCCTTACCCCACCACAAAATCGAGCCACTGCCCAATTATCTAGCTCTGTAGGGAAATATTCTAAAAGGCTTTTTCTTTTTAACAACTACGGTTTAGTCTTCTGAGCACCGAGGCATAATTTAATCCTCTTTTTCATCCGGACACTTGCTCAGAGGCACCGTTTTTTCCTTCTTGTCACTGAAGAAACTGACTTTTTATTTAAGGTGCAGTGCACCAAGAGCCCAAGGGAGGTGGTGAAGGTGGGAGGGCCTTGAGGTCTCCAGTGAAGTATGGTGGGGTCTCTTGGGTCTCCCCTCAGCTGCCCCCACCCAGCTGCAGTCACCTTCCTCCTCTGGCTACTAATTGCAGCCTCCTCTGGGCAAAGGTCTTTCCATTGCCCTTGGCATTTTTCTCTTGCATTTTCTCCTCCCCACCTCTCTGCTCCAGGCCCCGACCCTTCCCTGCAGGTCAGGGATGGTTCCAGGCCCTGCTGTCCTCTCCTCTCGCTGCCTCATCTCAGCTCTGCACCGCCTCATAGCTCTCGCCATTGCTGGAGACGCTTTCCTGGCCTTTTTTTTGCTTCTTGTTTCTCCTGTCTTTGGAGTCTGTGGCATTTCCTCATGTGAAGTCGTGAGAAGAAAGGCTCCCTTGGCCACTGAGGGCCGGCAGGAGGGCTGGGGGGGGCTCAGTGCTGCTGTCCTGGGTGCACAGCCCCATGGGCCCAAGGCTGAGGTCAGCTCCTAGCTTGCTGGCTTGAAAGGGTGTCACCAGTCTTTCATGACAGTGACAAAAATTGTAAAGGAGCCGGTTTTTCTCCTTTTACTGTGATTAAAAGCATGGATTTGGAGCCAGGCTGCCTGTGTTCAAATTCTGACTCTTGCCCTTATTTTACTGTGCGCCTTTAGGCAAATTACTTAACATCTCTGTTTCTTCCTCTGTAAAATGGGGATAATACGAGTATGTAGGATATAGGGTGGATGGAAGGATTCTGTTATTTACGGAGGAGGGATGGTCCTGCCCAGAAGGGACTGAGCCTCCAGCGAAGAAGATTAGGGCCTCCCTTGGGCCTCTGCCCCCAAAATGAGAGGATCATTTGGTTTAGGACCAACCTTCTGGCACAATAGTCCTCTCTCGGCCTTGCCTCCCCTGGGGTGGTGCATATACTATGATGTATGTTCACATACTATTTATATATACTCTTCTATATGTGTACACACTATTTATATATACCATTTACATATACCATTATATATGAAATAGCTATATCATATATTGCATCATGTTTTAACATGTATGTTATATTGTTTTATATATTATAATACATATCATGCATAATATTATATGAGATAATGTATATTTTATATATGGCATAATACATATTATATGGCCTTGTGTTATAATAAATCACATGTATAAGTTATATAATAACATCACACAGAATACATAAACTTTTACATGTATGGTTAATACATGTAGAGTCTTTATAACAGAGCTGCTCCATATCAAACAGTTGTTATGTAAGAGTTCACTATTATTCTTCTTTGTCTGAAGGTTTTTTTAGGGGCGGGGAATGTACTGTTGTTTTAGATTTAAAAGTGAGGCTGATTATTATTCCTCTGACTCCAAGTGGTGGGTTGTCATTTTGATAGTATCCTAAAGAGACAATACTTTCCAGGTTGCTGGTCCTGAGCAAGAGTGTGGAGCTTGATTTAAATCTATACCCAGTTAGTCCTGGTTGGCTCTAAGGCAGAAGCGTTTGGAAATGTTGGGCTCTACATTGCCAGTCCAGGTGGCATCTGTCCATCCACTGCCCATCTCCCAGCGCTGCAATGTTGTTTCCAGGACTTTCCCGTCTGTCCTGAGACCCTTGGATTTGGTGCCAAGCCTCAGGGGCCCTGCTGTGGCTTGGCCCTTATGCCTTGCCTCACTGAAACATGGGCTGGGGTAAGGAGGGAAGAGGATCAAAACCATTGTTCAAATTTGGGGTAAAGAGTATTTTTTCCTTCGAGGTATTTTTCTGTTGATATCCTGATAGAATTGAGCTAGAGGGCGAGGCCAGCTTTTTAGTATATTCACATATTTTGTGAGGCCAGCTTTTTAGTATATTCACATATTTTGTGAGCACCTTCTGTGCCAGAAAAGTATAATTGAGACCCTACCCTCAGAGTAGTTACAGTCTGGACAGTACAGTTTTGCAAACACACACAGAGGCACAAAGACATATACAGGACATATACACACACGCACATACCTGCTCACACACCTGTGCGCACACACACATGCATACGCACCTGCACACACCTGTGCATGCACACACACACATACAAACACACACTACATGCATGCACACATGCATCCTAAAATACAATAGGAATATGTTGATGTGGAAGTCTCTATGGAACTTGTAGACACAAAATAGGATGGTCAGGGGTGAATCTTGAAAGTGTTTATGGAAAAGGTTTTCTTTAAGCTGAATCCAGAACTTTGAGTAGGTCACACGATCAGAAAGGGACAGGAAGCCTATTCTAGACAGAAAACAGCATGAATAAGGACCCAGGACCTCCAAGCATCTGGTGGCCTGACAATTGCAAGAATGTGTCCTGGCTGCAATGAAGCATGATGAAGGAGAACAATCAGCAGGAACAATGGCGAATGCCTGGGGTTATCAGCCACTCTGGAGCCAGTGTATCTGGCCCACTGGGGTTATTTGTTTAATAGCCAGTGGTGTTGCAAACTGGTTGCTAAACTGTTGGTAGTTTGAAATTGGCAGTGGTGGAAATAGTCACACAAAGGAAAGCAGTGAGTACTACATACTGGGCTGACTCCTCCCCCTCAAGAGCTGCTTCCCCAGCACCCCAGGGTGCCATTCCTGATAAGTTCCTCTTTGTGGCCTTTCATTGTGGGTAACGAGGAGCAAGTGTGGATGCACAATCAGCTGTGTAGCTTATGAAGACAACTTGGTGTCTTTGGTCTTGTCCTTCAGGAAACCAATCTGGAGAAGGAAGATGTGCATGAATCTTATTGGGATGCATTCTTGGAACTTGCATTTGAAGGGGAGCGGGTGACACAGGATTGGGCAGCAGCAAGAGCTGACTGAGCAGGCAGCTGTGAGGCTGGTCCCATGGGGATGCTTTGGAGCTGGAATGGCCACAGAGTGGTCTGGCCTGGGGGTCCAGCCTTTAGACCCTGTGGTCTCGGGATAGAGGCTGCCCCTGTGGAGGGGGATGCCTCACCTTGGAGAAATAGCCCTGTTCAGCTCAGCAAGTGTGGGAGGGAGGCCTGGAGGGGATTCTGGGTGCACACCCCAGCTTCTGCTGTGCTCTGCTGACAGTCTGGAGGCCTTAGGCCTCCACTGAAGGTGGTGGCGAGGAGGCAGTTTGGGGCAGTCATCTGGTAGACCAGGTTAAAGAGGATCAAGGTGAAAACTAGAGCAGCAGCCACAGGGACAGAAGAAGGAAGAGAAGGTCAACAAGCTAGAGAGCGGGGCTGGTTCCTCCAATGCAGTGTGCTCTGTTGAGGTGGGAGCTGGCCTCCAGGGGCTACATCAAAAATGGCTGGAAGCATCTTTGGTTGTCATTGCTGGGAGGAGTTGTGTCTGCTGTGTGTGCTACTGGCATCTAATGGGCAGAGGTCAGAGATGCTGCCAAACATCCTATGATGCACAGCACAGCCCCCCAATGAAGAATTATCAGGCCCTGAATGTTGGAAAAGTCAAGGCTGCTCTGATATTAGGAGTGAGGGAAGTATATTAGGAATAAGGGCGGGAAGTGTGTGATTCTTTCCTCCCCTGTCCCTGCCCTGGGTGTCTGGGAATTGAGCCCACAATTCAGGACCAGGGAGCTAATGCTGAGACAACACGTCACAGATGAAAAGAGAAAAGAACTTTCACCTAATAAGCAGATACCTATCTCCTCATCTCTGAGGTCCTGCCTGTCTGTAGCCTATGGAAAATTTTAATTATAAGTAGCAGTAGAGTCTCCTGTCTTCCCTGATATCTATTTTCAAAAGATTAAAGTAAATTTGAGATCCATTCTGAATTTAAAAAACTCAGGGCCTCCCTGGTGGTGCAAGGGGTTATTACGTCTCAGCGCTATGAAGCTATTGAAGCCACTGCAGCATGAGTTCAATCCCCAGCCAGGGAGCTACCCACATGGCGCAGCAGACCTCTCCTGACTCCCCGCTGCTTCCCTCAGCAGAGTATTTCAGTAGATCTGCCTGTTCTGCTCCCCACTCTGTCTTCCCAGTTCTTGCATGCATAAATAAGTAAAAATAAAAAATAAAAAAAGATGTTGATGTGTGCTGACATATGGTATGGATGTGAAGGATTAGGGATGACTGTCAGGTTTATGGCAAAAACACATTCATTTTCTTTCCTTTATTCTGGTCTCTTCTTCTGGGTCATAGCTCTGCTTCTTTAAGTAATTTGCTGTCTATCAATACAGATAGAAGGAAGGATGGATGAACGGTTGGATGGATGGACGGACGGACAGACGGATGGATGGAGAGATGATAGATTTTGGGTTGCTGATTGGTAATAAATTTCCTATTATTTTTTGGAAGTGCTAAATAGTAGGCGGAACCTTTTCTAGTCTTCCTTTAACTGTATGTTAATGCAATTTAGTGATCTGTTTCTCTTGGGCATAGATCTTTAATTATATTTTCTTCTATTTCCCATTGACCTTGGGTCAGTGATTCTCAACCTTGACTGAATATTAGAATTACCTGGGGAACTTTTAGACATCCTAATGCCCAGGATGCATTTGGAACAATTAATCAGAACCCTGGGGACAGGCCCAGGCATCATCAAAGTTTAAAACTCCCCGGGGATTCCAATGTGCAGCCAAGGTTAACAACCGCTGCCTCGGATTTAAAGAAAAACAAACGGCCTTCGACATTTGCTTTAGATGCTGAAATAAAGAGGGAGCTTTAACCTGTGTGGGTAACTGTTTATGGCCTGCAGGTTATCACTCTGAAAATAGCCCTCTTCAGGTTTTAAGCACTGAAGTCAGACAAACTGACTTCCTAATGAGACAGTAGCAGCTCTTTGTTGTGGTTTGGTTGAGGCCAGAGAAGAACGATCAGGAAGCTTTTGTGACTTGGCTGATGTCTGTATTTCTAGCCAGAAGTGCTTTTTCCATCAATGAGTGCTGTGACAGCCGCTGAGTGTGGTGAAAGCTTCCAGGTCCAGCGATTAAGTCATTATCCACAGAAGCCTATCTCGCCAGAGTGAATGACGAGCACAGATGTTCTGTCCAGAGGGAATGACCTTCTAGCATCATGGACACATACATATTTGATGATTTTTCTTAAAGGAAACCTAATTGACCAGGCAGGCTAAAGGGGATTTTTTGTTCAATGGCAGGAGGACACATAGGGTAATTCCAAAGGTAAATTGAAGGAAATTTTACAAAGCTACATCAACATTAACTTGAAAATATAGATTTGGGGCTAATAACATTTTGTGGGTAGGCACTTTGGAAGGAAAGGATTAGCATTTGTTCACAAACCTCATTCTTTACATTTTACAAAGGGAGGAGGCAAACCTTGTGACCCTGGGGGCCAGTCCAGCATTTGATATTCTAGTGCTTTCTTTCCAGAGAAAGGGTTAGAGAATTATGATGGGGTTGGGAGTGCTGGGAGATGACTTACAATGTGTTGAAAAGTTTCCCAGCTGGAAGCAAAGGGTCTCTGATGGTTCCTTAGCTTCTCAAGCTCTGTATTACTGGAAATGTGAGAGTTGTTTCATCTCTTAGGGGAAATAGGTAGAAAGAGAACAGGATTCTAGCCATATAGATATGTAACTGAATACCCAGCATAAATGGCCACCACAGAAGGGTGGTTTATTACTCCCTCTATGTAGGTGACTGGAGGTGATTAATTCAGAAATTTGGACACACCCTGGCTCTGGGAGGTGTCCCCTCCATTCCAGATTCATCCTGGTCACGCAAAGCCTACAGTAGCCCTAAATATCATGAGGTAACATGGTAACATCAAAAGGAGCAAGAGAAAGGGACATTTCTCCCTCCTGTCAGATATTGTGATGAGGAAGGAAGCACTTTCTCAGATACCATCCCCCCACAGCCTCAGACTTCCTTTCAGGTTTGAACCTGGGGTCAAAAGCCACATCCTGTTCATCCTTAAACCTAAACTGGCGAAAGGGGTTGCCTTGGTTGTCAAAAACTACAGGTTCACACTTTTTTCTGTAAAGGGTCTGATGGTAAATGTTTGGGGCAGTGCGCCACATATGGTCTCCCTTCCATATGCTTGGTTCTTGATGCTGTAAAAATCTAAGAAACTAAGATGAGATCACTTGCGTCTCCACTCCAAGGTGTAGACAGACCTCCTGAGCTCCACCATCCTCACCCACGTTGCCACCGTTCGCTGAACAAAACCAATTTTGTCAGCCAATTGTGTGAGCAGCCAATTCTGTGCATTTTAATACCTAATTTGGAAAATTGTTGTAATGATTATTAAATGAGGTAATGAAATAAAGCAAATAATATAGTGCTGGACATGTCACCGGTCCTCAACCAGCAGTAGCTACTTATATTATAATTGTTGTTTTGTTCTCTTAGCATCCCTGCATCACTGCTAGGGAATTCTGTCACTTAACCTCTCCTATCTGTGTGCTCAGAACGCTGATCTGCTTATAATGAAACATTAGTTTGTGATTCTTTACTTGCTCTGCCTCTCTTTTGGGGAAGTGTGGCCTTTTAAGTCCTAATATCACATCCTTCTATGGAAAATGTTAAAGTAATTTGGCAATGGGCAATTTGATGAAGAAAAATCTGGAAATGAATGATGAGGACTTCTGTAGTCCTTTAATTAGAATGGGGATATTATTCTCACTGTGAGTCAGGTTACACTAGGTAACACCCTCCCAAATCTCAGTGGCTGATCACAAGGAAAAAGTCACTTCTTGCTCATACTTCATGCTCCCAGTGAATCAGTGGGACCCTGCGGCCCTCAGTGACTCAGCTGCCCAGGCTAGTGGAGGCTCCACCATATTGCTCCACCATCTCCAACACATGGCCTTTGTGTAGGCTCCATGGCAGGGGGAGAGGGAGGTGGGCGAACAGCTCCTGCAGTTGTCAGTGACAACAGCAAGTTTCTTAATCTTCAGCCTGGAAGTGACGCATTTCACTTCTCATAGTCCAGTGGCCAAAAGTGATAATATTCATCACCCTCCTTGCAAGGAAGGCTGGGAAGTATGGGTATTAGATTGCCCTTCCACCACCCCATTGCTTTATTCAGATTCTTCCAGAAGGAGAGAATGGAGGAAGGTGTGCTGTTATAAAGCCAGTAATTCCTAGTCCTTTGCTGTCTATCCCACTTTAAATTTGTTTATTTCATTCTTCTTCTAGGTTTTTTTGTTTTTACATTTTTACGTTACCAGTCTTTTCTTTTCAAGGGCCTTTTACCTTTCATATACAGTTTAGAATCTTGTCAATAGTTTCTAAAGTTAGAATGAATACGTGAGAAAAAGTCAGAAAATGATATATCATAATTGAATCACTACATTTTGGAAATTCAGTAGGTTTTATCATTGCATTTTCAAGAGCCCCTTCATTTGCCTTTTGAACACAGTCATTGGTCATTAGCTGTGGGCCTATGTTCTGACAAGTGTGTCCTAAGGCAGTTCTGTCATTGTGTGAATGTCATGGAGAATAATTACATACATACACAGAGAATAATCCCTAGTTGGGATAGCCAATGACACCCCTAGGCACCATGCTTTAACTTGTCAGGACCACCATAGTGTATACGGTCTGTTGTTGACCAAAATGTCACAAAGTGAGGCATAACTGTTTTCCTCTTAACCAGGGGTTCTCAACTGGAAGTGATGTTGTCCCCTGGAGTATACCTGGTGATGTCTAAGGACATTTTGGTTTGTCATAATGATACTGGGGTTGTTACCAGTATCTAATGGTAGAAGCCATGGATGCTACGAAACATCTTACAGTGCTCAGAACAGCCCCCCAAACACAGAAATATCAGGCCCAATTTTGGTAGTGCTGAGATTGAAAAGGTTGCCCTTTTCACTTATTTTTTTCTTCTTTGAGGCTTCAGATTCATGCACAGCCTATTCATTTTCATATGACCCTGACTTAGTCTACATCTTCGTAGAATGTATTCAGGTAAAAGTTTAACCTCCCACAGTATGTATAGCTAGTCGGTTCTTCAGCTGATTTTATGCTTGTTAAGTAGATTTTCTCAGGGTAGAGTAGAATCTCTAAATGCAATTTTTACATATTTTTGCTTTTGTCCTTCTCAAGCTTTATCCATCTCTGACATTCTAGAATTATTCATGTTGAGTATCCAAGCTGCCATTGCCAAAGTGTAACTTCTAAATAATTTAAAATGTGACTCGTACAAATATAGAGGGGACATTGATTGAATATATAATCCTTGAATGAGGATAGTAAAGCCAGTTCATGGGGGAAAATCAAGAAGCTTGGGATTCTTTCCGAAATAAGATTGGCCTTGGGATGTATGTTTAGATATAGAACTGATTAATATCCTTCCGGGCTACCAAACAATAACCGTAAGGGTCATTTTTGCAGCTAGACAGAAATCATACGCACCTATACAAATATTTGTGCACATTAACATAACTTCACTGGGTCTGGGTCTTCATCAGCAGAAAATAGCAAGTCAAACAATTAGCACTCCAGAATGGTGCTCCTGTATCTAGGCAGGTGTCAGAATCACCTAGAGGACAGCCTCAGTTTCTCATTCTGTGATGATCTGTGATGGGGTGACCCTAGCTTGGCTGACAAAGGGTCCTAGGTACCCGTGATTGCCAGGTACTCGTGATTGGATGCTCTGATACCCGTGATTGGGTAACACAATTTGAGAACCACCGGTCCATTGAAAGATAGGCAGTCAACCTTCTCCCTCATCTTAAGTTCTGGATGTTGGTTCCCAACACATGTATAAGGAATCATTGAGAAAAATGAAAATAAAGGAAGTAGCCAAGTAAGCTGTGCTGGGATGATACAGAAACTCACAGATCAGAGTGACTTAACACAAAGTGCCATTTTCACTTGTTTCCATAGCATAAAGCTGGGTGATATCTAGTCTACCCTCTGTTAGCAATGCCATCTCTAACAGTGGACTTTGAAGGAGAACCAGAGATAGCAACGGGGCCTTTCATGACCTCCTAGACCAGACTGGCACCTGTTGATTCTCACATTGTGTCGACCAGAACTAACCACATGTGGGAGACATCTGGGAAGACTTATATGTTTTTTCTTTAAAGATTTATTTTATTTATTTATGCATACAAGAACTGGGGTACAGGCCAGAGGTGCCGGGGGTGAGAGGAGTCACCAGAGACAGAATGGGGAGCAGAACAGGTGGATCTACTGAAATACACTGCTGAGGGGAGCTGCGGGGAGACAGGAGAGGTCTGCTGCACCGTGTGGGTAGCTCCCTGGCTGGGGATCAAACTCATGCTGCGGTGGCTGGTGATAGCTTGATAGCGCTGAGACTTAACCCCTGCACCACCTGGGAGGCCTGGGAAGATTTGTATGTTCAGGGAATATCTAATGTCTCTGCTGCCTGTTTTAAAAATACAAGAGTGTGTAAATGTGTGCTTACAGTTCAAGGACCCAGAGTATTTTAATGTAATATTATGATATTCTTACCAAAATTATATTTGGGCCTTTATATTTCACACTTAAGATGTTAGATTTCTAGGGTTGGTGGAACTAAAGAAAGTGATGAATTTGAGTTAGGAAAGAGTCTGGTGTCTGAATTTCTAATTAAGATTAAAAAAAATTACTTGGGGAAGAGTATTAATTACATCAACAAACATTTGTAGCCACAAGTGAAATATAAGTAAATAGAGAGAACCATTAATCATTTTAGCATGATGTAGACAACTTTTAGTCTTGGGATACAGCAAACTCTAGGCCTGGAGTTTGTAGAATGGGGTTCTAACTCTTTCCCCACCTCGAATTCCCTGCTGGGAGTGTTAAGCTTCTTTGCTCTCCAAACATTTGCTTAAGGATTACAGTGTTCAGCTCAAGATGAGATGAAGGGACTCTTAAAGGCGTTCCTCTGGGACTGCCTGTCATGTAGCCTCTTGGGCCACTTGACTTCCTGAAGCTCAGTTTACTTCCCTGTGTAATGGACCTCATAAGAATATTGTGAAGGTTAAATGAACATGAATACAAAGCTCCCTGCCCCCGCCAAATACCTGGCCTAATGGCTCCTTATTTCTTTTTAACATGTTAGAAAAGCTATTATCAGAATCCTTGTTAATTATAGGATGGCCGACCCTATAGGGTTTCTGGGCTGAGTGGGGTCCAAGGATGCTGTACTGGGCCTGAGAGGTAAACCAGATCCAGCTGGCCACTCTAGTGCACCTCCTTGGGACCTGGTCCTGGCTGGCCTGGGGGAAGCTTATACTGTGGATTTTGTGGGGGGCAGGAGGGAAATAATAACCCCCTTGGGTTTGAGATGTTTCTTTTGTTCTTTCACACAGAAGTAGCTTGGTTAGTGGTGGCCTGGGGTTTGTGTTGCCCTATTTTCAAATAAGGCAACTCTATGTCTTGAGAACTTTAAAATTTCTGTTTCTAGAAATTGGCTTGAATCAGCCTTCTCCACGGTAATGATTAGATCTTGAAACCATCACAACCTGGTCATCTGAGGGCTCCCTCTATTACTTTCCTAGTGGAGAACTCGTAAGTTGAGGGTGAAGAGTTGCTGTTGATGTGTATACATATGTGCTTGGCTGGATCCATAGTTTCTCAGTGAGATGAGGAATCTAGGGCACGGTCTGTCCTAAATGATTACCTGCCTTGCTTCCTTTCCACCTGATCCTGTTTTTTTTTTTTTAATATATTTAAAGGGCAGGTTTATTAGGGAAGGGATAAAACAGTAAAAGACACTGGCATAGACACAAGCGGGCAGAAAGAGCTGCCCCAGAAGGGACAGGTTTGCTGAGAGACACCTGCATGGTTGCAGGCGGGCGGCCTTGAGGGGAGCAGCCTCCGCCGAGGGAGGTCAGTGAGGAGAAGTCCCGACGTGGTGCAGGTCATGGGCAGGCTGGAAGGCTGCTGCCCTGCAGAGGGAGAGAGCTGGTGAATAGAGGCACCTGCGTAGTCACAGGTGGGCAGAGGGAGGGCTGCCTGATCCCATTATTTCTCACAGAGACGTCTCTCCTGCCTGGTCTTCTCTGTATCCACTTAGCTGCTTTGTTTTGGGGTGCTGATTCTCTCCTGGCTGGTCTTGCACTGCCTGCCCTATATATCTTCTCACCAGCCTCTCCGAGCCCCTCCCCTACATCGCTGCTAAGTGTCTTCAAATGACACACCTCTCATCGTGCTTCTGTTTTAAAATTGCCCCTGCTGTTTTCCTTTGCTCACTGTGATCAAAGCCAGCTTCTTCGCTCGGAAGTGCTGCCTGACCCCCAGCTGCACGGGCCACCCACATGCTGCCCTTTCACAGGCCACACCTTGATACCCGCTGTTCCCTGCAGTACATCCTGCTTTGCCTCCTCCGCTTGGAAATTGTGCAGCTCTTCTTTTTGACCCAGTTCAAGTGCTGTCCTCCCTTGGAGGTCTCCCCAGCAAGGGTCCCAACCTCAGAGAGACCTTAACTTCCTTCCCTCCCTACTTCCCTCTTTCCTTTCTTCCTTCCTCTTTTTTTTTTTAAACATTTATTTTATTTATGCATACACAAGCTGGGGTACAGGCCAGAGGGTGGGGGGGCAGGGAGAGGATCCACCAGAGACAGACTGGGGAGCAGAACAGGCGGATCTATTGAAATACGCTGCTGAGGGGGAGCAGCGGGTGAGACAGGAGAGGTCTGCTGTGCCATGTGGGTAGCTCCCTGGCTGGGGATCAAACTCATGCTGCAGAGGCTGCGGAAGCTTCACAGTGCTGGTGCTTAACCCCTTGCGCCACCAGGGAGGTCCCTCCTTCCTCTTTTTATTGAGGTTATATTGGTTTGCAACACCATATATACATTTCAGCTTAGCACCTTTCTCTAATGGTGGCTTCTGCTGTTGAAGGATACAGCTTGCGGATGAAGTTATGGGATTCTCTCTGTGCCTCTAATAACCTTTGGGCACCAATAATAAACATGGAAGGAACGGTTCCCATTGCTAATAAGGGCTATCGTGCTCTCCATGTCTTGTTTTGATGCCTGCTGATGTCTGCCCCCCCCCATGTTGAGTGGTATTTATGTGGAAATCCTCAGGGTTTGGCCCACAGGAGGGGTCCTGCACGGATACTAGAATCAGGGAGAGGGACCACTTGGATTTTCACTGGGATTCCACTCCTTTTAATGTCTGCCCTTTGCTGGCACCTTGCTGCTCCACATGTGCACCCTGGCCTGCAGACTGTAGCCTGGCATCCCCAGGGAGCTTGTCAGAAATTCAGGATCTTGAGTCTCACCTGGCCTCAGTGCATCAGTCTGCAGTCTGCCAGCGGCCTCCAGTACTGCTGTTGTCCAGGCCCAATTTACGGCCTCATTGCTCCCCTGTGACACTGTCACCCTCCGAAGCAGGGGGCCCTTCAAAAAAAAGGACAACTCTTTCCTCCCTCTCTCCCTTTGTCTCTCCTTCTATCCCTGCTTCCATCTTAGCTACCTCCCTTCCTTCTAAGATGCACATTCATTGACTGGTCCTGGACCTACTGAGTCAGAACTCCAGAGGGTAGGGACACTGCATATGAAACAAACTCTCCAGGAGATTTATATCACCCTGAAGTCTTTGAACCACATTCCAGAATAATCCTTAACCCTAGTTGTCTCTGATTGCCCCCAAATCTTTGCACCAAGAAGCCCATCCTCAAAACTGCTGTAAACTCTGGTGCCGCTGAGGCCTGTGGAGCCTTCCAGTCTCCTGTTGCTATTAATAGCCCTGCCCTTCTCCTGCTGCCCCAGATGTTCACCTGGCTTTCGTTCCCATTACTGACACTGCTTTATTCTGCATGAAAACATGTGCAGCGTCTCCCAGTGGGGAAGAAGTTTGTTGACATGTGTTGGCTTTTGTCGTCCTTGTCCCACTTCTCTGCCAGCACCCTTCAGCGTGGGCTCCATTTTCTCCACGCCCTCTCATCTCTGAGGGCCTGCAACCTGGCTTCTCTGCCCACGTCGCCACGAAAACGCTTCTTGCAAAAGTCACCAGGGAGGTCTTTATTTTGAGATCCATTGACCTTTTGGAGTGCTTTAAAGCAAGCCTCTTGGAGGTTGAGAACTTTATAAAAAAATCTCAGATGATGGTTCTAACCTGCTTTGCTGGTGCGCAGACTTGAGCGTGAATGTCAGCCCCTCAGCCAGGGAGAAACTGGACCTTCCCCCCCCATGACCTGCCAACCCGCAGGGCAGAGGGCAGTCAGTCACTGGACGCTTTTGTGCTTAAAAACATGTTTTACAATTTTTAGGTTTCTGCCAATTTTTTTTTTTGCATTAAGTGAGTTAATTTCATTCCAATTCATAGAATGACCAAATTTCTTGAGCTACATCATTGCCTCTATTATTCTAGTGATGTTCAGCATCCCGTGGTTGATCGACTAGACTTTTCCCTGGCTTTAGAGACCACACCCATATTTGGTGTAGCTAAGTAAGTCATTGTCTTCCTTTTCAGACTCTTAAGCTAAATCTCTAAAATTCCATTGAAGGGGAAGTGCTCAGATTGGAAGGAAATATAAGAGAGGCAGCAAATGCAAGATGTCCTAAAAATAAATCCCCTTCTTTCTTCCTTTCCTCCCTCCCTCCCTCTTGCCTTTCCATCTTTCCGCCTCTGTCTCACATTTTCAGCAAACACATTCTAGGTGGTCCATAAAGCATTTGAGGCTAGAGCATGGAGCACATGTGGCCGCTTGCCTTTAAGACACTCCAGTTTAGGACGGGACCCTCTTGTCATTAAACAAATGAAACCGTTGGCTACACAGACAGGGCAGCTGAGGTCCTGTAACAAGGGAGGGAGCAAGGAAGATGAGGTGAGGGGGGAGGCAGAGACTTAGGGGGATCTTGCTGGAGGTGAACCTCGATTGGTGAGCAGGCGCCCTCTTTTGCAGCCTCTGGTGGGGTGCAGGCTTCTCTCCAGCTCTGCAGCCTGTGAGCAGGACCAGGGTGGGAGATGATCTGTGAAATGACCCCGCACAGCTGAGGTGCCTTAGAAGAGTGTGGCCAGAAGAGGCTGGGGATGTAGGTTGAGCAGCGTGGGAAGTAGCAGGTTGGTGTGACTGGGACAGCACAGGGCCCCTGCCTTGGTGAAGTGCAACCTCCAAGGGGCAGACAGAGATCAGCACGAAAACCAGTGCTGCCGTCTAGCTAAGACTCCATAGACTGGGTGTTGAGAAGCCACCTGGAAGCCTGGAAATCATGCCAACCCCCCAGGTGAGTCACACAGGGGAAGAAGAAGAGGAAGATGGAATTTTAGGGCAGGTCAACCATGATGGGGAGCATAGTGCATGGGTTGCTTAGAGATGTAGGTGACTCTGTGTGGTACAGATTTAAAATGCTCACTACCCTTCCAGACTTGGTGTGAGAAAGTCTTTTTAATGGTGAAAAAACTCAAGTCCTTTCTTTTCCCACCTCCTGGGTAACTCACAAATCTGCTTCCCTTTCGACTACAGCTTTTGAAATGAGTGGCAGGAAGCTCTCCTGATTTCCTAGGTCTGTCCCTGTCTGGGTTACACACCCGCTGTTGTTCCCGCTGGTCTGTATGGGACGTGATCGCTACACCCTTACCTGCAGGCTGGCCGGCCAGTGGCATGTGGTTGCAAGGGAGGGGAAAAATGGGGACATGACTCCCCCCGTCCCCCACCCCCCGCCGTCTTCGTGCCTTCCTCCTTCCGCAGATATTTTTTCCAATAATTGCGATTTTGACAGCAGGCTCTGTGTGAGTTGTTGGGTCACTGAGCCCAGGGGGTGGATGGGACAGCGCTGGGACCTTGAATAGCCTGGCTTTGTCTAAGGCTTGTTTTTCTGACTGTTTATGGTGCCAGACAGGGTGGTTTTTGTTCTGGGGAGAGCTGGGCTGAGAAGGCAAGCTGCTGAGCAAGCTGTGGGGCTCCACTTCCCGCAGGGCTATCCCCCAAACCTGCCCTGAGATTTCGCACCCTGATGTCACCCCTTGCCCAGTGGAGGTCACCCGAGGCCTCTGCCTCCTCGTCCCAAGTCTGATTCTCATAATGGGGGGAAGAGAAACGGTTGCCAACTTCACTAGCATTTAATAGCTGCCAGGAAGGAGCCCAGGCCAGCAAGATTCCATTTTAATAGTCAATCACACATTACCAAAAAAAAAAAAAAAAAAAAAAAGCAGCTGTGTGCCACTTTTCATAACTTTTCTTCCGCGGTTGGCAGTCGGATTGCTTTCTTTTGCAGAAAACACCATGTCAGTTTTAGTCAGAATTTATGTGCAGCAATTTGAAGGGAGGCAATTTGGAAAGGAAGGTGAAATTAGCGAGGTTTTCGTTCACATTTGGAACGAATCACACACATTAGGGATTGTAACGTGCAAACATAATGCTGGCTTTTCCTCCTCAGGTCTTTTCCTTCCTCCCAGACTCCTCGGTGGGTTATAGAATCCTTTAAAATGAGGGGAACATGAATAAGAGACACCCCGGGACTCGGCCTCAGCAGTAAGGAGCAGGGGAGCTTCTCCTAGATGGGGTGTGGACTCGGGTCAGCTGGAGGGGTGGCAGCTCATTCCAGCAGTAAAGGGGTGCTTGAGGCGGAGGGACTGAACATACACTCCTTCCAGAAATGATGGGAGAGCTCAGTGAAGTGTCACTGCATTTGCATCAAACCATGTATTTTTTTCCCCCTGAAGGGCATGACGATGGTTGTTTCTTCTGGTGAATTCTAGACCAGCAGCATAAACAGCTTATTTGAATCCCAATTCTAGCCCATGTTAATTTGATGGCCTTGGGTATGGTTCTTATCCACTCTGAATGGCATTTTCGTCTTGGTCATGTCTGAGTGTCATGGACATCACTGCCCTGCATATGTGACCTCTGATTGAGTTCCAGCCTCGTTTCCGGCCTGTCCAGCCTCATTTCTGGTCCATGCTGCCCTGTTGTCCTGCATGCAGTGTGGGTATCCATTAGACTATGGTCAAGTCTCTTACCTTCCCCACCTCCGTGCTTGAGAGTGCTTCTGGCTGTCCTTGCTCCAGACTGTTCTTTTCTCCATAGTTGCCTTTGCGAAGCCATGCTTCTCACACTTTGTACAAATGGTATCTCACGTATAAGATTTCCCCAAACATACCTCAGCATTCAGGATCATGTACTGTACAATGTACAGATGCCATTCTGTGATACTGGGGTTCAATTTGCAGTCTAGTGGGGGATGAGGGTAGTAGGTGAAGCAAGACTGGTTAACAATTGACAGTTGTTTAATCGGGGAGCAGGTACACGGGAGCTCATTACATTGTTCTTGTCTGTCCATGTTTGCAATTTCTTCAAAAGGCAACAGAAAGTGTTCTTTACCCAAACCAGAAGTGATCGCTCCCACATGTTTGTGGTAGTTTCTTCTGGTATCTGCTTCCTGTTACGGTTGTTGATGAGCTGGTTTAGCTCAGTAGTGAGAAGACCATGCATCTTAGCTTTCCCATGACAGTCTTGGAATATCTTTGTCCCTCAGTCCTTCTGCGTTAGTGTTCACCCACATTTTTATTTCTTTTAAATGAAGTATCCTTCTTTAATTATTGTGTGAAAATAAGCTAGGATGGGTTTTGCAGATGACCACTTTTAACTTTCAGTTTCTGCCATGATCTCTATTAATTATTAATCTCTAATAATAGAGGTTAACGATCTATAGTAATCTGTGTTAATGTCAGTGGGATGAGCATAATTTCAGCTCAAAGCACTGATATATCCAAAAAATGACCAGCCACAACTTCACTTTCCTTTCGTGGAGACCGTGCAGGGTGTATGCTTACTGATCAATCTAAGTGGTCAGGATCGGCAGACTCCTTCCAGTTGTAAATGGTGGGAGAGGGATTTGACATCACTGTGAGCCAAACGGTGGTGTCCAAGACACAGCCTTTGGGGTTTGATGGTTAAGAAACTGACTTAAAGGAGGTGAGCATGTGCCAAGAAAAATAATTCTGTTGTTTTGTAATGTTCAGATCATCAATTTAAGTATTTTTCTACATTTTGCTTTAATGCACAGGTATCTGTATATATTTGTGCATGCAAGTATATTTTAATCTATTTATCTAGAAAGAACTTCATTTGAAACATACCTTTCATAGGTTTGCATTGTATAGGTTCCCCACTATATGAAACCCATCTGTTAGTAAATAAATATTTAAAATATTATATAATTTTTGTTACTTTTTCATACCACCTTTCACAGGCACAAAGGTCCCTGTTCAGATGATAAGGTCTATGTTCTGCATATCTAATAGTCAATAAAAATGGACCCTGAAGCTAAATTTTTGTCTCTAGTTTCTAACTCTGGGCCATGTGAACTCTTTCCTTTGAGGTCTGAGTTTCTCCATCTGTAAAATGGAGATGGAAATAGTTGATTATAGAACTTCCATGAAGATTAAATGAATTATTACATTTCATCATTCTTTTCCTATTGTAAACACTCAGTCACTACTTATTATTTTTGCTTCATATCGTTTTAACCTTCTAGATTTTAACTCACTTATGTGACGAAGTGTGTTATTTATATTTGCAGACCTCCAAAAGTCTAACACATATCTCCTTAATAATATTTCTTGAATGAATGAATGTTACACACCTATTTAAATGACGGGAGCCTGCTCGAGTGGTTCAAGTTGCAATGTCCTGGCAGGAATTGCAGGTTCCTCCTGTCCAGATTAGGTAGGGCCAGAGTTGCACTAACTAAACCGATCACCTTAAACCCAAAGTCTTAAACATGATGAAGTTAGTCCATTTTATAAGTCTGCAAGTTATACCAAGTCACTTATTTCCTTATTTAAATTGTTATTGGCCTTTTGCCTTTTCTATCAAAAGCAGCCTAATTTCACTTTTAAACATTAGCATAGATAGACATCTCTTCATTTTCCTTATATATATGTGCGTGTATTCAGCACATGTTTGTCGAGCAAGCGAGCATATACTTGGCAGCAGTTTGAAAGAAGGACCACGTGCTGATTCTTCATTACTGAGGTTGTTGATTGCAGAAATGTGGAGTAGGGGACTCAGAGGGAGAATTTTCCCATCTTGTTCTTCGTGCTTCTCACTCCTCATAATTAGTCTTTTTCTCCTCTGCTTAGAAATAATTTTTCTTCCTCTTCCCCTTCTCCCTTTGGACATTTCCTTGCCTCTTATTTTGAAGGTATAAAGGAAAAGATTTTTTTTTTTAAAGTAAGAGGAGTGGAAAGCCCTGTGGAGGTTTCCCAAAATATTAAAAATGGTTCTACTATATGATCCAGCAATTCCATTCCTAAGTATCTAGCCATTGTATGCAAAAACACTAATTTGAAGGGATATGTGCACTCCTAGGTTCATTGCAGCCCTGTTTATGATCGCCAAGTTATGGAAACACCTAAAGTGCCCAAGGACAGAGGAGTGGATTAGAAAAATGTGGAATAAAATATGGAATACTACTCAGCTATAGAAAAGATGAACCCTTGCCATTTGCAACACATGGATGTAACAAGAGGGGATAATGCTAAGTGAAATAAGTCAGAAGGAGAAGAACAAAGCAAGAAGATTTTGCTCATATATGGACTATAGAGAAACAAAACAAAGGGTCAGATATAACCAAATAAACCCTAGAAATCTGTGGAATTGAAGGTGCAAGAGAGACAGGCGGAAACACAGTCAAGAGGGGGTACAGTAGAATATGGTGGAGGACCGTGAGTGCCTTGGTGGTGGGTGTGGTATGAGATCCTGTGCTTTTGAATTACATACAATGTTGTAAACCAATGTTATTTCAATAAAAAAGAAACAAAAGAAAAAAGCCATCAGTAGACTCCTAGAATAAAAATACCTTATTTGATTTAAAAAAAAAGTAAGAGAATATTCTATATTGTTACTTTCATTACGAGCTCAGCTTTCCTAGCACGTGTCTCAACTATTTTCTACCCCGACCTCTATTCCTTGGCTGATTTTTCTCTGGAAATCATTTCTCACCCACCAGCCCCACATCTCGTCCAGTGGCTTGAAACTGGGAAAAACCTTGTATCCACCACAAGGGAAAAGTGGAATTGTGTGCTCTTAGCATTCTCAGTAGGAATCTCATGGTGTTGCACATGGAAACAGATTATTCTGGGTGCATGGATTTAAAGTGCTATTCATGGTTCTAATCGGAAGCTCTGCGGCAGCCTCTGTTTCCTCATCTGTAAGTAATACGAAATTCACTCGCTTGTTCTCGCTTCCAAAATTTAAGGTTCACTTATGTAATCAGTTGGATGGACATTTTATGAGTGGGCATAGGAAACTCCCTATTGGAATATTGTCTATCTATAAAAATATATTCAGAGTTTTAAACAATCAGATTAACAACTGAGGTTTTGATACAACATCAATTTTTTCAGGTGGATGGAATTTATTACAAGGTGATTCTGACAAAGCAGGAAAACTCATCCTTATACTTACATGGATTATAATAAAAATCAGTACTGACTCATGAACTGGTTCTTTTGCTGGAGCCCATGCTATCCTTTTGGTTAGTGCTTTACTTGAAGCTGGGTATTTGTAGTTGATTATTTCTTCAGACCTACATACCAGGCTAGGGTGAAAGGGTCTTGAGAAGAATATGGGATCAAGTAAAGGAAGAGTGATATAGGATCAACATTTACAGGAAGAGATAGCAAATGTTGCAATCTGTGTTCAAACACTTCTCAGGGAGAAATCCTGAACCAGTGCTGTGTCGAATACTTAAATATATCCCATGGGTCTGCTCCACAGGCATCGCAGCCACCTGGTGTTCGTGAGCTGTGGTCGTAGGACGAGGGCCATCTGTAGGCAGGAAGGCTTCAGATGATCCAGAGAGGCCAACTGGGTGGAAGGGGATTTGTGTGGGCTCTGAAATGCCATTGTGGTGAATTTCCTTTCATTGTGCATTCATCGGTTCTTCTAGAGGAAGGCTCTGGACTGGGTCCCTTTCCATTTTCACTGCTACCAGGTTGACTGTTAAACAGTGGTTTTAGACTTTGCACTTCTGATGGGAAACTGGGAATATTCTGGAATTACCATACTATTAAAATCTTCGCATGTACATGTCTATATATAATAATAACTCTTAAATCTTGGTTCCCCATCCAATCTTATCCATGAAATTTCAGATTTAAGTAGACAGTGGTTTGCTGGATTTCCTTACCCAGATGCGTGTTCTTCATCCTCAATCTCTTCCAACTCAAGCCCGTCACTTTTCATGATGCCACATTTGTTTCTCCAATGTTCTTTTTCTTACTAACACCTGCAATTCCCCAAGGAAGACCTTTTCAATAAGATTTAGTTTTCCTCCTCTCTGTCTTCACTGTTTCTGATCAACTCCAGACTCTTCTCTTTTTGCATTTAGACCTCAGCATTCATCTCTTAATCAGTTGTCCTGTCTCCAGTCTTGTTCCCCATCTTGATCCACTGTCCACCTCCCACCAGAATGACTAAAGAAGTAATTCAGCCATCCTTTATAGACCGAACACTCTTTTTTCAGGGCTGAAGATTAAAGAAGGAACTAATCACTGTTTCTGCTCTCATGGAACTTACTAGTTGCTGAGGACCAAAAAGGCATTTCCACAGGTCAATAGCTAACATTTTTGTGACATTGTGTCTTAAAGGAAACAGACAAGGACTTGAGGTGGAGGATATAAGGGTGGACAGATTTGCATAGCGTTGACACAAGCAAGGTTCTCTATGATAACTACATTTAAGCTGAGATCTGAAGGATGAGAAGGAACTGGAATGGGAATGGGTAAGAAATCAAGGCTTTAGACAGAAAGGACTGTACAAAGAACCCCGAGATCTATAAGACCGTAGTGGGCCCAAGAACCAAAAACTAGAAGAGAGTGATTGATGCACAGAGAGATTGGAGGAGGGTGATTTGAGATGGAATCCAAGAAATGAGCAGATCACATAGATCTGGTGTGCAATAGTACAAAGTGCATTTTATTCCAAGTTCATGGAAAACGGCTGAAAAATTTTAAGCACAGGAGCAGTTTTATCCAATTTTCACTTTCTTTTATCACTCTTTCTTTGTGGTACATGGGTCAGAGGCGGATGAAAGAGGAAGAGTGGAGACCAGCTAGGAAGTTGTTACAGAAGTCTAGGTAAGAGATAAAGCTGGTGTGGACTAAGGTATGAGCAAAAGAGATGGAGAAAGTCGAGAAGATCTGGAATAGTTTTCAAGGGCACAATCAGAGGGATATCCTGTTGGATTAGATGTGGAGGCAAAAGGAGATTAAGGACAACTGGTTTGAATAACTGAGTGAAGAGGGTCTTTTCTTGAAGAATTTTACCTAAAGAGGGAATCAAGCATTGCATTTTGAATGTGTTAAAATGCCTCTAGGATATTCAAGTGGAAAGTGACAGGTGCGTAATTGAACTATGAGTCTTGTGATTAGAGGGATAGTCTAGATGATAGAATGAATGGTGCCATCCCTAGGAGTTGGAATTTAAGGTCTTGACAATAGGGAAGAGTAACTAAGAGAAGGATGCAAGAATAACCCAGAAATTAGGGTCAAATGCAGAATTAACCAGCACAGGAGACTGAAAATTGTAACCATTGAGTTAGGAGAAAAACCAAGAAAAAGGTATCTTTTCCTGGAAAGTAGACTGAAAGTGACTATTCTAAGGAGGACAGAATGGATATGGCAAAGCTTCTGAGAGGTTGTGTCAGTGTTCCACTGCTGCTGTAACAAGTTACCACAACTCTGTCACAATTATATATGGGTTAAAATAACATGCATTTATTATTATCTTACAGTTCTGTAAGTCAGAAGTTAAGTTCAAGTTTCATTAAGCAAAAACAAAACTTTTGGCAGACTATGTTTCCTTCTGCAGATTCTAGAGGAGAAGTACATATTTCATGATCGTCAGACTGAGGTCCTTATGGTTTTGCTGGATATTCATTGAAGTTGGTTTCCAGCTTCTGGACACTGTTTGCATTCATTGGCTTCTGACTACCTTCTTCACTCTTCAAAGTCTGCAAGATGGGTCAAGTTCTTGTTTTCTGTATGACTTTCCCTTCTGTCTTCTTCCACTTTTAAGGACTTGTGATTAGATTGTGGCCACACAAATATTCCAAGCAATATTCGCATATCAAGTTCTTTTCCTTTAAACACATTTGCAAAGTTAGGGCATGGTTGAGCAAAATGGGATTGGTGAGTTTAACCAGAGCCTTGTCATGATGTAATGGCAAAAGAGGGTTATATCATGGTTGGTTGAACAATGAAAGGAGAAGGTGGGAAACAATGTACTGTGTGGACATCTCTTTAGAAAATTGGAATTGTAACTGTAGGAGACATGGCAAGAAGGGAAGCTTTTTCTATGGCAAGTACAAGGCCATATTTCTTTATTGAGAGGAATAAATCAGGCTAGAGGACCATGATGGAGACTTTGGGTGGTATCATCAGGGAGGAGATACCGGAAGCCCTGAAATCCTACCTGGGATAAGAGTGGATAGATCTAGAGAGGAAACTGGTCTTTGATGGGATGGGTGAACCTTGCCGACCTTGACGTAGAAGGGAAGAAGGAGGCAATGAATGCTTTGTGACATTGTGACTAGAGACAGATGCGGTTCAAGGTCAAGTCTTCCACTTCCTCTGTGAACTATGAAGCAGGATCATCATCTAAAACAGAACTATGACCACAGCACTGTTGCTTCCAACTCTCACTGACTCTGCCTGCCTCCCTGTTTCCATCCAGACACAAGATGCTCGCATTTCACATTCCAGCTTCGAACATTCCTTATAACCCTCTGGCTAATGCTGCACCTCCCTGAGTTTGACTGTGTTGGCTTATTCCCTTTACTGAAATGCCTTACCTCTTCCGATTTTCTCCTTTACCCTGCCCATCCTCACCTCCCAAAGCACAATTCTCTAGGAAGCAACCTGGAGACACATTCTCCCCTCTTTGACCAGCTACTTGAATTCCCCCAGAGCTCCCTGTTCCCTCTTTTATTCTAATTATTTGCTAATTGTATGTCTGTAATCACTATCAAAATGTGAGCTCAGTGTGGACAGAAGCATGTTTCTCTTATCTTTGTATCTCACTATTTTCTTATTTTCTAAGTGGTAAGATTGCTTATCACTCTCAGCTTTTTTAAATTTATTTTTATTTTTGATTTTGGTCAGTGCCTGCATGTGATAAAAAAACTCCATACATGTTTCTTGAATTTAATATTATCTATTGTAGTATCTACATCCAGATACTCTTGAATCGATAGTAAAGTTAACTTGAACAGGTATCAGTTTCAAAGTAGGAGAGCAAAAAGCTAAACTTATTTACTAGATGTGAGCTGTTACTATGCTCTTCGGTGACTTGCTACAACTTCATTTTTCCAGCTCTCAGCAGCCGATCTCATGGGCTCCAGGAGTACAAGTGTCAGCTTTCACTCCCTACTGCCCTGCAGGCTGTAAGTCCTCCAGAGAGAGGATTATTGCTTAGTCATCTTTGTATCACCATTACCTGGCACATTGCAAAGCCCATAGAAGAAGCCCTGAAAAGAATTAGATTCATTATTTTGTGTGATGCAAAACTACTGTGTTTCTCTAGAAGCTGTCATATCGAGCAAACATTCCCCCCACCCCTCAAGAGCAAGTCTTTCTGTTTTTGTGATCAGCCCATAAAGAAAACTAGTCTGACACTCTCCTTATTATAATCTCTCCATCCATTTCAGAAGTCTTGGTTTGTTCTAAGTGGATTGGTTTCAAGTTCCGTAAGGCTGAGTGACTTAGCATAACCTTCTTCAACTTGTTCTCTTTAAGGAGCCAAACATATTTCACACATACACCTAAGGCATGCTAACAATGCAATTGGTCACTCACCAGTTATGAATAAATATGCATCTTCACAACCAGTGGTTTAAGTGCCTCCAGTGGAATATTTTGCAACTGACAAAAAAAGTTTACAGAAAATATGATTAATGTCTGAAGGAAGTATTCACAATGAAATTCTAAGTGAGAAAAATAGGATGAAAAATTGCATACACAGTCTTGTCTTGCTTTTAATAGAAAATTTTGTATTGATTCTTTATATTAGTATGTATAGTTCTCATGTGCACAAAAGTGAGTCCAAACTAATGCACTAAAATATAAATAGTGTTTTTCCTGGATGGTGGAATTTGGGTAGTTGCAATTTTCTTTTTTGGGTTGTTATTTTCGAGGTGGTAAGATTGCTTTTCAAAATTTATTTTTATTTTTGATTATGGTTAGTGATAAACAGAACAAGAACCAGGAGTCCTAGATGAGAAATGTTTTTTAGCCAAGAGGACTAGAACATGGAAGAGAATGTACATAAATTATATTTGACCCAGGAGAGGATTTGGAGATGACCTAAAATATAAAAATCTTATGAGGGCTCAAGAGATTTTCAAGGGGTGCCTAATCAAATCTGTTTGATTCCCCAACCTCTTTTGATTCTCCTGGATGTTTCAGGGGTTTCTTAGGAAGGCCTTGGTCTATCCTGGTATGTGTGATTGCCCAAGACTCTAAATGCAGCTTAATTTCCAAGACCAAAATAGTCCAGTGAGTCACTTGGATATATTCTGAATCAAAGACTTAAAAACCAAAGCATGCAAATGATCCTCATGCCTTAGCTCGGAGTAAACATCGGTCAATTTTGCTTTCAAAGCCTCTAACATGGCTAGTGCTCAGAATGATCAGAGTAAATTAAAAGTGAAGCGAGACAGCTCTTAATGGACAGGGACCTCATGGTATGGTGTGATGGTATGTTGCTTCATTTTAATGATTTTGGATCATCCCTGTCACGCTTAAAACAAAGTAAGGCACATCCAAAGTGCTGGATAAAAGACAGAGACCAGAGCAGAGGACAGGGCTATAATGTGCCAGACATCTCTCTGGTGGGGTCTGCCCCTCTTTACACCTCTTGTCTTGGTTTAATCATTAAGTGTCTTCTTTCACTCTCAAAAGTGTTCCATTTGAGATGCTCATTTTATAGGGTCACCCTGTGACTGAGATGACTAAGTCAAATCTTCTCGAGTCCATGATTTCATCTGTCTGCCTAGCAGTTGTCAGCCTGGCAAAATCCGAAAAGCCCCACCCAGAGGCACATGATTTTGGAGTGAGCCCCCCTAAGCCTCCTGCCCCCTGGACTGGATGCAGTAGATGCCTTTGTACGAAGCCTTTTCAGATAGATAAATAGAACTGTTGAAGGAGCCCTGGAGGATTAAAGCTCTGGATAAGTTGATCTCTTTCTATGACCACAGCTGTCCCAGATGGCTGCTAATTCCTCTAGGACCGTGAGCACCTCATTTGGAGTCAATGGGATAAAATCTCAAGAACACATTGAAACTGACAAGCTGCCTTGACATTTGCTCTTTGACTCCTAAGCCGTGGATTTACGTCTTCTTTACGACAGTTTGAACTTCTGTTTCCTTTATTCCTCGGGGACTCTTGCTTGATGCCTTTTCTTTACAAGAATGAGAGTTCAAAGGGCAACATGTCTCATTCACTGGGGATTTAGTGCCTCTCCTTTGCCTTCGATGTCTGAAAAGTCAGTCTCTAGGAACAAACTCAAAGAGGACTCCAATTGAGGCAAATATTTGTATTTTGACAAAGGCCGTGTGGTATTCTGATTCCTGCCCTAGGAGTAGAAGTGTAATAAATGAAATTAGGAAAACCTGAATTTTCTGAATTAGGGTTTAAGTCCCCGGAAACCTCTGTACTCTGTAAATTTAAGATGAAGGACTGTGTTAGTTCAAAACACAGATGGTTTTATATTCTTCTTGTATTCCTGAGCCCTTTGAAAATAAAATGAATGATGGGGGTCCTCGCTCTAGAAAATTAAGTATGTGAGCACACAAAGAAAATTTTAATTTTAGAGGATTTGTGTTGCCCAACTTTACTTAGTGGATTGTAGAACAATGGAGCAGAAACAACAGGTTGCCTCCCCCATGACCATATTCTTCAGATCCCCCAGCCTTCTTCCTCTTATAAACACTCTTGTCCAGGTGACCATGTATTTGAAGGGAGGCCTTGAGCCCAGCCTGTCTGGTGAGATGTTGGTCTAAGCCAATCATGATGGTTCTATGTCTTTGCATACATGCTACATTGCTGGCAAGTAAGACAGGAGCATTATTCCGCTGGGGAGCCTGGATGCTGTTTCATCACTCTTAAAATGAAAATCACACAGTAGCATGGAGGAAGCAATCTCCACATTTTTAGTTGTACTGCAAATTGAGCAAATAAGACAAAATAACCCTGTGGGGATGGGTTGGAATTGGTCTTATTGGTGTGAATTCTTGACTTCTACAATATACACATGGATGTGGATACAATATACACATATACACATATACACATATATGTTTATGAGCAGAGGTGTGTGTATACAAATGCATGCATGTGTATTTGTATATACATATGTGTAAACACACATTTATATTTCCTACCTCCGATTGGTAAAAGGCCAAGAAAAAAAAAATAACACCTCAGTAACAATGAGCACAGCAGGTGGGTAGATTTTGACACCACCGCCCACTGAGCCACTGAAAGGAAACACGCTTCCTTGCTGAAATTCCAGGGATGGTGCATGAATGCACTCTTACTGGAAGAGTAAGTTGATCTCCTCATGCTAGTGCCCTAACTGAACCTTTAACAGGCTATTCCACCATTCTGTTAAGTTGACTATACTTGAACAGTGAGGTATATAATCAACCCAGTGGATTCCTTGGTTATAAGCTCATTGTTGAACTTCTTTTGACACAAATCTGGCCCTTGATCTGCAACAATTTTGTGGGAGATACCATGTTGGTAGGTTAGGCATTCCTGTGTCCTTGGATAGTGTGCTAGCGGTGGCATTGCATGCAGAGAAGACAAACCCATACTTAGAGTAGGTAGACAAGCATAAATTCCAGTAAGCACAAATCACTATCTCTTCCTCTTCTCCTGGGTGGAAGTGGTCAATTATAATCAAGCTTCCACCAAGAGGCTTGCTGAGATCCTTGAAGGTGCACTAGAAATTGGCATCTATGTCTGCTATTGATTGGCTGGGCATTCAACAGTCACGTTGGTTAGATCATTGGTAAAAGGAGGCCTCTGCTGATGGACCCATGCACATCCATTCAGGCCATTCCATTTGTGGGTCCATTGTAGTAGTGCTGGGGTGCTGCAGAGGGGGCTGGCTAACACCTGCAGATCAGTCATCCGTCCTTCCATGAACACCACAAACACAAGTGGATCGGCTGATTCTTATGACTCGATTGCAGCACAACCAGCACTGATGCTGAGCCCCCTCCAGCTCTAGCCCACAACTTTGCTGCTATTGACTCTGAACCTACAACTTGAAATAGAGGCTTATGTGTAAGAGATTTAATTGTCAATGTAGTGTCAAGGCGAAGGGATAAGGCTAATGAAGCAGGGAAGAAGGGAAAGCCAGTGAGGCCGTCACTGCTAGGGACAATGATGTTTAACCTCATTGGCTCTTCTCAGAGCCTCATGAAGCACCTGAGAACTGTGTGCCTAGTGGACTCAAGGGGCTATTTGTCCTGTCCATCACTGTTCTTTGAATCCATGTGGCCCCTAATGCTTTATCTCCCAGGATCTGTATTTCAACTAGCCCAGCAGTTTCCACCAGGTGTCAGAAAACTCTGAAGTAGGAATCCAGAGATATAAGAGGACATCTGGCACAATCAGACATGTGGTACTGTCAAGTGGCATCTCTGAAAGCTGGTCAAAACTGTGCTGAATTGGGAAGTGACATCAGGAAAAGAAGAAAGAAGTGGGTGGGGAGAAATTCGGAGTGTTACACAAGAGTTGTCCCATGCACACTACAGTCCAAAGGGTAGCATGAAGACTATTCAGTATTTGAGTAAGACATACCTTGCTGCACTCCCATCTGGCTGTGACACCTTGTGGTGTTTACCTTGCCATTCTAAGGTTGCATCATGAGAATGATAGCTCATGCATTCGGAAAGGTGATCAGAGGTGATGTCTGTGAAGTTCCTTGCTTTGGACCTATAATAAATGTTGCTGACCCACCATCTAACCAGGCAAACCAGTGGATGCACAGACAGCTTTCTAATCTTGACAGGTAGAGAGGAAGGGCAGGAGATGGGAGATGAGAGATGAATTCATAGGAATAAGACATTGGACCAAAATGCAGTAAGAACTTAATCAGCAGAGGACTGTGTGTGCGCTGTGTAGGGCAGGGACCAGTGAAATAAGCAGGTGGTAGAAGTAGCATGAACAGAGAAATGCACTCAAGACCACCATTAGGTCTGGTCAGACAAATAGAAAGGGCTTCCCTTTGGCTGTCTCTCAGTTACAAATTAGAGGTGGGAGTAGAAGATCATACAATTGGAGAGGCTTTCGATTGCCAGTGGGAGTAATTTGAATTATATGTGGTTGGCAGTTAGGAAGGAGACATAGATAAACTTCTTCAAAGACTGGAAATGCAACCAAAGCCGCCGCCGGCTCTCCCTGACCCAGCTCATTGAGACCATTGTCCTTGTCCTTCTTGGAGTCTCTGGGGTCATCACACATAAGGTACTGATTCTAGAAGAGAGCTACTGGTGGGTGGGGGTTGGCAGCAGGGGGTTAGCGCTAACTCATTTCTTACTTTCAGAGCATAGCTCAGTACTGGATGAATATTTGAGCAAAGGATAAGTGAATGGAAGCACCGTGTGTTTATCTATTCTGCTTCCTTATTGTTGGTGCCATGAACTTGTGTGGTTCCTTGGACAAGACATTTGCCCTTCTCATGCCAGCACCAGCTATAAGGCATCAGTGGGCCTGCTTCCCACCCACCCCAGAGGTGGGTCCTGAGGTCTGCGAGAGGTTTTGAGGTTAGATACATATTGAATGTACGTGTCTCCATTTTTCTACCTGTTTCCAATCAAGCTGTGTTTCAGATGGTGTTTGTATAAATGTGTATTCAATTCACTGAAATATAATTGTGGTCATGTTCCTGCTCAGAAGGAAACACAGTGGGCAGTGACTACAGCCTTTGCCAGAATATCTAGAACAGGTTATATTCTGCAATGAAAAGAAAGCACAATAGCCATAGCTCTTTATTTTATTTAAAAAAAAAAAAGCCTTAGTCCTAGTTATTGGCCTACTTATTGCAAGCAATAGTGAAGTTAACAGGATTTCAACACTGTCATAGAATTTGAACAATTTCTTGGAGACTTAGGTAGCAGATTTTGACTTACTGTGAGACCATGTAAGGAACTAAACCCAGGAAATGTGCTTTCACTTTCTATAATCTCTCTTTGGCTCGACAATGAACTGGCTGTTTGCTCTTCCCCAATCCAGAAGGATTTGGAGAGTGAGCCTGATAGTCCCAGGTGGAATGTTTTCTTATTTGCTTATAAACTTGCAGAAAAAAAAAGTATTTGGCCACTTTGAGGCTGATATTCTTGAGAGGTAAGCATTTGAAAGAATTTAGCTGTGGCTCCTAGAATTTTGCATGCCTACCCTCAGCTCCTTCGTGTTCTTTTGCTTTTCCTGCCACAGCACATGAAACACCACAGCTGCTTCTCTTCCTGCTGGTGGCTACCTTGTGCCCCTCCCCTTTGTCATAGGACATTCTGTTCTTCCCACCAGCCCCAACCTGTTTGAACTTGGCACCCACGGAGAACACAGCTCTTTGCGTAGTCTTACCCCCTGGAATGGTACTAATTTCAGCTTTTCCATGACCAAAGCTTCTAGCCTAACAGCATTTGGAGATTGAGACAACTGGAAAAGGAGCAATAGTGCCTTGCATTTCAAACTTGCTCTTTGGCATAGAAGGAGGAAGCTGTCTTGGCATCTGTTATTATAGCCACTGGACATTTTGGAAGCATTCCATTCACTTTTTCTTTTCCTGAATCAGGAAGCTGTGGTATGAATCAGGAATATAGGGAAAGGTACATGGGATGCAGAATGGGAACAAGTAACTTTCTGAAGAACACTTACACCTCCAGAGTAGCTGGGAAGTAAGCAAACAAAATGCTTGCTGGGAAAGCAGAAGTCATCTGAAAGTAATCTGAGTTTAGAACATTAGGGAAAAAGAAGGAATTTAAAAAGGGGTGTTGCTTTTATTTTTGAAAAAGATTTATTTATGCATGCAAGAGCTGGGGTGCAGGTCAGAGGTGCAGGGGATGGAAGGATTCAGCAGAGACAGAATGGGGAGCAGAACAGGCAGGTGGATTGACTGAAATACAGAAGAGGTCTGCTGTGCCATGTGGGTCACCTCCCTGACCGGGGATCGAACTCGTGTTGCAGTGGCTGCAGATAGCTTCATAGTGCTGAAACTTAACCCCTTGTGCACCAGGGAGGCCCCAATTCTTGATGTAAAATAAGAAGCAATTCAGAGAGAAACCTGGAATCTGAGGCTTGGGCTTTAGATTTAAACCTGGATGAGAACATTAACTGTTGGAACTTGAAAATAAAAAGTTTCTACACCTGGAAATAATAATAATTCATTTTTCCTTAAATATTTTTTTTTATTTTTAATCGTGGTGAAATAGCCCTAAAATAGTTTATTACCTTAACCATTTTTAAGCGTAGTGTTCAGTGGTACATGTGTCTGTATATATATATATATATATATATATATATATATTTCCTGAACTAGGTGAGCATTTATTATATAATCTTTTAGTGCTAAGGATCAATGTGTATTTTTTAAGAATAAGGTTAATATTAAAAGTAATCACAGTTCTAATACTTCTTTTGTGGGACAGGAAAATGTTATAAAATGATTGTGGTGTTGGCTGCACAACTCTGACTATGTCCAAACCATTGAATTGTATCATTTAAATAAATCATGCTGAGATAAATCTATCTTTATTGAGATAAATCTATCTCAATAAAGCTGCTGTGAATCGGAAGGCAGAGGCACTATCACAGATCCTATCTTTAGGTGAGGTTTGCAACTCTGCAGGGATGAAGACTTAAACTCTTTCGTAGACTGAACACAGTTTTTTCAATTGCTAGAAGAGAGGGCCGCGTCACGTACTCATATGTGGCCTACTCCTTGAGCTGAACCCCTTCTGACTCATTTGTTACTGGGTATTATGATGAGCAACTTTGGAATGGAGGAGGTTCTTAGAAGGTATGAGAAAGTTTTCCATCGCACCCACTTTCCAACCTTTTATAGTTGAGTTGCTGCTTGGAATGTGTCTCATGGAACATATGTTGCAAGTATATTTGGTAAAACTTCACTTGAAACCACAAAAACTCTTCGCTGACCTACTCTGGCTGTTTCTGTTTCTTGGCTTGGAGTTTTTCTGGGACCCCTGGGAAATCTTGGCAAAATACTCTGTTTGTTATATGTCAGCAGGGAGTGCCTGTCTCAGCTTCCCTGTGCATGGAAGTTTCTCTTTGTTGCCATCTTCATGTGCTTCTTTTTTAAGATTTACTTTTATTTATGCATGCATGCAAGAACTAGGGTGTAGGCCAGTAAGGCGGGGCCGGGTGGGGGGGTGAGAGGGTCCACCTGAGACAGAATGGGGAGCAGAACAGGCAGATCTACTGAAATATACTGCTGAGGGGAGCAGCAGGCGAGACAGGAGAGGTCTGCTGCGCCATGTGGGTTGCTCCCTGGCCAGGGATTGAACTCAAGCTGAATGACTGGTGATATAGCTTGACAGTGCTGAGACTTAACCCCTGAGCCACCAGGGAGGCTCCCTATGTCCTTCTTCTTGTTTAAAAGGGACATCCTCTCCTCCTCTTCACTTCTCTCCACTGGGCTCTATTTCCCACCATGTCTGTTAAGGCTTTGCCCCATCTCTTCCAGACTCTTCTCTGTTCTCTTGTCCCTTGTCCTACTCCTCTTCTGGGTTAGACTGTTGCTCAGATTCCCTATCATTTTTTAGAGAGCAATAACCAATGGGCCTCGTCAGTGGCACAGCGGGTTGAACACAGTGTGGTGAAGCTGTCTGCATCCTCTGCAGCGTGGGTTCGATTCTCGGCTGGCCAGAGAGATGCCCACATGGTGCAGCAGACTTCTCCTGTCTCACCCGCTGCTCCCCTCAGCAGCGGTGCTTTTTGTCCGTCTGCCTGTTCTGCTCCCTGCTCTGTCTCTGGTGAATCCTTTCACCCTCCCGCGCATCCGACCTGTACCCCAGCTCTTGTATAAAAAAAAAATAAATAAATCTTAAAAGGAAAAGAAAGCAATAACCAATGTACAAAAATCAAACATCGAAACTTTCCTTAGATTGTTAGTTTTTTCTTCATTCTACCCTTCTTCCCTCTCAACTCCCACGGTTGCCCTTTTTTTGAAAAGTTTGTCTATTTTCCTGTTTTCATTCCTGGGTGTTTTGAATAAAGAGACCAAGGCTACCCAGTTAAGAACCTTGTGATAAAATTAAGTCTAGAACTGGTCACACCTAGAACAATTCTGGATGTGAAAGTGAAATGAGTTTGTGATGAGGAGGAGAATGGGTTTCCTGAATTGTTTCTCTAGACTTGGTGCAAGGAATCCAGCAACCCTAAGTGGGCGCATACTCTGGATGACCTGGTCAGAGGCAGTGAGAGTTGCTACTTGGTGTAGGATCGAGTTTTCTTACTGTTTTTAGGTATTGGAGGATGCAGCGGTTTTCTGGAGAGAAAATGCTATCCTTTGTAAAGACTAGTGCTCTTCCTACAGAGAAATGTCCCTAAGCAATTGTTGGGATGTATTCGGTTATGTGCATTTATTTTATTTTAAGTTCAAGTTCCTGGTAGGTAGCCAGGCTTTTGAGTCTCTGTGACCTTGAGTGCTGAGTCTAGCCTGAGACTGGTGACTCCTCCTGTAGGCAGGGATAAGCATCATTTTACGGTCGCCATGAGGATGAGGTGACCAGTGAATCTACTCCTACACCGGGAGCCTCTATCTTTGGTCCTGAGAGGGGGCATTGCCACACAGAGCATTGCTAAGACACAATATGATGTGCAGAATCTATGGTCACTGCTTTCAAACTTGCCGGTTACCTCCAGCTAAGGTGGTTTATGTCAGCTTGGGAACAGGCTTATCAGTTTCAACAGAATCCGGCTTAGGATAGGGGTGTATGTTTACAAACCTACCTCAGAGCTATCTCAAGGAAGAAAATGTTATGATGTTACCTATCAATCTGGCGTAGTGTTCCTCTCCAATACCACAGTGCCTTTTAAAGAGAAAATTAGCTTTTTTATTGACCAAATGTTTTTTTTTTATTTTTACAGCAAGGGAATTAAAGACCAGAAAGGTTGAAATATCTTGGACAGAGTTCACGGCAATAGAGCTTTTTGATTGAATTTGGCTCTTCTGGCCGGTGGATAAAACCCACAACTTAAGGAAAATTGATTGCCAGGTCATGTCATAACAGTTCCTGATATGCATTTTCTAACCTGCATTTGTTCTGAGAGAAGTGTGGACAGAGGAGTAGGAAACCTGTAGAGGGATTTTAATCCAAGACTGTTTCCTGTGGATCCCAGGATATATTTGTATGTAGCCCTGACACTCTTTAGCAATCATCCGTCTGCAAGAAATAGACTTCTGATGATGAGGCTCCCTGCAGCGGAAGGACTCAGCACTGTTAAGTTGTAGGGGAAGCTGGCTGCTCCAGCTCTGCAAGCTCTGGCTCTGAGCAAGGCCATGGGAGGAAATAATACTTATTCTTTGCAGGTATAGTCATCATTAAATTAATTAAGACCGATCACTGTGCTAAGCAGATTACTATTCGATACTCAGAAATTCCTGTTTATTATTCTCGTGATCAGTCACTTGTTATTAAGAAAACACTTGCCAAAAATAGCCATGGAGCTCACCTGGCACCTTTTAGCACTCACTTATCCGAAGTGTATTTGTCCTGGGGGCATTGTATATATTAGTTTGCTCCTTGAACTTCTGCCAAGGTAGATATTGGTTCTCCCTTTTAAGGATGAGGCTTAGATTAATAGCTTCCCAAGGTCTTACAGCTCACAAGAGCTATTAATTTGTCCTTTCCTCTTGGCCTCTTTTTAGAGGATTGTGTTGGGTGGTTTTATAACGTCACCATAGATACCTTTGATGGATACTTTTTGAAAGAGAATTTTTATTAAGTAACATTGGTTGGTGATATTATATAAGCTTCAGGTATGCAGTATGGTTTCAACATCTGTGTCTGGGTCCTCTCATCACCACGAAGTCTAGCTTCTGGTACTTTGAAATCATCTGATTCTAGAGAGATAGGGCAAGGTGTACTTTGCTCAGTCCTTTACCTGGTTCTCCAATAATCAAGCCTTGGGAAACTTGGCATCAATAACATTCCATGGAGAGCAGGCCAACAAAAGCCTGAAAGTTGAAGAAAATCTTAGTATATCAGGAGAGCATTATCAATTATCTCCTCATATTTTTGGCTAGCCATCAAAACCAGCTTGGGGAAATTGTATAGGTAACAGTGTATATGAGAGATCATGGATCGTATTTATTTATTTTTATTGATTGATTTGTCTTTATTGCGGTCACGTAGGGGAATAAATTCACACCTCCTCGAATGCAGGTTTCCACCTCCTAAACCATTGGTACCCTCCGCCATTTTGTTTCCATCCCACCCCCACCTCCCTTCTAGTAGCCTTAATTCTGTAGTCATGTTTATAGAACTTGTTTTGGTTGAGTATCAGTTCCTTCCCCACACCCCCACTTTCCACATATGAGTGAAATCATCTGGTATTTTTCTTTCAACTTCTGATTTAACTCATTTAGTGTGGTCTCCTCTAGTGCCATCCATGTCGTTGCAAATGGCAGGCGTTCATCCTTTTTATAGTTGCTTAGTATTCCCTTGTGTATATATACCACATCTTCTTTTTTTTTTAATAATAAATTTTATTGTTATATTCCCCATACAATTGCAGCCCCCCCATTCTGACCCCAATCCCTCCCCTCCCGCCCCCGCCCCCCTAAAAGTGTCTCTGGTTCATAGTTTTTTGTTGATTTTGATTTTCACTTTCTTATAGTTATTCATTTTCCTGGTCCCTTATTTAAGTTTTCTAGATTCCTGCTATGAGTGAGACCATCCGGTATTTTTCTTTTTCTTTTTGGCTTATTTCGCTGAGCATGATCCCTTCCAGCGCCATCCATGTTGCTGCAAATTGCATGTGTTTATCTTTTTTGAATGCTGAGTAATATTCCATGGTATATATGTACCACATCTTCTTGATCCAGTCATCTGTTTTTGGGCATTTGGGTTGTTTCCAAAGCTTAGCTATTGTAAACAGTGCTGCTATAAACATAGGGGTGCAGGTGTTCTTTGGAATTGATGTTTCTGTGTCCTTTGGGTAAATACCTAGGAGTGGAATTGCTGGATCATATGGAAGCTCTATGTTTGGTAGGTCCAGAAATCTCCACACAGCTTTCCACAGTGATTGGACCAGTTTGCACTCCCACCAACAGTGTAGAAGAGTTCCTTTTTCTCCACACCCTCGCCAGCATTTGTTGTTGCTAGTTTTTTTAATATGTGCCATTCTCACTGGTGTAAGATGGTATCTCATGGTAGTTTTGATTTGCATTTCCCTGATGGCAAGTGATGTTGAACATTTTTTCATATGCCTGTTGGCCATTTGCATTTCCTCTTCAGAGAAGTTTCTTTTTAGCTCTTCTGCCCATTTTTTGACTGGATTATTTTCTTTGTTGTTGTTGAGTCTCATCAGCTCTTTGCAGATTTTTGTGATCAGTCCTTTATCATTAGTGTTGGGTGCAAATATGTTCTCCCAGTTGGTGGGGTTTCTCTTTGTTTTTGTTATTGTCTCTTTTGCTGTGCAGAAGCTCTTTAATTTGATGTAGTCCCAGCTGTTTATCTTTGCCTTCACTATCACTGCTTTGGGTGATGTACCACATCTTCTTAATCCACTGTTCTACAGATGGACACTTAGCTTGTTTCCATGACTTGGCTATTGTAAATAGTACTGCAGTGAACACAAGAGTGCACGTTTCCCTTCAAATTAGTGATTTTGTATCCTTCAGGTGATATCTAGGAGTGGAAAGGCTGGATCATGTGGTAGATCTATTCTTTTTTAAAAGATTTATTTATTTATACAAGAACTGGGGTACAGGCCAGATGCACGTGCGGGTGAGAGGATTCACAGAGACAGAGTGGGCAGCAGAATAGGTGGATTGACTGAAATACACAAAACAGGTGGATTGACTGAAATACACTGCTGAGGGGAGCAGTGGCCGAGACAGGAGAGGTCTGTCGCGCCGTGTGGGTTTCTCCCTGGCTGGCCAGGATCAAACCCACACTGCAGAGACTGCGGACAGCTTCATGGTGTGGCGCTCAATCGCCTGCGCCACCAGGGAGGCCCTCATGTGGTAGATCTATTTAGAATAATTTGAGGAACCTCCATACTGTTTTCCATAGGGGCTGGACCAGTCTAAGTTTTACTCACTTTCTGATTACGCATGTTGATGGGACATTTTATTGGTGTGACAAGGAATTTATACTTTTTTGTGTGTTCAGTCTTAGAGATAAACTGATTTACATGTCTCAAGATCACTGGCTGAAACAGTTTCTAGGCTTATTGTCTAAGAGTAAAGAGCTCTACTTCTTGTGACATCCTGAGTTATGGCTCTGCCTGAGGCAAATCTGTGAGCTATGGTGATGATGGTTTAACCAGAAGTAAAAACTGAGGCCCCAGTCTTTCTATAGGACCGTGGAATTTTCCCGAAGGGTTACATGAGGTCCTCGAAATCACACTGTAATATGAGTAGACTTGCATGAATAAAAAATGCTTAGAAAATAAGTTGTTGACTTTTGTAAACTACCATTCTTTTTTCAGAAAATCTCACATTTAAATGCTGTGGTTTTCTCAGAGCTACTTTTTAATTTTTGTTTTTTAACTGACTGTCTTGAACCTCTAACTTGGAGAGTCACCAGTGGGAGATGTACTACAGCAGGACAGTATGTGTTAGGACAAAGGCAAAGGCCACTAGGTTGGTTTTGTTGTTGCCAGGCTGTGGCTTGCAAGTGTGACTCTCAAAACTCCTGCCTCCTCCCTGGAGAGAAAGGTGAATAGATCCAGTGGAAGCAACCGTGGGTCAGAGGATTCTGCGGAGTCTCTTCAAGGGAGAGAGGGGGATGAGGGGTAGAGTAGAGGGAAGGGCATGGAAAGTATCCTGCCATCGATTTTGATACTGCTTTGGCCAGTTTTTTTCCTTCCTTCCTTCATGTTGGCAGGAGATAGGAGGCATTTCAGAATGTGCCACAGGTCTGGGGAGAGGGCTATATTGTTTAAATTTTCATGTATTTAAAATGTTCTACAATACAGTCTATTAAAAGGGTAGGTAAGATACAAAGAAGAGAGAGAGAAAGCCCCCAAAATGCTGACTCAGAAATTAAATGACCACAAGTTCCATTGGGATCCTAAGAATTTAGCCGTCCCCACAAGGAAAGAAGTACAAAGAGAAACGTTCATATAATCCTTAAGCAAAGATTTATCTGTTTTGCATACAAACCAACTGTCCTTGTAATTGATAACATGCATTTTCCCCTAAGAGTCTTTATAAAAGGGTTTTATGTAAGATAATGAAAAACATCTTTACAGAGGTGAATTTCAGGGATCTTTTTCATGGTGACCTCAACGTGGGCCAATGGCATCAGGGTGGGATGAACTTAGTAAAAAAAAATGGGGTGAAGCTGGAGAGAGGCAGGCTAGACTATACTGGTAGTGCTAAGAAGTCATAGAAGGGAAGAACTTTCCTACTTTGTTGCAGATCAATTTACCCCCCTGCCGTTTTGCTTGTCTAGAAGGGAGGTGAGATGATGTTATTAAAATTGTGATCTTAGGGGGTCTCCCTGGTAGAGCAAGGGGTTAAGTCTCAGCACTGTGAAGCTATCACCAGCCCCTGCAGCAGGAGTTCGATCCCCGACCAGGCAGCTACCCACACGGCGCAGCAGACCTCCCCTGTCTTACCTGCTGCTCCCCTCAGCAGTGTATTTCAGTCTATCCACCTGTTCTGCTCCCCACTCTGTCTCTGATGAATCCTCTCACCCCCACACCTCTGGCCTGCACCCCAGCTCTTGTATGCATAATTAAATAACTTTTAAAAGACCAAAATTGTGATCTTAGATCAGAGGGAACAAAGACCCATTTTCCTCAAGAAAAAAATATGTAGCCCTTTAATTCACCACCCCTCTCCCCTGTTCTGAACAACTTTTAAGGCAGATTTCGGCAATTCAGTAGCTCTTTAAGAGAATCTTTATTTGGGGGAAATGTGAACTATCCAAAGGCAGTTAGTTAACTGCGACGTGTCCCTCCTTAAAGTGAGCAATTCGTGGCTAATGGTATTTCCTCTGTATGGCCAGGACCCCCATATTTTGAAGCAAATCCTAGAATAAAATTCTCTCATTTGGAATCTTTTTCTCTAAATGAGGAGCGATGTTCCAAAACCTCACCAAGACCCAGTGCGTATTTTGAAAAGATGCAGGACATGCCCACATTTCTCTCACACTGGCGCTGCCATCCTTTTTTTCTCAAAGTGGTATTTTTTGACACCCTGATGACTACGTTTCCTTTTGGTAAAAACCCATGAATGAAGCAGTTCACAAATGAGGAAGGAGACCGAGCAGAGGCGGGGATTCCCCGCCTAACCGCTTTCACTGCCTCCTGCGCGCTGCAGAGACCACAGCTGGAGGGCACTGGCTGAGATTTGCGGTAGGTTCTTTCGAGCGCACATCGCCCGCACCGAATGGCTGGCCTGACAAAACACGCTTCAGATCTAAAAAAAAGAGCTTCCATACACGAAGCCTTGAGAGAAACCCTCCTGCCTGCGCCGGCCCATTCGCCTGTGAAGCATCTGGTGATCCCCGGTGCCCTGCGCCCATCTTTGGTTATATTCCCCATACAATTCCCACCCCCTTGTTTTGCTCCCACTCCCTCTGCCCCCTCCCCTGGTGTGTGCATCTACACAGTGGAATATTACTCAGCCATCAAAAAGATAAACTCATGCCATTTGCAGCAACATGGGTGGAGCTGGAAGGGATCATGCTCAGTGAAATAAGCCAGAAAGAAAAAGAAAAATACTGGATGGCCTCACTCTTAGCAGGAATTTGGAAAACCTAAATGAGGGACCAGGAAGAAGACTAATTATAATAAACTAAAAATCAAAATCAACAAGGAGCTATAAACCAGAGACAGTGAGTGTTTTGAGAAGGACTGGTCTTTTATTTTTTTCTTTTTTCTTTTTTTTTAATATATTTTTTACATCATTTTTTCATTTTTGCACAATGTATGCATTTTCATCTTGGTTATAGTCCCCACACAATTTCCACCTCCCTTGTTTTGACCCTAATCCCTCCTCCCCTTCCCCCCGCCCCAGTGTGTCTCTGGTTTATAGTTGCTTGTTGATTTTGATTTTTACTTTATTAGAATTAATAGTCTTCTTCCTGGTCCCTTATTTAGGTTTTCCAAATTCCTGCTAAGAGAGAGTCCATCCAGTATGTTTCTTTTTCTTTCTTTCTGGCTTATTTCACTGAGCATGATCCCTTCCAGCTCCATCCATGTTGCTGCAAATTGCATGGGTTTATCCTTTTTCATGGCTGAGTAATATTCCACTATATATATATATATATATATATATATATATATATATATATATATGTTCCACAACTCATTCTCTCAAAATGTTCTTGCCTTAGCTGCCTTCCATTCTCTTGCTCTTCTTGTGTTCCTACCTGTTTCATTCAACTTTCTTCTCTGTGTGTCACTGTCTCATCAACACAGCTACATCATTGCACCGCTTTCCCTCCATCTCCCCTTGAAGTCTGCCATGGCCCCCGAGCCTTAGAGTTAACACATCTGCAAGGGAACTCTCTCTCTGGCTTCTCCCCCTGCCTTTCACTTAGGTTTCTTTTAACTAGACTTACGTGTGGAAAGACAGATTGTTACTACTGCTGCTGCCATCTTGGCCACCATCATCACCACCATTACTACCCCCACCACCAATAACATCACCACCACCGCCACCATCACTACCACCATTGCCCTCACCACCAGCACCACCACTATCCTCACCATCTAGTGTCTTCTCTTGAACAACTATTACCCAGTATGTTCCCAGAGTCTGTAGATGTTGCAGAGTTTAGGCAACATTTTTTTTTTTTTTTTTTTTTAGCCAGATTGCAGTGGTTTCTACCTCTTACTTCTTGGGTCCAGTGCTTACTCTGTATATGGGTAAAACCTGGGGTACGACTTTGAAAGGTTTGCATTATAATGATAGAGATGGATGAATAGATGGGTTCAATCCATCAGTGGAGGAAGAGAGATGTTAAAGATATGTCCAGAGCACTGTGACCACACAGGAGGGGGTGTTTATTGTACGTTTTTTGTGACTTCTTGCAGAACATGCGAGAACTGAGTGATGAAGTTGACTGGTAGAGAGACAGGCAATAACATTCCAGAGAAAATAGTCGCAAAGACTTGGAAAATTAAGACAGCAAAGTGTGCACATGAGCGTGTGTGTGTGTGTGTGTGTGTGTGTGTGTTTGTACCATAGTTTCCAAACATATTGCAGATACTAGAATAATTTTGTTACATTATTTTTTTGAAGCAGAGATGACATGGTATGATACTCTTCTACTGAAAAGCATAGATAATTTTTAAATCTGAAATTTAAGAAATATTAGTTACAGTCTTTCAGTGTTGATTCCAAGTCATCCTTCCAGTCTTTTCCTTACTACTATCCTCTTTGTTCAAAGCAGATAACTCACAATTCTTTGAATATGCCAAAATGCCTTCTTCCCATGATTGCAAGCTCATCCTCACTTTACTATTGTCTTTGCAAGTCCTGATTATCAAAATCCTACCCGTGGCTTTTAAAAAAAATGTTTTATAATGGAAGCACTTAATCTATAGAGAGAAGACTTAATAGTATAATGATACTCATTTGCCTTCATATCCTAAAAATTAGCAAAGGACCACCTAAAACACCACCTTCTCTGTGAGGTTATTTTTTCCTCTTTTTCCTTGCCTGATTGATGAGACGTCTGAAAAATATAACTTTAACATAAATAATACAAAGTATAAGAACAGAAGATGACATCTTAGGAAATAAGTTGTCCATCTAAGGGCATTCCATTTAGTTCATATTTACAAATATATATAAGCACAGAGAGGGAGGGAGAAAGAAGTTAGTATTTATTGAGCACCTAGTATATGCTAGACATCTTCATTGTGCTAACTGAGTTTCTCCATGACCGAGTCTCACCTCTGGTTTGCAGGTGTGGAAACTGAGTTCAGGAAACTTCTCAAAGTCCCAGTATTAATAAGTAGCACAGTTGGGATTGAAAATGAGGTCTTATTGGTGTTGAAACTTGTAATTTTTCCACTCCATCCTGGTTTTTCTCTGAGGACTCAATTATAATATTCAACACAGTTGAGAGAAAAAGAAAAAAATATTCAGGCAACCAATATGTGTGATGTGTAGGCGCTGGGTAAAACCGCTGTCAGAATGGAACTCAATATGAGAATATAAATAATAAACACCTAAACAATATACAGATGTGAAAGTAAATAACTCCGTGCAAATATAAGAGATTGTGGCAAAAGAGGACATCAGTGAAAGGTGGTGATGGAACTCTTTAAAACAGAATGGACATTTTATTTATTATAATTATTATTTTAAAGGTTATGCATACAAGAACTGGGGTACAGGCCAGATGCATGGGAGGGTGAGAGGATTCAGCAGAGACAGAGTGGGGAGCAGAACAGGCAGATGTACTGAAATACACTGCTGAGGGGAGCAGGGGCAAGTCAGGAGAGGTCTGCTGCCCCATGTGGGTAAGTTGCATCTTAAGCCCTTGCGCCACCAGGGAGGCCCTATTTATTATTTTTTTAAGATTTATTTTTATTTGTGCATTCAAGAGCGGGGGTATAGGCCAGAGGTGGGTGGTGGTGGTGTGAGGCTCAACCAGAGACAGAGTGGGGAGCAGAACACTGCTGAAGAGAGCAGCAGGCGAGACAGGAGAGGTCTGATGTGCCATGTGGGTCAGCAACCTAGCCAGGAATTGAACTCATGCCACGGTGGCTGGCGATAGCTTGAAGCGTGAGACTTAACCCCTGTGCCAGCAGGGAGAGCCCAGAGTGGACATTTTAAATGAAAAGATCTGAGGTTCAGGGAAGTTCATTGAGTCTGTATTGTGTTCCAGCCTGTGACAGGTGCCAGGATGTGAAAGCTGGGGTGTGAACAATTAGCCTAAAGGGGCTCAGGAAGGTCTGGAGAGGCCCTCTGGGGGCATGATAATGAGCTGAATTGGAGCTGAGTTCCTGTCCACGAGAGGGCTGCACTTGCAGCAGGGAGAACACGTAGAGAAACACAAGGTCCCAGGAGATTCTTCTGCCTCCTTGAAACCAAAATGACCTCACATTTTCACATGAATGTTGCTGCTTTCTTCTCTCAATTTCATGCAATTCCAGAATCCTTGGCATCTCAGTGGTGGGTGAGCAGAAGCATCTGTGTCCACTGTGAGAAAGTCAAACTGCTCCCTGCTTCCGCTTCCCTCTACCTGGCCCTGTGGGTTGTCTTCCAGGTGATCATTGTGATTTAAGAACATTTAATGACACTCCTCTGCCGCCTGCATGCAGCTCCCATTGGAAGGCAAGCCCAGGGGCACGTAGCCGGAGAGCAGCGAGGCCTGCCGGCTGTCAGTTACTTGGCTGGAAATCCCATTCACACCGGGAAAGCGATTTTTAAAATAATCCTGGCACTGGAAGCAATGCCATCCTTTTGTAAAGCCGTGTCAATAATCAGAAAGCCTCCAATTCGTGCCCCACAGCCCTCGGCCAAGCTGACAAATATTTAGGCTTCGGCATAATACAATGTGATGCCTCCTGTTGACCCTGCAGGATTCTCGAGCTGTTTGAGTTGGCACCGGGTCTTCTGTTTTATATAATAAGGCACATGAGAGAAAGCCTTTGTGCTTAGCCTCTGTAAGTGGGTGCCGTGAAGAGGTCTGCACACCCCCTCATTTTCGCTGCAAAGCTGGTGAACATTTCTGTGGCCTGGTAAATGTCTTCGACTCTTGGCAGAGTTTGGTGTTTTGTTGTTTTTTTCTTTCCAGTGCCATTTTGCTCGGGGCCGGGATCGTAATGACCCAGCTTTGGTTTATGGTGAATTTTGCAAATATATGTGTGTGGTGGGTCGAGGTGTTTTCAGAGAAAACAGGCAGGGGCTGATGCAATTCCGGGGGCTCACCGGGGCTTCCACTCTGCAGAATGCACGGAGAAGAGGTGAAGCTTGGGGAGATCCGCAGAAAGATACAGAATTCTCTCCCTCTGAGAGGCCTGCCACTAGTCTATGGCATAACCCAGAGCCTATTTTTCTGCTATGGTTTTCATTTTTGCTTTGGAATATCAAGGGAAAGACCGCTTAGCGTGGAGGGCCACTTAGCCTTATTAATCATGTTGCTCCCTCTCACTAATATTTTTTTTTTTTAACTCAGTGTTAAATGTTGGTGTCGGGTGTTGGCAGTTTTGCTAGGGGGGACAGATTGCTTTGAAGTAAACACAGCTGGAAAGTGACCATATATTGTTTTTCTTTCTTTTAAGACATGAAAGAGGCATTTATAGGAAGGCTGGAGAATGCTGTGCTGGCCTGAATTGCTTTATAGATTTACTCCTCCGAGTCTGGTTAATGATTAATGGTATGCCTGAGTGTCCAAAGGATCCAGTTCCCTTCTGCCTGCCTGGAGTTGCCCTCTCTCCTCTCTTGGGAACAATGGACTCGCTGAGGTTTGCTGCCACCAACCCCATACTTGACTTGGGGGTGGAGTCTGTTCCTTTCTGTGTCTCTTTGCTGAAGTGTGGGCTTCGGCGCTCGAGAAAGAATGTTTGCTTCCACTGGCCCTCCTGGCAGCTTTGCAGACCTCTCCAGGGTCTGTCTTCCGTTGAGTTCTGTCAGTGGTGGGCAAGTAAGTGAATTATGGAGCGTGTGTGTGTGTGTGTGTGTGTGTGATTTTTGCTTCATTTGATCTACTTTAAAAAATTATATTTTCTGCGCAATATAATTAGGTTTTGCGTCTTGGAACTATTTTTTGCTGTTGTCAGAAGAGAATCCGGCTCTTCTCAGACCTCAAAGACTTGTTTCAGTCACTTCCCCCTTTAATTTCTGAAATTAAAGTCTTCTCTTTCTCTGTTTCCTTGTGTAGAATTCTGATGGCTTATATTTGAGTTATAGTATATTAGTGAATTGCTATTAATGAATAGCTAATGATTAATTGCTTTGGTGTAATAATTCATTGTTATATTAATGTTTTCAGAAGATTTTTCTCCACAAATAGCTGTTTCTCTTTACCTCTATTCTGTAAGAGCTGAGTTAGAAATGACGATAAAAGAGAAGAATTGACAAGTCACATTTTGCTTTTGATTTGCTGGCATGGTCATTGGCATCCTTTTCAGTAAAATACATTTTACTTGTGCTTAGTTTTGCTTTAGCTGAGAGAGCTGTGGAGTTGTGTCTGTTGGGATTACCTGAGTTACCTGCCACCTGTACTGGAATCTGTATGAAGTTGTTTGGAGAAGCTGGATTTGTCATTCTTTCTCATGAGAGTATTTCACTTAAAATACCATGTGAAGTGCCTCCCTGGTGGCTCAAGAGGTTAAGTTGCAGCACAATCAAGCTTTTGGCAACCACTGCAGCATGAGTTCGATCCCCAGCCAGGGAGCTGACCTCTCCTGTCTCCCCACTGCTCCCCTCAGCAGTGTATCTCAGTATATCCGCCTGTTCTGCTCCCCACTCTGTCTCTGGTGAATCCTCTCACCCCCTGAACCTCTGGCCTACACCCCAGTTCTTGTGTGCATAAATAAATAAAAAATAAATCTTAATAAAAATACCAGGTAAAGCTATTTGCGTGAGACCCATGTGTGGGAATTGCTTGGAATTAGGCTGGGTATCTCTTTGGTTTCTTAGAATCAGATCCAGCACTTGGCTTAGCTTCTGGTGCCTTGTACAACTGTTTGTTGTTGTTGTTTTTTTTTTTTTTTGGCGCATAGAACTGGGGTGTAGGCCAGAGGTGTGGGGAGGAGATGAGAGGATTCACCAGAGACAGAGCTGGGAGCAGAACAACTTGATTTACTGAAGTATACTGCTAAGGGGAGAAGCAGGCAAGACAAGAAAGGTCTTTCCCGCCTTATGTGGTTTAGCTCCCTGGCCAGGGATCGAACTTAGGACCTAGCGGTGATAGCGCTGAGACTTAACCCGTAGGCCACCAGGGAAGCCCAAGTCTTTGTATTGCTAAGAACTGACTCACTTAGTAAATCAGTGAGTAAATCATGTGCTACATGGCCCTCTGAGCTCTGGGAGTGAGAAAGGAAATATGAGTTTTGAATCTTACAAAATGTGTTGAAAAGCCCAAATGCAAATAAAATTGGGAAGACCTGATATGATGAAGATGGTCATAAAAGGCTTTCTGTGGATTCCTACCAAACGTGTTTTTTTCCCCTGCCTTTATACCATGTGGCAGAATTGTTCTAGATTTTGGATTTTTAAAGCATCTAGGGAGACGTCTCAATTATACATTATTGGGTTGTGATAATATAGCCAGTTCTGTGCATGGCCAGCTGTGCATGAATATCTTCAGTGGCTTTTTTTTTTTTTTTTTTTTGAAATGAGACTGTACAGATTGTTTCTCTAAAGAATCATGACTGGCAGCTATTCAGGGCCCAGGGGTGCTCTTTCCTATGCTATCTCATCATTCTCCTCTTGGCTATGGATGGTCCTTCTCCATTTTACAACTGAGGATATCAGATGTCAGGGGAAAGGTGACTCTGGAATTTACTTGGTGAGTGAAGAAGCCAGGTAGAAGCTGGTTTTTCAAAAACACAATATCCCTTTCTTGCCCACACCATTCTCTCTGGTCATCTCTCAAGCTCCCCGCTTATGGAGAAGGCTCTGAGCTGAGTGTTGGGAGCACTGGACCCTCCTCCCTGGGTAGCTTCTAGGTCTGAGCAATCCCAAAGTCACGTGTAGGCCATTCTCCTCTAAGTATGTTATAATAGCTGATTTCTTATGTTGCTTTGCAGCTTCAGAATCTCTATCCAGAATCTTGTCCAGGGCCTGTGTTAGCTCTGTTGGATTCTCCTACAATGTAGAGAAGAGCCGACACAGGCCTTTTATCCAGTCCTGCCTTGGCTTCCCCTGCCCAGAATGAAGGGGTAAGGGATCTTCTTAGATGAGCTAAATCCTGAGCCCTTACAAGACTGTTTGCTCTGGTTGCTTCTTAGCTGGCATTTCTCAGTCTGTTCTTCTCCACTCTTATCAACCACAGTGCCTGAGACATGCTCTCTCTTGTGTCAGGGGTGCTCCTGCCAGTTATATGTCCATCTACCCCCTCTCAAAAGCGTAACCTCCTTGCACCAGCCCACCTGTTATCCCACTCCTTAAAACAGGGTGCATGCAGTTAGCTATCACTCTATCCCTCTCTTAGGTCTTTCAGCTGATGGCAGGTGGTTGAGAATGGACAAGGAAGAACAGTGAGAAAGTCCTTTGTTTCCAATCTGCACGGTTAACTCTATCGGTTGTTCCAGATGAGTTTAAAAATTGAGGGGTGCCTCCCTTGGTGGCGCAGCAGTTGAGCACTGGGCTACGAAGCTGCCCGCAGACTCTGCAGCACTGGTTGGATCCCCAGCTGCTGGGGAGGGTCCCACATGGTGTGCAGACCTCTCCTGCTGCGCCCGCTGCTCCCCTCAGCAGTGTATTTCATCAGTCTGCCTGTTCTGTTCCCCGCTCTAGCTCTGCTGAGTTCTCTCACCCTCCCGCACTTCTGACTGTACCCAGTGCTTGTATAAAAAAAAAATTGTTGGGTACTGAGATGGGGGTGACTACATTTCAACTGACATTAAAAAGAAGAAGTAAGCTATCACCAGCACCATCCACCCCATCATGCCAGGGCACATGTGAGAACAAAGAAGTTAGAAAGACACTGTCAACAGAGAGGAGGGTCAGTCTCTCAGGTGGAGTGCTGGAATTCATAGAGTGACAGTTTCAGCCTCAAATGGTCAGAAACTTCACCTGGGACCACAGCCTACATGGGAAGCTTAGTGCTTGGGTATGTGTTCTCCCAGAATTCCAGGCAGGAAGTGGAGCTCTGAATGGGGAGAGGAGTGTTATGCACACCTGTTGCCCTTTGTCATCTGCTGTGACCTCTGCCCCTGCTCTCCTGAGTGCTTTAGGCCCTTACCTTTATTCTTATGTCTTCCCCACAGGCAAGAAGCGAAACCCTGGCCTTAAAATTCCAAAAGAAGCATTTGAGCAACCTCAGACCAGTTCCACGTAAGTCGGCAAGATCATCCTCAAAATCCAAACACTTTCACATTCCAGATTTTCAGGGAATGGGGGTTCATTTTAGGATGAAATACCTTGACTTTGGAAATAGTGTTACCTTGAACGCAGAAAGTCATTTGCTCATTGTTCTGAATCCTGAGATCACCACACTCACTCTGCCAATTCAGAGTGGGGTGGCTCTGAATTCAGGGTCTCGCACTGTGGTTAGCTAAATGGGTTTCACAAATGCACGTGGCAGATGGTGTCCTCTGTAAGGCCAGGAAGACTCCTGAATGTGGACTTTGCTTCCTTTCCCACATAGATTTGAGGAAACAAGCAAATCCCCGTGAAAGCTCCTACTGTAAAACTTGGGTTGAAATGGAAAGATGGTATTTGTTAAGGACTCAGCATCTAAGTCCTGGCCCATAGAAACAGAAGACAAAATGAGTAGAAAAACCCCCTCTTTATTAGTTCACACTTTGGCCCAAATCCCAGGAGTCCTAGTGAGGCAGGATTCCCTCCTCCTGAGCTTCCCTCTCATGGGGGGAAGGGATCGTGCACCCGGCCTTCCCATCAAACTGTGACCACTTCTCAAAGCATCTGCTTGGTAACAATGGACATTCCAAGGGAACAAAGCACAATGGAGAGGCTAGGGATGTAGAGAAAAGAAAGGGAAGCTATCACAATGGGAGCCTGAGTTTTTAAGAGTTGTGCTCACTTCTGCAAAAGGGCCTCCCTTTGTAAAGGTTTTGTCCTTAAGTGTGATCATCAGGTTGGAATGTACGCCACCTGGTGTTGGAACGAGCTGGCGACCATGATCTTGTCAGGTAGTTCTTTGCTGAGATCAGTGGCCATTGTGTTTCCTGCAGCAATATAACCACTTACCAAAATAACTACGGAGCAGAGAAGAGGACACGCTTCAGAATTCTGTACTGTAGTTCAAGGGGAAAACTCAGAGGAGACTATTTCTTTCGGGAGGATCTGCAGGAGGAAGAAGTGGGTTGTGTGTGTGCACACGCGGGTGCTCAGTTTTAGCCTATGTGTAGCCTTATATAACCAATACCATAATTAAGATACTCAACTGTGTCGACACTGTAAGACTCTTTGGAGTTATTCCCATATAGCCCCACCTCCCTTTTAACTCCTGTTTCTGTTGTCCCTGATTCCTAGAACAAATCTATTCTTCATCTCCATTTTGCTATTTTATGATTATTATTCAAATGAAGTCATGCATTTCCTTTTTGAGAATTTTTTTTCATTTGGCATAATTTCCTTAAGACTCATTCAAGTTGTTGCCTGTGTTAATAGAGTTCGTTCCTTGTTACTGCTGATTACCATCTATGGTATGTCTCTATCACTTTTTTTAAGTCTTAAGCTTTGCAGAAGATATGGGTAGTTTCCAGTAGGCATTATTATGAAAAAATGACTATGAACATTTATGTATAAGTTCCTGTCTGAAAACAAGTCTTCATTTCTCTGGGATTTCTGCCCACTAGTGCAATTGCTGGGTCACATGGCAAGTTCACAGTTTTGAAAGAACAGCCAAAGTATTCTCCAGAGTGATTGTACCATTTTCATTTTTACAGCCGATGTAGAAATGATCCAGTGTCTTTGCGTTCCTGCCAACATTACCACTATGCTTATTTCATTTTAGCCACTCTGACAGATGTGTAGTTATAATATCATAGTAGTTTTAATTTTAATTTCTGTAGTGGCTCATGGAGTTGAGCACTCGTGGTTCTTTGCTTCCAGCCATATATCTTTCATGGTGAAATGCCTATTGCATGTCTTTGCCTGCTTTCTAATTAGATTGTTTTTTTTTTAATGTGGAGGTTTGAGAGTTCTTTATATATTCTAGGAGTTTGCCGAATATGTGATGGAAAAATATTTTCTTTCTGCAAAAGGGCCACCCTTGATTTTTCATCTGTTTTGACCAATTGAATCTAGCAATTTTTTCTCTTGTGGGTCATGCTTTTGTGACAAGTTTAAGAATCTAGTTCAGTATCCTAAAGATTTTCTCCTAGAAGTTATATAGGTTTACATTTTAGATTTAAGTCCTTAGTATATTTTGAGCTTCATTTTTGTACAAGGTGTAGGGTTTATGTGGAACTTTATTTATTTATTTATTTTTTGCCACTGCATTTCCAGTTGCTCCAGCACCAGTTGTTGAAAAGCCTTATTTCTCATCTTTGCCTTTACTTCTTTGTTAAATATTAATTGTTTGGATCCATTTCTGGGTCCTCTGTTCTGTTCCACTGATAGGTGTCTCACCCTCTGCCAGTGTCACTCTTCTAGATTATGACCACTGTACAGTAGGCCTAACACTGAGCAAAATGATCCTTCCATCTTTGTTCTTTTTCAAAATGACTTTGACTCTTCTGTTTTTTTCTTTTTTCATGTAAGTTTTGGAATAAGCTAGTCTATGTCCACAAATCAGCTTGTTGAGGTTTTGGTAGGAATTATGTCTAACTTGCTGATCCGTTTAAGGACAACTGACTTATTTCTACATTGAGTTTTCAAAACCATGAACAAGGAGGATTTCTGCAAGTTTTGAGTTTTTCTTTCACTTCTTTCGTTAGTGCTGTTTATTGTTTCTTCTGGAACATTTTCTTATATCAATGTCCCAACTATCTTACATTTAGTCCTTCCCTCAAAAACTTCATTCTTCAGCTTCTAACTTGTATTCATTGTCTGTATTTTACAAATTTTAAATCCTTCCTTAGGATAAATAAAGGAATAAAACCCAACGTAATCATAAAACTAGCTTCTGCGTTATCTTTCCTTCATATAACAGAATAAACTTTGAGTCTGCTTTTCTCTTTCACTGTGTAAAGCTGAGAGTAGCACTTTATTATTGTAGACGATACCAGGTTAGCTCATGGAGTGACTTGTTATTATTATTTTAATACTGAGGCTCAAATTTGTTCTCCTAAAGAAGAAGCTTCCCGTTTGAATTTTTCTTGGCAAATTTTTGGTGTTGGCTTGGTGACTCTTACCATTTTTACCCTGCCCCCTTTGCTGTCCACACAAAAACAAATAGCCTAGGGTAGACTCCATCTCCTTCTTTCATGTGTGTGGTTCCTCTTTCTGAGCTCTTTGGTTGAGTAACTGATGCCAGTGTCTCTTGGAGCTGGGTTCCTTTTTTTTTCTATGCATTTTTATTTTACTGCTGTTTTTTTTGTGCAGAAGAACTGGGGTGTAGGCCAGAGGTGGGGGTGGTGAGAGGATTTACCAGAGACAGAGTGGGGAGCAGAACAGGCAGATGTACTGAAATACACTGCTGAGGGGAGCAGTGGGCAAGAGAGGAGAGGTCTGCTGCACCATGTGGAGAGCTCCCTGGCCAGGGATCGAACTCAGGCCATAGAGGTAATAACGCTGAGACTTAATCCCTAGGCCACCAGGGAGGCCCCTTGGACCGGGGTCTCTGAACTGTGCCCTACTTGCTTAGCAGTAACTAATTCAAAACCAATTCTATGCTCATCAATTTTATTACATTTAATTCTCCCAAGAAACTCAACAGGCAATTACTATTCTCCCTTTAAAAGTGAGAAAACAAACCTACCCAAGAGTGCTTCATGGGTGAGGGTTCAGGCATGAGTTAGAATACGTGGGTTTCTATTTGGGTTCTAAACTCCACCAGTTGCATGCTTTAGGCAAGTTTCCTAACCCCTCTAAGCCCTCGTTTTGTAAGAGGGTGGTCCCCAAGGAAATGGGAGGTTCCAGGTTCCCTGCTTTACCCAAGGGAGGGTGGAGCTGAGCAGAGAAGAAGCTGGAGATGAGACTGGGGCAGGAAGAAAGCCGGATGGAGAGCAGGAGGAGACCTAGAGGAGGCACGTGGAGCAGAGACGTGAAGAAACTGTGCTGGCTTCTTGGTCCTGGGCTGGGTGACACAGATGTGGGTGAGAGACCCATGGGGAGGTGACAATGGCAGCTTTGATTCTGGTTTTGATTTTGCTCTTTTCCTCCCAGACTTGTCTGTTTCTGACCCTTTTCTATGGGTCCCCGCTGGAAGGTGCTTCAGACTTGTGGCTGCTTTCGGGCCTTGCTCTGGGCCAATCCCGTTTGGGTGGACTTTTACCCACAAGAGGGCGGGTAACTATGGGTGCTTGATTTAAAAACTATATTCTTTGTTTTTTCTGTATTGCACACTAATAATATTAAAGTTCTTTCCCATTAAAGGTCTATATATTTTGTCTTGATGTGGAGGATGGCAGAACCTATTTAGAGCAGGCAGGTTTGGGGGTTCTGGGGTGCCCCTCTCCCTGCCCTGTAACAGTTTCCCCTTCGAAAAACAGGAATAAACAACAATATAGTTGCCATGTGATTAGATGGGAGAATCCATAGTAAGTATCCAGCCTCCTGCCTGCTCCATTGTGGTTTCTCAGGGAAGGCAGTTCTGAGTGTTGTTAGAACTGCCAAGCTTCGAATGGGAAGAGCTGGCATCCAAGCTCAGGACCCTCTGACTCTCAAGTATGTGCTCTTGGCCACACGTTAGAGCAGCAGAGACTGTGCCCACCAGCTACAGCTTGTGAAATGAGAGGCCAGACCTTTCACTCCTGCAGTTGAGAAGACATTGTGGTGAGGTCCGGATTCTAATCTCGCTGTCTCTTTGAATGATGTAATATATTAAATGGTGTAATATGTTTCAATGTCAACTTTTCATTTTAAGATGGAGATAATCTCAGCAATCTGAAAGGATAAATTCATGGGACCTCCCTGGTGGCACAAGAAATAAAAGTGCAGCATTATGAAGCTATCCACAGCCACTGCATCATGAGTTCGATTCCTGGTCAGGGAGGTGACCCATAGGGCACAACAGACCTCTCCTGTCTCGCCCGCTGCTCCCCTCAGTATTTCAGTAGATCTGCCTGTTCTGCTCCCCACTCTGTCTCTGCTGAATCCTCTCACCTCCTGTATCTCTGGCCTGCACCCCAGCTATTATGTGCATATATAAATAAATCTTTAAAAAAAAGGATAAACTCATGCCATTTGCAGCAATATGGATGGAGCTGGGAGGGTTTATGCTAAGCGAAATAAGTCAGAAGGAAAAAGATAAATATCCTATGGTTTCTCTTGTATGTGACATATAGAGAAACGGAACACGAAACTTGCAAGCTGACAGTAGATCTGAGGTATCCAGCAGGGGAGGGGGAGAAGAGGGGCCAAAACAGAGGAGGGTGGAGCACAGGGAATGTAGTGATGGATCACGGGTGCTATGGCGGTGGGAGAACTGTGGAGGCTACACCCGAGGGGAGAAGTCAAATGCTGTTCAAAAATGAACAATAAACTATGTAAGAAAATAAATAAGTAAATTTGGAGAGAAAAATGTAAAATAAAGTGGAGATAATGATAATTCTAAGACTTAAGAAAACTACAGACAATAAAGGGTCTGGCACAGACTCTGGCCCAAGAATGCTTAATAAATACTGTTGAATAGGCCATTTTAGTAACAGAATAAATTGATTGCTCATGTAGAATTGCAAGTCAACATTATAATAAACCAAAACTGGTTGTTCATTTAAAAAAAAAAAAAAAAACAAAACCTATTACCAGGTGACCTTTGAAATACCTTTGACCTTCCAGGGAAGGTGAAACTTATTTTGTAATAAGTTTGGTTCATTCCTCATTGGACTAAAACATTGAATAAGCGACAGAGAACATCCACCCACTGTATAAACCTCCTGCAGAGACTCTGTGCTCCGGGCAAACTATTGATAATATGCCCAGCCCTGAGCAGGACACAGTGTCAGCTAACCCAACATGAGCTGTCGGCTTTGGCTCCATCTTTTGATGCTCTTGGCAGCCTGGAGGAGCCGGAAGGCCTGAGGCTTGGGTGGCTCGATCATTTTCATTAGAGAAGGCCTGGGTGTCGGAGGCAGGTTCCTAGGATTCAGTCAGACTTTGGATTGGGACTATGGTTCGCCACCTGGAGACAAGTTAGTTAAACACTGAACCAAACAGTTTCTACTCTGGGGATAATGATACACATAGATGTGTATGGTGTGTTCGTGTGTGTGTGTGTGTGTGTGTGTGTGTGTGTTGAAAGAATTAAATGAGATGCAGGTAAAAACACATAGCACAGTTTTTGGCTCATATCCTTTCTTCCTTAGATCAAGACTAACATTCAGGGGATGTGGGTTTTATTTTCAGCTCTGTTGAGGACTGTATGTCCTCAGCAATCACTGAGATTTTCTGGTTTTCATTTTTCTCAGTCCAAGAATGGCATGAAACCATCCTATTAGATGAAGAGAGTATAAAAATGAAGTAAGGTCAACGTTTTTTGTCAAAGGCCAGATAGGAGATAGTCTAGGCTGCCCAGTTCATAGACAATCTCTGATGAATATTCTTTGTTGTCTGTTTTCTCACAATCCCTTACACCTGTGAAACTCTTCCGTAGCTGGGCCACAGACTGTAATTCGTAGCACTCTGTAATTCATAAACTATGAAACTATCAGCCCTGGCCCCAAATCCTTGTTGGACGCAGGTAGGTGGAGATGGCACCAATAATTTGTGACCTTGTCATTGGTTCATAGTTTTTAAAAGGAAAGCTGCTGAACAGTTGTAAAGAATTATTCACATTTGAAGTGATATTTGCTTTTATTTCAAAGTTCTGCTGCAATTTGTACAAACAAATTGTGACAACTAAAGAAAAACAGCTTTGGGAATTTTAAGAATGAGAAATCAGAGTTTTAGAAGTTTGTGTTTTTCAGGGGCACTTTTCTGAAGAAAAATTCCCCTCTCAGAAATGCAAGACACATGAAAAATCACTGTTGTGTGTGGTGGGTGGTGTGTTTATGGTGTGTATAGGATTGGGCTTTGTGTTTATATGTGTGGTATGGGGTGTGTATGTGTTGTGTAGTATGTGTTGTGTATGTGTGGGGTATGTGTAGGGTGGTGTGTGGGGGTGTATGGAGAGGTGTGTGGTATGTGCAGAGGGGGTGCGTTTGTGTTAAGTGTAGGGTTAGAGTGTATGTTTATGTGTGTTGGGTGTGTGTGGTATTTGTGTGGAGTGTGTGTGGTATAGTGTATGTGGTATTTTTGTGGGGTATGTGTGGAGTGGTGTGTGTGGTATTTGTGGGGAGTGTGTGTGTGGTATTTTTGTGTGGCATGTGTGGGGGCTGTATTTGTGGAGTGTGTAGGGTTAGAATGTGTGTTTATGTGTGTGGTGTGTGGTATTTATAGAGTTTGTGTGTGGTGTGTGTGTTTATAGTGTGTGGGGTGAGGGAGGTGTGTGTGGTATGTGGGGGGTGTGTTTGTGGTGTGTTTAGGGTTAGAATGTGTGTTTATGTGTGTGTGTGTATGTGTGTGTGTGTGGTGTGTATCCTTTTCCTCTCTCCTAGTCCCAGGCTTTAAATTAGTATTTGGAAAAACCTTTCTGTATTCCATGCATACCAGGGGGATTTTGAGGTGAGGGAGGACTTACCTTTACAATCTTAATCGACTCATGTTTATATCTGTATTTATTTTCCTACTTTTTTTCTTGTTTAGTTTCAGCAGATGGCGTAGAAGGACACAATACATCAGGTTTGGGAAAAATTGTCATTGGCCAAGGATCCTTTTATTATCTCTCCTTCCGTTCATTTCTCCTTGTATCTTTCTGGAACAATTCTGGCAGGGACTGTCCTGTGGGGAGGCCCAGCTTGCTCCCTCTCTGGGCACCTTGTGTGGTAACACCAGGATTCTTTTGTCTTTAGCATCTGCTTACTTTATTGGTTTGATGGGGTTAACAAGATGTTTTTTGGCATTTATTGTTGTTCTTGTGATTCGTTTGATGCATTTATTGCAAGAAAATGGATTTCCAGGTTTCCAGTTAGGTGCACACCGTGGTCAGACAGCTTTCTCTAAGGGACTGACATTACCCAAGGAGGCACTGAATTTTGTGAGTTAGCATAACCTTACGCCAAATCAATGTCTCTTTTTAAAACAATTAGGGGAAAAAAGTAGGCTATTTGGGCACATTGATATTCTTGTATGAAAGAAAAAGTTTGGTGTTTTCTGGTAGATAAAAGTATGCATAACTTATTTATTTATTATTATTAAGATTTATTTTATTTATTTATGCGTACAAGGGCTAGGATGTAGGCCAGAGATGGGGAAGGTGAGCGATTTACCAGAGAGAAAGTAAGGAGCAGAACAGGAGGATCTACTGAAATACACTGCTGAAGGGAGCAGCAGACGAGGGATCAAACTCATGCTGCAGTGGCTGCTGATAGCTTCATAGGGCTGAGACTTAACCCCTTGCACCACCAGAGAGGCCCTGCATGACTTTTATTTGTTGGATAATTACCATGTGCCCTACATCCTGCTAATAAGCATTTTACTTGGAATATCTTATTAAATTCTCACCTCTACTGGAGGTCAATATAAAGACCTCATGAGAAAGAAGAAATGGATGTTCAAATAGATTAAGTTTTTAAGCCCAAATATATTGATTCTAAATCCCATATGATTAACATTGGAATATGCTTTATTCCTCAGGAAAAATCTCTCCAGTTGCATGTGATTTCAGGATATGTTTACTGCAGTAGCTCAGGTTACTTCTTTTCCCTTTTGTCTCTCTAGGCCACCTCGAGACTTAGACTCCAAAGCTTGCATTTCTATTGGAAATCAGGTAAGAAAAATATTACTAAATATTACTAGTGACTATCTTGATCCTTTTAGATGCATGCTTTTGGACGAAGCATTGCAACATTTATTTTCCGGACCATGTTGTCAGGGGGTGGATCCCAAAAGTTTGAATTTAAACAGAAGTGATATGTGCAGTTCTTGTTATTCTGAATGTCGAACTGAAGTCAGGCTGTGTGGTCCTGATGGAAGGTATTTAAGGAGAATAGATGATTTTCTTTGGGATGCTTTTCTTAAAATACAGATCTAACTGCTTATCAGTTAGCAAATGGATTGCACCTGCAATGAAGAGGACAAAGACATCGGGGGAAGAGAGCTGATTTTGAGCAATCTGGAAGCTGAGCTGGAGTGGGATCTGTGTATTGCCTGTCAGCAGGTGGCAAGTTGTGGGAGTCTAAACATCTCCCTGCTCTTCTTGCTTTCAGTGGCTGCTGGGAAAAGCCTCTAGAACAGATGCTTCCAGACCAGAAAAAAACCCTTAGTGTGTTGGGAAAAAACAGAGAATGGACAAGATGGTCTACATCCAGCCTGTTTTTTCTTTCCTGACATGATTCTTATTTCTCTCTTATAGAATTTTGAGGTGAAGGCAGATGATCTGGAGCCGATAGTGGAACTGGGGCGAGGTGCCTATGGGGTGGTGGAGAAGATGCGGCATGTGCCCAGTGGGCAGATCATGGCAGTGAAGGTAGTATTGACATTCCCCAAACTTTTACCCGTGCTGTGTGACTGTCTTGTCAATTGCAAATTAGCCCTTTTGATGGAAATAAAGTAATCTTTCATGCGGTGAAACAAAAGATCATTGGCAGAGAACAATCATTTCCCTATAAATAGGTGGGAGATGCTTTCTTGGTACCAGTTATATCAGTTACTGATAATGAAACTGAGGCATCCGCCCCTTCTTTGAATTTTTTATGCAGCCACAATGCCATCACCGCTGTTAAAGGAATTACAATACTTCTACCTCATCATCTAATACTCCGTCCAAATTAAAATTGCCTCAATCATTTCAAAGTTGTTTTTTTTTTTATTTTTTTTTGTCTTCTTGATTGTTCAAATCTGAATTTAGGCAAAAGTTGTGTCTCAAAAGTTTCTGTTATTGTCTACTCATTGGTTTTAGGGTATTGTCCCCCAAAATCAGGAAACCAGGGTTGAGGGAGAAAATTATCTCCATTTGCATTGTTTTTTCAGCTGTGACAGGAAATTTAGAATCACTATGTATTTCTTGAGTAGAGGCCACAGGACCTTGGAGAATGACCGTTTCTGGATAAGTTCATCCATCCGGGCATTTGTTAGAACTATGAGTGCCTGGATGACCTGGGTCCTTTTGCTTGTGGAGAAGGGAACTATCTTTTCCTTACCTTGTAGATTTTTCAGTTTGTTCTGCAGACTCTCTGCAAAGTAGGTCAAAAGCATGAAAGCCTGGTGACATGATATCTTCCTGTTAACATACATGACCTAGTCAGCTGACCTAGCCATGTTAGGATCATATATGCTGGTGTGATGGCTTTCTCTTCCCTTAGAAACACCAGGAGCAGTTTCTCCACTTCTGTTTGATTCCTTCTATTCCCTATAGCACATCGATACTCTGACAGTTGTTTAGTCCAAATATTCTTGTTCTCAAAGAGAATATTGTTGGGGGGGGGAGGTTTAGAAGACCCCAAATCAGCCACAAAATACTGTGGCCTTTTTGCAATGAACAGACATAACTCAGTCAACCAGACCATTTTTGTTTCTTAGAAATGTTCCAACCATTTGGGATATTATCAGTTTGTTTCTTACCAGGAATTATTTGGGAAATCAATAGGTAACAGTTTTCTTTGTTCTTCATTTTTACAAGTAGTTAATCACTTAGGGTAGACTTGTAACAGGTTTTGCTCGAAGTTATGATGGGAATGTGTATATTGTGTTCAAGACAGGACTCTTCCTGGCCTCTGCTTAACTAGCTGATTCGTCTTCAGAGCAGTAACTATACATTTCTCCCCCATTCCCATGCAGCGGATCCGGGCCACAGTCAATAGCCAGGAGCAGAAAAGGCTACTGATGGATTTGGATATTTCCATGAGGACGGTGGACTGTCCTTTCACGGTCACCTTTTATGGTGCACTCTTCCGGGAGGTAAGCAATTCTTCAGCTCAAAGTCCAAGGGGAACAATAACTTAAAAAGAAGTTTCTGTGATCCCATCACTGCCACGGGAGGGCTTTCTGGTTTGGCCTGTCTTCTTGAGAGAGCTGCATGCTTACAGGGATGCCATAGCCTGCTGCAGAATTGCCTTGAAATGGTGACTTTTACAAGTGGGGTTAACCCTTTTAATGATTCTCAGGCTCCCTTCTTTCTGAATTGGTTTGTCTATTTTGGCAGAACTGTGTATATCAAGCATCTATTGACTGATTTGTAGGGGGTCCTCAAAATCGGAAATATTCTGGGCTTTTGGCCACTTGCTACATTGCAGGGAGCCTTGCATACTGTTGACCTCTTTGCTCTACCTCTGCTTCTCACTCTGTCATTAAGTGGATCTCGATGCTTCGTCTCACTCTTAAAAGCAGGCTTTGATTAACTGGGGCCAGTGGTGAGTGTGGGAAGTGAGACATGGAATATTTATCCAGACATGACTCCGAGAGGGCAGTGACCAATTCTGGGATCTTGTGGTCATTGGCATTGAGGTCTCAGGCACAGGAGGTCACATTCAAGTCCTGCTTCACTGTCTGCTAGTTTGCTCTTTGGGGATAATCTTGCTGGTTTTTAATTCCTCGAAGATCTAGAAGGGAAACTACATTTCCTCCAAAAACTCAAGCAAGAAATAGTTCTTCCTGACAGGTGCAAACTGTGTCTTCTTTCTTTTTCTGTCCTCTCTAATAATCTCTGAACTGATCTGTCTCCAGGGTGATGTCTGGATCTGCATGGAGCTCATGGATACGTCACTAGATAAATTCTATAAACAAGTGATTGATAAAGGCCAAACAATTCCAGAGGACATCTTAGGGAAAATAGCAGTTTCTGTGAGTATGTCACAAACCTACTCAAGGGGAATGTGAGAAGCCTAGACCTTATGTGTCTGTGGTCGCAGTATAAAGAACCCTTCCTGAACCTCCACTTCCATCCAGCACATGTCAAATGCGCAAGTGCATCTGTGGATGGATAAATGAGAGCTTTTCTTTCTGAGCACAGTTTAGAAAGTTTCACTAGTTGACTTGGTATGGTAAATTCTAAAATACCTCCAAGCAAGACCTACATCTGCTATGACCTCATTCCTGGTTTCTATGCTCTGATATTCATTTATTTTGATTTTTTTTTTGCAGATTTTTATGTTTTCTTAGGCTGAATAGGCATAGAAGGAAACAGAAGGTAAATGGAAAGAAGGGCTGTTCTCTTAATGACTCAGGACAGTAGAGAGAAAACAATGCTGGAGGCCAAATAAAAACCCCACTAGATGAGTGAGACATCCTCTCTGCTATAAGATAGAGTCCTCCCTGCTGGGCAGAGTCCAATTTGTGTGATTTCTGCGTATTTCCTGGAGAGGACCAATGCTATTTGAGAAAATACCTCACCTTGTGACCTTAAGCCAGGCATAATAAATAGTGGATATACTTAACATTCAATTTCTTTCCAGTGATGGGGAGAAATAAATCTGTCTTGTGTTTCTCTTGCAGATTGTAAAAGCATTAGAACATTTACACAGTAAGCTCTCTGTCATTCATCGAGGTAAGCATCCGTGGAGCTATGTTGGCTGTTTCTCTTATAAAATTCATTTCTTTTAGCTGGAGTTCTTCCTCCCTCTCCTAAATGAATGGAAGTAGAATTGAGCCAAATAAGACAGCTAAGGGGACTACTTTGGGACCGGATAGCAAATCATTAAATGGCTGTACTTTAGCTTTCTGAAGCCATAAAAAGATGTGACCTTTATATTATCATTTTGAATATTAAATATCTGTTACCTAGCCAAATTTTGGGATTCCCCATTGATAATTCTGCTTGAGAAGGATCAACATTTCTCTAATATTCAGTAGCAACTGGAGGCTTGTTAGAAAATCAGGGTCATGTGTCACAAAACATGAATCTGTCACAAAATCAGAACCTGCATTTTAGTAATTTCCTAGGTACTTTAAAGTGCACTGTATACATTAAAGTGCAAAAGGTTCTGGTATAAAGCACAATCCTTTCAGACAACAGGAGGCAGGATGATAAGGTGAACAAATTGGTAATTTGTCTGTTATTCCTCTTCTCCATCCTTTCCTTTCTTCTGTCCTACTCTCTTTATCCATCCACTCACCCACATATACATTCTGTCACCTTTCTTCTATCCGTCTCTCTACCCATCCATTCCTCCACCCATTCATTCATCCATCTACCCACCCATGCATGCATCTCTCCATCCATCCATCCATCCCTCCGTCCACCTATCCATACATCCATATACCCATCTATCTACCCATCCATTTATCTTTTATAATCAGTCCCAGTATTTATGCAGCACTGTGTTTATACAATATGATCCTATGTGCCCTGAGGGTATCTGAGAAGATAAATATTCTTGATAGGGAATATATAGACAATAGACAAATATGTAACATACACATGAAAAAGGGAGCCACGTTATAAATATGAAAGTACCAGTATGGAAATAGTCTAGGAAGAATATGAAACAAGACAGTGATTACCAATAGGTCCCTAGAGTCGATATCTTGGAAGCGAAATGCTCAACCTTCAGGAAAAATAATGGAAAATTTTGACAGTTACTAGGGCATTGTGATTTGGTAATTCTTACACTTTCTGTGATTGAAATTTACAGAAATTGAAATTGAAAATAATGTAAAATGCCTCAGTGTGACTATTGTTGTTGTTTTTGTTCATTGTTATCAAAAATTAGGAAACAGGAAGGAGAAGAAAGTTGTGGAGGAACCTAGATAGGAGGAAGAATAGGTATTATCCACAAGATAAAAGTTATTTTTTAAGAATTTGTTTATATTTGAAAATATACATAAGGCATAAAAATAAAATGAAATTTATATATCTGCTGTTTAGTTTAAGGGAAACTTAAAGGATAACTTTAAAAGTTTTTAGAATAACTGTTTTCTCAGATTACTTATCCTTTGTGAGAAGTGTCACAAAGGAAACACTTAACTGTAATTTCTAATTCCATAATCCAGAGATGATAGTGGTTCTGGCAGGGGGTGTGGAAAGCATGCAGCTTTCCATCTGAAAGAGTCATTTAAAAATATTCACTAATACCCTTCATTCACATTCGGTGGTGTTTTGTGACCTGCCAGGTGGTCTGGAATTAAGTGAATTCCACCAAGTGACCCTTGACACACCTCTTGCAGAGGCTTCAATCAAAATTAGTCATTTTGATTGCATTTAGTGTATCTTCTGTCACAGTCTCACGTCTCATTCTCTTCCTCCTACACGGATGTGATAGATCATCATGCACTGGGCTTCTAAAAAATTGTCAGCACACTTCACATGAGATGGACCCTCTAGATGATTAAATGTACAGTGCAGTATAGCTCATCATGGGCAATGTAGTCCAGAAAGTCTCTAAAATTTATTCACCCTGCATAATTCACTGAGTATTTGATTCAGTGACAATTTTTTAAGTTCATACTTCATGTAAGGAGGCAATGAAGATGATAAAATAAATGCAGAAAGCAGTTCTTCCCATGGATGGGTCCACAGTTGTATAAGAAGGCTTCCCATAAAATAGAAAATAAACTGAAAGCAGTAAGAGGTAAGGGAGTCAGGGATGGCAGTCTCCATGGGGAGAGGAAGGAGATGGAACATGGAGCTTCTGGGCCCTCTGGTGGTGGAGAAACGAATCCCCAAGCAGGTCAGGATGATGGACTCCTGGCTGTTCTCGCTTCCAGATGTCAAACCTTCTAACGTACTGATCAATGCTTTGGGCCAAGTGAAGATGTGCGATTTTGGAATCAGTGGCTACCTGGTGGACTCTGTGGCTAAAACGATCGACGCGGGGTGCAAGCCCTACATGGCCGTAAGTACCCGTCATGGCTGCTGCCGCACAGGCCTGTGGGAAGCAGGAAGTGGAGACCCGCGCGGGAAAGCTGTTGTGTTCTTAAATAGTTCTTGACTGAAATACTTAGTCACTTGCTTCAGATATATTATTTTTTTAAAACAATCAATCAAGAGGTATATTATTTGGTGAAAAAGTAAATACATGCCCACACAATATCCCACAGTGAACTGCAATGGAGTGTTACCTTGTTGGTTGAGGCCAGAACAGAAAATCGAATTTGTGTGTGTGTGTGTGTGTATGTGATCATCACTTATTGAGAAAAATGAGGCAATTGCCCTCTAAGCCTTGGGTTAAGGTCACTACTTGCTGCTGCTGTGCCTATGTATGTGTTATGTGGTGTTGGGAGGGGTGTATGTATGTGGGGTGGAGTCAACCAGGAGATCAGGTAAGTAAATAGAATTTAAATTACCCAGACTAAAGCAAAACAAACCCTAGATACATATCTGACTGCAGAACCGAGGCTAACAGAGGGAGAGCTCAAGGCGTGGAGAGCCAAGTGTGGAGGGGGCACCACAGACTGTGTGGAGGATTGTGGATGCTGGGGTGGTGCCTACAGTGAGGTGACATACAGCTGAAGAGGTCTGACCCTGTACCTCTGAATCACATAGAGTGTTGTAAACCAATGTTTCTTCAGTAAAGTTAATACAATTAAACACACACACACACACATACACACACACACATTGAACTGGCCCAATCAAGTTAGTAGGGTTAGTCCGACAGACCCTCACAGTCATGAAGAGGATTGCCATCAGCAGAGACTGATGGGACTCCTCGAATGTGAGAGACACATAGTATTTGGGTTGGGCTTGTGCTTGGGATCGAAAAGCTTCCAGTGTTCAGAAAGGAGGTGACATTAGCTGCTGCTATTCACACAACTCTTGTTGATCCAAGAGTTCTGCACTGTGGGAGTTTTAAACCAGGATAATTCTAGATCAGCAAAGGGCCTTTCTGACATATTCCCCGTTTCTTCTTCAGGCAAAAAATTGAAATTAGTTTTGAATTGTGAGGGCACTTTGATCCGTGACTGTCTCCAAGAAAAGCCTAATGTAGACAGAAGGAAAGCCCATGGGGACACTGATGTTTATTGTAGTTAGTGAGTCTTCTGGGCCCGGGAGGCACGTTACCAGCTTGAAAGAATTCACCTGGCAGCTGTGCTCGTCCTGCCCCAGAGACTCCGCTGAGCTAAGAACATCATCTCAATTTTTTTTTTTTCTCCCTTTCTCCTTTCCAGCCTGAAAGAATAAACCCAGAGCTCAACCAGAAGGGATACAGTGTGAAGTCTGACATTTGGAGTCTGGGCATCACCATGGTAGTGTATAAGACGAGCCTCATGGGCTGTGAGGTCCCAGACATGATGCTGGGGTGGGGTAAACAGAGTGGCAGACACCCTAAGTGCTGATCTTGGGCATCTTCCCTATCTGAGATGGCAGGAGATTTTGAGTGACAGTTGTTTGCAGTATGGGCTAGTAGAAATACAGAATCAGGATTGGGCAAATCCAGTTTTTCTCTTTGTTCCGTTTCTAACTACTTGTGTGCCTGTGAGTAACTGATGTAGTCACATGGGCTATTTCGCTGACATCATCTGTAACAGGAGAAGGTCTAGCTATTATTCCTGATAGTTTTCCTTAATAGTTTCAAATGGAATTATTCTAATCAGAAGCTCAACTCAAAGTGTACTAAGGGGTGCGGACCTGCTTGAGCTGCATTAACCAGGATGCAGGCTAGGCTTCCTGGAATGTGCTTATGATGAAGTCTTCTCTGTTGAGGTCAGGTATAGCCCAAAAGACATGACAACAAATAGGATCATTTCCATGGGCACAGCCCAAAGGTGATATGGTCAATGCCCCGTTTGGCAATCATAAATTGTCAGTGTATCACCAAGGTCTGGAATGATCCACTGTTTTCCTGGCTCATTCCCAGACTGAGCAGCTGATTAAATCCCATGAATTATTTCATGACCCTGCCCAGAAAACATGTGCTCTTGGAATGGCAAAGTGGCCTGTACTCAAGTCCAAAAAAAGATCAGTCATTTGGTCTAGGTTGTTTTTTTTCCACTTCACCTCGGGCCCTGTAGATGGCAGCAGACGAACAGCGCTTGGGGTGAGAATTAACTGTTCAGAACCAGCATTTGAAAAATCATTTGCTCTTCCATCCTGAAGTTTAATATTCCTGGCTGATGATTTTACCCAGGGCCATGGTGGGTTTTAATAAGAACTATTTTCAATAGACTTAAATGGCTGTCCTAGCAAGACGGTGTTTGAAAATCTCCAGCACTAGAAATTGGAGGGTGAAATTGCTAGAGAATAACATTATTAGTTTCTCATACACAGTCCCCCATACTTGAACTTGACCTTTGTATTTATCACTGGCTTTCCAGGAATGAAACACAGCAGATTCCCTAAAGTTGTCCTCATTAAGCTGTTGTCTCCTTGTTTTCCTCTCCCCTCTAGATTGAGTTGGCCATTCTTCGGTTTCCTTATGATTCATGGGGGACTCCTTTTCAGCAGCTCAAACAGGTGGTGGAGGAGCCATCGCCACAACTCCCAGCAGACAAGTTCTCGGAAGAGTTTGTTGACTTTACCTCACAGTGGTAAGAGAACTGCATCACCCAGGTGCCAGCGTTCAGGAAAAAGACACGTCCTCATGAGTTTCCTTTGCCGCTTTTAACCCATGTGCACACATGCATTCCAAAAGCATTTATGGAGTGTGCCCCTGATCCCAGAGAAATCACGATGCCTCTATTCCAGTCCCTGTCCCCACTGAGTGCAAGTCAAATAGGGGCGTGTCATCCATCTATACTGATTATAGCGCATGATGGCAAGTCTCGTGATACACATAGGGTATTTGGGGACCTCAGAGAGGGCATTAGGATACAGTTTCTGGAGGAGATAAATCCTGAGCTGGAACCATGTGAGGTGCTTTCCAAGTGGAGGGGAAATGAGATTAGGGCCCAGGTCTTCCACAGAAGGAACATCATCCATCATGTCATAAAAGTGAGAATGTCCTTGAGAGCTGTAAGCAATTTGATGTTGTCTAGAGCATAAAGAAGAGGTGGTGGGACCCCTTGGAGACTAGGAATGGGGTGCAGATAAGACACACGCAGTTACCTTGGATAGAGAAGACAGCAGGTAATTTCAGAAAGTTACTTAGAAATGTAGTAGTCCTGCCTAGTAATTCTAGTGTTTTCTAGACTGCCTCCTGGGGGGTCTATGGAGGGAGTATGGAAGAAGTTGTGCTAATATTGTGGACTTGGTTTTCATGGAATCAAGGAAAGTAAGAGTGGAGCTAGGTTTTTTTTTTTTTTTTTTTTTACTAGGAAATCTAGTGGTTTCTGTCTGCGTAGGACCAGAGGCCATCATAGCTTGATACTAATGATCTTTGCAATGGTGCTGGAAAGAGGTGCCAAAGTAAAGCCCACCATGGCACCATATTTGCTTATGGGGGAATCCTCAGAAACAGATGAGAATTGTGAGGAAGGGCAATCAGAGATGTTGACAAGCCCAGCAATTACCGTCTGAGACAAGCAATTCTGGTCACTTGCTTCTGAGGAAGGTGCTGGAGCACTGAAGTCTGAAAGTCTAGAGGATTCTGAAGCAACACCTTTCACAAGGCAGTCCTTCCTTGGCCACCATGCTCTTTGGGAGCAGTGTTCTGAATACAGCTTTTACTGGGAAATGTAACGAGACAAACATGAACAGACAAACTCTGTGGCTTATGAAATGAATGTCACTTAAGCTTTTGGGGAGCTTGAGGTTCTAGATCACTGTGGTACTTTTCCCTCATGATCTCTAAAGTTGACCCACCATTGTGTTTGCTCTTGGCTGAGCGACCAGAGAAAGGCAGGCATCTTGAACTCTATTTTGGTGTGTGGTGGGTGCTACTTACAAGGGTGCATCCTTTGGGTGCCCATGGAGGACCCTCCTTCTGCTTCCCTTCAGTGAGTGTGGGAGTGGTGCTCCACCTGCCAGGTGGAGATGGATTCATGGTTTGACCTTCTGGATTCAAGAACTTGTGTTTTTAGTTGGTTGGTTGTTTTTAACTGCCATGTTCTCCATTGTGTAAAGGTCACATAAGATAAGGGATAGTCATCTTGGATATTTCAGGGCAGTAGTTCAAGAGAAGTTGTCCAGGAGAAACACCTTATCTGGGAAAGTCTTTTCAAGTTGTTCTTCCTATAGCTCCTATCCCACCTATCCCTTTTCCCTAAGAGTCTTTGGTAAGAACAGGCTGAGTTGACAAGTTTGAGAACAGCGAGTTTCTATTGTGAATCACTAAGAGTTCTCAACTCTGCCTGCTCCATATAAAGCTTAGGAGAACTTACAAATGCATTGAGGCCTCGGCCTCTGAGATTCTGATTGAATTGGTCTGGGGAGGGTCCTGAATATTAGTATTTCCCAAATATTGTTAGGTGAGTCTGCAGTACAGCTCGAGCGAGAACCCCTAGTTTAGATCTATGAGCTGTGGACCTGTTATTAGCTGCTTCCTGTTCAAAAGTTATTTTTCTTTTGTGACTTATTTAACAACCACTCATTTACTTATTTTCCTTTTACTAATGTACCTTTTGCTCTTACTTGAAATTTCCCCTAAAGAATAAGAGTGTTGAAGTTTTTACAGGTAAATTTAAAAAGGAAATCCTTGAATTTGTTTCTCTAATTTTAATGCATGATGTGGAAATTCCAGATATTTCAATTACTGTTCTTTCTACAGGATTCACCCTGGATTCTACCTACCGCCCTAAACACTCACATAGTATCTCCACAGCCCCCCCTTTTTTTTCCTGTCTTTTCTTCTCAACTTTAGATTTTAGTCTCAGCTATTATATTTCATAAATTAAAAAAAAAGTCAGTCATAGGTTTTCTCCAGCTTCCTAAGAATTGCTAATCGTGTTAATACTGTCAATTCCATATCCTTTCATTTGTGTGCAAGGAAGCCAGTCTGGCTTGCTTATGGCATTTACTCAAAAAATAATACCAAGAGCAAAACTCAAATCAATTCAACTTTGAAGTTGTCAAAGAATAAGTTCTTCAAATTTCAGTGTCGTAATTCTGGTTGAATCTGATCCTTAAGAAAATCAATTGTATAAAACAGGGAGTTGTTTTTGTTGGCATGGAAATTGGGAAATGGAAGGGGAATATTAATGTTGATTTTATGAACATTTTTACTTAAGCTCTCCTATTTCAGACACGGGTTCACTTGCTTTCTGCCTACCATAAACCACCAATATATTTTCTTAGCTACCCCTCAGTATGAATATTATTTTGAAGCCAACTGAGTTGGCAAAGTTATCTAATACTTTCAAAAAATGGCACTGATTTTGCAAAAGATTTCATGAAGGGCTTAGATCTTTATGGAAGCAATTTTATTTTTTGTATGTATCAGTATATGGATACAGACATCCTTCCCTCTTGTTTTTTCACTTGTTGGGCTACTGACAGTTTTCAGGTTGATCTAGAGATGAGCAGAAAGAAAGGAAAAAGGATTATGACCTCAGAACATGTTTTCTATTTCCTGCTGAAGAGAAGGACCTTTTCTGTGAGCCTACCTCCATCTTCCTATACATAAAGCTGTAATTTTGAGACACATCTTCACAAAAGGACCTTTGTCAGGTGGTCTCTATGATTATGACCTCGTCTTAAGACTTCCCAATAAAACCCCGGCTCTGTGGTAGGTGGGGAAAGGAGCTATAGATTTGTAAAGTAAAGAATTTAATCTCACATTTCAAGATAGATATAGGTATGTTTTGATTTCATATTATCTGTGGGATTAGAAGGAAAAGGGTATGTTCACAGCCTTGGTGACCTGTCAGAGTATTGGCGATTGTTGGTGGGATGTGTCCTCTCTAAGTATCTGATGACATCACAGTGCTGTGACTCATGTACTTTCACCCCCTGCGCAACTTGGTGGCTGTTTCCCTCTGCCTGCTGCTTGTCAGTTGACAGTCAGTTGGTTTGTGGGTTGGAATAGTGAGCACTTATAGGCTATTACCGTCATACCCAAAATTGCATGTAGAGCCCAAAGATCTAGCTCATGGGTCTTTTTTGTACTAACACCAGAGATATGCTAGGGTCAGGGGAAGGGACAAGGAAATGAATTAAGGCATTTTTTTTCTTTATGAACTTGAGGAAAACAGCAGTTTCTTACAGACCCTTTATGTATTTTGAAACATGGACTACTGAATAATACTGCTTCCTTTTTTTTTTTTTTTCTTTTCACAATGGCTGTCTTGTCATAGGGCTTTAAAGACATACTGAGTTGAGTAGTACTGACCCCATGGCCTCATTTCAGGATTCAAAATAGAGAAGTTTGGTAGAAAAAAAAAAAAAAACTTACAGTCTAGTCCTACTATAGGGTTTACAAATTAATTTCTTAAGAAAATGGAATCTTAGCATATTTCCACTTTTGACTCAAACCCCTTCCTATAAGTTCACAGGCTTGGGGACTGAAAAAGCTCCTGGAAACCAACTTTTGGGTGCCCAAATAACTGGTCTACCTTTATGCTGTACCACTCAAACCTATTTAAGAGGCTCAGTGCCCAGCTGACCAGCCTGATGGCATTGGGGGCCCGCCAGATGTTGATGGATTCAGAGGAATTATTACAAAACAAAGAAATACAGTTTCCAACATGCTGAGGGGGGACAGTAAAAAGAATATTTATTTAGCTTATGCCAAATGTACAGCGTGAGAGGTGCACTGTGCTTTATTCTGTGGATGCACCTTATAAGCCTTCCTGGAAATGATCAGGGGAGTTCAATAGGCAGAAATCCTCTGCTCAGCACAATCTTAAAGCTAGCCATTCTCAAGACAGCGTGTAGTTGTTTTTTAGTGTCAGCTACGGTCAGGGACGTGTGTTGTGGCATTTGGAAGAGGAATTAGGGCAGTTAGCTAATTGCACGCTTGAAAATGACAAGCCACTTGAAAATTCAAAAGTCTGACTCAAATCCAAGAAGAAATTGGTGGAGCTTTGAACTTCACCGTTGTTATTTTATACTGAATTTCAAGCACTTCCTATTAAACATGGAAAATTTGCTTTTCTTCCCCAACCTTATCCTGAGTGTTTTGCTATTCTTAGTCCATGTTTTGAAGTGTTCTTTATTTAAAAGATGGAGGGAGTAGGTTATATCAGTTGTGTTAATTCAAAAAACAACCTTGCTTTGCTGTGTAAGGATTTTCCATCATTATTCTGCAGTAGTGCTTGTGTTTTACTTTGAGCTTTCTTATCTGAGGCAGAAGTCCAGAAATAGCTGATTGGCCAATAATCATTGAGGTCTCAGGGGTCCTGAATGCTTTATGTCAGATCAACTTGGGGTATTTTCCCCACATTTAAAGAAAAGATTAAAATAAATACTGGAGACGTTTTCATCAACTATTCCAGAAATGAAAAAGATTATGCTTCTATCTCATGAGAAGAGTCTTAGTTTGTTATCTACTAAATAGAAGGTCCCGAATCTGCAACAGCACAAAGATCGCTGCCTGGTACAAGAGGCTATTGTTTTAACATTTATGAAACCAGCTTTTCTTCCTAATTCTTATTCCCCTGCATGTTTGTTGACCAATGAAAACAAGAAATGGAAAGAAGCGTTGTCGTCCTTAAAGAGAACATTCCAGATTAAATGTAGAGTGAGATTCTGATAACTGACTAATGTTTTTTTTTCTAAATAGAGACTCCTACAATCAACCACTCTCAATATAGAAGGTGGTCTTAAGGTGATGCAGGAGTTTCTCACTTTTGATTTTAGCAAGTTGAATGCTTCAGGTTATAGAGAAGACTTAAGACTTTCTGGGTTTTGATAGGCTTTGACCAATAGCTAGAAATTCAAGATTTTCATTCATTCGTTTTTGTTAAAACTATGTTCTCTGCAAGTTAGAAACTCTCCAGGAATCAGATTTCTTCTTGTTTCCAGGTGAACTAAATCTTAACTTTTGCTTTCTAGAGTAGAGTTGGGCTAGGGAGGGATGGTAGTGGTGAGTAGAACCAGCTGGAGATGCTTCTCAGTAGATTCCATTTCAGAGAAGGGGATTGAAGGTAGCAATGAAGAGGAATCCCCCAGTCCATATGCCCAGGAGTTCTCAGGTCAGCACTGATCATATTTGGGCAGGGTCCTTCTTTGTTGTGGGGGCCTGTTCTGTGCATCTCAGGATATTAAGCAACCTCCCTGCCTTCACCTCTTAGATGCAGTTACACCCCATAGCGCCAGTTGTGTCAACCACAAGTGCCCCCTGACATTGCTAAATATTCCCCTGCAGGGCAAAATCATCCACAGTTGAGAACCACAGTCCCTACAGGCTCTCAGGATATAGTTACATGCAAATTCTAAATGGAGGTGACTCGGCCTCCTTCCTTCCCCCAGGCACACCCTCCCGTGTCAATCCCACTTTGACAGTTGATAATTCCTCTTTCTAATTCACTCTTATTTTTATCCTCAGTTGAGACGAAACTTTCTCTCATAGGTTGCCTGGGCACTGAGGTTACTAGGTCCTAGATCTGCCCTCAGTTCCAGGTTGAAACTTCTCTCCTCACATCTACCTGTACCCTGTCTCAGGTTCCCTGGCTTCTATCCACAACATTGCCTGGAATAAACTGGTAGGCTGCTTTCAGTTATTTTGGTTCCAAAATACTTCCTCTTTTTTTTTTCTTTTTTCATTTCGTTTTGTTTTAAACCACAGAATTTCAAAGCGTCTCAACAACTTCACTCTCTTTGACTGTCCCTTGCCCCCCTCATTATGATTAGCTGAGGTGGGAGGCGCGGAGCTCATGTCACACCTGCTAGGTCTCATTTGCTCAAAGTGATCCATCAGTACCAATCCCAGAACCTGAGACTCAGTCACCTTTGGGTTTCCCTGACACCAGGCAAAGCCCCTTTCCATTCATGTATGTTTTGTGCCTCCTTGGGCAGAAGGGTCTGTAGGTTGCTATGTGAATCATAGTTTTCAGAATCATCCTTTTCTCCATTCTGTAATCTGGGCTTCCAACTCCAAATAAACCACTTTTCTTTTTTTCCATTTGAAGTCTGTTGGTGGAATCAGGGGTGGGCTGAGGACATGGGTGAGGGGTTGGCTTCTTCATATTGCAGTTTTATCACTGTTGCTTCCGGTATCACCTGTTATTAAAATGTCTGTGTGTAGGGACAGCTGAATGAACAGGAGCCACTCAGCAGGAGTGCATGACCACAAAGTATTTCTGAGAAGAATAGTTGCTAAGTCACTGAGTACTTTCTTTTTCATCAGCCAGAGGTCGTAAACAAGTCGTGCTATCTTAGACATTTTATGGTGTAGTGCTCGATCGCAGGGAGGTTTGGTTAGGATAGGAAAGCAAATAATACACTGAAGGGGACCAACAACAAGGTGAACCAGCTTTGAGGAGAGTAAAGAGATCACAAATCTAATATAAGAAACACCTGCCAATTTCTTTGTAGGTGGGTGTAGATCAAAAGCTGTTTTGTGAGAAAGTAGATATGTGATTAGTGACACCGGTTGTACATCAGAAAAGTTCGTTTATATGTAAATGGTGAAGTAGCAAAAGGAAAATAAACACACACACACACACACACACACCTATTCTTCCCACTAAGATACTCCCAGAGTCATTTAAGACATGATTTATAACAGAAGAAAGTCAAGATAGGAGATTTATGTCTTCAATACATTGTGAAGCTGGTTATATTTAGTCTTCAACAGGTTTTGAAATCCTTATCTAGTGAAAATACAGATAGCTTTTAGATATTAATATGATTCATTTTTTTCTTTAAGCTTGAAGAAGAATTCCAAAGAACGGCCAACATATCCAGAGCTTATGGTAAGTATTGTTACTAGTGTGAACTTGTCCAAACTAAGAGCTAGTCAGGGTAAAGGGACTAAGACCTACACTGTAATTCATCCACCATATTGGAAAAGCTGATTTATGCAAGCATTGGTCACTGGAATTGAACTCAAGAGAAAGAGTGGAGTCTTTTCCCTTGTCTGCACCTGCTTCAGTGTAAGCTGGGATTTATCTCCCATCTGAGCAGTTTCCATGTTGATAACCTCATCCTGTCATTAGACAGGCTGAAATATATCTATAAAACTTAAATTTTCAAATTTCAAAGATACAAAGCATCCAAGTACTAATATAAAATGAAGGAAAGTATAAGTTAGAGGATGTCAATAATGAGAGAAACTTGTTTCTCCAGCATTTGATAAAATATTTATGATTGTTTAGATTGTTTCTGCTTGGTGGATATTTAGGGAGAAAAGATTCTATTTTCTTCTGGTTTTCATTTTGATGGGAAACAGTAGCACAAAGTCTTGTTAGTTTGAATTACACTGCTTCAGCATTCATGGTTTATCATTTGTGCTATCTATGAAGAAAGAGGGAAAATAGTCCTCAGAGTGGTTTGAAAATGATTTCTCTTACATTATGATAACTACAATTTGAAACTAACTACAAGTAAATATTTAATATAAATAACAGGAACCCAAAGCTGGAAATTCTTACCTAAATGCGTGTTGAATGTGGGAGAAACATATTTTTTTGGAAATACTATGCAGTAGAGCCTATTTGCTAATTGCAGTGTTTATTTAAGTTTCTAAGGTCTTAATTTTAGCAGGGGATCAAAGAGTCTGTTCTTGCACAATTTCAAAAGAAACTTTTCTTACTGGGGCAGTTATTCAGCAGGCACTAAATGTTTGCTCCCATTCCAACTCACCCACAAGTAGTGCTCAGTCTTTAAGACTAGTTCCTGACCAGTTCTAGAATTTTAGATTCCTGATATCTCTTAACAGTGGTGTGATTATATGGCTTCATCTTGGAAAAAAGCATAGGTTTTCAATCATTTTATGTCATTTCTTTTAGGAAAATGTCCACATGGGTCCTTTGCCCTTTTTTTGCGATTGGGTTTTGTGAGTTCTTTATATATTTTGGATATTATCCCTTTTCAGCTACATGCTTTACAAATATTTTCTCCCATCTTCTAGGTTGCCTTTTCATTTTTTTGATTGTTTCTTCTGCTGTGCGGAAGCATTTTAGTTTTATGTAGTCCTGCTTGTTAATTTTTGATAAGTAAATGAAAATGTATTCAGCATCACTGCCCATAAGGGAAGCATAAATCAAAACTGTTGTGACATCACGTCATACCTGCTGCCGTGTGTATTATCAAAAAAGCCAAGGGATGACAAGTGTCAATGAGAATGTGAAGGAAAGGGGACCCTTGTGGTCCCTCTGTCCATGAAAATGTAAACAGTTTGGAGGCACCTCAAAAAATTAAAAATAGAACTGCCTTATGATCTAGCAGTTTTACTTCTGGGTGTACGTCTGAGAGAAATGAAATCACTGTCTCACAGGGATATCTTTACTCCTATGTTCATTACAGCATTAATTACAATAGCTAGGACAGGGGAACAGGAAGCAATCTAAGTGGCTATCAACAGGTGCATAAAGAAAATGTCACCAGCACACACTGGAATATTATTCAGCCATGAAAAAGGTGGATGCCTTGCCTTTTGCAGCAACATGGTGGAAGCTTGAGGGCATTATGCTAAGCGAAGTATGTCTGACCAAAAAAATACTGTATGATCTCACTTATATGTGGAATCTAAAAATAATGAACACATAGAAACAGAGTAGACTGGTGGTTGATTGGGGTGAGGTAGGGTGAGGAAGTGAAAGTGTTCAAAGTTATAAGATAAAGAAGTCCTGGGGGTGTTGTGTACAGCATGATGACTCTAGTTAACATTACTGTATTTTTTGGAGAAGTTGCTAGAAGAATAGATTTTATAAGTGTGTACCACAAAAAAAAAAAACAAAAAAACAAAAAAACAAAAAACAAAAACCACAAAAACCTGAAGTGATGGGAGTTTAACTAGTTATATAGTAATCACTTTGCAATTTATGAGCATATCAAATCATCACATTAAGCTCATGAAATGGATATGTCAGTTATGTCTTAAGAAAGCTAGAAAACAAAAGGAAAGAAAAGATGTGGTTTGAATATGTCAAACAGGAGGAGTTACAGAAAGCTAACTGGACAACAGGCCAGAGTCATAGCCAAGGACATGGATTTTGAGTTCTCTTGAAGCTCTGGTTGAAGTCTGGACCATTCTCCAACTGGGTGAGGCCTAAGAAGAGACTAGGCAGTCTCCTTGGGCCTCTGTTGTCGCCTCTGCAAAGGCATCTCTGAGCCTTAGCATTCTGCTGTTTCTCTTCAACTAAGACCCACAGTTGGGAAAGAATAGAAGAAGAATAACTTGACAAAATCCTATCAGACTGCATTTTGGGTTGAGTATTTCCTCCCTGATTACATTTTCAACAGCCCAGCAGGGGGCTTTTCAGGCCTCACTACCCTGGGCTTCTATGCTTATGCAATGCCCAGAGCATTTTATTTTTATTTTTAAGATTTATTTTAGTTATTTATGTATACAAGAGTTGGGGTATAGGGCAGAGGCGTGGAGTGGAGGGCGGTGAGAGGATTCACCAGAGAGAGAGAGTGGGGAGTTGAACAGGTGGATCTACTGAAATACACTCTTGAGGGGAGCAGTGGGCAAGACAGGAGAGGTCTGTGCCATGTGGGTCAGCTCCCTGGCTGGGCATCGAATTTGTGCTACAGTGGCTGCTGATAGCTTCATAGGGCTAGACTTAACCCCTTGCACCACCAGGGAGGCCCCACCCAGAGCATTTTAAAATGAATTTCACATAAAAGGCAATAGACATGCAGTGATTCCTGTGGGTTCCTGTGGGACTTGTATTCCGATTTTAAAGTTGCCTTGCTTGTCACTATTTTCAGAGAAATGTAGAATATTTTTCCATTTCAAGTGTCCTCCTCTCAGAGATTTCACTAGAACACACTTGATTAAAAATGCTGAGTCCTAAATTAACATACACTGGCAGTTAATGTTCCTACCTGCCCAATATAGTCTGACGCTGTGCTCTGCTAAGACTTGTGTATTATTGTGTTAAGATTGCGTGGGTCTCCTGACCTCCCCTTTTCTTTTTATGGCATTAGTCTTTGTGGTCCTGGAAATGGATGTGCCTTTTAAGGCTCTAACTGCTCCCTGCTTTCCTGTGGAATTGAGGTTTTTAAATGGAAAATCTGAGTCCAAACTCTTTGATTTGAGCATTGAGAAAACAGGCTGAGAGGCTATTGTTTAGGTTGTAGGAGTTGGTGAAGAGGTACAGGGGGGAAAAAATCCTTTTTCCAGGTGAAGGACAGTATAATTAAGGCCCTTACCCAGACATGTACCTGTTACAGAAATGGTTTTCTCCCTAACTTGGATTGAGGGGTGTGCATGCTTTAAGATTTCCTCATTTGCTTCTTCTCTCAAACTGCCCTGGAGGACATGGGTTTGTTCTTGTACACACAGTGTGGACCAGCTAACTCTTTTTGGGGAAAGGGTTAGATACTAAGTCAGTATCATCAGCTGTCACGATGGCACGACCCTTGTTCTAGCACAAAGCAACCACATTTAGTATGTAAACACATAGGTGTGGCTTATTTCCAAAGCAGGCAGTGGACTAGATGTGACCTGTGACCTTCCTTTATTGACCCCTGTCTTAGATGATAGCCACCAAAACGGGTAGCCAGGTGAGATTGTTTTTGACAAAGAGCTCCAGAAGTTCTAGATTGAATGGCAATGTTAAGCAAGGATGACTGAACCCACTTAATGTAGGATGAGGTATGGGCTGTGGATACTATTGGTGGTTGAGCTTGCTCGGGTGCCCCTGGCTGTTAGTCTGTGCACCTCCACCACCCAACAGCGAACTTAGACGTGGGTATGACCTCCCTCCCTGTACCTGGCTTTTTTTTTTTTGAGAAACCCAATCTAGACCAGAGTTGGGGATGATTCCGTGGTCCTTCGTCTGCTGAACTCCTGGTCTCTGTCTTTGCTATTCTTAGACTGTTGCTTATGGAAGAGACTGGGTTTCCTCCCAGTCTTTGACAATCTCAAACCCACACAAGAAGGCGGGTTACACTTTCCATTTTGACAGGCCTGCTTGCTTCCCCCTCCCCCTGTCTTCTGCTTCTCACAGCATTTTTCCAGCCTGAGAATAAACTGAAAGCTGTCCAAGCATTTTCTGTCAAGACTTCAGGTCAGGTTATTGAATTCATTCACAGACTCAGACACTGAACTAATAACCCCAACCAGAACCAGAGGCAAAATGGGGCTGGCGGGCGTTGGAAGCAGTTTCTGAGACAATCTGAGGTTTGACGTGTCCTGTTTTGATAGTAAAAGGCTTTTAAGTACATGAAAAGATCTTCAAATGTCAAGAGGATGTGGGAGAGCTAATAAGCATGATGGTAAAGCACTTGGTAAGTGTGCTGTGTAAGTGGTTAGTAATCAAAAGTAATGCTGCTATTTATTTGTCCAGGGAGCTCAGGATGAGGACCCAGCAGCGCGAGCTCCAGTGAATTAGTGGGTGTGAGTCTCTGAGCCTTCGCCCAACCTGCCCGTCCAGCTGGACAAAGGCAGAAATTCTCCTTTTCCTCTTTCTGAGTCATGATCCTTAACAGTGACCACCTACCTTCTTTGGGGGTTTTTTTTGTTCCTTTTCCATTCGCATTGTTTCCTAAAACTTCCCCGGGTGGGCACTGAGTTCCCCACAGAGCTGACTCATCCAGCCCTCTGTTGTCAGGTTTAAAACAAATATAATTAGCAAAACTTACAGCTAGGCAACATGAAGGTTGTAAACTACAATCCCCTAAGTCAGGGGAAACAGAGTGAGTCATCGACATGTCTGCATGTGAAAATGCTCATATTTAGCTGCTCAGCTCGTCTCTGAAAATAATACCAGCAGACAATCAGGGAGGTAACTGAGCATGGGGCAGGCATGGGGTGCTGGGCTTTCCCTAAAGGAAATGTCCTTTTTGGTTGGGCTGGTTGGTTCTGATTCCACCGTGAGAACATGGATCATGAACGGCTGTGTCTCATTCTAATTAGAGGTGGAAGGTTCCATGGTGACAGCCGGTACTTACTGTAACAAATCAATTGGTTTCGGGGAGGACTTTTCTGCTGCAGAGGAAAAGACTATATATATATATATATATATATATATATATATATATATATATACAGTCTACATGTATAGTTTTAAAAGGTTTATTTTACTTATTTATCCATGCAAGAGCTGGGGTGCAGGCCAGAGGTGCAGGGGTTGAGAGGATTCACCAGAGACAGAGTGGGGAGCAGAACAGGGGGATCTACTGAAAACTGCTGAAGGGAGCAGCAAGAATGTGGGTCAGCTCCCTGGCCGGGGATCAAACCCGTGCAGCAGTGGCTGTCGATAGTTTTGTGGTGCTGAGTCTTAACCCCTTGAGCTGCCAGGGAGGCCCAAAGGCTATATTTCTTCAAAATCGCGACGTGAGTGACCTGTCCTGTTGTACCATACAGCTGCCTCAGCCCACATGCTAGGCTTGATGTTTTTGGAAAGTTGAATTTATCTGATTTGTGTGAACACAGACCATTTTTTTCATTTTTTTGCCTTTTGGATCTTTAGTTTCTGAGTTGAATTTTATCCTCACGTCCCTAGAGTTCATACTCTATATTATTAGCCAAATGGAGATGGAAGCTTGGCAACTTGTGGTCATACAGGTGGCTTAGGAAATGACTTGCTGACTGTCTCTGTTCAAACCAGCTCCTCAGTCCAGGGGCAGCAAGGCCCAGCCCCATCACTGTTCTACAGAATTGGTTTCTCATGCTACCACCCGTTTCCTGAGACCGATGTGCTTGCCTCTGTGAAATTTGTAATTATTTTTCTACAGAATCATTCTAGAAGTTACTTTTCAGATGATGGGGTTATTTGCAAATCAAAGGTTTAGACTGTCTTGGTTAATCCTTGTAGTTTGCCATAGATGGGATTATAATAGCCTAATTATTTTTGTCCTTCTTTAAAGCAGTAGATACTCTGTAATTGAAACAGATACCAAATTGGAGGAGAGGCAACTAAAAAAACGATCTTGAAATTGTTTCAGCCTGAGATGTGTGCTCGGTGTGGGAAGGGGTGAAAACGGTCTGGATTAGCTCCAAGAGCAGTATTTAATCTATTTACCAAACAGATTAATTTGCTAATCCCATCTATTGTCAATGATAAATATTAACACCGCGTCTTTTTCTTTTTCTTTTTCTTTCTCAGCAACATCCATTTTTCACCCTACACGAATCCAAAGCAACAGATGTGGCATCTTTTGTAAAACTGATTCTTGGAGACTAAAATCAAAGGACTCAATCGGTTGACCCTCCTGTGGATTGGTGGGTTTACAGGGTGAAGCAAGTTCACTAAAGCGCCAATAGAAACTCATCTTAGAGATAATTTAACCCTGCCTCTCAGAAGGTTTTTTTTCTGCCCATTTTCCTTTTCACCCCTCCAAAGGGGCCCTTGGAATCTATAGTATAGAATGAACTGTCTAGATGGATGAAATATGATAAAGGCTTAGGACTTGAAAAGGTGATTAAATATTTAATGATGTGTCATACAAGTCCTTAAGCTTCTCAGACTCCTCTTGTTCTTTACACAATGAATGCATTGGCCCTAGTAAAAAGGTGCTACAGTAGTGATGACATTGTAAGTAGATTTGTACTTTGTCCCATTGATTCTTTTACTATTTATGTTTAAGTGCTTGGTGGAAAAGATTCCATTTTATGCAAAGAGGGAGCTACAGAAGACTAGGTTGGGTCGGCAATATTTATAGGGCTTTTATTTTTAAAGTTCAATGGTGTCTGTGGTCCAGAGAAATTATTTAATATGCATCTTTAAGAGTATTATAAAATATAAACAAGAAGCTCTTCTTGTGAAATATCTCTTCCAGCTGCTCTGTGCTGCCATGTCCCCAAATTTCTGCTCAGTCCTGGGTAATAACCCCATGTTTTAGGTGAAGTGGCAACATATCCTGGTCATAGCCTTTACCCAACTTTGGAAAACATGAAGTCACTTTCATCAAAGTTCTCAGTATCACACATTTGATTCTCTTGACATTTGTGGTATAGTCATGGAATGTGATTCCTGACGTGATCTTATATTGCCTGTGTGTGTGTGTGTGTGTGTGTGTGTGTGGTATGTCAAAGGTTCTGCCAAGTGGCTTTTGTGAACATCTGTATTTATTTAGTAAGAAGGACATTTGTCAGTCCTGAGGGGAACTATCATGTCAAACCACACAGAATTGGTGCCTTCTTCTGCTTTCGCCCTTCCTATACTGTATAGCCCCAAGGATTGCCTTTGTAGTTAACTTATTCTTTTGCTTTGTTGTTGTTGTTGCTGTTTAATCAAGAAGCCTTACGATTAACAGAAGGTCTGCAAATAGCAGAAAATTTAAAGCAGTTCCTTGACAAGATGAGAGGAAAATTGGGAGGGTTGAGTTTATTCCGCGTGATGGGCTGCTGGGTTCCCAGTGCTTGTGTAGTGACGTCCTCTGTCTTCACAGCTTGCAGGAGCTGAATCCGCTCTAAGTGGTTAAATCTCCTGTGAATTCCTAGAGTGTAACTAAGCAACTAGTGTTCTTTCTGGTGGCCAAATACACTCATGGGTCTAAGATTTGGGGTTCTAGTTCAAGCTAATAACCGGGAAACATTGCTTTGGGACATTGTGTTCATACGAGGCTACTCATGCAGTAAGGACAAAGGATTTTGCTTAAAAAAGAACATTGTTTCTTCCCAGTCTCAAGTTCACAGAAAAGGAGAGAGGGTTGCCCCTCTTAATCATCTCCAACCCTTCCTTTTAGAATTTGAAGTGCAGTCATAGTTTTCTCTGTTGCATTTTCTCCTTGTGTTTATCTCTAGCTGGTAACGGTTGGTGAGTAGGATACTTCCATGCCCTTCTCTGTATTCAGCTCTAGGACATACCTGTTTGATTAAACATCCTTTTCATTTGTTTTAAAGCTACCTCTGTTCTCCCTCTTTTTCCAGCCAGAAAAAGGGTATTAGCCTAGTGATCATGGCCAGCCAATTTCCCACCCACCTTCTTCAGTCTGGAAGTTTCTCTTTTTGAGACTGAGAGAAAACAGTCACAACTACATTCTCCACTCTCTTCATCCATTTTATGAAAAAAGAATAGGAAGAAATCAGGGGCTGATGCATTACACGCAGCTTTTGGTGAAACATGTAAAGCAAAACATCTTCCTAGTCTGGCGCTATGCTCACTGTGGTTTCTATTTGGAAATAGTCTTAACAAAGCCTGTGTTGTCCGTGTGCACCTGTCCATTCTGTGAGCTGAGGGCTGAACTAGCAGAAACAATCATGAAGCATGGAAAAGGAGTGAGTCTGTGGTTCTCAACCTGGGCGCACCCAGGAATCTGTGGGAGGCTGTGCATAATCTCAGTGCCAAGGTCCCAGGGGCATCTCACTGGTCTAGGATGTGGCCTGGGTGTTGGTATTTGCACAAGTTGGTCACGTGATTCTGATGCACAGCAGGGTTGAGAGTGCAGGTTCCAAGTGCCTCAGAAGAACAGGGTTGATTTAAACTGACTTTCTCATGAACATTTGCAGAAAGGAGCAAGAGGTCCCTCTCCTGTCTTGGTCCTCATCAGTAGGACCATCTCTGCCTCTGTCTGAGAAGGCATGTTCCTGGAATGTCGACTTGAAATCCAGGATATCCTTTCCCCAAAATAATATAATCCATGAAAATTAGCTGTCAGATACTAAAGTAAAATGGTTTGACAACCTTATGGGTCTAAATTTTTTTAAAAGATTTATTTATTTATGCATACAAGAGCTGGGATGTAGGCCAGAGGTGTAGGGGAGTGAGAGGATTCACCAGAGACAGAGTGGGGAGCAGAACAGGCAGATCTACTGAAATACACTGCTGAGGGGAGCAGTGGGCGAGATAGGAGAGGTCTGCTGCGCCATGTGGGTAGCTCCCTGGATGGAACTTGTGCTGCAGTGGTTGCTGATAGTGTCATAGTGCTGAGACTTATCCCTTTGGAACCAGAGAGGCCCCTGGATCTAAATTTTAGAATGTGAGAATTTGCTTTTGGAGAACTGTGCTGTACTTTCTGAACAACTAATTTTAAAATAAATGTTGGGGTGCATAAACTGTTACAGGTTGATATAAGTTGAAGAGAGAGAGGGAGGAGAAAAATAGTATTATTGGCATGTGCTGTCTGAATAGCAGCCCTATGTGTATCTATGCAATAGAAATAAATACATGATGTATTACAAAGCCAACATTTCTTTACAAATGTTGCTCAGGCTGTTTTTTCCAAGTGTGTTTGATTTGGTGTCATATAATTATCCACAATATAAATTGTCTTCATGTTTATAAAAATATCTATGTCTCTAACTATACTGATTTCAAATGTGTGTCCAAAAAGTAATGTGAATGATTTTTTAAGACAGTTGCCACATATGTTTGATGACTGCATTGAATGCATTCCCCTGCAGAGGAGCCACCTGGAAAGATGATATATTTATCTGCTAAAATCATTGTCACTTGTCTTTCAAAAAAGTCTGCAAACTCCAATCCTTCTTCTTCGTGTGTAACTTGCAGAATCATCATTTTATAATTACTCCTTAGTGGTTTGTTTTTCCACAAAAATCCTTACCAGGTATTTTCCTCTTTAGTTCACCACCTGTTGATCAAACTTAGCACCAAATAGTGTTTGGCAATTTCTGGATGTCAAGTGAGCCCTCTGTGATGAAGTTTTCCCATCACTGAGACTTTTTGAAGGACTATGACAGGGGCCCTAAACATAATTTTATGTGTGGATTTCCCAAAAAGTATGTGTGGGTTTTTAAGCAAAATCAACCTTTCTAGAATAAATGCAGAGTTTCCCCAAATGGCAGCTTTAAAAGAGAGAAAATTCACGCAAGCACACACACACACACACAAATACATACATACACACACACATATATATATATATATATATATATATTGATGATAAATTATCAGCCAGATGATCTCTGATTTTACAAGTGGTGCTTCTGTATTGACCTGATGTGGAAGAACAGATATAGTCAGGAATAAGCAGCTTCTGCCTTGGCTAAGTGATATGAAATGGGAAATGAGTATGTGTGGCAATAGTTCAAAATTGTTTGATTTTGCAGTTCTTATATATCCTCTAAGCCTAAAAAAAAAAAAAAATGCCTATGCCAGAGACTCCCAAACTTTCTCTGTTTACAGTGACATTGTTTTCTTAGAATTTTTTTCTTATAGTGCCCTAGGCCAACATTAATATGTCATAGTTTCGTTGATGAAGTAGTTAGGTCCAGGAGATTTAATAATGGCAGTTTGCACAGTGTCCTGCAGATGTTGCTGTGTCTCCCTCCAAAGTTTGTGGTCTCATGGTGCCCCTAGGAGTTTGCTAGGCACACGGGATGTCTCAGCACACAGCGTGGGCACCATAGATACATGTTCCACTGACGTTTGTGCTATCTGTAGTTGATGATGCTTAAAATGGAATTTGTGGTCTCTCAATTATCTAGATTACTTCACTCCTTGTGTTCCATCATTATTATGAGTGTTTTTGCTTGCCTCTGCTGGTTTAGTCTAATCTTTGCCATTCACCAGTCCTACAATGTCATAATCTAGAAAATGAAATACTTATTACACCGAGCATGAAGGAGGCCAGCACTGAGATTATCAAGGCCCCTATTTTCTCCAAATGTAATTGATTTAGTATTCTGGGAATAGGATCAGGAAAAGAGAGGGACTAATGTTTTCTTTGTTTAATAGCAAGTGCTTTTTAATAACAAGGAACTTCATTAGCTCTACTCAGGGAATGATCCTGTTTTTTTCCAGTATCGTCTAACAAAATGCATTATATTTGGCATGAAAATGAAATGGATGCCTAGCTTCTAATTTCTGACCACAGAGCCTCTTTAGCTCTCTAACTCCTTCTGGCTTTGAAGGTAGGATTTGTATATTCATAAAATTCACTGGAGCTGATGAGCTGATCTAGTAAAATGAATTAAATCTTTATCATGCTGGGGACTTCTTAGTGTTTGTCTTCTTGTGTCTGTGTATGACTTCAGGGAGATTGGCTGGCTTAAAAAACCTTCATTTTTTTTTTTAATCAAGTTAGCAAGTAGAAGGTATAGTTTTTAATTGGACCCTGAAATTTTATATATTCACATGGGAAAATGCTGGAGTATATTCTTGCTACAAGTCTGATAGAATAGGAATGAAAGATATTTAAAGATATTCTATTCTAGAAGGCTCACATTCCTCTTATCTAGGGGCATGAGTGTGTTTGTGTGTGTGTGTATGTGCGTGTGCATGCATGCTTTTAAATATACTGTCATCTGAAGATGGTTTTTGTTGGTTGTAACTGGGGTACCCTGGATTCCTGTGGGAATCAGTTGAAGCTAGGAGATCTTTTCCTTAGGAAAAGGCACACAGTCCATGGAACACAGAGCTTACAAACATTTTTGTTGTTGTTGTTGTGGGGGAGGAGAGTGGAGTGCAGTTTATAGACCCCATAGAATCAGTAATCTTTGCTCTGTAGAATGCATACTGTGACATCCTAGACCAGGGGTTATCTTTATCTGTAAAGGACCAGATAGTAAATGTTTTTGAATTTGTGTTCCATACTCTATCTGTTGGCAACTACTCAAGTTTGGTCACAGCAGGAAAACATCCATAAGTAACATGTAAATGAATGGGCATTGTGGTGTGTTCCAATAAAACTTTATTTACAAAATCAGGAAATGAACTGGATTTGGCCCCTAGGCCATGATCTGCAAGCACCTGTCTTAGACCATCAAATATAAAGCACCAATTGATGAGTTATGTGTACTGAGTTCTTCCATTTAGTGAGTATTAATTTAGCCTAGCTACTATTCAGGCGGATTAGGAAGAAGGACATAGGAAAATGAAATTGGAAAGGTGGGGGGGGGGGAACTCTCTAGTCCCATTGCATATTGCCTTTTAATTTCCTCAGGTAAGTATTCCTTGCTCTGGAAGCCAATGGCACAATATTCTTCAGATTAAATTGAGTGCCTACTTTTAACTTTTCTATGCAGAAGCTAACATAACTTACTTCAACTTGGAGATAAAAGGCACAGTTCCCTTTAGACTTCACCTTCATCCTTGTCTCTTAGCTTCACATATTATTTCTCTCTATGGTATGATTTGCATGCTTTGAGAATCGTGAGCCCAGACATTAATCATCTGGATTTCCGTTTTCCTGAACTGTGTTCAGATCTGAGAATTTGGGAGGCCATCCTTGCCTCCTAACTTGAAGGTAGATGCAATTCTTTAAAATCTTCCAATCCATCCAGCTCATTTCTTTGACCATCTTTTTTACAAAGTAAGAAGTGATGAAAGACTTGTTTTTAGGTCAGGTTAGAGTGACAAGAGACAGTTCTTGCCATGGAGGGTTATCTCTGGACTTGAAGAGAGAGAAGGCTGCTTTACCTTCATCTTTTCTGAAATCATCAACACATTTCTGTTGCAAAGGGGCTGTGCCAAATGCCCCCTTTCTGATGTGATTTTCTTGTGTTGTCACCCTCCTTGAATTTCCAGCTTTCATAAGTTCTAGTGAAAGCTCCTCTTTCTGGAAGCTTCCAGAACGATGACTTACTATGCTTTGTTTTCTGTTAGTACTTGAAGCCTCTGTGCTGTAGAACACGATGCACATGCTCGCTGCCAGTTAACTCAGCTATTCACATCATCTCTTTTCAATCCAGGACAACACATCATCCTCAAAACTATAGTCTCTTCATTATCAGAGACATTTCACTTCCTGCAGCATCACCAGGGAAACATCAATTATGCTTAGAATGACACTCAGAAACTCCTTAAGAGAGCACAGTGAAGGTATTTGCTCTGACAATTTACCTAAAAGAATGTTTTCTCTTCACCTAGGGACACAAAACCTGAATTCCAGAGCCTTCAAAATGAAATTATCCTTCTGGGGGAAGCACATTGCCACCAGATACATCATTCACCACCTGTTCCTGGTGTCTACAAAGAAGATGTGTCATTTTTCTGAGGTTTAGAGAGTCATTGTTTACAGCTGTGCAAGTGCCATTCTACCAGAGCAGGAGTATTTGGAACCAAGACTCAAGTTGAGGTTTATCTTTTTAATTCCTGATCCTGATCCTCCTTTTTTCAAGCAAAATTTCTCTCAGAGTCTCTCCTATCTGAGGTGAAGAGGACTTGGGCCAAAGTGGAAACATAAAGCAAGATCAAAGAATTTGTGGGTGGGATATATTTTTTAAGAAGCCAATTATCACCTTGTCACACAAATGTGTTAATAGAATTTAAAAATATCCAACTTGGTTGCCTGGGACTTTCCATATCTTGACGTTCACTTGTATTGTCATCTGACCTAAGTAAGGCATTGAGTTCTTCATTCTTGGGGATTTACCATTTGATTTTTGGGAGATTTGCATTGTTTTTCTTTCTTAGAGTTGTCAGTTTCAACAGATTTCTTTGTGGGCAGTTAATCTTGACATGCATGGGTTTCCCCCAGGTGATACTTTTGCATTTGCAAGATTCTGGGTCTTTCTTAAGAGTAAGGCTAGGGGTAGTAGGTCTTGGAGATTGAGCTCGAGTAAAGCAGGAGTAAGTCATGGCACTTCATGGAACCTTAATGTGGGAATCAGGACAACCTAAATAATCCCTCAAGTTTGTGACTTTGACCCAGCCTTCCTTGATTGCATCTGCTTGTTTTTATTCCTCTGCCCATCAGAGATGAACTGGGCTGACTTAACACTCTTGTTTAAGTGGAAAGGAACTGATCCAGCCATTTTCAAGAACAAAGGATCTAGGCCAACAATTCTGCATTAGTTTGCCTCAATGGACTCTATTGTTCTCAAATCTCAAAGATGTAAGGGATATCTAAGAGAACTTTTACCAAACCTGATTCTAAAATATAGGACCTTATAATAAGAACTTTCATTTGGTCTTTTTAGAAAGAGCAGCTGTGTTGAGTATCTGTTCCCCTAAGTCTTTCTGTGGTAGAGCAAGTTTGCATCCTTTGGTGCCTATTAACATTTGTATTGAAGGCATCAGGCTATTTCAGCATAGCAAGTCAGGCCACTGGCTTTGGGGAATGTCATTGGACTTTGGAGTTTAAGGCTAAACAGTGGTGCAAAGTCATGTTTGGGAGCTGGGAGAAAGGATGAATGCAACAAACAGTATTAAACCAGGAACCCCACAGAAGAGCGAGCTGATAAAAGGAGGTGGCAGACAGATATATCCCTCAACTTACTTTCAGTGTTACTATAGAGATGATCTCCTGGAGAAAACCCATCCAAAAGCCTTTATAGTTTTTGTCCCTTAAAAATATTGAACGTAAGATTCAGCAGATGGCACTGATTGATTTCTGAAAATTTTCTCTAGTTTCCCTTGTGCTATTGATTTTATATCATTTTACAATAATGTAACCCAGGAAAAAAGGCAGATTATTAGAGGGGTGTTCAAGCACTTTGAGAGTATGCACCCCATCCATCAGCTACCTTCTGGGTAAAGAAAAATGAAGCCTTTAAACAAATTCAAGCTTTAATCATTAGTCCTGGAGGCAGACATTATTAAGAAAGATGGACACCAAAAGTTATCTGATGAGAATTCTTTTTCCATGATGCAGAGAACTGTGAATCTTCTTAGGAATACACTACAGGTCTTCAGCTAAAGAGCTAGAACTTATAATTTAAAATCATGACACTCAAGGTTAGTTTGAATTTTCAGAAGTAGTGAATTGTGTGGAAGACATAGTTGTTTTCTTCTGATTTCAAGCTGTGTGTCTTGGTGTGTTCAGTACTTGGGAAGCTAAGAGTCAGATGCACCGAGTGGATTTCACACTATGTTTAGTGATACTCCTGGGAGTTCCCTTGTCAATAAGGGAAGGGTATCTTGTCAATTAGAGTGTGATGAAGGGTAGATAAACTTGCCCATCTGAAACCCCCATCAACCTCCAGTCAGAATATTTGGCTACCAGTGAATCTGCAGCTTTAATTAAAGCCTTGGGAATTTGAACAAGATGACAACTGAAGGACTCCTAAATAGCCCAAGAACCTGGCAAATTTTGTAGCCAACGTTGTCTGTGAGTCCCTGACTTTTGCTATGATGAACATACTCACTGGGCTTGGGGGTTGAAGAGCAAGAAGAGAGGACCATTTATTTCTACTTTTATGCATGAATCATTTGGAAAAAAATGAAGAAGTCAATATAAGAGGGCTATGTCTCTTGATATTTAAATTGGTTATTTTTCTAACTTGGCTGACAAAGAGGACTGAGGAGTGAGGAGGAGTAGTGTGATTGGGCTCTTGGTAGACAGTGGAATTACTAAATTTCTGCATTTGCAGAAGCAAAATTGACTGCAAGGAAAAAGTAAAACTCTGCATGCATACCTTTGGCACAGAGAAGGCTACCATATGAGACCCAAGCTAACTGAGTTACCTTTGCTGAGTTTTGCAAGTTATAGGTGGAGTACAGTAATGGGAACTTGGTGTAGCCTTTAGAAACCATGGACTACGATGGTGTATCTGTGATGAACTGAAGACAAGGGGCTGCTTGGACATCAATGGAATCGTATCAGGTGCCTTGTACACACACATCTCTGGGGTGTGTGGTGAATTCTGAGAATTTAATGGGGTGGAGGAAGCAGTCAGAGCAGCCATTTTAGAACATTCTATGTGTCAAAAAGTTGTAACTGGAAACAGTTTGTAGAGTTCTTGGCCAATCTCTGTGTATAAGCTACTGAGCATGTTCAATTAAGGAAATCCAGGCAATTTCTCTCGCATACTATCCCTGTTTTATTCTTTTGTCTCAAATTTATTTGCCAAGTGGAGTGATTTTCTCCATGAACTGAAATGATGAACTGATGTTTTAATAAAACCACAGCCATTTTTAGAGGAAAAATGCTTTCTTTATGTAATTAACTTACCCAATTGGAGCACATTTCTAATATCCCTCCCATTTAGTCATTTAAAGCAGAAAGAGACATTTGATGTGTCACTCAAGTTTCTTATTTAAATACACGGACAGTTTTCTATATAATGTGTGAAAATCTCCACGAGACGCTAGATGTAACTTCTATATGGAACTGAACTTTACAAACTTTTTAGTAAAATCGGTGGTTTTGCCAGCTCCCTTTGTGCTTCAATCTCACTGCTGAAAATGCTGCTCCTTAGTTAATCTGACCTTTGTGAGGAAGAAAAACACTTTTCTTACATTGTGTGAATTTTATGATAGACCTTTTTTATTTGTATATACGATTGCTATTTTCCTATGTTGCACCCCAAAATCTGCTTTTAAGCCATGTTTATTGTTAAGTGAGCTGTTGGGCAAGTGAAACATGACTGGTCTTTGCAATCCCTTGATGTTAGAATCAAGTCATTCCATGTGCTACTTAGGAGGTCCTACATCTATCTCTTCCTGGTAACTGAAACAAACATTCTTAAAGGAGATCGGAGAGGTGGTGCACCCCTACTCTTTGAAGCCCATTGCCAACACTGCATTTCCGGAGAATTTGAAATAGAAGAATGAATGCTATTTTATGAATTTTCTCATCGCCTGATTCTTTCATCTGCCCTGTATGGCATGCTGCTAACTTTCCCTGGTGGAAATCATCTCTTCTTCATGGACTGCGATTTTTTTTTTTTTTAAAGAATGAGGCAGGCTGACCTGTAGAGTATGGAATTCATTAGAAGTTCATAAAATAAAGACCTCTAAAGCATATGGGTGGAATGTTTCCATGCCTTTGAGGTGAATGTTAAATTCAAGCTCAGGGTTTGGGAACTTTTTGTTTGTAGCTGCAGAAGGAAAGAAGTAGTTGGGGATATGTGCTTCGCTCTGTGTTTTCTTGTGTGGAAATGTGTGGGCCACCTCGTTTTCATAAGGGAAAAACATTTCTCATCATTGTATGGGGGATGGGAATTAGAATATAGAGTGATAACATCAGTCAGACTCTAGAATCAGATTTAAAGTGACCTGCTTTGTAGGAAGGCAGCCTCTGGTTGGCTTTGGGGACCCACGTACATTTTGGTTTTGGCCTAGCTTTCTTGCTATCCAGGTTGTGTGCTTTTTTTTTTTTTTTTTGAACTACTGCTTATAATTGGTGATATTATCTCAAAATCCTGAATCCAAGGAAGTAGCTAATGAGCAAGACTTGGAATAGGTGCAAGTATTGGTTGACATAGGTGAGTTTGACAGCATTCTCAGATATAGACTCAATTGAGGGGTGATATGAATTTGCTGTTAACATTTGGAGGACCCACCTCTCCTAGGTCCTTATTTTTAAGATATTTATCTTTTCATGCAAATACCATTGGTGGGTCATAGTTAATAGCCTGGAGGGTTGGTCTCTCTCAGTCAATAAACAAGGAATTATAATAATTGCCAAAGGTGGAGATAATTTTGCATTATAGGTCATTCTATGATGAAATTTTCAATCACAGTATCTTGTTAAAAGCCTAACCTTACAATCTCCCTCTTCTTTTCTGATGTAAGAGCACAGTGTTTTTGACCCAGGAAATGGCTGAGATGTGTTGAACCAGGTGGTTGTGACACAATCCCCAGGGTGACCGCTCATGTCCCCTTTTGCCACCGTAAAAGGAAAATGATATTGGGAGATTTAGTCACACTTGGACTCCTCTGCTGATGAGGAGCTGACACTTTGATTTCCTATCTCAGGATATTCTTCAGTTTCATACTGCTGCTGAGGAGGAGGTGCAAGCTACAGACACTGTAACTGACTGGTCTCTGAATATTTGTGCGTGTGTATGTAAAACTCCACCGCGTGTGTGTTGTGTTCAATGTTGTGTCAATCTATGAACTGACTCAAACAACAATTTGAAGGTAGAGAAGACAGTGATCATGGCAAATGACACCCAACCACCTCTTTCTGTCAACGTGCTAGCTATGATCTTCACAGCCAGGACAAATAACTTAAGTATTCAGGAGTTACGTGTCTTTGAGAGAAATGGTGTGTTGATCTCATAAGAAAATGTACAACCAATAAAAGACATTTGAAAAACTGCCATGAGTCTGTTTATTCATTGAGTTCTTTGTGGCAACTCCTCGTGCCAGAGAGGCTTCTTTATGTATAAAAGGCTTGAAGTTTTGCTTGAACTATTTCATCTCTTTTCTCCCCATCTCTCCTCTCCCATTCCAAAACAGAATAGAACAAAACAACATAATTGCAATCTCAAAGACTCGTTAAAAAGTCATTTCATCTATGGTGAACTTCAGACTCAATATTCTTATAGGTAATAATTTTAGTTTGTATGAAAGCCAGTATTTCAAGATTAAAATCAGATGGCTTGTGGTGGGGACAAGACCAGATGGCTTAAATGAAAAGATTAAGATCAAGACATTTGGGGTTGCATGTGTTCCTAATGCTAAACTGTTAGGCTAACTAGTCATTTGAATTTTTCTTGATTCTATGTGTAATATTAGTAATAGTAGGAATTTGTTCTAAATCCATCAGGCAGTGTTGCAATGTAGATGTTCTGGGCAAGAGAAAATGTTGGTACAAGTCAGCATGGTTGGGTATGAGGAATTCCTTGATTTTTCCCATAAACTGGGTGACTAGGTTTGACTTGTATCCATATTAGAGAATAATTGCTAGAATTTAACGTTAACCTTTTGAGTGGATTGCCGATGATACCTGGAGGTACACATTCACTTTGATCTTGCTTATTGCTGAAACCAGTTGATGGTGCTTAATCAGTAGATGACTCCTTTAAGAACCACTAGTATTTCACCTCAGATTTACATCATGTCAGCCAGCAGAATCCAAAGTAGAGGGCTCCCCACTTCCACACACATCACTCAAATGACTTTCCAATGTACATAGTCTATGAGACAGTGCTGCACCATACAATGATGTTTTGGTCCACCCAGACTACATATATAAGGATGGTCCCTGTGATAGCCTCGGTGTAAAGTGTAGACCATCTAGATTTGTATAATGACACTATGATATGCACAAGGATAAAGTCACCTAAGAACACATTTCTCAGATTGTATCCTGTCATTAAGTGGTGCATAACCATGCTCATATTGAAGTCCTCTCCTGACACAATGTTAAGATGGCTGCAATCTTTAATCTATCTTAAGTGAGAATTTTGTTGGCATTAAGCATTTTGTTTTAAGTTTCTATGAGGGCTGGCAGCAAGTGATATAGAGAAGGCATAAACAAACACAAGATTTTATGTCCTGGTTATTTCCTCCATTCTCCACAGCTATTTTTAATTTCCACAGGAAGAGAATCCACAGCCATTCCTCATTTTCATACTTTAAAATACCATCGTGGCTTAAAAGGATTTTTCTTTTCATGGGTGGAATGGCTTCTTTCTTCCACTACTCATGTTGGCCAATACTGATTCGCCCATCTAAACATCTCCCAAAATGACTCAAAACTGTGTAAGAAAATGTGAATTAAAGTGGGAATGGGGCGAGACTTCTGGATTAATAACAAAAGCTTTTCGTGGTTGTTTCTTGGTGCCTTGGTTCTCTACTGTAACATGAAAGTCCAAAGCTTTGTAGCTACAAACAACAGTTATGGTTACTATTCTGTTATGTCAATAGACAAACTATATCAAAATTAGTATGAAATAACTTTCCATTCATCTATCCAAGGAGAGCATTTTGGTCAAAATGTTATTCTATGGAAGGGGATTTAGTTATCTCTGAAAGTCTTCATCCACAGTTGGAATTAAAGTGATACAGGAGAGAATTAAACATTGACATAATGACTCACAGAACTCCTGTTAGTACTTCCTACCACTCCAGATGGTCACAGTTCATAAATAATTGCTGAGTAGGTGTTTTTCCCCTCAAATGGAAATAGCTGGTTATTCACTTTAAAAATAATACACTATGAGAAAATTTAGAGAATATATGCAGAAAAATAAACATCCACAATTTTTTGGTAATTGTTCATGTATTCTTTAAAATATTTTTTCATTTCTCTACACACACACACACACACACAGAGAGAGAGAGAGAGAATTTGATAGGATTATATATTTTGTTACCAGCCTTGCTTTCCAAATTATATAATGGATATTTTATTATGTCAATTATTGCATATAGATGGCATCATCCTTTTTAACTGGTATATAATATTCCAATACACATATCCTGTCCATTATTTCATTTTAATTGCCTCAATAAATATTCTGATATCTTTATGCATAAGGCTGGTTGTCTTGGACAAGCTTTAAAGAACTGAAGATGCTCAAACATTCCCCCTAGAGCTAAATATCAGGAGTAATATCATTTTTCCCAATACAACTCTTTCTTCTTATTTTTGTCATACCCATCCCTCCCCAGGTCCAACCTTAAACTAAGAAATCAGACTTGACTGGCAATCCCAAATTAGGAATTAATCAGTGTTGGGACCTGCCCACACATCAGTATTCTATCTATCTGATAAATTGGTGCATAAGGGAATTTCCTTCAGGAATATCCACAGAGGAAGAAATTATTGGGAAGAAGTATTTGAAGGAAAAAAGAGGACACAGAAAGAAGGGAATGGAATCTGCTTCTAAGAAGCAAATGGTTGCTTATTTTAAAAAAATAATGTACAGTTTTGGAATAATGGTTTTGCTATACCAACCACAGGCAAGATCAGAATTTCCAGTGGGTCTGGTGGATATGCTACCATTTCAGATCACATGAGAGTTAATGAAGCTAATGCTAAAACTCTGCAAACAAAACTAATCATCACTCAAGCATTTATCACCCTAGCAACCCTTAGATGTGATGTGGCTATACTAGTGGTGAGAAAATCTGCACGACTCTGGAATTTGCCTTCTGTGCCCTTGTTCTAAGCTTATAGCATCAGTGCCATCACCGACTTTTTGAAGTGTAGAGAAGAATCTAGACTTCAACTCTCTCCCCAGGTGAGTCATATTCACAAAATAGTTTGAGAAACCCTGGTCTGTCCATTTCATCCAATTTTGAAGACCTCAAATGTTGCAATTTTTTTGACATTTACCCTGCATTGCAGACAAAAGATGCCTCTAGAGGTGATAATCAGTAGATTTGTAAAGACTAATATCTATGTTAGGTGGAGGGGTAAATGTGTTAAAGTATATAAATAAGTGGCTCTTTGATGTTCAATTAAAATGCAGTTTTCTTACTCTGGTTTCTCTTCAGATCGTATAAATCTTTCACCTTTTTAAATGCAGTTTTCTCTTTTCATAGCCAGATTACATTGAAGAGAAGGAGCATGAAGGGAAATAAAAACACCCCTTATGCTTGAATGCCTTTATATTAGTTGTGGTATAAAAAATAGTTTATAGATTCCAATGCAAAGGCTGGTATTATGTAGGCGTCAGAGTGAAAGTCTAGGAGATAGTGACCTTGATACCTAGAGAATAACCTTAAAGAATGCTGTTTGCATTGCTTGTGAACTTGGTGACTGCCTGATCTATTTCTGCCAGCCCAGATTAATCCACCTCACCATGGGTTTCCTTTCCATGCCAGTCTAGTGGCAAGTAGTGGTTCTGTCCTCCAAGGAAGGACAAGAGTCACATAATAACTTAGCACTACTTGCCCAAGAAATGTGAGTTCAGCTAAAGCAGTTTCTTTATGATCTAGCATGATTCCATAGACTGGGAGGCCAAGAGTTGTTCTTAGACAAGAACTTGCTAAACCATTTGACCTTTTCAGCAGCTGCAGAACTGTTTATTGAGAGCATGCCATCTCTCTTGGCTTCCCCAGTTTGGCAGAGAGGAAAGTCAAGCCAGTGTCATTGTGCACTTCAGAAAACTTCTGAACCATCACAACTTCCACCAGAAAGTGAATAACTTGCTCTCACTGGTCAGATAGTCATCTTTCAAGGGACCCTTCTCTCCATGAGCTGGTTTAGGAACTTTAATTCCAAAACAAGAACAGATTTGGTCTGGTTCAAGCCACAAACCTAGTGGAGGTCAATGTCTATGAGCCAAGAGCAAAGACCATGAATCCAGTTCTAGTTCATTATGTAAGCTATTTTGCAAAAAAACAAAAACAAAAACAAAAAAAACTGAAATAAAACATTAAAAAGCTGGTGGGTTGTAATTTAGCTTATCTGAAAATTATGTTTATGTGCAAAAATATCCATGATTCATGACACCATTTTGCAGAGTGATGTAAGTTGAAATATGACTTGGTAATGCTCATAAAATGGGTGAAGAATGACTTTAAAACAGTGAAAGTGGTCGTAAAGTAACCAAGCAACAGATGGAGTTTGAGGGAAGCAGAGAAAAGGTCTCAGTCTGAAGCCATATAAGTTATTTGCAGTCCTGGCCACTGCTCCTAATTAGCTGTGTGACTCTCGACAAATATCTTAAGCTTTCTGTCCTTTAATTTACTCCTTCTTAAAATGGAAGTAACAACAGACTCTACTTCATTTTATTTTATTTATGATTTATTTATTTATGCATACAAGGGCTGGGGTACAGACCAGAGATGCGGGGGGATGAGAGGATTCACCAGAGACAGAGTGGGGAACAGAACAGGCAGATTGACCAAAGTACACTACTGAGGGGAGCAGCGGGTGAGTCAGGAGAGGTCTGCTGCACCATATGGGTTGCTCCCTGGCTGGCGGGGGATCGAATTCATACTGCAGAATCTGTGGACAGCTTCATAGTGCAGTGCTTAACCCCTTGTGCCACCAGGGAGGCCCCAACAAGCTCTACTTTAAAGAGTGCTTCTGAGAATTAAATAAAACATTGCCTATAAAACACCTAGCCCTGTGTTTGCCATGTTGTTAGCACCTGGTAAGTTTTTCTTGATATAGTCCTCTGAGAAAATCCATTTATCGACATATAGAATTAAACAAAAGATGTATATAAATGGAAGATAACCAAGCAATTTAAGTACTGAGGTATTATTTTTTTTTTAAGATTTTATTTAGGGCCTCCCCAGTGGCGCAGCGGTTGAGTGCTGGGTTGCGAAGCTGCCCGCAGCCTCTGCAGCACCAGTTCAATTCCCGCTGCTCCCCGGCCACCGGAGGAGGGTCCCACATGGCACGCAGACCTCTCCTGCCTCCCGCTGCTCCCCTCAGCGGTGTACTTCGGTCTTTCTGCCTGCTCTGCTCCCCGCTCTGGCTCTGGTGAATTCTCTCACCCTCCTGCACTTCTGACTGTACCCAGTGCTTGTATAAATAACTAAAAATAAATCTTTTTTAAAGAAGATTTTATTTATTTATTTATTTATGCATAGAAGAACTGTGGTATAGGCCAGAGGTGTGGGGACAGGGTTAAGAGGATTTGCCAGAGACAGCATGAAGAGCACAACGGGCAGATTTAACTGCTAAGGGTAGAGTAGGCGAGACAGGAGAGGTCTGTTAGGCCATGTGTAGGTTAGCTCCCTGGCTGGGTATCGACCTCAGGCCATATTGCTGAGACTTAACCCCTAGGCCACCAGGGAGGCTCTCAAGTATTATTTTGGACCATCATAACGATACTTGTTTTTGTTGGCTGAACCTGCAGAAATATGCACTGGAGCCAAATCTCAGTGTAACCAACACATGTTCATGTTTTCAATTTGTACATCAGCTTAAAAACTATATTCATAAAGGGTAAAACCAATGCTTTTACTTCTGTGGACCCTGTTTGATGAAATGAAAACAGTGACATAACCACTTTTGCAATGGCAAATCCAGTGTTTATTGAAAGAAACTTTCACTAGGACTGAAATACAATACATCACAGAAAAAGGGTAGACTCTATACCTGCTGATTCCTGGCCCCCCAAGCTCTACCCCAAAGATTAGACCCCAAATAATAAAATACTAGAGGGCCTCCCTGGTGGTGCAGTGGTTGAGCTCTGGGTTGCGAAGCTGCCTGCAGCCTCTGCAGCGCCGGTTCGATCCCCGGCTGCTCCCCGGCCACCGGAGGAGGATCCCACATGGTGCACAGACCTCTCCTGTGGCCCGCTGCTCCCCTCAGCAGTGTACCTCGATCCTTCTGCCTGCTCTGCTCCCCGCTCTGGCTCTAGTGAATTCTCTCACCCACCCACGCTTCTGACTGTATCCTGTGCTTGTATAAATAAATAAATAAATCTAAAAAAAAATAAAATACTAGAGACTACTGAAATATAAATCTTGAATACACAAAAATAATTTGAAATAAAAATATCCTTGCAATGTTGGAGAAAGTAGTCCATGTGGATTTGACACCCTAAGTATGTGTCAGTGGAAATCTGCAGTCTTTGATGTCACCTCGAATTCTCTTTGAATTTCATCTCTACATACTGCTAGCTTTAGGGTCTAGGATAAATGTCTTAAATAGTCAAAGACTCAGTTCCTATCAAAAAAAGGAGAAAACAGTGAGAACTATGTAGGGATAAGGAGCTGGAGTTGCAATGATTAGAAATAAAGAATGAGTGTAGCCTGAAGCCTGGAAATCCAGATAGTCCTTGCTTAGCCGTGGGTGATCTCAATAGTGAGAGAACCAGAGGACACAGTTCCCATGTGCACACATTTCAGTCAACATGGCCCTATACCCAGGGAGGACTGACTCTATATAAGTTTTCAATATATGAAATATCTAACTTTCATACTTAAAAAATGCCAGTTAGAAAGCTTAACATTTTGCTTTAAAAGGAAACATGTGACATGTCAGTAACAGTAATGATGCGACATTATTTCATTCAGTTCTTACAAAATGTCCCTCGGGGTGGATTGTCAACTGTCCCATTTTACACTGAGAGAAAAGGCAACCTGCAAGTTTAGGATCTTGACCAAGGTTATCCAACTGGTAAGTGGAGGCACTAGCCACACTACTCCCTACCAAATGGGCTGGTTTTATTATCCTTCTCTTAGATGTGCATTAAAACAAAGAAAATGTTTCTCACTCTCTTGATCCTGAGGATAATTTTTCATTCTTTTTATTTTGCCAAGGAAACCTAGGTTTTAAATGGTCCAGTTTGGGGAGCTGGGTAAATGGCTATCATGGTACCCTGTGAGGTTCAGACAGATCAAAGAGTTGCAAACTAAACTCCAGAAGGTCTAGGACTGGCAAAGGGGTACACTGAGGGAGCCTTCTGGGTGGGCATGGGGTAGATCAGCAGGGCTTCAGCACCTGGTCTGGCTTTGGAATAGTGCTGGTTTTGTTAGAGTGGTGGCAGGCGGAGTAGAGATTTGGGTTCTGGTTAGGACTGAGGAAAGGGAATGTAAATAGAAACTGAGGCTGGTGGGTGAATCTAAGGAGACAAAGGAGTTTGAGTGAGCTTCACTTGTCCTGTGCACTTGATCTCACATTAGGATTGAAGTGGAGGAGGTTATAAGACTGGGGGTTAGAGAGAGGCAACCCAGATACCTCCCTGGTGGCCTAGGAGTTAAGTCTCAGTACTATCACCAATACGGCCTGAGTTCAATCCCTGGCCAGGGAGCTGACCCACATGGCACAGCAGACCTCTCCTGTCTCACCTGCTGCTCCCCTCAGCAGTGTATTCAGTAGATCCACCTGATCTGCTCCCCACTGTCTCTGGTGAATTCTCTTACCCACCCCCTGTACCTCTGGCTTGCACCCTAGTTCTTCTGTGCAGGGGGTGGCAAACCAGTAGCTCAGTAGTCTTGATGGGCTACCAGATCTGGGAGTAGGACCATGACCCAACTCCCTAGCATCTGGCAGAGGAGCTAGATGCCACAGAAAGGACCCACACCCACAGGCTTATTCTGCTCTTACAATGGACAGGCTGGATTGAGCTGTAATGTGACAGATTTGGTGGATCTAAGGAAAAATAAGGAATCAAGAACTAGGAACCAGAGTCCATAATCCTGGGCTTAAAGCAATGGCAGACATTTCTATTTCCCAACTAGAGGTGATGGGTGATTCCACACACACCACATGCAATTTGTAGGCCAAGATGCTTGGGAGGAAGAAACCTCAGGTCATGATTTGCATGTAAAGAAACTCCTTAAGAAGTATCTAATAAAAGGGTAAACGTAATCAATTAGAATTTCAAAAAACATTTACTTGTGTTTATAAATTATAAAAGAAGAGAAACATCTATAAGGGGGCCGGCACCCTCTTTGGAACTTGGGGGGTTCATTAGTCAGCGATTCAGTCCATGCCACTGAGAGAGAATGTGAACACTCAGAGCCACTGTGACTATTGAGCTCATGAAGGACTTCCATTCCCATATTCCAAGGAGAAAAAGGAAGAAACCCAATCTTTAATAGCTATGTCAAAGGAAAATTCAACCATTATTCAGGGTAGAATTTCCTAGCTGTAAAAGTAGCCCATTAGCTCCTGTAAACGGTTACAGTGATTTTCATGAAATAGCAACATTTTCTAAGATCAGATTGGAAGATCTGGGACCGGAGTGGGTGAGCGTGGGTGGGGCCCAGTCTCCTCAAATACACGCTCCCATTCTGATGAACATGGGAAAAATCTACTGTCATATGCAAGTCTGACATTTAGTGAATGAATGTTTCTTGTGGTCAGAGTAAGTTATGGAAAATGTAAAGTTAATATCTTTTGCATGTGAATGGAGAACCAATTCAGAACTAAATGATACCAAACATTTACAAGGTATGTGTGGGGTGGCAGGCATGGAGAGGTAGGAAGATGTGGTTGGGAAAAACTCCACTGAAACTCTCCATTTACCCTCTTGTTAATCTGTAAAAGACTTTTTGGCATTCTCTTATGGAAACTTCAGAAGCAGATGGAAATATTTTAAGATGTATAATACACATGGGTCTGTTACATGAATTTCCATTTTCCTTACAGGAGTGAACCAGGGAAGTTTAGCATCATTCTTTGGATGTTGGCAAAAAATTGATAGGGAAATGATATTTTATGCTATGGTTTCTTGCAAATCACTTCATTTGTAAATAAACAGCACACAAACAGTGTTTCAATTCTTCCTATCATACATCAAAAGTCAGTGGTCAACTTTAACTCAGGCAGTTGACAACCCTAACCTTTGGCAACAATTCAGTAAATACCCCCCCCCCATGTCTTTTGCTAATAAAGCTCATAAAAATTGAACAGCCACTTCAATGTATTTTTCATCAGAGAATGGTATCCATTTGAAATTATAAAATTATCTTGGGTAAGAACTCCTGATTTCAATGATTTAGTGATGGTGTAGTACATTCTTAGTAAAATGAGTTTGCATTGGTGCGGCACACTAGTAATAATAACTACGTGATAAAATCTAGTGTGGGCAGCATTTTAATAGCTCTATAAAGAAATGAATCACTTAACATCAAAAATGCTGAGTGAAGTTCAAGTATACCATCCAACCACTCCCAATCCAGATACTCAGCTTAGTGCTACCCTCGCACCCCTTAACAGTAACTGCGATTTAATCAGCTTAGGTGGGTGTGTTCTTTCCACCAACAGGAGGAGCCCTTCTGGTGCTGAACGGACAGCTCTGGATTCAGATCAAGATGTCTTGGGTGCCTGGGACCCATGGGTGGTTTCAAAGGGGCTGTGGACTACACAAGATTGTGTGTGTGTGTGTGTGTGTGTGTGCACGCACACTTCTTTTCTGAATGGATCCATATCAGGGAAACTTCACAACAAAAAGAAAAAAAAGATCAAATCTATTGCTTTTCACCTTCTAAGAGAAATGCTATTTTCATAGAGTACAATATTTATTATAGATTTTAGTAATGTGCCCAGCCTCATACACACCAGAAAACTAAGTGATTTTAAACCATGAACACTCAAATAGCCACATGACTTTTTTTTTTTTTTACAAGGTGTCTTTATGCATTATCTGCAAACTTTTGGTTAAATAAATCTTGTAATACTTTTGCTGATTCAAAGAAATATGTCCCAAAATATCATATAAGTTGGAGTAAAAGAAAGTAAATTTTGACAAGCGATATCAACTAAAGGGAAAAAAATTATATCCAATGTTTGATTATATATGTATATGTTCCATAGTTTACTATTATAGTTCCTAAATATCTCTTCTTAACATGTTTGATGTTTCTGGGGGGAAAAAAACCTATTAATGTTAGGGAGTGATTTGGGGTTGGGGTAAGTGTGGACAAGTATAAAAAATTGGAGAGGAGAAGACAATAAATGCTTAAATTAACTCGATCTTAAACTTGTCAGTAAAAATCTCAAAGTTTCCAGACATATTTTGATCAGTTCCCATCTGTAGCGGAGATTTATCATTCCACGTCTGTTTTTCTCTATCAGTCTCTCAGCTCTACTTGCAATCTCTCTAGCTCTGATGAACAAACTTTTCAAAAAGTGACTCATAGCTTTTCTTTTGTTCCTTCTCTCTCCTCTCTCAATTTAAAATATGGACGTTGTTTAACATTCTCATAAAAAGCGGGTAATACAGATGACAGAACTTGTAATGCACCCCAGCTCTTTCAACCCTGGTGTCTGTTTATGTGGATCCTGGGGTGAATCACCCAACTCCATCTTTCCACTCTGGGGAAAGCAAGCCCCGTCCTCAGAGGGAGTTTCCATCACAGTCCCCCTCACGTGCGGTTGGTCTGACTCCTCACCGTGTTAGTCTCAACTCGACTAAAATCGGTGCACCGTGGACATGCTCTTTTTTTTTTTTTTTTTTTTAACATCGATGCTCAAGGACAACGATGGGATACTTAGTCCTCTGAAGGGAGGGGTTTTCATTGGAAAAATTTTAATTCAGGTTGAGAGAAATGGAAGATGGCCACAAGGGGACAGCAAAACACACCGAATCCCCTTGCTTCACAGCACTGAAGGAACATTTAGCTGTCTTGAGTCCAGCCCTATCAAGAAGGGAAATGAAAACTATTGGAAAAACTGGAGGTGGAGAGATTCTTGGCTATGGCACTTCTACTACAAATCCAGTGAGATTGGGGGACCGAAATAGGACACCCCAGCTTTCTAAGTACTTATGAAGAGGTGCTGGTGGTTTGCACAGAGCTGGTGAAAATCTGGCACCTGCTCCCAGCTCTTCCCAGAGCCTTGGGCTAAGAATTCCCCGCCCCTGTTAAGACTTTCCTGTATTTAACAATAGGGTAATATGTCAATAACAATAGGGCAAAGTGTTAATTTTTTTTAAGTAGGGAAACAGACTCTCTTCAGAAGAAGCTGTAAATACTGATGAATCACTTTCTAATTATTAGGCACCTTTCAGCAGGGAGTCTTACAAAAAGCAGGGGCATTCCAGAAGAGTGATGAAGGCAAATGAAAGAACTAATGGAAATAACTGGGGTGCTGGGAAAAGCTGGCTTCTGTGCTCTGAATTACTGTGGAAATGCCTAGATCTTGGGCAGATTTCTTAACCTCTAGGTGTCTTTTAGTTTCTCTACCTGTAACATGAAACTAATACAATGGGCATCTTCCAAGACAAAGTAGGGAATTGACGTCACCCACTAATGTTCAGTGATGGCATATGGTAAGAACTGGATTAAGTAAGCAGTTACACAATTGTAATAGGTGAGTGACATGAGGCCAGAGCAGGGAGAATTGTATGTTTTCCCCATGCACTAATGTGACCAGTAGACAGCGTGGGGAGGAAGGGCTGAGGGCTCTCTTTAAAAAAAAAAAAAAAAAAGATTTATTTTTATTATTTATTTATGCATACAAGAGCTGGGGTGTAGGCTAGAGGTGCAGGGGGTGAGTGGATTCACCAGAGACAGAGTGGGGAGCAGAACAGGCACATCTATGAAATACACTGCTGAGGGGAGCAGCGGGGAAACAGGAGAGGTCTGCTGCACCATGCGCATCAGCTCCCTGGCTGGGGATAGAACTGATGCTGTAATGGTTGGCAATAGCTTGATAGCTGAGACTTCATGGAGGAAGGAATTGCTACCCCAAGGTCTCAAACCCAGGCTAATCTCCACCTGAATACCGCAAACTCACGAGGTAGATGTGTATCTCCCACAGCATCCAGGACCATCCCTGTCTAGAGAAACACATGATTATTGAATGACTTGACTCAGAGGAAAAAGATGCAGGATATCTGGGATCGGGGTGTGTTCCTGAGATCTTTGTCTTTGTGAGAAGTAAGAGAATTCATAGCATTTGCTCCATTTAGTCTCTCTCGATAAGGTGTAATATTGTCTGTCTTTTCATTAAAGGGGACAAAACCCCTCCTTCCATTTTCAACTGGAGATGTCAGCCCTACTTGCAGGCCTGCAGAAGTATGTCCCTCACCCCGAACATTAGAGAACCACACTGAGTGAATATTTCAAATAAAAAGTATAAACTTACAAATGGGAAACAAAGCAAAGCAATCCCTTCTGGTTAAAGCATCTTGGTAATCCACAAATTCTTTGTCAGCAGCACCAAACTAAAGACCACTCATATATAGACATGCTTATCCCCGACAGTAGTATTATGGGAATGACAAAAAAATTTCCTTTAGTACCTACTGATTTTGAAAGAGTCATTGACAAAAACTCTGATGGGCTCCAACAGAAATAAAAACTGTCCTCAGGACCTAACTTCTTCATGGAACAACATGAGACACCCCAACACAAACAGGGTCTGATCAATCTCCAGTCATTCTGGAAATTATTCCATTGTGAGGCCTCCAAATGGTCCCAGGACACCATGGCATTAATCTCAAAGGTTTAGGGCTGGATGGTGAAAGCCCTTAAAATGTCTTCTGAATTTTTATGTGTTTTAATATTTAATATTCATCTTTAAAAGTGGCACTCATTTATAGCTTAAATATAAATGGCCTTATTTTTACTCTCTAATATTCTCGACATTAGTTTCGGGGAGAATTCTAAGTGGGTTGTTCATCCTTATTGAGGATAAGTCTAAGTTCTGTGCACTTTTCTGTCTACTGAGCAAGGGTTCTTGGTAATCACGCCAGCATGTGGTAGTAGGAGAGGGTGGTGGGATGGAGGTGACATGTCTCTGGTACCCCTAAGTTCCTTTTAGTTTATTCTAGAACAGGTATGTACCCTGAGGAGTACTGTCTGTGTAGTGTTTCTTTGGTACACATGCCTGCAAGGGAAACTACTGTGAAAGATTATATTTGGTAGATTTTCTTAATCACTAGAGATTATTTAAGCACACAGGGGAAAGATTTCTATAAAATATGCACAGAAAATAATGAGATTTTAGAAAATATATAAACCATACTTGAATAAATATTCTTTCATTCTTGATAAGCTGCTTCTCTTCTCACATTGGCCCTTTAATTTAAAAAATACAGCGACACACTTTCTAAATTTTGATAAAGAAGATTCCTAGGTCAGCCTTCAACATGGGCAAATGTTCTTGCCAAATGAATAAATCAAAATGGACATTGATTTATTTAGTATATATATATATATCTGGACTTCATCTCCATTCCTGGCACAGAACTCTTAAAATCCTTGGAATTCCCTAAGAGATGAAAAAGATAAAGGGGCCTTTTGTTATGTTAATCAAGTGACTTTTGGACCCCCTCTAAAGATGGGGTCTGGTTGCCAGGAAACCACCCATATGATGGAGTTGAAGCTTTTACTCCCACCCTTGGGCCTTTAGGGAGAGGAGAGGGGCTGTTGTTTGCATCAATGACCAATGACCACTAATTTTAGCAATCAAGCCTCTGTAATGAAGCTTCCAGAAAAACCCAAAAGGATGAGGCTTTTTGGTTGGTGAACACATGGAGAGTTGGAGAGGGTAGCGTGACTAGGGCGGGCAATAGAAACTCCATACCTTATCCCAATGTCTTGTTCTCTGTTTGCTTCTATTCGCTCGGGTTGTTGCTGAATTATATCTTTTTGTAATAAATTGATAATCTAGCAAGTAAAATGTTTCTCTGGGTCCTGTGAGTTGCTCTAGCCATTTAACTGAACTTAAGGAAGGGCCATGGAACCTCTGATTTACAGCCACTTGGACAGAAACACAGGATTGTCACTGGGGTCAGAGTGGGGGATGAGGCGGCCTGACAGGACTTGTTAGCGGCAGAATGAGGTGGCACCCTGTCCCCCCAAACCTGCATGCTCTAAATGGGTACGGCCATTTGCTGCATAAAGACAAAACATACTCTAGTGTGTGAGACCTTCCACACAAGAAAAGAACTTTAAAACATTTAGTGTGCAATAGACAGAAAAGAAGAGAAAGAATATAGTTAAAATAGTTTCTAAATTAAGCACCCAAAGTTACCCACCCCTTCATGGTGAATGCCCAGCTACAAAGAGTTGCCCAAGCAAGACCACTGAAGCCTGAAATATTGCCACAAGTCTAAGGAAACTTCTGGTGGGGTCCCACAGAAAAGGGACAGAAGGGATCAGGCAAGTCTGGAAGAGAATAAGATCAAAATACAAGGCAAGATAAAGGCTGGCATTGTCAGTCTCCCCACAGGTCTGTCACCCACGTCTCTGTCTCTTTCAAGCATCGCCTTCCATGTCCCCCAAGTCCTGGTACACAAGCTAAGGCCAAGAAGCAAGTGTTGCATCTTCACAGTCTCTGTTCCACATGCCTCTTCTAGTCTTTCTCCTCACGGTCCTCTTCAGCTTCTTGCTGCTCAGTTCCACCCTTCCTTGGGTGGGGCAGAGAACCTGGAATCTCCCCTCTCCATGGATATCACACTCTTACAGACTGACCATTTAGCCCATGGGTCCTTATGCTTCTCCTGGTCGAGAGCATCAAAATTGAGTTGAATCGTAGAATTCCCAGCTGGTGTCCAGAGAATTGCTTGTGGTATGTGGTGAAACGCCTCCTCACTTTGCAAATTGGGTCCAGAAATTTAAGAGTTGGTGTCAGAGAGGTGGAATTTGCTAGAATGACCCTGGCTCACAGAAACATATGATTTGGAAGAGAAAAGGGGAGAGAGTGAGGGATGAGGAGCCTTTGGTTTCTGGGTGGCATCCAGCCACTCCAGGTGTGGAGCAGCAGCTGGGCTGTGACCAGTCACTAAAGTCACCAGTGGAATTTAGCGTCAGAGCCAAATCCTGGGGAATTTGTTTCATCCGATGCATAAGGAAATGCAGACTAATAAGAAGACCAAGTATTAGGTCCCTTTGTTACCATTATCTTTAGAGCTAAAAGGAAAGTAAAAGAAAACTAAAAGAAGTGCTGTGTCACTCCTTCATGCAAAACCAAGGTCACATCTGGGTCAGTGGATGCTTTGGCCACTGGCCTCAAAACTGCCCAGAAAGAAAAATATTGAGACAACAGACAGTACCTCTAGGACCTCAGGTCACCGAGAAAGTAGTCAACGTCGAGGGAGGACAAAACCAAACAAGGATACAGCCCAAGAATATAGTGAGAAGTTTCATTTAGTGGATGGGTGTCCTCAGACTCCAGAAAAAGTGTTGCTGAGATGGATTATGAGAATGGCTAAACTGGGGGCTTGTTCCTAAGGCACCGGGGCCCTCTCAGGGACGAGATAAGTTATATTTCTTGATGAGTTTGAGTCTTTCTGAAGAGTTGGGAGTGCTTCAAGGCAGAAGGGCACATTAGGATCCATACAGGACCCACAGTTCATCATGGAACTGCAGATGGTGATTTGTGATCCAGACACAGAGCAGGTGGCCGAGGAGGGAATAGCTGGCCTGGCAGATAAAAGCCACTGCAACATCTGTTTACCCGGGGAAGGGAGGCCGTCTGTATCCTCCTACAAATGCCGAGAACACCCTGGATGAAGTGTATATGCTTCATATGCAAGCCATGTGAGAGTGGCTTTATGACTGCAACTCTCCCTACCTGATATGACACCCATATTCAGGTTAAACACTGTTGTCAAGGGGGTTGCTTTCATATGGATACCCCAGAGAACTTACTGCTACAAAACCAAAGAACTGTCTCTTAAGTGTCACCAAATTTGCATCTCCGCTTCCCTTTCTGGGCCTTACAGATGCTAATGAAAGCGTTAGGTTGATTAACAAGAGAATGGGAAGAAGCCAAGGATGGAATGAAGAGCTACCTCCCAATGAGATAAAGTTTTATTTATTTTTTAAAGATTTATTTATTTATGCATGCAAGAGCTGGGGTACAGGCCAGAGGTGTGGGGGGGTGCGAGGATTCACCAGAGACAGAGTGGGGAGCAGAACAGGCAGATTGATCAAAATATACTGCTGAGGGGAGCAGCAGGCGAGCCAGGAGAGGTCTGCTGCGCCATGTGGGTAGCTCCCTGGCCGGGGTTCCAACTCGTGCTTCAGAGACTGTAGATAGCTTCGCAGTGCTGTGCTTAACCCCTTGCACCATCAGGGAGGCCCGGCTTAGACATTTATTAAGGAATTGTTATAGGACAGGGAGAGGGGCAGCCCAAACCCCGCAAACCTGCCTATTCTAAATGGGTTCTGCCATCCACCGCATCAACACAAAACATGAGACTTTAATGGGAAGGATCTTTAATAAAACTAGGAAACAATACAGGAAAGGCAAAGAGTCTAGTTTCTAAATGAAGCACCCAAAGTTACCCGTCCCCTCGTGGGTAAAACTCCATCCATATGGGATCGGCCCAGAGCAAGGCTCCAAAGCCTGCCACAAGTCTAAAGCATCTTCCAGTGGGGACCCACAGAAAAGAGTCAGAAACAACCGGACAAGCCTGGAAGGAAAAGAGCAAAACCAACATCAAGATAAAAGCTGCCATGGTCACCTCCCCACGGGTCTCACCCACATCTGTGTCACCCAGTCTATGACCAAAAGACAAGCGCAGTTTCTTCACGTGTCTCTAGGCTCCATGTGCCTCCTCCAGGTCTCCTGGCTCCATCCTGCTTCCTACCTCAGTCTCTTCTGCAGCTTCTCCTCTTCCTGCTCAGCTCCACCCTCCCTTGAGTGGGGCAGGGAACCTCCCCCTTTCCTGGGGACCACCCTGTTGCAGAATGTGGTGGATGAAGCAAACATTGATAATAGTGAAACAGAGGAATCAGAAGGGGAGAGATTTGAAAGTGGGTTCAAGAACCTAAAAAACAGCTCTCCACCCCCAACTGCCAGACTTTCATAGTAGCAAGTCCTGCACCAAGAGGTCACCTCAACAGGTGGAAACTTCATGAGGAAAGAAACCAGAGAGGCGTGTTCTTTGCTTCCCTTTTCTCCCTTCCCTCCTTCCAATCCTTCTCCTCCTCTCTTTCTTCTTTAAGAAATGACATAATTTAGGACACTGCCACAGATGATCGAAAACATGTATTTACCTTCCCATTTTGGAAATAACCTAAGAGGAAAAAATGATGTAAAGGAAGAGGACAGATTAGAATGGCTCATCCTTCCCTTAGTGACAGCGAGGGCTTTTTTTTCTTTTTGTAATGTTTAATAAGCTGGTTTTTTTCCATCTAGCATTATTTCACAATCATTCGTGTGTGTCACTAAATTTTCTTTGAAAACATTATTTTTTTGAAATTATGATTTTTTTATAGCTGTGGTTACACATTTTATTCTTTTTAATTTTATATATTTTTTACATCATTTTTCATTTTTGCACAATGTATGCATTTTCATCTTGGTTATATTCCCCATACAATTCCCACCCCCTTTGTTTTGATCCTACTCCCTCCTCCCCTACCCCACTGTGTCTCTGTTTTATAGTGGCTTGTTGATTTTGATTTTTACTTTATTATAAAGGACACAGAAACATTAATTCCATAGGGCACCCCTATGTTTTTAGCAGCACTATTTACAATAGCTAAGCTATGGAAACAACCCAAATGCCCAAAAATAGATGACTGGATCAAGAAGATGTGGTACATATACACCATGGAATATTACTCGGCATTCAAAAATGATAAACCCATGCCATTTATAGCAACATGGATGGAGCTGGAAGGGATCATGCTCAGCGAAATAAGCCAGAAAGAAAAAGAAAAATACCGGATGGTCTCGCTCATAGCAGGAATTTAGAAAACCTAAATAAGGGACCAGGAAAAAGACTAATTATAATAAACTAAAAATCAAATCAACAAGCAACTATAAAACAGAGACAGTGAGTGTTTTGAGAAGAAAGACTGGTCTTTTTTTTTTTTTTTCTTTTTTCTTTTTTTTCCTTTTATATATTTTTTACATCATTTTTCACTTTTGCACAATGTATGCATTTTCATCTTGGTTATATCCCCCACACAATTCCCACCCCCCTTATTTTAATCCTAATCCCTCCCCGCCCCCCATAGTGTGTCTCTGGTTTATAGTTGCTTGTTGATTTTGAGACCAGTCCTTCTATAATAAAGTAAGAAGGACTGATCTTTAGCAGTAAGATCTGGTAACTGGAGTTTACCTCTTATCACCAGGCAGACACTTGTGCTTATTTCGGAAATAAATAAGTCATTTCATTGTGTGCATATGTGTGTGCTGACATGTGTGCATATGTGTGTGTGTGTGTGTGTGTGTGTGTGTTACTCATGTGACCCCATGGGGAGTATAGAGTAGGTGTCTCACCTGAGTGGCACAAGGAAGTAAAATGCTGGGCCCTGAGGGTGTGTGTTGACCACCAACCAGTCTGAAACTTTAGCTGGATTCACAGTGGTTCATCAAAAACCCTTAATCCTTGCCCAGGCTCTAGGCACATCATCTGTGTTATCACTCTGTTATAGGACAGGGATAGGGGCACCCGAGAACCCCCAAACCTGCCGATTTTAAATCGGTTCTGCTCTTTGCTGCATCAAGACAAAACATATAGACATCTAATGGAAAGGAAATTTAATACAATTAGTGTGCAATACGGAAAACATAAAGAATGTAGTTTCCAAATCAAGCACCCAAAGCTACCCATCCCCTCCTGGGTAAAAGTCCAGCCAAACAGTATTGGCCCCAAAGCAAGGCCCGAAAGCTGCTACAAGTTTAAAGCACCTTTCAGCAGGGACCCATAGGGAAGGGTCAGAAACAGCTAGACAAGTCTGGGAGGAAAAGAGCAAAATCAAAATCAAAATCAAAGCTGCCATTGTCACCTCCCCACGGGTCTCTCACCCACCTCTGCCTCACCCAGTCCAGGACCAAGAAGCAAGTGCAGTTTCTTCATGTGTCTCTCTGCTGCATGCGCCTCCTCCAGCCTCCTGCAGCTTCTTCCTCTCTTCCCTGCTCAGCTGCACCCTCCTTGGGTGGGCAGGGAACTTGGAACCTCCCCTTTTCCTGGGAACCACCCTGTTACAATTCTTTTAATTTTTATAATTGAAGGGACACTGTTTGATGACCTGCTGTTCCCTAGAGATGTAATCAACAACTTTGTTATTTTGGCTATTTAGCCCTCGGTTGTTTGCCTATTGTAGGTGACAACTGCTTTATCAGGTGGGCAGGAACTTCACACAAAATAGGGTAATCTGTTAATCTGTTTGGGGGAAATCACTTTGGCAAGGAACTGCTAGCCAGCGTGGCACTCCCGTTGTGAGCACAGAGACTGATCCCAGGACATTTAAGAGAAGAAAAAGTTTCCTCCAGATCAAAGAGCAAAGAGACAAGAGAAAAACTCAAACTGCCTTCCCTGCCTTTCTGGGTAGGAGAAGGGATTTATATTGGTATGTGGGGTGGTATTGACAACTCTGTCAGCGGATAGAATGAGGGGCTCCCGGGGACAGCCCACACTTGCCTGCTCTAAATGGGTTCTGCCATTTGCTGCATAAAGACTAAACACACGCTCAGTGTGTGGGACCTTCAATAGCAAAGATCTTTACTAGAATTAGTGGGTAACAGCGAGAGGAGAAAAGAAAGAACATAAAATATATGAAACACCTGGATACCTGTCCCCCGGGGGTAAATGTGCAGCCAAATAGGGTTGGCCCTGCATGTTGGGGGCGGGGTATTTCAGTCTCCCCTCTGGCCTGGGGGTCCTGAACTTTCTTTCTGATCTTATCATTGGGGGAACCGAAGGCCACGCGCCACAGAGGCCGCGCGCCCCAGAGGCTACGCTTCCTTCCCGCACAGCAGCCGTGCGGGAAAGAGCAACCTCGTCCGGGAAAGCACAACCTCGGCCGGGAGTGAGACAGAGGGAGCGTGACACCCACGGAGAAAGAGAGAGAGAGAGAGAGGGGAAAAAAAAAAAAAAAACCCAGGAAGGCCTAGGGTTGGAAATCGGTGCCAACGGAAAAGGTGGCTCCCCCCAGACAATACAAAAATCCAGCCAGTGCCCGGGACAGGACGGCGGAGTTTAGCAGTGGCGACCAAGGGCCTCCTCCCTGGACAGCGGGGGCCCCTGGGGTGTGTTTAAGCTGCAGCTTGGGGGCCAGTGTGGTCCTGTAAGCGCGAGACTCGGGCTCCGAGGCCAGGCGCACCTGGTGCCAGGTGAGTCTCGGCTGCCATCTCTTCCAGACCCTGCGCCCCCGGGCTTGTGCGCTGGTGGATGAGCCCCGTGGTTTTTAAAGCCAGATGTTTGGGGGACTTGGCTTTCCTCTATAAGTCTTGAAACTTGGGGTGTGTCAACAAGGGATGAAAACCTTCCCTCCCCTGGAAGAAGCTGTGGGGTCCCTACTGATTGTGGCTCACATCCCAGGTGGGGTTTATGGAGAGATGTGTTGCAGCCTCTCCCGCCTGCCTGGGTTTATTTTTTCCCTCCTGGTTCAGTCAGCCCGTTGGGCCCCCAAGCCAGGAAAATTCCCCAAGCTGTAGACTTGGTGTGGCCATGGAGGAGGTGAGCTCAGAAATTTCCAGTATTGCCATTTGAACTGGAACCTGTATCCAGATGGTTCATATTTTTAAATCCTGCCAGCCTACTTTCTGGTAAGGTCTTCCAACATCTCGCAGCAGTGTAGGGCATTATCTAGGGCCTCCCTATTCCTGAGGATAATCATTCAAGTGAAAACTATATTAAAAGTGAAATTTTTAATGCAGTATGGAGAAAAACTAAGCTGTTAATTCCTGCCATTTTGAATATCCAGACTCTATTGCTGAACCAAGGCCTTTCTCAGGAACTCACTTGTTACCAAATGATTTAGAATCCTGTTCAAGGCAGAAGCTTACAGTGGTCATGCCCATGGGGTTGTATATTCATTTATAAGAAAGGTCACGTCTTTCTTGCTTTATTCAAAGGAGCGGAAACTGGCTTGCTTCCAGGTGGGATATCCTGATTGGAAGTCAACTCTGACACTCAGCTTTGCGCCTTCCTTATCATCTTTTTGGTGTAAGTTCCTTAAAGAAGAGCATGCCGTCTACACGTGCTGCTTTGCACACACACAGTGCTACGGACACATGATCTGCCTTAGTCATCCTGTGTGACTTTGAGCCCCAAGGCGGTGGGAGAGGAAACAGGCTGAGAAAACTGGAAGTTCTTCCTGGTAAGTCCGCATCAAACATTAGCGTTTGGCTCACGAACAGCTGTTCCATGAACTATTTGTATTAACAACAATGAGTAATAATTAAAAAAAAAATCACGCAAGCCTGCCAACACTACCTTTAGTGCTATACAGCATGCTTAGGTCAAAGTCCTTGTTAGACCTTTTATAATGGCCTCTAAAACAATGTCTTACATTTGCAAAACTCTTTAAGGTTGACAGAGTGTTTTTATATTGATCAGTTCATGTAGGGCGAGTTGTCAGATTTGGTGGCAATGCGTGCTTTTGGCTTATCTTTGAAAACGCTCAATGGCAGGCCTTCTGTAGATTTCCTGTTTCAGGTTTATAGTTTAAATCCTAAATAAACAATGACAGGCCCACCTCTCTTTTTTGGGGGGATTTATTTATTTATGTATACAAGAGTTGGGGTGTAGGCCAGAGAGGTGGGGGGGTGTTAGAGGAGTCACCAGAGACAGAGTGGGGAGCAGAACAGGCGGATCCACTGAAATCCACTGCTGAGGGGAGCAGCGGGCGAGTCAGGAGAGGTCTGCTGCGCCATGTGGGTAGCTCCCTGGCTGAGGATCGAACTCCTGCTGCAATGGCTGCCAATAGCTTCATAGTGCTGAGACTTAACCCTTTGCTCCCCCAGGGAGAGCCCACAGGTCTTTTATTCTATTTCTTTAATAAAAGAGCAGAGGTGAGGTGGTGAGCTGTTACGATACACTTAAATAAATAGTACAGATATAATAGTCCAACAACATGTGGCAAGATGTGCTTTTACTCAGCACCTTTTCCACTGGAAATCAACATGAAAAAGTCCTGTGGATCTTGGATTAGAAAAATCCCCAAACATCTTTCATGTAAGACTGGAAGTATAAGACGTGGTGTCCTGGCTCCAGTCCAGTGTAAAGGGGAATTTCAAGAGCGGGTTCACATATTTGTAATTTTCCAGTTTGAAGCACTTCCTATCCTGGCCATTTTTGCTGTCAGGGAGCAGCCAGCAAATTGGTTGTAAAGAGGGCAAATGCTTCTTGGTATCTTAAAACCGTAAAGTGCTGTGGGATGTTTTTGGATAAAGAGTTCAGGGAGATCATTAATTTTGTAACCACTGTGTGGTCATTAGTGCTGTTCTAGGCTTACAATGTTTTATTAGTGTGGTTTGCATTATTAGTTTACTTGGAGAATCATAATGAATTATTGATGTCATTCCACTATGTGGAAGTCTAGTAAACTAAAGGGAATAAAAAGGCATAGAATATTATTGTTGTTTTTAATCCTAGTTTAAGAGCAGAAGTACTCTCTGTGCTTGGGAAATCTACAAAAAGATTAGTCAATTATAGTCAAGAGATGCCCTTGGGGAGGGCCAGCAGACAAGCGTCAGAGAGCAGAGAGGTGCTGGAGGGTCCTTGAGCATCATTAAATAGTGTCAGGAACAACAAAATACCTTGATTGATTAAATTGCAAAAGGTGGGTGGCAGTGGCTTGAAAAGAGAAAATCAAGAGCTATGCGACTGTGTAGGTTGAGAACCTTTTAAAAGGCCAGAAGGGAAAGCTAAGTGAAGTCCCCCAAGAACATGGACCCATGTGGTATGTCCTGTTTGGGTACTTGGTGGGTGTGATCACGAGGGGCTGCTCTGCTCCTGATTAAACTTGACTGTTGTGACTGTTGGGGGTGAGGAGAGGAACAGAGACATTTACATAAGAAATACACCAGTACTTGCCTTGCACAAATGTACAAAGGCCTCGGGCACCCGCCATCCTGGCACTGTCTCCCGATCTACTCAGCCTTTGAGATGGTCTTTGTGCTTGTTTGTGTTTGTGAGTTTAACTTCCTATCAATGGTGCCACACAGTACACACAAACTCCAGCCTCTTGGTAGCACAGCTAGTGTCTCTTGAAGTGCTTTGCATGTCAGTATGCGGAGAACCATCTTTGTTTTAAATCTCTCTGCTGTCGTCCATGCTTGGATAAAGGTCCTATAAATGGATATGCAGGTTTTTCTGATGCTGCCTGTCTGGTAAGAACAATGATGTGGATTCCAGGAGTATTGTTGGTTATTTTCTGCTCAGGGCAGGAAGAGAAGAAATGATATCCTAGGAATATCGTAGATGGCTTGCTGGCCAGCAGCTCATGATGGTTAGACGTGTCTCTGGATGTGCCTTTGTGTGAGCTCCCCGACCTGGTTCCCGTTACTTAGCCTAAGAGGCAAATGAGCGTGTGTCTGAGAGGCACGAACTGAAGCATGCGAGTATATGTGTGAGACCTCCTGGGGGCACCTGTATTTATTCCAACAGGACATGTAGGTTATATGAATATTCCTCTGTTTCTCTCCTTTCTGTTTCTCCTTTAACCTGTACTTTAAACTTCAATGAGCACCTTCTCTTATTCCTACCCTTTCATTTTGTCTGTTTTCAGTAGATAAATGGAAACTCTTATGCACACTTAACATTATAACATTAGTTTATGGATAAGCTTAAGATACATATTTTTTAACAGCCAAAGGTATTGGTGTTGACTTTTGATTTTAATGGCTGTGTTGATTTCTTTTCTGTGGCTGAGACTTCACTGATACCTAGTTATAATATGTTTGGATCATTGAAGCAGGTGTAAAGGGGGTTGATTTTACTCAAAACATCATTGAAAGAAACACATTCTATTATGGAGAAGAATGATTTGATCACAACATCCCTGACAAGCAGAGAACCAATGAATTGCAATGATCTAGTTTTAAAATATTTGTGTTGTTCATGGATTTATTATATTCTTGCTTAGCAGAAAATGAATATTTAATAGCAAGTGGAAAAATATTACAAGTGGTATTATTATAGAATGACTGATGCAGGGAGATATTTCATTTAGGGCCCTAAACCTTTTATATCATAAAATATATATTAGGTGTTTCAAAAATAATGAAAAATAAGCTTTGTCCTGATGACTTTGGTTACTGTCTACCAAATCTCAATTGAAATACAAGAGTTCAGTCCATGAGAAGAGGGTAGAAGGGAAAATTACTGAAGGTAAACTCAGCACTCCTAAAATCCCGTAAGGGCAGAATTTCTCTTTTCTGGTCTAACTCGTGTGGGAAGTTCAGATATCTGAAAGAGCCTTGATTAGAATGAACAATTGGTTTTGAAATTTGACACTCAAAACAGAGATAGCTTGGACTTTTTTGGGAAATTTGATGATGATATATGATGGGGAAAAAGGAGTGTTTTTGTAGTGTCATTATGGCGTGGAGTGAATCTTTCTGGAAGTATCTAGTTTTTTAAAAAGAATTTAAAAAAAGATTTATTTATGCATAGAAGAGCTGGGGTGTAGGCCAGCGGTGGAGGGTGAGAGGATTCACCAGTGACAAAGTGGGGAGCAGAACAGGCAGATCTACTGAAATACACTGCAGCAGGTGAGACAGGAGAGGTCTGCTGCGCCCTGTGGGTCAGCAACCTGGCCAGGGATGGAACTCAGGCCCTAGTGGTGACAGTGCTGAGACTTAGCCCCTAGGCCACCAGGGAGGCCCCTGGAAGTATCTAGTTTTAATTGCTCTCAGGCTAGCTTTCTGACTGCTGCTTGAAACCATACACCTCTTGGAGAATTCTTGTGTTGCTCCTAAAATCGGTAGGGAATCTTTGCTTATTCCTTGGCAAGGTGGTATGGCATTTCCAGTTACCTAGGCGTAGAAAGTGGACTGCTCTTCCTCCCCTGGGCTTCAGCACCACACAGTGTGAAGGAATGTGGTCTTCTCAAGTCCTGTTTGATCTGGCGTGCTAGCTGGAGCACAGGGCCCATACATGGGCTTGACTAATTTTTGTTCCAAGAGATAAAGCAACAACTAACAATTCTCACTCATCTGCCAGGTGGTCAACAAATATTTGTGAGCATTTACTGTGCCCTTGCACTTGTGCCACATGCTTTTGGGAACTTGGAAATCTATTATCAGAAGTTTCTGAATTGTCACCCTTCCCACCAACCTCCTGTCCCAGACAGGATCTTACACTTATCTCTACCTAAAAGCCCCAGGTCAGATAACATTGGGGTTGCATCCTGCCTTCTCAGAAACATCCAGCACATCCAGAGGGAAAGCAGAAGCTGCAGTTCTGGAGTCTGGCCATGGGGCTTCTTGGACTTGACTCCCTTCCTATTCTTCTTGTCTGTCCCGGGACCTCTTCCTGGGCAGCTTTCTCTTTTATGTGAGTCTTTTGTGGGTCTCTCTAGACTTTGTGCCCATGCAGTTGTCTGCTCTAGACTGTTCCAACCTGAGCTCCCAGCTTCACTCTCTGCTGGATTGAATTCCATCAAATCACGTTCCAAATCTGCCCCTCTCTTGACCTTACTTTGGTGACCCCAACTCTATTCTTGTGTTCTAGATTCAGTCCTTTCAGCTGGCAGCCTGATGCGGAGCCGTGGTTTAGAATCATCATGGCATCGTCCAGCTGTGACGGGAGGATGTAATGTTTCACTGAAAAATTCTTACTCTCCGGGACTAAGTCCTGGGGAACTGTGAAAGCACTTCAGTGATGTCTGTCCTGGTTATGGTGTGGATCACTCTCTGGAATAAGATGACCCCATTCTGTCTCTCTTGCTTGTGTATGCAGCATCCTTAGCATATAGTAAATGCTGAGTGAACAGCAACTGTCACTTTTATCATCATTATCTTGAGGATTATAAGTCCCTGGATGTTTTTATTGCATGGTTTAATACCTCAGAAGTTACCACAAGTTTCATTTAATTTTACTTCATTACAACTGCTCTTTATTAAGTATCTCTTATGAGCAAAGGGATTATGAAGGCACTTTTTAGGATATACAGATGAATAGGATACAATTTACTCTTGAAGGAGGTTACAGTCTATTTGTGTGTTACAGGGATACACAAAGCACTGCTATTAAACTACAACTGTTAGCCAATGTTGTGAGGAAGGTGCCAAGTCCATGGGGACAGAGGAATAATGGGGTACTGAGTGCTTTGGAGAATTGGGGGAGGCTTCATCAAGTAGAGGCCATCTACATTGGGGGTTGAAGGATGCTAGTATTTCCATAGACAAAGAAGAGAGACAGGTGTTTATGGATAGACATGAGGTAAGAGCATATTTAGGGAAGAGTGATCTCTTGGTATTGTTTCATTTGGGGATCTTTCAGGATGCACAGTTGGAGACCATGAATGGCCTCAAATGTCATGGCCGATGAGTTTATATTGTATTCTATGTAAGTAAAGAATGTTGAGCAGGTTGGTGTTATAATTAGGACAGATTTAAGGGAAGATTATCTAGAATGGTGCAGGATAGATTGGAGTCGAGATATACCTTAAGAGAGTGAGAGGAGGGAAGAAATTATTGCATTTGTCTAGGTGAGGGAGATGATAGACTATATCAGAATATAAAAGAACAGGAGAGTCAGGTCAGTGTTTGAAACAAGAGGGTTGACTGAGTGTAGGAGGCAAGGAAGATAAACTGGCCACTCAGTTGTTTCTGGGGATCTTGGAAAATAACAATATCATGGAACCGGAAGGAAGAAGCAGAAGCAGTATGGGGGTAAAGCAAAGGTGATCAGTCTCGTTTCATAGGAATAGGCATGATGTCATGCATCAGTGGGAATGCTGGTCGGGCTATCTAGCAGACAATTGCAAAGATCTAGGCAGGGAATTCTGAAAAGGGAATTCTGCTGAAAATCTATGCAGGTTAAATTCTTTCTCACACTTCTTTATTAGTATTACTTTTTTTTTATTACACTCTTTGTGCTCTACTTTCAAAATTTTTTTTTTTTGCATTATACTCTATTTCTTTTGTATTATACTCTTTAGAATTTTATGTCAGCTTTCCCTTTTGGAGCTGTCCAGTGGTATCATTAGAGAAATAATAATCCTGAACAGACTGTCTGTGTCTGTCTCTCTGTGTGTGATTATACAGTTCAGTTTCTAAGGACACAGGCAATCTTTTACCTTATCTGACCTCAGTTTTCTTACCTGTAAAATAGGGTTAATAACAACCAACTTGCTATTTTCCAGGATGTGTCCAAATTAGCATGTTGCTAAGAGCACACAGTCCTGTCTAAGTAAAACAAATCATCTTTATACTCATCATCAAAAGTCCATAACGGATGTCTTTAGTGTGATTTTTTTTAAAGCCCATTCTCACATTGCTTCCTATAAAATAGGAAATCACCAAATGAGAGCTCCCTCTTTTTTGGCATTTGTCTGTGAATCATAGATTTCTTCTAAAGTGACAATTAAAAGCAAAGAGAAAGAAACCCCAACTGCATAAACATATCTTTTTCTATTTTAATCTCAAAGCGCATCACCAAAACCACAAAACCTCAGATCAAATTTAGCTGCTTCCCAGCCCATGCCCGACCCTTGGGTTCTCCCAGAGGTGCACTGCTGGGAAGTGTCTGGCTCCCGGCCCAGGCTTGTTGAAATGGTGTTTTCCTCTCCCCACGCCTCCCCCCAGCACACCTGTTTGCCTGGCTCCTTCCTCTCTCGTCCGGGCATCTTGAGTCTGGTCACGACCACCTGTTCGAGATGACGCAGATCTGGCCCTACGCACATCCTTGCCTTGTTGCTGTCTTCAGAGTCCCCAACCATGTTGATTCACCCCACAGGACATTATTTTTAGCTTTTATCTCTCAGTGGTTTTGTTTTCTTTCCGCCCACCTTTTGACCTGACGGCTGGAAATAGAGTCTGCCTTCCATAAAGACGAGAAAGTTGTCTGCCATTTCCTTCCTTCACACATGAAAGGCCCGCCCTGCAGTGCAGGAGGAAGATGCAAAACACTCCAGCTCCCCAGTCCTGAGAGCGCCCCACTTAGAAGCCCTTCTGGACTCTTGGACACTCAGCAGAGTGGCTGCCTCGAGCAGGCAGCTGTCCTATCCCAGGGTCTTGGAGGTGGTCCAGGGGGATGAAATAAAAGAAAGCCACATTTTCGCTCTCCATTTGCTCGTGGTTGCTGAGCTCAAACATCTGGGTGGATTTGAGTCGCCTGTCCACTTCCTTTTTAAAAAGCCATTAAAAGAAATTCATATTCAAAGAGAAATGCTTGCTTGTGGCATAAAATCATGTGAATCTCTTGCTTCTCTAGGCTGGAGACCTGGCTTTTACACTATGGAATAAAATCTGGGGAATTGTTCTGTAAATTTTAAAGTGGTCGGTGTATTAAAGCATGTGAATATTACAGTTTGCTACCCTTGATTTTGAAGTGAATGTACTTGGGTCAATAATCCGAATAATCCGGAAAGATATAAAAGGTGGAAGCAAAATTTCTAAGTACCCAGCTTCCTTTTCAATATTGGAATCCACCATAAGGCTAGTCTAATTTAATCCATTACTTTTTGAGGAATTTTTTTTTTTTTTGGCTATTATCAATATTACTGCAACTCATTTCTGTGTACCTTTACTTTTGTGGAATTTTCTATCATTATTTGGCAGCTAATATTCTACATGTGAAACTGACTCAAAGGCATCCATGTTTAAAGTTCTCACATTGACAGACCACCCTCCGCCAAGACCGCACACACTTATATACAAGGGTTTCACTAAGCGTCAAAAATTTCCATTTCCTCAAACCTTTGCCAGTAGATGGTTTTATTTTTCTGAATTGTTGTTGCTCTGACCATCTCTGTTATTGGGTTGCTTGAATCCTTGCATTATAATCCATATGTTGTATTTACTAGCTGTCTGTGTTTATCTTACATGAATTCATTATTTGCATCTCTCTTCACTCCCCCCATGTGTTTGTTATTTTTACTTATTGATGCATAAGAATCAGTTTTCTATTGGAGAATCATTTTTTCCTGTTAGACATGCAGATATCTTCCCAGTTTATCATTTGTCTTTCTCCCTAATGATGTATTTTTTGACCATACATATTCTTATGTAGTCACACCTGTCATTCTTCTTAAAATTTTTTTTTTGTGTGTGATTTTCATTGCAGGACTTTTTCTGTCAATGGATATAAACTTGTCTAGATAGACTGGAGCTAGAGGGGTTTAAGTCTCTTCTTGTTTCATATTGGCTGAGACTCCCAGAGGCTCAGCCACTTGCCCAACTCTGTAAATGAGAATAATATCAATAATTCCTATTTCAGTGCGATAAACGGGTTAGGGAGCAGGGGCTCAGCCCTGGGTTCACCGACAAGGTGTGAACCTTGAGAAAGGGTGTCAGTTTCCTTTTTCACTTTTATCTCCAAAATGAACTGGATGCTGAGCTCGTATAATTCCTGTAGGGGACGCCTCCAGAGGATGTGGACAAAGGTGTCTTTCACTGGTCTGGCTTCTGATGGACCTACACCCCAGGTGAGGTGGTTCCTCCCCCTGGCATAGTTATTGGGGGGCACCACGGGATTGCCCATGTGTTCTCTGCTGTTGCGTCTTTGCTTCTGAGAAGATGCTGGTAAATTCCATTCTTGGGTCTTCATTGAATTATGCGCTTTTGGAGACTAGTCTTAGAGCAAAACGAAACTCTCCTAAATTAAAAGCTGAGAGCATCGCCTGTGTCTGCCCTGTGAGGATCCTGGGCTAAGAGGAGAGGAGGAAGATGAGATGCGGAGGCAGTTCTTGGGGTAAAAGGATTTCATGGGAACTCCCTGTAAGGGAACTGCTTTTAGAATTCCCTGCCAATTCATTCCCCCTTGAAAACTATCCTGGCTGTTCCTTAAAACAAACAAACAAACAAACAAACAGATAGACAAACAAAACAAACAAAAAACAAAAATCAAAGAAGACTATCTTTGCCACAGCAGTCTTATTTATTAGCATGTTGAAAGCTTTGGCTATCTATCATGTAATAGAATAAAACATGAAGATGGTCCAGTAAGAGTCTTATCTCATTTAGCCATCCATCATCTCCCTGCCTACTTTCATTCTCTCCAGTAATTAATAAACTTATAACTTTCATGTCTTTCGCAAAGACGGCAAATTTCAGGGAGAATAATTTTCTCTGTGAAGTGTAAATTTTGAAACACTCTTCATTTATACATCTGCACACACAGCATGATGGATGGAAGGAAGCCAATGAACAAGAGTACCCAAGAAATAGGCGACCACCTTTGCTTGTCTTATCAGAGTGTCTAAACTCGTCATGGGGATTGCAGCCTGAATTTTGCAGGGTTATTGAGTCATTTCTAATGCATTGTGTGTGTGTAGGCATAGAGTATTTTAGGGCTCTATTCTTTATATCTATAATTAGACAAGCTGATAAAAAAAAATCAAGCTTTGCAAGATAACTCGTTTTCAGTTCCTTAATAATCCACCTTCTGCTCCTCATGTAATAGAATTTAAATTTCCACTACATTAGGAGTAAGGGTGAACTCAGCAGCTATCATGAAAAGGTCACCCAGAGATGGCTTGCATGAGATTTTAAAAGATGAAGTTACAAATAATACAAATAAGATGTAGGAATTAATTATAAATTAGCAATCAGATATTATTTGAGTACCAAGCATTGATTAGTTGATTGATTCATTGAGAAATGTTTATGGCTTGCCTACTCTGCATTAGGCATGATTCTAGATTTGAGAATGGAGTATTAAGCAGAAAAGAGCAGAGCCCAGGGCTGAAGGGCAAGACAGATAATAAATAGGAGGCTTCAGAGACAAGATAATTAAAAAAAAATATTTATGCATACAAGAGCTGGGGTGTAGGCCAGAGGTGTGTATGTGTGGGGTGAGAGGATTCACTAGAGACAGAGTGGGGAACAGAACAGGCAGATCCACTGAAATCCACTGCTGAGGGGAACAGCAGGTGAGACAGGAGAGGTCTGCTGTGCCATGTGGGTCAGCTCCCTGGCCAGGGATCGAACTCATGCAGTGGCTGGTAATAGCGCTGAGACTTAACAACTAGGCTACCAGGGAGGCCCAGAGACAGGATAATTTTAGACGGTGATAGTGTGCGGATAATGTAGTGGGGGGAGGGGAGAGATTGTGACTGGGGTAAGGAAGGTGGTGGCAGAGCTGCAAGACATCAGCTGGGCAGCACAGGTCTCCAAAGAAGTGACATTTGTGCTAGAATCTCAGTGATGAAGAGTATGAAAAGTTGGGGAAGAGTTTTTCAACATTTTGAATGAGAGACCTTGAGGCAGGAAAAAGCTTGGTGGGTCTATGTGTTTGCGCTAATTTTGTGTGTCAAATTGTTAAGCCCTCGGTACTCGGATATTTGTTTGAACGCTAGTCTAGATGTAGCTTTGAAAGTATTTTTTAGGTAAGATTACATTTAAACCGATAGACTGAAAAATGAAGTTTGTATTTCCATCTGTGGATGGGCCTCATCCAATTAATTGAAAAGAGAAATTGTGCCCATTCCTTAAAGTTGTCTATGCACCGATCAATCAGTCAATCCATCGATCTATAATCTGCTCGCTCACTTTCTCTGCAGCACCCTGACTAACACACTTTGCGAATAAGATATCATAAGCCATGGCAGAAATGGAGATGCGTGTGGGGGAAGGTGTGGCTGGCTCTGGTGTGTGTCGAGTGTGCTGGTCTCAGAACGTACCCACTAATTGGATTTATGAAGTGAGGAAAAGATGGAGTCGGGGGAAATTCTGTAGGACATTGTGCTGGGGTGCCTGTGTGTCACTGCTCACGACTGTAGTTCTCACGCCCACTTTAGATACGTGAAAGCAGCTCTTGTGAGAGCTGAATAATTGCTGATGTCATGAACCTATAAGGTGACCACATTTGTAGGTTTTCTAAGGGTCGTTTGAAACCCCATAGCAAGCAAATACTTTTCAACTGGTTTCTATTTCATGACTTGAAGTTGGGCCGGGAAAAGCTTGGGTTGTTGTGGTATTTTGATATCCTCGCGGCCGGAAAGACGTCAGTCTGTCCTACCAGATGCCAGCACAGCCTTCCTGTCGTCTTGTTTTCCTCACTTTTTCTTCATCTCTTTGCCAGCCAGTGACTCGTCACTTAATTCTGTGTATTTTAGTGATTCCTCAGTTTCGACCTCTTGTTTAACACACATGTGGATGCTTAGAAGGTGTTCACGATCATACTGATAATAGATCCTCAAGGGAAGAAAAACGAAAGAATCTCTGGTCATTTCTGTGTCATCACAGATTTTGCACCTCATAAGATATTTGGTCCTTCTGCAGACCTCACAGGACCTGTACTGTCTTCCCCGTGTTACAGCAGAGCAGCCAGAAAGTTGGTGGTGCTGCGCGATTCATTTCCAACCACAGAACTAACACAAGGCAAAAGTAGGATGCAGATGGAAGATGTGCCAGCATACTTCCCACCATTTCATATTATCAGTGTTTTCTTATTTTTTTCTGTCTTTTTTCCAGCATCTCTCACTTGTGGTTGTTTCATACTACAGCTTTTTTCATCTGCCACACTAAACATATGTTAAAAACATGTATTAATAACTTGCCAATAATGACATAAGGTATTATTCCAATATTATTCTGTGGGGTGTGTGTGTGTGTGTGTGTTTGAGAGAGAGAGAGAGAGAGAAAGAGAATACTATCTGCCTATGAAGATATGAAGGTTATTGTAATAAAAAATAAAAACAGCCTGGGCCTCTCCGGTGGTGCAGTGGGTTGAGTGCCGCGCTGTGAAGCTGTCCGCAGCCTCTGCAGTGTGGGTTCGATCCCAGTCGGCCTGCGAGGGTCCCACATGGCGTGCCGTACCTCTCCTATCATGCCCACTGCTCCCCTCAGCAGTGTATTTCGTCAGTCTGCCTGTTCTATTCCCCACTCTGTTTCTGGTGAAGCCTCTCACCCTCCCATGTCTTTGGCCTGTACCCCAGCTCTTGTATAAAAAACAAATAAATCTTAAAGAAAAATAAATAAATAAAAGTCTAATGGAGTTTCGGGGCTGTGTTCTCTGCTTATGTATGGAAATCATCTTAGAATTCTTGGTTTATAAGGTAAGAAGATTTATTTAAATAAAGACTTAACATCTTAAGCTCATGGTTCCCCATGGTTTGTGGTTTTTATACCATAGGGGCATTTGAATTTTGGAAAATGTATGTTTTTTAATATTTTATTTTATATAATTCTTACATCATTTTTCATTGAAAAACTATGTTTTTATGTCCTGGTGTCAATATGATCTTAGTCCTAGGAATGATTTTCCTTTTGGCCAGTCTTTTTTTTTTTTTTTTTTTTTGAGTAATGTCTTTCCATCTTTGAGCAAACATTCTCAGGATTTCCCTCTTATGGTCTCTATTTTCTCCATAGTGGGCAAAATGTTTGGGGACCATGAATTAAACCACCACCTCAGCTAATAGAGCATCACCAGGGACTTTCCATCAAGGGAGAGAAGGCGTTCCAGTCTTCATATGTTTGTTTGTGGCTCCAAGATACAAGATGGCATTTAAATAGACTTCTAATTTCATTTATGTTTGAGTCTTGATAACTTTTTTGGTGACCTCGGCCTGCACGAAGAGCGCAGGCCAAGAAGCTGTTTTTTCCCGGTTTTCAGACGTCAGATTACTTCCTTTCACACCTTGGAATGTCAGAAATTTATTAACTTCTTTATCCCTGAGATGTTTTTCCCTTGTAGTATTTTTATGGTGACATAAAAGTAGTCTGTTTACTTCTTGTGGAGTAATTTTCCAAACTCAGTTACAATTGAAATAAAAAGCCAACTGTCTCCGCCTCCCCGAGCCTCCACCACCCAGCCCATCAACAGGAACAACAGAATCAGCTTGTGCAGTCATTTCTGTTGCAAAGACATTGTTCATGAATCTTCCCAAAGGCTACAGATTTAATACTTAAGTGCATTGTGACAGTTGTAGGGTTTGTCTTAGGATATGAACAAGAAGGATAATTCCCTAAACATTTAGTGTAGTCACTGTACCATGGAGTAGACTTGAGAGCTTCCATCATCTGTTTTTTATCTCAGCCATTTACCTGTTAAATTCCATTATGTGAGCCTCTCTGGTGGCTCAGCGGTTAAAGACAGCGCTATCAAGCTATCACCAGCCCCTGCAGCATGAGTTCAATCCTGACCAGGGAGCTGACCCACATGGTGCAGCAGACCTCTCCTGTCTCTCCCATTGCTCCCCTCAGCAGTGTATTTTAGTAGATCCACCTGTTCTGCTTCCCATTCTGTCTGGTGAAGCCTCTGAGCCCCTATACCTCTGGTCTAAACCCCAGTTCTTGTATGCATAAATAATAAATCATTAAAAAAATTCCATTATCTGTTAAACAGTGTTCTTGCTACTTACAGATTCTTAATCAACAAAAGTTGAGCACGACTTTGTGACAGAGATTCTGGTGCTCCTGGAATGCCAGTGCTCCCAGAATGCTAGTGTTCCCTAGCCTTTACTCCCAAAATTGCCTGTATTCCCAAACTTGCTTGCAATTAAATAGGAGCCACTGGCTGGTTTGAGCAAATGGAATGTGAGCAGAAGTGGACTAGGTTACCTTCATGGGAATGGAAATAGTTCTTCTGTGACACTCTGGTTTCTCTCTTCCTCACTGTGGAGTTCCAGGGTGCTAAGATGGTGACATCATAAAATAGAGAGAGCTTTCCTAGAGAAAATTGTGCACTGGACTTGTTGCTAGCAAGAAATGTCTTGTCCAGCCACCCGTATTTTTGGTTTTCCTTGTTATCTTACCAAAGCCTCAGTTAACTTCTAACACATTTTTCAAATTTGCTTAATATAAGAATGATTACACAAATTTTCATCAGTGCTGTGCACGCCATCCTGAAAGTAAAGATTTTATTTCTGTAATCTTATAATTCTTTTTTTTTTTTTTGACGGAGCATTGGGTTACAGCATGGGGGTATAGGCTCACACCCTTCAGGTGTTGTTACCACACTGCACCCACCACCAAAACACCCATAGTCCTCCACCACACCCACTGTGCTCCTTCATCACTTTACTCCCTCCTCGCCCCACCCCCAGCTTCAGTTTTGCAGATTTCTAGGGCTTGTTATTAGCTAGACTTATCTAGCTCCTTGTTTTGTCTCTCTAATTACACATATAAGTGATACCATCTGGTATTTGTCTTTCTTCTTCTGACTTATTTTCTTAGCATTGTCCCCTCAAGTTCCATTCATGTTGTTGCAAATGGGAGAGTTTATCTTTTTTTAATCGCTGAGTAGTATTTCATTTTGTATACATACTACTATATTCCTAATCCAGTCATCTGTTTTTGGGCACTTATGTTGTTTTCACCACTTGGCTGTTGTAAATAGTGCTGCAATGAACATAGGAATGCATACACCTCTTCGAATGTGTGTTCTTTATTCTTCAGGTAGACACCCAGAAGTGGAATTGCTGGGTCGTATGGTCGATCCCTTTTTGATATTTTGAGAAACTTTCAGTCTGTTTTCCATAGGAGCTGGGCCGGTACATTCTCACATCCTCGCTAACACTTGCTGTTGCTGGTCTTTTTGGCATGGACCATTGTCACAGGTATGTTTCTTTGTGGTATGCATTTCCCTGATAAGTGACAATGAGCATCTTTTCATGTGCCTGTTTGGCCATTTGTTTGCCTTCTTTGGAGAAGTGTCATTTTAACTCTTCTACGCATTTTTTGGCTGTCTAATTCTTATCCTAGTAATTTAGACATATATCTGGAAACACTTTGCTTACAGTGTTTGGCAACTTTTAGTAGTATGCATTGTATCCCCAGGGATTTTGAAATACCTCGAAACCCCAACAGTGTGAGAATTGAGAAGGGGAGAATGTAAAAACATTTTCCTTTCAGAGTTTTGCATTTTGCTTACAATAAATGGTGGCAGGAACCTGTATGGATATTGTGTTGGATGGAAGTCATGTAGAATTATAGTCTGTAAGGAATTGGGAATCAGATTAACCCAGGTTGGTCTTGAAACCCTGGAGGAGGGTCTGTCCTCATGATCTATCCTAGTGTTGGTTACTGATTGTCACCTCCTCCCTTTGTGCTGTCTCTGTCTGTACAAAGCATTATCTCATGTGGACCCCTCATAACTCAATTCTTTTCTCAGTTTCACAAAACATAACTGGCCTATGTGTCATTCCTTCAGTGAACACCTAATCTGTCTGTCTGTCTATCCATATATCCACCCCTCCATCTATTTATCTATTTATTGGTTAGGATTCATGGATTTTAAATTTTATTTTATGGTTTTTGTAACCATTATGACTAATTTTGATAGCCCCAATAATTGCTGAGGACTTCCTTTTCTTTAGATCCATTAGAGAGTAATGTGAAGTACTGGTGGGTACTTGTCTGCATAGCCATTGCTTAGCATAGAACATGAAAATATTAGGCACTCAATATACACTTGAACACAGGTCCGACCTTGGATAAATAAGTCCCCTAAACATGGAGTTTTAGACACTGGGCTTTGGGAAGACATACATTGAAGTAGCGCTTCAGTACCTGCCAAATATTATTGCCAGCTTGAGTGGAAACCACGGTTGTCTTTTCTTGATTACTATTTTAAGAATGGTGTGACTTATTATTTAAAATTTTTCCCATTTACTTTTGACACTGTAAAATCTCCTTACCCAAAACATAGCTTTCCCTAGACACATTTTAGTTCTAACACAGTCGGGAGAGTTCTGAATTCCCTTGTGGTCTAGAAACCACTTAGTTTTATCCCATTACTGGAAAGTGATTATCCTTAGGGATTCAGGAAAATTTTTTTTTTTTTAACCAGAATCTAGAAAAGTTGATACAAAATAAAAACAGTTCCATGTATTTTCAAATCTCTATTTTCTGAAATCTATAAAATCTAATCACAGTAATCATTCTAAGAAATTATATCCCCTCATCCAACACCACCACTCTCCTACCCCATTTTCCCCCCTAATTGCCAGCGAGGGGAAAAATGACTGATCACACTCTGGATTTTGCTGTTGTGGTTCCAAATTGTGGTTTGCCCTTGAAATCAGTGACTGTGTTGGGCTGGAATGGACCTGTTTGGGAATTATAGGATGGCTGCTTGAGTCTGTCAGGGCTTGGAAGGAAGCCATGAGTAGTGAAGAGGAAAAAGCTAAACCCAACTTAGAGGAAATGTAGTGGGTGATATTTTCCCTATTCCTAAATTAAGTCTTTGCTTTTACTGGCAATAATTTGATAACTCAGAGGATGCAACCTTAGTAATTCATTTCCTTAAGTAAGTGGCTTAGACAGGCATGCTGCTTATTTGTTAGCAGGCATTGATGTGGATGAGTGGACTTGAGTGGAACTTCCAGATACTTGGTTTTTGTTCCTCTCTCGCCCTCTGACTACCTGCTGCCCTCTCATGTTAGGGAGGCAGATGTGGGCAGAGGGCGGTCTGCCCTTCAATTCTGTGGCACAGTGGAGCAGACTCAGTGAGTTGTGGTGATAATTAAGTGTCCTTGCTTGCTGATTAGCTCATGAATTGCCACGAGCAGTTCTTACAATGGAGAAATCTTGGTCAGCGTCTCAGTTTTAGAGATAAGTTATCCGAGGATGTGACATCCAGTTGATCAGGCTGCTTAGATAACAATCCCAGTTGTTCTTGGGAGCAATGTAATGATCAGATATGTGCAACCTAGATGTCGTGGTGGTATTGAGTGCTCTGCATTCGTTACCTTTCCTTGGAGAGTCGGGACCTGTGTTTACCTGGCGTCTGACTGCTGGAGTGGCATCTCCTTGTCCCCCACCATCTTTTTATTGTTGTTTCTTCTCCTTCCTGAACTCCCCTTCAGCAAGAACCCTGTCTCTCTTCTGTGTCTTCGGGCACATCATGTAAATGGCCATACCAGATTGTGATAAACCCTGGGAACGGCAGCCCTGGAGGGGAGATAACCTTTGACAGGCTCTGTCAGATTCCTTAGCAGCCAGAATCACACAGGAGCTGCGGAATCACGCAGGAAGCGGCTTCCAGCCGCCTGAGCCCTGGGGAGGAGATGATAACAGCGGGAGAAGCACCTGGTAGCAGCAGCACTTCAATCCGGAAGAAAACAGGATCTAGAATATAAACAACATCCTCACAGCACCAGCAAGGGCACAGCTCGCACTCGAGTTTGTTTGACTCTGTTCTTTTAAGACTCTCATGAGAATCTTTATTGAAACAGGATGATGGTCAAGAGATGAAGCAGAGTTTCATGATTTCTGATGGACCCCATAAAAACGTTTCATTGTGGCTGGTGTATTTTTAAACACACGAGTGTGACCAGTGGTGCCACATCTACAATGTTGAACTTGTTTTACCCGAATCAAAATTTAAACACCTCAGGACTGACACCACTTTAAGGGAAATGATGTGCACTGGAACCAAGCAAAAAGAAGAAAGAGTTCTAATAATATTTGCAAAGGCATCCATTCTGAAGCAGAGGTTACCTTCATTAAACACGGATCAGCAGCAAATAGGACTTTTACTAAGTGCTCGCCATTTAGCTCTGCTGATATGTCGCAGCCAGTGGCTGCAGCATCCAGGACAGCGGCCCTTGACCTGCACACTGTCTGTGCTAACCTCACTGATCAATAAGCTTATTACGTCCATACTCTTCCCTGAAGGCCCTGCAACTAGTAAATGAAAATTCTTAATTACTATGTTAATTTCTTAAAACGATTGATCTTTGTTCAGTGGTAGATTCAAAGTACCAGTGAAATTTCATGCCAGAAACCATTTTCTTTAAGTACTGCGAGAGCGCTGAAGGCCTCCAGGCTGTGTCCTCACATAGTTATTTAAGCGCCAGGCCCAAGATCTTTTTTTTTTTTCCTATAAATTTTCATGGAAAATAATATCTCTCCCATAGAACTTCTTTTGCTCTTTGTTTTTTGGCAGGGAAAGAAACCAAGAAGTAGAGTTGAGAAAGTAAATATCAAAATTAATGCCATCATTCTTGCTTCTGAGGACATAACTATCATTCTTTTTATAAGAATCGGCATGGTGGACATCCTGCTGCTTCTCCTTCAAAGCCAAGCCCTCCTTACAGCTCAGCTCCTGCTTTTTGTGGCTTGCTGCTGGTACTTCTGAGCTACGAAATATCTAGAAGTTAAGGCGTTCAGAAGTAGCTCCATTCTGCAATCTTGGAAGTACACCCACCTGCCTTGGTTATTTAAGAAAATTGCTATTTCAGCTACTCTTTCACTTCACTGCAAAGGAATTGGAGAAAATAGCTCAAGATTTTCAGGCTGATGGTTAATCCTGTCTTGTCCTAACAATCCTAAAGGGGTCCTGACCATATTCTTTGTTATAAATTAGCCATTCATGCAGCAGTAGTCATTGAACACATGCTGTGTAAAAGATGCTGTGCCTAGGGCTAGATGTGGTGTGAATAAACACTCCCTCCAGAAACTTACATTTTGGCGTGTTAAGTGCTGTCTATGTTATGAATACTTCCTAATGGTATAATGAAACAAATGATGCAAAATGACAATAGTAGAAATGTTATTGCTTTGTGAAATTATACCAGGCATTAGTAGTATGTCAGGCACTTTATAACATGTGCCTTTGTCCTTACAAAAAAAAAAAAACCAAAAAAACAAAAAAACCCATACATAGCTTTATTTATTTATTTATTTATTTTTTATTTTGTTTTATTTATTTATACAAGCACTGGGTACAGTCAGAAGCCGGGAGGGTGAGAGAATTCACCAGAGCCAGCGCAGGGAACAGAACAGGCAGACTGACAAAGAAGTACGCTGCTGAGGGGAGCAGTGGGCAGCAGGAATGGTCTGCACACCATGTGGGACCCTCGCCCTGCGGCCGGAGATCGAACCAGCGCTGCAGAGGCTGCAAGCAGCTTCTCAGCCCAGCGCTCAACCACTGCGCCACCAAGGGAGGCCCCCATACATAGCTTTAAACTATAAAAATAAGTTTGTGATTCAATCAAATGCTATCACTATTACCATTTGAAATATGAAGAAAAAGCAAAACCTAGAGAAATTGATAAGTTTTTCAACATTGTCCAGATACAGGTATCGGAGCTGGTATTCAAACCTAGGCACCCCTCCCCCCCCCCACCGCCAATTCCAAGGCTACACTATCTGTCGCCATGCTGCACTGGACCAAAAAGACAGAACTTAAAATTAAATATGACCAGGTGAAAAGGAGATTGATTTAAAAGAAAATTGGCAATTGTTGATATCATCGTTGTAGATGTTAATACAACATGGCTAATTCCCATTGGCTTAATTTTATTTTCATCATCATCATCATCATCATCTTTATGACAATAGCATTTAGTCTTTATAATGATTTCCAGTTGCCAAGTGAGGCCTGGAGGAAGAAGCTTCCTTTCATAGTTAACCCAAATGAATCATTTCTCCTTCTCCCTATGATCAAGAATTATTTTGAGTCCCTGGGGATTGACTTAGCTGTCTGGTCCTATTTTGCAAAGTTTCATTAACTCACCAACTATGACCTTCCCTGGGGCACATCAGTGAATGGAATCTATCTACAAAAGGTCCTTGTGACTTTATGTGGGTGGGGCATGACTGATCCTTGCAAAGAGTTGAGGAGCCTCAGCTTCCTGCAGGAAATCTGCGACTGAATCCAGGACCTACAGCGGAAACATTAAGTGTATCGTGGGAGAAAAGGAAAGCAAAGTGCTAAAGTTGTTACTCTGCACACAGGATATTGGAACATCCTGTAGAAAACTTCCTGTTTAGCCAGTAGACTAGAAAACAAGATGAAAAACACTCAACTTCAATGACTATTGTGTAAATACATTTCTATACTTTCATTACCTTGGGCAGAACTTACTCATTAGAACTCAAGGTTTCCCAAGGTGAATCACAGCCAGCCTCCCATCTTCCTTGTATTGGCGGACACACCAATTCCTTGTGTCATTTGTGTAGACTATCCCGTCCCTGGCTGCAGTTTTCCCCTGCAGCGCACTTCCTTTAGCTTGCATTAAACACTCTGCAAGAGGGATTCAGAAAATGCATTTATGTATTTTGGTTCCACCTATCCTGCTCCTCCAGGGTCAGTCTCCAGAACCTCTGTTTCGGCAAAGGGCAAGACACAGTGGTGGTTGAATGGAGTTAGGTGGCCGTTGATAATTTTCATTCCCAAACTCTTTTAAATGGCAGAGCAAGATCAAGTCCAAGGGGAAAAAAATGGAGTTATGAATTCCTTTATTAAAAGTTGAAGCACTTAAGGGCCTCCTCGGTGGCACAGCGGTTGAGCACTGGGCTCTGAAGCTGCCCACAGCCTCTGCAGCACCAGTTCGATTCCTGGCTGCCAGTGAGGGCCCCACATGGCGCGACAGACCTCTCCTGCCGCCCACTGCTCCCCTCAACAGTGTATTTTGTCAGTCTGTCTGTTCTGGTTCCCGCTCTGGCTCTGGTGAATTCTCTCACCCTCCCACTCTTCTGACTGTACCCAGTGCTTGTATAAATAAACAAATAAATCTTTAAAAAAAAATTGAAGCACTTAAGAAAATTTCTGATATTTGGCCAAACACGTCCCAAATGGTGTCATGTGTTAGATGTTATGTGTTTTATGTTATGTTGTAACAGGGAAGTTACTGTGATAAAGACTTTCTTGGTTGTTTTTTAGTCCATGACTACATTGCTTTGCATGAAATGAACTGGAAATGGTTAAATAGGACAGAATGCAAAGTGGATCTCTTGTAATTCATGCTAGTTATCTGGAGTTCCTGGTGCATGTGTGAAGAGAGCTGTTTGCCCATCTTCCCTCTGATGGGTGATTCATCTACCCCTTCTCCTTTTTCTGCCTCCTCCAAATTAGGATGTGCTCACAATTCTTTTTTTTTTTAACCATATTTTCATTGTGAAACCTTAATATTAAAAAATACCAGCAACAAATAAGTAGTTAAGGGTAGAAAAGCACATGCCATATAAATCAGTTAAGATGAAAAACATATTTAATCAATGGTCTGTCTAAAGTATGTCTTTCCAGCACTATAGATTTCTGCATAAACCAGCACTTTGAGACAGCATCACTTCCTGAGAGCTTTCTAGATCATAAAACTTTATGATAAAACATATGTATCGTTATCATAAAACATCTAGAGTTCTTATGAATGCCGTGATGATTTATAACAATAACGATAACAAAAAAATCCTGATTACTGAGCTCTTATTTATACTCGGGACAGTGTTAAGTCTTGGAATAAACTTGCTGTTACCATGGTCAAGTTCAGTGTTGGCTACACGTGACTCACCAGCTCATTGCTGATGGTTAATTTTGATGACCTCCTTGTGACAATGACCTTCACTACCCCACTTCCAAAGGCTACTCTTTGGGCCATCTTGCCACTCAGTGTTGCTCCACGTTAGACACTCAGATTTCCCCCACTCTCTTCTTCGAATCACTTCTTTTTTTTTTTTTTTAAAGATTTATTTATGCATACAAGAGCTGGGACGCAGGCCAGAGATGGGGCGGGGGTGAGAGGTTCACCAGAGACAGAGTGGGGAACAGAACAGGTGGACCTACGGAAGTATACTGCTGAGGGGAGCAGCGGGTGAGAAAGGAGACTTCTGCTGTGCCTTGTGGGTCAGCTCCTTGGCCGGGATCGAACTCATGTTGCAGTGACTGGCAATAACTTGATAGTGCTGAGACTTTAACCCCTGGGCCACCAGGGAGACCCACTATTATAGCCTAATCCAATTTTCATAGGTTTATTTTGACTTAAATACATCCAACTGACTATCTAGTCAATGAAACCATTGTTGTTGCTCTTTCCTCTAATTGGAATGCCTGCTTCCAGATGCCTTTCTCTGTCACCTTAAGTTTCCAGTCAAGTGTTACCTCCTTTGTGGGACTTCTGTGAGGACCACGTTTTAAATTGTAACCTCTAGCCCCTACATTCTTACCCTTTTCCATCAAATTAAATACTCATTTTCTGGATAACTAACTTTGAGGAAAAGCATCTCTCCATATACTTCTTATTTGTTTGGATTTCTATTACAGGATATATTTTTTCAACTCTTTACCTATTGAATTCCTTTTTTTTTTTTTAAAATGATTTCTAAAAATTTCTCAGCAAATCAAAGTAACAATTTCTTGTCAGTTTTAGATATTGCAACCATCTCCACATTCTGTGTGAATACTAATCGTGGCTCAACAGAAATCTCATTCTGATGTAACTGTGTCTATTATAAAAGGCAAATTGGATTATGTAATTGTCCTGAAGAAAATCCTTTAATGATTCTTAAGTCCTTAAGATAAGGATGAAACTTCCTAATGTGATATGTGAGATCTTCCAGAGTCTTCCCGACCTCCTCTCTTGCTACTCTCCTTCCTGCTCTTTGCTGCTTTTGCTGTTGCATGACTGTCGTATCTTCTAAATGAGGGCATTTTTTAGATGACGGTGGGACAGTATTATTATTATGTCACAGCAGTTGATATAAACAGATTGTCTAGATAACCTGGGGCTTCCGGTCAGCCTAGCCATTTGGGATCTTTCGCTTTCTTGGAACTGGATAGATATTTCTAGGCTCTGCTGTGTGTTTTCCAGTCTTCACATTCCCTCCCACTCACTTGGCTTTCCCTCGATCCCCCAGAGCCACACCAGTCCTCAGAGTGGCTTTCTCTGCATAGAGTTGTTTGCCCCTTCTTTCCTTATACTCACCAAACTTTTTTCTAAGATCTATTTTTATTTATTTATGCATACAAGAGCTGAGATGTAGGCTAGAGGAATGGGGGTAGAGAGGATTCATCAGAGACAGAGTGGGGAGCAGAACAGGTGGATCTACTGAAATACACTGCTGAGGGGAGCAGCGGGGAGACAGGAGAGGTCTGCTGTGCCATGTGGGCCAGCTCCCTGCCTGGGGATAGAACTCATGCTGCTGTTGATAGCTTGACAGTGTTGAAACTTTAACCCCTGCACCACCAGGGAGGTCCCACATCATACTTTCATTACACTTCCTGTGAGTGGCTGCCTTCGCTGCCCAACTGTAAACTCCAGGAAGGCATGGACTTGTCTATCCTGTTCGTGCTGCACTCCCTGACCTAACAGAACACCTTGCACAGCATTGGTGTAAGTTCATGCTCGTTGAATGATGATGTTCATCTTCACAGCACCTCTCTGATGTGGCTATTGTTATCCTCAAATTTGGGGATTAGAAATCTGAGACACATAGAGATTGTATAAAGTCACATACGTAGTAAATGATAGGGATGATGTTAAAAATTAACTGAAGTCTCAAGCACTTAACTACTGAGCACCTTCCTTCTGTGATGCATTGTGTGTCCATGGTCTTTTATAAAACATCCCTAAGGCACTCTTGTTACTACAGTTTGGACTATAAATATGACTGGTTTTACTACGAAAAAAATCAGTTTTAAAGAATATTTCAGAACTTAAAAATATTCCTATTCTTTGGTCCATTAACTTCATTTCTAGAGCTCCATCTTACAGGAGCAAATAAAAAATGAAGCAAAAATGTATGCATAAAAGAGTGCTGCAAAAAAAATTTGCATTAGGAATAATGGAAATGCCCTGACAGCTTAGTTGGAATGGAATAGTTAATTGATATATGACAGATTCATGGGTAAAATATATATAATCTTTAAAGTACTGTTTATACAATACTTTAATCAAGTGGAAAAATATTTATAATAATATGTTAGATTAAAATCTGATAAATACTCTCCTTCTAAATATGTTGGTAGTATTAATGCGTGTGTTAGCTCCAGCCATGTATTTAGACATAGACACATTTATAAACACACACATATATGTGGGAGTGTATGCCATAATTTCAGGGTTCCAAGCAAAATGAAATTTCAAGAGTCCTTGTGCGAAAATTGTTGAGGATTTCAAGATAGTGATGGAGAGCATTAAATAAAAAAGGAAGCTTTCTCAGTGGAGAGTCCTGAGTCACCGCACAGGCCATACATCCAGGAAGCCAGTCCTGATTCACAATTTATGACAAAATAACTGCTAAAAGTATGTTCAGATATTTCTAGCAGTTAACTTTTGTGATAACCTTCTGGAGGCTTATTTTCTTCCCACTGCTTTTCTATGTTACCTAAAATTTTCTCATTAGTGTATATTGCTTTAATGGTCATAAATAAAAGCAAGTTTAGAGAGCTACAAAATTACGTAAATCCTGTAAAACTATAGTGTATACTCTGACACTTAACTACGAGTTTTCAAACGTGAATATACTTAGCTAATCACCCAAAATGCTTCTTTTAAGACTTTTGCTTATTTCAACTCTAGTTGGCTAATAGTAATAACATTAACCTTTGGTAAAATTGATTGAAGTTGATAAAAGTTGTCTTTATCATTCTTTTTCCACTCATTTCCCCACCCCTGAATGTCTCCTGCATTTCCTGCTTTTAGCCACCTAGTGACTTCCTGTTTTCTCCTGCATCCCCCTTTATCAGAAGAGGAAAGTAGTTATCATTTGTTAGAAGGTTACTCTGTGCCGGAACCAGACTAAGAAACTTGTAACATCTTCCTTGCTATTTTTATAGTCTTAGCAAGCAGACAGTGTTATTTCAATTTAGTAGAAGAGGATATTGAATCATAGAGGTTATGTATCTCTGGCCAAAGTCACAATACCAGTATGAGATAAAGTAGGATTAGAACTCAGGCGTAGTAAATTGTCTCCAGTTACTCCCAGCATCAGTCCTTTCCATCACTGTATATGTTTGTATCTCCTTAGATTGATGGGTGGGGTCTATTTCCTTGCTCCTGTAAGTGGGGATGGCCTTATGACTTGCTTCAACCAACAGAGTGAAATAGAAAAGATGTTCTGGGAATTCCGAGTCGAGGCTTTCAGAGCACTGGCAGCTCTTGTTTCCTAGAATTTGAACCCCACCGCCATGCTGTGAGGAAGTCCAGGCTAAATGTCTGAAAGACTGAAGATTGTCTGTGCAGAAGTTAGGGCTAAACAGGCCATTATCACTTAAACCTCACAGTCTACATAGGGGAGCTCACTCTTTAAACCCAGACCTACAAAACATTGCAATCTGTATTGTAATAAAAATAAGTAAAAAATGCTGTTGAAGCCAGAATAAAGTATGAATAATTTTATATGTGTGTGTGTGTGTGTGGGGAGGCGGTTGGGGTTGTAGTATGAAAAGTGGCTCTATGGAGGTGACAGTACTTGTCTTGCATCTGGAGGGTTAGTAAGATTTCCTGGCTGAGAGAAGAGCATTTGTAAAGGCAAGGAGGTGTAAAGGCAAGATGTTCTCAGGGAATAGTAGGCGAATAGTACTTTGACAGTTTCTTTGATTCTTAGATTTACAACACATGAATACTGTGGAACCACTAAACTCTCTCACTACAGTTTCCATGCCAAGGAGGGTGGAGGATGGACAAGAGAAGGGGTTCTGCAATGGTTGGTGGAGAGGGCTTTGGGTTTTAAACACTCATTCCACTTACAGGATGCTGCACTGTGATGTGTATTAGTGTTCTGTAGGATGCTGCAGGAAATTCCACAAACCTAGTGATTTAAAACAAAATAAATTTATTTAGTTACCATTCTGGAGGCTAGAAATCTGAAATCAAGATGTGGCAGGGTCGTGCTCTCTTTGAAGACCCTGAAGGAGAAGCCTTCCTTGACTCTTCTGGCTTCTGGTAGCTTCAGGTGTTCCTCGAATTGTGGCAGCATAATTTTTTATCTTCATCTCTGTCTTCACATGTCCTTATTCTTGTGTCTTTCTTTCTTACGAAGACATTGTCACTGGATTTCACTCCCTAATTCACGATGGGCTCTTCTCAGGATCCACAGCTTCATTATATTTGTAAAATGACCCTTTTCCAAATAAGGTCACCTTCATAGGTAATGAGTAGATAAATCTTTTGTGAGGAGAGTCACCATTCAACCCACTGTAGACGGCAAAACAGAATTTCCCTTTGCTGATGATTTTAATTTAAGAAAAACATTTATAAAACTTCCTTGCTTCATCATTTACAAACTTCAACAATTTAAAAATTCTCACACATGTGACTTTGGCTGGGTCTTCTACACAGCAGCATAGCAAATTCTCTCAGGCAGGTCTCAAAACCTGCATCATAGCATAATTGTTCCCATGCCGAGCTATGTTAAATTGAAATCTTAAGAAATAGAGCATAGGTACGTTACATGGCACTCAGGATTTGATCTACATTGTTAGAAAGAATTGTTTTTCATTATATTTTATAGTCAGCAAAAGCTGATGTTAAAATCCATTGCCTGATCTCATATTAGGAGCATCAAAAAAATAATAACACCTGAGGTCTTGGGTGGGTTATTTTTGGGATTCCAAAGATTATAAACTTAATTTAAAGAACTGGGAATGGAAATTCCATGGACTTCTATCTCCACCCCCTTTTTTTGGTCTATAAAGAAGGACAGTCCTGGAACTAAACCTCAGTTGTGTTTTTGCAATTCAACTTTTCTAGTCTTAATCAGAACCTATGGGAGCAAGGTGGCTACACACACAGCCCATGGAATGATACAATTTTACCTGACAAGGTGACAACCAAGAATTTGGACAGGTTTAAGTCTACCAACGGGCACTATCATAATCTTAGGTATTTCCTTCAAAGTCTGAGTCTTTAGGAAGCAACTGGGAGGCTGTTCCATCAGTCTTTCTACAAATATTGAACACACTTCATCATTGTCATCATCGTCACCACCATCACCATCATAATGATCATCGGTATCATCTGGAAAATTCCCTCATCAAATTAATGATCATATAATCCTGGTCTCCAAAACAAAATAAAAACTTTGCTGTCCAGCAAGTTCAAGTGGACGGTTTGCCTCCTTGCTCTGTTTCTGCCTGTATTGGTTTCATTAACATGTTCCAAACACCAATGACACAAAAACATATTATCAAATCATGAGCCCATTAATTGGGCTCAACAAAAAAGACCCAAACTTACCCTTAATTCTCTGCCCTTCGTTTTCTCATGTTGTAATAGTTAGTGATCATGAAGGTAGAAGAGTGTGATGTTTTAGATATTTGTTATCTTTAAAAAAATTAGAATCTTACAAGCAAAATGGGTATCACAAATGTTGAGTATACTCTGACACAGGGCAAATTGCCTGGTGGTGCCATATTTCCTAGACTTTTTAACTTTTCTCATATTTATCAATCATTCACTAGATCTAAGGAGACAGTTCCTGGGTGTGAGATTAACAAAGACTCTCTTTTTAGAAATCCTCTCGAATTCAGAGCATAGTAGCTAAAATTCAGAAGCCAGGTCTCTGCACATTACCTAACTATTCGGCACACAAAGACTTGTCAAATGAAAGGCAGGCACTTTCTGACCAGTAAACACACTGAGAAATCATGTAAATCCTACTTAAATTCTCCCAGATTTAGAGAACTTGTTTTTCCACCTAACAGCTATCCAGAGCAGTTTGACTCTTCCAAGTCCAGTCCCGACTGCATTGTTCAAAATCTGTGAGGTTAATACCAAGTCCTCATGGCGGACTCCAGATAATCATTTGGAAAATTGTTGAGCTGATGAAATATAGAAGCTAGGTGGCGCTGGCTGCCACAGGCTGCACAAGATGAACTACATGTCAGAACATGCCCGGTGTCCAAAGGACACAGCTGTGAAATCTTTCTAAGGAGTCTGGGCATAGAGGCAGGGAGCCTGATGAAAACAAAAGAGAAACACAGAAATCGCTCTGCGTTGCTCTCACACCATGCGACATTACCCCTTCCTAAACATCACTCTCACTGAAGGCACAGAAAGTGCAACTCGTATTTCTCTAATTTCTAAATAAACTCCTCCTGGTCATTTGCATTTCTAATATTCTCTTTGCTCTTTTTGGTTTTGTAAACCCCACAGACCAGGATTTCCACAGGAAAACCAGAAGTTCCGAAATAGCAGTCGGAAGAGAGCTTGGTTTCAGTCCCTTTTCCATTAATGCTCATTTTCCACCAACCACATAACCTGTGCATTTGGAATATTTTCCCACTAGCACTGACTTTTGCAAGCCGTAGTGTCTGTCAGGAAATAAAACTGCTTTGGTGGAAACACCAAAATTATAGCTAAGAACACAGGAATGTTGAACCAGCCTTCGAAGCCCTGCAGGATGGAAGAGAGAAAAGTGGACTAGACTTCTGAGGCAGGTCAAACAAAGCAGAGTTTGCACAAATTTCTCGTCATATCTTCTGGCCAAATCAACTTGTCCAGAGTCACTTAACTGAGGCACAGTACATGTCACTCTTACAACTCTGATAACACTTTCTGCTTTGTAATTGCTTATCGAAGGGGCCTTATAGATAGAGGTAGCAGGTCGTTCAGATAAACATTTAATACTTTATTGAAAATGACACCACTGCATTCATGGGAAAAAAGTAATCGAGAGTATGTGTTTTGTTAATATTTTCCAGTTGTGAAAGATACAGGGCATAGTGTATATCCATATACAAAAAGCACGCATACATATGAAAAACCACACACACACACACACACACACACACACACACACGGACAGCAAAGTGGAGCATGCTGTTGGTTCTTTTTGAGATGCATTGACTGGTTTAATGTTAATGCTGATTAATCTTCCAAGTGGAAACAGACTTATGAGGACACAGAGAGGGTCAGAAACTTATTTTCATCGGTGTCAGAGCTACTGAAACCATCGAATGATGGTAGCTCTGGTCCAGGTTAGTATTTCTACTTACCACAGCCTCCCTTGCTAGTCTCAGTCCCTCTGTAAAAGGTGTTTGCTGAAGAGAATTTCCTTATCTGAAAATCATTTCCCTTTACCCCTCTTTTCCCAATTCCCCTCCCCCACCCAGTGAAGGCACACATGCATAAAGTCTTGTTTAATCTAGTCGGCATGGTGCAATAGAGGACTTCGTGAAGAAGAAAGGAGTTGAGAATGTTAACTTTACTCCCACAGTAGAAATGACATCAGCCTCCACTAGATAGAATTAACCACAGTAAACTCACATGGGAGATACTAGACTCAAAGGTGGTGAGCAACTCACTCGCCATGTTTATCACGGTATTTCTGGCACCTGGCTCAGTACTTGTGTATAGTAAAAATCCCTTAGCTCAGCATCTGTTTCCACATTCCCTCAATATAAGGACTCTGGAAGTGAGTGTGAAGCTCATTACCAACTAGTAAATTACTGGTATTGAGCACCAACTATGTGCAGAACTGTATAAGAAAAGGTGAGGGTTAGGAAGATGATATAATAATCCATGCTCCCTAGAGGTTACCTGTCAGTCCATAGCCTTATGGAGACAGGATAGCATATTGCCTGTCGGCCGTCTGCCTCAGAATCTAGCTGTGTTTCCATTGCTAATCTAGTTAAGCTAGCCAGATGCCACACAAGAAACCACAACATCAATTTATATTCTTGGATAACTCTGTGCAACACCCATTGGCTTTCCCTGGGCAGAATTTGGCCCATGGAGCTCATCTGTTGCCAGAGTTTAAAGGAAGTCAGGGATTAAATAAGCCTAGTTCTGTGTTCCCAGGGTAGTGCCTAGGAGCCCGTGAGGTCATAGTCGTAATGGCACAGTTGGCAAGTTCAGGCCAAGGTTAGGCTATCATTGAATTAGTTTTAGTGGTTTCTTTCAAATGCATATGCCCTTTAAGCAATTTCTCCTTGTGCATTTCAAAGGTGGTTTTTTTTCTCCCCATTCCAGTATCATACATTTTGTGCCATGACAAAGGGCATGTTTTTATTAGCTTCCTATTGGTTATCTCCTTTTGATATTGTATTATAGGCTTTTTTTTTTCTTTTCTTTTTTTTTTTTTTCTTTTGGCATGCATGCATTCTTAGCTAAATTAGGGAGTGACTTGGGTTTCTCAATTGCAGCACTTTTGACATTTTGGGTCAGATCCTTCTTTCCCTGTGGGTGCTGTCCGGTGCATCGGAGGATGTTTATTAGCATCCCTGGTCTTTGCCACTAGATGCCAGTAGAACACCCTCTCCCCCAAGTATCTACAGACATCAAGTACCTGGAGTAATCTGGGTAGGGAGGTGCGACCTGCTGAGAACCACTGACTTAAACCAGTGTGATTTTTTGATCATGTTTTTACTCAGTAGCCATCTGTTGACTGATGCATTTATTCTGTTGTATTTAGCCAAGATGCCAATGGAGAGGGACGAAATGATAGATCCTCAAACACTGTTCCTTGATCAGGCAAACGCTTGGAGCTTCCTATCCCTGTCTGCATTTACTCTGTTCCCCACTCACAGTAGCTGTTTTTAACAACCTAAGCGGATTTTGGTGGCAGGGAGAGTTATTTGAGTGAATGCTGCAGATTCACGTGGGTCATTCCACTGAATTCCGGGGGCATTCCACTGAATTCCACTCTGCTGCCTCTAACTTGCTTCTGAGGTTGATTGTGATCGCAGGAAGAAACGATTGTAAGTGGATTTTGTTCTCTGTTATTTATTGACCTGAGCAGGGAGTGGTGAAGATATGAAGAAACCGACACGACAGATTGAAACGAGGAAGACCAGGGCAGATGGTAACAGTTAGAGATACTAAGTACAGTCTGCAAAGCAGGAATAAAGCCACACCAACTGCCTCCTGAATAGTTGAAAAGTTTCTTTGGAAATAGACATTTAGGTCTCTCATAGGACATTTCGAAGGATTTTTCTCTGCTGCCTCAAAAGGTGATCCTGTGCCCTTTCCAGAGGTACCACAGAATGTCCTGCTCCCAATTTAAAAAGCAAACTTTAGGGAAGAGAGAAGAAAGGTTAGCTTTTGTTCTTGCTTGGTTTTGTTTCGGTGGCCAGGCCTCTGTGACCAGGTGAAGGGACATGAGTTTGAAAGACTGGGGGGGGGGGCTGTGGCTGGGTCTCTGGTTGGAAGCTGATTTACTTTCTCACCACCCTTCACTGTAAGCCTGGGAGGCTGAGGGATGGATGGATAAGGGAAGGAAACTTGAGGAGGACAGAAGTGCAGCTGGACAGAGCTAGCATTTGCTGACCGTTTATCAGTTGACTTCATTGCATATGTGGCTCACAAGGATGTGTAAGCTGAGGTGAGATAAGTCAGGTGTGTCCAGATGGCGAGAACTATGAAGTGGCAGAGTCGCCAATCAGATCTCCTAGTGTGAGACACTAGAACACATTCCTTTTCTGTTATATCCTAAAGCCCCCAGACAGGATGACATGTCTGTTGTACCAGCTTTTCCTGCTGAAGTTGGGCTCCTAGGTAGACATCCGCTCTGATGATGTGAAAAGTCAACCAGTGCATTGTGATCACGTGCTGTGTTCCTGCCAAGAAATGTGTGTGTATTGATTACAGTCTGGCTACAGAGCATATTATTTGGCTGCCAAAGATTAAAGTGTGTGTCTGTTGTTTGCTACTTAAACACATAATGCCTAGCAAAGAAAAGGCTAATTAAAGCAAGTCATTACATGAAATCTTTCCAGATATGTTATTTTCAGTTTAAAGAGACCATTGCACATTTTATTTGTGGTGCTGAGATTTTGTTTTACGAACATTTCTAAACCTCGTAGGGGTTATAGAAATTTTACCAAAGTGAAAATATTCTTAGAACTGATTCAATAGAGAATTTTTCTCATGATGCTTCTTATCTGTAGATTGGGATTTCTTTCACTTAATCCTCACTCTTGAAATTATGGCTCAGACCCAAAGACCCAAGTTTTGACAAGGGAAGTGCAAATGTCATAGGCACTGCCTCCTCCTCCCCACGGGTGCTGTGGAATCCAGCTCCGTGCCCACTTCTCCTGCCTTCGCTGGCCTGCAGAGGAGACGCCCTCATACCTTCTTAGTGAGAGTTGTCCCCCGTCGCCAGTGCCTTTCTGATAACCTTGGTGAGACGTATCTATATCCTCTGAACCTTCCATGGAATAGGCTTCTCTGATGGGCCTTCTGGACTCACATGATTGCTCCATCCAGTGTGCCTGTACCCCTCGCCTTATTATCTGTTTCTCTGGCACCTGCCAGGGCAGCCCAGGGTTTGTGCATTGCTGAGATTGACCATTGCCTTTTTCCAGACATCTGAGAGCCATATCAGCAATGAGTTTTTCCAGTTTCCTGAGTTCTTTGCCTCCGTATTAAAATGCCATTAAATAGAATAGCCCTAGTTCAGTGAAATCTTTCTTATTCAGCCTTATATTCTAGTCCTCTTGATTAAGCACTCTCAAAATCATCTTGCAGGACACCCTTTCCCATTCCTATCATTTCTTAGGTAGTTGTTCTTTGTCTGTATGGCCTCTTCCTACTCTTATCGGACCAAGTACATCCTCAGTGAGGTATGTTGAGATTTAACTCTGCGTACCAACCTAGAAACTGGGAGAGCAGGTATGGGAAGCTCCTGAGACAGGTGCTATGTTAGTTTCCTGTGATTGCTGTAGTAGTGTACCACCAACTCAGTGACACAAAGCAGTACAATCTATTATCTAACAGTGCTGGAAGTCAGAAGACCTAAAATTAAGGTGCAGTAGAAGAGAATTCATTTCCTTTTTTTCCCCAGAGGTCACCTGTTTTCCTTGGCTCAGGGTATCTTCTGCCATCTTCAAGATCTGCAGAATCTTCTGATCTCTACCCCCTCACCCCTGTTTGTCTTGATTTATCTGTTTCCTCAGCCTCCTGCTGCTGCAGACACAATTTTGGCTTTCAAGTATGAGGAGATTAAACTTAGATTATAATACTGTAACTATAACCACCGGAGGAATACAGTATTGTGCTGGGTTGAAGTGCTGTGAGATAGGTGTAAACTTATTTGGTAATCAAAAGGAAGAAAAGAGCACAACTGTTTAGGAAAAGTAAAATGTCCCTGGTGTTTGTAATAGGCCTTGGAAGATGATTAACATTAATATTGGCTGAAAGGCATTCCTCATGAGCATATGTGATTTGTTCAAATATGTTCATGACTAAGCTTATTTTCAGAAGGAGGATAATATATGCAGTGTCTCCAAAAAGTGAGTTATCCAAAGTACCTGAGAAACCAAGTGTGTGTGGGTTTGATTGATTGGGTGATTAGCTAGGGTCACATGATGGGATGGCAGTGATGGGTAGGTTGGGTAGACGTGGACCAAGCAATAGAGAAGCAACTGTGTCCTGGGAGGAAAGAGCAAATGAAGAAGAAATACTTTTGAATGAAGATGAGGTCTAGGGGAAAAGGGTGAGGTTCAGCAATATCAATGGAACAGAAGTGACAAAAGTTAACATGACCAAAGCCTTGTATCAAATCTCAGCCTCCATCATCTGAGATGCACTATCAGTTGTCACAGGGAGACAAGGAGGGCATCACCGGGCACAACTACTAAAAATAACAGCATACTCATCAATCGCCCAATAGGCTGAGTAAGAGCTATCTTAACTTATAATCCATTGTCATAACGTTCACTTTACTGATCTATATCATAATAACACTCACCACTTTCATATTATTTATCCGCGTCTCACATGCTACAATATTAGACTTGACAAGTGTCTAAGGAACTGTGAGACCAAGTTATTAAAATGATCAATAATATAAGTACCTGGTTGTATTTGGCGGTGATACTCAGATGATTGGAAAGAACTGGCCACAAATGGATTGAGAAGTGGGGGTGTCTTAAAATACCCTGGACCATAGCAAAGAAGAAATACAGAAGTAGATGTAAGGAAGGGGCGTGAATTACTGAAGATGAGATGTCAGGATAATGAAGTGACCCTCCTTGGTGTTCCCAGACTACAAGGATTCATCATGGCCTGACCACCAACTAGCATAAGTGTGTGATAAATGCTATCTCCCTTGGCAGCTTGTGAGTACCTTGAAGACTCATTCAACTTTATTTCACCAGGAATGGCTCAAAAACAGAATATATGTGTATGTATGTGTTTGTATGTGTGTGCATGCGTGTGTGTGTGTGTCTGTGTGTATGAATGAAACTATTCAGTAAGTGAATGAGGACTGGGTATCAGGAAATGAAAACCAGCATCCTTTGGGTAGATGCTGTCAGACAATTTCGCCTACATCACTTCATTAATATTTCAACAGTCTCATGAAGTAAATATCTCCATTGAAGAAATGAAGAGGGTGAGGCTCTGAGGGGTTATATAGCTTGCCCAAGATCCCATCGCTAATAAATGGCAGAAACACAGGGCAGGAGGCTGGAGTGTGGTGGAGGAGGTAAGCTGGGTTTCTTCCACTGCAGAGGTCTTTCTTGTGGCTTTTGGAAAGCCTGGTTTTGGTTAACACTGCGAAGTTGGAGTTTGTGACTAAAAAGTCACAATTTAGTGGTAAGATAACGAATGAACTTCCAGATGATGCAGTGAAAATAAGAGTTTGGAAGTAGCGAGTAGGGCGAGAATGGTCCAGTAATTAAACAAGGATGAGAGAATGGAAAGATACAGCTGCAAGAACTAATTTGAAAACCCAGAATTTAGGAACCATTTCTTTTTTTTTTTTTTCAGTTGAGGTAACACTGGTTTTTATTGTTAATTGTGATTTAAAGGTATAGGACCTGCCCCTTCAGGTGCTGTTACCAACCCCCGCCCCCACCAGCCTCTTTGACATGCCATTTAGTGTGTTGAGGAACTACAGCACGGGATTTAGAAAAATAGAAAATCAAGTTATACTTTATATTAGTTATCTGTTGCTGTGTAACAGATCACTCCAAACATGCAATGGCTTAAAACAAGAATATAGCTCGCAGTCCATGTGAATTGGGCATCTGGGAATGGCCTATCTGGTCCTCTAGTGCAAGGATTCTCACAGACTGAGGGAAGGAACCAGCCACAGTCATCTCAAGATTTAACTAGGGCAGGATCTGCTTTTGTGCTCACAGTGCTGTTGGCAGAACTCAGGTGCTGGCAGGGCATCGGGGTAGGGTCTCATTTCCAACCAGTTAGCCTTTCCACAAGGCTCACAACATGGCAGCTGACTTTATCAAAATGAGCAAGTGAGACGGAATAGGAGAGTGCTTAGCAAGATTGACATCATAGTCTTTAATAATTTCAGAAGTAATATCCCATCACTTTATTTAGCATCAAGTCACTAGCTCACCTGCAAGATGGGCATAAGAGATTAAATACCAGGAGGCAGGAATCACCGGTGGTTATTTTAGAAGTGATCTACTGCAAAGTGATTTCCAGACATTAGGTGCTCTCTTCCAAAGAGAGAATTAGAGGTAAAATTATCGATGGAGAGCTTCACATGGGATATAAGGGAAATAGGTCATAAGACACCTGGATTTGTAAGGAAATTGTGAGATTGGTTTAGATTCAGATTTGCCTTCCTCAGCATCTTTTGCAATGGGTGTTATGGAAAGAAGTTACCTGCCACCTTACCTGGCCCTTTTTCAATTGAAGTGTTGTTAAGGTAGAACCGTTTGGTGTATTCTCCTCATCCGAACATTTGATTGCAGATTTGATGTCGTATAGTTTCTTAATGACAACTTCAAATTTCCCAAATTAGATCAAGTTGTCCAATAATAAAGGCATTTCTTGTATTTCTGGAGCCTCAGTTAAGTTTTCAAATTTACATACAATGGGTGGACAAGGCCCCTCCTCCCCCATTATCTTCAGTGGTCAGTGAATAGCAGTGCCTGAGAGAAAGTCCTTGCTATATTGACAAAGGATCACAGGTATTCAACAGAGAAGGATCCTTCCTTGTTAATGGAAAAAGGTGGTTTTTTTTTTTTTTTTTTTTGTCTCTAAGACTCAGTACCTTATTACTAAAAGAAAATTTAAAGGTCTTGTACATATTGTGAGAGATAGATTCAGTCAAGATTTTTTTAAAAGATTTATTTATTTATGCATACAAGAACTGGGGTACAGGCCAGAGGTGTGGGGGTGAAAGGATTCACCAGAGACAGAGTGGGGAGCAGAATAGGCAGATCTACTGAAATACACTGCTGAGGGGAACCGTGGGAGAGACAGGAGAGGTCTGCTGCAATATGTGGGTCACCTCCCTTGCTGGGAATCGAACTTGTGCTACAGTTGCTGCAGACAGCTTCATAGGTTGTGTCTTAACCCCTTGTGCCACCAGAGAGGCCCCAGATTCAGTCACAATTTTGGCTCAAGGATGCTAACAGAATTTAAAGGAAAAGAAGCTTCAACAAATGGTGGTGGGGCAACTGGATAACTGCATTCAAAGGAATGAAACTGCATTCAAAGGAATGAAATTGGATCCCTGGCTCATGCTATATGCAAAAGTGAAGTCAAAATGGATCAAAATGGAGTCAAAATGGGTCAAGAGCTTAAGCTGTACAACTCAGAAGAAAACACAGGAGTAAATCATAGTGACCTTGGCTTAGGTCATGGTTTCTTAGCCATGACAACCACAGCATAGCAGCAAAAGAAAAACAGATGAATTTGACTTCATCAAAATTAAAAATTCTTGTGCTGCAAAGGACATTCTGAGTGAAAAGACAGCTGGCAGGTTGGGAGAAGATATTTGTGAATTATATATCTGATAAGGGATTTATATAAAAACATATGAAGAACTCTTAACACAACTCCCTAAAAAAGACAACCCAATTTAAATAGGGACAGAGGATTTGACTAGATAACAAAGTATAGGAAAAGTCAGTAAACACTTGAAAAATCCGTAGCATCATTAATCATTAGGGAAATACAAACCAGAAATACAAATGAGATACAAGGATAGCTATAAAGAAAAAGACAGACAAAAGTGTTGGTGAAATTATGGTTGTGGAAAAAGTGTTGTGGAAAAATTAGACACTTACACTTTGATGGCAGGAATCTAAAAGGCCTCCCCGGTGGTGCAGCGGTTGAGCGCTGGATTGTGAAACTGCCCGCAGCCTCTGCAGTGCTGGTTCGATCCCCGGCTGCTCCCCGGCCACCGGGGGAGGGTCCCACATGGCGCGCAGACCTCTCCTGCCGCCCGCTGCTCCCCTCAGCAGTGTACTTCGGTCCTTCTGCCTGCTCTGCTCCCCGCTCTGGCTCTGGTGAATTCTCTCACCCTCCCGCGCTTCTGACTGTACCCAGTGCCTGTATAAATAAATAAATAAACAAACAAACAAACAAACAAATAAATAAATAAATAAATAAAATGGTACAGCTATTTTGGTAAGCAGTTTGGCATTTCCTCAAAAAGTTATGCCTAGAGCTAGCATATGATCTAGCAATTCCACTCCTGGTTTAAATTCATGAGAGATCCAAAAACATACATCAACACAAAAACATACACAAGCATTCATTGCAGCATTATTCATTATAGCCGGAATGTGAAAACAACCTCAGATCAATCTGTGGATGAACAGATATACCAAACGTTTCACAGTGTATATAAAAATTGAAATATTATTTAGCAATAAAAAAGGAATGAAGCATTGAAATATACTACATCAATGAACCTTGAAAATGTTATGCTAAATGGAAGGACCCAGACAGGCCTGGGAGAAGTGGGGAATGGCTGTTAATGACTGCGGGTTTTCTTTTTTGGGGGTGAGGAAAATGTTCTGTGTTTAGATGGTGATAACTAATGAACAACTTTGTGAATATACTTAAAAATCACTGAATTATATACATAAAAGAGTGAATTTTGTGGTATGTGAATTGCATTAAAAATGTTATTTAAAGAACAATCCTCCCTCTATTTTACCTATTCTGAATCTTGAATTTTTTTTACTTTTATTTTATATATTTTTACATCATTTTTCATTTTTGTACAATGTATGAATCTTGAAATTTAATGGAACAAACAATGGTCTAGACTATGTTGTAGGTGTCTATGAACCAACTTTGAACAACTTAAACTTGTAGCCCTTCATGTACTATTTCATGTTCCTTAAATTAATGATACCTATCCAGTGTATCTCAGTCTATCAAAAAAAAAAAAAAAAGAAAAACCAATAAACAACAACAAAACCTCTCACAACAGCCTAACTGTCTATCATGCAAAGGGGAAAAAATCCATTCTTTGTCATTATAGCATTTTGAGTTTTCATTAACATTTTGTTCCTAAAAATGAGTAATTTTATGAATGGAACTAGATGAGTTGCTGACACTTGTCACATAAAATATCCTAAGAAGAACTTCAGATTTTAATACTGCACCCCATGAATTCTCAATTTTGTTTATGTCATAAAATAGAACTAATTGTATCTTGAGCACAACATCAGATGTGTTTAATATATTTTAAAATGCGGTGCATCTATGCACAAGATCTATAATGACAAAAATTTTAAATGCCCACCAAGAGTATATTATAGCACATGGCAGAGTATTTTTTGATTTGGCAATTTTCTGCTAATTTCAAAGCAGTTGGGGAGAGTAGCAAGTAACAGAATAAGACAGATTTATGGAGCCCACACTTGGCAATCTGTGTATAAAATTAGTCAAAATCATTATACTTGTAGATGAAGAAATGGATTCCAACAAGTTTGCTCTTTTTAAAGAGCAATCATATTGGGTCTAAGTGAACTGGAAGAACTGAGCAATTTATTGGATTAGTTGATCATCAGCATTGTAACTTACAATAAAATCTGAGGAAGTCTGCCAAACATTAACTCTCAGAAGATTAAGATAATGCAACATTGATTTTCAATATGTAGAATTCAACCCATATTTCAGCCTCTCTTCATATCCAAGGAACTGAAGGGAAATAAGCCATTAGAGGAATTTTCCATGGAAACTTTTTTGTTTTGCTCTTAAGCTTTCTGAGAATTTTCTGATAACAAGGGACATGGCGGGCATTAATAGGCCTCATTTTAAGAAAATCCAGTGCACAATACTTAAATTGTAAAATATAGCTGAGAGAAGTGACTCCAGGTCTGAGGTAGAATTAGTTACAAGTTGAACTTGAAGCGTAAAGTAATCAGAAAGCACTATTTATGCAGAGACCTGGCACAATCAGCTTGAAGGGCCCACTACTAGCTAGATTAAGGACAATCTTGACAACCAAATAATTCAGCGCAATAATAACTAATAAGCCATTGAACAATAGGAACTTACTAGTTCATACTAAAATCACAGGATACAAGTGGGAGCTACTTGCTAATAGTTAAATGGTAATGCTGGTGAGCTCTTGGAACTGGAAGCCCCATTTTGTAAACATGATGATGCAGATTAGATCAGGTAGGAATAATCAATGTCTAAATGTAGGAAGAGATTTTGATGACCAAGAGGGTTAGTGTATGGGTTGAAGCATTTGCCCACAGACTACTTATCTGTTGTAAGGGACAAGCAAACTCAGATACTACACACTGAAGAATCAGATCCTGCCTTGACCATACCTTGACCGATCAAAGCCATCACCACTCATGAAGAACAGATGGACACTGTGCTGCGGGTGCGACATTTCCAGAAAGAAACCGTCTTGCTCATTCTGGATTCCAGTTGAGACTGCATAGCCTCAGTATAAATATGGTGTGATATCAGACATATCCCAGAGGAGGAGTTTTCTATTAATCAAAAGAGGCATTGCATTTTTTCCAAAATGTCAAAACCATGAGAGATAAGGAATGTGGAAATATTTGAGACTTAAAGAGGACAAGAGGACGGCTCTAGGACGGGATGGGCAGCTCTGTACGTGGGACTGTCCGGTTGTGACCACGTTGGTACGGAAATGGTAGATTGGATAAAAACAATTGCTGGTGTTAAATCTGCCAGATTTGACAACCCGTATTTTGGTTTAGGTAACAGAATATCCTCATTCTTAGGCAGTACACATTGTCTTACTATGGGTCATGGGCCACAATTTAATTTACCAATAAATAGTTCAGAAAAAAATAAACATGGCTAGATTGCCAGATACATGGATAAGTAGAGGGTATATGGGTGCTTTTCATATTATTATTTTTTTCTCTTATTTACCTGTTTATTTGCAGTTAATTCCAAATAAAAGTTTAAAGTCGATCATGGATCTGGAGAACTTTTGTTTCTCTTGGCAAAGGACTGCTTGCTTGTGAAAAACTCAAAGTAATCCCTTGACTTGAGAAATCTATTTCTGCTGTTCAAATATGATGATTTTGCAAATTAAAATTTGGATGCAAGTTTGGGATTATGTTGAGAAGGAAAAGCAAAGGCTGATTTTATTTCTGTTTAGGGGCTATTCTGTTGCAAGAAAGCCAAACCTATGTTGTCCAAAAGAAAATTTATTATAAGGGACTAAGAGAATTTCATGAACCCAACTTGGGAAGTACTGTTGAACTTGAGGGAGTGGGAACTCTTACAATTACTAAGATTTCCCTCTCTCTCTCCCCTCACCATCTCCTCTCCCCTAGTCAACTCTGGACATAGATACAGGGTTACCAGGTAGGATAGTGAAGCTGCTTCTTCAGCAAATGTTATAGAGACATTTCCAAATAAGAGTATGGACTGTGCAGTCACCCCAAATATTTAATTTTTATGTTGAAATCAAAGAAGACTCATTGACCAATTGCTCTTTAATTAATAGATCAATTAGTTAAATTAATAATTTGATCATTAATGTTAATAATTTTTCTTAGTGGTATTATAAGATTAAAAATTTAAATTTGACAGTGATATATGCATAGATTTGCCTTTGATAAAGATCACATTGACACAACATGGAAAGCATGGGTGAGGAATGTTTTTAAGGGAACCTAATTGATGAACATTGGCATTATGTTGAATGTGAATGATTGAGAGAGGAGTTTTCAAGGATGCCTCCCAGGTTTCCAGTAGGAGTGAATGTTAGAGCTATTTATGGAGATTGGAGATGTTAGAGGAGGAATAATGTGGGAGAGGAAAGGTCATGAATCTTGTGTGCATCTTGCCTGTTGAGAAACCAAAAAGACACACATGGTTCTCTGGTAGCTTGACATATGGGTTTGAGCTTGGAGTGCTGAAGAGAGAGCTGATGATCTTGATAAAGGTGACCAGTCTTCTAATATTTGAAGCCATGATAATGTATGCAGTGACTTCCTAGGAAGGGAATGAGAGAGAAAAGAGAGGGTATTTGGTCAAGCTTAAAGGGAAGATTCGCACCTTTAAGAAATAGAGGGGTGGGGACAAATCTCCAACCAAAGACCAAGAAGAGATAGCTTGGGATGCAGTTGGGAAACCAGGAGAGGCTCGTATTACCTGGTGGAGGGTTTCTTAGGATGATAGTAAGATGGGGAAGGTGTCATTCTTATCACTTGTTTTTTTTTTTTTTTTCCCCCAAAGGCTGGGAGAACTTAAGTAACTTAAGATAGAGTTGCTATTAGGTGATACAGCTGGACTTGGGACTCCTGTCTCTGACTCTAAAACTTGTGCAAACATTGCCTCATTCAAGTCAACAAATATTTGTTTCATACCTACCATGCTTAAGAGCACTGGAGATAACATGGTTACCAAAACCCATACATTCCAGAGACCCATACTCATCCAGTTGCAAATTGAGAGGTGTCATTGGTAGGGACTGTGTAAAACAGACTCTTCCTTTTCTGTTGCTGCATAACAGGTGACTCCAACTTCAGGGACAAAGTGGGGCCCATCAATCATCTCACAGTTCTGTAGGTCAGAGGGTCAGATTAGCCCAACTGGGGTCTATGGGCAGAGCCTTACAAGTCCAAATTCAAGGCTGGTCTGGGTTTTTACTTGGAGACTTTGGGGAAGAGTCCATGTTCAGGCTCATGTAGACAGTTGGTAGATAGTTGGTAGATAGTTGGTAGATTTCCTCCCTGGCTGTTTTGTGGGGGGGGGGAAGGGAAGAGGGGGAAGGCAGGGAGACAAGCTATTTCTCAATTCCTGGAGGTCTCTTGCAGCCCTTTGCCGTGGGGGCTTCTCACAGCCCATGCGGCACGTCACAGCTTGATCCTTCAAGACTGGTAGCTCGATTCTTCCTCGCAGAGAATCTTCCTCAAGCTTCAAATCTCTGGCTTCTTTTCTGCTATCAGGAAGAGAAATCTCTGTTTTGCTGAGACTCAGTTGATTAGTTTAGCTCTACCTGGATAATTTCTCTCTCTTTTTTTTAAAAAAGATTTTTATTTTTTTTTTTAATGCACACAAGGACTGGAGTATAGGTCAGAGGTGCAGGGGAATTGGTGAGAGGATTCTCCAGAGACAGAGTGGGGAGCAGAACAGGTGAATCTACTGAAATACACTGCTGAGGGGAGCAGTGGGCGAGACAGGAGAGGTCTGCTGCGCCATGTGGGTCAGCTCCCTGGCTGGGAATCGAACTCGGGCTGCAGTGGCTGGTGATAGCTTTAGAGCGCTGAGACTGTAACCCCTGCACCACCAGGGAGGCCTGGTAATCTCACTCTTTCCGTGTAATTTAATATAATCATTGTATTACAAGCTCCACCCACACTCAAAGGGAAGGTACTAGACCAGGGTGAAGATCATGGAGGGCCCATGCCCTCCTGCACCGAGTCCTGTTGCGAATTGCTTCTGCCTGAGATCTGACTGTCTCCCTTTAAAAGAACCCCAGTGCTAGAAAGAGAAGCACGCCTCTGGGTGAGCACTCCTCTGACTTGACAGTCGTGGAATCAGCATTCTCAGCAAAAAAGCCAGGTCTCTCTCTCTGGGAACCAGCTTGCAAAGTGGAGAAACAGAATACGGTTCTGCAGCAAAGTGGCTGAGCTCCACTTCCCTGTGACACCACAGATGGGGCGCTCAGCTGCCTTTCTGGGAAGAAGGACTCCTCTGGTCTGCATGGAAGGCCACCCAGGAAGGAGCACATCCACATGGGAATCCGAAGGGGAGTGCAGTGCCATGAACACAGCATCAGATTCTACCACAGCTGCTCCATTGCCTCTCCCAGGGAGATCAAGACAGACCGCTGTCCCGAGAGCTGAGTGAGAGTCAGGATGCTGGTGATTAAGGGGGAAATAACGCTCTGGGGATGAGGAACAGCAGGCACTACTGCCCAACCTCCCAGTGAGTTCTCAGCCTGCTGCTTTTCGAGCTGTAGCAAGAGGTCCTTCCTTTGGAGTTTGTCCCAGGAAGATCCAGGGACAAGGCATGCTATTCAGGGGGCTGCCAGGCTCTGAGAGTCTGGAGCCTGGAGGCCTGGCTTTCAGGCTTGCAAAGCCTTGACAGGCCAGTGAGCCATCAGCAAAAATGAAAGGAAGGCCCCTGACAAGCTGCTGGGAGCTGGGAGATCACACACAGATCCGACATGCTCACTCAGGATCCCAACAGAGGGAGCACCGTTCCTTCTTACGCGTCGTGGTTCTGCAGGCACTCACATCACTGAAATGGCTTTGGTCCTAAAAAAAAAAAAACCATCATCATCTGCCTCTTTTTTTTTTTTTTTTTTTGGCTAGTTCAGACCCCCTGGGAGGGGCTTTGTTGTTGTGTCTGTTTTCCGAGCCTCTTGTGTAGTAAGTACAGAGGAATCAAGCTACAGAGTCAGCAGCTGTCTCCAAGGCCCTGAAGTATGGAGAGGGGCAAGAAATCTTAACATGAAATCTTAACAGCTCCGGATCAAAGGGCTCAAATGTAGACAGCCAGGCCTGTCTGGGTTCAAGCCTCTGTCCTGTCTGGGTGATCCTAAACATGTTGCTTTCTCTTTGTAATCTCCAGTAACTTCCCCAAGTCCCAGTTTCTCATCTATAAAAGTGTGTTGTTTATTGGGGTGGGGTGGCGCTGAGGGGGATAATGTCCATAAGCTATGAAAAAAAAAAGGAACATAGAGTGAATAATAATAAATAATAGGCTGAGATCTGAAATGTAGGTGATCGCTCGTCCTATAGAAGAGGACCTGTGACTGCCTACTCAGCAGCTGTTCCCCACCTTCTTCTGCACTGGAAGTGCCTGTTTCCTACACAACTATTGTGAGGCAAAGTGATTGTTCTTCTAGCTTCTGTTAAGAGTCTGGACATGAACCTGAGATCCAATCTTGGCCTGTTTCTGCTTGTCACCTTGAAACTTTAGGGGAGACATCACTGCAGAAGAAGGAAAAATGGGAAGAGGCAAAGCACCAAGTCCAAGACATTGGAGGAACTGCTGGATTAATCCTGGGACTTCCTCTCTGCATTAAGTTGTCTGAGTTATGTTGAGGAAACAAGCCCTAAACTTTAGTGGTATAAAACAGTGAGGATTCATTTCCTACTCACAGTGGATTGTAGAGGGGGTTTGCTCCTTGTCTCCACTGTGGAAGACAAGCAGATGGCACAGATGCATCTCAAACATTGTTGACTGTGTCAGAGGAATAAAAATGTCTCTCAGTCTACATTGTCTTCTTGTTTCCATTTTATTCCTTAATTAATCCATGGATGGACTGAGTTCTCCAAAACTGTTCTTTTTACTTTTAGTAGATGGTTTCTGTAGTAAATCTGTGTAACAAACAGCCCCAAACCTCAGTGATTCACAGTCGCAAACATGTGTTTCCTACTCACAGGCATCTGGGTCAGCCATGCTTTTGTTGGCTCAGCTAGAATTACTTGTGCTTGACTTCACACATGTGTTGAATTCATATCACCCCTTATTTTGGAATCTGGTGTTTCCCTGGTATATGTCCTTTCTATGGTATGAAAAGACAGGCAAGTCAACCCATGCAGACACACTCAGCATCTCCCTAAGTGTTGTCCATTAGTTAATATTTTATTGGTCTAGTCAAGTCACATGACTGAGTTCAAAATAAATCATCAGCAGTGAATATGCTGCCTTTTGTGTGGGGAGTCATTGTCCATTCATGTGGAAAGAGATGTGGACACATAGTTTTATTATAAAGAAGAAGAGAGATTAGCAACAAAACTCCAGTTTGCCACACACCTGCCAGGGACCTGCCCACATTTAGTAGCTCTGATTCTCCCACAAAATAAATCCCATTGTTCTAAAATTGGCCACCTGCTACTCTCTACATCCTAACTTTTCCTTCTTTTCTGTGCTTTTCTTCCATGCCTCCTTATTCAAATCAAACTGGTATAGTTCATCAATCACTGATCATTCATGACCCTTGGTGTCTTGATTACATTGATCCATTGAGAGAAGTCGTACCCTCTTTCTGTATCGTGGCCTAAAGTAAGATGCCCTGGTGTGCATTTAGTCTCCTCTAAGTCTGTACGGTAGCATCTGTTTCAGTTGCCTATTCTGGGAATAGCAATGAGTAAACCTATATTTGAAAACACCTATATTTGAAAAACATCAGTCACAGGTTGCTCAATTTACCACTTGCTTAAAAAAAAAGTTACTAAGGGAATGAAGTAGATCTGTACATGCTGATTTCAGAAGATTTTTCAACGGGAAAAAAATCCAACCAATTATATGGGTACGTCTACTGCAATCTTGTTTGTGTCAATATAGCATCTATGGAAAGTATCTGAAAAGATATATAGGAAACAGAATTAATGAATAGCTCAGAAAATAGGAGGTTGAGCGGTGGGGGGAGTTTATTTTTCACCAAACACCTCTAGATTCTGTTGTATTTTTTTTATAGCATAAATGTTTGTTGTCTTTATAACAAAACAATGTATTTGTCAAAAGGCTTGCAAAGGAAACCTGTCTCTTTCTCACCTCTGTTACTATCGCTATCTTTGTAAAGTCACTTAACTCTTCTGAATCTCATTTTTTTTCCTCTGTAAGAGCAACTATTTTCTCATGTTTGGGGGAAAGTTACTTAATTTTTTGCAAAATTAACATAGACATGACATTGTTTTTTCGCTGAATCTTATTAACTGGTTCATGATGTGGCCTTGTCTTGTTACTTCTGTGGTTGACTTTGATTTCTTGGTTATGAGGACACTGCAGGATTTCTCCATAGTGAGGTTGCCATCTTATTTTTTGTAGTTAATCATCACTATCTTGGGAGGGAAATACTGTGTGACTACACAAATGCTATTTCTTCTCAGACTTTTATTTACTGATTTTATTTTTAAAAAATTGTATTTTTTTTATTGAGTAACGGATTTACAACACAGAATATGATTTAAAGGTATAGATTTGTACCTCTTCACTTGTATGTTACCACACCACACCCCCCACCGAAATACCAACAATCCTCCACCATAGTCTACTGGTTCTCTTTCTCTCCAGCCCCATCCTCACCTTCTGGCAGTCTCAGTTCTAAGTCAGATTGCTAAGGTTTGTTTTGTTTAATTTTGTCTGTTCCTCTATTTTATTTCTTTATATCCCACATATGATTAAAACCATCTACTCTGTCTTTCTCCTGAATTATTTCACTTAGTATAATCTCTTCCAGTTCCATCCATCTTGCTGTAAATGGCAAGATTTCATCCTTTTTTATGGCTGAGCGGTATTCCATCGTGTGTGTGTGTGTGTGTGTTGTATACACACCAGGTTTTTATCCACGCATCTGTCACTTGTCCACTGATTTTAGCATCTGTTGGTCTTCCCAAATTTTTAGCAGCTGTCACTGTTAAGGTGAAACATATTCAAGGTACCCATTTGCCAGATTGTACTTGCATAGTTTACTCCACAAATTTTAGCACTTGCTGGGACAGAGATATTATGAGCAGTCTTTTCCTTTGAACAGGAAATTTTACAGGGGCCGCCTATAAAATATTTGAAATGACAGAAAACGTCCTGTCTCTGTACTGTGCTAAATACTATGCCTGATCTTTGAATGACAGGATCAGATCAATCCCATTAGGAACTACTGTGAACCCCGTGAAACAGATGATGAATTTGAGGCACAAAGAAGAAAACACCCCGAAGTTCACGGCGGTGACCTTGGATGACTCCTGTTGGAACCAGAGCTCCCCTGTCTCCTGCTCACCTGCCACTAGGCCGATTAGTGTCACAGGACTTCCTCTAGAATAGCAGTTCAAAGTTGATTTTAGCAGCGTGTCGTGTTACTATAGCAGTGATGATCACTAATAAAAATGCTTTCCTTCGAATTCTGTGATAATCCTTTCCAATGTCTCATTTTCTTGATGGTCTTAATTGACCCCATGGCAAAATATGTCATCTATTTTTGGATGTTCTAGCACTTATCTCCAAATCAGATACTCATGCATGCACTACAGTGATGACTTATGTCAAAGCAAAAGTCATAGTTCATTTAATGTTCGTCACAGCCTGTTGGATTGGTCTGGGCTGGCACACCTGTGTGATTCCTTGCATGGGAGACAGGAAAGAATCTCACAGAGTGTTTTTCTTTTACTCTCAGGAGAGATAACATAGGATTCTGAAGAACGTACACTCTCTTGGATAAATAAATTTTTTCTGAGAGTGACGGATAACTCAAATATCCTGTGAACAATGGCAGGCGGTGGTGATGGCAGCTGTGCCCCATGAAATCATCAGAAGGAGGCTCCTCCCAGCTCTGTGTGTGTCCCTCCCAGCTCCTCTTCTCTCAGTGTGTCCCTATTATGTGGCCTTTGTCTTCGTGGTCTAGGATGGGGGAGTCTGTGTTGCAGGCAGCGTATTGGAGGTGGGGATGAAACAGAAGCCAGCATCAGTATCTCTCAGGGAAGTTTCTTACCTATTTATTTTTTATTTTTTTTCTTTTATAGTATTGGAGTATTTTTATTTTTATTTTATTTTTTTTAATAATAAATTTTATTTTTATATCCCCCATAAAATTGCAGCCCCCCCCCATTCTGATCCCAATCCCTCCCCTCCCGCCCCCGCCCCCCTAAAAGTGTCTCTGGTTCATAGTTTTTGTTGATTTTGATTTTCACTTTCTTATAGTTATTCATTTTCCTGGTCCCTTATTTAAGTTTTCTAGATTCCTGCTATGAGTGAGACCATCCGGTATTTTTCTTTTTCTTTCTGGCTTATTTCGCTGAGCATGATCCCTTCCAGCGCCATCCATGTTGCTGCAAATTGCATGTGTTTATCTTTTTTGAATGCTGAGTAATATTCCATGGTATATATGTACCACATCTTCTTGATCCAGCCATCTATTTTTGGGCATTTGGGTTGTTTCCAAAGCTTAGCTATTGTAAACAGTGCTGCTATAAACATAGGGGTGCAGGTGTTCTTTGGAATGGATGTTTCTGTGACCTTTGGGTAAATACCTAGGAGTGGAATTGCTGGATCATATGGAAGCTCTATGTTTAGTAGGTCCAGAAATCTCCACACAGCTCTCCACAGTGAGGAAGTGTAACCGATACACAAGCAACTGCACATACTTAATGTATACCCTTTGATGACTTAGGACATCTACAAACTCCTGTGTTCACCACAGGGGGAGGTGAAAGATATAGCCAGCATCTCCAAAGATTTTCCTCAGTTTTTTTTAAAAAAATGTGCTAAAAACACTTAAAATGAGATCTACCCTTTCAACAAATTTTGAAGTATGCATAATCATTTTAACTAAAGACACCATTGTCTACAAAAGGTCTTTAAAATGTACTCATTTAGCAAATCTTGTTTATATGAGAATGACTTCTTTTTCATCCTTTGAGTGACAGGACCACATGTGGTTGCAAGCAAGGTCCACATCATCTGTCTTCTGGGTGGCCCGTGACCAGCTAAAATTTCTATTACTATTAAAGAGAACAACGGCTAACATGGGGCCAATATAATTTTCTGCCATAGGATAATAAAATAAGCAATTTAGAATGGAAATAGGGGAAAAAAGAAACCATTTCTTAAACATGAAATATGGCATGCACTTGGCCAATTTTTTAAAGTAATTCTCTGTCAGTCCTGTGAGTAGTATTAGGTCCATTTCATATAAAACATAATTAAAATTTGGAAAGCCATGTTTCTTGCCCACAGTCATCTGGTAGGTTGGTAGAGTTGGAATTTGAACCCAGATCTGGTTGCACCCACCAGCTGTTTTTTTTTTTTCCCATATAAGCCATGGTGGTACCTGAAGGAATGCAGAGGCCTGTGTCAGAGGGACTGGTGAGTGGAAACTATAGTATTGGGAAGAATGAGTGTAAAGAAACCTTTGCCATTGAGACAGCCTTTGAAAAAGCCTGATCCTCATTGTAAAATATATTCAACTAAAGAAAAACACTGACAGTGTATTTACCAATTTTATGAAGGGGTAAGAGAGGATACAAAATAAACCATTTAACAATGCGTAAGTTACTAATATGCAGTTTTTGGAAATAGAGCCACATGAAAGTAGTTTAGCAGCAAATGAAACTCAAACCCTCTAAGGCCTTGATTTCTTATTAATTTTGACCAGGATGGATCTAATGATAAAACTTGACAAGAAATGATCATACCAATATCAAGTTCATAGCAATAATGAGAGAGAACTATGGCTACAGGTATATTAAAACTTAAATTTTTAAAGTATTTTAGAATTTTTTTAAAGATTTATTTATTTGTGTATACAAGAGCTGGGGTACAGGCCAGAGGTTTGAGGGCTAAGAGGATTCACCAGAAACAGAGTGGGGAACAGAACAGGCAGAGCTACTGAAATACACTGCTGAGGGGAGCAGTGGGTGAGTCAGGAGAGGTCTGCTGTGCCATGTGGGTAGCTCCCTGGTCAGGGATCGAACTCATGCTGCAGTAGCTATGGATAGCTTCATAGGTTGCATCTTAACCCTTGCACTACCAGGGAGGCCCCTAGAATTTTTTAATTGAACTATCCTGCTTTTAATCCTTGTTAGTGTTGAGTGTATAGGATATCCCCCTGCAGATATAGTCACCATGTCACTCCCACCACCACATCACCCAGTCCTTCTTCACAGTCCATCACTACCCCATCTTCTCTCCCTCCCCCCTCCCTAGATGCCTCAGATTTATGGTTATCTTTCAACACTTGGTTGAAATATGGTATGAGTTTATTGTTTTTGATTGCTGAATAAGTATGCCATTGTGTACATACACCTTGTCTTCTTGATCCACTCATCTGTTTTTGGATACTTAGGTTGTTTCTGTATTTTGGCTGTTGTAAATAGTGCTGGAGGGAACATAGGAGTGTAGGTTTCCTTTCAAAGTAATGCTTTTGTCTTCTTTGGGTAGATATCTTGGAGAGGAATTGCTGGGTTATATGGCAGATTTTTAGTCTCTTGAGAAATCTCCGCACTGCTTTCCATAGGGCCTGGACTAGTCTGTATGCTCACCAACCATGTAAGCATGTTCCTTTTTCTCCACACCCTGTCCTGTACAACTTGTTTCTGATCTTTTTGATATGGGCCGTTCTCATACGTATGAGACACTATGTCATTGTGTTTTTAATTTGCATTTCCCTGATAATAAGTTATGATGAACATTTTTTCATGTGCTTGCTGGCCATCTGTATATTTGCTTTTGATACCAGTCACTTCTCAGATGTATGGATATATAAACATTTTCTCCCATTCAGTAGGATGCGTCTTCATTTTAGATACAGTCTGTTTTTACATGCGGAAGATTTTTGGATTGGTGTAGTCCCCGATTGTTTTTTTTTAAAGATTTATTTATGCATACAAGATTTATTTATGCATACAAGAACTGGGGTACAGGCCAGAGATGGGGATGGGTGTGAGGATTCACCAGAGACAGAGTGGGGAACAGAACAGGCAGATTGACTGAAATACACTGCAGAGGGGAGCAGCCGGTGAGTCAGGAGAGATCTGCTTCCCCACGTGGGTAGCTCCCTGGCTGGGGATCAAACTCGTGCTGCAGTGGCTGTGGACAGCTTCATGGGTTGCATCTTAACCGCTTGTGCCATCAGGGAGGTCCCCCAATTGTTTATATACTCTTTTGTTTTCTTTGTTGCTGGAGATGAATCTGCAAAGATATCTTTGAATCTCATGTCATGGAGTGTTTTGCCTTTGTTTTCTTATGTGTATTTGTGATTTTAGAACTTAGATCCAAGTCTTACTCATTTTGAGTTGTTTTTTGTATGTAGTGTGAGATGGTAATCTAGCTTCATTCTTTGTCCTGTGGCAGTCCAAATTTCCCAACACCATTTAATAAAGAGGCTTTCCATATTGCAGTGTATATTCTTAGCTATTTTATTCAAGATTAGCTGTTCATATATGTGTGGGTTTATTTCTGGATTCTCAATTCTTTCCCATTGGTTTGTGTCTCTTTTTTCGTTCCAGTACCATGCAGTTTTAATTATTATGACTTCAAAGTATAGTTTGAGGCCTGGAATTAGAATGCCACCATATTCCCCCTTTTTTGTCAGGAAAGATTTGGCTATTCAGTTACCATATGAATTTTAGTGATTTTTTTTCTCTCGTGGTTCCATATGAATTTTAGTAATGTTTGTTATGTCATTGAAATTTTTATTGGGATTGCATTCAATATCATGTGCAATCATATTTGTCCTTTTGTGTCTGGTTTATTTCCTTTAGCATAATGTTCCCAGGATTCAACCATGTTGAATACAACCATGTTATAGCATGTATCAGCATTTTTTGTTACTTTTTGTAGCTGAGTAATATTCTTTCATATGTATATACCATATTAAAAAAATTCTGTTCTTCTGTTTATACTTGGGTTGTTCCTACCATTGGTATAGAAATATCTGTATGTATGAGGGCTTCAGTTTCTCTACATCTTTACCTACACTGTTCTCCCCACTTCCCTGCCCTGCTCCACGCCATTTTGGGATAATAGCCATCCTAATGAGTATGAATCAGTATTTCATCTTTGATTTGCATTTCCCAATGATGAACAATGTTGAGCCTCTTTTCACATGCTTTTTGGCCATTTGTATATCTCATTTAGAGAAATGTCTACTTCAGTCCTTTGCCTGTTTTTTTTTTTTCTTTATTTTATTATTTTTAAAGATTTATTTATTTATTTATGCAAGCACTGGGTACAGTCAGAAGCGCGGGAGGGTGAAAGAATTCACCAGAGCCAGAGGGGAGCACAGAGCAGGCAGAAAGAGCGAAGTACACTGCTGAGGGGAGCAGCGGGCGGCAGGAGAGGTCTGCACGCCATGTGGGACCCTCGTCCTGTGGCCGGGGATCGAACCGGCACTGCAGAAGCTGCAGGCAGCTTCACAACCCAGTGCTCAACCGCTGCGCCACCGGGGAGGCCCCTTTGCCTGTTTTTAAATTGGATTGTTTTAGTAAAAGGCGAAAGATTTATGCGATCTGAAGAGAAACCAAGGAACTCTCCTGCACTGTTGGTGGGAGTGCAAACTGGTCCAACCACTATGGAGAGCTGTGTGGAGATTTCTGGACCTACTAAACATAGAGCTTCCATAGGACCCAGCAATTCCACTCCTAGGTATTTACCCAAAGGACACAGAACCATCAATTCCAAAGAGCACCTGCACCCCTATGTTTATAGCAGCACTATTTACAATAGCTAAGCTTTGGAAACAACCCAAATGCCCAAAAATAGATGACTGGATCAAGAAGATGTGGTACATATATACCATGGAATATTACTCAGCATTCAAAAAAGATAAACACATGCAATTTGCAGCAACATGGATGGCACTGGAAGGGATCATGCTCAGCGAAATAAGCCAGAAAGAAAAAGAAAAATACCAGATGGTCTCACTCATAGCAGGAATCTAGAAAACTTAAATAAGGGACCAGGAAAATGAATAACTATAAGAAAGTGAAAATCAAAATCAACAAAAAACTATGAACCAGAGACACTCTATGGGGGTGTGGGGGGCAGGGAGGGGAGGGATTGGGGTCAAAATAAGGGGGTTGCAATTGTATGGGGAATATAAAAATAAAATTTATTTAAAAAATAAATTGGATTGTTTTGTGGTTGTTCTTGAGTTGTCCAGAGTTCACCTTTTTCCGTGTTAATTACTTTTTGTTAGTCGTGTGTGCTGCCAGAAAAATATACATCTCATCATTTAGGTTACTAGAGAACTTGAGAAACCTTCAGGGGCTGTTGCATACTGCTGCTATGCTTCATCTCTATCTCCCCAGGACTTAGCATGTATTGTATTAGAGTTGCCTTCTAAGTGATTGCTTTCTCTGCTGCGTAAGTGGAAGGTTACGCATTATGGAGGTTCTGGGAAGTAACACCTCCCCATGCTTCAATCCCAGCAACTGTCGTCCAAGGACTGATCAGAATTAGTGTATATCTCACTAACTGGAGAGGGAAAACTCCAAGGCATAAATTCTATACTGGGTCTCAGAGTTTGCCTGAGAAACTAGTATATTCACTCTCTGTGGCAACTCACTTAATAGCTCTATTTCTTTTCCCTTCCAAGCTCTCTTCCTCATTTTTCCTGGTGTTTTCTATCATGTCATCCCAAACAAGTAACCTGCATTTGAATTCTTGTCTCATGATCTGCTTCTGGGAAGCCTAGCTCAAACAGAAGCATAGTCATTAAGCAGAGCACAGATAAATTGGTATTACCATTCCCCAGGATCTTCTAATGGGTGCCTAAGATAACTCTTTTTTTGGTGGAATAGAATGAGAGAAACATTAATGGTGACTTTAGTCTACCAGTAGGCAATTAAGCAGCTGTTGCAACTTCATGATTTATTAAAGTCCTTTGCTCTTTTTTCTACGGAAAAACTGATTCAGTATATTAATTTTAGTTTCTACATCCATTTTCAATACAGTGTCTCTTGGTTAGGTCAGAGGACGGGGTAGACATAGTTTTAAAATAGATGCTCTTCCAAAAATTTTTGTGATGGATAAATATGACCGCATCACTAAGAATTTCACAAGCAACTTGTCATTTAACTACTTATTGCTATGATGAGTTCCATCTTACAGATGAGAAAACTGAGACTTAGAATAATATCTGAAACATGGTAAGCACACAACAGGGCTCAGATTTTATTTATATAATATTAGAATTTTGACTATAATTCACATATTTCAATCAATGAATGGAACAGACAAAATACATATTTCTCAGACATAATTGCTGTGAAAGTGGAAGGAATAACTAATGTGCTAGCTGAAAGACTTGGGTTTCAAATATCTTGACATTTTTAATTTAGGCAAAAAAAAATTATAGCACTAGTATAGGATGTGGGAGCCCTGGCTAGACAGTAGTTGACCGCAAATTTTATATGAGCCAACAGTGTGATGTGGTTGCTCTAATGCAATGTCCAGCATCATTCTAAGAAGGCATCTGACCAGAGGATGGGTGTACTCCTCCTTGGTCACATCAGATGTGTTCATTGGGAGAACCAAAATTTAATGAGAGATCTTGCAGAAGTAGGGAGCTACCAGAGGGCTCTCAGAGTGGTAAACTGTTGCGGAAATCCGACTGTGTGAGGAACACTGGAGGGCACTAGTGTTTGTACATCTGGGTCTGGGAGGTACAGTAATCATGAGCTGTGCAATCAAGACAGACCTGAACTAAAACTCAGCTTCTCCACTTTGTAGCTTTGTGATTTTGCACAAGGTTCTCTCTGTGCTCTAGTTCCAGTCCTCTTTTCTCTGAAGGTGGTGCACTTAAATATATTCTCTAATGTGCAAATAAATCATAAGCAAAATATGTAGCAAGTATGGAATTAAATGCCATTTCATTCTTTTAAATATTTGGAGCCTCATCATACACATAGCTAGGGCTTTATCCCCATGTTCCATCCATGGCATAATAGGACCAATAGGTAGTAGTTACAGGAGATAAAAATTCATTTCCTTGTTAGGAGTTACTACAATTTTATTGTCTTATGAAATGCAGACAGCATCAAAAATCTGGCCTCTGCCTGGAACTCTGGACTTGCATAGCCTCTCTCCACATAGTAGGCATGTCAAGCACAAGGTGGTCAAAGCAGAGTTCTTGGGTTTCCCTGTTGCCTGCAAACCATGTCAGCCTTAGTTACAAGCCACACAGCAGTAAATCATATCTCCACCTGCTCAGTTGCACAGATATTTGATTCATACATGATTGTTCTTTTACTTTCCTTCTTCCACCTCAAGCTACACAGCCATTCTCGCTAGCCTTGTTATCCCTAATCCCACCGTACACTCCAAGTCCTTCCACCTCTGTCTGTCTCCAGAAACTACCACAATCTCAGCAACCAAAATCTTTTCTGTGATTTACCCCCAAGGCTTGTGATTGGTTTCCCTGCTTCTGCCCCTCCTACTTTGGGCCCCATTCTTTATACAAGAGCAGTATTTTTTTTTAATTTTTTAAAATTTTTTCATTATATATGTATGTATATATATGTGTGTGTGTATATATATATATATACACATATATATTATATATATTACATATATATATATGTATATCATGAGCTGTGCAATCAAGACAGACCTGAACTAAAACTCAGCTTCTGTAATATATATATATATTATATTACATATATATTATATATATATATATATATATATATATATTACATCTCCTTCCTTTTTGTACAATGCATGCTTTCTCCTCTCAGGTGTAGTCCCTGCAAAATTCCCACCACCAATTCACCCGTGCACCATCACCATAGTCTCTTGTGTAAGAACACATTCCCTCCCCTGTTTTGATATCCCTCCTTCTCCTGTCCCCTGCAGTGTTACACCAATGAGAATGGTACGTATTAAAAAAAATAGGAAACAACAAATATTGGCGAGGATGCGAAGAAGGAGGAACTCTCCTACACTGCTGGTGGGAGTGCAAACTGGTCCATCCACTATGGAAATCTGTTTGGAGGTTCCTCAAACTACTCACAATGGAGCTTCCATGTGACCCAGCATTCCACTCCTAGGAATCTACCCAAAGGACACAAAAACAATTCAAAAGGATACCTGCACCCCTGTGTTAATTGCAGCACAATTTACAACAGGCAAGAGATGGAAACAACCCAAATGCCCCAAAATAGATGACTGGATCAAGAAGATGTGGTCTATATACACAATAAAATGCTACTCTGCAATCAAAAATGATAAACTCATGCCATTTGCAGCAACTGGATGGAGCTGGAAGGGATCATGCTCAGTGAAATAAGCCAGAAGGAAAAGGAAAAGTATTGGATGGTTTCACTTATAGGGGGAATGTTGGGAAACCAAATAAGGGGCCAGGAAAAAGAAATAATTATAATAAATTAAAAACCAAGAACAGTATTGTAAAGCCTGGATCCAGCAGGGCAGCAGGACAGGGGTGGGGGGATTTTAAAGCCTCCTGTTTATATAATTTTTTTTCATAGTTTCTGACTGCACTGAGACCCTGCCATCCTTTTCACAGCTGGCAAAGCCCAATGTTGAATGACCTCCGCTCACCTTAATTCCAGCTTGGTCATTCAGCACCCTCTGTTTAGTCCACTGACTTCCAGTCACACTGTTTATTTCCACTCTTCTGTGGGTCCCCACCTACGACCCTTCATTTGCGCTATTCCTTCTGCCTGAAACCCAGTGTCATTCCCTACAGGAGCCAGCTTGATCACCCAGTCTTTAGTAGCTATGCAGTACCTGCTACACTTGTCTATTTTAAGGCTTTCAGTTGTGCTTATCACTGTCTTAGGAGTTTCCTGTTTATTGCTCTATCCCCCCACCTATGGAAGTGCTTTGAAATGCGTGTTTAATGCACAGCTGCATGAACTTGAAGGCAAATGTTCCACGAGACAGTCCCTCATCAATGAAAATATACACGAGTTTTGCTTTGTTACCCATACAGTCTCAGACAGACATGATCAAAAGGATTCCTGTCCCAGTGAGGCTATCATTGGGATTTCAGTACTTCGTAGATGTTACAACTTGGACAATTTCTACCTCCAACAGCTCCAAAGTTGTTTTAAGTGTGAAGAAATCGGTGATTTTTCTGTACATATTAAAGTAAAGAAATTGAAAAGAGAGAAAGGCTGAAAGGAGTGACAAAAAAGTGTCTCTAGGACATGTGCACATTTAAACACACACGCAAGTGGTTAATTGGTGAATTTCAGTGACTTTCTTTAGTGGATAGACCTGAGATAAGTATCACATAGACTCCCAAGCAGTGAGCTATGGATATGCATCCACACGTAAGCTTCTTCGACCATCTGTAATTTTCTCTCTTTGTCTGTGTCAGATGTTGGAATTTGTGCTTTTCTATAAAAAATAAGAAAACAGAGATTCATCCTCTTGCATGGATTTCATCTGTTCCTTGTTTCAACTGTATAAATATTATTTGCATGTCATGGGTTTCTGACCCCTACTGGTAGAGACCAAATCGATTACCCATCAGCCGCTCAATTTGCAATCATTTAAAATTCCAGACTCTCTCTGGCACAGAAAAAAGAACAATAGGACGTCTCCCAGAGCTCACTCGTTTGCTTGCTCGCTCCCAGCTTCTTTTTTTGCCATCAATTTTTCCTTTTCCTTACCCTTTTCATTCCCACCAGTGTCCTCTTTTTTCCTTCTGCTTGTCCCGTGGTCCCTTAGGGAACCTCAAACCCTCGTGGACTAGCCATGTCATGTCTGGTCACCAAGTGACAATGTCAGATCCTGCCAAGAATCCTTCAGATTGGCCAGGTGGGTCACCCCGAGTCTGCTGGAGGTAGGCAGGTGCTCCAGTCTTGAAGCGGGGAGAGGGGCCAATAGGAGTTCCCGTCACACAAGCTGCATGTGGTTTATCTACTCGGTGGCAACACCTCTAACTCTTCCTACCCCAGCCCAGCTCTGAGGGCAGCCCGATCTGTCTTTAATCTGCTCCAACCACAGAGCCAGTGTTTTAAATAAAATCTCTGCATGAGTGAGTCACTACTCTTCTGGCTTTTATATGACATACCGAGGAGTGATGGTTTACTTTGCCTGAGTAACAAAATTAATATAAGAGAAACATTTTTGTTATGTGGTATCTTAAAAAAAATACAAAAAAGAAGAAGAAAGAAGAGACATATGGGTCTGAGCAGTGAAATTTGGATGAAAAAGTTCCACTTGACACAAGGAAAATCATGAAAAAAATGTAGCAAATTTCCTTGGCAGAGAAGGATAAAAAAATCAACAGGAAGAAGTAGAAAACAACACTTTCACTAAACAGCTGCAGTGTGTCAACTAATGCCACTTATGTAAGGTCACAATCTCCAGGAAGTTTCATTTATGTTATTATTTTTAAATGAGATGCTTTGTAGTCACAACCTTTACAGTTTGCAGGGTGCTGTGCTTTGGGAGGTGTCTGCGAGGCCAGGGGGAAACTTGGCGATGTTTTTGTGTCTCTCCTTGGTGTCTCCTTAGAGGTGAACATGGGCAGTAACGTGTGCCCTCCCCTGGCTTGGATGGATGAGGTATGCACGGCACACACACGTTTCTACGCTAGGTTGTCCGTCCAAGAATGACTTGTACACCCTCAGCTCGGTTCTCACGGTTTCTGCAGCCCAGCAGGTGGTGTCTGTGAATGAAGGGGATGCAGCCTGAAGACACCCCAGGGTGCTCTCCAAGGTCACGTCCCAGGGTCTGCTTTGTGGTGTGCGGAGCAGCTTGGGTAGCAATTTAATTTTTCTACGGGCTGATTCTGATTCCGTGATGAAAGGCAATGTCTTTTGACTCCAGTCTCACCTGCATTCAGGAAGACACAGAGGGTAAATGCAAACATACTGATTTCTCCAGCAAATCTTATAAGGAAAGAGAAGTCTGTGATGAAATGACAGACCCAGGCAGGCCAGAGGCCAAGAAAGAGGGGACATGGGTTGGCTTCGGTTCGGCCAGTGGTTATCAGTGTCCTTGTGAGCAAATGGCTTTTCCTTCTGGGGCCCGTTGCTGCACCTCAGAGCGAGGCTGATCCTCCACACAGTAGGAGTGACTGAATTCGTGTGCACATTGCCTAGCACGCTTCTGGCATGTAATCAATACCCAATGATTCAATAAATGCTGCTTTCCATTATAAAATATTTGCTGAGAGCATCTGTCAAGGGTCCTCTCTTTTGCCCTGGAGGGTATTTGCAAGCAACTTCTTCAGTTCAGAGCTTTGGGATTGATGCTCTTTTTAGAAGCAGCTCTGTGCTTTGTTCCTGATTTTTTTTTTTTTTTCATCTACAAACTCAGTGGAAAAAATAGCTTAGCAGGAAATTGAATTGCAATCAAAATTGGAGTTCCTTGGGAGCTGGTCTGTGCTAGCAGCAGGCAGTGCAGGTCCGGCAGTGGCTGACTCTGGCAGGGGCCCTGGGTTGGGGGATTCTGCAGCTGCTTCTTAGCTTGGGCCACGGCATCTTTGCCAAGATGGAGACCGCTAGGATTTTGAGTCCCGCCTCCCTAGGTTGATCTTTTCTGTGCACTGAAGTTTGACCATTTCCAGGGAAACTGAGAGGAAACAGAGTTAGGGTCCCTCCTATTCATAGTAAGGACATGGGTTTCTGTCCTACCTGAGGGTGGGAATGCACTGTTCCGTCTTTTCTCCAGCCTCCTAGTCTATCTTCAATGTCCTTTTCTCTCTTTTCATCCCAGAGTATGGATTGATTATCTACGATAATATATTCAAGGAATTCCAGATTTTTTTAAAAAGATTTATTTATGCATACAAGAGCTGGGGTACAGGTCAGAGGTGTGGGGGTGAGAGGATTCACTAGAGACAGAGTGGGGAGCAGAACAGGCAGATTGACTGAAATACACTGCTGAGGGGAGCAGCAGGGAGACAGGAGCGGTCTGCTGCACCATGTAGGTCATCTCCCTGGCTGGGGATTGGACTCAGGCGGCAGTAGCTGCTGACTGCTTCATAGTGCTGACATTTAACCCTTGTGCCACCAGGGAGGCCTGAAATTCAAGATTTTGAGAACATATAAGCCCAAAAATGAAACCATTTTCGACAACTCTAGATTTTGCCCTGCAACACAAGCCCTATCAGTCAAGGGGACACTGAAGTTTGGCACTTTTCTTGTAGGAATACAGAATAAACAAAGCACTGTGTTTTTTTTTTTTTTTAAATCCCAATAAATTAGCTTTTCACACGCTAATTTTGTGGTGTTTTGCAAGTGTTATTTTCACTTTGCCTTTTGCAAATTAAACATGGGTAGAAGCATTTCATATTTAGGACAAGGAATGGGTGATTAGAGAAAAGAACAAAACCTTAAATTTTTTTTACAGTAAGCTTTTAATTTTAGAATGGGTTTCAATTTACAGTAAGATTGTGAAGATAGTCCAGAAGGTTCCCATGTACCTCCCATCCTCGTCCCCCTATTATTTACATCTTACTTTAATGTGGTGCATTCGCCACAACGAGTGAGCCCAGATTGAGGTTCTATAATTAACTAAAGTCCATACATTATTCAGATTTCCCTGTTTTTAAACTGTTGTCCTCTTTCGGATTCCATCCAGACATTACATTTAATTGTTGTGTCTCCTTGGGTTCCTCTTGCTGCGACAGTTTTTCAGGCTTTTTGGAGGAATGGTCAGACAGATCCGAGCATCTGGCATATTGTTATTTTTCTGATGTTTCTGTCAAATTACACAGGGGCTATAGGTGTTGAAAAGGAAGACCCCAGAGCTAAGGGCCATTGTGATCACAGCCTGCAGAGAGTTGTACTGCCCTTGTGGCTGATCACAGTTTCTCCGGCCACGGTCGCCTGGCTGAGATGGTTTGTGTAGGTTTCTCCACTGCAAAGTTACTCTTTTTTTCCTCCCCTGCTGTTCAGCCTGTGCTCTGTGGAAGGAAGTTACTGTGTACACATCCTCCTTATGGGGTAGGGATTTATACTACGTCACCTTGAGGGGTAATATATATACAAAATACTTGGAATTCTTCAGCACTGGAGATTTTCTCTTATCCCATTGATTAAATTATTATTTATTCAATGGTTTATTTTTATCAGTGTGGACTCATGGTAATTTATTTTGTATGTTGGATTGTAATCCGATCCAATATAATATATTTTTGCCCAAATTATTACAGATTTTATATTTTGCAACATTTCCTATTTTTTATCCTAAGTGTCTACCTCAGCCCCCCCTTTTTTTAAAGAAAGACCAGATGTAGGGATACCTTTAAGATTGAATAATTCAAATTTTTGCAAACATACTTGATACCAGGTAATTTTCAGGACTGCAGAAAGCAAATAAACAAGTATTTCCATGTTCAGGACGCACCCATGAACTTCGCATTTGAAGTTGTGAACTCAGCGTGACCTTCTTAAGTTGTTCGCGTTGGTTTACATTTGGTGGATGACCACTTCCTGTTTTTACAGGGGGAATAAAAACCTCTGCTGAGGTCTGAAATATCAAATAGTTCTAAAACGTAATATTTGGTTGATAGAAGTTTGAAGGATTCGATATACATGGATTTGATTTCCTTTTAAATACACACAAATTGTGAAATGAGGGTGTCAGAGAGGGCTGAGCTTAGCCCACTTTATATTATTCCCTCCCTTTCTGATGCAAAACTTTCACAAAATAGTTTGAGATATTTGACCATTATCAAAGTCATGTTGGGAGCATCTTCCAGTAAGTTCTTATGTTTTCTACAGAACTTATGCTGGATATCCGTAATGTCAAAAGTTTTCAATAAAATTGTGGTTCAAGGTCATTCACTCCTTAGCTCTGGAAATAGATTGATAAGTTACCTGGCACCACATCTCTGACCCTGTTGAGTTTTGTATTCATGTTTTCTGCTTCTGGTTCTGTTCACATGAAATAATGCAAACCTATCTCCCCAATGGTTACAGTAGAAAATATTTGGGTAAAAAGTTAAAAATTAACACTTAAAAGTAAATAAAAACAGAGGGTTTATGGAATTGAGTAAAATGTTGGAGAATTGATCCTTATATATTGTGTTTTCTAGTTTTTCTTTTTCTTGTAGCCTTGAGCTTCACAGCAGTTTCATAGAAAGTGAGAAGTGAAGTGTGTTTGTGATCCTGCCTCTCTAACTAGAGAGACTAGACAAAGGGGCATCTATAATCTTCCAAGTGTTGAGGATCCTTGTTTTCTTCTTTTTCTCTCTGTTCTTGCCCTGAAAGCAGGCCTCAGTTACAGAGAACCATGGTGCTCAGCTCTGGCTGCTAAAGCTCACAGAGCTCAACAGTATGTGAGAGTGTGGGGGCATCTCACAGAGAACATAGTGGGAGAAGAGACCTCGAATTCTGAGTCTGAACCCACACAACTCCAAAGCTTACCTTTGGACAGCATAATTCTGCTCTGAGACAGAACTAAAACACGCAGCAAAGGCTTTTAAAACTGAACTAAAATTTACACCATTGCCCCAATTTCAGACTTAACTCCTGAGTGATATATATGGGACAGAACCAAGTAGCATTACAAAATCTTTGAAAACAGAACTGAGTTTAAGATCATTGTGTACAGAAAAAAAAGATCATTGTGTACAAAAAATGAGGTAGAACATGGATATGAATCTATCTGCATCAGTTGCTTGCTAAATCTTCTGTAGTTGATTTTTAAGAGGATTCAGAATGTTTATAACATAATATTCAAAATATCTTGGATAGAATAAAATTTACTCTGCATAGAAGGAAGCAGAAAATGTGCTAATTATCAAAAGATAGTGGATGGAGCCTGTAGCATGTAGAGGGGTTAGAAACTCCAGACAGAGTAAACATACTTGAAATAAATAGAAAGATAGAAGATGTCAGCAGAGAAAAATAAATGAGAAAAAAAGAAATGGAAATTTATAACTGAGAAAGACAGTATGTGAAAGAAAACAGTTGCCACGTGGGCCCAACATGGCAGAGAAAAGAGTAAGAACAGACAGCAGAACAGACATGGCAGAGAAAAGAGTAAGTGAACCTGAAGATAGATTAAGACACATACTATCCCATATGAGGAGCAGAGAGAAAGGCATATTGAAACAAGTGAACATGACTCTTGGACCTGCAGGAGAGTATCAAAAAGTTCTAATGTAATTTTGAAATTCAAAATGATGGAAAAAGAGATTGATGAACAGAAATTATGGTGGAGGTCAAAAGTTTATAGATTCAAGAAACTCAGCAAACCGAAATCAGAGTAACTGCCCAGACATATCATAATCAAAGTGCTGAAAACAAAGACAACAAAAAAGTATTGTGTTATAGTAGCACCAAAAGGTCACATACAGGAAAACAATGACATGGTTATTTGACATGTGACATTGTATTAGTTTCAGGTGTGCATATCCCTACACATTGCAAAATCACTACATTAAGTCTCGTAATGTATTAATTTCACCATAATTACACATTTTTTCTTGTGATGAGAATTTTATGGTTAACTCTCAGCAACTTTCAAATATACAATCTGGGATTATTAACTACCACCATCATGCTGTAAATTATATCTCTATGACTTATTTCATAACTGGAATTTTGTGTCTCTTAACCCCCTTTCACCCTTTTGCTCCCCATTCTCATCCCCCATCACTGGCAACCACTCAACTGTTTCTTGTATCTATGAGCTTGTTGTTTATGTTTGTCTGTTTAGATTTGACATATAAGTGAGAGCATAGTTCTCTAATTTTGAAAGTAGATTTCAAGTCAGGCTTTTAAGTCAAGGGGCACGGTCCAATATTATCGTGAAAGATTTAATTTATAACCTAAGGTAGAAACTTTCAGACCATTTTCCAAGGAGCCACAAGTTTCTGTGTAACAACCTCAGGGTTCAGTGTGTGTCATTGTGTGTGTATGTGTGTGTATGTGTGTGTTTGAATGTAATTGAATGGAGATGTGTACATGTGCATTGCATAAATGGGAGTCAGTGGTTTTGTGTGTTTAAAAGGATAATTTTGTGTGTGTGTGTGTACACTGGGAAATAGGATTGTGTATTGTCTAGTTAGGTTCTGCCTCTACTTTCCTTTCCCCCAGCATCTCAGACACAGCAACTTTGTTTTATTTTTATTTTATTAAAGTTCCATTGGAGATTTTTCTTGAAAAAAATTTCATGGCTAAAAATGAATATAAAAAACACTGCTTAATAAAACAAATAATAAAAAAAAATATTGACAGCAATCTCCAAGACAGGCAGCAGGTATATTGTGAAAATTTGCTCAGGAAGCTGGCATTGGATAGATGCTGAAGAATTTTTCCATTACCTATCAAGGGTAATTTGGGCTTTGAGGACAGGATCCTTAACTACTGAGGAGCTGACGGACTGCTGGAGAGTTCAGTTGTTGATAGGAAAATTACAGGGAACTAGTTGGCAATGTCACTGAGGCAAGAACACATCTTGTGATAAATTGGGCTGTAAGGGTCTGAACCATAACCATCAGAAATATGATCCAGTGAGCTATGGTCTGGGAACAGCTTTGGTCCCAGCGATTGGGATAGGGCCAGATCCAGTGGGGTAATGCCCCTTACAGTCCCTTTCAAGGTGGGGGGGAGTCTTGGAATACTGCATTTGCCTAACCTGGGCATCTGTGCTCCTCCACTGACTTACTGAGGCTGGGATCCAGAAAACTGGTCTTTTTTAACTAAAGTAAATCCTAGTGAATCTGATATGCCTAAAGTGTCAGAACAACTTGCCAAGTTCTCAGAATTCCTTGTTGCTAAGAATCATGAATGGTGCTTATTAGGCAGTCAGCTTTTCATGCCTGTTCTCTAAAGATGATGGTTGGGATGAAGCTGGGATCTTTATTTGTTGGCTTATTGGGGGATCATATGATGGTATGGTGGGATATTGAGGTAAGAGTTACGTTTTCACAAGTTTTGGGTTTTATTGAGGAACTGTTCTAGTGTTTCAGATAACCCCTCAAGAATATAAGAAATCATAACGTTTTTCTTCTCTCACTATGAACAATTTCATGAAAGTATAATATGAAGTGTGGATTTTGGTGAATAAAACAAGGGGGCCCATGTGTTTATATTTGCATAAATATGAAAACCATTTATTAACCTCAAGGGTGGCTTCATTGAGGTAGCTTTTTGAGTGTTTCTCTTGGAAGTTATTTAGATAAAGCAAGAACTATTCCCAAAGGAGATTTTCCTGGAGACCTTTTTGTCTCAGTTGAATGAGTGGGACATTCAGAAATGGCCAAGGCCAGCTTTCTACCTTGAGAGGGGGTGTGATGAACTGCACCCCTACTCCTCAGCCTCACTGAGCTGTCACTGACACACACCACTGTGTCAGTTTAAGGTTATGATGTAATGAGATGTTGTATGTATATATTGCACAATGATCCCCCCAGTAAGGCTAATCAATACATCCATCATGTAATTACCATTTTTTTTTTTTTTGTAATGAGAACTTTCACGTCCTACCAACTTTCAGTGTAATGCAATATTGGTTACTAGAGTCACTGTGCTTTGTGTTACACCCCAGAACTTATTCACCTTATAGCTGGTAGTTGGTACACCCATTTCCCTGACTCGCACCCTCTAGAAACCACCAACCTACTCTCTGTTTCTATGAATTTTGTTTTCTTCAGATTCTACCTTTATGTAAGATGATACAGCATTCCGCATTCTTTGACTTACTTCACTTACTCTGATTCCCTCAAACTTCAAACTTCATGTTGTTGCAAATAGTAGGGTTTCCTTCTTTGATTCATCCATTGATAGACATGTAAGATTCCATATCTTGGCTATTTTGAATGTTGCTTCTAATGAACACGGGGATGCAGATAGCTCTTCAAGACAGTGATTTCATTTCCGTCCAGAAATGAAATCCAAGTTCATAAGGTGATTCTATTTTTTAATTTTTTGCGGCACCTCCATACTCTATTCTGTAGTGGTTGTACCAACTTACAGTCCCACCAGTAGTGCACCCACATTCTCACCATCAATTTTTATTTTCTGTTTTTTTGGTAATAGTTTCTTCTGTGTAGATAAGCTTTTCATGGAGTGCTTTTTTGATTTTTTTAAGTTTTGTTGTCTTTGCTTTTGTTGTCAAATAAATAAAAATCATTGCAAAAATTGATATTAATTAATTTAATTAATAAAATCCCTATGTTTTCAAATAATCATTTTATAGCACATTCACAGCACTGTTAACTGATGAGACTATCTTTTCCCCATTGTTTATTCTTGGATCCTAAGTGATACATCAATTGGCCATTTGTGCCTGGGCTTGGGACTGTCTGTTCTGTTCCATTGGTTTATATGTCTATTTTTATGACAGCACCATACATTTTTGGTTACTAAACTTTGAATATAGTTTGAAATCAAGACATGTTCTTCTTTGTCAAGATTGCTTTGGTGACTCTGGTCTTTTATGGTTCTGTATGAGCTTTAGGATTTTTTTTTCACTTGTGTAAAATACCTTTGAACTTTTGATAGGCATTGTCGAATCTGTAGACATTTTTGGGTAGTATGAACACTTACTACCCGAGGTAGTAGTAACTGGAGGATTGCTCAGGTGCTGCTGCAGGCTGCGGAGATCCAAACATAGATGATTTAAACCCTGTCCTGCCTCCTCGATGCTCGGTGGTTGAGACTGCAGATTCCTCCAGTCATCCCTGAGAGGGTAGGAATGAGTGGGCCTCCTGAGAAGCATCCTGGAATGCTGAAGATGTGCTTCTTGGGTTTTCTTTTTCTCACTGGAGAAATTAGAGGCCTGGTGGTGATGTCACCGGCCTGGGAAAGCGGTCATGTGATGACCATGCGGTTGCTCCTCATACCTTCCTCCCTGTCTGTGGTTCAGGGCGTGTCTTCCTCAGCCTCACCCCTGGGTGCCAAGATTTTCCAGTGATATCTTGTCTGTGTAATGTTGCTGGTTTGTCTTTTTGTGAGAGGGTCTGAACTCCCAAGCACCAGTGACACCATCTTCATGATGTCACCGCTTGTGATGTTGCATCTCTGGGCACCTGCTGGGCAGTAAGAGCTCAAAAGAAGATGAGTAAAAGTGCCCTTGACTTCAGAGGATGCAAAGGGGAGCAAACAGTGCCATTCGGAGGGTGATACAATATTAGTATTTTCCTGGTGTTTGAACCAGCACTTGAAATAAACCCCCGTCAACAGAAATCTCAGCAGGAAATTAGCAGTGTGGCCTGTAGAGCCAGTTTGAGAGAGCCGTGTTGGGTGGTGGCCATGCGGACCACCGGGAACTGTGGTTGAGGTCACATCAGCTCTTCATCCTCAAAGGACCCAAGCATTATCTTTTTCTGGAACGGAGAAGGAAGCCAGGCTTCAGGGTGGGGCAATGAGAGGACAGCAATTGCCGGTTTCTCACTTTCTGAATAACTGAGGGGATGGAATGACACTTCCATCCCACCAAGAAATCTGGCTGGGTTGGAAGCCTGGAAAAACTGCTGTGTTGATCTCTAGACCCATGACAACCTGGGCTTTGGATTTCCATTCTGGACTAAGAGGATGTATCAGCCTCTCTCTTCCAGTACAACCAAAGAATTTTGAGAATTCCCTTAAAATTGTTGCTGACTTGACCTTGTTTCCTTATGACGCCTATTACCAAACCACAGCTGTCCTAATCCTTCTTGACTAGGTAAGATTTGTTTCCTGCAGATGGTTTTTCACTGTTCCTTCTAGTGATCATTGTAAAAGTTTTATTTCTCTTCTCCAGAATGGAAGTGCTTGCCTGAATGTCCTTGGCTGCAAAAATTAGATGCTTCTTTATCTCAGTAAAATATTAGCTTTTTTATAGAAATTATAAATTAAAATTATGCACCATGAAAGGGAATACAAAAGCAGAGGAAATTTAATGAGAAAAGAGTCTACATTCACGTTTCCTATTATCTAATAATTTAAAGTACACATTAATTGAAGACTCTTGGACTTTGGAATTGTTCTTCTATAATGAAATTTGAATATTTGGGATAAGGGATTGAAGATTAGAAGCAGTCTAAAATGGGATGTCACATTGCAGTTTCCTAAGTAGATATAAAAGCTTTCATAACTTTATTCACAATTTTCATTTGAGAATTATTCAAATAAAAGGCTCCCCACCCCATTCTATTACTTTTTAGTACTTTGGCAGAAAAGAAAACCAAGTAGTCTGAAAATAGAAATTGCAGGTTTGGAGCAATACTGAGCCAAGACTTTAACTGCGCCTGCAGATTTTCATTGGTTTACATTTAGTTCCAACAAAGCATCTCGCTGGCCATGGATCTACTTCACTGTCTTTGAGGATAGTGGCCTTCAACTGCTGAGGAATATTGGGAAAATCCCCACAGAAGGAACCTGTGAACATTAAGTGATGGTACTGAGGGCTTTGCAAGGCCACAGCAGGAACAGATGTCCGGATAAGTAGGCCTTGGGCCTGAGCTAAGACATCCAAACTGGCACAGACAGATGGTTTGTGGAGGATGAGATAGGGTTGGAAGGTGCTGATTTTACTCACTTGGAATTTTTTGAAACAAATTTTACGTCAAAGGAAATACAAACAGGAAAATGAACAAATAGTAAAATGAGAAATAAGTACAAAGTAGTCCCTTAATACATAAAATCAAAGAGATGAAAGTGTACATTGATTATTTTGTTCTAACTTTACAGGTAGCCATTTTGCATGAGCATCTTTCACGATGTGAGCTCAATTGGTATTCCACAACAGACCCTGAATTCACTAGAACATGCTATCAAAGCTTTCCCTTCCAGAATACCTCAGTTGACCCTGCTAACTCAGGCCATATTTAAACCTACCCATCTTGCAGTAAAAGGTTAAATGTAATATAATAGGAGTTCTTACACATTGGTTTAAAAGCTCAATGGAAAAATAAATAAAGAAGGCAGACATTCAGCAAAAATATACAGAAATTGCTATTAAACATATTTTAAAAAGTTCACTGACAAGTAAAGAATTTTATATGAAAATATCATGATATCATTATTTTAAACCTGTTAAAGTAGCAAGGAAAACCAAGAAGAAAACACTTAGTCATGAAATCTGTTGAAATCAGGTGTCCTGTTAAATGAATGGGCACTTTTCTTAATTGGTAAGAGCTTTCTAAAGGCTGATTTGGCAATATCTGCTGTCAGAGCTTTGACTCTTAATATTATTATTTGACTCATACTAAAACACCAGTGTGATCATGATTTTTGCAATATAATCTTCTGTTGGTTTCCTCTGCCATGTAGCTAGGCTCTGCAAACTTTTTCTGTAAGAGGAAAGATAAGTGTTTCAGGGGTTGTGAACCACAGAGTCTTTTGATTACTCAAATCTGCATTTGTGTACAAAAATGACCTCAGAAAATAGGTAAATGAATAAGCCTGGCTGTGTTCCAACAGAACTTTATTTATAGACCCTGACATCTGAGTTTCATATAACTCAAATCTCCCCAAATAATATTGTTCTTATTATATGTTTTTAATCTTTAAAAATATAAAACCATTCTTAGCTCACTGATTGTTCCAAAAACAGGTGGGGGCCTGGGTTTAGTCCTCTGGTTTCAGTTTGCTAATCTATAGCTTAAAATATAAAATCTCTTGGACCTCCCCTGGTGGGGCAGGCAGTTGAGTGTCTCGCTGTAAAGCTGTTCTCAGCCTCTGCAACGCCGGTTCGATCCTGGCCAGCCGGCAAGGGTCCCACATGGCGCAGCAGACCTCTCCTGTCTTGCCTGCTGCCCCCCTCAGCAGTGTATTTCGTCAGTCTGCCTGTTCTGTTCCCCACTCTGTCTCTGGTGAATCCTCTCACCCTCCTGTGCATATGGCCTGTACCCCGGTTCTTGTACAAATAAATATTTAAAAAAATATATAAAATCTCAAACCCCACACCTTTGCTGTGTGTTTTTTTTTTTTCCCAAATAAGTCACACACTTTCATGTCACATGTAGGTGTTTGCTTATGCCTGTCTTTCTCTTTGCCTAAAATGTCAAGTCCACTGCCACCTTCCTGAACTTATTTTCATTACTTATGTTAACTCAGCAGTGGACTTTAAGTCTCCTGGAACAGAGGATGCCAGGCCTGAATAGATCTTTCCTGATCAACAATTCCCTTTTTAATTAAAGGAGAGGAGTGCTTCAGTTTATTCTGCTACTGCAAGATTGCTGGTATGCTCTAGTTGAATCAAGAAGTAAAAACACTGAAAATTGGAGAGTGTTGGATGTGTACATTGAGAGAAGTATGATGGCTGGTGTGTGATCAGTGTGGAAAGCAGGAGGTTGGAGGTCAGTCACTGGATGGGAAACATGATTTATAACCTTGTAAGGGTTGACCTTGTTTATTTTTAGCTAGATTGTCACAACTGCAAGCTAGTGGTGGTGGTGGTGTAACTGGACAACAAATGGAAGCAGCTTTATTTCTTATGACTTACAGTTTTTAAACAGGATAGGTTATTTAAAGACAATATAATTGGTCACTTTTCATAATAGTTTTCCTTAAAATTTATGATATCTTTTCTTTTAAATTTATGCTTACAAGAACTGGGGTGTAGGGGGCCTCCCTGGTGGCTCAGTGGGTTGAGCGCAGCACTGGGTAGCTCTCTGCAGCCTCTGCAGTACCGGTTCAATTCCTGACTGGCCAGGGAGATACCCACATGGCATGGCAGACCTCTCCTGTCTTGCCCACTGCTCCCCTCAGCAGTGTACTTCTGTCAGTCTGCCTGCTCTGTTCCCTGCTGTGTCTCTGGTGAATCCTCTCACCCTCCCACACCTCTGGCCTGTACCACATTTCTTGTATAAATAAAAATAAAATCTTTAAAAAAAGAACTGGGGTGTAGGTCAGAGGGGTGGAGGGTTGGTGAGAGGATTCACCAGAGACAGAGTGGGGAGCAGAACAGGCGATCTATTAGAATACCCTGCTGAGGGGAGCAGTGGGCGAGACAGGAGAGGTCTGCTGAGCCAAGTGGGTCAGCTTCATGCCTGGGATCTAACTCGTGCTGCAGTGGCTGGTGAGAGCTTGATAGGCTGAGACTTAACCCCTGTGCCACTAGGGAGGCCCAAAATTTATGATGTTTTAATAAATAAGCATTAAAATATATTTTCAAAGCAATATCCATGTATTTTCAAAGGCAATTATATGGTGTAGTTTGCTGGTCTTGAACCCAAAAAATGATACTTGTGCCTTGGTGGGTGCCATGTGTTAACTTTCATCTGAAGAGGTGTCGGCCTGTTCTAAATCATATATGGTGTTGCTAATCTACATTACCTCATAAAATAATATAATAAAAAATAAGAGGTCTGCCTTATACGCTCTCTGCAGTGCTCCGTGAATCTGTAATAGTTTTAAAATTAAAAGTTTTTTTTTTTGGCAAATCAAAACAAAGAAGTGATAAAACCAAAAAAATCAAAACCTCTGATACCTCTACAAATCCAGTTGCAAGGAACAGGAGATAATAATGATAGCTTGTGATATATAAATGGATAAGTGTGTATGTGTATTCACATATGCATAATACATTACTCAAAAAGAATAAATTCCATTAGGAAACTGACCATATGAAGTCTAACTTATAAAGTAACAATGATACTAATAGCTAACTACTAAAATCTAATGTTATCCTTCTTATGCATTAGGTGATAGCTAAGTGTTTTATATTCAGAAACTCTAACTCTCACTGAATTTTACTCATGGAACATTTCTAATATATGTCAGAGAAAATTGATCAGTATAGTGATTTCCCCCTTCTTACCCTACAGTTTTCAACAACTAACAGTTTATGGCCAAATTTGTTTCATCTGTATTTCCATGGATTACCCCCTCCCAAGTAATTTGAAAAGAAATTCAGACATCATATTATTCCATTCATAGTATTTCTGTATGCATTTGTAAAATATAAGGGCTTAAAATAAAAAAAAAAACATAATGCTATTGCCAACCTTAAGAATAATTAGAAGTTTCTTAGCATCATAAAATATCCAGCTGGTGTTCAACTTTTCAGTGATCTCATATTAGTTATAAATGTGTGCTTATGTTTATTTACAATTTTTAGGAATCGTTTGACTTTGAGATTCAGATAATTTCCACCTATCACAAATAACTAAAAATTTACAGTTTTTTCCCAGTCCTTACAGTTTACTCATTGAATAAACTGGGTCACTTGTCTGGATTTTGCTTGTCCCACCCCCATGTGACTTTCCTCTAAATTGATGGTTATGATCGGAGATTTGATGAAATTGAGCTGACCTCTCTGGGGCGGGGGCAGATAATGCTGGTAGTGGTTTTAGGTTTTTCTATAGGGAGGTTTTTTTTTTTTTCCCCTCTTTCTGTGATGTTTGCAGATGCTGTTGTTAGCAACCTAGATCCATTAATTAAGGTATCCAAAATGGTGACAGTCTAATTCTAGCCACTTTTAATGTATTAACTAGAAACTTCTATAAAGAGAGAATGCTCCTTATTTACAACTTTTCTCCCAAGAGACAGAATTTGTATAGGAATATCAGGATGCATGCTTGACTGCACCCCTACCCTCATATTTACTGATTTTTAAAATAATGAGTTAGTAACACCAATCAATTAGTGCATTTATTTATTTGGAGAAAGCCATTGTGATTTCATAGAACATTCATATGTACATTCAAACGTGCAAGCATAATTGTATGAAACATATTCCCTTAGGAAGTTTCACTCAGTCCATTGCAGTTGTTTTCTTTATGATGTTCAAATCATCCCATTTTAATCAGTGTGGGCTTATCTAGATTGGCTCCTGAGCCTGTTTTCAAGACACCTGTGTGTATTTGTTTCATGGCAGGATTGCAGCCTCTGCTGAACATTTCTTCTTTCATATCTGTAAGCAGACTATTTTACAGGAAGTCCTAGTTCTTTCTTATTAAGAAAAAAAATATTTGGATATCACAATCTAGTCTGTGTGGGTCATCAATGTATGAGATTAGAAGATGTATGGGAAGCTTCTATTTTTTGCTTTTGCATAGAAGAACTGGGGTGTAGACCAGAGATGTGGGGAGGGGGTGAGATCAAACTCAGGCCTTAGCAGTGATAGTGCCAAAACTTAACCCCCTAGGCCATCAGGGAGGTCCCCCATTGCATTAATTATTTACTTGATTTCATAGCAACCCTGTGCAAGAGGTATTATCATCATTTTACATTTGAGAAACTAGGTTCAGAGAAATTATTTAACTTGCCCAAGGTCCCACACGTAGTTGATGTCAAAGTTGGGATTCTCAAGTCTGTGCTTTTTTCTCTACACAGTGTTGCCTTTAGGAGTGAGTAGTAGTTCATCAGATAGAGAAGTCAGGGAGCTAGGCATTCTAAGTCAAGCTTCTAAGGCAGGAAAGCACATGTAATGTGTGTCCACATAGCCATATACATATATATTTATGTATATAGAATTTTATATATGAATATATACACGTATATGTGGTTAGAATACACACACACATATGTGGTTAGAATATAAGGTTATTGAAACCATCAAACACATAGAAAAAAACATGGGTAGAAAGCTTTTTGGCCCAGGTCTTAGTGATTTCTTTGTGGATTCATCTCCAAGAGCAAGAGAAACAAAAGAGAATATAAACAAATGGGACTATATCGAACTAAAAATCTTTGCATAGCAGAAAAAACCATTGTTAAATGAAATGAGAGAAGTTATTTACAAACCATTTATCAGACAAGGGGTTAATATCCAAAATACATAAAAAGCTTGTGTAACTTAGCAACAACAAAAAAATACAGCCCAATTAAAAAAATGGGCTTTTCACCCAAGAAGACATGCAGATGGTCAACAGACATGTGGAAAAAATGTTCCTCACTTGTCATCAGAGAAATTCAAATTGAAATCACAGTGAGATACCACCTGACACCCATGAGGGTGGCCCATAGCAGAAGACCAGAATAAACATGTGTTGGTGAAGGTCTGGAGAAAATGTGCATCCTACACTGTTAGTGGGAATGTAGAGTGACCCAGCCCTTATGGAAAACAGTATGGAGTTTTTTCAAAACGTTAAAAATAGATCTGCCACGTGACCCAGCAATTCCGCTCCTAGGTGTCCATTTGAAGAGTATGAAAACACTAATTTGAATGGATATATGCCCCTCTGTGTTCATTGCAGCACTATTTACAATAGCCAAGGTATGGAAACAACCTAAGTCCCCAAAGACAGATGAGTGGCTAAAGCAGTGTGGTATAATGGACACTACTCAGCAATGTGTGTGAAAAAATAAATCTTGCCATGTGACAACATGGATGGAACTGGAGGGGAGTATGCAAAGTGAAATAAGTCAGAAGGATTGCCCTAGAAATATAGACATATTGCCTACTGCTTTCCTTGACAGGAAAATCAAAATTGGTCATTTCATCTACATTTTAAGAGAAAAATCTTTCTGAAATGATATTGTTGTATTTTTCAGTTCTTAGGATAGATCCAAATTACTGGGCCAATTAAAAGCAAAGAACCAACATGGAAAAGACAACTTGATAAGGTGGTCATTGTCAGTCCCAGATTCATCACCAATAGCAACAGCATCAACAAGCAATTTATAAAAGGGTTTGTTGCTGTATATGGTTAAGATGTAATCATAAATAGATTTAAATGGGAAGTCAAATGGTGTTTTAGCTTTGCAGATTTTGATGGGTGATAAAATCAAGAAAATAGATGCCATATTCAAATGGAATTCCTACTTACATGAAGTGACCTTGATGTGTCAACTGCTAGCTGAATTAGAACCCCGGAGAGTGCATGAAAAACTGCTAATTGTGATTACACGTTAAAATGAAAATCCTTTGGGCTAGGTAAGCACATGAACATCTCCAGTCTGCCAGGGAAGAAGCACTAACGGTCATTTTATTGTCCTCCGAGAGATCATATGACCACTGTAGCATATAACAAGAGCATCTGCGATTACAAAACCTTTGTTTCCTTTGGAGAGAGGGGCATGTTATCTGCTGGTCACCAATTACCTTCAAGTGCTAACCCCCTTGGAATACACAATGCTGTTATCTTCAGGATTTAGGGGTGAGAAGGAAAACCAATATAAGCCTCATTCAAACCACTCATTTTTAAGCATTTGTATAACTAACATTTTGCAACTTGGGCAAATTCATTTTTTCTCCTTTGCTTTCCTGTTTATCAAAAAATCATGATAAAATGGAAAATAAATTGGATTCAGAAAATCTGTCCACGAATAAAAGAATTCCAGGTCTTTAAGTGTGTGCTTCTCCCAGTGCAGGGGGGACTGGGTTGAGGTCACCAGAGCTTGGGTTTATCACTGGCCTTTCCTGATGTTTGAAGATAGACTTTGGAGCCCAGTGTCAAGATCCATGCTGGACAGAACTGCCCTTTCTGTCTCTTTCTTCATGTCCTCTGGCTTTCCTTCTGTATTATTAGGGATATTAAAATGAACACTCTGAGGATGGGTGTTTACTTTTAGGACCGTTGCTAGGTTTGAGCTTTTTTCTTCTTCTTTTTTTTTTTTAAATTTTATTTATTTATTTATACAAGCACTGGGTACAGTCAGAAGCATGGGAGGGTGAGAGAATTCACCAGAGTCAGAGCGGGGAGCAGAGCAGGCAGAAGGACCAAAGGACACTGCTGAGGGGAGCAGCGGGCGGCAGGAGAGGTCTATGCACCATGTGGGACCCTCACCCTGTGGCCGGAGATCAAACTGGCGCTGCAGAGGCTACGGGCAGCTTCGCAGCCCAGCTCTCAACTGCTGCACCACCAGGGGAGGCCCTGAGCTTTTTTCTTCTAGGCTGGCCTCTGGTTCCTTTAAAAACACGCATGTAGGTTTTGGGGTCATTTGACAACTCAGTGCCTTGGATCTCAGCAAAGAATTATGGCTGTGAAATAAAAGGGACCCCAGTTTTAGGGTTGTTTTGAATTTGGAGATCATTCCACAGCAAGGGAGTTCACAAAGGTGACAGCAGCAAAGTCAAGTTGGGCAGAATTTGCGTTTCTGATTAACATCTCAAGTTTGCCAATATCAAACTAAATATACTGAAATATGAGTGAGTAGGACACAGGGCCTCTGGGCCTGATATCACATTTTTGATGTTAAGGTCACATCCTGTGACTGAGGGGCCAGGTTCACTCATCATGGTTTGTAAAGTATTGAAAAAAGTCCCAAGCAGAAGCTCGTCCTGAAAGGTCACTCTCTTAAAAGAACATTTTACTTGTTTTGAAGTTTCTGAATCCGTAAAACCAAGGTGGGGAATCTGTGCCTATTCCGCCCCACCATCTTCACCCCATCTGAATTCAGTGTTTCTCTAGGGCTGTTTCCACAGTGAGGTAAACTCTGGGGCAGAGGGGCTGCTTCAAAGCAAATGAGGCCCTTAATTTATCATAAAAAAGAAGACTGGTTGTTAAGGTTTTATTGGATTACAATAAAGCCTCCTAGTGCTAGGAGTCTGTGGTCTGATTCCCGGCATCACTGGGGGAGCTTGAAATCATAACCACAGATTATAGCAATGAGCTTCCAAATTTCCATATCCTAAGCAAAGACGCTGCTTTCTTGGAGCTAATGTGGAATTGCATGCTCTGTGCTTTTAGGATATGTATTGGAAAATTTTCTGTTTGGATATCACTTCAGGAAGGCTGTGATTCTCCAATCACCTCTGTGGTTACAGCTTCAATGTTCTTAAAAAAGAAAGAAAAAAATAATAAAACAAAAGATGATTGTTGTGATCCCGCCATGCTGTCCTCTTTACAGCTTGAAGGTTTTCATCAAAATTTTTTTTTTCTTTCACTGAGTTCAGTATAAGTTCTCGCAGGGTCATCCTAGGTTGTAGCAGTGGCTTATGTTGATTTCCTAGGCCTGCCACTTTGTAATATGAAGTTGTTTTTTAATAGCGTAATAGACTCTAAAGTCTACCATCTTTGAAATAAATTGTTCGTATGTACATGTATGTGTGAATAATGACATATTTAGTACTATGTATTTCCTACCTATCTACTGACCTTATTTACCATCCATCCATCCATCCATCCATCCATCCATCCAACCATCCAACCATCCATCCATCTAGCTATTGCTATATACATTTTTAATGTTTTTGCCTTTTAAAAAAGACCATATTGGAATGAAAGAAGTAAAAAATATGAATAGGTGCATTTTGTTTTTTCTTCTTGCAAGATCTGTCTGATTGACTTGTTGAAGAAAAATGAGCTTGTGTTTCTTTTTTAGACTCACTGTTTCCCTACATGTATTTAACAAATTTTACAGGAACAAAACCCGTAAAAACTCTGGCATACATTCATCACACTACCTGAAACTTCTGGTTGTATCTGTCCCTCACCACCTGGTCTCATAGCTATCCTAACATGATAGGAAACCATGCCAGACTTATCACAGTTGGAGAGAATAGCTGATTGGGAAGCAGAGTGAGTGCCTGGACGGCTTGGAGTTTGTCTTTTATTGGGTCTATTGAGTTTCTTTCCCTCCTCTTCCCCCCATTTCTGGATATGAACAAATCATTGGGAGTTTTCTCTGCACTGGTTAAGATATCCTTCCCTAAAATGTATGAAGGCACACCAGGTCAGATTGAAGCAATGAGGAAGTTTGTCATCTCACAGATGATAGAAATTGGGTTCTGGGAATCCTTTGACTAATGGCTTAATAATGACATCAAAAGGGCGTTGTTCCCAAATATCCATTCCTTCCTGTAATAGGATTAAAATCTCTGCCCCTGTTCACATGACTTTCCCTACCCCTATGGGAGGGGGACGGCTCCCCCCACCATTACAGACAGTGGTGAGAGAGCAGTCAGGGCATGTCCATGCAGAGCTTGGAAGGACTGTGCCGGCTCCTTTGTCTTTGCAGGTGGCTGTCTTCTGCCAGGAGACTAGCAGTTCTCAATAGCAGCTGCTCCTTAGCTTGCATTTGAACAAGAAGACACTGGAAGTGATAGGAGCCCAGAAATCCCATAGCTCTCATATGACAAAGGGAAATAAATATGTTGCCTTAAGCCACTAATACATTGAAGTTGTTTATTGCCACAGGAAGGTGACTGATTTTAGAACCCAGTGTCCTTTTATGGCACTGCCCAGGCCAGTGCATGTTGCTAGTTTTCCCTATGGTTGGAGAATGGCAGAAGCAGCTCCACTCATGACTTCCAGATGTGAAAATAGCCAGGGAGAGCAAAGGGCCTGTCTCCTTCTGCCACTGTCTTTCAGAGACGCATTTTGCAGCAGCTCATGGCAGACCTGTTCTGATCAGAAATGGTCACAGGTCCATTTCTAGACTTTGCCACTGGCAAGGAAAATGGCACCGACTTACATCAAACAGGATTTACTCCTCTGCAGGGACGGTTGACCCTCTCTCGAATCATCTGTGATGTGTGGAATAGGCAAGATAGATGAACAAAATCAGGCCTTTGCCAAGCAAGAAAAGGAGAGAAATGCAACTCTGAATGCTTCTTTCCCCTCCTTATCTTCAGTGACTTTTCTTATTCTTCTCTTTCTTGCTTCCCATCTATTTTTCCTGTTACTTCCATTTTTTTTTTTGTCTTTGATATTATCTTATTTTTGCCTCCTTTCCCATAAAATATACTGTTTACAGGACAGGGAGTCTGGCCAGTGTTCATGGTGGGAAATGATTTCATTAAGTCCAGCAAAGTGTTCACTCGCCTTTATGCTGGTGAAACGTGTAGTCTTGGTTGCTAAGAATGTCTGAGTTTATGTATCACCAGTGGAGTTTCTCTAGAGCTCTCTCAGGAAGCCAGGTTTGAGGGCTAGAAAGACAAGGAAACCATTTCTTGTTTTCAGTTTAGAAGGGTTAGAACTGACATCTCCGATTTGCAGTGAGAATACTGCAAACCTCAGGATAGTGCTGATGTCTGAACCATACATTTTCTAGGTTTTCCTGAAATTTCTTGTTTTTTTCCCCAACTTTCAACCTCAGTTTAAATCCCAGAGCAAAGCCATGACAATATTTGGAGGAGGAGAGACTTCAACAGGTGGTCCTGGCAACTTGGACAGCCACGTGCAAATAAATGAAACTCGATACTTACCTCCATACACAAAAATTAATTCAAAATGGATTTAAGCTGTGGGCATAAGGTCCGAAACCACAAAATACATACAATAAATAGGTGATACATTACTGGACATCAACTGTAGAGATGTCTTTGGGGGATACAAACCAACAGCAAAGGGGAGACCAGAGCAAAAATAAACAAGTGGGATTTCTAAGCTAAAAAACTTTTGTAACCATCATGAAAACAAAAAGAGAAATTATCAACTGACAAGGTTAATTTCCAAAACATATAAAGAACTCCTACAACTCAACAACAAAAAACCTAAACAACCCAGTTAAAAAATGGGCTGAGAACTAGAGAATCTTCTCCAAAGAATACATAATGATGGGCTACAACCACATGAAAAAAATGCTCAAATCACTTATTATGAGGGAAATGTCAATCAAAATTATACTGAGATATCACTTCACCCCTGAGAAAGACCTATATCAAAAATACTGGAGAAAAAAGATCCCTTTTCCATTGCTGGGAATGTAATTTGGTGCAACCTCAATGAAAAACAGTATGGAGATTTCTCCAAAAAAAAGAGAAATAAATGGAAAGACCATACGATCCAGTATGAGCCCATCCAGTATTATTCCCAGCAATACCACTGCCAAGTATTTATCCATAGAATATGAAAATGCTGATCTAAAAAGATTGATGCCCTGCTTTGTTCACAGCAGTATTGGTCACAACAGCTAGGACATGGAACCAACATAAATGTCCATTGACAACTTACTTGATAAAAAGTTAAAGGATGTATACTCAATGGAATCTACTCAGTTATGAAAAATGGTGAAACAGTGCCTTTTTTAGACAGAATGGATGGAACTTGAGGTGATTATGTGAAGGAGAAATAAGTAAAGTGAAAGACAGTTACCAGATGGTCTCATTCATTTGTGGAATATAAATAACTAAAGAGAACAAACTGGCAAAACAAGACCAATTCTTAGAGTGTACGAACAATACGCTGGTTAACAGAGAGGGTTGGGGTTGGGGGGTGCCTGTGAGGTTGTGGCTCTGGAGCTTTGGGGGAGGGTAAGCGAGACATGTACACATATGGAAGTGTGGAGTTCTAATTCCAAATCAGGCAGTTACACAAGTAGTGACAAAACAAGAAAAATTTAAAAAGAAAAGAGTCTTCAAGAACCTGAAGAACCCACACTATGGGGGTGGGGGGAGAGAAGGAGGGATTAGGGTCAAAATAAGGGGGGTGGGAATTGTATGGGGACTATAACTGAAAAGGCATACATTGTGCAAGAATTAAAAATGATATAAAATTAGAAAACAATAAAAAATTAAAAAAATAAAGTTTATTGGCGAAAAAGTTACATATGTGCAGAGATACATTAAATCATTGTAGTGATATTGCTTGCTTACCATCTATTTTCCCTGTTATTTCCATTTTTTGTCTTTGATATTATCTTATTTTTGCACAAAAATATTATCTTATTGATAATTGATGTTATTTTTGCACAAAAAAATATTACCTTATTGTGCACAAAAAAAGAGTGTATTGAGCTGTTTGGCCTGTTTGTATTGAGGACGTTGTCTCAAACTATAAACAGTTTTTGTTTGTGTGTGAGCTAGTATGAAGAGGGAGGATATTTTCCCTGCATGTTTTTTTTTTAAATGATAGGAAAATGAGTAATTTTTTTACTTTTATTTTCAGTATTTGCATATAACATGAATTCTGTTTATATTCTTCATTCGGCTTCAAAAATCTAAAACTTTGCAGAGATCATTTACTGACTCATTGGACACTTCTGAGGTGTAGTTATGGATATTGTCAGTAAATTGGAAGGGTCTGTCTAAAGTTAATTTAACTTGGGGCAGCAAGCAGACTTCTACAGTGGTATTGGTACCAAAGATGTCCTTATTGGGTTGTGGAGCATGGCCAGAAAATTGACCGTTTTCCCTGTTCCCCAACAACGCCTCTCCTGACTTGTCCCCTCTACTGATCAAGGCCAACTTGTGGCAATCCTAAAGGCATTTGAATAGTTGTAAGTGTCAGCCTCTGGGAAAATTCAGATCGCTGATGTTTCTCTCCATCCAAGAGCTACACTGACTGAAAAATATGGGCATGACTTTGATATTAGAAATATATTAGACCAGGGCCTCCCTGGTGGCACAAGGGGTTAAGCGCTGCACTATGAAGCAATCCGCAGCCTCTGCAGCATGAGTTCGATCCCCGGCCAGCCAGGGAGTAACCCACATGGTGCAACAGACCTCTCCTGTCTCTCCCGCTGCTCCCCTCAGCAGTGTATTTCTTTTTTTTTTTTTAATAATAAATTTTATTTTTATATTCCCCATACAATTGCAACCCCCCCCATTCTGATCCCAATCCCTCCCCTCCCGCCCCCCACCCCCCCAAAAGTGACTCTGTTTCATAGTTTTTTATTGATTCTGATTTTCACTTTCTTATAGTTATTCATTTTCCTGGTCCCTTATTTAAGTTTTCTAGATTCCTGCTATGAGTGAGACCATCCGGTATTTTTCTTTTTCTTTCTGGCTTATTTCGCTGAGCATGATCCCTTCCAGCGCCATCCATGTTGCTGCAAATTGCATGTGTTTATCTTGTTTGAATTCAGCAGTGTATTTCAGTCAGTCTTCCTGTTCTGCTCCCCACTCTGTCTCTGGCGAATCCTCTCACCACCCACACCTCTGGCCTGTACCCCAGTTCTTATATGTATAAATAAATATATCTTTAAAAAAAAAGAAATATATTAGACAAGGGCTGTTAGACCTCATTTGCTAAAGAACAGGATTCACTGAATATGTTTACCCATTTTAACAAATGATGTTTTTAGGTGTATGTCTGGTGGTGTAATGAAAATTGTTTTAGTGTCGGAAGAGACTAGAGGCAGAAAGGCCCAGTGAGAAAAGTGCAGATGAACCAGGAATGAAGTGCATGTAGGGAGCTTAATGTAAGGCGTGGTAATGAGCATGCAAATTAAGAGCAAAGGCAACAAGCCATTGGCACTTTCTCTTTCACTATTATGTATTATTCTATGGCAAAAATATACTAGGGCGAAGCTCATAAATATAGAACATGAAAAGACAAGGAGGAGAAAAATTGGGCATAATGCTACATGAAAGTAAAAGCATTTATCCATATACATGAGAAACATGGACACTAATAGCATAAGGAAGTAATAAATGCCAAATTCAGAGTAGCAGGGGACAGAGAGGAAATGTAGTTGGGTAAAGATTGCTTAGAACTTTTACTGTGCTGGTATTGCTTCATTTCCTCAACGGGTTAGTTACCACATTGGTGCTCATACAGTTTTGTATTTCCAAATTCATGCAAAATATGCTTATCATTTCTTAGCTTTGTAATATCTCTATAATATCTTCTGGATCTGTGCTATATTAAAATAATTACTCTTTTCATGAAAAAAAAATTAACTTTTTTTAACATAGGACTTGATGACTAAGAGTATGAATAGGAGAATCAGAATATACTAAGTTGAGTCTATATCTTCATTTTGTATACTTTTACAATATGATAAAAATAATTTTTTTCACACACGTACGTATCACTGCATGAAACAATAACAAGAATACAATCCTGATATGTTGCAATTTACTCACTGTTTATGCCGAAGCCCCAACAAGTGACATTTTAATTCGCTGGTGAACTGTAATTTCCATTTGCAAAGGATGAATTAAGAAGTCTCCCAGTGATAAGACAAAATCACCGAGTTCAGATGGACCAATGGTTGAATGAAGTCATTTTTCCAAAAGTGCCCACAAGAGTTGCGCCAAGCTTGCAGATGAATTTTCCTCAAAGGCTGTGATTGAATATTTAAATAATCTATGTTATCCACGCTCCAAAGGGGAGCTGTGAGCCCTCTTTCTGGTATAAGTTTTCCAGGAATAACAGCATCTACTGACTGTTCTTGCACTGCAGGCGCCAGTCTGCAGACGGCTCCGTCACAAGCGGACCTGGTGAGTGACGGGCCGATGACGGCCATCTACTTGAGAAGCAACATGGTGTGATTTCTACCAGTCTCGGTTTCAGTTGACCACAAGCTCTTTGTTTCTCACTGTCAGTGACATCAAAATGTCCATGTCAAGGGGCAATGGATAAGAACTGGCAGAATATTCTGGGCTACTTTGCTTGTAACTAAATCACTCAACTTGATAGCCCCAAGATGCTCCAAGACAAAAAAAAAAAAAAAAGAAAAAAGAAAAAGATTTTAAATCATTTCAGAGTGCCAGTGTTTTGTTTGTGAATACGCAAGCTAGCAAAGCCATTTCACAAGAAGAGAGCTCTGACCATAGCTTTTTACGAAATGAAATTTAAGCCCTTTTTCCCTCCAAATTTTATGTAGTAGCTCCCAAGGGCAATATTATTCGCCATATCCTTGGACTTTGAATTTTATTATAATTTTTATGGGAAGAGGGACTGCATTTAATAAAACTACAGTTTTTTTTTTTTTTTCTTCAGCAGCCAAATAAAATTGGACCTCAGGACATTTGCAGGAGGGACCTACCCTGGGATTCTGGTTAGCCTGTCACAAGGAAAGTGACGAAGACCCAGGAATTTTAAGCCCGACCTGAGAAGCCAGGACCTTTTGTTTCTTCTCCCTTCCTTTTGCCTTGCTATTTGAGAATGGAAAAATAATGTCACTAATCTGGCTCTGCCTTTCACAGTGACACAAGAGGAACAACATGACTATGGTTATTTATTTTTCATAGTCAGAAAGAGTGTTTCCTAAGTTTTCCATGGTCTGGGATGTCATCAGCCTCTCATAAAGGACTCTTGAGCTGGTGACACTCTTGTGTGAGGGAGGGTGTGGGGAACAGTGGCTGGGGTTAGTTCTCCTTCTTCCAGAATAATTGTCTTTCAAGATGAAGTCTATTAGTCATTGAAACTTTACAGTGAATTTATTTGTGCCGTTAAATTTTTGTAATCTTTACAAATGGCAGGGATCAGAACAATGATTAATCCTTAATTCAAAAAAGCGTATTTTGAGCTGTTTGGCATGAGGCATTTTACCTGGAGTTAGGCTTTTTGGGGGGATGTGGGAAAGCGGCACGGATGAATAAGGAAATGGGTGGGAGAATGAATAGTTAGGGTGGGTACTTTGGACAGCAGAAATTATGGGATCTTAGGCATTTGGGAATGGTGTTATGAGGGAGTGCCCATGTATACGTGTGTACACACACCTGCATACAGGTATGCACACATGTATATGGGTGCACATGCACACATGTGCGTGTGCATGTGTGTTTGCGTGTGCTTGTGCATATGCAGGAGGGGAGGCAGTTCTGTTTCTTGGCTTGGACAGCAGCCACAGGGTGGCTGGGAATGGAAAAGACAACACAAAAAATGCCCTTTCCCCCATTTAATACCCCCCCAATAGATATGCACTGGTGGAAGAAACAAACTGAACCGAGGATCCCAAACTTTCTGTACTTTGAAGTTTTGCTCTGAGTCCTGGTGGCAGCAACAGTCATTGACTAATTTGCCTGGTGCTGCCAACCTCGTATTGTTTTGTAGCTTATTTTGCAGCTCACCCTTGTGCTTGAATTTAGAAATCAATGAGTCAATTGAGAGGTGAGTCAAAGCAAAAGCCAACAGCAAAAGCAGGCTATTAATTTGTCCACAGTGTCATGGATCACGCCCAAAGCATCAAATCTGCATATTGTAAAACTAAACAAGCAAATAAACAAAAACAAATCCCTTCTGTGTTTGTAAGCAAGACAATCAATAACAGCAATACCTAGTTATCTCCCACTCTACTATTTTTTTTCTGCTCCACTAAACAGTACATTGAGTTTCCTTTTAAGCATCATTGAAAAAGGGTGCCTTTAACTTTTTTTTTGAATGTTAGTAAGCCTGTAAATATCTAGGGCTAGGGATAAATTATTGGTGCTCTATGAATCAGGCACCTTTCCAATGGAAACAAGACCTTAAATTAAACCATATCTAAAAGATAATGTACCTATAAATAGCCCATCTGGTACCTGTAGTTAGCGAAGTTGCTTGAATCATTCATTTCAAAATATGAACAGGTTGACACCAGCACTGCGGGCAGCTGACTTCAGGGCACCTTCCTCTGCTGTGGCAGAAGCACCTTCGCCAGCCTGATGGTTGAATGAGTGGCCTTTGCTGGGCTTGTGAACCTGAACACTGGTTAGTGATTTGTTGGGCTATTAAGCATAAAAGGAAACCAATGTGATCTTTTTTTTTTTTTTTTCAGGGAATGAGTAGATAAAGTGACCTGAGTAAATACTAGAAGGGCATTATGACTTTTAAAAGTTGGCACCAGCAATTTTCACTTAACAGTGCCTGGGAGCTCCCTTTGAATGGAATAAATCATGGGCAATGACATAAAATTTTCTTTAAAATAAAATGGAGGGAACCAATGTCTATTTGCAAATGTCAGGTTTGGTACCCAGGGAACAAGCACCAGTACTTTTTTTTTTCCATTTTATTTATTTATTTATTTGTTTGTTTATTTATCTATTTATTTATACCTTAGAATATTTGCTTTCTTTTTTTTTAAAGATTTATTTATTTATACAAGCACTGGGTAGTCAGAAGCGCGGGAGGGTGAGAGAATTCACCAGAGCCAGAGCGGGGAACAGAACAGGCAGATGAACGAAATACACTGCTGAGGGGAGCAGAGGGTGTGACAGGAGAGGTCTGTGCACCATGTGGGACCCTCGCCGGCAGCCGGGGATCGAACCGGCACTGCAGAGGCTGTGGGCAGACTCACAGCCCAGCATTCAACCGCTGCGCCACCGGGGGAGGCCCAATATTTGCTTTCTTTTCTCAGGTGTAGTCCCCATAGAATTTTCACCACTAATTCACCAGTGCACCATCACCATAGTCCCTTGTGCTCTTCCTGCCCTTGTTTTGATCCTTCTTCCACCCCCTCCCCTGCAGAATGTCTCTGATTTATAGTTGTATATTTTTGGGTTTTTTTCCATTGTTGTTATTATTATTATTTCCTTGATCCCCTATATTCCTCCTATAAGTGAAACCATCCGGTATTTTTCTTTTTCCTTCTGACTTATTTCACTGAGCATAATCCCTTCAAGTTCCATCCATGTTGTTGTGAATGGCGGTAATTTATCTTTTTTGATTGCTGAATAGTATTCCATTGTGTATACATACCACACCTTCTTGATCCAGTCATTTATTTTTGGGCATTTGGGTTGAGATTGATTCCAAGTCTTACCTATTATAAATAGTGCTGCAATAAACATAGTGGTGGTGCATGTATTCTTTTTTTTTAAAGATTTATTTATTTATGCATACAAGAGCTGGGGTATAGGCCAGAGTTGCAGGGGCTGAGAGGATTCACCAGAGACATATTGGGGAACAGAACAGGCAGACTGACTGAAATACACTGTTGAGGGGAGCAGTGAGCGAGATGGGAGAGGTCTGCCTTGCCATGTGGGTTGCTCCCTAGCCAGCTGGGGATTGACCTCATGCTACAGTAGCTGTGGTTTGCTTTTGAGTGTTTTTGAGTCCTTTGGGTACATCCCTATGAGTGGAATTGCTGGGTCATATGGTAGCTCCATTTTTAGTAGACTGAGGAAGCTCCACACAGATTTCCATAGTGGTTGGACCAGTTTGCACTCCCACCAGCAGTGAAGGAGAGTTCCTTTTTCACCACATCCTCACCAGCGTTTATAGTTGGTAGTTTTTTAATTTGTGCCTTTCTTACTGGAAGCACCGGTACTTTAAAAAGGGTGTGTGTGTCTCCAAACTAGAAAGAATCCTTAATAGCTCTTGATAAAGGCCAACACAGAATTTGACAGAGTAGTGAACAAGTAGGAGAAGGGAGAAAAAACTTATTGCTTTGGATTTTAAGGGTTAGTTCTTATGGAAGAAGCTGATACCCAAGACTGTATCACAATATTTGCTTTAAGTTGTTTGTTGAAGAAATATATGAGTGGGGTTTTATAACATCTGAAAGGACTAATAAAACAATAACAATAGCAACAACTCTGTTCCCTTCTTCCTCCAATATCACCGAAACAATCAATCAAAAACCAAACACACATCACAGTACAGGAACAACATTTCTAACTGCTTGAAACTATGTACAGACTATTTGGTGGAGACCCAAAATATGGTCATTCTTGCCCTTAACCTGCAAGGATGGTCAAAAGCAAATGAATAATAATAGCTAAATATTCACTGTCTAGTGGTGTCACAGAAGCCTTGGTTCAATGCTACCTGGGACTCTTTACTGCTCCTGGACCCGTGTCTTTACTTCTCTTTCTGACAGCAGAGCAGTCAGTGGTGTGCATTGTCCTTAACCACAATAGGCATGGTTTTCCCTGACTTGAGCACTAAGCCCAACAAAAACCACGTATTTATACCAACACAACCTTTTCCAGCACAGGAGTGCCAAATAGGTGGGTGTTTGTTGCAGGTGAAGTCTGAGCCCTCCCGGAGCAGTGAAGTCAGCATAGACATTCTGTGTCTACACTAACTTAGATTCTTCCCATAGGCATAAGTCAATGGGAAGGACTATAAAGTGTGAAATGAGTTTCCCATGGACACAGAAGGCCCCCGGGAGCATCTGGAAAGGCCACCAGAGTGCAGGCTTTAGTTTAAGCAGCAGGGTAAAGACTAAGCTGATCAACTTGAGCTTTATATTTCTGGGGAATTAATCAACTGGCAGATTATAATGATCTCTTGAGGGATTTACAACATGAAACCCTTTGATAGATGTCCAACTATTTTGGATTACATGAAGTTTATGAGTTTCTCAGGAAATTAGGTGTGACCCTTATTTTGCCACAGTTAATTGCCCTTGCAATCTCAGTATTGCAAAGTCCACATTCCATAGGATTTGATGGAAATGTCTAGGCCCAGAGCTGTTCTGCCAATGCACCTTTACTCTAAGAGATTATAGGGACAGATAGGTTAAGGAGAAAAAGAATGAGAAATGTGATATGTGACTTTGGCAGATTTAAGTTTAGGTCTGAGAAAAGAGATGCCAGCCACAGGCTCTGGTTCACTTTCAGTGTACAGGAGATATAAAATGTCAAATCCCTTCCAGCTCTAAGGCCTTCTATGATGATATTGACTCACACAAAAAGTAAAAGGACAGTGGCAGATGGAAGGTCAAGTTCGTCCGGTTGACCTGGGTCTGTGAGTGGATTGGTCAGGTTGGGTCTTATTTACGTAATTAGTTTATTTACTTTTTATATTGATTTTTTTAATTACAGTGACATCATGATACAACACTATATATGATTAAGAGGTACAGAGTCACCCCTCTTGAGATGTATGTTACCGCACCCTCTACAGAGGAGGCACCCCAGTCTTCTGCCATCGTCTATTGCTCTCCACACCCCATCTTTGCCTTCTGGTAGCCTCAATTCCATGGTCAGATTCCTAGAGTTTGTTTTAGTTTGGTTTTGTCTGTTCCTTTGTTTTGGTTTTAATAGGCCAAATGGTGGTTTCTAAGTCTGCCCTCCAGCTCATGCATCTAGTGGTCCATCCAGATGTGGCTGCGGAGCATGGCCTCCTGCTTACAGCATCCCCTCAGGCCCACTCTCGCTACGTCTGCTTGTCGTTGGCAAAATAGAACTAGAGGGGGGGAGGTATCATGTAACAGTGGTAAAAAGTCTGGGATCCAGAGAGAGTCAAAGCCGAGCTTTATTGTTTGCTAGAGTATTGAGGAAATGACTCCCCTCTTTGTGCCTCAGTTTACTCATCTGTAAATGGAAATTTTAAAGTAGGCAACTCTTGGAGTTTTTTTTGATAAGCAAATTCATTTTTTTATTTTGTATACTTCTGCTCCATGAGGGAAGGGATTTTGTGTATTCTATTTATTTTGGCATCCCCAGTGCTAGAACGCTGCCCAGCATATATTAGGTGCTTGGTGTTTGTTGAATGAATAAGCAAATGTAGTACTTTAAATAATAGCTAGAACACAGCAAATTGTTAATTAGTATTGGTTGTTGGTGTAATCTTTCTTTAAAGTGAGTTTTCTTGTTTGTTGCCTTCATGTTTTCAACACCCAGCTCAGATCTAACAGGCAGAAATAAGATGCTTGGAATCAGCATCTTATTGTCTTTCTTTCCCCAGGATGTCACATCCTAATTGCTGAAACTGTGGCTGCATATGGTAATATGGCACAGGAGAATTAGAGTTGCCGATAGAATTAAAGCTGCTAACCCACTGACCTTAAGATACGAAGGTTACATTGATTACTGGGAGGGCCTGATGTAATCACAAGAATCCTTAAAAGTGGGAGAGGGAAGCAGAACAGAGTCAGAGAAAGCAGTAACACTGGGCCTGGGGTCAGTGATGGAATGAGAGGACCACGAGGCAAGCAAAATGAGCAGTGATAGAAAATTGATAGAATGTTCCATAAATATTTTTTTGAATTGAACCAGAATGGATAGCTTCTCCTTCCCTACTCCCTCCCATGATCAATTATGCCTAATTTCCCCCTCATTTTATAGATGCTGTCTGCTAAATGTAAAGACATCTAACAATATATAAAAATTGAATAAAGAAAGTAAAGGTTATGTGGAATCTTGCTCCCCTACTATAACTTCTTTTTTTTTTTATTTTGTTTTTTTTATATATATTTTTTATTTTTATATTCCCCATACAATTGCAACCCCCTTATTTTGACCCCAATCCCTCCCCTCCCTGCCTCCCACCCCCCATAGAGTGTCTCTGGTTCATAGTTATTCTTTTTCCTGGACCCTTATTTAAGTTTTCTAGATTCCCTACTATAACTTCTTAATCATTTTCACGCATCTTTATGCATGCATGTGCATGCACACACACATACACACATAGTTTTTCTACTTACATGAGATTATACCCTACATGTCAGTTTGCTTTTTTATTGTGGACACATCCTCACCCTTCCCAACATCAGTACCCCTCATTTGCATGCTGCCTACACACCCTAACTACAACTATTTTAATACCCTAATGTATATTCTTCACTTATTTTTCACTGTACTCAGGTGATTTTAGGTGCTCTGTCCCTCTTTACCCCCAATCTTGGCCATTTTTGGTCACTTTATATTTTAGAATGTGGAATCATATGACATACTCTTTTGCAGTGTTGGTTTTCATGCTCAGTGATAACTCAGGAAAATTCCCCTACTCATTTTCTGTGACTGTATGTTACTTTGTGAATTGAATACAGCACAACTTATCCGGCCATGCTTGATGGACAGTTCCTGTGTTTTCAATTACTGGCTAAGGCAGACAGTGCTTCAGTCCATAAACCTAGCATCTCCTGCACAATAAGGAAAGCATTCCTTCTTCAGAAAGACTGTTTTCAGGGGTTGCTTCTTTGTGATGATAAGAATGCTCAGGAAGAAGCTGTCTTCTCCCCAGGAGTCAACATCTGGGAACTGGAGCTAAGAGGGCCCACAAAAATAGTAGCAAATGAAGAATATAATGAAGATAAGGTTTAAAAATCAGCAAATACCACTTTTCTATAACATAAATTGAGAGAATCTTCCATTTATAATCTGCTCTATTAACTTCTTCAGAAGAACACTGTATTTATTCCTACTGGTTAACCTCTCTGAAGGACATTTAGTGTGTAGAACATCCACCTGGAAAATGCTATTAGATTTGCACATTACCATTCAGGGTGCTGTATAGGTTCATGTCGGTTAAAAAGGCATATTGATGGAAAAAAATGTCCAGGTCAATAATATTTAAATGTTAGTTGAATCCCTCTGTAATTTTGTCTTTCATTATTACTTCTTTGTAGGTAAGAGCATCAAACTGGTTTGGTAAGAAAACCCTGTTGATGCTGTTTCTTAAGTACAATCATTCAATGATGTATTTTCAGGATCTGAATCAAAGGAACATTTTTCTGCAATCTGCACAAACCTGCTTGGCACGCGCTCTTGTTTATGGAAAATCCAAATGTATATTTGTGTTCTTTTGAAAGGGGTGGGAGTTGGAAGGGAGGTCACACAGGAGATTAAGCCTCTAGCTTTCCACTCAGCAAGCTGAATTCTTAAAGCCCTATCTGATTTCATAAAGTAAGCAGAAGTTTGAGCTCTGTCTAGACTCTGGCTGACGTGTAGACAAAAGAAAGGAATCCACTTAATTGAGGGCCAGTAGCAGATTTTGCTGGAAGTATAATCTGGGATGGAAGAACAAACTGGGCCACGATGAAGAAACCCTTCCTATCAACTGTTCTGGGTCACTTAATCTCGTTCATTTCTCGCCGCAGCTCCAAGGTAGCTATTACTGTGAAAGTCCACAGACGAACTAGGCCAGAGAGCTCTTTGCCTGATGTTACACAGCCAAGGAGTGGAAGAATCAGAACCAAAGTACATAAGACATTAAAAAATACATCTTAAGTGTACTCATTATGACAAATATCATGCAATTTGCTATTCTGGACCCGTCACCAAGTTTAAAAAATTATCAACACATAGCCAATTCTACTCACCTCGCCTCCTCTTACTAAATCCTCCCTGACTGGGTTATTTGGGGACAAATTCCATATATCTTCTTTTACTATGTAGTAATGAAAGATAATTGAAATTATACTCAAAGCTCTACTGCCAGCAACCGCTTCGTCAGTGTCTGAATTTCCCTGACTGTGGGACTAGGATTTAAACTCAGGTCTACACTAGAAGTGTGAGGGTCAGGTGTGTGACAAGGTTGGTGGATGTGGTGGGTCCACTCTGAAATCCTTGCTCTGCAACATCCTTTAGTCATAAATTCTGTAAAGGGAAATCTGCTCAAATACGAGCTGAGATCCCTTGGATCCCCCACAAGCCACTGTTACAGCTTCATTCTGCTTGGAGCTTTGAATTTACGCTTGGTAGATCAAAAAGTACAGGAAATGAGAAAAAGGCATTTCAAGCCCTCACCTCAGCCCCTCCGCCCTGTTATGGGCTCTGTTATGGGAAGGAGTGGATTTTGATAGAGAGGAAGCAAAGAAGGACTGGCAAATCATTCCCCAGCAGAAATAAGGTGGACATTTTTATTTTGATTGAGGAAATGATATTATTCATGATCACTTCGTTCTTGTCCACATGAAGCTAAGGAAGGTTATGTAAAGGAATAAGGCATGTTCTGTGCTTGAGTTCATTAACCAGGTATTATTGCCTTTTTTCATGAAGGGTTTCAGCTAAAGCATTAGATCAGTAGCCTTTGATTTCTAAACTTAAGTCAAAATCCAATTTTGCTCTTTGGTTCTATTTCCACGCATTCCTGGAATTCGTGAGTTTTGCTCTGAACTTTCTGGGAGCGAGGGCCGAGGTCTGGACAGGACGTTTCAATTAATGCAAATCACGGTCTCTGTTTCTCCTCTGTGTTAGCAAGTGACATGACTGGAGGCTTTTGTTTTGCCTAGAGCAGTAACCAAGCAAATGAATGCCTGCTCTTGGATATTTGACAAATGTGACAAGCGTGTGTGGCCGGCGCTGCAGCTGGCCAGCTTGGCTTTTTAGCCTAGGTGCTTTCTCCTTCCACAATGTGTGTTTTGCCCCTGTGGACCAGGCTTGGTCAGGTCAGGTCAGGAAAGCAATTGTACTTTTAGCTTTAAGGCTGGGAAAAATAGTCATCAACAGGACTAGCTTTATAATTTGCAGGACCTGGGGCACAACGAAACTGTGGGTCCCCTCTTCAAAGATTATTCTCAATCTCAAGAGGACAACAGCAGAGGCCTTAAACGCAAGGGGACATGTGTGAGCATCCAGAGCACAAATGTAAAGCCAACCCTGGTCATGGAGCACAGAGTTAGGAACTGGCAGGTCCATGTTCCTGGCTGCTCAGGTGGGGAAGAGTAAGAGGGAGCTGAGTGTCGAACTCAGCTGGGCACAGAAATTGTAGTAACTCAACCAAGTGTCCCCTGGTGAGAAGGGTGAGAAAAAGTCTCTTGATGCCATTTTTGCTAGATTGGTGAGCCTGTTCCCTTCAGGTTTGCAGACTACAGAGAAAGGTCAGAGGTTACCTGGGGCTAAGTGGAAGCCCAGGTAGAAGGGGACTTCAAATGCCAGAATAAGTGGCAAACCCTGGGGGAGAGGACAGTTGGAAAGAGAAGGAAAAGTCCATTGTTTTCATCCATTTCTCTGTTTCCAGCCCCTTGACAAGTTTCCCTCAGAGAGAAAGAAGTTCACAGCTAAACAACAAAAGACCCGAAGCAGATTTTTCACAGTCTGTGAGCTGATCTTGAACTTTCCAGGCGCTTGTTCTTCACAGAAAAAACAGCTCTGCACTTCCTCCATGTTTTTGCATCTGGAAAGGGAGGCCCCGCTCTCTGAGTGTTGAGTGACATCTTAGAGCTTCTTTCTTTCCAGTAAAAGTGGAAAATATCAACTAAGGTTTCAAAGGAAAGGAAATGTGATGTATTTTCTCATCAAATTTGGCATTATCTATTTTGCAGGCGGGCCTTTAATCTTCCGTGCAGTATTTTTCCATTGTATAATTCTGAGTTAGCCTTCAATCCGTCTTACTCTTTTAACTTAGGTTTTCTAAAATCACATTTCTGAAATGTGATTTGCACAACTTATCTCCTTCTCTCGTTTGTTTCCTTGATGCCTGTGATTATCCCTTGCCAGGGTTTCTCAACAGAAGCTCACGATTTTGCCTTTGCACATATTGAATGTAACAGGGACAAAACTCCTTTGTTAGTGAGAATTCATTAATGACCTCGATAAAAAAGAACTTTCCGTGTCCAGCATCCTGGGAGGGTTAAAATGATTCGGGGCCTGTTGATATGAATATATAAATGAGCAAGTGCAATAATAGGCCTTTAAAAACTGCTGTAAAAGTTTTAAGCGAGAAAGCAAGCCAGTCATTTCTTTTTCGGTACTTGAAAACCTTGCCACCCTCAGGCTCCCTGAGAATTGCAAAATAGAGATAGGATGTTACTCTCTAGAACTGAACTTTAAAATCAGTATATTATTACGTGGCTCACACCAGAGATGGGTAAGGATGAGTTAAGGAGATTGAAGACTCTTTCATTAATTTGTTTCTTTTTAAAGATTTATTTATTTAGCATACCAGAGCTAGGGTACAGGCCAGAGATATGGGGGCTGAGAGGATTCACCAGAGACAGAGTGGGGAACAGAACAGGCAGATTGACTGAAATACACTGCTGAGGGGAGTAGCAGGTGAGACAAGAAAGGTCTCCTGCGCCGTGTGGGTAGCTCCCTGGCTGGCTGGGGATCAAATTCATGCTGCAGAGGCTGCAGATAGCTTCACAGGTGCTTTGCTTAACCCCTTGTGCCACCAGGGAGGCCTGGCTGTTTAATTTAAAGATTGAAGTGTAGATCAATGAAATGTATTAAAAGAGGGCGTGTCCACTGGATATGTGGGGTAACACAAAGAAAATGCACAGGGATGAACACTGGCAGTGTCTTTTCAGATGCTTTCCAGGGGAAATAACACCAGGGGTGTTGGACTTCAGGCATTCTTGACCCATTGGCAAACCCATTCCTATTGCTGAGATGGCTCTGTGCTATTTTTCAGACTGATTTCTGAAACATTCAGACTCCTTATTGACTCGCCTTATTAACACTCAGCACTTGCCCATCAGCCTGATGAATATACTAACTTTTTTGATCAGCTCTGAAACAGGGCTCGCTTGTACTATTCATTCACAAGTCAATAAATCAGTTTCTGAGACTTTTCTCTTTCAATGTCAAGTTACCAGCTGAGATTCTGGTCTTATCCAGAAGAGGCACTACTAGAGGTAGCGAATCAGCCCTGAGAGGGGGACTCGTCCCGGGGCGCTGGCTGCACATTCTGGTTCACTCACAGATGCCTTCTTTTCTCTCAGTGTCTTCTTGGTCAATCTCAGACATTCTCAGGCATTCTGGGAGCAATTTGAATAGTGTTTGTCGTCTTCTATCTCTCTATCCTTGTGCCATCTAGCTGGGTCTGTCTGTCTGTCCTTCTGTCTGTCTTTTTCATTCCTGATCTTTAATTGACACCTCATCATAAATCAGGACTCCATGGGCAGACCCTAGGCTTTTCTTGCTGGAGACAATTTAACTCACTGCTCATATAAATTTGTCTAGAAAAAGTCACTTTTATGACTTATTTTCATTTATCTATTTATTTTTATTTTTTTAAATATTTTTTACATCATTGTTCATTTTTAAACAATGTTTGCTTACCCCCTCCCTCAGGTGTAGTCCCCATAGAATTTTCTCTACCAGTGTACCTGTGCTCCATCACCTCAGTCCCCTGGGCTCCTCCCTCCCTCTGTCTGATCCTGCAGGACGTCTCTGATGTATAATTGTCTGTTTATTTTTGTTGTGTTTTGTACTGTTGTTATTTTTTCCCCTGATGTCTTATTTGGACTCCTATATTCCTCCTATAAGTGAAACCATCTGATATTTTTCTTCTTTCTTCTGACTTATTTCACTGAGCATCATTCCTTCTAGCTCCATCTGTGTTGCTGCGAATGACATGAGTTTATCTTCTAAACTCAATCCCAGTAAGTTTTACATTCCTCTGTGCCTCCTTGCTGCTGCCGCCTGTGCTGGCTTTCAGGAGTGTCTCTGCTTCAGTGGTTTCTGGTTGGTCACATTCTCCAACCTACTTTTCCTTCACCAGCTGAGTTTTGATCTGTGCTTTTCTGCCAACCGTGTCTTCTGACAGCCGGCCTCTGCTCTGTGAAAATATGTCCAGTTTTTCTGCGTCTGTCTCAGCTATGCCTCCTTCCCGCGACCATCCACACTGAGCCTGTGCCTCCCCCCCTGCCCCCTCCTCCATGCTCCATTTCCACCTCTGCTCCAGAATCTAGACTGAGACAGTGCGTGTCAGAGAGAGATGGATCCTCTCCGTCACACCAGCTCCTTACATAGTCGGGTCCAATCAAGAACCCCAAGAAGAACTTGGAGACACCAGTGAATGAAGGAATTTGAGCAGAAGCTTGATGAAACATCCCAGTCAACTCAGACAGGGGACTTTTTAGCTTCAGGTGATAGTTGGGTGGTAAGATGATGAGGCTCTGCAGATGGGAATGACTTTTAGAAGAAATGAAAGGAATATGGAGGGTCATGGCATGGAGGGAGGGCAGTGTTTTGTCATTAACCTGCACTCCAGGAGCCCCTAGGAGAACCCTGGGGTTCCCAGTGGAAAGTCACTGTACACCAAGTTGGGAGCGACCTGTGTCTGGAGCAGGGGGTAGATAAGCCACCTGGGGCTGGAGCGTGAGTTGCTATAGTCAGGAAGCCTCACCCACACACCTGTTTTCCATCCTCAGCATGTGGTGACTCTATGGTAACATTATTCCCTGCTTTGGAAAATATAGGTTGGTTTGCAGCATTTTTTCTTGGCGTCAGATTAGGAACTTGGGAGTTCATTTCAATTCATATGAATTCTCTGGGGTTACATGGATAACAGTGAGTCTTTCTAGTCTTAGGAAATTTCATATTTTCTGAAACTAGGAAATGGACCCATGAAAATGTGGGACTTTGATTCTCAAAAAAAAATTTAAAGCTATTTTTCATCCACATTCTATACTCCATTATCCTCCACTCTGCTCCCCATTTGAACATTTCACTTTGGCTTGAGTTGAGTTTAATCTTGCTGTTATTAGCTTTCTTTCAGTCATAATCCCCAGGTGACAATAATGCCAGTGTTTTTTGTCAAATGGCAAAAATATGTTTATAAATAACACATATTGAAGGGAAAAAATGTCACCTCTAAGAAGGTAAAGCCAGTTGACAAATGTTTCTTTAAGTGAAGCTAATTGCATGGAATATTTTATGACATTTCCATGGAAAATGTTACAGGACATCTCTGGAGGATTTCAGGGAACTTTTATAGCTATTTCCTGCTCCATCAGCATTTTACTGAATCCTGTGGAAAGCAGGGGTGCCTGCTGCTGCATCTGGTTAGTCGTGGGTATCAGGTTGTGCTGGATGATGGGGGATCCTGGAGCATGATGCAGTTGTGAAGACTCTCCTGGTGATGAGATGTGGGTCAAGAACCACCGTGCCAGTGAGAGACCATGGGCTTCAAGGGCTGCCTGGAGTGAGGTGCTGTTGGGCAGGTGTGGCAGGGAGAGCCTCACTTCCTTAGTTTGCATTGAACGTGACTCACTAAATGCTACCTGCTTCACCACCATCTGCAGATGAAAGACCTTTTTGAAAATTCTCACAGATAGTCGAGACTGGTTATTTGAATGCTTCCATTTTATTTAGAAAGCTTCAAAGTGGACTCCATGACAAAATCAATTCAATACCAAAGACATACTCTGTGTGAAGAATGCACATGTGTAAGAGTAAAGGCTGCACTCCAGGAACTAGTCAACTGTAGTGGAGCGTGTAGTGTTAGGACTTTGTTCATGTTTACATGCAATATTCTACACTTGGACCTCCCCAGTGGCACAGCGGGTTGAACACAGTGCTGTGAAGCTGTCCTCAGCCTCTGCAGCATGGGTTCGATTTCTGCCCAGCCAGGGAGATACCCACATGGCAAGGCAGAACTCTCCTGTCTTGCTCCCTGCTCCCCTCAGCAGTGTATTTCATCAGTCTGCCTGTTCTGTCCCCTGCTTTGTCTCTGGTAAATCCTCTCACCCTCCTGTGCCTCTGGCCTGTACCCCAGCTATTGTATAAATAAAATAAATCTGAAAAAAATTCTACTACAGGACATACATCGCAATAACATCTTTAAAGACTTGTCACCCAAAGCAAAGATAGTCAAGGAAAAGATAAACACCTGGGATTACATCAAACTGAAAAGCTTCTGCACAGAAAAAGGGACATTAACCAAAACAGACACCCCACTGATTGGGAAAAAAAATCTTTGCATCCCATTCAACTGATAGGGACTGATCACGAAGATATACAAAGAACTCACACAACTCAACAAAAACAAAATAAACAATCCAGTCAAAGAATGGGCAGAAGAACTTTAAAGACATTTCTTCAAAGAGGAAATGCAAATGGCCAACAGGCATATGAAAAAATGTTCAACATCCCTTATAATCAGGGAAATGCAAGTCAAAACCACATTGTGATACCACCTTACACCAGTACGAATGGCACATATCAAAAAAACATGTAACAACAAATGTTGGCAAGGATGTGGTGAAAGAGGAACTCTCTTACATTGCTGGTGGGAGTGCGAACTGGTCCAACCACTGTGGAAAGCTGCCTGAAGGTTCCTCAGTCTACTAAAAATGGAGCTTCCATATGACCCAGCAATTCCACTCCTAGGGATCTACCCCAGGGACACAAAAACATTGATTCAAAAGACCACCTGTACCCCTAAGGTTATTGCAGCACTATTTACAATAGGTAAAACCTGGAAACAACCCAAATGCCCAAAAATAGATGCCTGGATCAAGAAGATGTGATATATATACACAATGGAATATTATTCAGCAATCAAAAAAGATAAACTCATGCCATTCGCAGCAACGTGGATGGAGCTAGAAGGAATTATGCTCAGTGAAATACGCCAGAAGGAAAAAGAAAAATATCGGATGGTCTCACTTACAGCAGGAATATAGGGGAACCAAATAAGACATCAGTGTAAAAAAATAATAATAGTACAAAACACAACAAAGCAAAAACAGACGATTAGAAACCAGAGACATCCTGCAGGGGGGGAGGAGGGAGAGGGATCAGAGGGAAGGAGGGAGGAGCACAGGGGACTGAGGTGATGGTGCACGGGTGCATTGGGGAAGGAAACTCTATAGGGACTACACCTGAGAGGGTGGGGGGATGCAAATGTTGTTTAAAAATGAACAATGATAAAAAAATAAAAAATAATAAAAATATATTCTACACTTAACATGAAAAATACAGCATAGAGTTACTGTGCTCAACTACTTCGCCATTTCTCTGTGGAACAATTGTGAACATACAGTTATAAAGACGGTCACATATCGACTCATGAATGATTAAAACAGCCCCTTAAAATATATTTTTTAAAGATTTATTTATTTGTGCGTACAAGAACTGGGGTACAGGCCAGAGGTTCAGGGAGTGAGAGGATTCACCAGAGAGAGTAGGGAGCAGAACAGGCAAATCTGAAATACACTGCTGAGGGGAGCAGCAGGCGAGCCAGGAGAGGTCTGCTGTGCCATGTGGGTAGCTCCCTGGCCGGCTTTGGATTGAACTCATGCTGCAGTAGCTGGCGATAGCTTGATAGCACTGTCTTTAACCCCTGTGCCACCAGGGAGGCCCCCCCTTAAAATATTCCATTGATTGATCATTTAAGATGCAGTTCAGTCATATGTGATAGAAACTCTTTAAACTGGATCTGTAATGGTGAGTAGCTGGCAGTGCCAAGAGAGGTCATTTGACATGAAATGAAAAGTTGACTATCTGTGGGTGGCCAAGAATCTGCACATTGAAATCAGGAGGTCCAGTGTAGAGGTGCCTCAATGACCGTGGTTCTGGGGTGTTGGTTTGAGCTGTGGTTCACTAAAACTCTGATTTGAATGCTGAGTAATATTCCATGGTGTATATGTACCACATCTTCTTGATCCAGTCATCTATTTTTGGGCGTTTGGGTTGTTTCCAAAGCTTAGCTATTATAAATAGTGCTGCTATAAACATAGGGGTGCAATGGAGCTGGAAGGGATCATGCTCAGTGAAATAAACCAGAAAGAAAAAAGAAAAATACCGGATGGTCTCACTCATAGCAGGAATTTAGAAAACCTAAATAAGAGACCAGGAAAAAGAATAACTATAAGAAAGAAAATATCAAAATCGTCAAACAACTATGAACCAGAGACACTCTATGGCGGATGGGGGGCGGGGAAAGGAGGGCTTGGGGTCAAGATAAGGGGGTTGTAATTGTATGGGGAATATAAAAAATAAAATTTAAATTAAAAAAAAGTGAAAAAAAAACAGCTCTGATTTTTGAGGTATTGTCTTCACACTTCACATTTGAAAGGACATTAACACTGCAGATGGAATTAATGCTTTTTATTAATTCAGCAAATGTAATTTACTAAACTTTCTAACATACAACAACATGGAAAATGAATGGGATAAGGCCTCCCCTGGTGGCTCAGGTGGCTGAGCGCCGCACTGTGAAGCTGTCTGCAGCCTCTGCAGTGCAGATTTGATCCCAGTGGGCCGCGGAGATACCCGCATGGCGCAGCAGACCTCTCCTGTCTTGCCCACTGCTCCCCTCAGCAGTGTATTTCATCAGTCTGCCTGTTCTGCTCCCCACTCTGTCTCTGGTGAATCCTCTCACCTCCCGCACATCTGGCCTGTACCCTGTTCTTGTATAAGTAAAATAAAATAAAAAAAAAAGAAAATGAAAGGGCCAGTTTTTACAAAAAAAGACAAGACATTTTGTATGACCTGTGTTACTTCACAGATCTATTTGTTGAAAGGGGAGGAATAGAATCCAAGGATTCAGATTCCTAAGTCTCAGATATTTTCCATCACCTGGAACATATGGATTCCATGCAGAAAATTTTTAAAAGACGTTAACTTCTCAACGGGTGGCTCCACCAGCAAGTCCTGTGTCTGGTCTTTTCCAGCCACCAGCCATCACCCCTGTGGCTCACACCTCCCGGCTGCTCATGTGTTGTTTGCCTTGTTCACATGGTGGTGTGGCGCTGTGGTGCCAAGACAGCTAATCAGTTCAAGATATTCTCTGAAAAAGTAAAACCAGTAGTGTTTAGTGTCATGGAGACAAAACAACGGGTGGATTTGACTTTTATCCATTTTCAATCAGCGGTTTTAGAGCGGTGAGTAAATAGCCTGTGTTTGTTCATCTTACAAGGTGACTTTTTTCTCCTTCCTTTTCTCTCTCTCTCACTCCCTCCCTTATCTCTGCCCCCCTCTCTTTTTCTCCCTTTTCCATTTTTGTGAATACATTTTATTCTTTTTCTTCGTCCCAGGTAGCAAATGGTTATTATATAAAATTTAAAATAACAAATGTAGAGAAAAATTAATACAACTGTTGTCCTATGGGATACACCAACGTCACCCCAACAAGCTTAAAACAAGCAGTGTTCCTTTCTTATTCCTAGAGTCAACTTGTTGAATTTCAACTCCATGTTGGCAATTTCCTCTCTATTATTTATTTGTCATAATCTGCCTTACCTCTGATTTCACAGCTACCTGATCAATTTTCTACAAGAGCGTTACAGAGTTCTCTAAGATCTGGTACTCATTAGAAACCAATAGTGGTGATAACCTATATTTACTCAACTTAATTTTCACTCATTTTTATTCGCTAAAAATGGAGTAAATTGGAAGAATTGAATTTTAGGTTTTGAGATCCAAGTCATGTAGGGAATATTAAATGATTTTGCTATGCTGTGTCATATACGTCAAGCCAGGCTGTTCATTCATTCATTCATTCATTAAGTATCTTTTTTACTATCACTTGTGTTCCAGACATGTTTCTAGGTGATGGGGATATGCAACTAAGTCAGACAGCTTGGTTCCTGTCATTTTGAGGCCCATCAGACACTAAGGAAGATGTGTCATATGTGATGGAAACTCTATTACAGGGAACGTCAGGCAGGGAGGAGAAAGGCACATACTTGACTTAACAACCAGAAGCCAGAGTTATGAGGGTTTTCTGCATAACTTCTGTGAATTTGAACATCTCATATGCTCAACTATATAATAAATCCCTACAGTGGTCTGGGTATAATTGCACCATGAACTTAGAAAACATCCTCCTGCTGAAATGATAGAGGAAAGAGTGTAACAAAGGATTAGCTTGGATTAGTCTTAATGACCAGATATGGAAAGAGAAACAAGTTGTCTCTTTTTCTCCCTTTCCTTCCATCCATCCCTCTATCCATCCATCCATCCATGCATGCATCCATCCATCCATCCATCCATCCATCCATCCATCCATCCATCCATCCGTCCATCCACCCGGGCAGACTTCCTGCAAGAGTTACAGAGAATAATCAATGTGGAGGGTCTGTTAGCTTCTCTCCCTCCTTCTTAGCCTCTCCTCTTCATTCTTTGCTTGGTATTTAGAGATTGGGGTACAGACAGCAACCTGCAGGCTTCCTATTGTATTGATCTCAACAACATTCACACAAAGCGGGCATGGAATTTTCCTAAAGTTTGCATTTCCTCTGATTAATTTCTTGGTAATTTTGGAGACCAAGCTTTGAGAATGGGCCGGATGGAGCATTTTGGTGGCAAGACCCCTGAAGGGAGTAAATAATTTGTAGTAATTCTAGGTTGTTCCAACGGAAACAGATAGCTGGAGACAGTCAGGCAGTGGGATATCAGGGATTTCAGACAAAAATGTTTCAGGAGACCTTGAGCTTGTTTCATGCTTAGTCTAGGATGAAACTTGGGGTAAGAGCTTATGTGGCCGGAGAGTATTTTTGATATATTTTGATATATATTTTTGATATATTTTTGATATATTTGATATATATATATTTGATATATATTTTGATATATTTAAAGAATAAATATAAGTTTTGGAAAACACTGCAGCAACAGAATAATATTGAAGTGCATATTAGAAGGCCTTGGTTTCAGTCCTGGCTCTGTCAGTAACCATGTGACTTCAGGTGACATATCTCTGGCGTTCTGCTTCTTACTCTAGGATGCGACAATATTGACTGGCATCTCTTCTCGCTCCCTTATTCTGTGATGCGTGAAGAATCCAAAGTATCTTCACAGCGGAGTGGATTTGACCAAGACAACTCCCTCCACCTCTTTTTAATTCTTGATGGTAACCTCAAAGCCAGAACCCTCGAGACATCCAAAGGCGAGTGCTCTGTAATAAAAAGAACCCTGAATTCACAGTCAGTTGATCCCACTTAGTCCACCAGTGATCCTGGGAGAATTATAGTTAATTCTTTCAGGCTCAGGTTCCTCATCTGTCAAATAAAGCAGAACCACCCTTGTGAAGACCACAGGTGGTGACAGGGCATCCCCCAGCACATGCTGGGAGTGACATGGCCAGGGCCTCCCCACCTCCCCACTTAGCCTCCGCACCTGCCTGCCTGAGCTGACCAGTGAGTGCTTAGTGGAAGGTGCTCTCGTGGTCCAGCCGTCCGTCCTCTCACCCCCTGATGGATGTCGGCTGGGACCCAACAGTTCCCCACTCTGATGCACTGTTTTTGATGAAAGCTGCATGAATTTTAGACTGAAATTTTGTTCTGGGCAATTTTACTGTCGGGATATTTTGATGGGGCCACTGGCTGCGTCATCCTATGGGTTGGCGGTTTGAACAGCTTCCCAATTTTCAGTGAATTCAGCCGAGGGTGCACCTCCATGCACCGTCCGCTGAGGGTCTGCGGCCCATCCTAGGGTTCTCCTGGTGGCTTTTGTGGCTGAGCTTCTCTGTGCTCCTGAGGGTATATTTTTTGTTGTTGTTGTTTACATATTTTCTAAACAGTTTTTTTTTCTGATTTTGATCTTGAGACTTTCTTTTTTCTTATTTTATTTTAGATATTTTTTACATTATTTTTCATTTTTGCACAATGTATGCATTTTCATCTTGGTTATAGTCCCCATATAATTTCCACCCCCTTTGTTTTGATCCTATTCCGTTCTCCCCTGCCCTGCCCAGTGTGTCTCTGGTTTATAGTTGCTTGTTGATTTTGATTTTTACTTTATTATAATTAGTCTTTTCAAAAGGGCACCTGCACCTCTATGTTTATAGCAGCACTATTTACAATAGCTAAGCTTTGGAAACAACCCAAATGCCCAAAAATAGATGACTGGATCAAGAAAATGTGGTACATATACATGATGGAATATTACTCAGCAATCAAAAAAGATAAACACATGCAATTTGCAGCAACATGCATGGAACTGGAAGGGATCATGCTCAGCAAAATAAGCCAGAAAGAAAAAGAAAAATACTGAATGGTCTCACTCAAAGTAGGAATTTAGAAAATCTAAATAAGGGACCGAGGGTATGTTTTTTTATGGTAAGAAGGTCGGTGTCAGTGAGCTGACTCTTTATTGGGTAATTAAATCAGATGGTCTGCATGGTCCCTTAGCTGAAGCATGGGAAAGGGCTTAGAAATATTTTTTTAAAAAAGGATAAGAGAAAATGAGAAAAGGAACACATACCTTGTATTCCATGTTTCAGAGGATATAGATTGCCTTTCTCTAGCTTACTAGACTTGGGATGGAATTAACAGTGGGCCGCTCCTGCTGCTTCCAAACCACAGACTTTCAGAAATCCAGAACATTGTCTTTCTGTGATAATCCAGTGGTTTGGGATTGATTGTAAATGCTGATTCTGTTGCAGGAGTCCGTAGTCTGGCTGTGCAGGAATCACCTGAGGGGTCCTGTCACTGACTGATTTCTGGATTTCAGCACCACATGGATTGAATCAGAATCTGAGATGGGACCAGGGAACCTGCATTTTATTTTATTCTTTCAAAGATTATGCATACTTGCTCCACCAGGGAGGCCCCGGAACCTGCATTTTATTTATTTATTTAAAGATTATTTATACAAGAACTGGGGTACAGGCCAGATGTATGGGAGGGTGAGAGGATTCACCAGAGACAGAGTGGGGAACAGAACAGGCAGACTGACTGACATACAATGCTGAGGGGAGCAGCAGGTGAGACAGGAGAGGTCTGCTTCGCCATGCAGGTTGCTCCGAGGCCGGTGGGGATTGAACCTGTGCTGCAGAGGCTGCAGACAGCTTCGCAGCCCAGCGCTCAACCGCTGCGCCACCAGGGGAGGCCCTTGCAGAGAAGTTTTAAACTGTACTTTGCCAAAGGTGTCCCTCTTGTTGTCCTCTTTCTGTAAGTCAGAGTGACCTCTCACAACTGCACTTGTGTGCCTCTCACACCCAATGCAAATGCCCTTTGGATTAATGGCACACTCAGATGTGACTGTTTCTTTCCGTTGGCCTCACCGCACTCGAAGTGCACAAAGACAGAATCGTCGCCAACCCACAGCTGCTGGTTGGGCGTGGACTGTCATTTTGGTCAAATTCCTGGACTGTCATCCACCATCTATCACAAGTGTCTTTCTTCAAAGGGAGACTAGGAAAATAAACTTTGACTTTTGCAAGCAAAAAGAGCAAGGAATTGGTTCAATGATATGAATTTTATTAATTATGAAACTTTTTTGGAGAAGAGGTACAAGTCTGCTATGTGTTTGGAAACACCAAAGAATTTAACAGTTTACCTCCTGGTTAAATCAAAACACACCCACATGCTATTGGATGCTAAGCTACTCTGTTCAGGAGTAGCTTAAGAGCATTAGGCAAGCCAAACAGCCCAAGTGCTTCACTGGTTACGTTTTGAAAGTGTCTCCCTCATCCTTGGTTGCTGCAAAAGAAGTAACCCTTTAGAGAAAGAGGGCTGTTCTCCCTTTCATATTTTATAAATTTTATAAATATAGCCTTGTCTTAAAAAGTATTTTAGGGCCCCTCTGGTGGCCTAGGGGTTAGATCTCAGTGCTATCACCACTAAGGCCCGAGTTCAATCCCTGGCCAGGGAGCTGGCCCACATGGCGCAGCAGACATCTCCTGTTTCACCCGCTGCTCCCCTCAGCAGTGTATTTCAGTAGATCTGCCTGTTGTGCTCCCCACTCTGTCTCTGGTGAATCCTCTCAACTCCCACACTTCTGGGCTACGCCCCACTTCTTAATGCTAAAAATAAAGTATTTTGGGCAATTAGCTGAAATACAATACAAAAGAAAAAGTAGTGATGTGGGGATTATTTATGCTCAGAAAAGTAGGATTTGGGGTAAACATTACCAGAAATTATTTAATTTTTTTTAAATTTTCATGTAATTTTATTTAAAATTTTTATAATAAAAATTATTCTAGTTTCAATTATTCAAATTGAAACTAACCATACTGGGAGTATTTCACCATTGGGTCATTTTCATTTTTTAATAAGAAAACTTACTTTTGGTGCTAATTTCATTTTGGGCCACTGTGAAATTCACTGAACTATATAAATATTAGTGATGTTGGATTTTTGGTGCAAGATTAGAAAATGTGGATATTAAGAAAGAAAATGTGGACATTGTTGAAAGTTTATTTGATTTTATTTAGTTACAAAGCTTGGGTAAAATGAATATTTTGTAACTTCTACATAATTCCTTCAGGATAAAGAGATTTGAAGCCTCAGGACAACCTTAGTGATGATTTGTCTTTCAGTTTCATTTCAAAAGATAGAAAAATGGAAACAGATAGAGGACAGGTATAGGTGTTGAAGACACAGGTCATGGCCTCTTCTCACAGATGCTTGAGCTGCTACCCTTGATGCCCAGTGGGCGTGCAAGCCAGGTAGCCCACGCCCGTCGCCGGGGTGACAGTGCTTGTGGGATGGGCTAATTGGATGTTTCCAGGAGCTCAGAACTGAGACACAGAGACCAGTCAGGTTGCCCGAGAGGAGAACTTTGGAACGAGTTGCAGGTGCAAGTCACGTAGTTAAGCATGAAAACTAAATCCTTGGGAGGAGACTGCTCTTCCCCATGGTAGAGGACAGCAGAGCATGTATTAGTCATATATTGCTTTGTCACCAATTTTCACACTCTCACTGGCTCAAAACTATGCACATTTACTTGATCACATTTTTTTTTCTTTTTTCTTTTGATTATTTATTTCTGCATAGAAGAACTGGGGTATAAGCCAGAGGTGCAAGGGTGAAAGGATTCACCAGAGACAGAGTGGGGACAGAATAGGTGAATCTACTGAAATACACTGCTGAGGGGAGCAGCAAATGAGATAGGTGAGGTTGGCTGCACCATGTGGGCAGCTCCCTGGCCTGGGATCGAACTCAGGCCATAGAAGTAGTAGTATTGAGACTTAACATCTATACCACCAGGGAGGCCCTTTCTTACATTTTCTATGAGTCAGGACCCTGGGCTTGCTTAACTGGCTTCTTGGATTCAGGGTATCTCACAAAGCTGTGTTCTAGGTGTCTGCTGGCACCAAGGATTCATCTGAAGCCTCTGCTGGGAAGAATCCCAAGCTTACTTACATAGCTGCTGGCTATTTATCTCCTAGCTGGCCTGATTGCCTGAGGGCCTCAGCTTCTTGCCAGGTGGTTCTTTCCCTAGGGTGTCTTATAGCTGGGAAGTTGGCTTTAACCAAGCTAGCCAGGAGACAGCCAGCCAGCAAGACTGGTCCCAGTGTAGTGCAATAGTCGCAATGCAGCGTGACGCACTGTCTATTGCTTAAAAGTCATGGCTGCAGCTCACACAGTCCAGGACCGGGACTGCACAAGGGTGCAGAAGACAAGATCAGTGGGGGCATCCTAGAGTCTGTCACAGCAGAAAACTAGACGGTCTGAGAAGAGAACTGAGGGACAGGGGGAGGGTAAAAACTGGGCGGGGGCAGTTCCAAGGGTAAGCGTGAAGAAGCCTCTTGGCGATTTCTGTTTCTCATGAGGAGTCAGGCTCTACTTCTGAGAAACAGGGTCGTGTAAGATTTTCCTTTTAATGTTGCAATATACAGTGATGACCTCTTTCAAAAACTGTTAAGTAGTTTTAGTATGGTAGACAGCACAGGAAATTCGCCCTCGGAGTCATTTCAGGTATACAGCTCAGCAGCACTAAGTGTGTTCACCTTCTGTTACTGCCAGTGCCAGAGCTCTCTTCATCTCGCAAATCCAAAACTCTACTTGTTCAACAGCCACTTTCTACTCTCTCCATCCTCTGGCTCGTGATCACTTCTTTCTACTTTCTGTTTTAGTGGATTTGACCACTTTAGATGCCTCATCTAACTGGAAGCACACGGTATTTGTCCTTTGTGACTGGCTTATTTCACTTAGTAGGTCCTCAAGTTTCATCCAAGCTGTAACATATACAGAATTTTTGAAGGCTGAGAAACGTTCAACTCTCTCTCTCTCTCTCCTCTCTCTCCACACACACACACACACACACACACACACACACACAAACACACAAAGACGTGCGGGCGCGCGCGCACACACACACACTACATATTCTTCATCCATTGGACAACAGTAGACACTAAGGTTATTTTGGCTTTTTTTGCTATTGTGGATGCTGCTGCTGTGAACATGAATGTGAAAGTGGATATACAAATATATCTCTGAGAACTTACTTTCAGTTATTTTGAGAGTATCTCCTGATATGGACTTGCTGAATCACATAGTAAGTAATACTACTTTTAATTTTTTGAAGGGCTGCCATTCTTTGTTTTACAATGGCTTAACTATTTTCCATTCTCACCAGCAATGCCCAAGAGTTCTTACTTCACTGCATCCTTGTATCCTTGCTAATGCTGGGTGATTTTTGCTTTGTTTTTGCTGATAATGACCATCCTAATGGCTATGAAGAGGTATCTCATTGTGGTTTTGATTTCTGTGGTTTTGGTTAGTGGTATTGATCATTTTTTAATACAAATGGTATGTCATATGCAGCTTTACTTTGGAAAATTGCCTATTCAAATATTTACCAATTTTTAAATCAGGTTATTTGGTTTTTATTGTTGTTGAGTTGTCAAAGTTCTTTCCATATTTTGGCTATAACCCCTTATCAAGGTATAGGTAATAACCTCTTATCTGAACTTGTCTAAATGGGTTTCTATTCTTTGTAATCAAAATATCACTAAGATAGAAGAACACCAGGCAAGTCTTTTGTTTCAACTCTGTGCTCTGTGTCTAATTTGCTGATAAAGGGAAAATACGCATTGCATGAAGTCAACCTCTAAGGATTTTATTAAAAGGTAGGTTGGTTCTTTGGGTACCCCTATTAACCAGCTTGGAATTTCAAGATTAAGTCCAGGTTCATACCCAAATTTACATCCATAACTTCAAAGCAAGTATGCTTTGAAATATGCAGATAATGATAAAAGAATGCTTTTTCCTTTACGTGATTCCAAAAAAAAAAAAAGCACCAAATTCTCCACTTCATTGTACACAAGCAGACCCCATCCAGGAACTGAACATAAGAACATAAATCCAGGGGAACTGGACAGTTTCAACATCGGCCTTTCCTTATAGAAGATGGAGGTGGAGGGCTCCAGAAACTCCAAAGGGGCTTCTAGCATCTTCTGTCACTAACCCTTGTCTTTGGCTTCTAAAAAATGTGAAGACTTCCTCCTCCCTCTCCCCCAGATTTGATTAATAGTTACTGCTAAATTAGGTAGCATGTCCAAAGTATATATACCTTGAAATGATGGGAGTGACAAAACGGTTGTTCTCAGATTGAAGGGTCAGCTGCCCCTTCACATTCAGCAGGTGAATTCCAAGTTTCACATGCAGAAAAGTTTCTTTCCAAACCTAGGTCCATAGGATAGGGATGAGGAGAGAGGAATTTGTTTTTAACTCTGCTGCTTCTTGCACCCCAGCGCCCCTTCCTAGACTTTCTAAAGCCTCCAATTGAGTGATTGGATTTGTACTTTGCAATGAAAGAGTGAGGAGACTCCCTCCTCCTACTTCTGCCCCCCCTTTTTTCCATTACTCTAATGAAATTTGCAGACACGGAAAGGAAACCGAGTTATTTATAGGAGAGGGTGGAATGTGAGCGCTAATTGTGCTTAGTCTATTCCTAAGTGCGTAATCTGTTTGCTATTAAATTTTATAACCTTTAAGCAATATACATATTTTTTTAAGGGGAGAACTTCATAAATCTGACAAAGAAAAACCAAAGTAAATTATACTAAGGGTTCAAATCTCCTAATCAAAGTCAGGTTTAAAATAAAAATTTATTTGGAGGATTAACCTCCCCTGCAGCACGGATCTTGCCCCTCCCCCCTGAGCTCGTTTATTCATTTCCTTTCTAGACTTGTAAGGTTTGATATAGCTACTCATGGGTGATATAAATTTTTGGTGGTGAGTTATCATGCATGTGTGCACACTCCCACACAAGGAAAATTGGGTCAAATGGGGAGTTATTGGATACAAGCGTCTGAAAAAGGCACTAGATCCTTAAACTCTAAATCCAGCATTTTGACAATCTAATAACGAGACTAGCTCAAATGATTTGGTCCAGCATAAAGTCGTTCTGTGTAGAAAATTGTCATGGGAAACAAAATTTCCCAGGCTTTCCCCCTCTTTATTTCCTCCACCTAATAATCCTGGGAACCTGCTTATTGGAAATTAAACACTTGTTAAAAGGAACTAGAAAAATCATACCCCTTCCTAGGTGATTTTTCAATGGTGGGAATTGTTTCCTGTTTGAAATTTGTTTTAGTGTCAAGGCTTCAGGGAACAGAAAATTACTCAAATTGTTTTAAGGAAAATCAGTTTATTAAAAGACCATAACCTCTTAAATTCACAACTGAAAAACCATTAAGAAACCAGGCCCCACTAGGGGCCATGTGGAGCCTCCAATATGTGGCAATTTTTCCAATTTGTTTTTTTGTACTGCTCCCTCTGTCCCCTTCTGCTGCCGAATATCCCCCGATGCATCATTTCTTTGAACTCTGCATGTTACTTTTCCTACCTTAATTTCTGTGTGTTCATATTAACTTTATTTTATGCTTTTTCATAATTTTAGTGTGTTGTGACCTGTCTTACCCCTGACTCATTCATGCTATCTTGTTGGTTTCCATTTCTGCTGTTCACTTAGTCATTCAATCTTTTCAGTTAAAATTCTTGAGAAAGGGAATCTGAGACTCTGATAGGTTTAGTTTGAATTTTTTATGTCATTCCAAAACATGCTTTAAGTTGCTGGTTGGTTGATGATTTGACTGCTTTTGAGTGAGTTGCCAACTTTCTGCAATTATCTCTGACCTTGGGGTAGAGGAACAAGGTCATGGGGTCCACACAGGACATTTCCATCTGTTGGAGTTGTGGACATACAGGCTGTTTGGAAAGTTAACTCATTATTCTCCAGGGAAAGCTGTAGGCACAAATAAGAATTACAGCAATCCTGTGAGTCTGATCATTTGACATTTCTGACCCTGTTACTCTCTGTACAATGAAAATATCCACCCTCCTGGATATTTTGGTTATCTGTTGCTAAGTAACAACCCCCCCAAAAGTTTGCTGGCTTAAAACAACAAAACTTATTTTGTTCTCATGATTCTATGGATTGACTGAGAAGTTCTTCTTTCTTGAGTGTGACTAGGAAATGTCTGGAAGATTCCATAATGTCTTCACTCACATGGTTGGCAATTGGTGCTGGCTGCTGCCTGGAAACTCTGCTGGGACCAGGGTCTTCTGTCCCCTGCATGAGGCTCTCTATATGGTTGTTTGTTCCTTTGCAGTATGGTGGCTGGATTTCATGAAGGAGCATTAGACAGGAAAAGCCCAATATGCAAGTATGTATCAAAACGCCACTGCATTATTCTTGTTGATGTCCCTCTTGGACAAAGCTTGTCAGGTGGCCACGCTCAGCCTCAATGTGGTGGAAGCATAAAAGGGTATGAACTGGGAGGCATGGTTCACTGGGGTAAAAAATTAGTCTGTCATGCAAGTTTTGTCACATTAAATGAGACTAGATGGATAATGGCCTTTAATGCACATAATTGACACTCCTAACTGTTGATGTCGTCTACATAAAGCATAGCTATATGGCGTTGTATGCTTCTGTGTTTAAAACTTCAATGTGTTGAGTATACACATCAATATTACACATCTTATAATGATATTTAAGAATTTCTTCATTCCTAAAAGATACTTCAGGACTTGTAAAAATTCCACTTGACCCAGAATGCTCTCCTACTCCAAAGCAACTTCTTCCTGCTTCCAGAGATCTTGCAATAACTAAAACAAACAAACAAACAACAACAACAACAACAACAAAAAACAACAAAATAGTGTTTCAGCATCAACATTCAATGGACCCAGAATAAGGTTAGCTAGGGAAGGCATCTCAGAAAGGGAATCTTGAATAATAAAAATGTATAATCAATATTTTATCAGTCCAGGAATCTCCTGGCTTTTGCAGAAGAGGAAGCAAAATCTTAGGAAGGAGAAGCGATATCCCAAGATCCCTGTCAGTGACCAAGTAAGAATTTAAGTCATTATCTTCTTGAGACATCCATCAACAATTGTATATTCTGAATGTCAAACTCTGTATTTGGCTCCATGTAAATGGTAGAGAACCAAATAGGTGTGTCTTGACTTTGTGGAACTGACAGTCTTACCTGGGATGAAGACAGTAAATAGGTAGATTAACTAACAATCAAAAATTGTGACTAAACTCTGTGAACAAACCCAGCAGGGCAGAGTGATTGAGAACATTGGACCGGAAAGAGGCTGGTCAGGAAAAGCTTCTCAGATGAGGTCAAATTTAAGCAGCATCTTGAAGGGGAAACAAGAATGAGCCAGCCATGTGAAGAGTAAAAGAACATTCCAGACTGAGGGAACAATATTTGTCCAGGTCCTGAGCCTGGAAAGATTTTGATGTGTTAGAGGAAATAAAAGGAAAAACCTGTGTAGCTGAACTTTGAGAATGAAGAGATGAGAGGAATACGATTAACTTGGAGAGGTAGGAGGGGCCGGAGTCCACAGTGCCTTTTAGGTCATGAAAACAAACTTGGATTTTATTTTAGATACGGTGGGAAGCCAAGGAAGTATTTAAGCATGGGGACTGACATAATCCAGCTTATATTTTTAAAAGGCTTCCTCGACAAACATTGATTGAAATTCCATTAATTTGCCAGAGGGACTGTGCCATTATAGCATAGCAGAAAACTGATCCCTGGCCCACGGCATGGAAGGGCATATACAACATGCTGAGTGGAGGGTACGTTTGGAGAGACAGGCGCACCCACTAGTGACTGCGGTACATTACATAACTGACCATTTTTTTGTGTTGCTCACAAAACCTTCTCCCATGAACTTGTCCCTGGCCTTCACTGAAATAATAGGTCTAGGTGGTGACTGCTGTGGGACTCAACTTCCTAGTCACAGCTGATTCTTCCAGGGTAAGACTACTGACCCAGAGAGAGCCAGTCCTCTACAGGTCACAAGAACACTAGTTTCTCCCTGAAGCTTTTCACGGGGCAACACAGAAAATGTAATTATTGATGCTGAGCACTGGGCCTTGAAGGTGGCATGGTCACGAGACTACTGTTTAAGTTGGACACTGCAGTCGGAAAAAGCTAGTCATCTAATTGCAGAGGAGAAAAAGCAAGCAGAGAAAAGCAGAGGATGAGAGAGAGCTTAGTCTTTGAAAGACTTATTGTAAAGTCTGTGTTCCCAAGGGCTTTCCTGTTCCAATCTTTGCAACTCACGGCTCATTTTGGTCCTTTGCCTGTCAGATTGTTTCCTGCATCCTTATGGTATACTTTGCCTCTCTCTAGCCCCCATACTTGGGGGGCTATGAAGATCCCATACTGGGTCTTCAAAGATTTGTATGCACTTCACAACCAGAGAAGCAGGAAAAAGATGGTTGTGGCAGAAATCAAAGCTTGTTCAAAGGCACAAAAGTGCACACACTGTGAGGGTGAGCCCCTTTAGAAGATGCTTCTGGTAAACCCTGCATGAAACCCTGTATACAACCACCGATCTTGTATATGGAAGCATAATGAAGAAAGGTTAAGTCTCTGCTTACAGGTCAAGCAGTGGGTGGTGAAGAAAGAAGTATTTTACCCTAATTCTTTGAATTCCTCTAGTAATATACAACTCCCATGTAGAATTGTCAACCTCCAGCATACTGCCTGACATTTAAGTGGGTATTCAGTAGATATTCGAGGCATGAATTTTGTCTTCCTTTTCCTGTTCCTCTACTTGCAGTCCACAACCAGTAGTAAACATGGCTTATCACACATTGAGGTCCAAGTTGTGTAGTACTTAAAAGGTAGGCGTCGAAGCACTCAGGGATATTTGCAGTAAGTAGCTCAAGTTCTATTCCACCATGAATAATAAACTGGCTTGCAGTTGGCCAGCTGCCATTCCTTTCCAGAAGCCAACTGGCAACCAGCTCATCCCCATCCCTCTTGGAATTTACAGATGTGTGCTGGACAGTGTGGGAAAGGGTGTTTTACAGCAGCAATTAGTTTATTCGTGGGGTAAACAGTAGAAATTTAAGGATAATTGCAGCAAGAAATTTGTTTCCTATTGCAGTGTGAATAACCTGCAGGCAGCCAATTGGCCGGTTGCCCTACAAATCCCAAAAAAGACGATTGGCAACTGTTTTGCATTTGTGCCTAGTAGGGATTTGCAGATGCACATTGGGGAGGGCAGGAAAGATGGGGGGGGGGGGCTGTGCTTTTACATATGTTTGCAAAGCCAAGGATCATTTTCTAGGAGGGGTTAAACCAGAAGAAGAAATTCTGGTCTAAGGGGGAGCTTGTTTCGCTTTAAGATGGGAGTTTCAGCTTGAGTGCCAGTTGGCACCTTGGAGACTCTGCTATAGGCCAACACACACGCAGGCAGCAGAGTCACTTAATCCCTCTGACTTTGCTGTTTGCCGCCTGTGACTGTACTAAGCTTGCTGGAGCCTGAAGCAACATGCAACCAGGAGACAGTGAGTAGCCAGATCCTAGCTTCCATGGCCTTGGGTGAACTGACTGTACCACCCTCCACACTTTGCATACCAGCCAATTTGGCTGTTTCCTCACATTTCTTTTTCAGGTGTGGCATTACAGAGATCATTATTGCTGTTGTGTTTGCATTTTATGAGAACATAGACACAATAGTTTCCAGCCTGCTTTTGTACCCGATTTCCCTAAGTATGCTCCTCTCCCCTGTGCAGGCTCCAGTTTGAGATGCCAGCTCAGGCAGCAGCCACAGCAGCCGCGGTGTCCCGTGTTTGTGTATCCTTGCGTCTCATGATCTTTGTGTCATTGTTTGAATATTTAGGGATGGCTCATCAGGTGTTCTTTCTGCTGCATAGGTGGGGAGAATCACTAGGAAAATCCACAGAGAACTAAAGTTAGAGGTCTTGATTCCTGTAACTAAAGATCATCTAACTGGGGCCTCCCTGGTGGCTCAAGGGGTTAAGACACAACCTGTGAAGCTAGCCACAGCCACTGCAGCACAAGTTCGATCTCTGACCAGGGAGCTACCCACATGGCGCAGCAGACCTCTCCTGACTTGTCTGCTGCTCCCCTCAGTAGATTTGCCTGTTCTGTTCCCCACTCTATGTCTGATGAATCCTCTCACCCCCCACAATTCTGGCCTGTACCCCAGTTTTTGTATGAATAAATAAATAAATAAATAAATAAATAAATAAATCTTAAAAAAAGATCATCTAACCTTTTTGTATGAGAGGGGCCATATCCGGCTTGACTAATACCCCCACCACTCTGCGCCCCTCAAAAGTAGTCATTGTACCTTATGCATTTCTTGCCTCCTGATTTCATGCAATCTGTTCTGCAGACTTGGCAATTCTGGTCATGCCCAAGTTTAAAATAATTTAGGACTAGCCTTTTTTTTTTTTTTAATAAATATCCATATTCTCAGCATGACCTCTGAGGTCCGAGTTGGTTTGGCAAGAGTGTCTTCTTTTGGACCCTGCCACCCTCATCTCTACAATGCTGTTATGCGGGCCCTTCCCTCTGATCCTCGGACACACCATGCTCCCTCTTGTCACAGCCCTGTCTGCTCCCTGAACCCCACTTTCCACTCGACTCCATGACACTTCTCATATTTCAAACCTCAGCTCACACATGCACCCTCCCCAGCCCTCCAGACATTGTCGGATGGCCTGGTCATGCCTCTCCCAGCACCTGACATCTCCTGCATGCCGCTCATCGCAATCTGTACTGGTCCTTGAATTTCACCATGACTGCTTGGCTGGTGCCCACTTGGCCCCCTCATGGGGACCAAGACCAGTGGTTCATGCCTCTTTATGTCCCTGGTGGAGGATTGAACACCAGGGTGAGCTCGTGGGCAGAGGGCATGAGTGCTGTCCCATCAGGAGGTGCCAAATGTCAAGTTAGATACTACAGAAGGAGAGGAGATGGAGGGAAACAGGCTTTGAAGGAAACACATCAAGGCCAACATCAATTTTAGTCTTCAGGACAGTAAGTGAATTTCAAGTGGACCAAACTCTGAACCTTATTTCAAGGCCACGCGTTAACTTTTGGTTTCAGAGAGGAAGCATCACAGAGGTGGATCCTGATTGCCAAACAAAAGGCATTTTCTTTGTCTGGGGTCTGCCCTGTCTTGAGTGTGAGCAGACCTGGTGACCTTGTGAGTCAAAGCAGAGCGGGTTCCACTGTGCCCGGAGCCGTGGCCGACCGGGCAGAGGAGCCCCTCGGGGAGTTGTAAGTGGTCTCGTAGTGGAAGTGATTGTGTGTGCCTGTGTACAGAGAGAAAAAATAAAGCAGATTGAGATTTATTTATTGGGGATACAGCTATTATCTATCTATTATATAAGGGGAACAACCACAGCACAGCCGCGTTAGAGGGAGTGAAGAAAAAGGAAGAAGCTGGCAGAAAGTGGCAAGTCAAGAACAGAACTCATTAACTGCAGGGGCAGTGAGGAGCGGATTCTCAGAATGAGGGTGTGGTGAAGGAGTGTGAGAACAAGACATGACCTTGAGGTTTATTCACAATGAGGTTGTTGATGACCTTGGAAAGAGCGGTGCTGGCTGTGTTGGGGGCTGGAAACTGGGCGTCAGGCTGCTGAGCGGGGGTTTCTGAGAACGTGGGAAAGCCAGAGGAGTCCACGTGGGTTGAAAAAAAAAAAATCTTTAAATCCTTCAACCATTTCAGAAAGTTGCCAAAGGCAGAAACCCTGGCCTGCCATAGAACTATTGAACAAACTGTTCCCTTTTTGTGATGGCTGTTTCCAGAAAGCCCAGGGTGATCAGATCCCCACCGGCATGCTGGGGTCAGGCATGAGGAGAGGGGTCACGCTCTTGGCAGCAGCGCCGGGCAGGGCTCCCGCCCTGAGAGAGGGCGCTCCTTGGCCTGACCCCCTAATGCTGTTGAGAGCTGCTCTGGTCCAGGAGTGCTAAATCTGCCACAAGGTATTAGAACTAGTGCTTGGAATCTGATCTAATGAATGCATTTTGCTTTATCTGAATTCAGTGACAGGAGAAATCTTGGCTTTGACGTCTATCTCTTGGGCGGTGCAATGGAAGCCAGACAGCAAACTGAGTGGAGGAGGGAGGGGCCCAGGGATGCCAAGGCAGGTGGGAGGGCGGAATGAGGGTGTGTCGCTCTAGCAGGAGTTGGGCCATTGAGGCCATCAGCGCAGTTATAGATACAGCTGGATCAGGTTTGAAGCAGGGACTGAAGGATCAGGGAGGCTGTGGATGAAAAAGCTACCTGGAGACCCTCATTTGAAGTCAGCAACACAGAGACTGTGTTGCTCAGACATTGGGCAGGAGCACGTTAGCATCTTTTATCTGAAGGCAGCCCAGTTTCCATGGTTCATTCTGTACCAGGTGCAAAGCCACTTTCTTTCGCTCTGCACTGTTGTAATCACCCTCTCCCCAGCAGCGCTGATGGCGCGTGTTTGCTTGGTGGGGTCAGCGGACCTCGGGGGGCTTCAGTCGCCTGCCAGTTAAGTGAGGCTTCTCCCCCCAGAGCCCCTCTGCTCTTGGTTTACCAGATCCTTCCTTCTTCAGGGAAACCACACAAATTTGGAAGTCATGCCAGGGAAACAGACAGTCCTCTTGGGCTCTTTGTATCCTGCTCTCAGCATGCAGTGAGGCAAATCCTGTGCCAGTCCCCATGGGGTCTGTCTGCCCCTTTGTGCCCTGTGTGCCTGGCATGACACAGACTCCATCCTCCCATGTGATCCAGGTCTTGCTCTTGAGTGTCATACTGCCCCTAGGTCAGAATAAAAACTCAGTGTTGAGACTTACATGACTTACAATTTTAGGATACAATAATCAAGGGATTGATCCACCTGTTCTTGGATGCTAAGTAGGCAGCCCTGCTCAGGACTCTCCCCAAGGTTTCTTCTGGTTTGTAAATGTCCTTCCCTTGAAGAGCAGTTTGCATGTTGGTCCCCACTGTGCAATGACAAATGCTGCAAGTAGCATGATTGGAACTTAAGGCCACTGTGGAAGGGGCCGTTCTGAATGACGTGTCCTGCTGGTGAGCGGGGGCTGCAGGTAAAGCCCTGGGGTGCTGGTCAAACATGCCAGGTCCTTGTTGGGTTACGATGAGCAGACAGGCACCATTTCTCTTCTGTCAGATAAAGGCAGGATTTCAGAATTGGAAATAAAGTGATAATCTAAAACTGTTCTCTTAGATATTTTGGAGATTAAAGATATCCCACAAGAAAAATTGGGCTTTTTATAACTGGAGGGAGACCTGGAGGGCTTGCTCCCAACACTAATTATAATAAATGATAATTCTTTAGTGCTTGATGTGCGTCGAATGCTGCTCTACGATGTCACTTGTCACCTGTGGTTTGTTTCCTGCACTGAGAGTCTCACCCCACTTTGCAGACAAACCAGACAAAGCCAGGGACTTAGCAAATGTCACACACCTAGGCAGTGGGGATAGGGGACCAATTAGCATCTGTTTCCAGATCTTCTGTTCTTTCTAAAGCTCAGCACATCTGGAAAGGGGGTGCACTCTGTGTAGGAGAAAAAACTCTGCTTTAAATGAAAGGCTTGAATGGGGATGAAGCTTGACTCTTGGTAGTTTTAGAGCTAGAGGGAACTTCTAGGTGATAGAATTCCTTGTCCTCATTTATTCTGTGAGGAGGCTGAGGTCCAGAGGCAGGGATTAGCATGTACTTCTGTCTGTCAGTCAAGAGAGGGGGGCTCTTGCCTGCCAAGATGGTGAGGCACCCACTTCTCCAGCAACTTCAAATCCCTGGCAACCTGTGTCTGAGGACTCCCCAGCTTTTGCAAATTTTACAAAATTTTAAGCCATTGAAAGTGACCCGAGGACAAGCACTCAAGGAACAGCTTCTTGGTAGTGAGAACGCTGGGTTAGATGTTAACTACAGCCCTTTCCAAACCTGATGTCCAGTGGGTCTGGAATTTTTCACAAGGGTTCACCTTCTCAGGAAGAAGCTACAGAAGAGACCAGAACAAGCGAAGTCTGCATGACAGAAATTATCCCCAGGGTTTAAGGGTTTCTGATTGAAAACTTTCATTATCTACTCTTCCACAGAGTCTTTCTACTGACAGGTTTTGATTGGGCCAATGTGAAGGTCTGGTCACTTGACTCTTCCAAATTGGAGTGATAAAGAAATGAGTTACTTGGTATTTGTCATCAAGGGGATAGCCTAGGACAGTTGGACCATGTTTGTGTCATTTTGTCATCATTAGAAGTAACAGGCTTGGGCCTCCCCAGTGGCGCAGCAGTTGAGCGCTGGGTTGCGAAGCTGCCCGCGGCCCCTGTGGCGCCGGTTCGATCCCCGGCTGCTCCCCGGCCACCGGAGGAGGGTCCCACATGGCGCGCAGACCTCTCCTGCCACCCGCTGCTCCCCTCAGCAGTGTACTTTGGTCCTTCTGCCTGCTCTGCTCCCCGCTCTGGCTCTGGTGAATTCTCTCACCCTCCCGCGCTTCTGACTGTACCCAGTGCTTGTATAAATAAATAAATCTTAAAAAAAAAAGAAAGAATAAAATATTAAAAAAAATCTTTAAAAAAATAAAAAAAATAATAATAAAAAAAGAAGTAACAGGCTTTACGGTTTACTGAGTATCTGTTTTGTTCACCGTGGATGGGAGACCAGAAATCATGCTAAACTCTGATGTTTTTAGGCACTATTAACTCTGTTATATGTGGAAGAGGCAGAGATACAAAGGGTAAAATCATCCTGACTTTATCCACATATCCGGTTGGGGAAATCCAGACTCTGAATCCCACCTGACTGACCCCAGAGCACCTCAGTGTGTGACCCTGACATTCTAGATTATTCCATTTATTCACAACAACCCTGGATGGTACGTCCCATCGGCAGCACTGTAGATGATGAACTGAGGTTCTGATAAGTTAAATAAATGGCCTAAGATCACACAGCCCATAAAGTTGAGCTGATTTTCCAGTCTAGGTTGTTGATTCAAGGCCCCTTTTCTTTCCACAGTGTTTTCCTGGCTTCTATTGTTCCATCTTCAGGGCTTTCTTACACTTTACTGCTAGTGAGGAGAATTAGAGAACCCCAGGCCTGGCCAGGACCCGAGAGGCGATCTTATCCGTCTCCCAGTTGCCTGGCAAGACTGAAGGTCTACTTGCCTGGTGTCAAGCTGAAGGCAGTTCTTTTAGAAAAAAATATTGTTGCTGTTTTTATAGCAGAATTCTGTGTCTATTGAAGAAAAGCTGGGAAAAAAAACCTAGAAAAAATGGAAAATCTTCAAAATTTTATTCACTAATACATTTTCTAAAAAAGAAAAAAAAATAATGTTTTTCTTTATTATTTTTCTGCATTATGACTAGTAGTCTAATACCATAGGTCATTAAAGTAATTCGGAACTGGGTATTGAGGTTAATGTCTGTGGTGATTTCCTTGTGACCAGCTCCAGCGAACTGAATTTGTAGTTGGGGGAATAAACATTTTCAGTTCTTTGATATGTAGTGATATATATTGACATATAGTAACAGGTCTCTCTGTCAGTCTGTCTAGCTATACTCATTCATCTATCTGTCTGTCTGTATTGCCTTGCAGAAAGTTTATGCCAATCATGACAGCTACCAGCACAGTATGAACCCATCCATTTTCTGTGCTTTTAGTATCTCATGAATCTGAACCACTCCCCTGTATTTTTATTTATTTTTTTAAAAAATTTATTTATTTATGCATACAAGAGCTGGGTACAGGCAAAAGGTGCAGGGGGTGAGAAGATTAACCAGAGACAGAGTGGGGGAACAGAACAGGCAGATTCCTGAAATACACTGCTGAGGGGAGCAGCGGGCGAGACAGGAGAGGTCTGCTGCGCCATGTGGGTAGCTCCCTCACCGGGGATTGAACTCATGCTGCAGTGGCTGTGACTAGCTTCACAGGTTGCATCTTAACCCCTTGCACCACTAGGGAGGCCCAACTAATGTATTTCTTATTTCCTTTAGTCTTGGACATAGAGAAAATATAGTTTCCCACTGATTCTTTAACTTATCAAGGATGATAATCACTCAATCCTAAACTTTTATTCATTTATATTGGGCTTCCCCAGTCTCATTCTAGCACCCTTTAAGAAATAAGTGTAAAATCAGGATATTAATGATTCCCGGGTCACATGCATTGCCAGCATTTTCTTTAGTTGTTTATCTTGTAATTTCACTTTTAGGTTTTTTTGTTCTCATAGCGTTTCTTCCCCCATAAGATGTAGTAGTGAAGATTCTGCACTACAGTGTCAGCGGATTCCAGTCTTAAGTTTCGCCTCCAATTTTGAACAAATTGTCTTGACGCCCAGTCTTAACTTTCCTATCTGTAAATTTAGAAAATAATAATATGTATCTAATCACAACGATCTAAATAATGATCACTGTCATTGTTACGGAGCAGCCCCGATATAAAACGTGTTGCCTGACTGTGGGTCCTCACCTGCATGCTTTAAAAGGACTTATGAATACTCCACTACAGGCACACACAAAAGCTTAATAAAAGGTTTATTTACAAGGGAAAGGGAATTGAGGAAATGGACAGCTCAGGGAGAAAATAGGGAAATAAAGTCTTTAATGTGTCCTACACGATCCCTTGACATGGAAACCCAAAGGCACTCTCAGAGCTGGCCGCGCGCTGCGGGCTGGCGAAGAGCTAGAAAGGGAATCACCCAAAGCCCAAGTGTCTGGTTTTATACCAAACCTGGCTGCTTAACCCCACCCTCAGGTCCCAGCCACCTTCCCCTTGGTGGTGATGGGATTTGGAGTTCCCAGTGTCTTTTGGCTTTGCCTGGGGTGGGGGTGGAGTTCACAAAGCCTGTATCCATACAGGATACAGCTTTAGAACAGCTTTTTCCCCCTAACAATTCCTCCCTTTCACTTTTTGCCACCATATCCATGGTGATGAAGATCAAATATATGGATGTTGGGATGCAATCTCAGATGAATTTTTTTTTTTTACTGGGTTCCAGTGTGAAAGAAAACCAGTCCCTCCAGGTATTGTCCATTGTGGAAAGCAAAAGTCCTCCATTCCTGGAAAAACAGTTCATCAGTCTAAGCCAAAACAAACAAACAAACAAACAAACATCTGGAGGCATTAGCCAAAACAAGACAGTTATCAGCTCCGTCTGTCTTAATTTCAAACCCCAAATATGTCACAGTTTGTTTACATATTTGTGGGATTAAATGAGATAATACCTGGAAAGAATTATGTCTTATATCAAGCAAGTAAATAATACATATTAGATATTTGTCTTATTATTATTCCTGATATCAGTATCTTTTGTGGTTTCTTCTTTTGCTAAATATTTGAGGTAGCAGATTTTGCATTTTACCTTTAATCCACGCAATGTCTCCAGATCTCATGGAATTAGTAGCTCCCCTTTTAGAGTCCATATCAAGCAAAGGATTCCAAACTCCAACAATTACAGTCATTTTTTTTTTTCATGCCTAAGGTTTTGGAGAGCAGCTGGTCACCTCTTCTTTATTCTGACCCCTGGTGAACTTGATGACTTGTCAGTATAACTAGTTGGGAATTCTGGTTGCTGGTGGGTGCCCTGCTTTTTACTCGTGCAATGATAAATGGGGAAGAAAAAGGTAAAAGGAGGATTTTCCCATCATTTTCTCAACTGGGTCTGCAGAAGATCATCTCCATTTTGATTTGAGTAATGGCTGGTGATGAAACCACCAATAAGTTCCAGGTTTACCTAACAGCTGGCCCAAAGGTGACACGTATGTACAAGTGAGCTGTAATTCAAACCTTTTATAAAGTAAAACTTTCTAGAAGTCAAACATCTGTTCAAAGAACGCAGAATTCTAGGCAAGGTCTATGCAGGAGAAATTTGTTTAACCTGCCAGTGCCTTTTGTTCTCATGACTTTCCAAATGAATTTGCTTTTGGAGGTGGTGGGGGTGGGTAGAAAGAAGCAGAGATGTCTTTTTAAAGTGCTCCAAGTACATTGAGTCTTCTTCTCTTTGATTTTGTATCAACATCTTTGGCAAGATTTGGAAGCACATTTTTTTTTTTTAAGAGGGGAAAAAAACCTTCAGTCCAAAACGCTTTATTCTCTTTATCAGCAGAATTCTGAGGTCATTATTACAGAAAACGGTGATTTGGTTCAGAATGTGGCAGGTCATTTTGTTCAAAGATCCAAATACCATCTTGTTTGCCATCAGATCTTAGGGATGTCCGTTTAACAAACAAGCCCAGAGGATTATGAATAATGGGTGTCCTTGTGGCTGCCACCCTTTGGTTTGAAATGACAACAATTTTTGCATGAATATTTCAATCTCCTGTCAACTTGTCTATCAAGGGGTTGACTGTCTAACATCGTAGAAGTTGTGTGTGCAGGAGAGGAAATGAGGCAGGTCGCTCTGAAGGTCCGAGCACTGGGTCTGCTGTGTGCATAGCACACAGAGCCACTCCGGGCTTTGACACGTTCTTTTGCCTGGAACATCTTCCTTATTCATTTGCTTAGAATGTATTCGGTGACCCAGCCTACTGGAAGAGTCCTGCATTCCATTTGAATGATTTGCATTTGTCCGGAAACCGAGCTGCCCCTGCCTTCTCACTTCTGACCCCGGATAGAGATAGAGTCTCCAAGAGATGCTTTCCCTCCTTCTCTCTCAGAAATGCTACCTTCTCAACAGAACTCTCTGGTCATGCACACTTATTTGTTTTTAAAGATTTATTTATTTATGCATACAAGAACTGGGGTACAGGCCAGAGGTGTGTATGTATGGGGGTTGAGATGACACACCAGAGACAGAGTGGGGAACAGAACAGGTGGATTGACTGAAATACATTGCTAAGGGCGAGTCAGGAGAGGTCTGCTGTGCCATGTGGGTAGCCTGGGGATCGAACTCATGCTGCAGTGGCTGTGGTGGCTGTGGAGGCTGCAGATAGCTTCATAGTGCTGTGTCTTAACCCCTTGCGCCACCAGGGAGGCCCTCCTGCACACTCTTTTTTTTTTTTTTAAGATTTATTTATTTATTTATACAAGCACTGGGTACAGTCTGAAGCGCAGGAGAGTGAGAGAATTCACCAGAGCCAGAGCGGGGAGCAGAACAGGCAGACTGATGAAATACACTGCTAAGGGGGGCACCGGGTGCAGCACGGGAGGTCTGTGCGCCATGTGGGACGCTCACCGGCGGCCGGGGATTGAACTGGCACTGCCGAGGCTGCGGGCAGCTTCATAGTCCAGCGCTGAACCACTGCGCCACCAGGGGAGGCCCTCCTGCACACTCTTAACCCTCCTCTTTTCAAATCTCATGAAAGCTCTAGGACCAGAATCCAGATTAGTCCCGTGTAGCCTTGTTCTCTATATTCTCCCTCTCAGGAATGTCTCCTGTCTTTCTGTGGGTGATGCTATCTGGTTTCTTCTCCTTCTTGGGCCACATCACTCTTTCCTCTCTCCTGCAGTCTTCACTTGACTCTGCTCGGCAGAAGCTTTGCATCTTTCACGGGTGGCTCAGGGGATATTTGCCTACTTATGTGGACATTGGAGTAGAGAGTGTTTCTGTTTTTTAGTTTTGCAAGCATGGACTATGGCCGATTTCACTTGTTCTGTTGTTTGATCTGATTGGTGGATATGTGGACAGATTTGGATTGAACTGTTGCCCTGGCTTGTAGCTGATGAAAATAAAAGAAAACAGAATCTCCCCTTTGCTACTGTTTGACTAGAACTCTTTATCATGCTTGTTAGCAAATCTCAGAGATTCTTATCTGAACCATGTTCAGATATTTTGGTCCTTTCCATGTGGCTGAACTGAGAGGCATTATCCATACATTCACTCGTAAGTAGAAAAACAAATCATCCTTAAGATGTGGACCTGCTCCTCTCCCCCGGCCCACAGACATGCTCAGCTGAATCACATACAAAGCATACAAAGCTCTCTAAAAAGCACCTTGAAAATATTTAGGGTTCCAAGGTTTTTTTTTGCATAGAAGAACAGGAGTATAGGCCAGGGGTGTGGGGGTGAGAGGATTCACCAGAGGCAGAGTGAGGAGCAGAACAGGTGGATCCACTGAAATACAGTGCTGAGGAGAGCAGCGAGCAAGACAAGAGACGTCTGCTGTGCCATGTGGGGCAGCTCCCTGGCTGAGGATTGAACTCAGGCCATAGCTGTGGTAGCCTGAGACTTAACCCCCAGGCCACCAGGAACACACTCAGACCCAGGCAAAGGGGCTGTTCTGGGTTCTTTAACTTCATTCATGCCATAAACACAGAGACAAACATCCTGTGTTTTTAAAACACATGCAAGCTTCTCTGTCATTTGGGATGGAGCATTGGTGTTGGCGCTGTGTTATCAAGAACCCTAGCCAACTGTTTTCCTCACCAGTATTCCTCAAGTCCAGGGAAAAGCTCCCCTTATTTCTTATCCTATGTTCTCAAAACAAACGAACTATGTCCAAATACCATGTAGGTTTGTGGACAGTCTCCCTGCTGACAAAAAAGGTCAAACTGCTTCGGAGTCTAAGGAAAATTAGTGTGGAAGAGGCTTTAATTTAGAGGAAAGGCATTTAACTTGTCAGTTAATGTGACCAATGAGTTAATAGCATGGATTCCTTCACGGGAAAGCATCAGTTCCCAGCAGTGCCACAAATTCATTTTCTTGTTTCTCTTTATATTCTCATTTGAGATTCCAGAGAAACTCACACACACGAGTATAGGAGTCACAAACAGGAGTATCTCACAATATCACCAATCCACATGTTGTTAATTTTTGCATGTCAATGGCACACATGTGAGCCACTGACTCTTCCTCCGACGCTAGAATCACCAGTGATTTTATTTTCATGACACTGTTTTTCTAATTGCAAATTTTCTTCTTACCTATTGATAGATAACTTTGAATCCTTAGAAGACAAATGACTTTTTTTGAAATCAATTTTGTTGTTATGTTTTGTTTAATTTTCTTTTTTATTTGAAAACACACCCAAACTTGTGTATTTTGATATCGTTACCTTTTTCGCTTTAATCCTTCAGTCACTATCCTCAAAATTTCAAAATTATGGGAAAAGCATTACTGTAACAACATAATTCATGAATTTGCTGACATAGAAGCAAGCAAAGTAAAATTTACAGGGTAGCTATTATAACAAATGACTTTTATTTGAAACTCATCAGATATTAATTATCAATTATTTTCAGAAAACACAGACATAATGAGAATTAAACTGAGTCCTCTTAGACATTTGTTCTCAGTCTTCTGATAATCATAAATTTAAGGGTTTCTTAGTTTGTTGTTAAGAGGGTTTGTATTTCAAAGTTGGGATCTTGCATATTAAAATCAATCTCCCTTTCTCCTCTTGTGCCAGGCCCTGCAAATATTTGGGGGGAAGTCTGCCATAATCTTTTTTTGTAACTTACTCTGGAGGCTTTTCATTCTCTTGTCCAAAAATCTTCCATATGTCATGCAGAAATCTTTCCTGCTTTATCTCAATCCATTTCTCCTTGTATTTAAGAGCACACACCTATCTACACATATACCTTATATTTTATGAGCATTGCCTGTTGTATTTTATTAACAATATTCTCTGAAAATGTTAATTTGAGAAATACGTTGGGGTTCTGATACTTGCGTGATTAAGCTCTCAGATCTGATCTCCTTGCCACATACAAAAACATTTCCCTGTTTTTGAGAGGCTAATGTGCCCCCTTGATGTTGTTATTAGAATACCATTGAGTATTTACATATCTGGGGAAGATACTTAATAAGAATGCATTGGAAACACACTTCACATATTGAATAAATGTTAAATGCTCATTTCCTGCAGTTGATCTAAATTCACATTTATTTGGCTCGTGTGCCACCGAGTGACTGTGTGAAGAGCAGGTCAGCTTAGCTGACTTGGATGTTTCTGCTTCTGCCCCCGAAGCACTCTGTGATGCTGGCTGGAGGCTTAGTTGCTCATCTATAAAATATAGAGCTACTGATCCCATCCTGCTGCCTACCACAGAGACATGCTATAGTGATTTAATGAAAAGTACTTTGAGCTCTTCAGAAAGAAAAAAAAAAAAGAACCTCTCTATAAAAAGAGAATTGTTACCAAAATGTTCTTTTCATTAGTTCTTTGGATCTCCTTATGAAAGTCCCAGTCTACCTAATAGAGGGGGATTTATAGATGGCCATTTGTGGAAGCACAGCCAAGCACACTCAAGCATTAAACAAACACAGATGCGCAAATGAGATTATGAAATTGCCCAACAATGGTACGGCCTGTACCTGAGAATTGATGGGAGGGCCTGATTTTTCTTAACTCTAATTATTCTCACTTTCTACCATACATTTGAGACTAAACTGCCTGAGCCAGCCCCACTGATAGGGCAATCCTTTTATAAAACTCTTAATAGTTCTCTAAGGACAAAGCAAAATTAGGAACAGATTGTCCAAAGCTGGGCATACAACTGGCCTTTAGAGTTTCCAGAGATTTAAGAATTTCATCTAGCTTGCTGCAGAGAACCCCAAGGACACACAAGCATTGACTTGTGAGCCAAATGGATAAACTTTGCAATTTCCCATAGATTTCAGTTAAGCTTTGGGGGGCATCTGAGAGCTGACTGGGGTTTTGTTTAGACACATGCAGATGCTCCCTGAATGGCAACCCCACAGTCCGAGCAGAGGTCATTGATCAGAGAGCCTGACTTTTAGGCTTTTATGACTTCCTTCCTCATTAAGCCCATGAGTGACACAAATGAAAGGAAACTCTAATGATGACAACAAAACACTGATTTGGATTATCCACACGGGTGGCCTCCTCTACCCAAACTCACTAAACTGTTGCTCAACCCTCACTTGACTCTCGCTTCTACTGGCCATCTTCCGTTACCATTTGGCAAACGTTTTCTGCCCTGAATATTCCTGTCTTGCACAATGGAAAGGGTGCCCATAAGGTCTCAATCAAATTGTCATGTGAATTATTTTACATTTCATGAGGAAGATAAAAATAAACTAGATTGGAATTGGAAAAACCATTTCATATCATCAACCTCAACCCGTCTTCATCTGTGGTCCTTCCAGAGTGCGGTTTCTCCCACTTTCTAACCTATCGCTGAGTCCTCTCCTTGATGATGAGTCAGGCCGCCCTCCGATTGCCCAATTCTTGTTACGACTTGGGAGGTTGTTGTGGTTGGTTTGTTTTTAATATCTTGCCCAATCTTTCCATTTTTAGTTCCAGACTATTGCTTTTAACCACTTTCAACTATCCCATTCTTTACAGAATGACACAGTACTGTACACAATCTCGCTCAAGTACTTTTTCAATCTAATTCCAGGGTGGCTGCATCATACTCATGGACTCTACCAAATGGCAAATGGGAGATTGTTGTACAATTTCCTTTTATCTTCCTAGGGGTCCAGATCTGGGGAGCTCGCAGTTGTTATTGCATCAATGTTTATATCTCACAAGTCCTGTGATGGAGGGCATTGGAAACTTCCATTTGGTAGACAAGGAAGCAGAGAGCAAGAGTCTTTAGACAACCACCTAAGGTCATCCAGTTAATAGTTAATGGTGTGAGTAACTTGAACCCCAGTCTGACCCATCTAGTGCATGGCTATCATCCCTTTATTCTGCATGGTCTTTGTTTGTCTTGTCTTGTCTTTTTTTTTTTTTGGTTCTGTAGAGATGCTCTGCTTCATTAGAGCCATTGTAGCAAAAGGCACAACAAGTTTAAAATTCAAAGCAGCTACACACACATAAGAACTGACCCAGGAAGTCTATCAACAGAAATAAGGGAAATGAGGAATCCCTTTCAGGCTGTAAAGACTAATCTTCAAAGGAAGTCCCCAAAACATTCACTGGCTCTTCCTGAAGGCTGTGCTGAAAATGACCAAATCTGCTCTGAGTCAGAAAAAGATCTGACTCCTAATTGAACTTCTGGGCTGATAAACATGAGAAACATGTGGGATTCCTAAGCGACTCTCCAATGGGATTGTCTTCTTGCTTCAACAACAGTAACCCATTAAAGTCATAATGCAGCCTCACATGTATTGTCCTTTATCCATCGCTCAAGAAATCGTATTGCCGATATCAATTCCTATTGTACATTCTATATACAACTTTATTATATGTTCATCAGAGTTCTTCCCGTGTTGTCTGGTTCCATTTTCCATTCATTTGGCGCACAGGCCACTATCCTACTACACCTGCCTTATTCTTGCCCTTCAGGCAGTGCACCACTTACAAAGGTGTGACAGCCAAGCACCTGTAACCTTTCCTTAGAAGCAGTACCATTAAAATGTCACTGAGAACCACACTGGTCACAGAAACCTTAGGAAGTTTATTAAAATAACATATTATTCTGAGTTCCGAGAAAAAAAAAAAAAAGGTTTCACTCTTTTAGTTCAAATAAAGATTTTGTTAATATAGTAAGAGAGCATTTTTTGCTATAAAGCCTCTATAAAATGTTCCTTGATTATCATTTCTTCTCATCTTGATGGCTCTTTATCAATAGGCATCTGAGCATTGGGCTTGGTGGGAACTGCTTGTTGCAAATGTGCACTTGGGGGAACTATTTAACATGTTTGCTGGGCCTCCCTGGTGGCACAGAGGTTAAATTCTCAGTGCTATCAAGGTATCGCCAGTCACTGCTGCATGAGTTCGATCCCTGGCCAGGGAGCTGACCCACATGGCGCAGCAGACCTCTCCTGTCTCACCAGCTGTTCCCCTCAGCAGTGGCTTTCAGTAGACCCACCTGTTCTGTTCCCCACTCTGTCTCTGGTGAATACTTTCACCTCCTGCACCTGTGGCCTACACCCCAGTTCTTGTATGCATAAATAAATAAATAAAATAAATCTTCTAAAAAAATAAACTATTTGCTGTAGCTCAAACTATATTGGAATTTTTGGAACGCCCATTGCCCGTGTAGGTCATAATAGGAGTAAATGATTATAATTTTTCCTAGTGACACTTCACTGTCAGTCTCAATCGTGTAGAGATTTTGTGAGTGTGAGGTGTTAGCCATTAATGTCTTAAAATTATTTGATTTCTGTAAAGTGTCTTATTTTAATAAAAATCAGGATGTCTTTTTGAGTATTTCATTCATTTGTCTATTGATATATGAACCTGGTTTTTAGCCAATACCTTCACAGTTATTTACTTAATTTTGTGGGGCTGGTCCCATAAGAACAACAAAAATTTTAAAAGTGACATGATCTCAAAAATACTGCTCCTATCACCACCTCCAGATTTCTATTTACTTAATGCATAACATGTACATGCTCCAAAGTATTTGTCTTATTCATTGAGCACCTGCCTAAATCATCTGGAAATGGCCAATAATGCTGAAAAGCTCAAAATACCTTTGCTTGTTTTAATATTATTTTAATGTCATAGATGGCAGTCCTTTTAATGTAATAGAAACAATAGTGCTATCAAGACAGTGTGTTTCGGTAGTAGTAATTGGATCAAATTAATTTTCTCTCAAATCATTGAGCGCTGTGGAATTTTAAAACCAAGTGGATGGAGTTCCAGGTCTTCCAACTCTCTGAGTTCATGGGCTGGTGTCTCTGTTATACCCAAAGTCTTTTCTAATATTTCTCATCTTATGTAATTGATCTCTGTAAGAAACTTCTCCTTCAGTTAAGACTTGAGGTAGGTTACGAACTATTTTCCAACTGAACTCAGAAGTGTGAGGTGGAGATAGACATATATTTGTAAAATATGGTGAGTCATTACTTAAAAATAAATACAATCATATTAAAAGTAAATGTAACAGATGCAGAAGGGGTATCACTTTGATTTTGCTACCTTTTATTATTATCTGTGCTTTTGAAGTTATTTATGTATGTTGTATCTGTGTGGGGAAAATATTTCCTATGGGTGTTCTGCTGTGATTCCTTTCACAACTCTGAATTCTGTGACATCACTTTGGTAACTGCACATTAGCCCTGGTGGGAATATTTGCACCAGGGGCATTAGCACATTCTTTAAAATGTGACCTATATAAAGAATGGAAGTTTATTCAGCTTTAAAAAAGTAGGGAACCCTGCTGTATGTGACAACATGGATGAACCTGGAGGATGTTATGCTAGGTGAAGTTAGCTAGTCCCAGAAGAACAGATACTTATAGGAAGTATCTAAAAAGCTAGACTCAGAGAAACAGAGAGCAGAATGATGGTCACTAGAGGTTAGCAAGGGAATAGAAATGAGGCGTTGCAGTTCAAGGGGTATAAAGTTTCAGTTATACAAAATGCATAAATTCTAGAGAGATTTCTGCTCTACAACATTCTGTATAACAACAGAATGTTAAGTGTTAAGTGGTCAAGTGCCTAAACCAGTTAACAACATTAAACGTTTGTTATGAGGGTCGACTTCATGTTAGGTGTTCTTACAATATTTATAACTGCAATAACAATGATCCTAAAGCTCTCCAGGTAGTTATGGTGCCAGGAAATGGTCAAGAACCCTTGGAACCACCTTGGGACTTATGAGAGAATAATTTCATGAGGGGTAGCAGCTGAGTGGAGACTTGGAAAGTACACAAGAGTAATCCAGGCCAAAAAAAAAAAAAAAAAAAAAAGGTCGGTTTTTGGCATTTGACTTGGCTTCTTTGATAATGCCCACATACCTGGGTAAATGGAAGTTATTCAGTAAACTCTTGATCACACTACTGTTAAATACTGACCAGCACATCACCAGGCAGGAGCATGTCTAACAAATAATAGACAAAGGAAGGACAAAACCTCTAGGTATTAGTGGACCTTGGCTGGGGCAGAAACTTGAATTGGGGAGTCAAGACAACTGAAGCTGAAGGGGTCCTTCATATATTTCAAGGGCTTCAGAAATTAGAAAATCCTTGGACAATACCAGATCCAACTGCCTCATTCCTCATTTTCACAAATGAGCAATTCGACGTGATAGTGGTTTTCTGGGCATGAATGACCAGCCCAGGACTCCTTTATTAAACCACACACCAATTTTTCTTCTCTTTCACCCACATCATGTGAGATAGCTAAGAACAATAATCATCTTAATTATGTACTTTATCCTTGACAGGTCAAGCAAATGTTTCTTAAGTGACCCACAAGGAATGCCGTTGGAACTGACGTGAAGAGAAGCAAGTTTATTTAAACAAACTGCTTCGGTGCTGGCATTTTTCCTTTTCGGAGCATGATCCCCTCTCCCCCCCAAATATTTTCAATCTTAGCTAAGTAGATGACATTGAAAAGTGGACAAGGAGGCATCTTGAAATAGAAACGTCCATGTTTGATTCCAGGAACTTCCGGAACATTGGGGATACTGTTTTGAGGGGGTGAAGAGTGTGTGTGAGAAAGGCCAAGCAGGTGGGATTCCTCCTGTCCACTCATCCGTACTTCAAAAGAACAGGTTGGATGTCTGAGTAACATTTCTTTCTTGTTTAGTAACACTTCTTGGGAAAAAATTTATGCTAAAATAATGAAGTTTTGAAAAGCACTAATTTGGTAGAAATAGCATTACCTCTGAAATCAGGCATTCCTGTGGTCAAATGACTGTATGACCTTGGCAAATGGATTGACCTTGAAAATGTACTCATAATACGTAGATGTTGGGGCTTTTGCAAGGACTGGAAGAAATTAGAAATTAGTGGTGGTATATTGATAAGTGGGCTCTTCCATGAATATCATAAAAGATGTAAGCACATTAACTTAGTCCCCAAATAATAACTTTCAACTAGCTTCATCACTGAGATCCTTCTTTTCATTTTAAAAAGATAATATTTAGTAGTGAGTTAACTTCTAGACTGAGCTAATGGACACCTCCAATCCCAAATAGAGAAAGTAAGAGAATAATAATAATTTATCTTTTGACTTTCAGTGACTTTTCATATCCTTCTAATTTTTTAAAGTGTTTATTTATTTATACAAGAATTGGGGTGTAGGCCAGCAGTGTTGGGGGTGAGAGGACTCACCAGAGACAGAGTTGGGGGCAGAACAGGTGGATCTACTGAAATACACTGCTGAGGGGAGTAGCAGGCGAGAAAGGAGAGGTCTGCCGCACCATGTGGGTATCTCCCTGGCAGGCTGGGAATCGAACCCACATTGCAGAGTGCTGGCAGCTTCACAGCGCTGCACTCAACCTGTTGCGCCACAGGGGAGTCCCCATATCCTTCTCATTTGAGCTTCAAAACATTCCAACTGGGCAAAAGGGCAAACGTCATTTTCTCCACTTTCAGTTAAGAAATGGAAGCACAAGGAAGAAATAACCCATTCATTGAAGTCAGCATCCTTTTCTCTGTTCTTCTTCCTCTGGGATTTTTAGTTCCAAAGCTGAAATTATTTTCTTATACACGGATTCAGTTTCACTCTATTCTCCTGATTACTTCTGACTCAATAGGTATTTAAACAATTGTCAGTTCCCATCCCACCCACTCAAGCATAACCAATAAGTCTTCATTTTAGTTTCTGTATTGGGCAACAGGAGTTTCCCCTAAGTTACACTTTTCCCTGTTGCAGTTGTTAACTTCCTTTACGAGGACGTCCGTGTCTGACCCCACACCAGGAGTTCCTGCACACTGGCGTCCTCTTCTGCTTCCTCTTGCAACTCTGGTAGAGTTGCCGAAAATGAAAATGAAACTTATAATTTTGGATTTAGTTCTTTCCCCACCAAGTTGATTTCTTTTCTGTCCTGTTGCATCTCTCCCTTCCACCTTCCTCCCCTGCCCTACCCATTGACATCTGTCCAGCTGTTGGACTCCTTTCCTGTTGTCCTCTGGGCTACTCTGCAACCATGCCTCATAAAAACACATCAAGGCTTTCATCATGCATTGATCACGGTAGCAGAACCAGACCAGAATACATGATCGGAATGCTCCTATCTTCAACCCAAGGAAAGATAGTTGTTAATAAAATGAACAGCAATAAGTATAAACGGGATTTATTCACATAGTAGTAAGGCAAGGATTATAGGAAGACAATGCATTACAGGCAGTGTATTGTGTATTAGGAAAGTAATGTAGAGTGTCCAAGCAGATAAAGATTGTGGGCAAAGAAAGACATTCCTCTAGGTGAAATTCAGAATAGTTATTTATAGATCTGGAGACCATAAAATGAAAGGGGAAGAGAATGAGGCACTTAAAAAATATTTTTCTAGGAATGAGGAGAGAAAGGACACACAGAGAATGTTAGCCAGGGTACTCACATGGAAGGGAAGGAATAGAGGATGTGATAGGGGCAGGGAATAAGGCATTGCTTTATAGAATTTTGAAAGGATGGAAACTCAAGATGGGGAGGGATTGGCCGGTTAAAATTGCGGTCTGGAATCAACACTGGCATGTTGGGAAAGATGGATGAAAGAATGTGTGAGATGAAAGGGAAGGGAAATTGAGTCAGAGTCCCCCATTCCAAATATTCACTGCTAGGCAAGCAGCAAAGCCTAAAAAGAATGCATGACTGGACACACTCAGTGAGAGTGAAGCCCTTTTCTTCCACTTCCTGTTTGAAAATATAAACAACATGCAAATTTGAAGATAAAAAATTCTTCCTGTGACACATTGAGAAACTCTGTTTTCTTTGTTGTTGTGACTCACTTTGGGACTATTCTACCAAGAATGCAGTTTGTAGGGATGGGCAGACCCATTGGAGAAAACAAAAATCTCTGTGGAATGTTTACCCATTCTTGGGACCATAGATTTTTTTTTTTCCCTATAAAGGTCTCCGTTCTTTTGAAAGACTATTAGTTTAGATTTGAAGGGAAAAGGTCTCAGATATCACAGGCTGATTTGTGTGAGTACACAGGACATTTTGAAATAGCCTTTAAAGAAGCAATTGATGATGCTCAGTGATTTAAAACACTTTCCTTAACTCAAATTACCCAAAGGGTAGAGAGTGAAAGGTGAACTTGAAGGAGTAGGTCGACGGTCTCCGGTGGGGAGAGCTAGCACAGAAGTAAAGAAAGATTGGAGAGTTCATGGTTTGTAATTAGTTAGAGGGTGGGGAAGGAGGAATAGGAAGGCAAGGGGTGACCACAGTTCTAATCACAGAATCAAATTCTGTACTTGAAATAAAATATTTCCATGACACAAAATATCTGCTAGAGGCTTAAATGTAAATTTGGGGCTACTGTCTCGCAGAATGCTTTGTTTCACAAAACTGAATTTTTTCATTGAAAATTTGGATTTGAAAGATGACAAAAGATAAATTCTGTGGTTTTTCTATAAGCTTATAGTTGCTTTTAAAGGACTTGTGACCTTCTAACACCTCTCCCCCACCCATCTCTCCATTCTCTTTCTCATTGAGTGGTATAGGGTTTTGAAACATTTAATCCTGATATATATTAGAAGAATTTGCATTTGAAAGTACAGAAAAAATAACCAGTGAGATATTTTGACATTACTCACTTAGGTCTGTCTTCCATTTCTGGACAGAAGATTCTGAGATAGTGCAGGTTCTTTGAAGGTTAAAGAATAGTCAATGCTGTGTGTGTGTGTGTGCACATGCAGAGGGAGAAGAGAGAGGGAAGAGAGAAAAGAGCAAATGATGTATGATCTAGAGGTGTTGAGTCTAACCCTATGGGTCTAGGAATCACACTGGTATGTGGGAGGTTATGGGGGAGACCCCGATCTAAGAGTAGAGATGAGGGTGATGGTACTTTGATGAGCATCAGAGCAATTCCACATTATCTGTTTTATTTTTATTTTCTGCTGAACTTGTTTTTCTGGAAGCAGTCACACTTTGGAAAGGAAAACATTACTGGAGGAAATAATACACAGTCTTTTCTAATTCTTTTTGGAGACCAATGCTCTTCAAATATGTTTAGTCCTTCCTAAATGCTTTCTGTGTCTTAAGAAGTAAGATCGTGTTTGTCAGCCCTGTGTGTGAGGATGGCTCTGAAGCATTCCACCAAATTTGCATAGCACAGTTATGATGAGCTAACATTAAATACAGTTCCATGGCATACAAATAATTAATTCTGGGGACTCCTTGGGAAACGAGACAGATACCAAGTCATCCTCCTGAGGTGGTGTAAACACCATAGACAAGATATGCCAATGTCTGTTCAGAGCAGATGGGCAGCTTGTACTGAGGACCATGGACAGAGAATGATGGGCTTAGACATGATCCCCAAACAAAAGTCTATGAACAAAGTAGAAAATGTTGGAATTTCTGTGAGCGCTTGTTCACGTGGATGGCTCTGGGGTCCAGGCTAACAGCGGAGAGGCACATTTTTCACAACAGCTTACAACTCTTCTACATCTTGCAGGGAAGACCAGATAATTTCCAACTAGAACTCTGGGAAAATTCTTGTGGCACTTGGCTCATTAGATTTTCTTCTTCCATTTACAGGTGACGTATTCCTGGGAGAATGCATATCTCTCTTATATTATCATTGGATTTGTTTGTGTTCACAAATTTTATTTTTCCAACTGGATTTCAGGCTCCTTGAGCATGAGCAATGACATGTAATTCCTTGATGTTCCTTCATAGCACCTAGGATAGGAATAGGCACATAGTAGTTGTTCAATAATTTTTTTTTGGTCAGTTGATATAAGTGGAGACATCAATTCATTGAATCAAAGACTCAGTTAGTTCACAGTTCCAGAAGGTATTCTTGTAAATTTGTAGACATATTTCAAATTGTTTTGATCATGCAATGAAAGTGAATCGCATATTTTTTTCCCCCAACAGAGTTTGTTTTGCAATCTGAATTTTTTGGATCTTGCTTTGAAAAAGGTTGAAATGAAAGGCATGGCAGTGAATCAGCAAGTTAAGAAGGTTAACGATTAGTCATAAGTTTAATAGATGAGACAATTACGCCATCTCTACCTTTTAAAAATAACCATAATTTTAATTAGATTTTAATCATAAAGGTCAGAGGTAGTATAAATTTAGAAAAATCAGAAACACAGACTTTGTTGGCAAAACTACTTCATCTCATGTGTGTTAAGTTGGCCAAATTAACTAAAACATGTGGTGACAAGCTTTTGTCTTAAATGATCAATTGCTGATTGCATGATTTTAATGGTCTTTAATGTTTCAAGGTCTTAGGGCTCAGGTTCATAAGTATTGCTTCCCATTGCTTTGTTTCCTAAAATGTTTTAATGAAATGTGAATTACTTAATTTCCTACTTTAACAAAGCACAACATGGCAATTACAAAAGCTTGATTTTGTAGCTTTGACTTTGCTTCTGTGGGACTTATGTCTATCCTGCTTCCCAAAGCAGATTTTAGATCCCAGCAAGCTATCCATTTTGAAAGTACTAATTAGAGAGGAAGAAATCCTGTTTGAGATGACAATAGCTGTCCTCTACCTATGACTGCAAAAGAGACTAACAGTGACAGTTCAGGGATTCAAATAGGGAAGTGGTGGGGTCGCTGTCTCCTGTGCTGCAAGGTGACTTGGCCTTGGGTGGAGGGACTCCAACATGGAGTGGCTGGGACACTAGATGGGGGCCTTGATGTGGGCTGTCTTAGTTCATCTCTATAACTCATCTGCTGGGCCGGAGGTCCACAAGGTCTTCTTCACTCACCTATGGAACTTGGACTGACATGGCTGAAGTAGGAAGGTCCACAAAGACCACTCTTTGTCTTGTCTTGCCTCTCCCTACTTCCTTCTCTTCCTCACTCTGTTCTGCCTCTTCCCTTTTCTCTTTCTCTCTTCCTATCACTTACCCATGTGCCTAGCTTGCATTTCCTCACATCATGATGATCTCAGGATAATCAGACCTTCTATTTAGAAACTTTGCAGTGGAGAGTATCTAACAAAAAGGACCAAATAGAAACTATAAGGCCTCCTATGAGCTGACTTCAGAAGTACAGGGATGTCATTTCTACCTATTCTATTGGTCAATCCAATTGATAAGGCCAGGCCAGCTTCAAGAGGATGGGAGAAACAACCTCGATGGTGCTCAACATACACATACGAGAAGGGGATAAACTAATGCCTGCCATCTTGTAGATAATCTATCACATCCCCTTAGTTTTGGGAACTAGATTTCTGTAACAGGACACTTGTTCCCAGTCTGTATTGTAACATATTCCACATGCTCTGTCTTTTCCAAGCACCAAAGATCATAAGATCATCATTTATTGTCAATTTTCATTTTCTATTTTGATGCCAAGATGTTACTTCGAGTTGCCTGCTTCAGGTTTAGATCCACAAGTGTAAAGCAATACCCTTGAAATTTTTTAAAATTCTAATCTTTAAACTTATTCAATTATCCCTTTGCACTGTGATCATCTCTAACTATTAATACTGACTAAGCCAGGGAATTTCAAGTTAGTGAATCTAATTGTACTGTACGTGGGGCTTTAATTTTCAAGTACAGCAGCATTCAACTAAAGTAAGGAATTGATCCAATTATCTGATTCATTTGGACTTTACAATCATAGAATAGACATAATCAGATCTGATGATGTCACACAGCCCCAGTTTGATATTAAGAATGTGCCTGTCTTTTTGCGATGACTTCTGTTGGCAATTTGAATGAATTTATCAGACTGAATTTGCTCCAGGGTCACCTTTGAGTCAGTCAAAATTGGTTTCGGGAACTTTTATATGTCAAGGGATATTTTATTTCCTTTTCACTTTCCCTGATAGCAGTTTCCCTTTCATCCCACTATAGGCTACTCCAGGCCTGTGCTCACCATAACCTTTGAGATATTTGGTCATTCATTAGTCAGTGACAAGTAAATTAAATTGGTATCATCCTGGGAATTCTGGGAATATTATTTCTTTCCCTTAGGCCTTTGTACAGGCCTGTCCTTAGTTTACTGCGTGACTTGAATGAGGCTCAACGGATGTCAGTGGGACCCATTTCTTGGATATCTCCATCATTAAACCCTTGTGATGCTTCTTTTCTCAATACGATTTTCAGGGAAATCTTGGCAGTCTTTTCCCTCAGCCATTTATTTATTAATTTATTTATTTTAAAGATTTATTTATGCATACAAGAGCTGGGCTGTAGGCCAGAGGTGTGGGGGGTGAGAGGACTCACCAGAGACAGAGTGGGGAGCAGAACAGGCAGATCTACTGAAATCCACTGCTGAGGGGAGCAGCGGGGAGACAGGAGAGGTCTGCTGTGCCATGTGGCTTAGCTCTCTGGCTGGGGATCAAACTCATGCTGCAGTGGCTGCTGTGACTTTTACCCCTGCACCACCAGGGAGACCCTTCCTCAGTCATTTAAATGGAATCTCCCAAACTGAGCCTCCATGGCTCTGCTATGTCTAACTAGGGGCTCACCTCTGGACATGTAGACTGGAGATGGAGGTCACTGAGTGGCTGTGTGTCCCGCTTTTGGAGTCAAGGGCTGGCATTAGCTTCACCAGAGACACAAAGACTGAAGGCACAGGATGGATTCCCCTTGAAGCACACACAAGGGGCTCCCGCCACCAGGTTGGGGCAGGTGGCGGCAGCAAACCAGCTCACACATCAGCACCGCCGTGTCTTTCCTTCCTCTGTTTCCACTTACCTTCCATCACATTAACTGCCCCTTTTGCAGCCCCCAGCACCTCAGCGAATTGTCACGCAAAAATCAAGCAGTGGTGGGTGGTCTTTCCCCCAAATCTTCATGGCTCACATTTCCAGATGGGTCTGATGGAATGCTTAGTGTACCTCAAGCTCAAAAAATGCTCTCCAAAAATAGCTCACTTTTCTCCTGCGCCATCTGCGTTTCTCCTTTTTAGTGGAGCCAGGAGATAAAAGCTCTCACACATGTTCATTTACACAGATGGACCCCTGAGATTGTTCACATTATTGTACACTAATTTCCATTTATCCTCCTCGGCCTCAAAAGTCGAACTAGGGGAAAGGAATATGGGGGGAGAAGAAAAGCGAAAGGGGTGCATGTTGTCGGGGAAGGGGAACCGTTTTTTCTGAGGCCTGTGGATCCTGGACCCCGTCATGGGAATCACATGTGGTGATGTCTGTTTTCTGGCTTAATGTCCAACTTATTCAGATAATTGGATCAACTCTCCACTTAAGTCATAATTTTTATAAATCATGCTAACTTTTTGGAGGGGCCAGCACAGGTATATTTTTGGGGAAAGAGGATGAGGTATGTGTGGTAGTTGCCTTTGTTAACTTAAGAGTAATTTGCTATAATATCAGCTCTCATTGGATAGTATGTTTTTGATTAAAAAGAAAAGAAGTGAGGATGTTCAGGTAAAAATTCCCTCTTGGTCGTCTGAAATCCTCTGTCTTGATACCTAGTGTAGAGAATTCTCACATTCACAGATGTGTAATATCATCATCATTGCTGGTTGTTCTGGGGGGTTATCACTTTTGTTTTCTTCTTTGAGTCAACATCTGGTAAAACCAGTATTTCCCAGGAAATAAACTCCTGGGCATGCTAGTGCCTGTACTTTTCTTTCTTTCTTTCTTTCTGTTTTTTTTTTTTTTTGCATTCTTAATTTGGCATAGTGGAAAAAGAGACTTAAGTAGGAAAAATAAAAGCCCACAAATACTATATATTGCAATTGCGACATCATGGGAAACAGGCTTTGCACGGACTCCTGAGTTGTGTGATCCACGTTGGCAGCTGCCAGGGGAGAATGTTTCCATTTGAGTCCATTAAGTGTGTGTTACACTCTCTCCTGGCCTGCCCTCGAGTCCCTGCCAAGGATGACAATCATTGCTCTGAAGGTTTGGCATCAACTCAGGAATACAGGAGGTAAACAGGGGTCATTGGTAAAAACCAGTGTCATTTATTGAACATCAAGAATGTTCTAGGATCAAGGCAGGTGCATTCCCTAAATCACAGCAATCCTCAGCAACAGGTAATAATGACATTTTACAGTTAGAAATTCAGCACTCAGAAAAGTTAAAAGCTTGTGAAGATGAAGGCAGGTAAGTAGCAGGATTGTGACTTGAAGTGCGGCCCCTGACTCTACAGCCTATGTCCTGTGTCCCTCCCTGTCTAGTCGCATGGCCAGCATTTGCTTCTCAGCCCTGATGTCTTTATTTTTAATGGTGATTGGCTTTATTGGGCTTATTCCTTCTCCTTCCAGGCTCCGCACTGCCCATCGAGTGGCTCACACAAAGCTCCCTTCTTTGGGTGCATTCGTCAGATTACACTCTTTACTTCTTTGCCTTTTTACATTAAAAACGGCCCAGTTTTGTTCTCTGTGCCCATGTTGATAACCACCATTCTGTCTTCATCTGAATTAAACATTTGAAATATTTAAATCACATCACTTTATTCTCCCCCTTGCAAACTTGCAAGGACTTTCCAACTCGAGTGGTCAGTTCATCCAGAGCAATCTGGCCAGGCCTGATTCTCTGCCTAGTTAGTAACCTGCCTGCTCTCCTGATAACCACTCTGGCCTTTTTGCTTGAATTCATGAAGCTCATTCCTACTTCATGACCTTTGCACTCGCTGCTCTCTCTGGAAGATATTTTTCCCCCAATCTCATGTGGAACAGTCTGTTCCCATGTCATCTCTACAAAGAAATCCACCTGGCCTGGCCGTCTTGTATACAACTCTGTGCTGCTGCCTCAGTTGTCTTGTGAAAGAAAACAAGTGTTAAGCAAAAGAAAACTACTTGCAGAGACAGAAATTAGCAGGTTGAAGAGAACTTCTGTGAAGGCAGCCTGTGGTCAGCACTGCCCGTTGTCACAGATGGACAGAAGTGGTTGGTAAAAGCCTCGAGGCTCCCTCTACCCCCCACCCCACCCCAGACATCTGACCAACACATTTCTTTGTGATAACATCTTTTTATTTATTTATTTGTTTGTTTGTGTATTTATTTATTTATTTATTTTGTGGGACCCTCGCTGGTGGCCCAGGATCAAACTGGCGCTGCAGAGGCTGCAGGCAGCCTCGCAACCCAGCGCTCAACCGCTGTGCCACCAGGGGAAGCCCTGTGATAAGATCTTTTATCTCCTAAATTCTTGCCTTTCTCACGCACAAATTATGCATGCCAGAGATAATGAATTTAAGGTTTGCATGGTACCTTGTTGGAGATTAACACATCTTCAAAATTGAAATTAATTCTTTGTTTCTGCCTTCGGCTTGACTGAAATACAACTCTTCCTTCTTCTAAGAAACCATGCAGATCTCAGTCCTTTGCCAGACCCTACAGTGGGGGAGCAAAGAAGCTGCTGTCTGAGACCTCTTTCCTCCCCAGTCTCTTCTCCAGGATTCAGATCCCCACTTTGGTTTTCTAAAGAGCTCTTTGTCTAATTATTGAGATTTTGATTCCAGTTAACACTCTCATCCCTTTTATCCTTTTATTGCAAGTATCTATTTTAGTTCATTTTACTTTGAACTAATTTTAGACTTAGAGAAAAGTTGCAAAATAGTACAAAGAGTTCCCCTAATGTTAGTATCTTAGTACAGTGGCCATGGACAGACAATTAATGTTGCTACAGTATTATTAACTAAACTGCAGGTTTTATTCTACCAATTTTTCAGTAATGTCCTTTTTTTTTTTTTTTTTTTTTTTTTTTTTTGGATCCAGAATTCTGCTTTATTTTTACCATAGCCCATATGACCATCAGAAATTTTTGGGGGGTTATTTTTATTTGTTTTGTTCTCCATCTTCCCAGCAGAATGCAAGTTCTGCAAGAGTAACAATTTGTCTCTTTTTATCACCAATGTTTTTATCAATGTTTAGAAAATTGCCTAGCATGTAGAAGGTGCTAAGCATTTGTTGAACACGGGCATGGTTAAATGCTCTAGGATGGCAAAGCTGCAGGTAGCTTTGCTGCTTTAAGCTGCAGGTAGCTTTGCTACTTAAAGCTTCTTGGTGAGAAACACATGTCCCTAGAAAGTTGAAAAGAGATCGCTACTCTCTAGGAAGAAGAATTCTTCTGTCTGTGTTTGAGACAGCTTATCTCTCCACCTTATTGAATGCTTTTGTGTCCATCAAATATTTAGCAATTGAAGACCGAGAATGAGAGTATTCTAATAGATTCTGGATTCCACCAATTAGTGGTAGAATCAAGGCTAACTCTGACATCAATCACTGTAAGATACAAAATTTGTTAGAAAATCCTGAAGACATTGCCAACAGAATGGAAGAAAAATTGCTTCTGGAGAATGAAGTACCATAGGCCTGTCTACTCCTGTGTTCATTGTACGCTTGAACGTCCATATATAACAAGATGAAACTATGATCTCCTTATAACCTAGTATCACTGAACATTTTCAGAAGATTCTTTGGCTTAAATTTGCAGTGGCTTATGGAGTGCAGAAAGTCATCTGAAATTTGATCATGACTTCTGGCAAATGGAATGTTTTTTTTTCCTTTCTTATTTTATTATAGGTTAAGGAAAATGGAAAACTTTCTGTGTATAAGTGATTCCATTAAATGTGACTTGCATTAGGAAAGTCAAGTCTGGATGGTAAAAAAAAAATGCATTGGATTTTGGATGGAAAAACATCAAGAACAAAACAAGTAATGCCTCTGTAGGGAAGACACACCAAAGTTACGGTGAGGAAGTTTACTTTTCTTCGCTAGAAAAACATGAATCACTTCACAAAATCTGCTATTTAAATCATATCAAATTTAAGATTTCTTTCTTTTGGGTTAGAAGAAGAATTTTAGACATTTCCTATGGGAAAAGGAATTATTTGTTTAACCACTCTGTTAATTTGTCCAGTCAGACTTTTGTTATATAAAAAAGGTTACCCAAAGGTAAAAAGTGAAGCAACTTGCACTAATTATTGTTTAAATATGTATTGATTCGCATTTAAACTGGAAAGCCAACATTTTAAAATGTTGGTAAATTTTTTTTCTAATAAACAGCTCTTAATTTGATAACTTTTGGTTTTGCTAAAGAATCTACACTAGCTATTATAAGTTTGTGAACCTCCCCCACCCCCCACCAGCAAACTGCCTTTCCATTTTGCTACTTCTGTCAGAACCTATAAGCAGGGTGGGGTTGAGGGAGCATGGGGACACAGTCTGCAGAAGTCCTGGACTCAGTGGACTCCAGGGGGAGACCCAGGCAAATCATATACAAGATTTTTGTATAGACTGTTCTTCTTGGGGGTCACTGACTGTTTTCTCTATCAGGAGAAAAACCATTCAGTGTCTTGCATTTTAGGTATGAAGGCCCCAATCATTGGTATCAGCCTTCACTTTGCTCCTTTTTATACATCCAGCATCTACTATCAACTTGACCTTCAAAGTGTCTACTCAGAATCTGCTATCTTTTCTTGCCTCCCCATCTCCTCATGCTCTAAGCCCAAGCTTCCCAAATTTGCCTGTGAGCAGAACACCAGGAGGCACTTCTTATTAAATATATAAATTGCTAAGCTGCTCCTTGAGTCTGTTGAATTCCTCTCAGGCCTTCACACATTCCCCTGCTTACAATGTGATTCTCTCGGATGTCTGCTTGACTTGTCTCATCTTTCCAAATCAGACTCAACTCTCATTTCATTAGAGAGTTTTACTCTAATTAAACAGCAATGACTCACATGGGTCCAATTCTATGCCTAATTGGTTTTTCTTCATGGAATGTGATTGCCTGATATATTACTACCACTGATATGGATATTGATGTTTTGTATATTTCACCTAATAGAATATAAGCTCCAGTAGGGAAGGAACTATTTTTTTTTAATGTGTATTTTCAAGATATGGAATGCCTTCTTGATTCTAGCTGGCTTTCGGTATGAATTTATCCAACTTCAATGAGTCAGAAGATAATTGAGTAAATAAATAAGTGAGTAAATAAATTTAGAGATCAGGAGTGTTCTTTTCTCATTGGCTCATTAAATATAAACGATTTGGAGATCATACTAGATGGGAGGGAAGCAACAGGTGGCAGAAAGCCATGCTGTATTTCTGGTTGAATTCCTCTTAACAGTTGAGCAGAACAGAGTTCTTGGGAGGAGAAGCAATAATATGTATGAGGACTTGCTAGCTTGTCCAAAGGAGTGCTCGTATTACAAAATTTCCAGCTGAATTTTGGAATTTGGAGATTTTGAACTTTGCATTTCCACAGATTCTGAGCATCCTTAGACTGATCTTACTGAATGAGAACTCTAAGGCTACGATAGAATGCCAGTGTCGTCTGCTTAATTTAGTACCTTTAACTAATTTGAAGGACTCTTAATTATTCACAAGGGCTGCTGTACCAAATGCTACAGACTAGGTGGCCTAAGCAACAGAAATTTATTTTCTTACAACTCTCGAGGCTGGAACTAAGAGCAAGGTGCTATCTGGGCCTCATTACTTGACTTCCTTCCGTCTTTCCTCTGTATGCATCTGTGTGTCTGTCCTAATCTTCTCTTCTTACAAGAATATCAATCATATGGTATTAGGACCCATCTCAATGACCCTTAGTTACCTCTTTAAAGGCCTTGTCTCCAAATACAATCACATTTTGAAGAACATATTAGAACTTCAACAACTGAATTTGGAGAGGACACAGTTCATCCCACAGGGATACCTCACCCTGAAACCATATGAACATCAAAAAGAGTTGGTTTGTAAAGATTTGAACACCATGGGATTTTGCACGTGAACTTGCATATAGAGATAACTGCATATCTATTTAGACTGACTGACATGCATCCTCATATAGGTACAGTTAATAATGCCTATGGTGTGGGAGAATAAGTGGTCTAGTTTTCCTAACACTCGAGGTGCCAGTATTAAATTTCTTGAGCATTCACAAATCTCAGACTTGCTTCCTTTCTTTTCTCCCTATCCTGTGACTGTTTGCATTTGCATATACTATTATTGTTCACCTCAAATGACTTAGTTGGCAAGCACATGTTAACTTCTATGAACAGATTTGTATAAATACTGTTCTAAAAATGATGATGGTACACCAAATCATAAATTCAGAGGATTTCTGAAATTTACTTCTTTTTCATACTGGAAAATGAGTGCAGCACTTAGGGAGGCCTGGTTGAACATGGTGCAGTGGTTCTCAAAGTGTGTTCCATGGAGCACTGGATGGGATGTGTGCAGGTCTTCCCAGGACTTTTGCAGGGTGTTTGTGGGTTAAAACTATTTTAATAATACGTCAATGATATTTGTCTTTTTTATCCTGTTGACACTTTTACTGATTGCTGCAAAAGCAATGATCAATCAAGATAATTCCAGCCCCAGGCAGTGGCACCAAACTCAACTAATAGTCGATGAAATCTCAATACCATGCATTTGTTGTGAAAAAAAAAAAAAAAAGGAATGTCAGTTTTACTTAAGAATGTCCTTGATAAGACAGTGATAATTATTTTCTCTCTCTCTTCTTTTTTTAAGCACTTTTTTTGGTGCTTTGTGTGACTCACTGAGAAATTCACATAAAGTTCAGTTGCTACATTCCCAGATATGATAGTTGCCTTGTGGAAAAGCAATTGAATAATTTGAGTTTTCAGTTGGACTAATCATGTTTTTGTGGGACATAATTTTTCCTTGAAAGGACAACTGAGAGATAAACTGTGACTATTCAGATACAGGTATATGGGAGGTATATTTTATTTTTTAATTTTGCATATTTTTACATCATTTTTCATTTTTGCACAATGTATGCATTTTCATCTTGGTTATATTCCCACCCCCCTTATTTTGACTCTAATCCCTTCTCCCCTCTCCCCCATAGTGTGTCTCTGGTTTATAGTTGCTTGTTGATTTTGAGTTTTACTTTATTGTAATTAGTCTTTTTCCTGGTCCCTTATTTAGCTTTTCTAAATTCCTGCTAAGAGTGAGACCATCCAGTGCTTTTCTTTTTCTTTCTGGCTTATTTCACTGAGCATGATCCCAGAGGACACAGAATCATTAATTCAAAAGGGCACCTGCACCCTTATGTTTATAGCAGCAACATATACAATAGCTAAGCTTTGGAAACAACCCAAATGCCCAAAAATAGATAACTGGATCAAGAAGATGTGGTACATAGACACAATGAAATATTACTCAGCAATCAAAAAAAGATGAACTCATGCAATTTGCAGCAACATGGATGGAGCTGGAAGGGAGATATTTTTTTGAACATGAAGAAAGTGAAGCCATCACTTCAAGGAAAAAACCTAACAGTATTTGATGTTAATGATAAAATTTGCATTTTCAAGCAAAATCCTATACCTATTTCTGTGAGCTTAAACACTTTTCCAATATTTCAAGATATGGGTGATGAAATTGGAAGTGGCATTGATAATTTAAATGTTGATATTGTGTAATACATGTCATTTTTGAAGTTTTGCATGACTCAACAAACCATTATTTTGGAAAATAAACAATGCATGATGTCATAAAGTCTTGTGAATAAAAGATCCATTTAAGGTACAGAATGGGCCAATGGATTTCAGTATCACAGAATGTAAACTTTTGTTAATGTGTCAGATTCTATAGTGCATCTCACCTTTAATAAACTACTGCTTGTTGAGTTCTGATGACATGTAAAAAAAAGAATATTCACAATTATCTGATTATCAAAATATCCCTCTTTTAAGCTTCCTATCTGTGTCAATAGCTTTTTTTCATATATTTGAACAAAAACAATTTGCCATGAGATTGAAACACATATGAGAATTTTATTGTCTCTATTGTACCAGACTTCAAAGAAACTTGGAGAGTCATAAATGTCATTCTTCTCAATGAATTAATCTTTGAGGGAATACATTTTTTTCAAAAAGACATTATTTATACTAACATGTAATTAACTTCTTACTGCTATTTGAAAATGAATAAATGAAAATATTTAAAAATTCTCAATATTAATTTTTAATTTCTTTGTGTGGCAACATTGGTTAGCAGTACTATAAATGATTCAGGAGAATAGATTCACATGTCTGTAGATGTATGTTACCACACAACCCCCATAATCCTTCACCATAGGCCATTAGGCCACTTCCCCCACCTTGTTCTCTACTCCTATACCCACCTTCTCCAGTATCCTTAATTCTTCAGCTAGATTTGTAGGGTTTGTTTGGTGTAGTTTTTTCTGTTCCTTTGTTTTGTTTCTCTATATTCCACATATAAGTGAAGTCATCTGGTATTTGTCTTTTTCCTTACAATTTATTTCACTGAACATAGTGTTCTCTACCATCCATCCTTACTGTCACAAATGGCAAGATTTCTTCCCTATCCCTTTCTTTTTAAAGATTTTTTTATTTTTATTTATTTATACAAGATCTGGGGTACAGGCCAGACACATGGGAGGGTGAGAGAATTCACTAGAGACAAAGCAAGGAGCAGAACAGGCAGATCTACTGAAATACACTGCCTAGGAGAGCAGTGGGCGAGACAGGAGAGGTCTGCCGCGCCACGTGGTATCTCCCTGGCTGGCCGGGAATCAAACCTGCACTGCAGAGGCTGTGGACAACTTCCCAGCACGGCGCTCGACCTGCTGCACCACCGGGGAGGCCCATTTCTTCCCTTTTTATAGCTTAGTGGTATTCCATTGTGTATGTATACCACTTCTTCTTTATCCATTCATGTGTCCTAGAACCCTTAGGTTGTTTCCATACTTGGCATTGTGAGTAGTGCTGCAATGAACACAGGGGTGCATATGTCCTTGCAAATTAGTGTTTTGCTTTCTTTGGATGAATACAAAGGCATGGAATGGTATGTCTCTTTTTAATATTTTGAGAACCTCCATGTTGTTTTCCACAGCTGAGTGTTATAATTTTATGTAATTAGTGCAATATCATACCCACCATAAAATGATAGCCTACGTGATTATTCCCAGTGGAGGTTTCAGGGAGTTTTCCAAGAAGAGATAGGATGTGAGCTTGATGGCAGATAATTTGTCCAATTTGGGCAGACAATCTATATAAATAGAAGAGGTGAGGAGACAGGAGACTACAAAAATATAGGATGTCTTCTGGAAAGGTTGAAGAATTTATTTTGTCGAGAGGACAAACAACAGGGAATGAATTAGAATGACAGATTGTAACTAGCTGCTACAATATCTTGAATACTAAAGATTACCTTTCTCCCTCTAGTAGGATAAGGGATGTTATTGAAAATTTAGGGGAACTTACATTGTATGACCAAATGATTTTTAGGACTATGTATCTGCCAGTCCTGTCAGTGATGGTTTAGAATTGATAACATGGGGCTGTTTTCTGTCATCAGAGACTGTCTGATTCATGTGTGTATTTTTAGAATGCCAAGAATATTGCTCTGTCCATAGTTTGGTTGCTCTGTTCATAGTGCTGATAAATTCATTTTGAATAAATATTGGAGAAAATGGCTAAGATCTATTTAGCAGCTCTATTTCAATATCTGTTTACTTATATAATGAAGTTATATAACTTAAATAAATTTGTATAACTGCATAGATTGTAAAATATCTATAAATTATGAAAGTACAATATTTTAACCTGGAAAGTGTCACCATGTCAGTACAAACACAGCAAGTTGGGATTTGATCATCCTATTCAACTATATCAGGAGTGGATATCCATTTTTTAAAGGGTCAAAGGAAATATTTTATATTTTGTGAGCTTTGTGGCATGCTGTGTTATTATAGCATTAAAACAGCCACAGACCAATATGTAAATGAATGAGCATGATTATGTTTCTATAAAACTTTATTTATAATAACAGTCTGTGGGCTGGATTCATGCCATGCGTTATGGTTTTCCAATTCCTGATTTATACCAAGTTTTTTTTAAAGGTATGATGTGAATATAATACCTTTGAAGATACAAACCGAATAAAATATGCAAAGAATAGAAAAGAAGCAGGCATGTTGTCTCATTTATTCAAAATGAACATGTTCTAGAGAGATTCTATACAACATTGCCCCTATTATTCACAAAAATATATTGTGCTTTTAAAAATTTGTTGAGATTAGATCTCATGTTAAGTGTTCTTAGTACAATAAAAGAAAAGAATGGCTAAAAAAGATGAGACATCTTATTTTTTTCTGGCATAGTTTTCATTTTATTTTTGACCTATAAACCTTACTTAACTGGAATTTTTGTATGTGGACAGTACAAAGTTGAGATCTAATACCTATTCTAAGTGGATAGCAATGAATTACCATGTCATTAAAGATAAGTGACACATGTTTAATCAGATTTGGGGACACAAAAGCTTGGTTTAGTTTTTAATTTCATTGCTGGTAGGAATGTAAAAGTATAGTCTGTCCAACAGGCAATTTGAAAATATGTATCAAAAACCTTAAAACATGAATAATCTTTGTAATATTGAATATTACATAACCATAAAAGTTTATAAAAGGAAAACTTTCCATTTAATATTGCTAAAAGGAAAGACTCAATTTAGGAAAACTAGTATGTATAATATGATTCAATTATTGTAAGAAATAACATGAATGCATATGCCCAGAAAAAGTTTGGAAAGATTTATAGTGGTTAATATTGAGGAGTGAAATACTGTACTTATGTCTCTTTCCTTTCCTCTGCTTAACTATCTAATTCTTCTCTCTTGAGAATCCTGTTCAATAATTTTCAATTACAGAATTTTGTTCTATAATTTTCTATTAGGCAATATAAACTTTTAGGAGGTCTAGGCCAGGGGTTATAAGTTTTTTCTGTAAAGAGCCAGAAAATACATATTTTAAGATTTGTATATCATACTGACCGTACAACTACTTAATTCTGTCTTTGCAGTACCAAAGCCACACTGACAATCTAACAAACTTCATTTATAAATCTAGGCAATGGGCAGGATATGGCCTGTGGGTCAATTTGCTATTCATAGTACAAGCAAGAGATAGAAGAATCCTGATTGTGAAATTAACATTTAGATTGGAAAAATGGGAATAGATTCCAGAGATATCGATGAAGTGGAATTTGCAGTTCTTGAAGATGTAAGAGTTAACTAGTTTTAGGTGTCACTGATCTGCATAGGGAACTTAAGAGAAAGATCAGATTTGTGGAAAACAGGACAGATTCATCTGTGATCATTGAATGACATGCTGAGTTTGCAGGAGGCATTGACAAATCCATGTAGATCTGGTGTCCAGGGATGAAGTGAGGTGTGGAGCTGAGGATTTAGATCTACCAATGCATCAGTGAATTGATGTCACAGGAGTAGATAAGATACCGGTATTGTATTCATTTTTTTTTAAAGATGTTGTTTATGCATACAAGAACTGGAGTACAGGTCAGAGGTGTGGGGGGAGGGTGAGAGGATTCACCAGAGACAAAGTGGGGAGCAGAATAGGATAATTGACTGAAATCCACTGCTGAGGGGAGCAGCAGGGAGGCAGGAGAGGTCTCTTGCGCCCTGTGGGTCAGCTCCCTGACTGGGGATCGAACTTGTGCTACAGTGGCTGCGGATAGCTTCCTAGTGCTGTGCTTAACCTCTTGCGCCACCAGGAAGGCCTGAGACACTGGTATTTTAAATATTAGTGATTCAAGGGGGCTTTAGAAATCCAGGGTCAAGCTCTGAAGATGTATCAATGTGTGTACAATGATTTGGATCATTCATCATAGCCTAGTCCCTCCCTCCCCTCCCCAGACACAGTGAGGAGACAGCTCTGTAGACAGCATCCCCAGAGATCTCTTGCATTTCACTAGCAGAGAATGCAAAAGGACTCCCTGGGCAGCTGGAATGCTCCTTTGTTAGTCCAACAAAGGAACATGCTACATCTAGATCAGATGTAGAAGCTGCCTGTTTATAGAATTTCATCCTAGGAAGCCGGCCTACTGCTGAATGATTGATGCAGGCAGCAACTCTTTCCATTTCAAGAAATTCATTATGATATATTTTGCTCTGTTAAGGAATTAATTAAAGGGGGTGTTTTTGTTTTCTTCCATAGATGAATGCATGCAATCTAGGCATGCTGTCGAATCTCATTCAAGTAGTTCAATGGAAATAGGGATCACATTTGGTAATAGAGAGTTTTAAAAAACAAAAAGGAAACAAGAAACCTGCGTCTTTTCTCTTTGGAGCTGCCTTCTCAATAATACTGTTTTTATTGTTATTATCCTTATTATTCCGAGATGTGGTCATTTAAATAAATATTTTTTGATGCTGAGTTTAAATGTTTCCATAGGAAAATTATCCTGATATTTTGGCCTCAATGAAAAAAATAGGAAATGGGAAAGAGATCTAGGGCAAAATTTTAATAATATGGATTTTTCCCCCTTTCACATAGTGTGAAAGTTGCCGCGGCTGCCAGCATACTAAAACAGTCAGACCACTTTCAGAAATTCAGTCACCTCTTAAACACTTAGAGGCTGAATTGAGTGAAAACCCGTTTTCAGAAGAGTTTCCAAGGAAGTAGAAAATTTCCACACCCTACATCTTGTACTGAAAGAAATGGAAACTGGGTTCGTCTGCCAAAAAGTCTGAATTGTTGTGTCACAGGCTGTTGAACATTATAATCAGTAATAAAAATGTGAACATGCTTGATGCTATTAAAATGCACTTTGAAAGCTTAACCTAATAGTACTTCTTGGATTTATTTTATTTCATTTTTTTTTTGCCATGCTAACAGTGTTTCCACATTCCCAATAACAATAAGAAAAACAAGAGAGGGGGGAAAAATAAAAATGAAATTGAAATAGAGAAGTTCAGAGTTAGTGTACTGAAAATATGCTTTTGTTCACCAAATATCATTTGGGAAAATCATAGAACTGTCTATTTGATGAGTCAAAAACTATTGAGCTTTTAGACTTTATTTACTGCTGAGGAGTATAATATAGGCCCATAAAAAACGTTAAAAGATTTTGAGAACTATAGGAAGAAAGTAAAAGCTATTCTCAGGTCTTTAAGGTAATCATTATCTGTGTTTTTTAGATATCATTTCAGAAATATGTGTGTATATAAACACATCACTTATATATAATTTATGAATATATAATTTTACATAAATGGGTGCATGCTTGAGGTTTACCCAATTTTCACTTAGCCATATCTAGTGGATATTTTTTCCAAGTTAATAAATAAATAAAACTTAGTTCTTGTTTTCATTCTTTCATATTCTATTACATGGATATTACACAATTTATTTAGTCAGCCTGTTGGTCATTTAGATTGTTTCCATTTCTTTGAATAGTACTAAGATGGATTCACTTGTAGCTTGATTATCTTATTAATATAAATTCCTAGAACCAGAATTCATTCATTTATTCATTCATTCAACAGGCATTTATGGTGCATGTTGGCTTAAGCCTAGGGAATTTATAGGCGTAAGAGACAAGAACTTTTTCTTCTAGAATTTACATTTTTAGGAGCAAGAAACAGATAATAAATCAGTGAATGAATGAATAATTGATTCAGATTATGAGTATTATGGAAATAATAACACTGGGAATTCTAAAAAACATGACTGATGGTCCCATTTAGATGGAGTGGGTGAAGAGGAATGTCAAAGTTTGAATGAGTTGATGGTGATGGAGTCAATGCTTAGGGAGTATTGGAGCTGAGATCCAAATGTCAAGATGTGTCCTGATCGATTAAGATCTGGGGCAGAGCATTATAAGTAGAGGGAAAATAAGTGCAAAGCTCCTTGGGGTAGGAATGATCTTGGCAGATTCAAGGGACAGAAAGCAAGCCAGACTGTCTGGAACTGTATGGGTTCATGGAGAGAGTGGCAGGTGGTTAAGACTGTAACGCCTGTCAGAGTCACTCATGTCAGGCACTAAAAGCAGTGGAAGGTGTTGGGACTGAAATCTTATTGAACTGGAACCCATTGGAGGGTTATGTGTTAAAAAAAAATGGCCTGGGGGGATTATGAGTTTTAAAAGATTACCTTGGTAGCTTTGTGGGCTGTGGGGTGATGTGGGAGCCAGAGTGAGAGCAGGGAGCTCGATCAGAGTATATTTCAGTAATCCAGTGGGGGGAAGTTAGAGCAGCAAAGAGTGTTGTAGGGGAATTAGATAGATGAAGAATTCTGTTTAAATCATGTTAAGTTTGAAGTGCCTTTTAGACACAGTTGTAGATAAATATTAAGCAGCTGGATATCTGCATTGGAGTTTAGGAAAACTGTAAGATCCACAGAAATAAATTTGGTAATTATCAGCATATGGAGAGTATTGCAGCCTTACGCCTAGAGCTATAACTTAAGGAGAAAGTATAGAAAGAGAAAGAGAGAAGGCTTAAGATTAATCCCTAAAAGCACTCCAAGGTTTAAAGTCTGAGCAGAAGGGACTCAGCAGAGGAGGCTAAACAGTAGGTCAGCGAGGCAGGATTCCAACCAGGAGAGTGAAAATCAGAAACTAAGAAGACATGACATTTTCATGACTGAAGAACTGTAAACTGTGTTGAATCCTGGTATGGTCTGAATAAAGACAAAACAACAGAGTGGTCACTGAACTTGGCACCAGGTATTACTGGTGACCTTGAGGAATGGAGGGTGGAGTTTTAGTAGAGAAGTGGGGACAGAAACTTCGTCAGAGTGCGCTAAGAGGAGGCATGCTTGACTGTTCTTCCAGGACTTTCACTTTGAAGGGTAGAGGCCTGCTAGTGCCTGGATACGGGAAGATGATGAAGAATTCGAATGGGCCTGACCCTGAAAAAAGGATAAGAAATTAACAATGTAAGAGAAAAGATGAGATCCGGAAAACAAGCAGTAGGTTGTTGGAGGAGATCTCTGGTGTGCCAGGAAGCATGTTGGCAATGTGTCTGCAGATCTGAACAGGTCTTAGATTTGCAGTGTTCTGTAAGGAAGTCCTCAAAATAGATCTGTTTTCTCAATGAGGTAGGAGGACAGACTGGGGGCTAAGAGTGGCGAATGGAGAAAGTGCTAGAAGTTGAAGTGGTAAAAGAAAGTATGAAACAGTTGTTTCAGGACATAGCAAGCATGTGCCGTGAGATTGTCACTCAGTGTTCAGTGACTGTATGAAATGTGGTTATTAATTTCAATGAAGACTACGTAGCATGGCCATGCATTTTTTTTTTTTCTCTAACACTATATGGTACATAACAGGCATAGGTATGGGGTAAAGAAATAATGGGGTTTAGCTCTTTTGGGGTCTTCTTAAGTAATTATGGCAGAGAGAGAAAGAGAAAATGGGCTGAAGGTGTTTGCAAAGTAGTGATTGAAATGATGGACCATAGAATCAAAGCCAGATAAGTTGGTAAATGTGCAGCTAAGAGATATTATGTACTGAACCATGTCCCTTGCAAATCCATATGCCAAAGTGCTTAGCCCTAGGGCCTCAGAGGGTGACTGGATTTGGAGATAGAGTCCAAAAGGGGTAATTCAGCTCAAATGAGGTCACGAGACTGGGCCGCAATACAATAAGACTGGTGTCCTTATAAGTAGAGGAGATTATGACACAGACACACACAAAAGGAAGACCACATGAAAACAGGGGAAGATGGTTATCTACAAGCCAAGTGGAGAGACCTCAACAGAAACCAACCCAACACTTTGATCTCAGACTTCTAGCTTTTAGAGTTGTGGGAAAGTAAAATTCTGTTGTTTCAGCCACCCAGTGGTATTCTGTGGTATTTTGTCATGGTAGCTCGAACAAACTAATACAAAAAGGTATCATGATTATAGTAAAAAGGAAGTTGGTCAACAAATTATATGTTCATCTGACCGCACTGTAGACAGATGAGAAGTTGAGAAGAAGAAGATGAGATTGCATGAGGAGATGATTACAAGTGAGCCTGGAAAGTAGGTGGTAGCAGTGAGAAAGCAGGGTATTTAAAAGTCTAGATTATGAAGATGGCAAGGTTACTGGTAAAGGGAAACCCAAGGATGAAATCTGGAAGTGCTGAAGTGGGACTGAGGAAAAACTGATTGAAAGGAAGGAGTAAAGTTTGGGATGACAGGGTTTTTGATGAGTCATTTATGCGGATGTTGAAATTGCCCACAAGGGTGACAGGAATAGGAAGAAGAAGGGAATAATGAGTCAATGAATAAAATTTCTGGTGTGCATGCATGAGAGAGAGAGAGAGAGAGTAAGGATGAGAGAGAGAGAAAGAGATGATATGAGGTACTCAAAAAGGGAAGGAGTTTGCAAAGACAATTGGGAAGGAAGGTAGCATGATCAATTTCACCTCCAGACCCCTAGTATTTACCGTTTGAAGAAAAATCAGCCTTTAGTGAGAAGACTGCCAAGGAGACAGTGTCTTCAGAGGAATCTCCAGATTCACTGAAGAAGTTGAAATGGTAGATAAGAAGACAGCTGAGGATAGAGAGGGGTTTCCTTCATCTGAGTCATGGGTCCCTGGGGAAGGCAGATATTAGCAAATGGGGATATGTTTCCAGGTGAAGATGGATGAGCCTAGAGGCTGAGGTATGGATAGGGGCTAGGGTGACAAGGGAGGTGAGACACATGTTTCCAAGGACCCTCAGAAAAGCACTGTGATGATCTCGGGTCTGAAGGTGTGGGGAGATGAAGTGTCCATGACCTGCATCATCCAGAGGTGAGCAGCATCTTCCTTTTAGGTTTAAGACTCTGAAGTCATTTTGCAGCTCTGAGCTGTTGGTGGGGAAGCTCTCACATACATAAAAAAGAGACCCAGATGACTTGTAAGCCCACAAGGAGCTCATCACCATTTAATAACCAACTTACTACAAATAAAGCAGGATGTGATTTGTCTATGAGATTGACAAAGAGTAGATTGATGGTGTTGGTGGAGGTAAGAAAGCATGTGCAATTTTTTTGTTGTGACAGGAGAACTGTGTTCTCTTTAGCCCAGGAATGACTCCACGGGCCCCAGTGAGAGCACTTCTCCACTAAACATCTCAGTGCAAATTCAGTTACTGTCTACCTGTTTTTGAATAATCCTGTGGAAGGTATAGTTACTATTCTCAGTGTTCCCATAAGACTGTCCACTTCTTCCTCAGAACTGATCTTTTATTTCTGGACCATGCACGGGCTTGAGGTCACAAAGTTGTGGCTTTGGATCTTTACTTTTCTGCTTATTAACTCTCACAACCGATGATGAATATATCCTATCCTGACTGCAAGTTTCTCATCTGGAAAATTGGGATCATAATCCCCACCTGACCAAGAGGCTTGAGCACTATGTGAAAGGATATGTGGTAGCATTAAATTGCCGCATGTGATGTGACAGATGGCTGTCAATCATGTATGTAAAGAAGTGAAAGTAAGTGAAAGAAGTCGTGTTTCTATATTGAGTCTCCTGCTGATTTAATAAGAGATGCAATTACAAAAGTATAGACAGATGTTTTGCTTTGCTAGTTTTTTTTTTTTTTTTAAAGATTTATTTATTTATTTATACAAGCACTGGGTACAGTCAGAACCATGGGAGGGTGAGAGAATTCACCAGAGCCAGAGCGGGGAACAGAACAGGCAGACTGATGAAACACACTGATGAAACACACTCTCTTTTTTTTTTTTTTGTGCCAGAGCTCTCTTTCTCTGTCTTCTTGCCATGTGAGGTGAGGGCACAGGAAGAAGTTGGCCAGTCTCAAGTCAGGAAGAGAATTTTCACCAAAACCCAACCATGCTACCACCTCCTGCAGCAGGTGTGGCAGGAGAGATCTGCCATGCCATGTGGGACCCTCGCTGGTGGCCAGGGATCGAACCGGCACTGCAGAGGCTGCGGGGAGCTTCGCAGCCCAGTGCTCAACTGCTGCGCCACCAGGGGAGGCCCATTTTCTTTGCTAGTTTTGATATGAGGCTGAGTGTTTGTCTCCCCCAATTCATAATGTAAAGCTTTAAACCCCAGTGGAATGGTGTTTGGAAGGTAATTAGGGTTAATAGTCATGAGGGTAGGACCCTAATGATGGAATTGGTGTCCTTAAAAACCAGCCAAAGAGCAAGCTCTCTCTCCCCCTCCACCCACTCCATCCCACGCACATGTACCAAAGAGAACCCACTTTGGCACACAGGGGAAGGCAGCTGTCCTCAAGCCAAGAAGCAGGTCCTCACTGAAAACAAAACAAAACAAAACAAAAAACCTCCTGGCATCTTGATCTTGACTTTCCTATTCTCTTGAACTGTGAGAAATAAAGATCTATCGTTTAAGCCACTCAATCTGTGGTGTTTTGATGCAACACACAATTGTAACAAGACCATTTCTTGCTCAGATTCAGACCTACTTACTCTTATTCAGGTTTATGAACCTGCGGACCAGGACCTTTAATGGGCTTCTGTTTCCCTACCCCTAGAGAATGGAAGAAAGGAATTCTAGACACAAGAACAAACATGGAGAAAAATATTCTGAAATTTTAAACAGTGTGACATACTTGGAAATTTTAAAAAGTAATTTGTTTCTTTCTGGCTTATTTCGCTGAGCATGATCCCTTCCAGCTCCATCCATGTTGCTGCAAATTGCATGTGTTTCTCTTTTTTGATTGCTGAGTAATATTCCATGGTGTCTATGGACCACATCTTCTTGATCCAGTCATCTATTTTTGGGCATTTAGGCTGTTTCCATAGCTTACCTATTGTAAATAATGCTGCTATAAACATAGGGGTGCCAGATGGTCTCACTCATAGCAGGAATTTAGAAAACCTAAATAAGGCACCAGGAAAAAGACTAATTATAATAACGTAAAAATTAAAATCAACAAATGAAAATCAGTAAACCAGAGACATACTATGGGGAGTAGGGAGAAGGGAGTAGGATCAAAACAAGGGGGGGGAATTGTATGGGGACTATAACCAAGATGGAAATGCATACATTGTGCAAAAATGAAAAATGATGTAAAAATATATATAAAAGAAAAAAAAAGAAAAGAATAAAAAGTAATTTGTCTGAAGAGAGTGGCAGGGGTGAAAGTTGGAGACATAAACATTGATCAAATTTTAAAAAATCAAATCCTAAAAGTTAATTTACAAAATAGTACACATGGGTAAGAAAAAGTTATCGAGGATCATAAAAAAAGAGAATTATTCCCAGCTCAGCATGATTTGGTGATAGCACAATTGAACTTATTAACACTTCTGAGAAAAGATTCAGTGAAAAGAGATTTATAGAAGCAAATATTAACAGAACATATTGATTGATTGATTGACTTTGTTGTTTAAATGGTGTCTTTATTAATTTACCATTGATTTACAAAACTAGGGGGAGGGGCAAGAACAGTTTGGGGAGAGAGAACAGTGGACTTGGTGGAGGACTATATGTGCTTTGGTGGTGGTGTGATAAGGTGACTACATCTGAAGGGGGGGTACTAAACTTCCAAATTCAATGATGTAAGGACTGATCACAAAAATCTACCAAGAGCTGATGAGACTCAACAAAAACAAAGAAAATAATCCAGTAAAAAAATGGGCAGAAGAGCTAAAAAGAAACTTCTCTGAAGAGGAAATGCAAATGGCCAACAGGCATATGAAAAAATGTTCAACATCACTTGTAATCAGGGAAATGCAAATCAAAAGTACCATGAGATACCATCTTACACCAGTGAGAATGGCACATATTAAAAAAACTAGCAACAACAAACGTTGGCAAGGTTGTGGAGAAAAAGGAACTCTCCTGCACTGTTGGTGGGAGTGCAAACTGGTCCAACCACTATGGAGAGCTGTGTGGAGATTTCTTGACCTACTAAACATAGAGCTTCCATATGATCCAGCAATTCCACTCCTAGGTATTTACCCAAAGGACACAGAAACATTGATTCCAAAGAGCACCTGCACCCCTATGTTTATAGCAGCACTATTTACAATAGCTAAGTTTTGGAAACAACCCAAATGCCAAAAATAGATGACTGGATCAAGAAGAGATGCCAGTGTGCTCTTGTGCCAGAGCTCTCTTTCTCTGTCTTCTTGCCATGTGAGGTGAGGGCACAGGAAGAAGTTGGCCATTCTCAAGTCAGGAAGAGAATTTTCACCAAAACCCAACCATGCTACCACCCTGACCTCTTACTTCCAGCCTCCAGGGCTTGAAAAATAAATTTCTGTTCTTTAAGTCCCCTAGTCTGGAAATTTTATTATAGTCACCCTAATTGACTAATAAAAATAGGTATTCAGTTTTTTTGATTGCTGGATTGATAGATGGTCAGCATCCTAATATCTTGTCAATTAATTTCATTTAACTCATTCTGAAAGTCTATGGGCATTGTGAATTGAACAAAAAGAAATCATAAAACTCTTCAGCAAATTTTGAAACTCTTTTTGCCTGCATGGAATAGATGGATCCTTCATTGTTCTTTTCACTGGATGAAAGAGATCTAGTCACCAACTGATGTCTTTAGAGTGAATTCACAAAAGAGATGTAGAAAAACAGCAAACAGAAGAAGCTCTGCTGCCAAAACACACGAGTTACTCAGCGTGAGACTGTAGTGTGTCTGTGATTGACTCGGAAGTGTTCCGACATAGCCTCAACTGTTAGAGCGTGTCTGAGTAGTGTTAATGGCTGTGATAATAGGAATCATAAACAAGTACAATCATATTAAGCCTAAAAAGAAGCGGAATGCTGGCATGACAGATGATTGATTGCATTTTATGCTGAAGTTAATATAATTTTAGTAACTTAGGGGAATGACTCTCTGAGTGAATTTTCCATGTATTTTTTTTTATTTGTTGAAAACTTGTTTATAGCTGCTTTAGTGAATATTAATTGATAATTAAAGGCAAGCCTTAGCATGTCAATGATCTTGCTTTTTCTGGGCAAAGTGGAAAAAGAAACATTGTATTTTATTTCATACTCCATTGTGTTTGTTGTTTGAGCAAATTTAGCTTCCTAACAGTCATTTGACTTCCTCTATGTGGTGTGATTGTACCCTGTTGAAAGTGTTCACTTGGGGGTTTTCTCACTTCACTCACATGGAAAAGTTCTTGATTAAGATATGAAGGCTTATTTCTTACCATGTAAAAGATGTTGATCTATTCATTAGATTTGTTCCTCTTCATTGTTACCATTTTGCCAGATACTTCTGATTACAACTCTCATCAATCGTCTGTTTTTTTCCATATCTAATAGTTTAAGATATTTTCTCTTCTTGAAATTGTATCAAAACCTGTTTCACATGTAAGTGGGCTCCCCAGGATTGGTCCTTATGTTAAATGATCCTGGAAAGGCTATATATGAATACATATACCCAGAATCTTTAAAATATTGACTTTAGTGTCCAAGCTCCAAACACATCATTGATCTCACAGTTCTAGTGTATGATGTAGGGATCCAAAGTTATTTTTTTTTAAATCTCCCCATTTCATATGTTCACCAAGAATAAAAGCCACTTAAATGGAGACCTTTATTGGTCCCTTTCTTGTAATGTGAAGACCGAGCCCAAAGGTTGGTGTTACAGAATGCTTACTCTGTATAGAAGTTGACATCATCAAAAATGTATGCAATTTTGAATAAGGCATATGTTTTCTTGACTGGAGGCTCTTAATTTGTAGAATAAGACATTTGAATTCTCTCCAAGAGTTGGTGAACTTGAAATGTAGACAGGTTTCTTTTAGTTGTGAATTATTTGGGCTGGTTCTCCATTATATCTGCACAGGCAGTTTTTGTCTTTGCTGTTTTCTATGATGACTGGTTAATATGATAGTATAACTTCTTTACTCTTGGCCAAGTTATATCATCCACTATCTAGTCAGAGGTATATTTTTCTTCACTTGGAAATTGATTTACCTTTTCTTTGAAGCTACTTTTCCTTCCTAGGATGATTGCATGTATTAGTTTAGGCAAATTTATCATTATTATTCAAACAGTGATATGAAATAGATGGCTTATTGATCCTAGAATGACAATTTTGACTTTGTTAAAAATAAAATGTGCAAGCATAATATACATGAAATTACTTAATACTACAATCACCTGATTGAATACTAATAAGCTAATGAATTCTAAGTACTTCTTTCCAGATGCTGAGGAGGCAAAAAAGATAATGAGTCAGTCTAGAAGGAAAAATAGTTAGCAGATTCATCATTTATCCTACAATGATAAAGAATAGATAGTGACTGTGAGCACACATTAGAAGGTTACCCATTCAATATTTAGAACTAAAGAAAGTTTTTGGTGGAGATAACATCTGAGGATCGTCTTAAGAGATGAGTAAGAATTATCCAGGAGTGGTGAGAGGTGGTTGTTTTAGGCAGGAGGAATGCATGAGCAAAGACTTGGAGGTTAGAATCATGGTGTGTTTCTTGAAGCTGAGAATACTTTGGTTTGCTTGAATATTAGCTATGAACAGGGAGAACATGAAATTTGGTTGCTCGTGAGCTTAGAATTAGTGAAGTACAATTGGCTTCTTCTAAAGGGTATGCTTAGTTAATGTAAGAAAAAACTAAACTGAGTCAGGGTCCTAACTTAGCTTATCTGACTGTATACCTGGATATTTGTTTTGCCACTGTGTCTTATCAGGCATAAGACTTTTTTTTAAATTTTAATATTTTATTTTATATAATTGTTACATCTTTTTTCATCTTTGCACAATGTATGCATTTTCGTTTTGGTTATATTCCCCATACAATTGCCCCCCCCCCCTTATTTTGACAGTAGTTCTTCCTTTCCCTGCCCCTCCTTCCCCCCTCCCCATATTGTGTCTCTGGTTTATAGTTGCTTATTGATTTTGATTTTTACTTTGTATTGATTAGTCTTTTTCCTGGTCTCTTTTTTAGGTTTTCTAAATTCCTGCTATGAGTGAGACCATCGGTATTTTTCTTTTTCTTTCTGACTTATTTCTCTGAGCATGATCCCTTCTAGCTCCATCCATGTTGCTGCAAACTGCATGTGTTTATCTTTTTTGATTGCTGAGTAATACTCCATGGTGTATATGTACCACATCTTCTTGATCCAGTCATCTATTTTTGGGCATTTGGGTTGCTTCCATAGCTTAGCTGTTATAAATAGTGCTGCTATAAACATAGGGGTGCAGGGGCCCTTTGGCATTACTATTTCTGTGTCATTTGGGTAAATACCTAGGAGTGGAATTGCTGTATCATATGGAAGCTCTGTGTTTAGTAGTTCAAGAAATCTCCACACAGCTTTCCATAGTGGTTGGATCAGTTTGCACTCTCACCAGCAGTGCAGGAGAGTTCCTTTTTCTCCACATCCTCGCCAACATTTGTTGTTGCTAGTTTTTTTAATATGTGCCATTCTCACTGGTGTAAGATGGTATCTCATGGTAGTTTTGATTTGCATTTCCCTGATTGCAAGTGATGTTGAACATTTTTTCATATGCCTGTTGGCCATTTGTATTTCTTCTTCAGAGAAGTTTCTTTTTAGCTCTTCTGCCCATTTTTTGACTGGGTTATTTTCTTTGTTTTTGTTGAGTCTCATCAGCTCTTTGCAGATTTTTGTGATCAGTCCTTTATCATTAGTGTTGGGTGCAAAAATGTTCTCCCAGTTGGTGGGGTTTCTCTTTGTTTTTGTTATTGTCTCTTTTGCTGTGCAGAAGCTCTTTAATTTGATGTAGTCCCAGCTGTTTATCTTTGCCTTTACTATCACTGCTTTGGGTGATGTGTCTGTAAAGATGTCTTTGATGTGCGTGTCATGTAATGTTTCGCCTATATTTTCTTCTATGTATTTTATGGTTTCAGGTCTTATGTCTAGTTCTTTAATCCATTTTGAGTTGGTTTTTGTGCATGGTGTGAGGTAGTGGTCTAGCTTCATTCTTTTGCATGTAGCGACCCAGTTTTCCCAGCACCATTTATTGAACAAACTTTCTTTGCTCCAGTGCATATTCTTTGCTCCTCTGTCAAATATTAGTTGACCATAAATCTGTGGGTTTATTTATGGATTTTCTATTTGATTCCATTGGTCTGTGTGTTTGTTCTTGTTCCAACACCATGCAGTTTTGATGATTATGGCTTTGTAGTATAGTTTGAAGTCTGGGAGTGCGATCAGGCATAAGATTTAATAATAATCTGACCTGGACATCTGTGGTATGATTGTGGACTGATTGAGTTATCTTTGGTCTATCAACCTTTCTATATAAACTTTTAAATGCCTGCTTATACATCAAGGGATAGGTTGAACTAATGCAGGTAATAAGCTGGTCATATTCTCTAAAGTTAGGTCTTGTGAACAAACACACTGATAAAGGACATCTAATAAACTTCCAGAGGCCAATAGTGCCTTATTGTATGTTTCTATGGAGACTTGCCTAGTGCTGATCTATAATAAGAAATCATTTAATCTCATTTAATGTTATTTGGGAAAGTGAAATGGGCAAAATGAAAAGGGCTAAGTAAAAGTGAGTCACTGATGTCACCTCAGATTTTCTTAAATATAAACTCATTGCAATACTGCATGAATATCCTGTGTAAGTCTGAAATAGAGGAAAGAGTTACTTTACTGAGACATTCCAAGTTACATCACTTCCTAGTGAAGAGGGAAGTATAGGCACAGAACATACTGATAAAATGAGCTGCTGCTGATAGTGGATACTTTTCAATGATTTTATGTTAGAAACCAAAGTATCTAAGTGGGGGTGATGTAGCTTAAGAATCAGACCTCTCTTCTTATATGGATCATTGAACCAGTGGCTTCACAAGGTAAGTGTATTACACTAGTTTGGAAGCACAGAATTACAAAAACCCAGATGGCTGTAGGAGTCCAGCAATGCTGTGCATTCAAGATAAACACTGATGTTGTCAGAGTAATTTCATCAGCCACTCCAATATGGCATTCTTATTGCTCTTTAAAAAAATCTCCTCTGGAGCTTGTTTCTCTGTCCATTTTTTTTCTCTCAGATTCTTTTGGAGAAATTATATTACATAAGGCATTTGTAAGCAAGGAGGTGATTACTAACACAAACCAATCAGAATGATCATGTGTTGCCATTCGTGCTGATACCAAGGAGCCAACAAATTAAAATCCCAGTGGTTTTGCGTGATTGCACTGGAAAATTAAATCCAAACCTGAGATATTAGGGAGCAGTCTGATTAGAGACAGGTGAAAAATGTTTGGTTGTTCTAGAATGTTCCATGGCTTTGAGGCGGATTTTCTGATGGCCTATGTGTGTTCAGACAGAGCATATTTCAGGGTGCTGTAAGGGCCAAGGCTGTGCTTCATGAACTAAGCAGAGATATGACTCAGACTTTGGGAATGAAGAAGTATAAAGTCATCCATGTGTCCTCCAAGGGGCAAGATGTTAATTTGATTATGAATTCTGACATTTCCATGGATTCATTTTACTCCGTTCAGCCACAAGACAGAGGCAGTTAAAATAATCACTTCTTGATTATGTGTGGATCATCTCTCTCTCTCCCTTTTTTATATAGCTTCCCAACTGACTTTTATTCTATACCATATTCCTCAGTTTGTATAAGGAGCTGAAAACACTTTAGAACATATCAAGCATTTTATTTTGTTTTGAATTCAAGCTACTGAATCCACAATCACTGCATTCATCAAATTGAAGTGCTGTCCAAAGTCTAGAAAATAAATGAAGTTTGTTACTAAGGCTATGGCCTAGAGGGAAGTCATGGGAGTTTTGAAAGGGACACAGAATCTCCATGCAGATGGCAGCGTGGGAAATGAATTCTGCACATTTTATGCATGGATGTCTTAGAACTCCCTCGAGCTTGCCTGCAAAATATTTGGTCATTTCTTCTCTTGATTCCCTCTGATTCATCATCATCCACACATTTCTTCTGTGAATTACATGAAAATAACCATACGTGATTTCTTCTACTACAGCAAAAATTATCTTTTTGATACTCAAGGAACTTGTATGCCCCCAATTTATTTAATTCTGACTAACAGCCAATTTTCTTTGAAATAAAATAATGTAGTCAGTGGTGGAAAAATGATACTCATCTCAACACTTCACAGGAGAAAGCTTAGTGAGAAGTTTGCTGAAAGGGAAATCATGGAGATTTAGTGTATGTCAACAGGTTTTTTTGCTTTCCTTCACTGAACTGATCCACATGTGACCTGAGGTTTTCTTCTGTGAGACCTGAAGTCCTCAGGATTTTAATGGCTGAATGATCCACTGATTTTTCAAGTCAAGTGATATTCAAACAGTGCATGAACCCATTGTTGAAAAGTGCCCGCAGCCTCATTTTTCATTACCCACCCATTTTCCTTGATTTGTTTACACACTTGTGATTACTGTCATTTGATTGTCCAACTACTTCCCACTGATAACTGTTCATGTTGCAGTGATTATGAAGAGAACAGGAAAGTGAACACAATGTGCTCAATTCTTCTACAATCAGCACTATAATCTTGTGGCTGCTTTGGAGACTATAGCCGAAGAATGGGATGAGTTTTCTTCTAAGTTTGGCAGAAGACTAAGGTCTGCATGGGAAACTATGTTCAAATTTAACTGTCATCTATATTTCACATGTTTTTACGATATGAAGTAATTTGGAGAATAGGTAGTTGATGGAAGCAGAAAATAATTACCTTCACATTCAATCTCTATTTTACATTAATCATCATCTGAATCACTAATAATTAAAAAAATAAAGCATATATAAGGATCATTCATTGCAGTTTTGGAGATTTGGAAATATAGTTGATGAATAAATAGAGGTGAATAAGGTACTTACTGAATCTAGCAAACAAGGATCTCTCAGTAGACAGTGAAATACGATGTTCAATGGTTAAGAAAGATTGATTTCATAGCTGGAGAACTCTCTTTATCAATGGTTTTGAGGTGACATCTCTGGGACATCATCAGTAATATTATATTTGAATGCCTCTTCTTTTTCTTCTGCGTCTTAGTTAACTTATCAGTGTTTATAACCTCTGTATTGAAAGGAAGCAATCCAAGATGGATGTCCACTGGGAAAACAGACTTTGGATGTATTTTGCGCCTTTCTGATGCCTTGAACTGACATAAAAGTCTTTATTTAAGGACCTTTTTACAATGTTTAAAGCATGTCTGCTGCACGTGATAAGATGTGCTCATTCATAGAAGCATCTGAAGTCCTCAAGAATCTTGATTCAATTAAGGCTGATCGACAGCAGGCTTCTGAAGTGAAAAATTGGTCCTCCTGCCTGTGACATTTCCTTCACATACTTTTTATGAAGTCAGTATTTCCAAGAAATACCTCCTCGCATGATCTCCAGTCTGCCTAATCATCTGGTTCCCATAGATAGATGTTACATAACGGATGTGGCAGCGACTCTTCCACTTACCCCCAGTGCCCAGCCCATCTCCTAGGCATTTGTTCAAAGGCGTGATGCCTCGACTCAGAGACACCCAGGTCAGAAACAAGTTCATGGTTCCTTAAATATGTTTTCAATCATTTCCAAATGTCCTCACTGAGAGTGGGATCAAGGAGCAAGAAGAGATACATAGGAGAGTTTCTCATGTTTTTGAAAGGGTAGTGCCTGACATGTTTCCACCAGGACACTGGGCAAGCCTCCAGGAATTTGTGGAACAACTTACACTTTCTATACTTTCCTTGAAGTGGGAGAGGGAATAGTAGCCTGACTCACGTGTGTTCTGCCTACAGATACTTACCTTGGGAGGACCCAAGGTCAGAGATAGGGACACCCTACCTTAACCTCCTTTGAAATGATACCAAAAGAACTGTATCCAACACTTATTTTCTGGTATATTTGAATTTTTAAATTCCTTTTTATTTACTTATAAGAGTTTAAATCCACTATTTTCTCCTACTGAGACCCTCACCAAGGCTCTGCCATGTGAGCAAGTGTGTATCCCCTTAAGAGCTGCTTAGACATGGCGAAGCTAAGGTAGCAGGATCATTTGCACCCCTCCCAATATTCAGTACATCAGTGCTCCTCAAATTTCTGTAAATTCAATTTAATGCAGTATCGGGGTGGGAATAAATTCAAATGGTGAATTTTCTTGAATTTATTCAGAATATATCCCATTGTAAATCTTTGGGTCTCACAGGCAATCCTGGTCTTTGGACACTTTAACAACAAATAACTAACTACTGAGAGCACCACGTTAAGCTTTCACAAGAGTTTTTCTTTTTTTTTTTTCTTCATGGAGATATTTAAGGAATCCTCAAGCAGTATCAACAGGTTCAGGAAAATTGGTAAAGACATTTTCCATTATTTAATTTGTTTTAAAGTGGTTCAAGAACTGGGCTGCTGTATGGTCTTGAAGCAACCCTCAGCTTCAAACACCAAAATAGCCACGTGTTCCTTTCTCTCTGCAGCTGCTTAAAACCGAGCTCCGAATCCTTTGTGGGAACCTGAACTTTCTCTGGGATTCTACTAACATCTAATTTCTGTATATGGATAAATTAAGACGGATAATTTGATTTGGTTCGTATTTCATCCCATTTCCTTATTTTCCATATTTCCTAAACTTTAGCAATCCAAATACCATCCTTCTGAATCTGTTTATGTTTTGTTTCCATCTTCTTCAATAGTTGGGCATGTATTTTCCCTTTAAGAGACTTTCACAACATTTTTTTTTCCATGCCTGGGACTGCTGATTTTTTTCTGGTGGCGGCCTGCCTGCTCTGTGCCATGGCTGCTGGTCCAGACGGCAGTGTCTGAACCGTCTGGCTCGCCATCAGAGAACTCGTTGGGTTTTCTTTCCTCCTGCTTCCCTTCAAGCATATGTAGGAAGGAAAGTCAGTCCATGACTTTTCTCTGCCTCATTTACTAATTAGCTTCCTGACCCTCATACGTTGTAGGCAACTGGTCACAGAGCGACTGTACTGCTGCCAAGTTAATAATTATTTTCTAGAAAGTACTTATTTTTATCAATGTCCGCTATCCCAACCCTTTTTTCTTCCCTTATAAGATAGTGCATGGAACTGCTTAGAATAGTAACTGGAGCATAAATTTAGATGTAACCAAATTAAATATCTATTATCTTCTTGGGTGATGTTTTACTAAGTAATTTATACTCTTTGGTGAAACTCTGTTTATTATTTGTTTTTGTATCACCAGATGTCACTGCTCCTTTGAAATATGACCACTTGACTTATTCAGTCCCATTTTATTGGTGTCAAATCACCAGTAAAGTCACCAGTGGTGACTTACCTCTATTGGCCATGTACCATGAAGTGTTGGGATTAATTACATACATTTTCCATTGTCCTTAGTGAATTTGATGCATTTATCTTTATTCTTTTTATTCTCTCTCCCAGTGGTAGTGATAATGCTTACCAATAGGTACTGAATAGCCCCTACAGACTGGACTCTGCTTTTTACCCAGATATATGATCCCATTTAATCCTCAGACAGACCTAAACCATTGTCATCCTCATTTCCAGAATGAGAAAGTGGAAGCTTGGAGAGCTCAGGGAAATTTTCTAGGTCACATTGCTAGCTAGTTGCAGAGTGAAGATTGGATTAAAGGAAATTTAATTGCATGGGCTTTACCATTAAGCTGTACATCATATTGCTTGTGGTAAAATCCCTGGCAGATTGCGTGAATTTAGCTTCAAGCCCTTTACTTTTTTTTTTTTTTCCCTCCATATTTCTGGTTCATTTGCAGGCTTTAAAAAAAATTGTTTTATATGTGTATTTTTTGAGGTGACGCTGGCTTACAGCACTGAATGTGACACTGGTTTGCAGCACTGAATGTTTTATATATATATTCATAATTGAGGTAAAATTGGCCTACAGCACCGAATGTGATTCAGGGGTACAGGTCCACACCTCTTCAGATGCGTGTGACCACACCTGCTCCCCCCAATCAGAAATTTAGGTCTAGAGCATGGCTTGGGCTGCTGTTATGTGCCTTCTTGGTTCTGCAAAAGACTGGAGGTCTGCTGGGGTTTCTGATGGGAATTTAATTCCCAGGGAACCGTTGCAGTCAACCAGAGCCCCTGAAGCACCATGACATAAAACTCTAATGCAGTTAGTCCATTAAAGCATTTTTCCCACATATGTGTCATTGTGTTCTTATAGCAAATTTTGTCTCATTAAAATATTTTCCCCCTCTTTTTTGATTGTTTCTTTGAGCTGGAGAAGATAGCAGTGGACATGCTGAGGAAGGTCACTGTGGCGTGACTCCCTCCTTTTCCCTCCTCCGGGCTATAGATGCCTCTGTTTCCCCTGAAGTTTCCAAAGGGCAAGGATCAGGTTTGGCCCTGAAGTCTCTCTTCAGGCCACACATTAAGACTTCAAGCTAATCCAGGGCTTCCCTGGTGGAGCAAGGGGTTAAGATGCAACCTATGAAGCTGTGCGCAGCCACTGCAGCGCGAGTTCAATGTGTTTGATTCCCTGGCCAGCCAGGGAGCTACCCACATGGCTCAGCAGACCTCTCCTGACTCGTCCACTGCTCCCCCCAGCAGTGTATTTCAGTCAGTCTGACTGTTCTGCTCCCCACTCTGTCTCTGGTGAATCCTCTCATCCCCTGCATCTCTGGCCTGTATCCCAGCTCTTGTATGCATAAATAAATCAATCTTTTTTTTTTTTTTTAAAAAAAGACTTCAAACTAATCCTAAATAAACCAGCATGTAAAGAAAGACTCACATAGTCCCTGGGAAGTTTGAAAGGAAAGGGGAAGAAGTTGGGGGTATGGAACTGAACCAAGCCTGAAGCTCTAGTAGCTGAAATAAATTTCCCGTCTTTGCTCGACTTTGATCCACTCTCTATTCAATGGCTCTCTTTGAAGATGTTGCTTCTTTGTTGGTACAAGCCTGGCATCTTTTTGAGAAAATCCATAATATAAAATTCTTAATGACTAGCTCATACTACCAGACATCCCTGCCTCCTTCTCTTACTACAGAGGAAGGAGAACCTGGGTGTCATCCCCATCGTGGCTCACCCCCTCATTCTCCATTTTTAATTTCCCACAAGTCCTGGCAGACTTAACCTTCCAAATTCTCTCTTGAATCTGACCACTTCTACCCAGCCCTCTTTCTGTCCCACTAATTCACCGTCTTTAACTTGGATGACAGGAAGCTCTCCTAATCCCTTCCCCTCTCCTTCGGCTCTTCTCACATTCATTCTGCACCCACTAAGTAGCCAGCTAAAATGAACTTGTCTGAAAGCAGTGATAATAGCAATTTCTTGCTTTAAATTCTTCAACAGCTTCTTATCATCAGTAAAATTCAAAATCCCTTATGTGGCCTGAGTTTCCACTTCAACCTTGAACAACCTTGGCCTTTTTACTTATTTATTCTCATTTTATTACCATTGATCTCTGTGATCTAGAAACCCAATCTCTCTTTCTACCCAGGGCCTTCACATATTCTGTGCCCCCAACATCCCCACTCCCAGAACTGAGCCCTACTCTGGTTCCCAGTTTAAATGCCTCTATAGCCTCTTGGCTAGTCTCCAATGGAAATAAAACTCTGTTACATTTTTAAATACTGTATGAATTGACCTAAGTATCATGTTTTAGAATTTCATCTTACAGTGGACCCTGCCCAGATCCCCCATCAGGACTGAGGTTCTCACTCCCCAGCTTGTGGTATTATCCAAGGGTAGTGTCCATCTTAGTCGCTACCCAGGAACTCTCCTCAGTGTAGGGAGACTGCCTCCTCTCAGGTTATGACCTCCTCTTGATTGGCTCATTTCCGAGGACTGAATGAGGAGGAGCTCACAGGTCTGGTCCCTCACAAAGTGGGGATCACTCTGAAGACTCCTCCAAATTCCATGACCTGTTGGCTTGGTTGAGGCCTCTCTTACCTTATATCATAGTTAAACTTTGCTTTCTCAAATTCTGCTTTCCTCACTGCGAGGAATACTTTCCCATGAATCTTCTGCACACACAACTCAAAATCTCCAGGTCCCATTGTGTGGTCAGAACTAAGACATCTCCTACCGGGTGTCCAGTAGCAAGTACTTGTTTTTTCTATCTGGACTTGTAGTGTCGCCCACTATATGTACAGGTTAGAGTTCAAAGATTTAACAGCACTTCTATGAGGATTTATTCTGTAAAATCTCAGGGTACTGAGCTCCCCAAATCCTAGCTGCTACTGTTTTCCTGTCCTCTGATCAACCTCTGCCTCTCTGTCTTCCTCTTCTCTCTCTCACAGAGCGCCATGCTCTTCCTGAATACCTTCTCCACATGCTGAGCTCTTGCAGACAGAAAGTCAAGGTGACCAGAGAAATCACCTCATTTGTTTCTGATCTCCTGGGAACCATAATACTTTGCTACTGGCCCAATATTTGAAAACCGTTTTTCAAAAATGTGTTTTTCTTATTTCCATATTCTGCGATGGCAGGATTGTCTGGTGTCAGTAATTCCATAATAGATGAAAATAGAAATATTACATAGACCTTTTAAATGGACTTTTTACATATTTTGGCTTATTTCAAGTTTTTTTTTTCCTTTAAAGCGATTTTATAGTGGAAGAAGATAATTTTCTGAAATAAATATTTGCAATAGAAAGCACTTTAAACATATGTGTTAATTGTTGAGTGGCTCATGGTGCCATCTCATTAATAACATTTTAATGATGTTTACAAAAGGATGGAAATAATTTTTAATATATTTACTGGCATTATTTATTTTTTTAATTGACAGTATAGAATTCCAGAGAGAGGTGACTTGGCAAAATTTATGCAATTAAATTTCATTCCACAAAATTCTTAACAGGTAACAGTCATTATGCATTTACTATTTGCTTTATGTTTTTTTTTTCCCATTTAACTATCCTACACTATTGTTTATTTTATAGATAAAGAAAGTGAGGCTTATTGATATTTTAAAAATGCCCCTGTTTACACAAATAAAAAGAAACAAAGCCTGGAATTTTACTTGTCTAATCTGATGGTAGAGCTTGATTTCTTAACCACTTTAGTAGCTTATTCTCTTATTGAATGTCCAGTATGTGCTTGGCCCTAGGTAAAGGTGAATAAAATTTTATGTGGTTTCCATCAGTGAGTTCACAAAATGGGAACAGGGAGAGAGAGAGGAACACATTACTATAAACATGAGAAGAGCTAGAACAGTGTGTGTGTGTGTGTGTGTGTGTGTGTAAGGAGGGACTTTCCAAAGGAAAGGAACAGAGACAAGATGCTTAAAGTTATCAAAACAAACAGGTACTCAAATGGGGCATGGGACATGATCATGGGAAGGTGGGGTTTGTGTCCAGGTAACTTTCAAAAGATCCCTCCCAAGTGGAATAACTCTTCTTGGCCTTGTCAGGGATGGACAGGCCAGGGTATCTGCCAACACAAAGTATTTAATGCATTAGGGGAAAGACACAGCACACGGTTAGGGATTCAAAGCATATTTTAACCATTCAGCAAGTAAATTGATGTGGGAATCTCAGGGAGCAAATGTTCATTGAGTGAGGGGAATCACACAAAATCCCTGGGAGAAGTTGCTCCTAAGTTGGGCACTGATAGCTGACTCATCGTCCAATGAAGAACCAGACCCTCCAGTTTCTCTTTCTGCACCAGCGACTGTATTGTGTCAGGATCTATGCAAAGCGAAGTACTGGTATTTATCATACTTGGTTTGAGGGGATCTGGCTTTCTGCCCTTGTTGTGGGTTGTCCAAAGCTGGATGTGTTATGTTTCCCAAACTATTTTAAAAGTGGTTGCTGTCTGTAAGTTGAGCTTTTTGAATGATTAAATACAACTTGAAAATTCTTCCGGATATTGGTAAAAAAAAAAAAAAAAGTCCATTCCTAGACATCATGTTTATTTCTCAAGTGGTGGCACTATTTTTAAAAATAAGGGACTTCAGAACCTTCAACCACATTTTTCAGCCATTGCACAATGTGTTCCTGAAGCATATGCAAAACAATGACAAAGAGAACGCATGGAAGGAGGAAAAACAGCAGCTCGAAGGAGACGTTTGTTAACAAATATTATGATTTGTTATTTAACAGTTGGTTTCATTTGGCATTTAGAGCTTTTCTCAAATGCAAGGGTGTATGGTGTATTAAGATTTATTTGTGTATTAAGCAAACATCTTTGGTTAAAATGTGGCTGGCATATTTAACTGAATCAAAAATGAGGAGACAACACATCCTGGAGATTGATAATATTTGGGGAAATATTTATAAACACACAAAGCATTTTGTTGATTCTCCAGAATTTTTGGTGCCTATTTCCGTCTGTAAATTTTTAAATGAGGGACTTTAAAAATAATTACTCAAGTATCTTTTCTTTTTCTTATGATTCAGCATGTACCATATTTGTAATATTTCAGTGCACAGTCTCATCCTGTTGCTGAAGCTTAATTGGGCCAATGTTAACATCTCTCTCTTCCCACTATATTTTGATTGATATCTTTGCAAACATATGTTTTCATGTGTAGCATTTGCTTCCTTCTTCTATCAAGTGTGGAGATTTCCAGATTCTTGTCTCATAGAGGGGTGAGTTGCTGGATGCATAGCTTGCAGTGGGATATATGTAAGAGTGTGTGAGGTGAAGAAAATACCTCTGATTTCAGGATAAATTTTTAAACATCTGCAGAATTTAAGATTAGTGAAACCTCTGAAAATAGTGAATACATTCTATAGATGGAAGACTGCTATTGGATTTTCATCACTTGATAAGCACTTACGGACACGCACATTTGTCAGCCTTTGTTGGAGATTTCTCCAATTATTTTTTTATGATTGTGTATAAAGAAATTCATTGATGTGTGTTATGGTATAATGTAACAAGTAGTCAAAGGGATCCATTTTTTTTTTGTGAGGGGAAGTGATATTTCTGTTTTGGGAATTCTGGAGTATAAAGGGTTATTATCAGTGTTAGGAGTCACAGTCTTCTTGAAGGGAGGACATGGGTAATTGAAGGTAAATACTTTTTCAGAAACTTTTTCTATGAAACCAATATTAATATTATTCAAGAGCGATAAAGAGAAGTTGGAAAGGACCGGAAGAGTATATATCACCACAGCTCTTTTAGGAAAAGACTATGCTGGTCAACTGGTAGAACTGCTGGGTTGCGTGAGTAGGGTCTTTCTTCCCGTTTCTTACTCAACAGGCAGCTTGATCTTCATTTGATTTCCTGAGTAGACTTCTCTGAAAAGAGGATGTGTTGAACAGCCAACATGAATTTCAGTCTGCTTGGCAGTCAGAGCCTTATAAATTATTCTGCTCTTTGACACAAATCAGTCTCATGTGAGTTTGAGTTGCATAAACTGGATTATTTTCCTTTGTGTCTGATTTCCACTGGCAATGCTGATCATTAAATATTATCATCTTAAGATGCATGTGTATATGTGTGCCCTCTTATATGTACATGTAATAATGTACATTATCACATATATGTATGTGTATGTGTGCGTGTGTATATATACACACACACATATGTGTGTGTGTGTGTGTGTACATATCTCTCCAAGAAAATGAAAGTCTGGGCAAAATAATGTTTATGATACTTTCCCAAGTACCTACCCATTCACCTTACCCCAATCATTTAAGTAATTCAGGCTCATTGTATAAACAACCATTGACTAAATAATTGTAGCACATTGTGGAAACCTTGTAGATAATTATTGTAGACATTGCAGAACACTGTAGCAGCTTTAGATGTCTTTCCTTCTAGTCCTTTTCTAAGCATAAATTACATGGTTAAAATGATATAAATAGAATTTACACTCACTGAACACATTATATACCAGGCACCTTTTAAGTACTTTATGTCTATTAATTCATTGTGACTCCTAACAAAGCATCTTGAAGTGGTTGGGTGTCACTATTTTCCCATTTTGTGACTGAGAATATACCAAGACACTGACATTTTCAGTAATCTGCCCTTTGTGGTAGTGTAAGTACAGCAGTTATGAGATGGTCTGATTTTATGGTATAAATTCTTTTTAAAAAAGATTTTTACTTATGCATAGAAGAACTGGGGTTCTTCAGAGGTTTGGGGGTTGGGAGGACTCACCAGAGACAGAGTGGGGAGCAGAACAGTCAGATCTACTGAAACACACTGCAGAGGGGAGCAGCAGGTGAGACACGAGAGGTCTGCTGCTCCATATGAGGGTTATCTCCCTAGGGGGGATTGAACTTAGGCCACAGCGGTGATAGCACTGAGACTTAACCCCTAGGCCACCAGGGAGGCCCTATGTCATAAATTCTTAACCATGATTATGCTATCATATTTTATTCATAGTCTCTGTCCTGCTGTGGTCCATTCACATAAGTTAGCATATTCTGTAGATAATTGTAAAGTTTTACAGGTCTTCTTGGCTATCAACCACTTGCTCATGACTACATAATCCTCAATTTGATTTTGCTCTGAGAAGACTCAAAGCATGAAATACTTTCTTCCTATTGGTAGCAGAGCTATACTGCTTAAGGATCAAATGTAGAATTGGATTTGGTACAAGACCTACATGTTCTGTTTTATGTGCCCTTCATGATCTTAAATGGTAATGAGCATTATATTAAATCTTTAACATTTGACATGAGAAATAAAGCTACAAGCATTTCTTAGCATTATTGTCTGGGTGGAGGATTAGCTCAGATTGTTCCAAGACAAGTAATGACAAATGAAAGGAATGTAGTGAAAGGATATACTGTAACTGGTTCTTTTTCAAAAAATGCTGTTCAGAGTACAGACGAACGGGCAGTATATACTGTACAAATCTATGTTCTTCATTCTGATCTATCTCTGACTAATGTCTGACCATTGTCCAGAATTGGTGGTCACAGGAATCTTGGGGTGAGGAGGGTTTTTCTTTGAAGTGGTGATCCCAGGAGATTCATGCATCTGTCTATGATTTTTGCCTTCTTTTGTCAGAAAGCCTATTCTTTAGTGCATAATTTGAAAATGAATTAAATAAGAATGCAAAATTTTTAACCAAAGATTTGGATCTGAAGACTTGATGCTATGTAAAAAATCCTAGCTTTTTATTTCTTTGCTTTGTCCTCTTTTATTTTTTTTAGCCCTCTGACTAATAAACACTTAGAGATAGAAACCAGGGAACTTGAGGGGCTGTCATGAATTTACTTAAATCAAATCTTTTAAACATGCCACACTTTCTCTTTGCTCTCTCCCTCCCATATTCTACCCTATTCTCCCTCATTCCCTTATTTCCCATTCTATTCTTTCAAGGAATATTGTATTGTTATATTGAGCAAATGCTTTAATTTGGTGTATGTTGTTTACAGTTTTTTTTTTTTTTTTTGGTTAAGATTGTCATATCGTTGTAGGCAAGGTAAAGTGATATATGTAAAATAATTATGTAGTGGAAATAATATGGCCTTCCACAGTTGCCTTCTGGAAGCACAAGGAAAAGAAAACCACATTAAAAAATAAGATTGCTTAATGAATTACCTTCAACTGTTTCTGGGGCGTTAGGAAGCTGCCCCCATATGTCTCACAGCATTGCAAACTGCTATTAACTGCATGTATCAGAACTTGAGTAGCTTGTAATAGTAGCTTGTCATAATAATTCTGGAGGTTTTAGGTAACTACAAGTGAATATAGCCAATAAAAAAATAACTAATACCAAACCAAACACCATAGGTGGAAGTTTACAGTCCAGAAGAGGGGTAAAGAATCTGTACTTTTTATTTACTCATTTGCTTTTGTCTTTATCTTTAAGGCTGTACTTCTGGAAATGTGTTGTCTTTTGGATTAATATACACTCAGAGGAGAGCTATCCAATGTCGATGGCTGGATACTGTTTTTAATTTCTAAAAAAATGAAGAAATTGATGATAGTTGACAAAACTGAAGGCCAAGGAATTTAATGGTCATTATCTCAAATATTTAAAACAGCTATTTATGAAAAAAGAATCAGACTTAGTCTCTGTAATATTATACACAGCAAATGCTAGGATTGGTGGTTGGAAGCTATGTGGTTCGTGTTTTGAGGGGAAGCACTTGCTAAGATATAAAGCTTCCACTAAATAGATTTCCATACCCAAAATAACCACAAAGAAAGTGCCCCTTCTTGAAATTTTTGAGGAAATATAGCTTTTATTTTCTGATGGGCAAGATCCAATGACTCCATTTTCTTTGAATGATTATGAGGCAGTTCAAACATACCACTGAATGTACTGAATGTAGTTTTTCATTTCCAATTACATATCACTTATATGTTTGTTTTTAACCCGAAGTGCTCAAATTGAAAATTCTTCATTACTTATGGTGTCTACTTAGTAACAGGTCTCATTAGCCTCATTGCATCGCTTCTCTACTAAATGTTTTTTTTTCAGTGCCATCTGCATGTTTACAGATAGGTGAAAAAGGGTAGCCAGGCATCTAAGTGCCTCTAAATTTGAAATATCAAGGTGACTTTTATTTGTATTTCACTTTTTTCCCGGAGTGTGAATTTTTTCTTGTTTAATTTTATTTTAAAAATTACACCTCAGGGCCTCCCCGGTGGTGCAACGGTTGAGCGCTGGGTTGCGAAGCTGCCCGCGGCCTCTGCGGCGTCGGTTCGATCCCCGGCTGCTCCCCGGCCACCGGAGGAGGGTCCCACATGGCGCGCAGACCTCTCCTGCCGCCTGCTGCTCCCCTCAGCAGTGTACTTCGGTCCTTCTGCCTGCTCTGTTCCCCCTCTGGCTCTGGTGAATTCTCTCACCCTCCCGCGCTTCTGACTGTACCCAGTGCTTGTATAAATAAACAAACAACAAACAAGCAAATAAATAAATAAATAAAAATTTTAAAAAAAAGTTTAAAAAAATTACACCTCAGAAATCTCACTTCCATCTGCTTTTTTTTTTTAAAGATTTATTTATTTATGCATACAAAAACTTCTTGCAAGCCAGAGGTGGTTGGAGGGTGAGAGGATTCACCAGACAGAGTGGGGAGCAGAACAGACAGATTGACTGAAATACCCTGCTGAGGGGAGCAGCGGGCGAGACAGGAGAGGTCTGTTGTACCATGTGGGTTGCTCCCTGGCTGGCCAGGATCAAACTCATGCTGCAGAGGCTGCAGATTGCTTTATAGTGTGGTGCTTAACCCCTTGCACCACTAGGGAGGCCCCATGTCTGCTAGTTTTTATAAGAATTTTACTTAGTGAAATCATCTGCTATGTAAATGTCCAATATCTGTCTTTATTATTCTGATTTGTTTCATTATACGTATTTCCACAAACTCCTTTCATTTGGCTATAAATGGCAGCATGTCTTCTTTTCTTATGGCTGCAGAGTATTCCACAACATGAATGGGCCCCTTCTTTCTGATCCAGACCCCCATCAGTGGGCACTTTGTTGTTTGTATATAAAAAGGCTACAGATTTCTGTATGCTGATTTTACCCCCTGCCACTGTACTGCATTTCCTTACTGCTTCTAGTAGCTGTTTGGTGGAGTCTTTAGGGATTATTTTAATAGGTAACATGATATCATCTGCAAATAGAGATAATTTCACTTCTTTCACCTTACATCCTCTTATCTTCCTTTTATTGTCTGATTGCTGTAGCCAAAACCTCTAATACTGAGTTATACAGAAGTGGTGACGGTGGACATCCATGTATTGTTCCTGATATAAAAGGAAAACTTTCAGGGATGTTGCTCTGTATTTTCTTTTGTGCTGGCTATATCTGGTTTCAGTATTAAGGTAATATTGAAAACATTGTAAAACATTCTATGGAAGCTTCCTCTTTCTGGATTTTTAGAAACAATTTGAACAGGATGGGCTTAAGTTCTTCTTTAAAGTTTTGATAAAATTCATTTGTAAAACCATCACACCGTGGATTTTGTTTTTAGGAAAAGTTTATTATTGTTTTAATACCCATGCTTGTGTTCTGCTTATTCGAATCATTTTCATCCTGTTTTAGTCTTGGAACACTATATTCATCTAGAAATTTATTCATTTATTCAATGTTTTATACACACATATACATATATTTGTATAGTGTCCTATTTATATAAATGTATATCTTCAGGGCATGCAATTATTCATAGTAATCCTAGTAATCTCTTAATATCCTCTGAATGTGCTGTCTGTGGTAATTTCTCCTCTTTCATTTCTGATTCTATTCATCTATTTTTTCTTAGCCTACCTAGAGGTTTATCTATTTTGTTTATCTTCTTAAAGATACACATTCAAGCCCCTCTTTCTCATTGTAGAGTAATGGATTAGTCACGCATTTTGTGCCATCAGCCTCTGTGGCCATCACCTGCAGCCTTGATCGTGTTGATGCAGAAGGTTCTTAGGCGAGCGGGCGTGGGGCATGCGGGCCTGATGGTGGACACCTGGAGCGTGGGTGTGGGCACATGCGCAAGTGTGCACACCTGAGCCAAGAGGCCGGCGCTAGAAAGGTGGCGTCATTCAGCCACTGGGGCGGCTCCAAGGAGGATGAGCAGTGTGACTACAGAGGAGGCAAGAGAACACCAGAGAGAGGCCAGAGAAGAAGAGGCCAGAGAAGAAGAGTAAATGTTTGTGGCGGGCTGAGAGGCTCGTTTGCCTCCCAGCCCACCTGCCCGGCCTGTGCCTGCCTCCCTGCCTACCAGTTTCCCTGTCTGGTGTGCCTGTGTACCTGCTTCCCTGAGAGATCCTTTAAACCTGAAGAATCCACTGAGGGCTCTGGGACTCTTCTTTATCTGCCTGAATCCGTTGTGAGCCTGCCCTGTGCTTGCTGGCATAACACTCCTAGCTTTTGAAGCTCCAAGGCTATTATCAGGTAAGTTATATATATATATATATATATATATATATGTGGAAAAATGCAGGCAGGGCAGCAAAACTTCCTTGTGTATGCAGGATTTCACAGCATAGACACTCGTTTGGCTGCAGTGTTTCTGAAACGATCGTATGTGAAAATTGCCCAAGACTTCTTACAGCAGGTTTCTGGGCTCCTTTGCTAAAAAGGGTACAGGGTGACTTTGTTGGCCCCAGAGCCCTGCTGTTGGGTTGTGAGCCAGTCACAGAGCAGACGGTAGTGCTCAGCCTGTGTGTGTGTGTGTGTGTGTGTGTGTATATATGCAGTTGGACTGTAAAATTTAAATTATTAGTCACTTATGGTATCTATGAACTTTCCAGCTTGCTGTTTAGTAGAAAAATATGATTTTTTTAAACAAAGTAGTTTACTGTTATAGGCAAAACTGTACACACATCATGAAAGTATAGGAATTTCTCCTAAAATCTTATGCATGTTTTCCTGAAAAACGAAAAAAAAAAGTTTGTGAAATTGTACACTAAAAATAACAAGGCTTTGGGGTGAAATTGGATTGGGAAAGAACAGACAAAATCTATGCAATTTTATAATCAGAGCACTAATAAAAATAATTATTACTTTGAGGCTTTAACTTAGGAACTGGCAGGCAGGCAACTCAGCATGCCTAGAGCTGTTTCAGAGGTCGTTAAAAATACAAAGAAAAAAAAAGTGCAGAGGCTGACTCAGAGTGGATTCAATGCAGATGGAGGAGGAGCTCTGAGCTGAGCAAGGCGTACAGGTGAGAGCAGGAGCAGGTGCACAGGGGAGGGGGAAAGCGGTGCAAAGCATATGCATGTTTTTGGAAGGAAGATGCTCTGAGATACATGTGCATTTTTAATATGTTAAATACAGAGTTGAAAGTGTCTCCACATCTCCAGAATATTAGAAAGGTTTTTCCTTCTGCTAATGTTTGTGATTATAATTTCATTATGTTTTATTGCCTAGAAAAAAATGCAGGCAGGGCAGCAAAACGTCCCTGTGTATGCAGGATTTCACAGCATAGACACTCGTTTGGCCACAGTGTTTCTGAAATGATTGTATGTGAAAATTGCTCAAGACTTCTTACAGCAGATTTCTGGGCTCCCTGCACAAGGGTGCAGGGTGACTTTGTTGGCCCCAGAGCCCCCCTCTTGGGTTGTGAGCCAGTCACAGAGCAGACATCAGTGCTCAGCCTCCCTCACATGTGAGCTTCGGACATGGGTGGAATTACACTGGGCCCCAGACCCAGACTTTCAGAAAATGAGACCAAATCAGAATGTCTAGCAAAGCTTTCTTTGCAAAGACTTTACTGCCTTGCAAATGATTTAATTTCTCAGGTGGCTCAAATGCGGAGCAGATACTGATTCACAGTGATGCTGAGTTTGTAGAAATTACCCTCAATAGGGTCACCCTTTGTAAATTTAATTGAGTGATTGGAGTTCACCAGAACAATACTTTGAAGTAACAGGTGTGTGTGTTGGGGGCATGTTTATCACTTACCACCAATTAAGCATGTTTTTACATGAAGCCTAATGCTTTCATTACGTGAAACTGGGTTGGTTTTAGAAAGTTTGGTTTGTTTGCTGAATACGGTTGCTTGGTTTTATTTTACTCCTTGTTGTGGAACCATCCTGTGCCCAGTAGTTTCATTGTCGGCTCTTGAAGATGGAGGGAACTTTGGACCTCGTCTTTACGGGCCTTTAATGCTGAATCAGAGAACAGACCAGCTTTCTCTCTCAGCCTCTCTCTGGAGTTCTCTCTGGAGTTCTCAATCTGGTCATCTGCAAGTCCTACCCCGCTGTGACGCTGCCCTTTGTCCCTCCCTTCTAGGCCCACGTGTCTGTGTTTACATATGCACACGTGTTCCTGGACCAAGGACCACTCGCAGCTCTGCCCATAGAGTGCAAGAGTGCCCCCCACTGCGCCAAAGTGGGCGTCTGAACAGTTTGCCCAATCCCGTACCCATCCAGCAAGGGGCCAGCTGCCTCTTCTCTAGAGAAGGAGTCTGGTGTCTCCAGAGTGGTGGATCGGTCTCTCTGGATCCCTTCCTCTGGAATCCTCAAATGTATTTGCAGTTCCCATATCTCATCCTGCAGCTGCCAGACCCTGGATTCCTCTTTGTTTATTTTTACTTTTTTTAAATTTTGTGTATTTTTTACATCATTTACAATAGCTAAGCCATGGAAACATGTCCAAAAAATAGATGACTGGATCAAGAAGATGTGGTACATATACACAATGGAACATTACTCAGCCATCAAAAAAGATAAACTCATGCAATTTGCAGCAACATGGATGGAGCTAGAAGGGATCATGCTCAGCAAAATAAGCCAGAAAGAAAAAGAAAAATACTGGATGGTCTCACTCATAGCAGGAATCTAGAAAACCTAAATAAGGGACCAGGAAAATGACTATAATAAAGTAAAAATCAAAATCAACAAGCAACTATAAACCAGAGACACACTACAGGTGGGGGAGAAGGGAGTAGGATCAAAACAGGGGTGGTGGGAATTATACAGGGATGATAACCAAGATGAAAATGCATATATTGTACAAAAATGGATTCTTCTTTGAGCATAGACTCTCTCAGAGCTGTGAGAATCGCCCACCCCACAGCCCTTGCCTCCTTGCAGACTCTGTCCTGTCCAAGGTCTCCTCTCTGCTGCACAGGGCCTGTACCACCTGCAATGGGGATCCGTCTCCCTCTGGCCATTCATGCAGAGGGAGGAGGCTGGCCACCTCTCAGTCCCCACAGGTCTCAAAGGGCTCCAATATGTGAAACCTTCCTGCCATCTGCACAACTGCAAGGGGAGGCAGGAGATGGTCTCCATGCAATCTGGGCCCAGGTGTCCACGCCTCTCTTCCCTGGGCCTCCATGCAGCCTAGGAAGAGGGCAGCACCACAGGTGGGAGCTGTCAGGGCCAGTGGCAGGCGGGCATAAAAGAGCCCCAATCACTTCACTTACCCTACTTTTGAAAGACTTATTTATTTGTTTCTCTGAGGAATAAATCTGGGTTTGAAGCTACTGTTAAAGTATAGGTGCATACCTTGTCTTTATTACCTGTACTTGACCTTCCTGAATGTGCTGGAGATAGGAAGTTGCTTTGTGTCTCTGGGTTTCCTGTGTTCAGTCTGGAAACGAAAGAGGTGAGAACATGATTCTTAAAATTTATCTTGATTGTGATGCCAGTGGGTCTGAAACTTGTAAGCTAAACTGAAAAGATCCCTTCAACACTGGTCAAATACTTATTATTCAGTTTTTTAGGCAGGTTAAGAAAGTCACATTCTCAGCCCCTCAGTCTTTTTCTGCTGTCTCCCATCAGTGCTCCTGCAGCACACAATCCTGTTAATGACAATGGACAGTTATTTTAGGCAGTGAGTGAGGATTACTAGTGTTCACAGCATGACCGTTTAGAAGCTTGATATCTCATCAGGAAGACAAGAAGTGTAGGTCTAACATGAGTATACCACTGCAGAAGGCTCTGTCTCAAATTGACTAGAGCCAGGTTTAGAAGTGTGACAAATGCAAGGTTGGTCTTTGGGGCAACCTAGATACCCCTTCAGTTCAGAAGAAATACTTTTAATATTTTTTTGTTGAGTATCTGTTTGTCCCATGAATTCTGCTATAGCCACGAGAAGGTATTACCGAGCAAAAATGGAAACACCTGTCAAGAAATATACTCTAGTGTTTGGAGTGAGTAGCTGGGGGTAAACATTAATATAGGAATCACACCACATATAAAACTATATGATAAATCCTACAGGAGAGCAATACAAATACTCTTGATATTAAAATTAGGGATATGTAACCAGTCTTGGACTGCAGAAAAAGTTTTTTTGTGGGAAAGCTAAGATCTAGGAAAAGAGGCATTGATTGAATGAAGACAAGAGGCAGAGTGGAAGAAGGTTTTGTTGTGAAGGCTTCCAGGTGAACATACCTGAACTGTCTTAGCATGGAAGATTCAAAGAATTGAAAAGATCATCTTGGTTTGGACCTTGCAATCATCCAAATGCCTGATGATGGTAATGTGAGGTGTGATAGTGGTAACCTAATTGATGTACATAGAAGAAAGTGGATTTGAATGATATTTAGGACTTCAGGTGGGATAACTATGAGGTAGGCAGGAAAATGATGTGTATTTTAGGTTTAGGGTCAACTGAATAATGTCATGATTTTAATGGGGACCATTGAAAAAGAAAAGTTTAGATTTGGCAATTGCATTTTGTACACAGTGTCTGGAGTGAAGAGGAATTAGAGAGCTACACTGGAAACACATCTGTTTGTAATTTGAAGGGAAGCTGCAGTCTTGGTTTGTCCATGGGGAGACATCAGGGATGAGCATCAAGGTGCTTCAGCACTCATGGCTAACAGCCTGCAGAGAGGCAGAGAAGGAGTATGTGATGAGCTTGGTAGAAAGAAGCCCAAGAGAGTGCTTTGCCATAGAAATCAATGGAAGCAAGTTATTAAAGAATGAAATAAATGCTAATATTGTTAAAATACTGGTCATATCAAGTAAAATAAGGACTAAAAAACAATCTTTAGGTTTTGTGATTTGGAGGTCACCGGTAAACTTGTGAAAATTGTTTCCATGAAGTGATAGGATTTGTATCTAGATAGGAGTGTGCTGCAGAGGAGTGTTAGTGGAAGATATAGAAACAGTGAGTATTAAGCCTTTGGAGTAAGTCGGCTATAAATGACAAGAAAAAGGGTTAGAGATCAAAGGGAGTGTGTTGCTGTAGGCAGTTTGGGTTTTGTTTGTTTGAGAGGCACTGAGCATAATCTACTGCCTATGGAGATAAGCCACTTGAGATAAAGATGTTGACACAGGAATTAAGAATTATAGATAACAGTCTGTTGCTTTTAAACATTCATCTTCATATGATTCAGCCAAGGATTTTAATTAAAATTCTGATTCAGTCCATTCAGTTGATCTAAGATACGATTCAGGATACTTCATTTTTGTGAATGCCTCAGTAATACTCATGCTCTTTTTAAAGATTTTTTTTATTTATACATACAAGAACTGGGGTACAGGCCAGAGGTGTCGGGGGTGAGAGGATTCACCAGAGACAGAGTGGGGAATAGAACAGGTGGATCTGGGCCTCCCCGATGGCGCAGCGGTTGAGCGCTGGGTTGCGAAGCTGCCCGTGGCCTCTGTGGCGCCGGTTCGATCCTCGGCTGCTCCCCGGCCACTGGAGGAGGGTCCCACATGGCGCGCAGACCTCTCCTGCTGCCCGCTGCTCCCCTCAGCAGTGTGCTTCGGTCCTTCTGCCTGCTCTGGCTCTGGTGAATTCTCTCACCCTCCCATGCTTCTGACTGTGCCCAGTGCATGTGTAAACAAAACAAACAAACAGATAAAATAAATGAATAGAAAACATGCCTCTATAAAAAAAAAAAAAAAAAGAACAGGTGGATCTACTGAAATACACTGTTGAGGGGAGCAGCGGCTGAGACAGGAGAGGTCTGCTGTGCCCTGTGGGTCAGCAACCTGGCCAGGGATCAAACTTGTGCTGCAGTGGCTACAAATAACTTCATAGGTTGCTTCATAGGTTGCGTCTTAACCCCTTGCACCACCAGGAAGGCCCAGTACTCATGCTCTTGATCTGCCAACCACACCTTGAGGGGCAAGGTCTAGTAGAATTGCTGCATAGTGTTGGGATCCCATTTAAATTGGATGAGCCCATATTTATAATGGCTTACATTTTCCCTCTTGTGTATATTTTTCTAGCATCGCTTGATTGCTTGGAAGTAGAGAAGAAGAACACAGAAAGTACGGGTATATAATTGGATATGGAAGGGCCTGAAGAAAAGAGATAGATGGATTTGGGGAAAAAAATAAAGAGGTTCAGAATACTCTAAGTCCTGATGATGTTGAAAAACTGTCATATAGAAAGTGACTGGAAAAGCAAGCTGAAGGACAAGGAGCTTGTGGGTTTTAATTGAGTATTACAGATGATCACTAGATTCTAGATGTATCTCTGGAAGAATATGCCTGGAGTGGTACTGGGCACTCAGACTGTAGGGTTAGGGACTTTGCCTGTCTTTGAAAGGGCACCCCAACAGGAGAAAAATCAATAAGCCTCTCACTGTTTGTATCCAATTGTCATTAAACCTTTCTTACTTTAGTGATTATCATAAGATAAATCAATAACATGAATGGGTTCATAATAGATACCTTGATTTAATTTCTAGTTGCTTGTAGTTCACAGAAAAGTGAGGTATTCTGTATCGAGAAAACCAATTTTATTTTTTTTAAAGATTTATTTTTTATTTATACAATAGCTGGGGTACAGGCCAGAGGTGCGGGAGGATGAGAGGATTCACCAGAGACGGAGTGGGGAGCAGAACAGGCAGGCAGACCTGAGTTGGCAGCCTGGTTGTGCCAATGTTTTGTCACTCTCTTTAGTGTTTCTGCCTGAATAGTGATTTCTATTCTCTGTGTTTCCTTAAAATCTGCCTCCTAGAGGCTGTCAGTCAAAGCTGTTCCCCTTACTGATTGGAGCTATAGATCAGTTACATAAAACAAAGGAAAAGTGTCTCTTATTCTGATACATGTGGATTATGTTTTGGCATTAAGTCTGACCCTGAAATGTAAGAAGTCCAGCTATTTATTTTGAATTTGGATGAATTTAGAAGACTGTACTCTTTATCTTGGAAATCTGGCTATGGAAACATCCTACACTCCAAAACATTTGGATTCCTACAAAATTTCTTAGAACTTTTTGCCCCAAATCTACCCTTTACTTTCCTGGATCATTTATGAGACTTTGATCCCTCTCTATTTGATTTGTCCCTTCTTGGTGAGAGCGTTGATAAGAATGTAAGTGATGAAAATGAAGTAAGCACCATACCATTAAATTGGAATATTATGATAAATTGCAAGACAAGGGAAGACAGTTTAGGAAGACTGACTTTCGGAGCTTAAAATCCACTCCAACCTCATGAGATAATAATTTTAGGAGTGTTCTTTACCCTTCTTTTGCATTTTTGTAAGCTAATGCTAAACTGCAATTCTTCTGTTTCAAAGGAAAAGGACCACAAAGCATCTTTGACCACCAAAGATCTCAGCTCTTACAAAATATTTTGATGAGCTAAGTGTAAATGAATCAGAAAACATATGGATTAAATTTCCAAATTTCCACCATTATACTCATGGGAGGTCTCTTATTTTTAATGAGAAAAAAAGAATGCAGTTGACAAGCAGGAATTAGGTTTTTCTGAATCAACTATTTAGAAGCCAGGTCAAGAGATTTTCCTGAATCTCTTTTGACTTTCTTTGCCTTTATTTGTCCATTTGCCCAAAGGAGAAAAATGAATAAAATAGAGAAAACCAATTTTATTTTTTTTTAAGATTTATTTTTTTATTCATACAATAGCTGGGGCACAGGCCAGAGGTGCGGGAGGGTGAAAGGATTCACCAGAAACAGAGTGGGGAGCAGAACAGGCAGGCGGACCAAAAGCACTGCTGAGGGGAGCAGCGGGGTGACAGGAGAGGTCTGCTGTGCCATGTGGGTTTCTGCCTGGCCGGCCAGGAATCGAACCCAAGCTGCAGAGGGTGCGGACAGCGTCATAGCGCTGTGCTCAACCCGCCGCGCCACCAGGGAGACCAAGAAAACCAATTTTAAAGGTAAACATCCCTCTTAGAAACATTCTTACTAAAGTTCAAAGTTGCAGAGTTAGCCACATATTTATTTCAGACAAAATTTTTTTAAGAGTATCACTGGTGCTTTCATTTCAATGATATTACCTGGTCATAGAGGCCTGACAGATTGCTGTTAGGACTCTTTTTGGGTCAAATTTAGATGGAGTTGAACCTTTTCTTTATTTCCTTTTCACCTCATTTGTGGCATTTTTTCCTCATCTCATGCCCATGGCCCTGGGATTGTGTCCTTTCTTCCAGTTTCCTGATAACCATCCATGGGGCATCCCACTCACATGACTGGCATCACATATTTCTGTAGTACCAGCTCCACAGTGTCCAAATGGCACATGTTAATTTCTATAAACTGCTCTGACCTAGGTCCAAATCTCTTCAGCAGAAATACCCTTTGCTCAACTTAAGTCTTGTCAATATGTGTTATTCAGTGAAGTATGTACAGGGCCACAGCAGTCTGGCCAGTCACTATTTCCCCCACTAGGATGAATCACATGGCCATCATGCTTGTCTTATCCTTTGTATCCCCTGCCATTTGCCATGTGACTTTGAAATTTCTCCCAGGAAGGAGTAGAGTGTCCTTTCCTATAGTTTGACTTTTGTCCACATGACTGCCTTGACTAATGAATTAGTAGTGGATATGAAATAACCAAAGGTTTAAAGAACTCTTACCCATATAGACTTGCTCACTTCTGTGTCTTCTGTCAGCATGAGAAGAAGATGTACAGGCTAGTCAAGGAGCTAGTTGAGGCACAAGTGGAGCCATGCCGCCCCAGCCAGACTCCCCCAGAGAAGCACAGCCTGGCGCATCTACCCTTCCCACGTAACCCCCAGAAGCATGAGAGCACTAGTGCATTCAAGGTCTACTCATTGTTCACAATCAGCAGACATGTAGAAGGGCCAGCTGAGGTCCAGTTGATGACAGATGAGCTAAAAGCTGCTGGCTGTGTGCCACCAAGTTTGTGTGCTTGCTTGTTACACAGCAGCACTGTGAATGTGACTGTTATATACTCTTCTCTATGCTCCTTCTGGGAAACTCTTGAAGGGTTCCTGTGAGGATGGTTAAAACGTGCATATCTGGAAATCCTCTCTGATGGACTTTCAACCTAGTGAGAGTAGAATGCACCTGGCAAGAGTCTCAAAACTAAGTTTTAGTTGGGTAGTCTTTGCAAGTTCCTCTGAATTTTTAAGACACTTTACAGCTATTTATCACCTGGTGTATTTCTTCTACCAAACCCTTCTTACCCCATTTACTGAGTGCCTTCCATGGGGTCAGCAATTTTCTAAATGCTTTACATGTGTTAACATGCTAATTCTCATGGATGACCTATGGGATTGAAAAGACTATTATTTCCTCACTTAGGAATGCCAAAGTTCATTGACCTTTATGCTAACTGTCATATGCATAAATCAAGTAGTATTGGGCCTCCCTGGTGGTGCAGGTGGTTAAGTGCAGCACTGTGAAGCTGTCCACAGGCTCTGCAGTGCCAGTTCAATCCCTGCCGGCCACGGAGATACCCACATGGCGTGGCAGACCTCTCGGCTCAGCCTCTGCTCCCCTCAGTAGTGTATTTCATCAGTCTGCCTGTTCTGTTCCCCACTCTGGTGAATCCTCTCATCCTCTCACTCATCTGGCCTATACCCTGGTTCTTGTATAAATAAATAAATAAATCTTTAAAAAATTATTATTATGCCTGTTTATTAGGTACTTTCTATGTCATTAAATTTTACATCAATCTTATGTACTAAAAATTCTATGAGTATCTTCACTTGAAGGATGAGAAGTCAGGATCAAATGTTCAGTGTTTTGCCCAAGGTCACACAGTTTGTATCACTGCTGAAGAATCCACAGCTCAGAGACTACACAACTTGGCCCCAGTTGCATGAATATTCAGGATTAATGCGGATCTTTCTCAATCAGCTTCATCTTCATGTTTGTGCTTAGAGGAGCCACCAGAGCGATGTTATACAATGCTGGGTCGGTGTTACGTCCTTTGCAACACCAAGTGAAACAAATTTCTAAACCAGTTATTTAAACCAAGACACCTTCCTTCAAGCTGACTGCCTAGGATTCTGGCTAGTTATTTCTGTACCAAGTCCAAAAAAACCAGGGTGGATTCTATTCCGTAGTAGTTATCTCATTTACAGCAGATCCAGTTGTCATCTTAGAAAGACCTTTACAATGCAATAATAACACTTAATACACCTTCACTAAGTTTCACAGGGAGCAGCATTTCCCACAAAGCTGGGGAACCTAAGAAAAAGGAAAATGTTTGAAAATTTACTTTCTTCTCTCTATCATTCTATCAGAATGTTTTTGCTGCTGCTTCCCAATTCTAATTTTTTCTTGCTTTTAGGCTTAGTTATAGAGGTTAACATCCTACAGAACCTTTTTTTGTTCTTTCCTCCCAGCTCCCCAAGTAGATCTGAGATGTAAACTCATGGTTGGAGCACGGCCCTCTGACTGCCTCAGTTTATTCTTGCTTGAACGTGAAGGCCTGTATTGAGGTTACCTGTCAGCCAGGAGTTTAAGAAATAACTGAGCTGGTGCTTTTGATATAAGGAGAAGGCATGAATTGACGGCCAGATGTTTGTGTTGAATAGGACTGCTCAGCACTTGGAGGATTGAAAGAGACAAGCCTGTTTTAGGAACTAGGATGAAGAATTCATTGTTGCATTCTGATTAGCTTGGTTAAGATAATTGAGTGTGGTAATTAAGTATATGTACGAAGAGGTCTTTTTAAAAAGTATGTCAGCAAATGTACTTTTTGAGTGATTATGTAAGAATCTGGATAATTGCTATATAGCGTGTGAAGCTCATAATAGCCTTCTAATTACCCATTAAGCAAGGTACTGTATAACTTAGGAAGCAAAGTATTTTACTAGTTAGAACATGGTCCATAACTAGTAGATCCTAATAAACATTAGACTCTAGCTGCGATCTTTAGAGAAATTACAAAAAAAAATAATAATTCTTATGAGTGAGTGAGTAAACATATGGTCCTGGGTAGATCTAAAAGAAGAGGTCCAGTGAGAGATAACTATTTCATGGATAAGTCTTTAGGAGCTTGCAACTTTAGTCTTGATTTTAGAAATAGCATGGATGTTCAGAGTTCAAAAACTTTCAAGCTTGATTGAAATCTTTACAACTTATTTTCCAAGACAAACCAATGTCAGAGGAAGGCATCACATGAAGAATTTTAATGCTTTTGATGTAAGGACACGTGTGGAGGGGGACTTGCCCCAGAGAGATGGGACCAAGGATGGACCTCAAGGGTGCCCAGAATAGCAGAGTAGCAAAGTGTCAGGAGTTAACCAAGTTTTGAATCCTGACTCTTGTTTCTTCTTAGTTTTATGACTTGGGAAAATTACTGACTTCTCTGAACTTCATTTTCATGATGCAAAGGGTGTAGTCATTGCTAGCTCTGAGTAAGATTGCTTGAGAATAAATGGAATAATGTCTATAAAGTGGCAGCAGTGAACATGACCATGCATATCAGTAACTTTTCTCATTTCCTTTTCACTTTCTCTTGTTGCTGGAGACTGTCTTAATCAAATTTTATTACCTTTTGGTATTTAGCCATTCCTCGTTCTTCATAAAGGGTTGAATGAATGTTTGCTTTTGAATGAATGAGCCAGTGGAACCACGGACATTGACTTTGAAGGTGCTGTCTTAAGTGTGACACAGGTGATGGTAAAACCAGCTGGAGCCAAACTTTGCTATTTAGAAATCCTTTTTGCCTTTAAAAATTAGTTATTTTTTAACTATGGTGAAAGTGACATATTTACCATTTTAATTATTGTTAAGCGTACATTTCAGTGGCATTAAGTATAGTCACACTGTGCAGTCATTATTACTACTATCTCCAAAACTTTTTATCTCGCAAAACTGAAATTATTGCACTCATTAAACATTAGTTCCCCATTTCTCACTCACACCCAGCCCTTGGCAACTGTCATTCTGCCTCTGACTCTATGAATTTGAAGACTCAAAGTGCCTTCAATGAGTGGGGCGTCACACAGTATTTGTGCTATTGTGACTGGCTTATTTCACTTAGCGTAGTATCTTCAAGATTCATCTGCTCTGCATCATGTCAAAATTTCCTCCTTTTGCAAGGCTAAGTACCATTCCTGAATGTGTGTATATTACATTCATCTTATTGATTCACCATTGTCCATCTGCCAGTAGACCTTTGGTTGACTATTGTGAATGATGCTGCTATGAATGCAGACATATAAACATCTCTTCAAGACCCTGCTCTCAGTTCTTTTGGCTATGTACCCAGAAGTAGAATGGCTAGATCATAGGGTAATTCTATTTTTAGTCTTTTGGAGAAACATCATGCTGTTTTCCATCTTGGCCGCCAGTTCACATTTCTACCAACAGTGTGAAAGGGTTGCTGTTTCTTATCCTCATCAACACTTGTTATTTTCTTCTTTTCTCTTAAATAATACCCATTCTGATATGAAGTGGTATCTCATTGTGATTTAATTTGCATTTTCCTAATACTGTGTGATGTTGAGCTTCTTTTCATTGTCCTTGTCCGCCATTTGAGTATCATCTTTCTGGTTCACTTTTCAAAATCCAGCAAATCAAATTGCACCATTTTTTTTACTTTTCCTCACCTACTCCCATTTTCTCCAGAGAAAATAAAATCCACCTGCATTCATAGTTATTCTAAGTCTGTAGAGTGTAGCACTGGCTGCTTCTTTCTGTCTTTATAATTAAAACTCAATGTTTTGACCTCAGATTATCTCTCTTTAAAGTATTTCAGAAAATCATCTCAAGGGAAGAAGGTAAACCCTTTATGTATATGATTGTTTTTCTGATAAGGACAGTGCACAACATAAAAATAAAAAATAAAAAATAAATTACACTGGAAAAAAATGAGTTCAAATGTAGCACGAGATTTACATTTGATATGAGAAAAGTTTTCCTCCAGAAAATGCTAAATATTAAGTTATTAACTCTTTTCTTGGAAAAGATTATATCTTTAAAATCTATTAAAATGTAGAATTTATATTGCCCTGCAAACAGCAGCATCTAAGACACTTTAATTGTGCACATGTATACGCATCTGTGCCCCAATTTTTGGAAGTAGCATGCTTCCAGTCATTTGCTATCTTAGGAAAGTATAATAACTATAAATAAATTTATAAAGAAATAATAGAAATAATTTTAAAATCCAATTTGGCAGCAAATTTTAAATGTAACTAAAAGCAATTGGAAAGACTGTGATGTAATAGTTTGAAGTATTATATTTTAGATGTATTATTTTTATAAAAGTAAGCACATTGATGACATCACATTTGTACATTTTGACTCCAGTTTCTTTGCTGTGAATCTATTTCAGGTGTCCTACTGTCTTTGCAAATCTACTAAAGGATCTTTCATTCCATTTAAGCATCCTCTGCTTCAGTGTTTCCTCATGTAGTTTTCTCATGAATTAAAATTAATCATTTATTGAGGATATATCTTCTCATTATATCTTGTCTTTATTGGTTCAAAAAGTATATTTCATTATTGATAAATTATTTGTCAAGTTCCTATTTAACTAAGGTACATTGGAAGTGTTTCTCTTTAATTCAACATATAGCAAACCAAGTAATCAAAAACCTTTTCAAACTTCAGCAATTTCTTTGTTCATATCAAAAGAATTTTCTGGTAAAATGTTCTCCATTGTATCCTTTTAGCTGTTTTTACTCTTTTAGGAACAACACTTGTATTTCCATAGAATAGAACTCCTTTATCATTTGTCATTAAGTAGAAAAGACTTAGATGGACCCTTGAATATTTATCATCAAGTTTATTGAGTTTTTTAATGTTTGGGTTGTGTATCACATGATTTGATAAATGTTGAGAAAATTGCAATTTTGACTCCTTGTTCCAAATGCTTCATGTCTGTTTCTCATTCTCTTTCTTGTCTATTATCTATATATTGTGATAAGCAATGTTGCATGGTCCACCTCACCTTAGTAGGAGGTTTATTGTCAATGATAAAGGATGGAAACTCATATTAGACATGATAATTCTAGATGATGAAATCTCTTTGGTTTATCAATGCTTTTGCCCTTATTAGGATAATGATAAAAGCTACTTGTTAAAGCATTAACTATGGTCTACAGGCTTTAGTCACTTAATTTCCCTGACCAGCCACTGCTGTAGGGATGACTTTTCATGCCACTCAATTTTGGACCCCATGTGATTGTGAGATTAAGTAACTTCCCCAGAGCCACTGATCTAGTGTCTCATCGTGGCAGGAATTTGCGCTGGGGAGTATGGCTCCAACTACATTCTTATTCCCTGCTAAGCTCTTTCAGCTCTGCCTTTTGTTTGTTCTGTTCTTGCATTTGCAAGCAATGCCTTTTCAAGCTGTGGCTTCTTTGTATGGCTGGTCCTCGTCCATTTTATGAAAGCTAGTTTAGCTAAAACTAGATAACGCTATCCAGAATTCCAGTGAACTGGAAGAAGTAAAATGTGACAGGTGACAATGAGGTAGATTAACGAGGACAAGAAGTCCAGGGTTATAATTAGTCTTTTTCCTGGTCCCTTATTTAGGTTCTAAATTCCTGCTATGAGTGGGACCATCCGGTATTTTTCTTTTTCTTTCTGGCTTATTTAGCTGAGCATGATCCCTTCCAGCTCCATCCATGTTGCTGCAAATTGCATGAGTTTATCTTTTTTGAGTAATATTCCATTGTGTATATGCACCACATCTTCTTGATCCAGTCATCTATTTTGGGGCATTTGGGTTGTTTCCAAAGCTTAGCAATTGTAAATAGTGCTGCTATAAACATAGGGGTGCAGGTGCCCTTTTGAATTAATGTTTCTGTGTCCTTTATAATAAAGTAAAAATCAAAATCAAACCAGAGACATGCCACAGGGGTGAGGAGGAGAGAGTAGGATCAAAACAAGGGGGGTGGGAATTGTGTGGGGACTATAACCAAGATGAAAATGCATACATTGTACAAAATGAAAAATGATGTAAAAATATACAAAATAAAAAAGTGCAAAGAATATAAGTGGGAAAAAAAGAAGTCAAGGATGCTGTTGTCAGTGACACTATGGGGTGACTTTTGTCACATCCTCTAGCTGAACACAGCACTTTCTGATATAGGGCATCATGACAGTCCCCATGCCCACTCTGTACTCTGAATATTAGCAGAGCTTGGTTTCCTTCTCAATTTTAGACTAAAAAATCAATGCAAATAGAAGTTCTAATATTATTTTTCCATGCCCACAATGAATTATCTTGGGTACTTTCTAAAGTATAAGTCACTCTCTTGGGAGACCACAGTGATACAGCAAGATGAAAATTTAATGGAGACTAGAGAATAAAATAATCGCTTAACTCTGGGCTGAATTTTTAGGGAAGAGCCAAAAGAAAAAAGAATGCAAGAGGTCAATGAAGATTAACACTTTAAAATCTCCTCTGGTCTCCATAGAGACAGCAAATTCAAGCAAGCAGTTCAGCTCTCCAAGAGTTTTGAAGGATAAAGTGTCTCTAAATGTCAAAAACTATTATCAGGCTTAACTGGAATTGGCTTCTGAGCCTTTGCCTGTGGTTATCCATCACTCATCCTTCAAATACCCTTCCCGCAAGTGGTGGCTGAAGCTTGAACCTGTGAAAAGTCCAGCGTGGTGTGTTCTGACTGCCAGCAGGCTCTGCTGCGAACCCAGAGCCTTAGTGACTCCTTGAAGGGCTCAGTGTCTTCCAGTACTGGAAGGCTTAGAATGTCACGAGGCCAAATTGTTTGTTTAAAAAAGTTCACGGTTAACCTCTACGTTTTTCCACTGGTGAACCTTTCCTGCTTTTTGGATATGGAAATAGCCGATAATTTTATTGACCTGCACATTTACTCTCATCTTATATTAAACAGCCTAGAGATTTAAGGGGTGTTCAGAGAATTATAGTGTCTCAGTATAATGAATGTCTTATGTTACTGGGCCTGAGCCAATATACCCACTACCTTATAATTTTTCCCCCTGATTACTCTGCTCCAGGCCCTTTGTGTGTTGTTCGCAACAACTGGATTTCAATGTCTGCTCCAGTGTCTTTCAAAAATTCCTGGAGGCCATTCTGGCTTACTCTTTCAAGTAAATCTCCCCTTTCATAATTTACAGCTGTCGTAGAACTTCTGGTCTTACTGGTGACCCATTCATTTGCCCTTACCAGGCAGTGGGATGCTAACAATCATCTAGACACTAGTTGCAGAGAAATTCAGTCTTTAGGATAGCCCTTGGTGAGTCCAGCTGACTTTTCCGTTCCTCTCCATTGCAACTTTTCTTACTAATTAACTCCATCTGTAATGTTACAGAAACTTTTTTCCTTCTCTTCCGTTCTTGGTTGTCCACAGCAAAATCAGACCATTGAACTGAACCCTGTGAGGTGCTTGTTTTTGTTTTTTAATTATTTTTCTATAGACAGGTGGTAATTTTACCAGGCTATGAATGTCAGGAGAGACATGGAAAGTAACAGCCACCAAGAGAGCCTATATATTTTTAGAAAGTCTGAAGTTACAAAGTAATGAGATTGATTTCCATACAAAACATCAACATTGATCTGCCTTAAGATTAGTCCATAAATCATGGGGCAAATGAACAACACTCTGCATTTTAGAGTTTGGTTTATACATACACATTTTATAGATCATATTTGATATTTAACTACATGCATGTGCTGAAGTTTGTACATTACTGAAGTGGTCCATGAAGAATGTCAATGGTTTTTCCAACTAGTATTTTAACTGGAGGAAAACTCGAGAGTCTAGTGTAAGCCCCACATACTGCCAAGAAAGGCAAAGTCTCTACTACTGAAGCTTTAACAATAATATGCTTTTGAATGGTCAAAATGCATTTTTGCCAGTGAATTCAAAGTACTTCTGTCAGACACTATACCATTGTTACTATTTTTATATAGACCCCGTCACTTAATAATTTGCATGTATTCTCTCTTTTAACACTCCTGACCATCTTACCAAATTGATGTTATTATGTCCCTATTTTAAAAGATGAAGAGAGGAATTGAATTGCTCACTGCAATATTGCCTAGTTGGAAACCAACAGGGAGGTGTTTTAAACCAAGTCCAAGTCTCCAAAGTTTTAACTCTATGCCCCTCTGCTGTACTGCTTCTTCCTATCAGATATTTTGATAAGAAATCAGCAAGCTGCATTTGCCCTTTAACAGTAGGACAACTAGGTAGTTTGTTCCAAATCACCACAAATTATGGAAAGATCAGATAAATATGCAATTAACAAAAGATGACATAGTTTAGAAGGCAAAATAAAATCTGTATAGTGCTTATAAATGAAAAATAGAAATAATTTTACAGCACTAGTTATATATCAGGTTACAAACATACAAACACACATATGTCATATATATGATATTATACATATATATGTAAAGTCTTTCCTCTATAACTATCCTCTCTCAGCATAATGAAGTAGGGGGTATTATGAAACCCACTTTATAGACAAGAAAACTGAGGCGTAGGGAGAGGAAGTAGCTTGCTCCAAATCATGCTGCCAGGAAGTAAAAGGATTTTACATTCAGGTGGTCCTGTTCTAGGATCCATGCTCCCCTGCATCTCCCTTTCTTTCTTTGCCCTTGACCCCAGATCTCTTGGTGAAATTTCAGAACTTCACTTGAAGTCCCTTATCTTTTGAGTGCTACAGACCAAATGAATGAGGCGTGAGATCAGCTAATAAGAGATCATGGAAATACTGAGTATCAGACAAAATTGAAGACAAAATTAGTAATTTTGTCATGAGAATATGACCTAATCTGGAGCTCCATATGGTTCAGATTGAATCCAAATTCATGGAATTGTGACAACCCCTCCCCCCCACCCCTTCTTGCTTTTACTCTGAAGTCTATGTTGGCGAGACAAATATTACTCACTTGGTGTGTATCTGTTTGATGGCATTCCTTCCCTTTTGTTGTTGCATGCCAAATTCATAATAGAATACCTCAGGTACTCAGGCAATTTCTTGGATAATTCTCAGTAGAATTCTGCAACTGATTTACTTATATGTGGTCATATTTGGAATTTGAGACACAGAGTAGGGAATGGACCACCATATGTTCATCCTGACACAAAAAATGACTCTTTTAACAACCTTGGATCATCTAGGCAGGAGACATAGATTTGGCTGGAGTAATAATAACAAGGGAGGTCATTGAAGCCCCAAGCTTTCCAACTTATGGGGTGACTCATTTTGTCCATATGGCTCTCCAGTTGACCCAGCACCATTTGGTAATATGGCCACTTTGCTTGTTCAGCACTACAGTGTTGTCTTTTTTACAAATCAGGGAGTAGATATGTGTGGACATATCTACACATATCTATAACAGTGCTGTTCGGTACCATTTAGTCATTTTTGTCTTATTTTCATGCCAATATTGCATTTAATTAATTACCCTAGTTTTATAATAAATCTTTTATAGCTTTCTGGAAATGACAGAGATTTCCATTTCAATGTTGAATATAAATAATAATAGCTATTTCATTTTTGCTATTAGGGAAAATTCTCCATAGTTCCTAATAAGTATAAGGTTTAAAAAAATAGGTATTTTATAAGTTTAAGTGAGATTTCTGTTTAAGAATTTTAAAAGTGATAAATGCTTTTCTTATTTTGTCAACCTGTTTTTCAATCTATCAACACGGTTACTTGATTTTCTATTCTTACATTAGATTTGATTGTTAACACACTCTTGACTACCTGGAATAAACCTCACTTGGACTTGAGGTATTGTTCATTTTCTATATTACTGAAAAAAATCTGCTTGTATTTTTTTAAAGGATGTTTACATCTAAGTTTATGACAGAGATAAGCCTGTTATTTTCACCCCACCCCTTTTTTGACTTTCTTGTCAGTTCTTGGAATCAAAGATTTTCTGACCCCCACCACCCAAGAAAGAGTTAAGAAGCATTTCCCTTTTATCCCCCTAGTCTTTGAAAGAGTTTGTGTAAAATACCTTATTTTTTCTCTATAGATGGTTGAATGAATTTGCTAGTCAAGAGCTCTAGGTTTAGATCCTTCTTGTGGGAAGGATCCCATCACACATTTAATTCAGATTTTCTTTCATTTCCTTTATAGGTTTGGTTGGTTGCGATTTTAAGAATTAAAAAAAAAATATTAATTCCACTGACCTAAAATTGTTCACAGTATTATTATTTATAAAATAGCTGTGATATCTGTAGTGATGTCACTTTTTTTCATTCTTGATATGGTTAGCTTGTGTTTTCTCCTTTTCCCCCTAAATAATCTTGATTGGTTTCATTTTTATTAATCTTTTAAATGAAATAATATTTGACTGTAGATTTTTCTCTATGGCATAATTACTTTCTATTTAGTCCTACTTTTTGTTATATCCTTCCTTCCACTGTCATGGCATTTATGAGGCTTCCCCCCCCCCCCCTAGTTTTCTGGTATCTTGAATCTTTGATTTCACCTTTTTTCCTTTTCATTTAAAGCTACAACTTTCCTCTTAGAACTACTTTTTATGCATTTCATAAATTGTGATACATCATTTTCAATATGTTTGGTTAAAATATTTCCTGATTTCCATTGCTACTTCTTTGATTCATGGGCTATTTAGAATTTTGTGGCTTACTATCCAAATACTTGGAGATATTCAAACATTTCTTTGTTGTTAATTCTTCATTTATACTTGATTTTTAATCCTTTAAATCTTCTTTAAATTTGCTTTATTGCTCATGTTTTTATCTGTTAAATATTCTATGTGTACTTGGAAAATAACCCTGTAATTACATTTGTAGGCTATGTGTTTTATGTCAATTAAGTTAAATTATTTGTGTTCCATATTCTGTGTTCCATATTCTTTGTGAGAATTTTTTCTGCTTTTTCCATCACTGAAGGAAATGCATTAAACTATCAATATTATTTATTTCCCTTTTGTATGCATCAACATTTGTTATATATGTATGAGTTATGCTATGAGATGCATCAGAGTTTAGGACAATTATATTTTCTTGTTGAATTGAATCTTATCCTTTATTTTTTTTTTTATAAATTTTATTGTTATATTCCCCATACAATTGCAGCCCCCCATTCTGACCCCAATCCCTCCCCTCCCGCCCCCGCCCCCCTAAGAGTGTCTCTGGTTCATAGTTTTTTGTTGATTTTGATTTTCACTTTCTTATAGTTATTCATTTTCCTGGTCCCTTATTTAAGTTTTCTAGTGAATCTTATCCTTTATGTCTAGTAACACTTTTTGCCTTAAATTCTAATTTTTGATACTAAAACAGGTATAAGTGATTTCTTTTGGTTAGCATTTGCAGAGTATATCTTTTCCAATCATTTTACATTTAAAGATCTGAACTTTTCTTGTTAAAGTGAGTTAATTCTATGAGCCTATAGTGTTTTCTTTTCAGCTTGACAATTGTTACTGTTTTACTTCGTGTATTTAGTTCATTAATATATAAAATGCAATTGCATATATATTTGGTTAAATCTATATCACTAACATTTTCTCCCCTCTGGTCTTTGTTTCTATTATTTCCCTTTTTCTGCTGCCTTTTGTCATTGTCAATATTTTTTATTTCATTTTGTCTTCTCTAATTGCTACACGTATTTGTATTTAAGTGGTTACCTTGGAGATTCAAGTGTGTATCCTTTAATGACAATCTTTCTTAGTTCAAATTTATTAGTTCCAAAATGATTCAAAGTTCTACTTTTTCTGTACACTTCTGTTCATTGTGCAGTTTTGTCATATTTTATTTTTGCGTATGTTATTATACCTCACAAGATACCATTGTTGCTTCAAAGGGTGAATACAGCTTTTTACTTATTTACACAATCATTCTCATACTCTTCATTCTTTCTTGCTCTTCTGTGCTTTCATCTTGGATCATTTTCCTTTGGCTTGAAAAACTTTTAGTCTGTTTTGTACTATAAGTTGCCTTTAACACATAATCTCAGTTTTCTTTAATAATTATATTTATATTTTTACTGTTTATAAAATTCTAAGCTGTATTTTTTTTTCTTTCAACAATTTACAAGTGTCTTAACATTATTTCTGACTTTTATAGTATGTTGAAAAACTTGCTTCTTTTAAAATAATGCCTCTTATTCTGGATTTTTGTCCTTGATTTTTAGCCGTGTTCATCTACTGGGGTGTGTGTGTGTGTGTGTGTGTGTGTGTGTATGTGAGAGAAGAGAAAGAGAGAGGGCTTTTATGTAATTATCTTGCTCATATTTTGAATCTATCAATGAATCCTTTTCAAATTTGGGGTGGCATTATTTCTTCAAATTCTTCCCCTTTCAATCTCTACTTATCCTGAAATTTAATATGTGTACTCTAAATGTTTCCTATAGGTATTCTCTTCTCTTTTTGGTTATCTCTCTTCTTTTTCATTCTTCAGTTTGGATTTTTTTTTATTGGTTTATCCTTGAGATATCTTTTTTTTGTTTTTGCATTGTATAGACTTATGTAGTTAGTCTAGATAATTGTGTTTTTCATTTTGAGAATATATATATTTGATTCTTTTTACAAATTCAGGTTATCAAACACAATGTTTTCATCCATTCATTTATATTAGCCATTTTTTCAACTAATCTATTCAGCTTACTTACAGTTACTATTTTAATGTCTTATATACAAACTTCAATATCTGGATCATCCAAGGGTCTACTTTTGTTGTTTAATTTTTCTCTTGACTATCAGATAAATTATTTGTGTTTTATTTTTGCCTTTTAAAGTTTTGTGCCAGGCTTTCTGTGAGAAAAAAATAACTGGTATTGAATACATGCCATTTTCCTGAAAGAAGAATTGTTCTTTCTTTTGTTTGGCAGATATTATGGGGCGAGACCATTTAAGTCTATGCAGTAACTGACATGATTATAGCTTGGTTGCATTTTCAGTTACATTAGCTTAATTCTGCTGCATCACTTATCTTCTCATTGAGATCATGGTAGGGATCTCTTTCTATATTTTAAAAACATTCAAACTTAATCCTTCTGAGGTTTGAATTTAGCTTTTTAGTCTCCAGTTATGTGCACCATCAACATCAGGCAAATGTCTTGAGGAGGATATGAACCATGGTTGCATGCAGGACCTTTTATCCCAAGTACCAAGAAATTATGGAAAAACTTATTCTGCCTTCTCACACTATCCTTTCTCTTTGGTTGTGGTTCTCCCCAGTTTTGATTAAAAATCTAATGCATCTCTACTTCCTCAGTAATCAAATTTATGTCTTTCATAATTTCAACATGTTTAAAATCTATCAAGTATTTTGTGCTTATTGAAGAATTTTGTCTCATAGCATCATGAGCACGTAAACACCCCAACACTTGCACAGTCTCACCATCTAGCAAAGGTCATTTGGGATCATGCATTTCAGCAACTTAGATCTTAAGCCTTCATGACAGCCTGCACAGATTTCAGAAGTACCATTGTTTTCATCTTTCTTGGTGGAGTCACTCTACATATGCCAAGTCTGACCCTGATCCTTTGCTCAGAAGTGGGATGTGCCCCTATGAAAGAAACAACCACCAGTTAGTAGCTTTTCTTGGAATGACTCTATTCCTTTGAAATTTTAGTCCACTTAACTCTCTTTGCTTCCACAGTTTTCTGATGTTGCTAAAAATATAATTTTGCATTTCACTCCTTTTCTTCCTTAGTTATTGCAGCAGGAACAAGGACCTGCTATTATATACAATGTCCCCTCTGAAAAGCAAACTGCTCCTTTCCCTCCTCCTCTTTCTTCTTTATTTAGAAATGTTTCATCTAGTTTTCTAACTAATTATATGGTAATGCATATAAGTTTTCAGACTTTTATACTAAGAAAATCTCATTTCTTTCACATATGAGTTACTTATTTTGAAAGAAATTCCTATAGAATATCTTCTGGTTCTCTTGCTCTTCATCCTTTGTCCTGGATCTTTGGGTATTGGTGTTTTCTAGTTAGCAGAGTGCATTATAGGAATTTTCATGGATCCCTTCTATATTAGATATGTAGCAATAATTTAATTCTACATGAAGAAGCCTGTGAATCACCTACAAATACCACACTGACCCATATTAATTGTGTTCTGATTTTATCAAAGGCTCACCTGGATCTCCAAAATTTTATGACCATTCCCATAGCTGCTGACATAAGTCAGAGAGGAAAGACAGATATTGTGGTCTTAACTGTTCAATTAAAACATCTTAATTTTGTGAAAATTATATTTTATGAAAATACATAACCGTGTGACTTTATTGCTAAGAATGACCCAGATAAGCAAGTGGCCTTGAAATATAAACTCCTTTAGCTTCACAAAACATCTTCATTAGTAACATACTCATTATGTTACAATTGGTTAATAATTTATGTGGTTAGCACACCCAGATCCAAACCAAAAACAAAAACAATTTTAGCTCATATCAATAAGGAGTTCTCTGCTCATTGTGTTGCCCCTATATTTGATAAAACCTCCAAAGAGTATAAAATTTTGGAGGTATGATATTTCTTTTCAAAGCAAATGGATTCTCCTGATGAGAAAGACACCATGTTATAGTGGCTACCAAGTCCAGGTTTTTAAATCCCAACAGCACAAATATTACCTTTATGATTCCAGGCAACTGTGTTAATATTTTGGTACCTTGGTATCCTCATCTGTAAAATGCATCCGTTTATATACATGTGTGTAAGTGTATATTCATGTATATAGATATAAAGTATATGCTTATATATATATATTTCTATGTCTATATTGAGAGAGGGCCTAGCATATCGTAACTATTACCTGATATTTACAGTTAATTTTATTTGGATTTAATCCTGAGTAAAATAAAAAGATCATTCTCTTTCTACTATTAGTATTGCTTGTTATGTTTGGGAGGGAAATCATAAAGCCTAAAACTTTTTGACAAAAGGCATACATCACTAACCTTTTAGTTACTTATTTTTAAGATATATTTATTTATGCATACGAAATCTGGGGTGCAGGCCAAAAGTGTGGGAGGTGAGAGGATTCACTAGAGACAGAGTGAGGAGCAGAATACACTGAGGGAGCAGCAGGGAGACAGGAGATGTTAATTGAACTCATGCTGCAGTGGCTGCTGATAGCTTCATAGTGCTGAGACTTAACCACTTGTGCCACCAGGAAGGCCACCATCACTAACTTTTTACAGGCTGTGGCATGCCTGGGAGTCTGTGTGGGAGGAAATGTTGCAACAAGGAGACTTGCCTTCAAAGACCCTGAACCCCATCTGAGAGAAAGTCACCTGCTAACATTGTTCCCCGCAGGTGTTGGACTTCCTTCACATAGGCACAATAGGTGTGACTTTAAATTGTTCCTTTTCTCTTTGCTTGGAGTGAGTGAAATGATGACTCCATTTAAAGAGAAAGTTGTTCCCAAGATACAAAATTGACAAAAAACGAAAACTCAGCCTTGGTGACTTGCCTCAAACAAACTTAGGATAACACTAGAGAGGAATTCCACACTAAACATTAAATATTAGTGCTTAAGTTCTTAAATGTTTTCTGTATTTCATTTACTTGGCTCCTTCAGAAAATACATTTTCAATTTTTTTTCTCAGGAACGTAATTTGTCAAAACACTTGATGGTATTCTCAGCATGGGCTGCTGTTTGTTGGTGGTGTGACATATATAATTGGATACACATGTTGCAATTCTTTTACACTGATACATCTAGGAACTAAATTAATTATAGTTTGACAGCCAACTAGCTTCTAAATTTGTCTCAATATCTGGTTCTCACTGCAAAGTAGCATGGTAAAATATTTGATAAAAATTGTATGTTTTGAAGAGTGCTGTTTAATTTAGAAGTATATCTGGGGTCTCATATAAGATATATATATATATAATACATATATAAAATGAAGTTTTTTTGCTATTGCAGTAGAATAAATTAAAGAGGATTAATTTTTTATTTCATTGCATTTTTGAGAAATTTTATAAAAACTTATTTTGTAAATTGGGTAATTGGAATGTGGCAAAAAGAGGTTATTCAGATTAATTACTCCTTCTGGATGGACTAAAAGCCATCACGTTACCACCACCATATATGTACTCTAAATGTGTGCAACTTTGCCTTCTCCCAAGAGACCATGAGGCTTTGAGAACAGAGATCACATTTTCTTTGTTGTTCAATCCTTTCTGCCTAAAATATTAATGGAAAGCAAAATGGTTGCTGCTTAAAGATCTTCGTGGTTATGACCTCTGTGTAGAGTAAGAGGGATGCTTTGGAAATATCAAGCTGACGCTGAGATCATTGGTAGGATGCAAGCATCTGCATCACGTTGAAAAGGAGTCAACATAATAGAGCGTTGATGGCTGGGAGAGAAATTAATCTATTAAAAGGGCTAAGTAAGGATGGGATTTGGAATGCAGGTGATGAGACACTGCTTCCTAGAACAAATAGAGTTCAGTTCAGGTTTCTTTGTAGGTGTGCTGGAAGGCAGTGGATTGTTCCTACTCACTAGCTATAGCCTCTGGGAAATTGGAGGTGTGGTCACCTGCAGGGGATTCACAGAAGCCAAGGGATTTAAAATGGTGAGGTGTTGATGAAGGTCTTAATAGGTTCTTTGGAGAATGAGGGCTGAATAAAGTAAAGGAGAATTGAGCAGAATCAGTAATACCTTGAGGGTGGGGCTCTGTGTTTTCTGAAACTTTGACCTGCAAGTCATTGTGACTTATCTCCAAGTTGTATAGGAAAGAAGGTGGACTTAGTGGTGGGAACAATTAAGGAGCTTTTGTGGAGGGGAAATGCAGGTAAAGAACAATTTTTGAGTGAGCAGAAAGTTTATAAGGCTGTGGCCAGAGAAGATAAGATGTTACATTTCATGTAATGAGGGTTACAGTGGACTAAGAATGAAGAGCCAAAGAAGTCTGTAGGGAATGGTGTTGGAGATGAGGAAGCTGAGAAATTAAGAGGATACTACTGTGGTGGGGATGTCATCTGTGTGGTTACTGATGTCTGAATGGGGATGGTGAACTGGGGTGCAGAGAAAGACAGAAACTCTATGCTAAAGACCTTGATGCATGAAGAAGGGAGACTGGAACATTGCTGGGTGGCACAGGAGAGTAGAGGAGAGCCAAATAGCAGGAACTTCAGAGGGGAAAGAGGCCTTGCCAGAAACTGAGAAACATGGGTTTGGAGAACTGCAAGGGAGTTTGCATTAACAGTGAGTGCCTCCCTAGTGCCAGGTGCTGGCCTGCACACGCCCCTCTTGAGTTGCTGTAGTGACAGGTAGGCATGGTCAGGTGCATGTAATGCACACAGCACAATGAGAGCATGCATTGAGCCCAAAACCTTCCAGTCCAAGCGAGATTTAAATGACTGCATCCAGGAGAACCCTGTGTATCTGACAGATACACACAGTGCGGGAGGACTCAGGATACCTGCGTTCAAGTCACGGTAATATAAAGAGAAAGTCGATGACAGCCTCAAAAGGAAACATTTTAGAAGTTAAAGAAAATGGAGTGTTTTCTAAGGTCCTTCCTGCAACATGATCCCCAAGAAGGAGGCTGGTTCTGCCTGGAGTTTTTTGGAGGAGCTCTGTCCCGGCGCTCACAGAGCAGTCACACTGTGGACACTACATCTTGATCGCTGGGTGCTCGCCTTCTGTGAGTGGGGCTGAGGAAATCAGTGGGGTAGTGGCCGAGATGGCTTCCTGCCCACGTGAGAAGTCCTGAATCATGGGCGTCAGGCCTCCAATGACTAATGTCCACCCACTGACCCTCTGTTTGGAGCTTGGGTGCTGGCTTGTTCTCTGGCAGATCATTCAAGGCAGGGATTGTCATTTCCTAGGACACAATGCCAGGTGAAAGGGTTCATTGTAACAATAAGAATGACATGGTAATTTAGGCATGGGAATGCAATTTAGTCAACCTCCTCATTTCCTAAATGAGTTCAAATTATAACAGTCTCAGTTTTAGAAATGTTCATTCTTTTCATTTTTTTATTGGGGGAGGGTGGGAGGTGTGATGGCAGGGAGCATGGGAGGAAGGGCCTTTCCATTTTCATAGCTGGGACTTCAGATGACTGCGTCACGGTGCATTGTCTGCAGGAAGTGGGAGCAAGAAACACGAACTTTGACAGTGGGACCCAGAGGGCTCAGTGTTTCTCAGACAAGTCCAACCCCTTACACCCTTGAGACCTGCTTTCTTCCTCCTTTCTGTTTTTCTCTAAGAGGCACCAAGTTGATAGAGTTGTCAGTAATCCAGTGGGAACCTGCTTGTTAATCGAAAACCAGCACAGTTCCCTCTACAGTAAGAAGGGCAGACAGGGCTTGCTTTGGGGCTCATTAACCATAGTGAACTATTTTGCAAATGTCTTAGGTTCAGAAAAACCCAAACCACACTGGGCCAGCTACTTTTTCTTCTTTACTGCTAAACTTATGTATACTTTAAGGAAAATAGAACCCATGTGTTTCTGATTCCTGTACACTAACTCATCAAGCAGGATTTGTTAAAGCTGTTTGATGTCCTGGATGCATTTTGAGATATTTCCTTGTGACTTTTAAAGTCTTTTATTTTTTTTGGAAATAGGAAGTTGCGTTTTTATGAAATTTAAATGAGCTTGAACCCCAAAAGGTCTGATTTGGGTCAGAATTCTGAATCGTTGGAATTAGTTGAAAACATGCTCTATTCCACTTTCAAAGGAATTCCACTTTAAGGAATAACCCCATATTGTCCATAAAATTGCCTAAAACTTAGTTGGAATATACTCGAGAGGAGGAATAAAGAAAAAAATATTTCATGCAAAACACATTTTATTAATGAAACTCAATAAATATTTCTGATTAAATAACAACCTAAGCTAAATTAGCCTTACAATGAAATAAAATAAAACTCAACCAGATAAATCTGATGAGAGTGAAATATGATTCTATTAGTAAATTGTTGTTAATCTTGTGGTCCCAAAGTGAATTTCAAGTAAATAGTTTCTTCTAGTACCTCCTACCAAGCCAGTAAGAGAATTCGCAAGGAACAAAACTGTTTTCATGTCTTGGGAAATATCCTCTTCTCTTAAACTTTCTTTTTCAGCAGCAGAAAATTTAAATCGAAACAATTGAAATGGATAATCTAAGGGCCATCTACTCTCCTTTATTTCTGGGTAGAAATTCCATGTAGGGGCTGATGGAACAAAACAGCTTAAATTCTGAGTATTTGCAACTGTTTCTCCTTCCACCTGGAATAGTCTTTCCTAGATGTTCACAAGTCTGGCTTCTGTCATTTCCTCACAGAGGGTGTTACTACTGTCCTGGCTAAAGTGGTCACCCTTCCCCCTTTCAAAGAATTCTCTATTCTAATTCCTTGTTTGATACTTCTCATAGGAATTAGCACTGTCTCCAAATTACTGACTTATGTCAGTAACGTTCCCTCTTACCATGGGCACTCTAAAGACTTAGTTATGCATACAAGAGCTGGGGCATAGGCCAGAGGTGCAGGGGGTGGGGGATAGGTGAGAGGATTCACTAGAGACAGTGGGGAGCAAAACAGGCAGATCTACTGAAATACACTGCTGAGGGGAGCAGCAGGGAGACAGGAGAGGTCTGCTGCGCCATGTGGGTAGCTCCCTGACGGGGGATCAAACTCATGTTGCAGTGGCTGCTGGTAGCTTCATAGTGCTGAAACTTAACTCCTTGCACCACCAGGGAGGCCCCACCTCTGGCACTCTAAACCCATCCCTATCATAATACCAGGATGCTGTTGGGCAAATGGCAAACACTCAATGCTTACTCAAGTCAACTGTCATTTATTCAACCAAAACCTATTGACACATAACACCAGTTGACATGCATTTTATTTCAAAGAAGTCAGTTTATATCTAAGAGCTATGATGACTGTGTCCTCAAGCAAACTTTTATCTTACCACACACCCCTCTTATGAATTTTAGGATTTACTTGTAACTTTCTATAAAAAATGGCAGTTGAAATTTTCATTAAACACATGCAGATCAATTCTGGGAGTATTGCCCTCTTGAAAACATTACGTCTTCCAATCTGTGAACACTAGATGGTTTTCCATGTATTTAGGGATAATTCAGTGTCTTTCAGTAGTATTTTATAGTTTTATAAGAAATGGAAGAAATTCGAAGTAAAGAATGTTGAAAAAGAAGACCTAAGTTTCAGGACCCAAACTTCCTATTTCAAAACGTATTGCAGGATAATACTAGCATGAGGGTGTACACACATACACGTGCAAGTGTGTACATGTGCACACAAACACACTCAATAGAATAAAACTTGGAGTCCAGAAATAATAATCCCTTACATTTATGATCAATTGGTCTATGACAAGAGTGCCAAGTCAATTCAATGGGCGAGGAATTTCCTTTCAAATGATTCAGAACAACTGGATAGCCTTAAGATAAAGAATGAATGACATTGGCCTGTTATATCATGCCAAATACAAAAATTAACCCCAAATGATTCAAAAACCCAATTGTGAGAACTAAAACTATAAAATTTTTTATAAAAGCTTCCTTCAGTCAATTTTGATAATGGATTAAGCTGTCATTTCTTAAATATGACACCATAGCACAGGCAACAGACGAAGAAATAGATAAATTGAGCTTTCCTAAAATTATGACATTCAGAGGATACCATCAAAAAAGCAAGAAGGAAACCCACAGCACAGGAGAAAATATTTACAAATCCCATGGTTGATGAGGAATAAGTATCCAGGGTACATTAAGAATTCTTACAGCTCCAGAGTAAATAGATTAAAAAACTGAATTAAAAATGGACCAATGCGACAGAATTTGAATGGACATTTCTATTTAGAAAAATGGATAGCTAACGTGAAAAACTGCTTAACACCACTAGTCATTAAGGAAATTGCAAATCAGAGTCACATGCTACCACTTCGGATCTACTAGGATGACTATAATAACTTTCAAAAATGAAAAATGACAATTGTTTGTAAGGCTGTAGAGACTGGAGCACTTGCATATTGCTGGCTGGAATGTAAAATGGTACAGTCAATGTGGAAAATTCTTTGGTGGTTCCTCAAAAAGCTAAACATGGAGTTATATGACCTAACATTGTCACTCTGAGGAATATACTTGAGAATTGAAAGCATATGTACACAAAATCTAGTCCATGAATGTTTATAGCAGCATTATTCATAATAGCGAAAAAGTAGAAATGTCAACGTCCATCACTGAAAGAGAACACAGAATGCATTGTTTGTAATAACAGGAAATTATTCAGTCATAGAATAAAGTGCTGATGCTCCATGCTATAGAATATGGACAGACCTTGAAAACATTACAGTTAGTGAAAGAAGCTGACACAAAAGAACACATTTTATTTGATTCTACTGAGAGAGAATGTCCAGAGCAGGCCAACCTATTGAAGAAGTACATTAGTGTTTGCAGTTTGCAAAGTGTGAGTATTGGGGGACTGAGGAGTTACTGATTATGGGCAAAGTGTTTCATTTGGGTGTGATGAGAAAGTGTTCTAGAATTAGATATTGGTGGTGGCTACACAATTGTGTAAATATACGAAAAACCACAGAATTGTATACTTTATTTATTTTTAAAGATTTATTTATACAAGCACTGGGTACAGTTAGTAGTGTGGGAGGGTGAGAGAATTCACCAGAGACAGAGTGGGGAGCAGAACAGGCAGACTGATGAAGTACACTGCTGAGGGGAGCAGCAGGCGGCAGGAGAGGTCTGTCGCGCCATGTGGGACCCTTGCCGGCGACCAGGGATCGAACTGGCGCTGCAGAGGCTGCGGGCAGTTTCACAGCCCACGCTCAACTGCTGCACCACCAGGGGAGGCCCGGAATTGTATGCTTTCAAAGATGGTATGAGTTATATCTAAAAATATAACTGGTTTCATAATTACTCACTTTTTTTTTGTTGTTAATGTCTCATTCCTAGGGGCATTAATCCTACTTTTCATTGTCTTTTATTCATTTTTTTTGCATTCTCACTGCTTGGGAATGAAAGAATAACCTGGAGAAATGTTTCCTTACAGTGGAGTGGTGTTAAGGAAATGTGTTGTTTTCTTTCAAGACTGACCTTCTGCAGTATGTACCCTGAGAAGGTGGCAGATGTCTTGGGGAGCATGGATAGCTTTTTTTGTTTGTTTTTTATTTTTTCCTTAACATTAATATTTATTTTTTGATTCATAAATCTTTAGGTTGACATGTAACACTTAGCTTGGGATCATGATGAATTTGAATGACCAGCATACTAATAGCACACTGTACTGTGCATTGATGAACACTGGGACACCATCCTTGTATTCAGAGTTTAAACTCAAGGAGGTAAACAAATAACTAACAAAGAAACTATAAGAAATTGAGATGCAGGTGATCATAGGGGGAATGCAAGACCCTAGAAAGAAAAGTAGCTGGAAGATTTGGTAAAGACAAGGCTGGCAAGTAAGACAGAGCCCAGATTATGCAGGAGTTTTGAAAGCAGGTCAAGTTGTTTAGACCTTGTTCCAAGGACTGGCAGAAACCATTAAAGGATTTTAGGCAGGAAATGGTATAATTAGATTTGCAGTTTCAACAGGAAATTATGCATATATGTGTACTTAATATACATTAAGTACAATATAAATTAAGTACGCATATATGCATAATTTATCATCATTTAATTTATTATCCAAAGTATGACATGACACACAATATAAAGGACTACAACTGGTAGTTGTGATGAGGCTACAGGTATAAGTTCTTGTTGTTCTGGTGGCCTGCATTAGGATATCTGGGGGATGCAATGGAATAAGACTGCATGAAGATAATGGAGAGAAAATGATGATTTGGGCGATAATGAGCAGTCAAGAGAGGAGAGGTAGAGAAATATAAGTTATTTTGAGGACTGAACATAAAAACTTGGTGACTGAGATAAAAAGGGGTCCTGGTCGGGGGGACAGAGAGAGAGAGAAGGTATGCCAGGCATCCGGTTTAAAAAACTGAGTGGATGCTGTAGCTATTTACTGATGAGACAACTGAAGATGTTTAGATGGAAGGGCATAGTTTTAGATTGTACAGATTGAGTTGAAGATAGCCATTAGGCACCCAGAAGAATCTGGCATCAAGATTTACAAAGCCAATTGTAGAAATATCAAGTACTTTACTTATATTCTCATGCTGTCAACAACTTAACCCTGATACTTTTTGACTCAAGAGTTAGAAATATAATCTGATTTTGTGTGTTCATGCTGATTCATCTGAAGAAATGCACTAGAAACTTCACCTCCCAGGTCAGATGTTTGAAGATCTGGTGTGGTGGGTAGTTATAAAAAGTTTTATAAGTTGCCCTTTTGGGATCTGATAGTCTTGATAAATTAAGAGCCCATGTGCTTGATGAACCCACATAATGAGATCTGATGCCAATGGAAGGTGTATTTTGCCTTGACTGAATTCAACTCTGAACAGAATGATATTTTTTTGAGGATTATTTTTGATGTTGTAAGTAAAATATAAAACATCCCTTATAGTCTCTAGTGCAGGGCCTATTCTACTTGGGCATGAAATATGTAGTATCCATTGGCTCAGTGGTATCTGACCCCAGGTATAGATTTTTGTTAAAAATAAATTTAAATAAATAATTTAAATAATTGCAAAAATATAAATGAGCACCCCATGTATCTTGTGTGTGTGTGTGTATGTGTGTATTGGATGGGATTGGGAATTCACTTTTTGGATGAATGGATGGATGGATGGATGGATGGATAGATAGGTTGGCCCCCAGAGAAGTTATAACACTGTCATTTTTTCTCACTTACTCTAGGTTTAACTTGGCTTTTGAATATTTCAATTAAATTCCATCTTGCATTTTTTAAATGAAAGGTGAGCAGCAATTTTACACACATATAGATCAGATACTGGGGGATTATGTAAACCACGCCAAGATTGTTCTGTGTGCTTTCCTGGAAAAGATACTCAGCTTTGTTTTTGTTGTTGTTGTTGTTGTTCTTCATTTTCACTTTGATCCAGCTGCCTTTCACCCTGATAGCTGGACTGGTGGGTCATCAGAAATTTGAAAGAAACAATACACATATTATGAAGTGCATTTGTGGTCCCTGAGTTGCAGCAACATTTATGTGGAGCAAATGCTGTTATTCCACATGTTTACAAATGAGAGTGGGGTATAGAAGATTCCACATAGGTGGCAAGGGCAGTGAGAAGTGTCAACTGTCCGTTGGTCTTACGTTGGAGATGTTGCTTTGATGCCAGAGCGTTTGGCTGTGTTTGCAAAATCTGAGTGTGGCTGTTGTTAACATGTGTTTAACAAACTTAAATGGCTGAATTTGGGAATTGCAATGGTTTCCTTCCCACCTTGGAATACACAAAAAACAGCTCCATTTACCTTGCATTTGAAACTGATGTGGAGCTGATCAGTTGACGAAAATTCTCCTAGCATATTGGAATTAGGTTTGTCTCCTATTACTTTGCTTAAAGTATGCAGCTGCTTGGGAAACTTTGCAGCTAAGAATTATTGTTTGCTTTCATATTAAGCAGAAAACTAACTTTTCGTTACATTTAATCACTGTTCCCTGCTCTAAAGTACTAGGAATCTTTGCTGTCCCTTTGGCATGAAAAGTAAAAAAAAAAAAAAGGACATGTAAGATTATTAATTCTAAACTTCTCAAACAAAAAATTTCCTAATGTAACTGATTCATGTTTCATGGATCTAAAAAAAAACTACAGGGTAATTGACTCAGCACTATTGTAAAAGTCCCTGTATTCAAGATAATCACCAGGATTCCTTGCAGCTCTGAAAAAAAATCTGTCAATATTCTAATTCTTATGATAAACCTTAACTAGGATTTTTCCTTATACAATTGCCTGAAACCTGCTAAGAGGTAAACTTCTCTTTCTCCCTCCCTTTTTAAAAATTATTGGACTACTAGCATTGTATCCTAGGAATAAAGTATTTTTCCTCTAGTCATGCAGGGTGAAAAATTTTATAGTAAAGAGATTGATGCCTCAAACTGTTAGGGGGAAAAGGCAGTCCCAAAGCAAATTCCATATAGGCTTTGTGGACTCTACCCCCACCCCAGGTCAAAGCCAAAGACACTGGGAACTCCAAATCCCATCACCACCAAAGGGAAGGTGGCTGGGACCTGAGGGTGGGGTTAAGCAGCCAGGTGGATACAAAAGGCAGACACGTGGGCTTTGGGGCTCTCCATTTTTGGGCTCTCGGCCAGCTTGGAGCGTCCGGTCAGCTCTGAGAGTGACTTTGGGTTTCCAGGTCGTCGGATCGGGTAGGACGCATTAAAGACTTTATTTCCCTATTTTCTCCCTGACTTGTACATTTTCCTTATTTCTTTTTCTCTTGTAAATAAACCTTTTATTAACCCTTTTGCGTGTGTCTGTAGTAGAGTATTCATAAGTCCCTTTAAAGCGCGTGGGTGAGGACCCACAGCCAGGAACCCGTTTAATATCGGGGTTGCTCTATAACAAAACTGCTGGATTCTAAATGAGCGAGTCTTAAATTATCATTGGTTAATTTAAAACTGGAAGGTACTGGGTCTGGTCACTGGTCTTAGAAGAGTCACAGCCAATGAGACAGGAAAAAAAAAAAAAATCTCTGGCTTCAGACTAATGGTATTTCATTCATAAAAAGGAGTTGTGCCCTGAGATTTAATTGAGTGGTTCCAGGGCCATGCCAGCAGAAAATCAGCTGGTTGGGCTCCTATATAAACATGATGACATCTTGAGGGTGGTGTTTACTTTTTTCTAATTAAAGCAAATTAGAAATTCCGTTATGTTTCTGCAGTGAGTTCTGACAGCAGCGCGCCCTGGGAATTGCGCACGGTACTTGTAGAGAGAAGCGTTCCTTCACTCAACATTCATTTGTTCCCTGAAGTTTTAAATTTATTCCAGGCACTAAGTGTTTAAGCCGGCTCTGAGACCTTGGGTTTTTCAGGATCATTAAAAAACAGGACTGGAGAACACAGTGGAATTTAAAGCAACCACTTGTGATGACATTAGATGTTTTCCGCCTTGGTGCTGTTTCTCGTTGGGTGAATACCCTGTTTTTCCTCCCCATCGTCACGTCTATCAGTTTTCATAATATGAAGCAAAGAAGCAACTATCTCCCCCCAAATTTGACAGCAAGAATTTGTAGGAACCCCCCCCCCACCGCCGAACTGTTACCAGAAACAACCAAGATGCCAGTGAAAATAGATCAACTGCAGAGCAAATACCAATATCTTTCTCGCATGACGGACGATGCTATTGAGCTTTAATTTGACACAGGCTGTAAAGTCTATTAGGATTTAATTTTTCATTAATGATACCTTTGTCTTATATTTGTAAACCGGGGAACTAGGGTATGTCTGAGTGTTGATGTTTTCAAACAAGTAATGACTATTATACTTTTTTATAATAGCTATAAAATTTCAAAATTCAATGCCACGTCATTAAAATCCTGTTTAACAAGTAGCACATTTAAGGGGAAAAATATATGTGGGACTCAATAAAACACCATTCATTTCTGAAATCATAGTCACATTTTATTATCTTGACCTTTTTTTTTTTTTCACTTACTATGTCAAGGCTATATTTTAAGAGCCAGAGAAGTTCTTGCAAGGAAGGTTTTTCTCGGGGAATCCCCACTCCAGTATTGCTGACAAAAGAGGTTCAGATAAAGTCATTCAAGGTTGAGAGAAGCATTTAGATTTTTGCATATTCCCCTGAATTGAGACTGGAGCCTGGGTCTTGATGCGCTCTTTTCTGGAGACAATGTTAAGCTTACAGATGGGAATGAAGGACACCTTTTGAAAATCTTGGTCCTTTCTGAGGTTTTTTAAATGAAAACGACTTATCCATGACTGTAGCAAGAAGTGCATTGTTTTGGTAGCTGTAGTATGTTATGAAAATGGAAATCAAGTATTTTTCTGATAGTTGTGATGGTCAATGCCCCAGAAAATTTTAAAGCACAAATCATATATCAGAAACAAAATTCAACTGTCAACTCTCGCTTAAGATGTATGGGGATTTTTCTAAGATTCTTTCTCTTCTGTCTGACCATTTTGCTATATCTCAAGTGCATTGGAGAGAGGAACAGGAATAATAAAGACATGAAATTTTACTCAGATTTGTAACTGTTGTGACCTCTGATGCTTCTGAGGATAATGACAGGCAGCGAGATAGAATGGAATTTGGGAACTTAAATTTCTTCACTGCTCTTGATTTTGTCTTGCCTGGCCAAAGATCATCAAGAATTGTCTGCAAATAAAATTCAGTCTCCAAGAAAGACATCCCCCTCCTACCCCAACCCCCAGCCCACCTGTTTGTACAGTCATGGAATTTCTCCTTGGCCTAAAATGAGCTATATACAGTCAAATGTCTCATAAAATGGGGCAAGGGGTGGTGAAAAAACAGGAGAGAGTATTTAAAGGGTCTGACTTAAAGAAAAGTGCCCAGATGAGTTTGGCCAATTGGGGTCAGTTAAACCTCCCCTGACACCTACCATTAGTAATATTTTCCATGCACTAAGTAAAACAATGGAAACTTCATCACATCTGGTTGAGCCTCCAGTACCTATGCAGCTTGTAATGGTTTTGAAATCTTGATATGAAACAGCACAGGGGCGCTCAAGGAGAGATTGTTACTGAGCACAGCAGGGACTCTCGCTGCAAACATTGAAGAGTTGCTTGTTACCATTTTGCTTAGTTGCTTCCCTCTGGTTCATATTGCTGAATTATTTCATCTTGATCCAAAGGAAATTTGAGGTTATTTTCCTTCCCTCTTTCTCTTCTCCTGTCTTTAGGACACTCATCAGCAAGCTTCTAGAGAAACAATCTTGTCTCTTGTGGGACATCACATTTTTCCCTTGACACGTTTTGGTTGGCTGCATGAGCTCCTTCGAAGGTGGAGAGAGGAGCTTTGGAAGATTGATGAAATGCAAGAAACATTTGCTTCCTTCAAGAACTTATTCTCACCTCACATTTTCTCTAAGTACTTCAGATTGCTTCTAAGGAGGGTATTGAGTAACCCAAATGTCCTTTAACCACATACATGATAACAGGAGAAGAATGATATCTGAAAGTATTCACCATTGTTCCCTTTGAATAGAACCAACAAATAAACTTCTTTCAGGCTAGAGGAGCTGAAATTCAAAGAGGGCAGGGTCCATGTCTGTTTGTTCATTATCTTCCCTCCAACACTCAGCAAGCCTTGGGGACACCCTCAGTGGATGCTTTTTGAATGCCTGTTACCTAAATTTCCTTGCTCTGAAACCAGCTCTATCTGTAGGTTGCGGTCTTAACTGAGACATTATATATCATTGCTAATGGGAAGGATATGGAAAGAAATTAAAAGTCCTAGGGCTAGTCCTAAATTAATAACAATAATAATATAAGCATTTACAGAGGAGGTGCTCTGTGTGCCAGGTTCTGTTCTAATCATTTACCTGCATGAACTCATTTTGTACTCAAAATATCATTATCATGCAGGCCATCACACAACCAGCTGCAGTTTTGAGAAGAGGAAACTGAGACATGGACATGTTAACCATCTTGCCCAAGATCACATAGATTTGAACCCAGAGCCCTTTCTCTTCAACAGTGTGTTTTGCAACTAAAATCATTGCGTCCTGTGACACTTATCTCTTTGTACCTTGGTTTCCCCTGCTAGAGGTTTAGCACAGCTACACCTGCCACAGATGGGAGCATTTGATGGGATTTTGTGGATACAGTTTCCACTGTGAATACATGAGAGATCCTTGACAATTTCTAAGACACTAACTTCACAGCTGCCACAGGACTCAGTGGTCAAGGCATTTTACCATGGTTCAAACTTAAATAGTGCTGGCGACAATCTTCTTTAAAAATATTGAAGAAAATTTGAGGCATAAGCTCATGGCACAAAGTAACTTATAGTAAGATGTAAGAAAATCCTTCCATGCTAAATTTTTATTTTTAGGTTCCAGCTATGCCAGTAATTTTCCATTTCCTTCTTAGGAAGATTTTCTTTTGTTCATAGGTGTGCTCACACTCACACAAGCACACACTCACATGTACATATGTGCATTCATAAAGCCATACACACTCACGTGTGCACATATGTACATTCACTTGCACTCACACTCACATACATACTCACAAGCTGCCACCCACGTGACTTGTTACAGTCACAGTGTGCTGGCTGCGTGTTGGTGGCAACAGCGGTGTGGCTGGATCTCCAGGTGGGTAGGGAAAATTCCATACTTTCATCTTCTGAGCTCTTTGGGTTGAGAATGGAGTCCTCCTGCCCCCCAACCACGACCTCTTCACAGAAAAGAGAATAAGGATATTAAATAATACGACATCAGAGACAAACACTCAACTATGGTGCTTGAGAACTGAAGTGATGGAATTGAAGGACAGGACTAAAGGCTTCTCACTCTTGCATTGTCATTAAGCTCAGGACTCTTGAAAAAAGTAAATTCTATTATTTAGACTCAGAAATCCTTAATAAGCATCTATTAAAGAAACAAGTATCTGGACTGTAAGACATGAAAGGCATAATAAATGAGTAACACAAGTGCACAGTCGCTTTAATCTAGCAACTAACATTTTCCTGGAGGAAGGAATATGTGAGTGGTTGAAGAATGATGCATGCTGTTAGCATTGACTGTTGAAGTACTGTGCATAACCATGCTAGAGAGAAATGATGGTTGTCTACAACATAAACCCAAATACAGGGATAAAGGAAGAGGGATAAGCAGGAGCTGTGCAAACTGACAACACTCTTGGCAGGGAAGGGCCATGGGTCATGAACTGGAATGACCTGCGGGTAGGGCATTTGTGCTGTAGATCTGGACACGGAGGGTAAATGCTTCATGTGTGGAGAAAGAAGAGGCATGGGAAGGGGGAACGGTGGCATAAAGAGCGTTTGCAGAATTGAATGGGTGATGTTGGAAAGGCAGCCTGGGGCTTGACTCTAGAATTGCAGATGGGGCTTCCTGTGGGCAGTGTGACACTGTTCACATCTGGGGGCATGGAAACGTGACACCATGTTTTAGTAAATCAAGAGATGAAGGTCGGAGATTGCAGTGTGGTCTGGAAGATGTAACAATAAAAAACTACTGTCATAGGGCCTCCCTGGTGGCCTAGGGGTTACGTCTCCGTGCTAGCATCATGACTGGCTGAGTTCAATTGCCAGCCAGGGAGCTGACCCACATGGCACAGCAGACCTCTCCTGTGTCGCCTGCTGCTCCCCTCAGCAGTGGATTTCAGTAGATCTGCCTGTTCTGCTCCCAGCTCTGTCTCTGTTGGGTCCTCTCAACCCCTGCACCTCTGACCTGTACCCCAGTTCTTCTGTGTGAAACAAAACAAAGCTACTGTCATATCCTTAGGCAGGAAAGGAAAAAAAAAAATTATGTCAATGTATTACAAAATTCAAATACACATATGATATTAGATCATCAAAATTTATCACACTTTTCCTGCCTTGATTTCTCCTCCCCTTTAAAAAATCTGAGAGCATTAAAATGAGGCAATACAGAAAAAAGTAAGTACATACAGCTTCATGCTGAAATCCGGAGCAAGAGGATTTCAGTTCTCTGATGCTGTGCCCTTTTGGGAATAAGATCAGCTCAAGGGCAGCTTAAGACAAATGGGTGGGAACCCATGTGCCTAAGAGCCAAAATCAAAAACAAGCCCATGAGGCAAAGGACATAAGCCATATCTGGTTTATTTTTGGTTTTTCTGCCCTGCCTTTTTTGTAAATATGCATTGTTTTTCTTAAAGTGGAATTGCTTTGCCCCTGCTTTAGAAAGTTCTAAAAGATAAGCAGAAACCAGAGCAGCTAGATGAAAGGGCTGTATTTCTAAAAGCCAGGTACAGTGGCTTCCTCTTGTAAATCATCCTCAAAAAAATCCAAATTTCATGTGATTAAAGGGCCCTGAGCTAACTGCATTCTGGGTCAGCACTCCCTAGACTGGTTTGAATCCCAAAGAGATCCCAGTCCAAGGTGCATAGAATCCAGCCCCAGAGTAACATGGGGACCCTCAAGAGTAAGGTGACAGCAGGAAGATGAATTTTGAACATCAAAATATTTGACCCGTAGGGCCTCCTCTGGTGGCACAGTGGTTGAGCGCTGGGCTGCGAAGCTGGCCGCAGCCTCTGCAGCGCCATTTCGATCCCTGGCCACCGGCAGGGGTCCCACATGGTGCAACAGACCTCTCCTGCCGTGCCCGCTGCTCCCCTCAGCAGTGTATTTCTTCAGTCTGCCTGTTCTGTTCCCCGCTCTGTCTCTGGTAAATGCTCTCACCCTCCTGCAATTCTGACTGTACCCAGTGCTTGTATAAATAAATAAATAATCTTAAAAAAATTTTTTTGACCCGTAGTAAATAGCTCATTAGGTATTCACTGATGTCACCTTTTTAAAGACTTTTTGGAGATGGTGTGCCACAGATGCTGGGACTAAGGCAGACTCTTCTGCGGGCCTGGTGTTCAGTGGTGCTCCAGGAACTGGCAATATTAGACTACCTGTGACCTTGACAGAAATGTAAAATCTCAATCCCATGGGACTCACACCTTCTGGATCAGAATCCACATTCAACCAGGTCCAGAGAGCCCTTTAGCTGCCTGAGAGCTGCCGGAGCTCTGGTCGACTGGAATGATGAATCTCAAAGCAAACTAACCTGATACTTGCCCATCAGCATCCCCATCTTGGGTGACTGGTACTAAACTAATGAGGTTCTGCTTTCTCTGTTCTTCAGAGAAAGGCAGGGCAGGCTAATCCAGAGTCTTAAAATGCACATGCCGTCACCTTTAATGATTTGAAGATGAAGTCTGAACTCTCGTTGGCCATCAGACATAACAATGACCACATGAAACCTCCTGTTCCTGTGCAGCATTTATGGGGAAAATCAGATCCTTTGAACTCATGAGAACCCAAGTCCATCACCTAAGTATTTCTCATTCCTGCAGATTATCAGAGTTTGCATTGCAGGTTAAATTCTTCGTAACTTTTTCATGTGGAAACTATCCGTTCGCTCTCCTCCTGTGGAGTGCAAATGGACTGTATACTTCCTACAGCTGCTTTGGATTTTGTTACATTTTCCAGGTTTGAAAAAAAGAAAATGTGCTGACAGAACGAGGCCCCATCTACAACTTTCAACTGATTTTAAGAGTATAAACAGAAATAAATTTCCTGATTGTATGTACCAGTGAAATCAAAATATTATCCCTCCATCCAGAGATCCACTAGCCACTTTATTTTTAGAAACTGGGCACTAAAGAGAAACAGAAAAATATGTTGGGGAAAGGTCATTACGAGATAAAGACAGCAAATATGGCTCGGGAAAAAAAAAAAAAGCACGCTTTTGGTTTGCACTATTTGCAATGAAAGATATTTGCTTTTTTTTTATTTATTTAACATGGAAAAAAACTTTCCATTCGCATCTGGGCATAAAGTCAGAATCAAATAGATATAATTGGAAAAGCTTACTAAATGATGGACTTGGGTTACATTTTGCCCCCTCAACTAATCCTTTTTGTTTTGTTTTATTTTACATAATGGAGCAAAATCCTCTTAAATACATTTGGAAGCAAAATATTCAAAAATTGCATTTTATTGTAACAATATGAGGCAAATGGAAATGTACATCCGAGTCACCAAGGGGCACACAGTTTTGCACAATTACACTTAGTGAGGAGGGCAGTACACCCCTTTGGTTTTGGGGGATCAGGTTGCCAGTAATGACGTCATGAGCAAATTTGAATTTTCCCAATTGATGAAAATCCTCAAGGTATAATTGTGATCCCGAAAAGTATGTTCCTACAGGTCCAGGGTAAAGGGGCTGGAGAGGCAGGGCTGGTGGGGCAGGCATGCATTAAGCTCTGGTCCGTACCTAGTAACTGAGATAGCGCAGGTGAGCCTCGCTAACGATTGCTGGGGAGATGGAGCCTGGCAGTGGCATCTGGGCAACCCAAGGCCCCGGCTTCCAAAGACAAGCAAGCTGAGCAGTGGGCCAGCAAGTCATGCAGTTGGTCAATCAGGTGTGCGACAGGGCTGCTGTGGCCACTGTGACCTTCTGTTAAGCTTCCATCCCATGCAAGTGGACTGACAAATGCAGGTCACATAGTAGGGTCCCACCTGTAAGATTCAAGGATTAGAAATTGGGCCCTTCCGTCATCACCAAGGGCAAATAAGAGTATTGCTTTGTTTAGCATGGACCCTCGATGAAATTCCACTGCCAGTATCTGAGAAAGGATGGAGGCAGGGAGTTTTGTGAGTTGAGTGAGAGAGAGAATTTTCAAAGAGACCCAGTTCATCCTTGTGTCACCCTGGAGACGCCTTTGTTTGATAAAGGAGACTTGGGGTAGAGACTGGGGAACACAGCATCTGTGTCTAGCCAGGCCACCAGTTCTGGAACTGAGAATGTTGATTTGTTTTGAGTCTCCTCATCTGCCTCCCTAGAAAAAGTGGGTATGAATTAATTGGGAAAGTGATTGCAGGGGCTGGGCAATGTGAACCCATCTGGGACCACACAGAGGTGGGGGAGACCGCAGGAAGGAAAATGAAGATGGTGTTGACATCTCCAGTCGGGCCACGCCTTCCTCGAGAAACTTCCAGTCACGTGTATACCTCTGGGCCAGGGCGATCGGCTGGGGACATACTTCCAGGTTTCTGTTGTTCCATTTCATGTGGTTTCTTCTGAGCAAGAAAGAAAGTGCTGATCCTCATAGCTCTCTAATCCAGAAGACGCCCTTATTAGATCCCATTCCGGTAAATAGGAGCAGTATCTAATTTCCTTTGGAAGCAAGGCAGGCGAGGACAAAGAGTACACCACCATGAAAGGCAATCCCGCCTGGAACCAATGTGTCTGAGCATTGAACTTTGGGTCACACCGAGCTTTTCCCAGCAATGATATTCGAATACATAATTACTCTGCTCTTCATGTGGTATTGGTAGTGCAAAGAGCAAGTGTGTGCTTTGTATTTATTTTCCAGATTTCCCATTTATTGTTCCCTGGGCTGAATGATAGGGCAAGTTTTATTCTACCACACTGAAAGATCTCTGCTTGGCTTCAGGAAGCTTTTTTGTTCCTTTCCTTTCTAGTTCCTCCTCTTGATAGGTGACTAGGTGCCTTCTTATATGGCATCTTGTTTTATCTTGTTTGCTACCGGGGATGGTGGCAACCCAAGTACTTAACAAATACTTAACCTCAACTCAAATACTGAACAGTTAGTGCTGGGTAGATACCTACCAATTCAAGTGGATAAAACCAGGGACCCTCTGGGGTATTATGTTGTGTTCTAGGGACCCCAAGGGATAGAGGATATCTGGGAGGGAGGCAGATTAAGGGGAAAGCAAGTTTACCAAGTAGCATGGAAATATTAATGCATAATATTTCAGTGTTCTTCTGCTCATACCAGTGTATACTGGATGATTTCCAGGGTGGACATTAATTTGGGGGATACTACCAGAGAAACATTGCATTTTAAGCTATGAGGAAGCTTCCTCTTCCTTGGAAAAGGAAGGAAAGTTGGTGTCTGTGTGTGTGGGGTAACACAAGTGGTAAAAGTTGGGATTTTAATCCAAGCATGATAGGAAGCCATTGGACTCAAACAATATAAGTTACATGTCTCAAGTGTGTCACTGTGGCTGACACCTAGAGAAGGTATTTTGAAGGCATGGAGGTTGGTTGGATTTTTTTGCTTTTGTTTTGGAGGGTTTTTTTTTTTTTTTTTTTTTTTTTTTGATATCAGGTGACATGTCACTTGGTGAGGTTGTATGAGCTCAGGTAGTTTGCATGACTACTTTCAAACTGTATATGTTTGGTTCATATTCCAAGAGACTCGGTAATTTGATCTGTTTTGGCTGCATGGAAGTTTTGGAAATAGGCACAATCCCCAAGGCTGTCACTTACCCAGATGTCACTGCCTTGGTTCCATCAGTTACCGTTTTGAACTAGGAAAATCTAACCCTGGATGATTGACATTAAAATTAAGTTCATCGACTAAATGTCTAGTTCTATCCTCCATGATACCGCTATCTCCTTTCCGCCCCGATTTACCTATCCACTCTTCCCTCTTTCCTCCTGGTAATCACAAATTGGTTTTATAATCCAAAAGCTTATTTTTGTTTTATTTAATTCACCAGTTTCTTTGTTTTCTCAATATACCACCTATGTGTGAAGTCACATGGTGTTTGTCTTATGGGTTTGACTTATTTTACTAAGCATAAATCCCTCTACATCCACTTATATTATTGCAAAAGGCAGAATTTCATCTTTTTTTATAGCTGAGTAATATTCCAGTATGTATATACCCCATCTTCTGTATTCATTTGTCTCCTTATGAGCACTTCGGTTGTTTCCATTTCTTCACTCTAGTAAATAATGTTGTGACAAACATACAGGTGCATAGACCTCTTCAAGTTGCTGTTTTTGTATTTGTGGGTAAATGCCCACAAGTGGGAGAACTAAATCATGTGAATTTCTACTTTTAATTATTTGAGGACTCTCCATATTGCTAGCCACATGCCTACAGCAACTCAAGTTGCTGTCAAGGGTGTAGGGCTCTCTCGTCAGACACCCTCGTCAGACACTTCTTGCTTCTTGTCTTCTGGATAATAGCCATTCTCACAGGCATGAGGGGATAGATCCTTGTTTGTATTTCTCTAATATGATGACGAATGCCTTTTCACGTGCTATTAGCCACTTCTCTGTCCTCTTTGGAGACATTTCTATTCACATGGTCTGCCCATTTTTTAATTGGGTTGTTTGTTTTTAATGCTGAGGTTTTGAATCCTTTGTATATTTTGAATATTAGTCCATTGTTAGAAGTATCATATACAAATATCTTCTCCTATTCAGTAGGACATCTTTTTGATTCGATGGACATTTCTTTCACTGTGCAGAAGCTTTTCGGTTTGATAAAGTCCCATTGGTTTATTTTTGCTTTTGTTTCTCATTATTGGAGTCAAGTCCCCAAGCTCATCTCTAAGACTGACGTCAGGGAGTGTATTGCCTGTTTTCTTCTGGGTATTTTATACTATTTGCTTTCTGAGGAACCAAAAATAACAAAATTTGGAACCTTAATTACATCTGAAAAATATCTTCACTCTTTGTTGTATCCTATTAACTGGAAGCCAGTCAGAGGGTCTGCCCACACCCAGGTGGAGGGATGACACAGGCCTTGAACACCAGGCCACAGGTGGAATGGAGGCTTCCAGCAGGTCTGCCGGCCAGCTGGCCACATCTGCAGATTATCAGCTGCACATAAGACTCTAGCATTTCTTTTGGAAAGACTGGGATATCTGGAGGAATTGGACCCACATTCCTATGAGGGAGCAGCCAGCAGGGATGAACCATTCACAATCCCCTTGGTGGGACCTGCTCCCCTGAGCTTTGTTTATTCTGTTCTCTGCCTCTGTATATTCTTTATCCGCTTTGTTACCTTCTTTTTTTTTTTTTCTATTTGCTGCTTTAAAAAAAACAAAAAACAAAAAACATTTATACATCCAGGAACTAGGGTATAGGCCAGAGGTGGGGGGAGCAGTTAGAGGACTCGTCAAAGACAGAGTGGGGAGCAGAACAGGCGGATCTACTGAAATCCACTGCTGAGGGGAGCAGCAGGGAGACAGGAGAGGTCTGCTGCTCCATGTGGGTCAGTTCCCTGGCTAAGGATCTATCTCCTGCTGCAGTGGCTGCCATTAGCTTCATTGTGCTGAGACTTAACCCCTTGTGCCACCAGGGAGGCCCCTCCACTTTGTTACTTCTTCAATCCTGTGATCATTTACAGTTACACATTCTGTAGTAACATTTGCTAAACTCATTTCAGCATAACTTCTTAGAAAAATACCGTATATCTTCTGCTTGTGTTTTTCAGAAGGCATGATGGTATTTTGGCTAGTGATCACTCAATGTACCTCTTTTACAGAGACAGTTTGAGTCCCTGAGAAATGAATTGACCAGATTTACACAAGTGCTTCCTTCTGTTTAAACCTTGCAGCTTTTCTGAGAATGAAAGAAACGAGGGTTTGGTCAATTACCATCCCGGGAAAGAATATGGAGCTGGTTGTTTATAAGGCCACTGTGACCTTCTCCAGCAAAACTTATCATTCTTCAAATATTAGAAACCACCATGAAAATTGTGCATCAGACCCATGGAGAACTTTTGCTTCTGCTGCTGTGGGTTTGGTCCAGTTGAAGTTATTGGCCTGAATTCAGCTGAATGGCTGAGGACCCAGTGTGGGCTGGTTGGAGACTGCAAGCGACTCTTGGGTCCTAAAGCCTCAGCCCCTTGCTGTGTGGGCATCTCCAAAGTGTTCTTTCAGCTTAACAGGTCTCCTTCTACCCACAGAAGGCTGCAAAATTCACCCCTCTTGAAATGTAGGGATGATCAGATATGTGTATTCAACAATTGGATTTGCCCTTCTGCGTTCGAGTCAGGAGAACCAGGTAAAATAGTTCGAATGCTGTCCTGTCATTTACTATTAACCGGCCTTGGGCAAGTTACTGAAACAACTGCTTTCTTATCTGTGAAGCTGAACTGTTAGAATATTTTTGGATATTATTTGAGTTAACATATAGAAAGCTCTTGGAATGGCCCCTAGCTCAGTAACAGATTCCTACTACTACTATTATTCCTTTCACCATGCTCCTGGGTAGATGTTTGGGGTTGGGCTTGGTCTCTAGATTTAGAACATGCGTTTTTAGTGGGGGCGATATTAGCAAATGAAAATTGGGTTATGGCAGGGGTGAGGGGCAAGTAACCTTCCTTTTTAATATGCGAAGTACTGACAGATAGTACCTAGACAGTACATATATATCACAATCTCTTGGAGGCGGTTTGACTAGGGGGAAATATCTAAAAACACTCCTTGGGAGGGAAAACCATGTAAATAACAAACAGTTGTGAAACACTGTTTTGGAAGAACAGAATGGGCTACATCATTTGCTGATCCAGAGCACAACAGAGATGCGGGGTCCCTTGATTAGAAAGTATTGCACGTGCAGGATGGTGACAGCAGAGCTTTAAACCAAACCTGGCTCCTTCTAAGAGCCCAGCTCACACGCCATGGAGCCAGTCACATGCCACCATCTCCTCCCCATCACCCCGTACCTTGGAGGGGGAGCTGTGTCGAGTTGAACCCCATCTTCATGATATAAGGTGAACTCTCCTACTTTTTGGCTGAAACAAACAAACAAAAGCCAAGGGTTAAGTGAAGCTAAGCATTTCTATAGTTTGATTTCCACACTTTTATCTTATTGTCTATTCATTTGGCCACCAACCTGTCCTCCGTAGAGAGGCACATCTTATTGAAATTCCTTTTCTGATTATTTGGGATGAAAATGGATGAGGAGGAAAAATACCATTTCTCAAGGAAAATGAAGACATGGCTTCCTCCCTATCTGCCTTCTCCAGATTTTCTGGTGCTGCCTGATTCTGAGCTGTATGAGAGGAAATGACCTCAGTTTGCTCCAGGGATTATGCAGAGGCCCTTCCGTGCTCACCAGGGCCCGGTGCTTCAGATGCTGACTCTCTGCCTCCCCCTCTCATTCCAGGTCCCAGAAATAGCCCAGTGGGAACAGCCCAGCAGCCTCTCCCTCAAGGCCTGCAAATCAAAGCCCGGATTAGGTCAAAGGATGGGAATTGTGGCTGCAGAGCTGCTGGGGAGGGCTGGGGGGGGGGCCTCAGATGCCAAGGGCGTGGAAGCCTTCCTGTTCCCTGGGAGGCTGGGACTGAGCCATGGGGCAGGCTCCACTTGGGCCCCTGAGTCCTGAAACCTGCTGGGAAGACATTGTTTCTCCCTGGCACCTTTAACTGTTGAGATTCCAGAAGTCCAGGGATGAACACTGTCCGACCTGCACTTGCCAGATGCCTGGTCAAGGCAACCTGCCCTTGCTGGGGGTGCTGCACCCCCAGGGAACATCGTTGCCACTGACCCTGACCAGCCTTATGTCTAATAAGGCCACTGATGGGGACAGTGAGAGCAGTAACTCATATCTCTGTGATGTTGCCTTGTAGCCTGGGTTAAAAATACTCCTTGCCCCATAACTCCAGACTTTTATTTCTTGGCAGGCATTGAGGGAAGTGATAGAGCACAATGGGGAGGGTGGAGGCTGGAAAGGAGCATCGCTAATGCTCTGTCACAGAATCAGCCACGGCCAGTGCAGCCCAGCGCCAAATCTGGCCTCCCACCTACATCTGTGATTCCAGTTTCATGAGGCTTTATTTCCCCTGCACACTCACTTACGAATTCCCCAGGCCTGCCGTCTCCCTCCCGCGGCAGAACTGAGTGGTTAGAACCAAGATGATATGACCAGCATAGCCCAAAATGTTAAATTCTCTGGCTTGATGTCTTATATAAAAATAAGTAGCCACCATGGTGTGGAAGGAAAAGAACACTTACTCTCAGACATGAAGGTTGAGGATGGACCATGGAGGAGCAGACAGGAGGGGAGTGGTCCCAGCCTTGCTGCTTTTTTGATTCATCCCCACCCGAGATATGACATATGGTCTGTCCTGCTGGGACAGCTGGACTTTTTTTTTTTTTTAAGATTTATTTATGCATACAAGAGCTGGGGTGCAGGCCAGAGGTGCAGGGGCTGAGAGGATTCACCAGAGACAGAGTGGGGAGCAGAACAGGCAGATCCACTGAAATCCACTGCTGAGGGGAGCAGCGGGGAGACAGGAGGGGTCTGCTGCGCCATGTGAGTCAGCTCCCTGGGCAGGGATCGAACTCGTGCTGCAGTGGCTGGTGATGGCTTGATAGCGCAGTCGTTAACCCCTGAGCCACCAGGGAGGCCCTTGGACTTTCTCAGTAAACAAGAAGAGGCACATTTTAGGCACACGACCAAAGAAATCCAGTTTCCCCGGCATCTTTTTTATTTTATTTTATTTTTTTGGGGGGTGGGCACACGTGTGTGCTGGGCTTCTGAAAGTAAATCTTTTTCCCTCCCCCTATAGTGACTATAAAAGATTATTTCAAAGAGAAAAGGTGTTTTAATTCCTGCCCTGTGCTAAGGACCACAGTCAGTGCCCAGTGCGCATGGAAGACCCTTGTTTAGAGACCTCCAGGCTGGCGCCTCCTTAGCTCCCTGCAGACATGCTCAAAATACTCACCTTAGCCTACCATTAGACACACTCATCTCACACAAAGCCTCCTTTGGAGTGAAGCATTGAACATCTCATGCAACTTACTGAAGGCCACACTGGAATGCAGAAAGAGTCTGTAGGGTTTCTTGGTCACTGTCAGATCACATGCCTGACTAAAAGCTGCAGGTCGGGGGCGCTGCTCAAGGAGTCTTGCCACATACTGGTAGCCTGGGGATAGATGGAAGATTCAAGATGGAAAGTACATTGGCACACTCATAAAGTTGAAAAAGTTGATCCCTTGTTAGTTGATGACTGTCAATACAATTTGATTACCCCTCCTTATTCTTTTTTTTTTTTTTTTTTTTTTGTATAGAGGCATGCTTTATTTATTTGTTTGCTGGTCTGTTTGTTTGTTTTTTTTTTTTTTTTGTTTATACATGCACTGGGTACAGTCAGAAGCGCGGGAGGGTGAGAGAATTCACCAGAGCCAGAGCGGGGAGCAGAGCAGGCAGAAGGACTGAAGTACACTGCTGAGGGGAGCAGCGGGCGGCAGGAGAGGTCTGCGCGCCATGTGGGACCCTCCTCCGGTGGCCGGGGAGCAGCCGGGGATCGAACCGGCGCCGCAGAGGCCGCGGGCAGCTTCGCAACCCAGCGCTCAACCGCTGCGCCACCGGGGAGGCCCTACCCCTCCTTATTCTTTCCCTCATCTTCCAGCTTAGCTTTTCTTGTTACTGCACATTATGTGATTTACCTATTTGAATGGTTTATTGTCTTTCTTTCACTACAAAAGCCAAAGAACTGTTTTGTTTGCAGCTTAGTCTCCTCTTTTGTAGCGCTTTCTCATTAGACATAAACTCGCCCTATTCCCATCATTTTATTCAGTCTGATATTATGGAATCAGAATGTTTTCAATTGTGAAGATCTGTGGCCACTGATAAGTTAGCTCTCACTGCACACCAGAGAGTGCAGCAGTGGGGCCCCCAGATTAGCACTGTAACATCACCTGGGGACAATTAGAAATGTACATTCTTGGCCTCCACCCTGTATCAGCTGAATCAGAAATACTGGGAAGGAACCCAGCAGCGCTTTGTCAAGCCTACCAGACTATTCTGATGCAAGTGAAAATTTGAGAACCAACCACTGTCTTGCTTGGGTTGGTTTATAAAGTGGTTGTAGATCCAAAAGTGAGTCGGCAGAATGAGGTCCTGAATAACAACTGTGGGATGGGATTCTGGACACTTGGGCTCAAGACTCACCTCTGCCATTGGCTGACCTTGCAGGTGCCACTTCCATGATCTCGAACTTAGGGTCCTTGGCTCCAGGACAAGGTGATCCTCAGACCCTTTCCCAATGGCACATCCAATGAGTCTCTGGGGGACCTTGATATTTTCTTTGGGTTCTAGGAGCGTCTCCCAACATTTGAATCCCCCTCCCACCCCACCTCAGCTCCCCCTTACATTATATTCCTGGACACCAAAGACCCTTGGCTGCTGCCTGGTGTTGTGTCTCCAAATATTTTATTAATCACAGCCAAAAAAAAAAGTTGCCCACTGTTAGTTTTATTTATGTGTTACATAATGTGATGCTCTAGAGACACCCATTTAAAACATCACAAATCACACAAAATAGAAATTCAGACTGAGCTAATCTATCCCAGCAGAGGCACACACATCTTTTCCCCGCAACTCTAAGGAGACACGGTTGGGTCCACCCCACGGAAGCCTCAAGCCCCCCTAGCTCCCTGCCAAACAGTGACCCCTTCCCAGCAAAAGACTCATTTTCCTTGCAAGTGGGGCTAAGTTACTTACTAAAAACAGCTGCTTGCATCAATTCACAGAGAACATTCTTCTTTCACTGAACTCTGATGACACACACATCCACTGATGTGCCACGTGCTTTACTAAGTTTCACTTATCTCCATGAACACAGAAATGGGGGCGATTGTTCCATCACAATGAGAAACCAGAGTTGAACAGGCTAAGTCACCTGCTCACGTTAACTCAGCAGGAAAGTAGTGGCAGAACCAGAAATCCTTGTGATGACATCCAAGATGTCTTTGCCCATCAAGAGTGGTTCTTTAGCACGAAGGAGCCATGTCGATTTCTCAATGTGGGTTTTCAGTGAGGTTTCTGATGAGGGGCTCCTCCTAATGCTATTCCCTGTAAAGCTCAGCCCCACAGACATGGGGCTGACTCTGAGCTTGGGACGTGGTTTGCTAATGGACTTTGGCCTCCCTGACCCTGGCCTGGTCTAGGGATATGGCGTGGAAAGAACAGGGGATTTACAGTGGAGCCCGCCGCAGTGTTTCAGAATGGACACAGTTAATTAGAACCATGAGGTAGCTGGAAACAGAGCCATCTGCAAACAGCCCCAAATTGCTGACGTCACTTTGAAAACTGTCATTAATGTCCCTTGGGGAGTAGCTCGTGGGGCTGAAAGCACGCTTGCTTTTTATCATAACTGATTTTCCCCGCAGTTGACATGCCCCCACGTTTGCATGAACTCGATCAGACACACATTCAGTTGACATAGGATACGGAAAATCTCTCACTCGCATTTGTTTATTCGATGCATCAACTGACAGAATGTGGTTACTTTGGTAGTCTCCGAGGAGTTGAAAAAAAATCTCAAAAATCTGAGTTTATGGAGTTAGGTTTTCTGCCACTGAGGAGTAGCTCCATGTTAAAGGTTTGTTTACAAGGAATTGCTGTTTCCACTTGTTGGAGCAGCTCTTAAACATTCAAAAAAAAAAAAAAAAGTTGTTTTTTCCAACCACTAAGTGGATCTAAACATTAAGTGTTTCTGAAGTTGGTTTTCCAGCTCCTGGGCTGCAGGGATGAAACACAAGCCCCCTCCCTCCACTCAGCCACCCGTAATGCAAGAGCGTAATATTTTGAAGAATTTTTTAAAATGGTCCGTTGTGCAATATTTATATTTCATTCACATCAGCACAGGCCCGTGTTGGCACAGAGTCTGTTGTTGTTGTTGGCTGCTGTGCTCTGCTCCATCCACAAAGCCCGGCTTCCCTCTCCCCAGTGGAGCGAGGTCTGCTCCTAGGGGCGGCTGGCCTGGAAGCCCCTGCTTCCTGGGAGCAGAGGAGTGGAGTCCACAGGCCTCCTGTCCTCAGGAGAAGGGCAGACAGAAGTGGATGGCTCTGGGATAGGTCTGTTGGAAAGGATCTAAAAATGTCCCTCCAGTCTAAGAATGAAGACAAGTGAGGGAGTTAGGGGGTTCCCTCTGCCCCCCCTTTTCCAGGAAGGAGAAGGGAAGCCTGCAGTGGTTTTGTCTACAAATCTCTGTCATGCTTCTGGATGGTTGTCATGATCAGATACCCTCAAAGAGCTGCTCGTGTTCTGCTCCCCAAAGCCAGCTAGAGGGAGAGCGAGCCCGGGAGATGACAGGTGGTGCGATGGACGCTGGGGGGGGTTTGCAGAGCTGGGTCCGGCCTTCGCCTGAGCACCTTCCCTCCCTCAGGACAGGCCCCAGCAGCAAAGGCCCTTTAGTCTCACTTTCTCCCTGTCTCCTCCCTACGCCACACACACACACCCTCTCCCACACGCATAAACACTCTTCTCTTTTGTCAGCTTTCCAGCCACAATCTTTCCCAAATTCACAGCCAGCTCCTGTTGGCAAAGGTTGCAGTGCTGGTCCCTCCGTGAGAAAGAGTCCCCTATCAGTCTCAACGAAAAATAAGTTTCCTCAAAATACCATTGCCGTTTCATCTGGATTGCTAAATGTTGCTTTTCTCTTGGCTTTGGGGTGGGGAGAGAGCAAAAGAGAAGCAATGAGAGAAAGATGGAGGAAGAGAAGAGAGTTGGGGATAGAACATGAGTGACTTCGTGGCTACGTCCCGCAGGAGACTCTGAATCCAAGACGGTCTTCAGGTTACAGGGACTGAATAAAACAAGAACAAAACCTCAGCTGAGTGGCTTCTGTGAGACTTATCTTGAATTTCCTTCTGAGATTTTTCTTCTGGTCTTTAAAAAAAAAAAAAAAAGAAAAAACACGTGGTGACAATAGTTTATCTTTTTTGATTGCTGCAGAGTGTTCCGTTGTGTGTCTAGGCCTCATCTTCTGGATCCAGTCATCTATTTTTGGGCATTTAGCTTATTTCCAGGTTTTACCTGTTATAAATAGTGCTGCAGTAAACATAGGGGTGCAGGTGAACTCATGCCATGCGTAGTAACATGGATAGAGCCAGAAGGGATTATGCTCAGTGAAATAAGTCAGAAGGAAAAGAAAAATGTCAGATGGCTTCACTTATATTCTATAGGGGAATCAAATAAGACATCAGGGGGGAAATAATAACAGGACAAAACACAACAAAGCAAAAACTGCAAATCAGAGACATCCTGCAGGGGGTGGGAGGAGGCGGGAGAAGGATCAGAGGGAGGGAGGGAGGAGCCCAGGGGACTGAGGTGACGGTGCACGGGTGCCTTGGTGGAGGAAACTCTATGGGGACTACACCTGGGGGCGGGGGAAGCAAACATTGTTTAAAAATGAACAATGATGTAAAATATATATAAATTAATTAATTAAAAAAAACACCCTGGTGACAAAGCAAACACACCCCTCAACCTCTGGGTTGCTGTCAGGTCATTGGGGTGCAGGAATGCAGCCTTGGCAGCAAGAGGCTGACCCCACTCCACAGGGGCCTCTTATCTTGAGGCTCAGCTGACCCAGCCCAGCTTGGAGGTGGAGAAGCCAGGTCCAGGCGTATCTGAGTCTCTGGCTTAACCCACCGTCCTCCGCAACGTTCTCGATACAGCCAGCATATTCCTAGTTCAGCCTTTATCCCATGAGGGATATAAATTTAGACGAGAAACCTGCAGGTAATTAACAGTCCAGCGTGTCTGTCATTCCTCTGATAAAATGTCTTGGGTGTGGTTTTCTCAACATGCAGTTGATAAAACGCATCGGTGGTGTTCCATTTCATTTGACTTTCCATTATTATTATTTTTTTCCAATGAGAATGTCTTAATGGCCAGCTTCTGTTTTCAATCATGGGGGACATTTCTAGGGATTTATTTTTTTTTTTACATTTTCCAATAAGAAACATATTCGGATCCTTTAAAGGTTAGACGTGAACTATGGCAGGGTGGTGATACTCAGAAGAAAAGCTTCCCTGCTGGCTTAAATTAGCAGAAGTGTGTGTGCCTGTGTGCGTGTGGATGTGTCTCCTGGAGGTCTTCACGATGTCCTGGCTCTGGGGCAAAGATCCTGCCTTATTCCTTTAAAATTTTTGTGACTTACTATACAGCTTTAATAATGTATGACTGAAGAAGGAGGCACCTTACCCAGTTCAACCTTTTTGGTCTTAATTCCGTACTAATTCAGGAGGAAGGAAACTCCTTGGGGCTTTGAACAGCGGCTGACAGCTTGCATAACAGGATCGGATGGTGTGATGAGGTTTTATATAGGACTGAGCTGGCGAGGATGCAAACAAAAAGAACACTGCAGTGATTTCCAGCTCACAGTTTTGAAAAAGCTGAGTCATCGGGGTGAATCCCCCATTTTTTTTTAACCCACTGAAGCCTCGGCAAGTCAATGTGTGCCCTGTCACTGCATGTGGATGTGAGGACATGGTGGAGAGAAGCCCCTCTGTGTGTCCTCAGAGCCCTGGCTGTCCTGCAAAGAAGCCCATGCTGGCTGGCTGGCAGCTGAGGGCAGGAGGCACCAGCCTCCTGGGCTACATTATCCTGTTGAGGTGTCTGCCTTTGAACTTGAGATGCTGCTCTGAATTCTCTTTGCCTGTCTTTGTAGCCAGTAAGTAGTCAACACTTTGCCTGGTGCTTGTACATTCAGGTTCTCCCCCTGGCCAGTTCAGATCTCTGATCTTAAGACACATCTCTTCCTCCTACTCTCAAGAAGTTTAGGCTTTGGATTCCCATCCTAGAGTTGTCGCCACAGATTCTGGTCCTTGGTTGTACCTTTAGTCCCAAGCACCCCCAGGACATGTCATCTTTATGGCGCTGCCCCAGCTGTGTTACATGCCATGTGTACTGCTATAGCCCTGTGTGTTCTGGTGGGGTCGACCTCTCGCCCTGCTCCCTCCTCCCGGGCAGTCCCCCCTCTGACAGTACCATTCCTTCCCGGAGGGGTGTATGCACACAGAGTGGAACTGGACCCTACTGAAAGGCAGGTCCCATTTTCACAAATCTTGAACCTGGAACCAGAACTCTGCTATGTCCCTCTTGAAGGGAAAAGCCCCATGACTTGCTGTGGGGCCTCCACTTCTGCTGGCACCACCGTCCACTGCTGCTGCCTTTGCAGCCAGGTCAGTGGAGGGCCCGCACCTGCAGCTGCCGACCCTGAGCAGCGATGCCTGGGCGGCAGGCGCCTCAAGCTAGGCACTTGACAGCTGTCTCTACCACCCCCACTTCTTGTTTGTAAACAGAGCCCTGAATCTTGGAGTGGCAGGAAGCCAAGTCCCCAGGATGATGCATCGTTTTGTGAGGCATCCTAATCATTTTTGCTCCCAGTTTATTCTCCAGTCTTTCTGCAGCCTTGCAGCCGTGGAACATTGTTATCACATCAGGGGAAATCTGCCGGGAAGTTGTAAGAAGTGCTTTGCTGGCACTAAGGGAAAGAAATGGGTGAGGAGAACGTATTTGCTGGAATGGGCATGGGCAAGGGATGCAAGTGTCCAAATATGGGAGTGAAAGCAGGCGTCCAGCTACCTGGTCTGAGTTGCTTCTGGATGAATTAATTCACCTCTTTATGCCTCAGGTTTCCCTTCTGTGAAATGGCAGTGATGATGGTAGCACCTATTTATAGGGTTGTTAGGAGAATTAGTGCATAATTATAAGTACCTAGAACATAGAAAAAGCAATAAAGCATAAAGATACTTTTCAGGGTGAATTTGGCCGATTGCACAAACACTTAACATTGCATTTTTCTGCTATGAAACTCACAGCAGTAAAAATGGACAACACTGATCTGATTCTGAGAAAATGATTGCTCTCCCACTATGAGCTGGAGATGGTGAACATCATACCCTGATCCCAAAATTGCTTTTCTAGAAGTACAAAGAATATTCAGGAATGGTTTAATAGACCATGAAAGGTAAAGATGTGTATGTACTTCATATTTTTTAACATGAAAAATAAGGCTAATGAGGTACTAGAATATTTCTTCTAGAATAAGACACTAACCTTTTCTATTTAATATATAAAGGTACTCTGTAAGTATCCGGGGAGGTAGATATCAAGGATTGAAGAACATTTAAAACGTTTTCCTTTTTGTTCTGAATGTTCTTTGTTTTCAGCAGTGGGTCTTGGACAGCTTGTGTAAAAAGAGTGCATATATTAGGATTCCAGCTTTGTAAAACAAATAGAATGATTTATAACAATAAGCACCCAAGTCTAGTTTTTTATGTATATGAACATGTCTGGGAATCCATATGCCAGTATGTAAATAGCAGTCATCGCTAGATGAACGGGATTCAATGTTGTTTTGTTTTTAAGTATTTACGCTTCGTTTATACCTGATTTTACTGCAATGGTTATATAACACTTGATTTTTTTACAAGATAAAAAAAAAAGAGCTGAGTAGCATGTCCTTTAATGGCCCTACTAATTTTGTTCCTCTGTGTTGGGCCAAGTTGGAAAATTCTATATGTGCCAGATATCTGAGCTAATAAAGATTCCAAAAGAATCTTTTCCCCCAGCCCCCAACCCCACATGTTAGTCTGGAGATATTTATATTTTCTGCCAAATATCTTCCCCAAATCATTCGGTATTGCTGATATTTTGTCAGTTTAATAGAGTCCCAATGATGTGACTATGTTGATTTATGACAGACCTCCAGAAAAGGCTTTTTACAGATAAAAATGGAGATGATGAATTGTGTTTCTTGAGATCCCGATGTTTCTATTTAAAGGTGTCTGTACGTTCCCAGCCCTTTTAGTGCGTGAAGATGACTCTTTAAAAGCCCTGTCCATAGCGAATGGCTCACGCCCGAGACAGGCTCCGGAGATCCCAGGGGAACCGCTGCTGCCCTGTCCTGTGGTTTCTGAATTCCTTGGCCCACCTGTGAGTGTTAGGCATTCTCTTCTAATTCAAGTCCATCTGTCAGTCCAGGAAAATTTGTTTCCTTTTCAGAGGACCTGGATTGATTGGTTGGAAATATAATTTGGGCCCTGTGTTTGAACTGGACCCGAGATCAGAAAGCAGCTTCAGACTGCACTGGCTGGCGGACTTCATTGCAGCGAGAAGTTCAGAAGTGCAGCAAGAGACAGGAAAATCAGAGCTGTTTATACAGTCTCTGTTCTTTGTTTGCTTGAGTGTTTTCAAGAGGAAGAACGGTCCTCCAAACTTCTAGAGTTGGCAGCAATACTATTATGTGCTGTCAATTCTGATTTCTTTCCCAACTCCTCTGTTAGCTAGAAGAGAGAAGACAGACAATGGGAGGAAGTGGAGAGTAGAGTTTTGGGGCATCTACTGTAGGAGACACAGTTCTAGTTCTGCCGTTTGTTATCTCACTCCCTCTTTATTTTTCCAAATAAAATGGGGTGAGAGTGTCTAATGGGGTCACAGACATCTGGATGAGGGCATAAGGGCTTGCCTCCAATGCCAAGCCTGCCTTGTTTAAGCCAGGAGGCTGTAAGGCCATGGGCAGAAATGAGCTTGTGGCTTAAGGGAGCCAGAAATGTTACCCTGTGTCTATTCTCCACCATCTTATCTGCAGATCAAGGATGATAATGATGATTCCTTCCTGAAATCATTGGCCTGATGGCAGGTGTAAGGTGAGTGGAGTCCCGTTCACCTAGGATTTCCAGAATGCTCTCCCTTTTTCTCCTCTGCACTGTCCAGGGAGTAGCAGTGCTTCGGTTTCAATGGCACATCTCCTAAGTGCAGATTGACACAAAAAGATGCTCTTCTTGTCCCTTCCCCGTCAAGGCTGTGGCAGGGTGTGCACGCCAGGACTTGGAGCTCACACTGAATGCCGTCTGTCTTTGAGAGTTTTCCAGGACTTCAGTCACTGTGGACATAATCTGATGACAGTGGCGTCAAGAACACTTGCTGATTGCTGCAAGTATCTGGCTAAAATGGCCATGGGACAGCCCTGGGTCTCTCAATGGCAGGGTTTGGGTGCAGACAGCTGGCCGTTCATGTCTCACCAGGCCCCTCATCCTGTCTCAGCAGGAAGGACACCGGGTCTGCCACAGCCCTGGGTCCCAGGCCACCAACCACATCATTCTTTCCTTGAATTTACTTCCTTTTATTCTTTGTCTTACCCATTTTCCAGTGGGAACTGGAACCTGAACTTCACAACCGTGGAACAGCTTTCTCAGGTGCTCATCATGAATGCATTCTTTAAAAAAAAAAGATTATGTTAGTCTTAAAATCTGTAATTGCCTTTATCTAAAATTGCTAGGCTTCAGGAGGCTTTCTCAGAAGTTGGGGTCACTTGGGGCAGGGAGAGGGGCAGGACAGTGTCGGGGTTTGTAGAAGGAGGGAGGCTCAATTGACCAATGAACTAGAGGGACTTGCACTTGGGGGTCTCTTTTAAAGCCCCTTTATGGCACGTGGATGCTTAGAGAGTGGCAGGAAAGGATGAAGAGGAGTAAATGCTCTTTTCTTCTGCTGTTACTCCCTGCCAGGTGCAGTGATTGAAGCTTCCATTTGCTTTACTTTGTCACTGTTCCTTGGTTGGATATTTAATCTATTTTTACTAGGAATAGGTTCAGAGATAAAATGACTTGCCTGAATTCCAACTGTATCAAAGGCAGGGGCCAGATTAGTTCAGGATAAAACAAAAGAAAACAGATGAAAGTAGCCATAAAATGTACAGCTCGTTTAAGGGCTCCAGACAGTGGATCCCAAAGACACTTCAAAACCACAGCTAAAAGACATTGTATAAAACAAATGATTTTGTAACATTTTCACTCATTGAAAATAATCAGGGGGATGGACAGCTTGTATTATTATAGATGAGCTCTTTAATTTTTATTTTTGTAAGTCCTTTCAACTGTGTAGGATAACTTGAAAGAATATTTGAATGCTACCAAGTTTACTGGGCTGTCTTTGATCATTTCATAAAAGATATTTGAAAACTAATCATTTATATGCAAATTGTAGCTGCTAGGTTTTGAGAATTACTCTATTTTCTTAGGTAGATTAAACTACAGGAAGTCATTTTAGCAGTGTTCACTTTCTGAAAAAAAAAAAAATCCTTTCTTCATCGATAATAGAAAAGTTAATGTAAGCCCATCCAGTCCCAGTCAAATTATCACAAATTCTAAGTACGCTGGGTCTGAATTAATAAGATTTCTTTGCAGTGCAGAATGGATGTATTTACACAAAGTAAAGAAAAAAATGAAGGAGCAATCAGAATCAGATGCAATTAGGGTGGGAAATACCGTAAGTCAAAAAAATCCTTTGATTTTTCAGGGATAACATGGAAATTCTATCTTGTGACATTTAATATTGTGTCCTAATCTGAACAAGCTGTTAGTCTATGAAAAAAAGTCTATCAAGGTGATTTGAGTTTCTGCATTAAATTTCAGTTTCAGCCCAGCCTTTGCAATCAGGCAGTCTGAGAGGCCAGTAGAGGCTTCGCTTCTTCTGTACATGGTTGGCCTGTTGGTTAATCTAAGCGACTCTACTCCTGTTTAATTTAGAGTAGTTTAGAGAAATGAAACACACGTATGTAGAGTTGGCTTAGTTTCTAGCTTAAAGAAGGAAGCAGAAAAGATGCGTATTATTACTATGTCATTATTTCAATGTTGTCCAATTTCTTTAAAATTCTGTTTCATTATGATGATAATATGAAATCTACCTACCTGACAAAATTTTGCATGTAGAATGGTTATACTAGCTCTGGGCACCGTGTCCTAGGAGATCTCTGGGATCTGTTGGCATGCTGTCCTGAGCTTTATGTGCATTAACTGGCAATTTCTCCCTCCCCCACCCCGTGTGATTCAACTGATTTCAAAATGCAGTCCCATGAAAAGTGACTCAATGGAATAGTTTCAAATAACTCCTTCATTAGGTACTTGTAAAACAATGATGGCCAAATTCCACTACATTCTTCTTGAAGACCTAAGTAGGGGAAGGTGTGAAGAGGTGATTTGGGGCGTTCCTTGGAAAGGCAGACACATGCAGAGATGACGGTGGAGCACCCTCTGCTCTCCACCGCCACAAAGCAACAGTGAGACTTCACAGAGAAATCCTTGAAAGAGCTTCATGGCTCAGTTAAATCTGCTCAAATACCAGGAGGGCCCTGCTAACATAAAAAAGACATCTGCAGTACATTTTGGTTGTAGTAACGAAAACTGGACAAGTCCCTTGCCCATTCAATCACTAAAATTTACTTTCCTCTTGCGGAAGTTGAACATTTTCCAATGATTCTTGTTTGGTGTTTGAATGGGGCAGTCAGTAAGTTAAGCCTTCTGGCTTGCAAAATCCACAACCACGTGGGGAGCAATTTCCACTCCCCCACAATGGTCACTTAATGTAGTAATGCTACGTTCATAGAATATCCTTTCCTTTCATCTCCTCCTACCCCCTTTGGAAAGAGTCATTTTTGCACCAAAGCAAAACAGAAAAACCACCCAACCCAGTGTAATTTTCCAGGTTCAACCAAAAATCAAAGTACAGCAGTGAACACACAAAACATATTTGTCATTGGTACTTTCAAAATACTGTGTGACATTTTCTCAGTGGTGCTTATGCTTACTGTAGCTTTCAGCGGAAATTGAGTAGAATTGCAAGGGAAGGAAATGCATAAAACATATGAAGGAATATGGTTCAAAAGAATCCAGGCTACCTGTAGTTTGTAATGTTTATTCCCAGTTGAATTTTATGCCTCTGGCTGTTCTCTGTATCATGAAGTATTCCATTTCTGAGCGTAGAAAGCAAAGGAGGAAATATCTAAGCTATAAAATGTCAAATTGCTTTCCAAACTTGTTCCAATTTCCAACCACATCAAGAAGCGTGCCTGAAAAGACAATCAGCTTTTGTACTAACCAAATACATATACAATTATTTATTTTTTAAAAATTTTCCTTGGATATGCATCATCAAAGGAATGCTCAGGGTTATTCTGAGGGTATTTGCCTTCAATTCCTTAAAAACTAGATTTGTAGCTACAGTATATTTATCTTTTATTCCTTCAAAATTTTTGTAAATCAAATAAGCCACAATTCAATTTATTTAGAAAAAGAGATCTACTGAGAACTGGATATATTTTATCCATTTTCTGGGAATAAGATGCTGGTACTCTCCCAAAGAGCAACTTAAGGAGAAATAATCAAAACCTTACTCCCCCCTCCCAACTCCCCAGATAAATGGGAGGAGGCTTAGAACCCTGATGAGATACAGAGATGTACCATTCCAGGTCTTTGCAGGGAATTGCTCGTTTGCGGTCCTTGTTGCTCGTCCGCAGTCCGTGTAGAGTAGAATTAGGATTTCCTGAGCATCTTTCAGTACTTGGATTTCATAAAGAGACACTAACACACTATCTTTAGTACTTCAAGACATGCAAAGGATTTAAAAAGTTGCTGTGGCTAATGGATCATTAATATTTTTGATGAGTTGAGTGTATAAATTTTAATTACATGAAAAGTTGCAAACACTGTAGTTAGTTGCTAACACTGTTGTTCTCCATTTGGATTAATCACATTTTTCTGGCCTTCCATTTTATCTTCTCTTTTGGATAGTTAGTTATATTTACTTTTCTTTCAAAATTTGTGGTAACATTTTCTAGTTTTTCCTTCTCTCCCCTACTCCCTTCCCTTTTGTGTTTAGTACTGAAGTTATAACATGCATAGTTAACCCTGGTCTCCTAGGAGTTATCACCACATTTCTACATATTGTCATTATCCTTACTTCTGCCCTTCTGTCCATTAGACTACTATTTTCATTGATTTACTTCTTAAATAGTTATGTAATTTGCTACTGATTTATATAAATATCTTCCTTAGTTGACTTGTCTGTGGTATAAATCCCACAATGCATTGCTGCTCTATTTTGCTTTATGAGTAAATTACCTTTCAAGAAATTGAGAAAAGATAAAAAAGAAGCTTTATAAAATAATTTTCCACATAAGTATAGTTTCCAGTGCTTGGTTTTCCACAGACATCATTTCCCTGGAACCTGAAAAAACTCCTTTAGTGTTTATTTTGTATAGGTGGACTATTTTTTTTTTTAAAGATTTATTTATTTATTTATTTATTTATTTATTTATTTATTTATTTATTTATTTATTTATTTATACAAGCACTGGGTACAGTCAGAAGCGCAGGAGGGTGAGAGAATTCACTAGAGCCAGAGCGGGGAGCAGAACAGGGAGAAGGACCGAAGTACACTGCTGAGGGGAGCAGCGGGCGGCAGGAGAGGTCTGCGCGCCATGTGGGACCCTCCTTCAGTAGCCAGGGAGCAGCCGGGGATCGAACCGGCGCTGCAGAGGCTGCGGGCAGCTTCGCAACCCAGCGCTCAATCGCTGCGCCACCGGGGAGGCCCTGTATAGGTGGCCTATTGGCAAGTTTGCTCAAGCTTCATTATGAGAAATGTCTTCGTTTATGAAAGTTCTCTTTGCTGGATATAGAATTTTAGAATGCCGATTCATTTTCCCAAGCACTTAAAAATTTCTGTTTCATTACATTCTACCAAGCTTTGTTTCTGATGACATACGATGTCATTATTCTCATCACTGCTTGTTTTGCATAACTTTTCTCCCAGTCTCTATGTGGCGTTTTCATTTTCTAACAAATGTCTTTAAAATAGCAGAAAATTCTAGTAAAATCCAGTTTATCAATCTTCTCCTGTAAGCAGTTTGTTTTTGATGTTGCAGCTAAGAAATTTTTGCATAACTCAAAGATTTCTCTCATATTTTCTTTCAGAAGTTTATAGCTTTATGTTTTACGCTTAGGTCTAATGATTCATGTTGCATTGATTTCCTTAATAGTTTTAAATACAAAGATGGATGTAGGATTGCTGAGTCAAGCTAATGCTTTTCTTGAGCTTCCTTGATATATGATGTGAACAACCCTGCAGTTAACACCTTTCTCTGCCTAGCATCTGTGATGTTCTTGGAAATTTTTTTCCAAATGAGTTGCAGTTATTGTCAAAATGTATATCTGCTTGAAGGGACATAGTCGCCCACATTTTCTCATTTAGTTCAGTGGCTACAGAGATGTAAGTGAGCTGCAGAATAAAAATCACTTCTATCCATTGTTGAGTCACCCAATTACCTGATGAAGTTAGAATTTGAGTACCCAGCAGAACTAAAAGGAGATGGTCTTCATATCGTTGTGGGTAGCCTGATTTTTTGTAAGAATGAATAGTCCTTGCATCAAAGTCTTTCTTTTAGCAGCAGTAATTGCAAACTTTAAAAAAGTATATTGTCAGATAATTAAAATTTTAGCATGCATAAGAAAACTAGGTATATTCTCATAAATTCATAATTTACAATCTTTATGAACATTGTTCATTCAGAAGATGTGCCTGAACACCCTAAGCAGAGGGACATAGCTGAATTTTACATGAGTCCTTTCACTAAATATGAAATCTGCTATCTCTAATGAAGAAATCTGGAAGTGTGAAAACAGATCTTTCTGTTGCTGACTTAGTGGCTAGCAAAAGTCAGGCTGGGGAAGAGGCAGTTGCAATGACTAACAGCCTTCTAGGACTTCTAAGATGTCAGACACACCTGCATATCAGGTGATGGAAAGGAAATCCAGAGGAGGGTGATGTGTCACTAAAATAACTATCCAGTCAAATACATTCATTTATTTCCTTTCACTTACATATCTGTTCATTCATATGCAATATTCATCAAGTTCTAGGGTTCTTGTTCAGATCAAGGCATTTGATAAAATCATTGTATATGTGATCTTTCTATTCTCAAGGACTCTACAGACTAGTGTAAACATTCAAACTACATAAAAAAAAGGAAAATTGAGAAAGGTAAATGGAACTCAAAAGATAGAAATACAGTATGTATTTTTTCAAAGAAGTCACAGCCTTTTCTTTGGGAGGGAGTTCGACTATATCTTAATAGAGAAGTAGGTATTTGAGATAGAAACTTAAATGCAAAAATAAATGAATAATTTATCCAGAGATGGTAGGATAAAGTGTTTCAAGCTGGAGAGAGGGAACAAAAGTATGTAGTAGGAGAATCCAGAGACTGCTTAGGGAACACCGAATTATTTAAAATTAGTTTAGCTGAGATTCAGGAGCAGAGAAAAATGAAAAATCTGAAAGTGTCCTTATATTCTCTTTATATGTTCTGTGCTGCCTAATGGAATATAAATGGGTTATTTGCAAGTATTTTCTAAATACCCAGATTGTTTTTCTTTTTTTTTTTTTTTGTAGTTTAAGTGGCTTCATAACTACCAATTGGCTACAATGCCTTAATAATGTTTCTGTCAAGGAAAAACTAATCAAACTAATCAACCAGTTTAGTAAAGTGGCAGGATACAAAATCAACATGCAAGAATCAGTAACCTTCCTATACATAAACAATAAATCTGAAGAAGAAGAAATCAAGAAAACTATCCCTTTTCTTATTGAAACAAACAAAAAAAAATCAAATACTTGGGAATAAACCTAACACAAGAGGTAAAGTACCTATACAAAGAAAACTATAAAACAATGTTAAAAGAAATAAAAGAAGACACAAAGAAATGGAAAGACATTCCCTGCTCATGGATTGGAAGAATTAGCATTGTCAAAATGGCCATCCTACCAAAAGCAATTTACAGATTTAATGCTATTCCAATAAAAATTTCAATGACATTCTTCAAAGAAATAGAACAAATATTTATTAAATTCATATGGAGCCACCAGAAACCCCAAATAGCCAAAGCTCCCCTGAAAAAATAAAAGGAAATGGACATATCACACACCCAGACTTCCAACTATGCTACAAAGCCATAATAATCAAAACTGCTTGGTATTGGAACAAGAACAGACACACAGACCAATGGAACTGAATAGAAAATCCAGAAATAAACCCACAGATTTACGGTCAACTAATCTTTGACAAAGGAGCAAAGAATATGCAATGAAGCAAGAAAGTTTGTTCAATAAATGGTGCTGGGAAAACTGGGTCACCACATGCAAAAGAATGAAGCTTGACTACTACCTCATGCCATGCACAAAAACCAACTCAAAATGGATTAACAAACTATACATAAAACCTGAAACCATAAAATATATAGAAAGAAATATGGGTGAAACACTACATGACATGTACCTCAGTAACACCGTCAGAGACACATCACCCAAAGCAGTGATAGTGAAGGAAAAGATTAACAGATGGGATGGGACTACATCAAATTAAAGAGCTTCTGTACAGCAAAAGAGACAGTAACCAAAACAAAGAGACTCCCCACGGATTGGGAGAAAATTTTTGCACACAACACTAATGATAAAGGATTGATCCCAAAAATCTATAAAGAGCTAATGAGACTCAACAAAAACAAAGTAAATAATCCAGTCAAAAAATGGGCAGAACAGGTAAAAAGAAACTTTTGCCGGGAGGAAATGCAAATGGCCAATAGGCATATGAAAAAATGTCAACATCACTTAAAATTAGGGAAATGCAAATCAAAACTACTATGAGATACCATCTTACACCAGTGAGAATGGCACATATTAAAAAAAAACTAGCAACAAACTCTCCACATGAAGATGTGGAGAAAAAGGAACTCTCCTGCACTGCTGGTGGGAGTTAAAACTGGTCCAACCACTATGGAGAGCTGTGTGGTAATTCCTCATTCTGCTAAAGATGGAGCTTCCATATGATCCAGCAATTCCACATCTAGGTATTTACCCAAAGGACACAGAAACATTAGTTCAAAAGGGCACCTGTACCCCTATGTTTATCACAGCACTATTTACAATAGGTAAGCTATGGACCCAAATGCCCCAAAATAGATGACTGGATCAAGAAGATGTGGTACATATACACAATGGAATATTACTCAGCAATCAAAAAAGATAAACTCATGCAATTTGCAGCAACATGGAAGGAGCTGGAAGGGATCATGCCCAGTGAAATAAGCCAGAAAGAAAAAGAAAAATACCAGATGGTCTCACTCATAACAGGAATTAAGAAAACCTAAATAAGTGATCAGGAGAAAGACTAATTATAATTAAGTAAAAATCAAAATCAGCAAGCAACTATAAACCAGAGACACACTACCAGGGCAGGTGGGTGGGGGAGAAGGGAGTAGGATAAAAACAAGGGTGGTGGGAATTGTACAGGGATGATAACCAAGAAGAAAATGCATATATTGTACAAAAATGAAAAATGATGTAAAAATATACAAAATTAAACCAAAATAAGAAAAACAAAAATTAAAAAAATAAAAATACAAAATAAAAAAGTTAAAAAAATAGTTTCTGTCAAGGTCAGCCAATTTGCTTTAGCTAATTCTCTACATTGGGCCCAGAATATTTCATTGCAGCCCAATTAGCATCAGTCCTGTGATGGTTAATTTTAGGTGTCAACTTCATGGAGTCACAAGGTGCCCAGATATTTGGTCAAACAAACGTTGTTCTGGCTATTTCCATGATGACATTTTTAGGTGAGATTAACATTTTTAATTGGTTGACTGAGTAAAGATTGTCCTCCTGGTAGAGATGGTCCCTGTCCAATCAACTGAAAACTAAATAGAACAAAAGGCTGAACTTCCTTGGAATGCAAGAGAACTGTCCTGCCTGAAAGTCTCCAAACATCAGCTCTTTCTGCCTAAGAGCCTTAGAGCTGGGATGTCAACATGTCCTGGGTTCCATAGCAACTGAACTGGGACATAAGCTCTGCAGAATCTGGGTTTACCAGCCTCCTTAATCATGTTAGTCAATTCCTTAGAATTTCTTGTAATAAATTAACATCTGTATGTATTTATATATGCACATTTATAGGATATATATCCTTTATCCTACATAACATCCTATATCATATGTGTTATGGAATGTAACTCTGTGTAGAAGGTCTTTGATTGGGCTTAGAGCAGTTACATCATGTGTATAAGATGTGTATTGATGTCTATCTAGCACAATTCTGTAGACATAGAGGAACTTGCTCCATCTATAAACCTGACACATAGGGTGTTGGGTTTCTCCGGAGAATCTTAATATAACATCTTTAGGTTTGCTAATTAACATATGTATGTAAAGATAGAATCTCCATGACTTCTTTGGTATGAAAAATACTGTTTAAGAGTCACAGCCCTTCTTGTAATCCAGGTAAGAGCACAACACCCCACTCATGCCAGTAAATGACCCTTTCTTAGAATCTGACACTATTGCTTGGCAAAAAGAAATGATGGGTTTTGCAGGGCTAAGCTCAGAGCCTTGTTCTTCCTGACCATTTCCATCCTGAAGCCGTATGGTTGGCTGTTAAAATGTTCACTACACTCACACTGGCAGATATTTTGTTTCCCTAAATCGGACTGAGAGTCATAAATACCTGTATGTAGCTCGACTCTTAAAAATAGCTAAGTAGCATCCCACAAACAGTACATACTTCCTGTTGAACCAGATGGAGAAATCTGCAGTGGACCAAGCCAACACAGAGAGCAAGGCATTCCCTGGGACCCAACCACTCATGCCAGGGGAGCTGGCACACCAGCGAGAATAAAATGTAGTCTAGACCTGGTCGAGCCCTCAGCTCCTCCAGGAAACCAACTCAAAGTGAGGAATTTGGACTTGTGTTTTCCCTAGTGGGAAAATACTTAGAGATCATTCATCTGATACTGGGTGATTTTGTATAAAAATAATGTTTGTCTTTTCCTTCTTCGAACTCCTAGGATTCCATTTCTCTTTGGAACTCCCAACTCAACTTTATTTTTCTAAGTGCATTCATTCAACAAACATTGAGCACCCCTTGCATACCTCTGCCATATAAGGACCTCATTCATAATCTCCCGAGTTCATTTTGGTCTATATCATCTTTGCTGTTCCCTCCCTCTGACACTGTAAACTACCTCCTTTTTGTCACTAGACTATAGGTTACTCCTCTCCTTTTCTTTTCTATGGCTTGATGATTTGTCCCTTTTTCCCTCTCTGGTCCAAAGGAGCTTGACCTAATGTGGCAACTATTTCCTGTACATAATGATGGGTTGGGAAGAAAGAGGTGGGTTAACTTTCCTAATAGTCAGCAATTGGAAGGCGTTACCGCCACCAATGTCAACTGGCTCTTCCCCTCAGTCTCCATTTTTTTAAAAGTATATGGCAACAGGGGAAGGTCTGTGCCTTTACTAACTTTTCTTTCAAGCGAGTAAGAGAGATTTTTAATAGATTCCTCAGATATTTCTCCATTTGTCTTGCAAATTTGAAGCAGAACACCTGCTTTTCTTGTTCATATGTTGGTGAAAATTCTGATTCTCTCGCTTTAGAGTTTGTGACTAATCAGAAGGTAAGAAAAGGAGATAATGTAATTTATTTGAGCACTCACTTGTCAAGTGTGCCCCAAGACATAATGAGTGACATGTTTTTCATGAATAAAGTGTATTTTTCTTATGCTCATTGAATTGCAGAAGCTGACATCATGTTAGATATGGAAAAGTATTTCCAAATTAACCAGTGGCCCACACTTTTTGCCTGAATCTTGCAGTAGAGTCATTTTAGGACAGGGGTTGGCAAACTCTTTCTGTAGAGGGCCAGATAGTAAATATTTTCTGCTTTGCTTGGCTGTATAGTCTCTGTCACAGAAACCCAACTCTGCAGTCATGAAAACTCATAGATGATGCCTAAACACACAGTAGTGGCAGTGTTCTAATAAAACTTTATTCTCAAAAACAGATGGTTGGTTTGTTTTGGCCCAAGCTCCCAGTTGAAGGTAATAAGTTTAAAACAATAGCATAAAAAACCATAGCAATTGCTTAGAAACATCTTTCTTTTGCATTGATTTACCAAACTATAATTTTCTGGAGGAAATTTTCATCTCCATACATGTACAATCTTGACCTCACCCACCACCAAAATTCTAGTAACCTCATTGTCTGGCTGACATCTGCCCTTCTAACCCTTCCTCTCTGGCAACCACTGTACTTTTTAAGCAGAGTCTAAGAATTGTTTTTGTTGTGATTCGCTGCTCCATTTGCTTTAGTGATTTACATTCCACATAGGAGAGAAGCCAGCTGGCTTTCACTTTCTCATCGACTTCATTTAGCGAAATCACCTCAGATTCTATCTCCATGGTCACAACAGGCAAGATATTCATCTTTTTTAATAAGTGAGTAGTCTTCTATTGAGTATGTATGCCACAGCTGCTTTTTCCACTCATTCTTCAATGGGCATTTGAGTTGTACAAACCTGTTTTTTAAAAGAAACAAAGTAGAAGCAATGTGTTTTAGAGATGCTTGGAATGGATGCTAATAATGTGACTTCAAGGTTGGGTGTGATAACACACACAGAGAGGAGTGCACCTCTACCCCTAAGTCATGTACCATACAATTGTTGTATCCATCAATATTATTAATACAGTTTTAAAAATGCAAATTTAGAAGCATTATCACAGACCCACAATTTTTTAATCTCTGGAAAATTGGACCTAGAAATCTGCATATCAGTCAGCATCCCAGACTAGATATGTTTCTAAGCAATAGCTAGAGTTTTTGCACAACTCTAGAACCTCTATGATCTAGAGACATTGATGTGTAGGTTAACTTACAAATAAAGTAGCAAACCTAGGCTTGCTAGGTTTCAGATGTGCGGTTTCTCACCTCAGAGACTATGCAGTTCACACCATTCCTACCACGAAATGTTGAGTGACCAACACTAAGCTATCTGTTACCCTCTTCCCCCACTCAGGTAACCACCATTTTGTTGTGTTTGATGGCTTTAGCTTTCCCCTCTCTCTCCCTTTCTCCTCCTCTGTCTTTGTTCTTGTTTTTCTTTATAGTCCATAATTCAGTGAAATCATATGGTATTTGTCTTTTTTCTTTTAACTTATTTCACTTAACATAATCTCCTCAAGATTCATCCATGTTGTTGACGATGGCAAGATTGCATCTTTCGTTATGGTAAAATCTCTATATACCACAACTTCTTAATCCATTTATCTGCCATTGAATTTTTTCCCAATATCTTGGCTGTGGTAAATAATGACACAATGAACATAGGCAAGTCTGCATCTTTTTGAATTAATGTTTTCATATCCTTTGTGTGACGAACCAGAAGTGGGTGTTTTAATTCCAGGTTCAAGGAATTGGTTGAGGGAACTAGTTTTTGAATTAACAAACGTATCTTCAGATGTGGCAAATACCACTTTCCTCACTCCCTCCTTTCTTTCCTTCCTTTTCAACACATGCAAGTTTAATATACTTTTTAATAATTGACATAACGCTGGTTTACAACACTGTACATCCTGTGGTGGTACTGGTCACACCTCAGGTGAGTGTTACCACACCACACCCAACACCAAGGTACCCATATTTCTTCACCATACTTGATTGGGTCTCCTCTATGCCCTGCTCCCTGCTATTTAATTTCAGTTTCCTTGTTGATGAAGTCAAGCTTGTTGGCACCTAAAATTGTGAGGAATTGTTAGGAAGACATGAAATATTGATTATAAAGTATGTAGCATGTTTTCTAGTTATTAATCAACAGTCACTATGAAACAGGTGATTTGAGGCAGTTGTTACCCATTTTTGATTATGTACTTAATAGAAACTTGTTCCATTCAGAATCCCAGAAAAAGTCAGCCTATGTGATAGTGAGGGAAAGTTCAGAAGTTCGGCCTCTGGGCCAAAAGCACAGGAGTGTAATTAAGAACCACAAGTCTCTACCTTCGTAATTCAGTAGCGAGCAGGGTGAGGGCAGCCAAAGTCCCCGATGGCTCAACCAGTTAGAGGAAGAAAACACAGACAGAGTGTAGGTTCTTGGGTTAGAGCCACAATGGGTCTTCCTCCCATTGCAGGACTAAATATTTTTTTTCCTTTAACGAGAACATTGTTGGGTCTTAGGGTAGGAGTAATGTTGACCCACATTATGTGACAGGTAGATTTCACATCTTGCCTTAACCTCTGCAACACCATGAAGTGGTAGGTACCATTTATGATGCATTATTGGTGAGGATAATTAAGGTCAGAGAATCTGTGGGTTTTATCTGTGTGGTTGGTAACTTGAGAACTGAACTTTGCACACACAGAATTGCCTGTCTCAGACTCACTTTCAAGTCACCCTTTTCAGCACTTCCTGTCCATCTCAATCAAACTGGAAGTTGAAAAATAGTAAAAATTTGCTCCCCCAACCCCAAGATTCAGACTCTGTTGATCTGGACTGGGACTCCTGCATTTGCATTTTTTGAAAAAAAGCCCATTCATTGCCCAAGAGGTTCTTGTAGTGTGTCCAGGGTGAGGGTAACTCTCTTTGTCTTTGTGCTAGTTGATTATTTTTAGCTGCATGTTTTCTTCTTGCAAGTGACCCTCTTCCCTTGTATGTGCCAATATTATCTTCGATATCTACAAACATCTCAAATGCTAAATTGAGAACAAGCCAGTTACTAGGATATTTAAAATCCTTGTCTTGACGTCAAGTATCCAAGATCAAACACTCTCACTTGTGGTTGCTAGTAAGTGTCCCCGGTGTTGGTCTAGCTCCAAAAAAAGAATTCATTGTCTTTGTTTTTTTGGCATCTAAACCCAGTCAGTTCCACAAACCACGTTTTACTTCTGATCAAAGGCAATTCTAGGTCACTGGCGGAGTGGGACAGGCCCACTCCGTGCCTAATCTGATGGTGTCATCCACTCCACAGAAGGAGGATTTAAGAGGCAGTTATGTCAGCAGAGTTAATGTGACTGAACATGATTTGGGATCTGGCCCTGGCAGACTCTTATTTTTCTATCCTGTTTGAGCTGCAGACTTTTAGAGGCCATGGGTTATATATAAGAGCAACCTGACAATGGAGGAAAGGTGCCTTTGTGAAATCCTGATGGCAGGAAATAGGACTTGACCTGTAGGGAGGGGTTATGGAGGAAGTGACGTAACTTGGCTCTGGATTCAGCTCACTTGGTTTTCCTTTGATATGAGCTGGGCCACTTTCGTCCATCTGTTGATGCTTTTTTTTTTTTTTTTTAATCTTCAGCCTGGAGGAAATAATACCTGCCACCCAAGGTTGTGTGTGAATCTCAAGTTTTGAAGAAGCACACCATGAGAATTCATTGAGGAATGGTTACCTAGGATGATACTGATCAGACTTCCATTGGGGCAGCTGTGCATGTGACAATTATTTGGTAGTTATGTTGAAAGAACTGATTTTGTGACTTATATTGCCATGACATCACCACTCTGAATATTTTTGCCAAAGAGAGAGTAAAGGTTTAAAACACTCAGTTCAGCAGCTGGTGATATTTATCCTTATGTCTGTTATTTTTTTTTGTTGAGGTAAGGTTGGTTTACAACACTGTGTATGATTTAGGGATATGGATTCACACTTCTTCAGATGGAAGTTACCACATCACATCCATCCTCCAATAGTCCTCTACCACAATACATGGCACTCCCTTCTCAAGGTGCTCCCTACCCCCACTCTCCCCTTCTGAAGTCATATTTCTAAGGTTTGTTTTGGTTTAGATTTGTCTCCGCATTTTTTTCTGCTTCCCTGTATCACATACAGGAGTGAAATCAGCTGGTATTTATCTTTCTCCTTCAAACTTATTTCACACAATCTCATTCATGAGTTGGTGATATTTAGAGTGAATACCTTAATCTAGCACATCTTCTTGAACTGACTTAGTTAAAAATTTGGATTGGTAGTATTCTATTTTAAAATGACATTATTGTATATCTGTAGAGCAAATTCACTTTTTTGTCACTTCCAGGTTCTTAGAGTATTTTTTGCCAGGTGTGTGGGGAAAGTATCTTTGTTGTGTTTTGCTAGTCACTTAATTATATTAACTGTAATTTACTTTCATTAAGTGTAACAGAAAATGTAGCTAATATTAATAGTAATTTCGTGGTTTTGAGGACTTCAAAGAAATCTAATGATACACAAATCCCTTATTAATGGTTGAGGCTCTTTATTTTATATGAGTATGAATGTAAGTGGAATAACATACAATGGTCCCACATTAGAGATACAGCTGGAGGAAGCAGGGTGATTTGGGGTTCTCTAAAGAGCCTGAAAGTGTTCTATTTAAAGCAGTTAATTAGACTGGACCTGAGTGGGTCTGAAGGAACAGTCTTGTGTTATGGATTAGATGTTATTCTTGTGAGGCTACTAAATTCTCACCTAGAGCTGCTCAACCTGGGCTTGATGACATTTGGGGCTGCATAATCCCTTGGTGGTGAGAAGCATGGCAGTCCTGGGCACTATGGAAAGATCCTTCCTAGCCTCTCCTTTCTAGATGCTGGTAGCACCCCTCCCCAGTGATGCCAACCCAAAATACCTGTAGACATTGCTAAATGTCTCCTCAGTAGCAAAATTGCCCCCCACTGACAGTCACTGTGTAAACAGAAGATGTCTCTGGGGCAGTTGCTCTCATCTGCTTAACCTGATCGTCTGGGCTCAGGGAAAGACAGCCCTTGCCTTGAACACGTTCATAATTTTCATAATCAGTTGTGAGGGTTCAAGGAACGTTGAGTAATGATCCATGTTTGCCGCCAGCAGCTGTTTTAAAAGGCACGTTTAATTCAGTTAGAATCAGAAGTGGGTAATGAGGTATCAATGTTTTTTGGGGGTGGGGGTAAATGCCCATGGACCTGGGGAGGGGGGGTGGGGGGGCATGTGTGTCAACAAGGGCAACAATCCTGGAGTGAATATAGGCCAGGTGCTGGGTGGCATCAGTCTTCAGCTGCCTCATGTGCCCCCTACTCACCAGTGTGACTACATGGAGGAACCACCTCGGATGTGCTACCTTGGAGGCCGGGGCTATGTGTTCACCCAGCTCATCTCTGGTTACAGGGGCTGACAGTGTGCCTGTCGTGAAGCAGAGCTAGAATCAATATTTGTTTAAAAGGTGAATACCTACAAGTAAATTATGGGAGAGATAAGCAGGCCAGGAGGTCTGGGAAAAGTTCTTGTTCTGCTACCAATAGGTTGAGTAAGTCACCTCACCTGCCTGAAAACCCTGATGTAAGAAATGGGGTGGGGGGCAGCGGGGGGAGACTTGTGTTATTTCAAAGGTAGTCTTCTGGCTTTCTGGCAAGGTCACAGACAGTGCTGCATCAGATGATGGGCAGGTTGTGTTTGTTTGTCTTTGTTCTTTTGTGATTTTCCTGCATCCTATCTTTTCAGGTTTCAATGGCATGAAACTGGTCACTTTTACTGGCTAGCTTGTATGGGTGCTAATTGGACTTCCTATGTAAATAGTCTCTCTGGGATGTTAAAATTCTTTGGTAACTTGAGCCACAAGGGCTGGAGTGTAGGACACACGGCCCCCTGACTCAGGGTCTGCTGCACCCAGGGTGACCAGCGAGCTGGGCTAGAGTCACCCCAAAGAATACTCTCTGCAAATGAAGGTGGGGGGAGGAACAGACAAAGCCTAGCTTCCGGCTTGCATGATCCTTTCGTTCTTTATCTTAAATATTTTTCTTAACAAGGATGAAATATGGAGAAGTCTATTACAAAGAAACTTTTTAACCAATAGTTAGATTGTATGGAATCAAGGGGGATAATTACGTTCAAACTAAAGAAAATGTCCTCTTCACTTTCAGCTTAAACATTGAAGTCATTTCTTTGCAGGTATTTTGGAAATAGGTAATACAAGTTTAATATATCTCAAGATAAATCTTATAGTTGAAATAAATCAGTCTCTAAAGTGTTATTTGGCTCACAGAACAAGAACATTGAGATGAATAATACTGGAAATTCATTGCCCTGAGTGAATTCTGGAGAGACTATTTGCATAGGAAGTCCAGTTAGCACCCATACAAGCTAGTCAGTAAAAGTGACCAGTTTCATGCCACTGAAACTTGAAAAGATAAGATGCAAGAAAATTGTAAAAGAACAAAGACAAACAGACTAAACCTGACCATCATCTCAGAGCAAATCCAGGTGTGAACCTGACATGTTTCACGTTGCCTTCCCATGCTGATTTAGCCAATTATATAATGTTAGCTGTAATTTATGGTCAGGGCACATTTGATTGGCAATGCTGAGGATTTTCTGTGGAAAGTTAGGAAGGGCAGAGACCCTGAAGGTTATCACAAATTCTAGATTAAGAAAAATTTGATTGATCACAGGTACAGAAGATGTGGGTATTCCTGTTGGCTCCTAAGAGTGCATGAACAGGCATCGTGGCCGGACTTGGCTCTCTGTTGCCATGGGTGTCAGCCAGGCAGCATCTAGGAGGAGTAAGAACCAAGTCACAGGGAGTGGGGAATGGGGGGAGCAGGAAAATGAGTACAGTGTTGATGGAGTTTTGGGTGCAGAACAGCAGTCGAGGCTTCACCTGGATCAGGTTGTCTAGAGCTAGAGGGTAGATACTGAGAATTAAAGCGCTTCTGTCCATGGTGCGTGAAACTAAAGTGACTTATTAACTGAGGGTATGAGGGAGCAATGGCAAAGCAAAGCTTCAGAAACTCCAAGGACTGGGAAAATGGAGAAAAGGATGGTGACTGAGGTGTAAGGAAAGACCCCTCTACCTGACACCAGAACTGTCAGGATGACAGGTGAAACCCCGGGAATTTAGAGGCCAGTTTGGGTGGAAATGGCTGGTAAACAGGACAGCTGTGTGTGTGCCAAAAATATTCACCAAATTGCACAAGTTGTTTCGTTCAACAAAAAATTCTGCTGCATTTCTACTCTAAGTTCCATTGACGGTAAGAAGATAAAATTAGAAATACCCCTATTCCTGAGATGTAGTCTTCATCTTGAAAGGAGGCAGAGGCAGAAATGTCAAATATAAATTCTGAGGAGGGGTTACTTAAAATAATAATTTCTAGAACAAAGGGCACCTGACCTCAATCTGGAAAGATAATGAGTAAAAAGGGATAAGAAAGAAAAGTGATTTAGCTAAAAGTGACAGAATATATATCTTAACAGCTGTGAACTTACACCTTTAACTCAAATGCAGTTTTGTGAACCAACAGTAATTCAATAATTGAAAAAAGTGACATCACAAATAAAAGCATCTGTGGATCAATGTGGGGGGTGTGTGTGTGCATTTGTTCAAGGAAGGGAATTTGGCCTTTGGAATTTAAATTTAAGGCAGGAGGTAGCAGAGACATGAGTGGGATATAGGTAGGAAAACTTAGAAAACTGGAGTGCCACATTAAGAAGTGTGGATTTTATCTTATAGTAGATGTCAGGGAAGGATTTTGATCCAAGGTCATCATTTAGATGGGGCCAAAAACAATTATTTGATTGAGAAGATCAGAGGCAAAGAGATCATTTGGTTGGTGGTTGTCCAACTTAAACTCGAAGTAAAGACTGAAGGGTAGGATGGAAATTACGTAAGTTTTTAGAAGGTAGAATAACCAAGACTGCGATTCATTGGACATGGATGTTGAGGAGCAAGGCCTACTCCACAATCTCTCTCTGGTTTCCAAGTCAGGGAATGTTGGTTCCATTGACTGAAATAGACATATAAGAGGGAGAGTAGGCTACAGGGTAGGAAACTTGATAGCTAAGTTTATAAAATGTCTTTTAGATAGTTGAATACAAGAGTGTAAAACCCAACGGAAAGGTAGAATTCAGAAAAGCAGATTTATGTTTCAGTGGGAATAAGTCATACTTGGGCATGAAATTTTTGTGATTCTTTTCAAACTTAATTATTTGAAACAGAAAGAGCAAACCTCTAGCAGTTCTGTCCATATTTACCAGTTCTACTGGGAGATATGTAGTTGGATTCCTTTTTTTTTTTTGCTTGGTTAAAGCTAGGACTGGTATAAAAAAATGAATAGCGTAATATTGAACAATGATAAATAAGCAAATATAGATAAGCAACCATAATTTACAGTTATAGATGACCACAGAATGTGGATTTTAAATGGAATTTATGTAAATTATTCCATGTCTCTATAAATTCTTCCATCTCTCATTGAGATCTGCAAGCCATGGTGGTGATTTGGAAGGAAATGTACTTTCAGCATTGTTTTTTTTTAATTTATTTTTCATATAACTAGATATTGGGGGCGGGGGTAATGAGAGGATTCACCAGAGACAGATTGGAGAACAGAACAGGTGTATATACTGAAATACACTGCTGAGGGGAGCAGTGGGTGAGACAGGAGAGGTCTGCTGTGCCATGTGGGTAGCTCCCTGGTGGGGGATCGAACTCAGGCCTTAGCAATGATAACATTGAGACTTACCCCTAGGCCATCAGGGAGGCTCAGTATTTTTTTTATTTTTTTAAAGAGTAAGCTATACAATTACTGGGCATGGATGTTACAATGAAAATCTTGTCTGAAGAACATAGTAGGTGTTTGAATGGACCATTAATAAGATCTTGATTTTTTTTTTTTTAATAGAGGCATGCTTTATTTATTTGTTTGCTGGTTTTGTTTGTTTGTTTTTTGTTTATACATGCACTGGGTACAGTCAGAAGCGCGGGAGGGTGAGAGAATTCACCAGAGCCAGAGCGGGGAGCAGAGCAGGCAGAAGGACCGAAGTACACTGCTGAGGGGAGCAGCGGGCGGCAGGAGAGGTCTGCACGCCATGTGGGACCCTCCTCTGGTGGCCGGGGAGCAGCCGGGGATCGAACCGGCGCCGCAGAGGCCGCGCGCAGTTTCGCAACCCAGCGCTCAACTGCTGCGCCACCGGGGAGGCCCAATAAGATCTTGATTTTTTCAGACAAAATTTCAGGAAATGTTTCTGATCCTTTGAGTTTATGTAAACTCTCAAGCAAAGATGCAAAATAAAATAAAAAATGTAAAACCCAGAAAATACCGAGTATACATTAAATCAGGACTGGTTTAATAGGCAGCTACTATGACTTTCAGTTCTGTTTCCAATGTTAAGATTTGTTCTTGTGTCCTCTGACTAGTTTAACCTTTAGTACCAGGTTGGGCACTATAATATGAATTTAATAGAGGCAGAGATGATAGTAACATCACGACAAAGCATTTTACTTATACTCAAATAATTGTGTTTTTCTTTGAAGAGGCAATACGAAAAAGGCAAATATGAAAAATAAGGAATAGTCAAACAATGCTAATTAGTCTCAGTAACTGAAGTCATTTCAAGTACACAACATTAGCTGCAAAAACATTTCTTGAAACAATTTTGAAAGTATGATTCTAAATCCTTGTTATACCTGTAGAAGCTTCCTAGTCTAACAGCAGGAAATGCTGAATTCTCAGTTAAAAGTATCTATTTTTACAATGATGCGTTATTGGAAATTTTAAATGGGAAAAAAAGTGATACTAATAGATTGAAATAGTCTGTTATACTCTTAATTTTAAAGTTATTGCTTCCCTTTAATATGGCCTCAGTATAGGATCTGTAAAGGCAGGGTCTTTGATTTCATTCATTTATCTAGTACCTCACGTACCTATACATCACAGTGACATGCACATTTTTGTTGAATTCAAGTGATAATCTTAGTCCCATTAAATTAAGTGATATCTAAGTACTCTACAAAGTAAGGATGGCCTCTAAGATGAGCAGCCAGGGTCTCAGGACAAAGTTAAACACACACATTAATTCTAAGACTTGTAAATCTAGCATCTGAGTATTTACAGGGTCATAATAACAGTGGCAAAAACATCTGTGATTTCTGGCTACTAATTGGGAATCAGTGAGGACGAGCATAGCTAACCACAAAAAGTATTGGACAAGTTGATTTCAGGATTCTTCTTCAACTCATCAGAGAGCTGAGGTTACAGAGCAGTGAGCGAGCCAAAGACTAAGGATTGATGAGCACTGAAAGGGAAAGCAGAGATGCGGGGTCTTGCCTACTTGTGTCAGACATTGCCAGAGACACCGGTAAGGAGGAGTCAGATGGAATTGTTCGCCACTGCTGGAGACGGAGGATGGGCTGGAGAGTGTGGAAGCTGCCTGGATAGAAAGAATTCAACCCCACACCAGGCTCTTCAGACTTTACTGTATTCTGACCAAAAAAAAAAAAAAAAAAACTGGTTGGTGGCAGAATCCTGAAAAGTTTCCCTCATTGTGCAGTTCGGGGGGAGGAGAGCAGCAGTCACTAAGGAAAGGATATAAAGACCCCCACTTCTTACCAGGATCCTTACTATGTGGGGTACAGCACAGGCAAGGAGCACCCAAAACATAAGATCGCTGGTTAAAGCACATTCATTTGGAGGAAGGGAACAGAAAAAATATCCCCTAAACCTTGAAAAAAGGACAGGCATACACATTGGGGACATGAGCTGGTTGTGGAGCACAGGGAGCCAGATACCCAAGATGCAGGGATAGAGCCTGAGGCTTATTGAAGATCAAAAGAATTATTCTTCCCACCTCGATCAGGTGATAAACTGAATAGCTAGCTAGTAGAGTGGAATCATAGTGGCAGCGGGCCAGGGTTGGGACAAGGACACAGAGAAACCCTCTTTGAGGCACAGTGCAAAGGGGAGGTTTAAATCTGGGAGTTGAAATTGAGGGACGCAGAAAAAACTCTCTGGCAAACCATACACCACCCTCAACACAAGTTAGCACTAGAGGCAGCTCACGCTCGAAGAGCACTCAAGGCATCCATACCAGCTAGAAAGCCCCAGCCCCGCTTAACTCTTGCCCTAGACATAGTCGAACCCCACCCTGGAGACTCAGCAGATCACAAACCCATCTCCAAACAGAAAAATCGATTTACCTATCTGACACAACATACATGGCTCTTGAGAATAAATCATAAGGCATACAGAGGCAACCACAGAAACAAAACCTATGAAACACACTGCCCACACAGTTAACAGAACAAGACTCAGATGCCATTCAAAGAGGTGGGAACTCTGCACAACTTAATTTAACTATGAAAAGGAAGACAAATGCATGATTAGATGGAAAATTTCAGCAGAGAGGGCAACTCTAAGAAAGCATGGAATGGAAACACTAGAAGGACAACACACAGTAACAGAGATAAAGAATGTCTTTGACAGTATTCATTTCCTAGAGCTAACATAACAAAATACCACACACTGGGTGGCTTAAAACATCAGAAACTTGTTCTCGCTCAGTTCTGGAGGCCAGAAGTTAGAGTTAAGGTGTCAGCAGGGTTGGTTCCTTCTTTGGGATGCAGAGGAAAACATGTTCCATGCCTGTCTTCTCGTTTCTGGTGGTTGCTGGCAAGCCTTGGGGCTGTTGGCTTGTGGAAGCATGAGGCTAATGTCTTCCTCTGTTGTCACACAGTATTCTTCTTGTGTGTCTTCAGACGGCATTCTGTTCTCTTTGTATGTTGGTCTCTTTGCCTCCTCTTATAAGTACACCCGTCAGATTGGATGAGTCCCAACTTGCTTCAGTATGATCTCATCTTAACTAATTACATTAACTAATTACATATGTGAACTAGTTACAATGCAATTTCCAAATAAGGTTGCATTCTGAGGTTCTGGGAAGGACATGGAAGGGGGGAGGGGGTGCAACTGTATTTAACTTGCACAGATAGAGTCACCAGTTGATCTTATATAGTCAAGGAAGAAATCTATAAACCTGAAAATGGGTCAATAGAAGTTTCCAAACCTGAAACAGAAGATGAAAAAATTAGACACACATATATGTAAAACAGGAAAACAGATTTATAATCCAATGCCATTTCAGAACAAGTCCCTAAACTTTCTGATTTTTAGTTTCTCCCTGAGAATAATATCTTACAGGGCTGTTGTAAGTATTGAATTATATAGTATACAGAAAACCTAGTCTAATACTTGGGTCATAGTCATTTCTTGATGTACATTAATCTTCTTACTAGTTATCCTTAAGCAGCACCCTTAGTTTCCTGTTCAAAGGTGCTTATGTGTGTATGTAGAAAACAAAGATTACAAGTTACAAACATTTATACTAGAATCTTAAAGAGAATTTGAGTAGTAAAAGTTGAGCCCATACCCTTAGAATGGATAACTCTGGAGAAATACCGAGTCATCTGTTAAGAGGACCTTGCTGCAGTGTATTTAAGATTTGGAATAAGTTGAAATTGGTATCTTTTTACATAAGCATTTTATTATAAGAATAAATATTATGGTAGATGTCAATAAATCTACATTTGTAGATTTTTAGAGTTTCCAAATGTTTTCATAACCAACACTTCATTGACTCCTCATAATACCCTGTGGGATAAGAATTATTATTCTGACTTTATAGATGGAAAAGCTGAAATTAAAGGATATTAATTCACATGCCCAAATCACATATTTTTTAGATTTGTCAGAAACAAACATAATGGGTGTTAAAGTGGACTTGTGATTATTGGGTATCGTCTTAATGGAATGTTGGATGTTGTTAACTAGAATCTGACCCCTTTATTAACTGAGTCATTTCAGTTGTAAATTAGAGAAGACTAAGAGGGACAGGGATAATTATTGTCTGTTCAGATGCATATGAATTTTGTGTGATTTTGGAGTTAATTTCCAACCTGTGAAATAGGTGACTCAAAATTACATTTTATTCCTGTTTAGATGCTGACCCATCTTGCATCTATTAGCAAATTTATTTCAATTTATTTCAAATTTATTTAAATGCCTGTATTGGCATGTGTTCGGATTTTTTCTTTTGAATTGGTTTTAATGTCTTACAGGTTTCCTCATTAATGAATGAGTTAAATTAAAAAATTTACACTTATTGTTTATTTGTAAAAGTTGTGACTTTACCCTTTTGAAATCATCTTTTATAGATTTGAATTCAAGTTTTCTGCTTCTAACCCAATGACTATGAAAAATGGAAAGAGTGAAATAAATCTTGCATCTGTCAACTGTCACCTCCACAAAAGACCACCCAAAAACACATTGGTCAACACTGCTTTGCAGCAAAAAATATTTATACACATAAACAGATTGGAAAGAAATAAAATGACTTTTATTCACAGATGACACAGATTGCATAAATAGATAATTCCTAACGACCTACAAATGAAAAAATGCATTATAAGCCGTTTCAGTAAGATATCTGGATACAATAAGCAAAAAATAGAATTAAAAGAGCTACTAATAATTGAAGCAAAACGTACAAAGTACTTAGTAATCAATCTAGTAGTAAAAGAGTAAAATACAAAATACTTATACCTAAAATTGTAAAGCATTAGTGAGAGAAAAAAAAAAAAACTTGAAAAAATATGAATGTACTTAGAAGATCCAAGAGTTTTACAGATTAGAATTCATTCCCAAATGATCAATCCCTGGAGTTGCTTTCTGGAAATTGGCAAGCTGATTCCAGAACTTATGTAGAAATGCAAAAAGCTGGGCCTCCCCGGTGGCACAGCGGTTGAGCACTGAGCTGCGAAGCTGCCCGCAGCCCCTGCAGTGCTGGTTCGATCCCTGGCCACCAGGCGATGGTCCCACATGGCGCCCAGACCTCTCCTGCCGCCCGCTGCTCCCCTCAGCAGTGTATTTTGTCACTCTGCCTGTTCTGCTCCCCACTCTGGCTCTGGTGAATTCGCTCACCCTGCTGCGCTTCTGACTGTACACAGTGTTTGTATAAATAAATAAATCTTTTTTTAAAAAAAAAAAAGAAATACAAAAAACCTCTTTCTTAGACAAGAAAGTCTCAAAGAAGAACCACCAAATTGGTAAATGTAGAATCCTGGGCATTAAGACTTATTATTATAATGTCTCAACATTTATGAAAGTGCCAGAAGGTAAACAGTAGACCAAACAGAATAGTAAGTGTAAGTACACACACTACTGGGTCATTTGATTTATTGCAAAAGTAAAATGCAATGGAGTACTTTTATTTCTTTTAGTTGAAGTAATATTGCATGCACAAGTTTCATGTATTCACTGTTGAGAATCAACATAGATTAAGTTCATAGATGAAAGTCCTGGGGTTGGATATTTGGACCTATGTGATTAAAGATAGATATTTCAAGGCCGGAACTGAGATCAGAAAAATCTGTGACATAATGCTTTAGGATTGGTGGTATGGTGTTTTATAGTGAGTGCAGAGAAGTAAACTGATTTTCTGGTAAGTGAACTACCTGCTGTACTATCTTGACTGGAGTGATATTTCCCTACATAAGTAAAATATTTGTCTGGAGAAACTGGCTTGCAGAAATGTTACTCCCACCTCCTACCACATGCTGTGCATAAAAGTCAATTCCAGGTGAAATGTAGATTTTAATGTAAAATTAAATAAAGCATCCAGAAAAGGGTATAGGAGAATATTTTCATGACTGAAAATAGGCAAAAAAAAAAAAAAATCCTTAAGTCAGATACAAAAAGCAAATTATACATAAAGGGTGAAAAACTGGATAATTGAACTACATTAAATTAAAAATGTATGTTCATTTAAAACAAACCATTATTTTCTTAAAAGTTTGTTTTTAATAAATGTTTTATATTATTTTTTTTTATTTTTCACATTGTTCATTTTTAAACAATACTTGCTTCCCTCCACCGTCTCAGGTCTAGTCCCCAGAGAGTTTCCTTCACCAAGGCACCCGTGCACCATCACCTCAGTCCCCTGTGCTCCTCCTTCCCTCCCTCTGATCCCTCTGATCCCTCTCCCTACTCCCCCCCTGAAAGATGTCTCTGGTTTATAATTGTCCGTTTTTGCTTTGTTGTGTTTTGTACTGTTATTATTTTTTTACACTGATGTCTTATTTGGTTCCCCTATTAAAATAAACCATTGATTGAAAATCAATAGAAAAATGGATAAAAGTTTGAATAGGAGCTTTATGAAGAAGATATCTAAAAGAAGAAAATCATCTAATGCAGCAACTTCACTTCCCCAAGTATATACCCAAAAGACATGCACACACACACATAAAGCTGAGCTATACCCATGCAGTGATGAAGGAATGTATGTGGATGATCTATTCATGCAACAACATGAATACAACAAACATAAAGCTACATGGAGTTACAAACATAGCAGCAAAATGAAGCCACACATGAAAAGGAATGGACTGGGTGATTCTAATTATATAAAGCTTAAATATAGGCATATTTAATTCACTGTCAGGAGTTAACACAGTTCCCTTTGGTAGTAACTTGAAGGGGACAGTCCTGAGCTAGTAATATTAGAAGTTTTATATTTCATTACGGTGTACAGGTTTTGTTTATTCTGTGAAAATCCAATAGGTTGTACATTTTCTGTAGTTTCGACTTAGTTTATAAGATCATAAAAAAAGCATCGGAGACTAAATAAGGAAGAAGGAAAAACTGAAGAAGAGTTTCTTTCTAGGGACCTACAGTCTAATAGTTACTGTAATGACATGAAAAGCAACATGGGGGGGGGGGATGGAAAGAGGGTAACATAAACTCATCACTTTGATGTGATGAGTTTCACTCATCACCAACACAAATTAAAGCTGGAGTGTTGATTTGGAGTGAGTGTAGCTCGTTCCCCTCTGTTTCAGTTCTTAGAACTCTCCCCTGGGATATTTTTCTTGGTGTCAAGCTTAGTCCTTAGACCTCATGAAAGAATCATTTACAGCTGAGTGGGTGTGATTCCTCTTCATTTGGAGCTGAATTTAGATCTTCACTTTCGGTCCAGCCCCTGTTCTCTTTTTTCCCCTGTGCAATTGGAATAAAAGAGCACGTGTTCTGAAGCTGCAGCTCAGGAATGGGATGTTTGGAGTTCCTGGAGGCATCCTTCATTCCACAAAACTTAAATTCATTCCACTCCCTCCTGAGGATGCATGTGCAGCGAGACTTTGCTGCAAGGTGGCTCTAACATGGGCTTCAGCTGACATCCTTTCTGCTAGTTCCAGAAATACAAATTAGCCTGTGTTGGCAGAAGATTAGTGACTGCTCTTTAAGCAGTCTTTCATTCTGCAGTTTTATTTTCCATTCATCTTGCCAAGAGAGTATCTTTTTCCAGAAGTTTCCCCTCTGCTCCCCTGCCCTCCTCTTCTTTCATTTTAGTTTTTTCACTCCTAAATCCAGCTGTATCTTCACTGAAATCTCTCTTATCCTCATATTTTTACACTGCCTCTTTCTTTTGTCACTGCATTTTTATCTCCAAATTTAAAATTCTTGAGCAGAGGTTAAAAAAAAGTTCATAAAGTAAGTGTGAACCACAAGATCAGTAAATAACCTGTAGTATAGAATTTCATGAATATGAAGTGTACAATATCAGACAACGATTGCTCATTACCAAATATTGCTTATACCCTGTCCATAAGTAGTTTTATTTTCCTTTAAGTCATGGAAGCATCAATCAGCAGATACGGCCATCTTACACATGCCTTTACCTTTTAAATCAAGGTGGAATGCCTCTCTCTAGGGAGTATAAGTGTAATCATCCATTACTGTTATGTCTCCATGTATCTAGAAGCAGCTCTCATGGACTTTAGTAGTACTGGAATGGGGAAGAGCTGGAGTGGATGACTTACCTCTACCCTGCTCCCATCCCCTGCTTTGGATTCTGCCATCGTAACTCTTGATTTATCTTGTTTACAACTTTCATTGGATTTCTCTTTATTATCAAAGGCACTGCTGCTTACGCATAGGGAGGATGACTGTGCAGCACTGGTGTCTGTGGTTAACCTGCACTGTTTGGATTTCTCCAGGGAGGGAGCAAGCACAGCGGTTTGAGCCCCATGGAAACCCTGACTGGTGACCTGGAAGCCAGGGCGTTAGTTGAGACTTTTTGTGGCATTAGCTCAGACTCTGTGGTTCAACTTTTTTTTTTTTTTTTAAATGTATTATCTTTTCCTTCTTTTGGATTTCTATAAAGTTGAAATATATGTGCCTCACCACTAAAGCTTACTGTTGCTTGGCCCTTCCTTACCACAGTGTCTTAAATTGAGTGCAAAATTAGCATCTTATTAAGTTTTGGGTAAGTTCAGTAATACCCCTCTCCAAATCCTGCTTTTATTTGCACTGTCTTCTGACCATGAGTCTTCTATGAAGATCTTTCAAATGAGCAACATCGGGCAACTTTATTTCCTGTCATGTATATCTAGTACTACTTGATGCTACCATTTTAAGCAAATGAAAGGGGGGTGAATTTTGGTGCTCCTGCTAGAAAGTTTCCAGAGTTATTGTCTGTTTTATTTCATACACAGCTAGTTATCAACCTACACATTTTTGATCTGAAAAATCAGTGGACTTGACATTCAGCAAACTGTTAGAATTGTGGCAATTTCAATCCTCAGTCCCCATCTGTATGTGAAGGGTTTTCTGTTCATTGCTGGGGAGGAGAAGGGAGAAGAAATCTTTCTGAGACCATGACACCAAGTAGAATGTCCTGTGGGTTCTGCAGCATGAAAATATCATATAGGAAGGAGGTGGTTTCAGTCCATTTTTCTGGAAGAATCTGGCAGAATCTGTCATTGAAATACAAAGAAGAAAAAGAAAAAGGGAGGAAAAGATGCAGACCTACATTATACTTGCTCTGCTGTAGTGCAATATTACACTAGAAGCCGAAAACTTTACTCTTCTCTGAGTTGCTTTGAGAAAACACTGAGATAAATAACCATGAAAACTTTGTCCAAACAGGAAAAAAAAAAAAAGGGATTCAAACCTTGAGTGAAAGAAAATAGGTGAAGAATGATTAGTTCGTTTGCATTATCTGCTCAGAGGTGGACTTGATTAGAGAAGGAGGCACATGAAATTAACCACCTAGATTTAGAGTGGGCAATTTCACCATCTTTTGGAGGCCCTGTCTGTCCATTTTTCTGTTTCACCAATTCCCCATCTTCCAAAGAGAAAAGATTTTTTTAAAAGTCCACTTAATGGCTGGGCCTCCCCGGTGGCGCAGCGGTTGAGCGCTGGGTTGTGAAGCTCCCTGCAGCCTCTGCGGCGCCGGTTCGATCCCCGGCTGCTCCCCGCCCACCGGAGGAGGGTCCCACATGGCGCGCAGACCTCTCCTGCCACCCGCTGCTCCCCTCAGCAGTGTGCTTCGGTCCTTCTGCCTGTTCTGCTCCCCGCTCTGGCTCTGGTGAATTCTCTCACCCTCCCACGCTTCTGACTGTACCCAGTGCATGTATAAACAAACAAAAAAAAACAAACAAATAAATAAATAAAATACGTGCCTCTTTAAAAAAAAAAAAAAAAGTCCACTTAATGGGAATGAGCCTGGGAACATTTGCATCATTATAATTATGATTAAATTTTTACTTGTAATGCACTAACATTTTCATGAGAATTATAGTTGTATCATTAAGTCTTAGAACAGCATTTTATGTTTAGTGCTTAGATAGCCCTAAACACATCACTTATAGTGTATCATTTGAGCCTCAAAACTGTCAGAGGAGGTGGCTAAAGCAAGTGCAATTGTCCATATTTCACTAATAGAACCTGGAAGCTTCAAAATAGGACATTTTATCTCCTAGGTCTCATCTATAAAATGATGGGCTGTGTGTTAGAGTTTGAACTCTTTCCAGTATAACTTGCTGTGGTATTATTAACTCTTGAACATCTAATAAAATATTTTAAAATTTCACTTTTTTCAATTCCACTTGTGCTAAACCCTCACCACCACCACCCCACCCCCCAAAATGGAATTTTCTTTAACTCAGTTGGTAATTGAGTTCATTTTGTGGAGCTACCTAGGAAAAAAAAAATTGAAAGACTTAAGAAAAAAGCAAAATGTTTTCCTCTTTAACTGAACTGATTTAAGACATTACAAGGGAAGTGGAAAAAATTGGACTATCCTGACAGATGACTTTGTTTGCCAAACTACAGGCAGATCAGGATTTAAGAAGCTTAGTCTTAAACTCCTGGAAAATAAGAGAATAACTCCAATTGGAAATTAAAAAGAAATGGCTTTCAAAAGTAGGACACTGCAGATCAGGGAGATGGTAAAAATACAGAAGTTAATAAAGTGGCCGTAACTAATCAGACTCCAGTAACACTCACCATTGCATCTGGCAGCAACTTGTGCACGTTGGTGAACATCATCCTGGCCAGTGGTAAAGAAATGTTATATACCCGCAACAATTTCAGATGGTCTCTTCCAGCTTACGACCGTTAAAACCCACTGAAATCCATGGGGCTACAGTATAAACACAGATATATAAACATGCATGCATTAAATGCCTTCAACAGCAACTAGAATGTTAAATCGATTTTATGAGAAGTTGGTTTTCCAGCCACTGAGTGGCTGTAAATGTTAAGTGTTTTTACAGGTTGTTGCTCTCCCAGCTGCTGAGCTGCTTAAATGTTAACACACACACACGCACACGCACATGCACACGCATGCACGCACCCCTAGCTTTTCCAGCTGTTAAGTCTCTCTGTACATCTTTATGAAGTTTTTCCTCATTCTTTTACTTGCTAAATCTATTTATATTTTACTCACAAAAGCAAGTGCAAAATTGTCTTGGCATCATCCAACTTTTATTTTTATTGTATTTTTTTAACTACAAATAAAAATTCCATCCCTGATTCTGTGCTTTCCAGAAAGTAGGGGCTCTAGTTATAATGAAACCAAGATGAACGTTATGAGTTCATCTCAGAATGTAGATCCCACAAAAGCACTCTCGTTGTGGTGTGCTCAGTGGAAATACTGTTCTTGTGGTATTTCCATTGGAAATATTGTACTTGTGGTATTTTTCAATGGAAAAACTATTAGTGGGGCATTTCTGAGTGCTGCAGGAAATGCTGGTTGAAGTCTTATAACAAATGGCCAAGGCAAAATAGAGATGCCGAACAAGAAAGTTAAATATCACAGCAACAATTAGAAGCAAGGGGTTAAGGGTGATGATTATGATGATGCTATTTTATTTGGAAATCCAAAATTAAGTCCCTGTGACATTTTAGAGAAGGAAAGAAGAAAATTCTATTATAACCAGGCCATTTTTGTCTAAAAAACTAAAATGGGGGTTAGAAATAAGACACATGAACAGTAGAGTGGAAATAATAGAAACAAAAGAGAGATTGTAAGCCATGGGGGTGTATTGTAGGGGTCTCTCCTAGCATCTGTTGACAAGCTCTAGACATCCCTGTTCACAGCGAAAGATCACAAATAGAAGGCAGGTGTACAAAGAAATACACAAAGGAGATTTTCTGCAGCATTTTCTCAACCAGGTTTGAAGCTGGACTACTGTACAGAAGTAAGCCAGTTTTTAAAGTAATGCCTAGCTCCCAGGGCTTCTCTGAGTCTGGCTCAGACTTGGTGCTTTGCTTTATTACCCGCACTTCCCAGCAGGACTCTCTGCTTCTGTTGGGCAGAGCACTCACCATTTCTCACTTAACGTCTGGCTTCTTTTCCCCTGTGATTTCCTGCATGATTCTGTTCCTTCCTGGGTCACCTATCAATTATCGGCATTCCTCCCGGTCTTCAAGCCAAGGTCAATGTCCAACACATCCAGGGGAGGTCCTTTTGACTCCATCAGCCTTCATAGATAGATCAAGTTTTAGATCTTGAATTGGGAGGTATTACTCTATCCTTTGGCTCTTAGTGGTGGTTTATATTCAATGACTCACCAGCCATATTGAAGACCAGCACCATGCCATTTGGGTCCCATAGCACCTAGTGTGACTCAATCACCGAATTGGTGCGTAGTATTTAGCAGTTGCTTAAGTGAGGTGTGACGTATACATGATATCTCAATTTTCCATAATCTTCATTGAATGTTTGTTATGACAGCACAAGTGGCTGCAACAGATAAACCTATAAAGCAGGTAGATCATGAGCCTCATATAGTAACAGCTTATTTCTTATTCATGTCACGTGTCCTTGTGGGCATTTCTGGTGGACTGGCTCTTCTTTCAGTGGAGACCCTTGGTGCTCAGCACAGACTTTCATTGTTGCCCAGAGGGTGGTCTCTATTGGAAGGGCAAAAGGGTATGGAAGACTGTTTAAGCAAGATCTCTATATAATTGATATGAAAGTATCTATAACTGACATAAAAGTGACCTCCATGATCACCCTTATCCATCAGAATTCCACCACATGTCCTTAAGGGCTGAATTATACCCCCTACTCCCACCCAAATGTGTATGTTGATGCCTTAATACTCAATATATCAGCTGTTTCACTTAAGTGAAATCATGCGATGTTTTTCCTTCTCTGACTTATTTCACTCAGCATAACACCCACTGAATCCATCCATGTTGTTGCAAATGGCAGAATTTCATCTTTATAGCTAGGTAGTATTCCATTGGGCATACATACCACATCTTCATCTATTCACCTGTTGAAGGGCACATAGATTTTCTCCAACTCTTGGCTATTATAAATACTAATTCATTCATTTTAATCTAGTTAGTTGGAGCTTAACTTTTTGTTAATGACTGTTTCACAAAACTCTGCCATTTAATAAATGCTACCATAGATAAGCTACCTAATTTGCTAGACTCAGTACAAAATAAATATGTGAGTAAAAATATTAAGAAGTATCTCAGGAAGGTGACAGCAGGAAATTAAGACAAGCTCAGGGTCGTAACTGTGGACTCTGGCTAACTGCACAGGTGGCGTGCCCAGGAAGCAGGCCCTGGTGCCATCCACACCACCAGCACTGCCACAAATAGGGGTAGTGATGGCTTGAGTTGACATTAAAGGGCAGGGAGAGATTTTAAGAGCTAGTCCACCCAATCCCATGTTGAATAAATGGTGCTCCTTGAATAAAAAATGTAAAATCTTGATGTGCTTTTTATAACCAATCATGGTTGTGTGTATGTGTGAAACCTGTAGAGATTCAGATGAAATTTTTCAGGATTAGGACACAGATACAGTTGCCCAATTCCCCCTCCCTCACCCAGCCCCATGTGATCCAACCAGTTTTGGACGCCAGGCAACAGAATCACATCCCAACAACTTAAAAGTCTTATGGCCTAACTTCAATCTCTTTAAAACTCCATTTGTCATCCTCCACTTCTATTATTCATGAAAGGATTTTATTTGTGAATGATACTTTGTTAGGTGGGATTTGTGAATGTCAATAAAGGCCAGGTCAAAAAAAGAAATATGCACAATCATAAAATTCATTTTCTAGCACCCGCCTCAACCAAGCTCAGCTTCCTTCGGAGGTCATGCAGTAACTCTCAAAGAGCTAGTGTCTTCTTGTTCTAGTTGTGCTGTGTACCATCAAAAATGTTCTCAGGGAAGGGTCTTATAGATGTGTTTACACATTAAAGACACATGAATCAGCCTATCAACGCTTTGTTGTCAAGATATGAAAGGATTTATGCCAAGATAATCCATCTTAAATTGCAGAATTTCAGGCACTGATGAAATTTTAAAAGGCTATAGGTGTATCTTGCGGGATTTTTCATTTATTCATTCCTTGATTCACTTATGTTCTCAAGGTATATTTAATCAAAATAGTTATTTCATTCTTAATCACATTTAAGAAATACTTGTTTAAAAGTAAATACACACATTAAAAGATTATTTAAAATATTAAAAGTACTATTTATTAATATATATATGCATATGTGTGTGTGTGATTATGGAGACAAAGAGAAAGACAGACTGACAGAGACAGAGAGAGGTAGGAAGACCCAGGGGAAGGAATAACTAATTCTGCCCTAAATTCAACAAAAATGAAGTACACAGTACATGTTATTTGAGCTGAATCCTAAGGCACATGATAGAGACTTTGGACTTTGGTGTAGTACATGAATGTTGGCCATTGATTTGGCCAAATTTGGAGAATTACTTAGTTTGGTGGTTGAGGACTCCAGAATTAGAGGGCTGGGATTTGAGTCCCAGCTTCGTCACTAACTCTGTGACCTTGGATAGTTTATGTGACATGACTATTATTTCTTACATATAAAATGAGGGTAAAAACAAACTGACCCTATCACACAGAGGCTTTGGGAGAGCATTACTACATCCTATGCTGCATGCCCAGCACTGAAGACAGCTACTATACCACTCATGCTTAGCCTCATTGTGCCTCCTTTTATTCTCTGTGCATTGGGGAGAATAGGATAAGCCCTTAGCATGTCTGAGGTTCAACATGAAGACTGCATGTAAAACATCAGTCTGTGAACTTCAGCTGGTGGTGTGGCCTCAGAAAACATGGCTACTCATTGATTTGAAAGACATTAGTGTAGATTCCTTGTATGCAGGTGACCTTTCCTCGTATGCAAACTGCCTTTGCCTCTCTGTCAGCGAACTTAACTTTATAGGCGCTAGGATCTGAGTGGTAGCTATGAAGTGTGCATAAATCACACATTTAGTGTTTTCAAATCCTGTAATTAAATATTTTGCTTTTCATTCACATGAATTTTTCACACCCAACAGTTCATGTTAGGGTGTGTGAATCAGTATGAAATGAATACACACACACGCACACACACACACACACCCTCTCTAATTAGCATTTTTGGCAATTTTTAGCTAAATGGTATGATGACACTTAAAAGAATGTAATTGCTTCAAGTGAACAGGTGCAAGAAATTCCAAAGTTTTTTCTTTTTTTTTTTAGTACGGCTTTCTCAGCATTATTTTTAACTTTATTATTTATGTCTCACTGCATTTAAAATATGTTTTGGATGTCTGGAAGAGATCAGTGAAAAAAATGTAAAGGTAAAGTAAAAAAGAACAGATGAAGGGAAGATAAAGGTGACAAAATAAGGAAAATTCAGAGGTTCCATAGATACATCAAATTCATATTGAAGGGTGTCATAATATGGCTAGAGGTAGACCAAAGAAATTGGTTCTCATCATTCTAGCAAACAGACCAAAGAAGAAAGAGTGATCAGGTCTGGTATTATTAGGGTCCATTACATAAAAACAAGCATGTCAGAAACAACAACACTTTTTCCCATTATTTTAACCCTCTTGCCATTCTTTGAAATCACAGATGTCTTATCTAAACCTCTTTTTTTGCATGTATCTTTTAAAATTATTTCTTAGTTTTCTTTACCCATCACTAATTCATAAGATCCATGAGGATAGAGAGAGACTGTGGTATATTAATATTTTTATAAATCTCTGTCACATACCTGGTAGGACATTGGCACAGTGAATTAGTTAATGGAACATTACTATGTCAAAAGAAATCTCCAAGTGAACTTCTGCTTTCAAAACAAACTGGCTGACAGAGCAGGCTGTTGGGGAACTGTTGGGGAAAGTTAAAGTTATAAGTACATCTCCCTGTGTGTATAGAAATAATTACTGTGGTGATTTATTATCACTTTCACAAGAGGGAATAAGAATGATGGTGCTGAAGATAGTGGCTTGCCCAGAAGAAAGAAATTATTGAATCCAAATTCTTCATTCCAAAGATGAATCAACCTCTGAATCTCAAGAAGATGACAATCTTACTTCACTGGGCAAGCGATCTGCATTTGCTTTAAAATCAGTGGCTACATTCATTTTTAATTAGAAGTTCTCTAATAACTTAAGTGTCTTTAAGTATATTTCTACTAATTTCTAGAACTTCTAGCATTTGTTATTATATCCAGACTTTAGAATTATTGCATTTGAGTCCCATTATTGCATTTGTAATATTGTAATATTGTAGGCAGTATAATTGGGGTTTTTAATTCCAGAACTGTATGTAATGGTTTTCTGAGTTGGGTTTGCTTTGGACATTTCATCCAATTTCCCCTCATCAGTAGGTACATGCAGCAGGAACTCACTGTATGCTCCAGGCCTGTGAGTTACAGGGAGACATGGTCTTGCCAGCCAGGACACTTAGAGTTCATGGGGGAGAAATGAGCACAGCCAACTGGGGTACACACAGTTGTAAGTTTCATAGAGCAGTGCAGAGCACACCCGGGGCCGGACTGTCAGAGGTGAAGAGTTCACTTCTTGGATTCCTCTAAGAAATGTAATGGATGAGGAGGCGTTGGAGTTGATCTTACGACATTGGATAACTACTGAAGGGTACCTATGAACAAAACTGTGGGGGAGAGGAAGTGCAGAATTGTTGAGAGGGTGGAATTTGTGTCATAGGATCTTAAGTGAAGGAGTTTGGCCTCTACTAGGCAGACAGTCATCTGAGAAGGAAAAGGAAGAGAAACAGATGATAAAATCTTGATGGAAGGAACAGCAAAATCAGTGTAACAGATGAAGGGAATTCATCAGTGCTGATGTCCAGGAAGGCCTAACTACATCTCAGAGTCTAAATATATCCCACAGGACAAAGCCAACTGCAGGTTGAAGCTCAGTGTCCAGAATAAACAAAACCATCAGGACAGAAAGTAAATTAGTGTTGTCAGGAGCTGGGGTGAGCAGGAAATGGGAAGTGGGTGCTAATGGGTATGGGGTTTCCTTTCGTGGTGATGAAATGTTCTGCAATTAGATAGTGACGACGGTTGCACAACTTCAAATATACTGAACCACTTAATTGCATATTTTGAGATGGTGAGTTTTATAGTATGTGAATTACATAGTAATTAGAAAAAATACATTTTTAAAAGTCAGATTTCCTTCCCTGTTTTAAAAATTGTTCCAACTGAATTTTTCTCAGATGTATTTAGATAGTACTTGTCCACGAGTCCTCCGAGTTTTTGAACTGTGTTTTCATTTAGTTGCTCAAGCCGTGGTCTACAGTTCATGTCCACTTTGGATTAGCAACCCTGTTTTTTATCATGGCTTTGATAGTGGCCTTGCTCCAGGACAGATCTTTTTGTCAGTTCTATTGTGGATAACAAGATCCCCCATCCTAGCCTAAGCCTTTCTTTACCTGGCTCTCAGCCAGCCAGGGCAGGGGAATAGTGCAGATAGATTTGATTAGAACAGGCAGCATTTAAAATGAGTTGTAAACTTGTAGGGTTTACCCGAGAATGGAGCAGGAGTAACAATGGAAAAGAAAGGGAACAGACAGATGCGTGTGTGCAAGAATGGACAGGAAGCATTTCCAACTAACTGCTGGGATAGAGTCAGAAGTGCAAAAGCTAAATCACATTTTGAGTACCAACTGGCATAACTTGTTCTCATCTAGTTCCTTGGAATGTCTACTGGAGGTTATATATTATGACAGAGCACTTTCTCTGGTGCCTGGCGTGGAACACACATTTGATAAATCATAATGATATTTGCTAGGATTTTGTGTTTGTGTTTTGTTTTTACTTTTCCCAGGAGAAGCTTGCTTCCAAGCCAGTTCATTCGTCATTATCATTACCCTGTATCAGAGGAGGAATAAGAATCTTCATTTTACAAATGAGACTTTAGGAAGATGAGCGATGTTAATGACTTATCCAAGATCACATAGTTAAGAAGTAATTGTCCTCTTGGACTGGGGCTTGGTGTAAAGACAAAATCCTGTTTCTGCTGGAGCAGGGAGATCAGAGTGATAGAGCTGACGGGAGCAAGAGGAAGATGAGTTAGAAGTAGACATGGAGATGATGCTAAGGCCAAGAAAACGAAGGTCAATTGAGGAAATCTCTGCAAAAATAAGACAGATAAGAACGAGAGAAAGACATAGCTTCTGGGATTTGAATTGGCAGGACTGAGCCCACAACCAGCCCAGCAAGAACAAGGGCAGGGCACCTTCTTCATTGCCAGCGCCTTGGGGCTTGGTTGGAGAAAGCCAAGCGGCTCTGGGAAACTAAGCAATCCAGGAAGAAGGGGCCAAGTAGAACAAATCTCATAGTAGAAATATTTATGAAATATATTTTTTTTTTTACCTGTTGCCCTTGTGAATTGTCTGGCAGTTTCATGATGAAACATGAAGAAGCAGAAAGGGTACTGGGAATTAAGCTTATTTGCAGGGTGAGGTCTCTTTATGGGGAAGTTGACTTTCAAAGAACAGCCTGCAGGTTGTAGTGGTTTACTGTAACCCCACAGTGGATTGCCATAACCCCATCCACCCCCAAAGTCAGCAACTGCTTTTTCTTTAAAACCAGTCTTCCCTTCTGATAAATCCCATTGTCACGTAACTGTCAGATAATGATCATTCATTTTGTAATATTACAGGTTATCTTTTCATATGTTGATGCTGTCTCCCCAACTAAGCCATGAATGCTGCCCAGATAACTACTTTTTATTGCCCTATGTATGATGCATCATATACCCATTTGTCAAACACCTGGTTTGTTGAATGTTTGTATCAAACAGAAATGACTCCCCTCATGGGCCATGTGAGAGCTTGTGTGGCCAAGGTTGGATCCCCTGGGAAGCAGTGACTGAGCTGGGAATTAGAGGTCTGCATGCATTTTGTAGTGTGCCCCTGGGGTGAATGTCTATGCCAGTTGGAGAAAGAAAAACTGGGGAGTGGGAGGCATTGAGCTGCGATGGAGGTCAACCACAGACTTGGTAGACCCCACGGGGAGGCTCCAGTGACCCTTTAGAGATCTCTAGTTGGGTTGATAGGGACAGGCTCTTACACTTTCTCATCATTCAGTTACAGGACGTGGACCACGTGGAAAAGGATGTGCTCTTGGATGAGGCAGCTACCTGCAGCTGAGGAAATCCTTGGAGGGGTTGATGGTGCATGGCTGCCAGCTGCCAGCATCCTCAGCAGCTGAACAACAGCTCTACAGCGACGGGCCCCGGGGTAGCACGGACAGCGCAGGTAGGTATGACTAGGTGAATGCAGGTACTTCCTTTCCAGGTGCCCTGCCATCCTCTTCTTTGGAGGATCTCTGAGCCCAGACAGTAAAGTACCAGCACCCAAGTTACAGGCCTCTGCTCCTGGTGGAGCTGAATTGTCTCGAGTTGGTTGTGGCAGCTTTAGAATTTGCATCAGCAACTAAAAAACTTGCCGAAGAGTAGAGCGTGCCTCTGCAAGCCCAAGGGGCTCCTTGCCTTAAGGAAACACTGACTGAAATGGCATCTTTCCCATTGGGCTGCTTTGCTTTTTCTTTTTTAAACATTTCTTTTTATTTTTTAATAGAGGCATATTATTTATTTGTTTGTTTGTTTTGTTTATACAAGCACTGGGTACAGTCAGAAGCGCGGGAGGGTGAGAGAATTCACCAGAGCCAGAGTGGGGAGCAGAGCAGGCAGAAGGAGCGAAGTACACTGCTGAGGGGAGCAGCGGGCAGCAGGAGGGGTCTGCGCGCCGGGACCCTCCTCCGGTGGCCGGGGAGCAGCCGGGGATCGAACCGACGCCGCAGAGGCCGCTGGCAGCTTCGCAACCCAGCGCTCAACCGCTGCGCCACCGGGGAGGCCCTGCTTTTTCTTTCCAAGAGAAGTTTACCTACATTTAGGGCTGAAAACACAATAATGAGAGAGAGACTGACTGAATGATTGATTGATTGATTGATTGATTGATTGCTGGCACAGGTGGCTAAATTCTTTAGAGGGATCACCTTATATCACAGATGTAACTCCTTTAAGGGGGGTGCTGGAAGCCTGACTTGCCCCTAAAGACTACCTGCCAGTTTCCCAGGGCAGGTGTTTGACACCTCTCTGGAATAGGTAAAAGGGAACTGGCAAGTCTTCAGGGTGAGAGAGCAAACAGCAGGGACAGTGCATCCCTCCCTCCCTGGCCCTGGACCCCAGCACAGAACACACCTGTTCCTCCCTAGCTCCCGCCAAACAGAGACCACAGCTGTGGGCTGCTCCTAGGGCCGGAGCCGCCTGTCTTCAGCCATGGGCCCCTCCCAAGGCAAGTTCAACTGGGTTCGTTGGCAGCCGAAGCCCACAGAGACCCTGCAGGGAGCGGTGGAGAAAAGTGAGTTTGACATGCTTGGAAATATTTAGATCTGGGATGTAAACTGCAAGGAAAATATTTACTTTGTTTATTTTAATACCACAGAGGTTTGGATCCAGGGAATCTTCAGAGAAGTTCAAAAGATTCCTGCCAAGGCTCCAATTTAACAATTTGGTTAGTGACAGAAGGGCATCCTGTTGGACAAGTCTAAATTTAAATAGCATGTTTCCAGTGCATTAACATGTCTGTCCCGTCTGTTTACAGAACTGTTTTCTTTAGCCCGTGAATTGGGGGCTTGGGGTTTTCATTTGGACAGAAGCAAAATGCTTTCCTTCCATAGGAAGCAAGCCAGTCAGCAGGTCATAATGGCTCAGGGGACTGCTCACCTGAGCACCGGCGCCAAACTTCCCCTAAGTACTTGACTCTGAAAGTGCCAGATCTCATAGAGGGAACAGGCTACCTTTGCTCATGGCCCTCGGTGGATAAAAAACAAAACAAAACAAAACAAAACCCCTATATCTGGTTGCCCAGGACTCAGATATACTGTAAAGGGCTGAGGCATTGTCTGCTAGCATCTTGGTCAGAGAATTTTGACTAGGGCATCTAGTAAAGCAAAGCCTTTCTAAGTGTGTGTGATGAAGACGTGTGTTTTGAGCCCTCTGTCTCCTGGGGGCCTCCTCCCTCAAGGCCAGAACTTCCAGAACCCAAACTGTCTTCCTTCGGTTTTTTTGTTCATGTTGGTCTAGAACTGGGAGATAGTTGCTGTAAAGGAAACTCGTAAGAAAAACATGATCCATCATGGACACAACACACACATGTATGTATGTCTGGAGGGGAAACAGACGTGAAAGAAGACTGGTGTGAAAAATGTTTGCTGTCAGAGTCCATAAGAAAAGATTGGCTGGGCCACCCTCCTGCCTCAGATACACTGACCATACAGAGACTATTTCCCTATCCAGGTTAGTGACAAGCAACCCAAATTCCCTCTGCTACCTTAATTTCCATCTGCCCTCTATCCTAACCATTTTCCAGCTCTCAGAAAAATGGATTTCATGATCCTTTACATGTTCCTATTCCAGTTCTTCACGTTTAACCCAGTGTTGTGCTGTGCTGCTGGCCCCTTCCTCCTGCATCATCACTGTGGAAAAAGCACAGCTGCTTCTCAAGCCCTGGCCTCCCTTGTGTTTCAGTTCTCAGTTGGGCAGCTGTGAGACAGAATTGCCATTCAGAGTCATTCCTCTTCTTCTAATCACTTAACGATCAAGTGCAGGAAGCATCTTAATTCTCCAGCACGTGTCCTGACATAATCTACTATTTTCACATTTCTTCTTAGTGCACATGAGTCATGAGAACAGTTACAATGGGGAAAATTCAAACCTGCAAAATTGATACCTGCTAGTGAACGTGTTTCTAGGAGAACCATTAGAGAAATAGAGACTTGTTTGATTGACAGCACTTTAGAACAGAGAGGAATCTAAATGATCCGTCTTCTTATTCTTTTCATTTTGGAGAAAGAAAACTAAGCTAGAGTGGGAAAGTGACTTTGAATCAGATAATTCATCTCAGGTGTAGCTTAAATATCTTTGAGCTCAATTTCCCAGTTTTAGAAGCTTCCTTGCTCTTCCACAAATGATTGTCGGAAATAGGAAAAAGAAGGTTCTGGAACATTGGAAGGTAAAATGACATTGTCTTTCTGCTGACCAGAATAATAATTCTCACCCTCTAGAGCAGAACAACGGCCAGCTAGTAGAGATTTATGCATTGACTCTAGTGATGCATCTCTAAACTTCAGATCTTTCTGGGAAGTGTCCATTTTAGGCTATTCAGGCACATAGACACAATATGAACAATCTGAAAATAGGTTTTTATGGGGAGAGAGGAAGAGACATAGGGATTTTTTAGTATATGTGCTGCCGAAGCGAGCACAGACATAGGGATTTTTTAAATGCTATTTCAATGAATGTTAATATAATGTTAACAAGTGCTATTACTTTTCTACTGCTGCTGTAGCAAATTACCACAAACTTAGAGCTTAAATAATACAAATATATTATCTTATGCTCTTGGAGGTGAGAAGTCTGAAATGGGTTTCTGTGGACTAGACCCACCATGTTGGCATGACTGCCTTTCCTTCTAGAGACTCTAGGGGAGAATTGATTTTCTATCTTTCCCGTATTCTAGAGTCACTTACGTCCCTTTCTTTGGATCTCCCTTCTTGCCTTCAAAGCCAGCAACACAGTCACGTTCTGACATTGCATCACTCTAACTTCCTCTCCTCCCTCTTGCATTTTTTTTAAAGATTTATTTATTTATTTATGCAAGCACTGGGTACAGTCAGAAGCACGGGAGGGGGGAGGGTGAGAGAATTCACCAGAGCCAGAGCGGGGAGCAGAACAGGCAGACAGACAGAGGACACTGCTGAGGTGAGTAGCGGGCATGGCAAGAGAGGTCTGTGCACTATGTGGGACCCTCACTGGCAGCCCAGGATTGAGCTGGCACTGCAGAGGCTACGGAGAGCTTCACAGCCCATTGTTTAACAGCTGTGCCACCGGGGAGTCCCCTCCCTCTTGCATTTTTAAGGACCCTTTTGATTACATTAAACCTATCCAGATAATCCAAGACTATTTCCCTATCCAGGTTAGTGACAAGCAACCAAAATTCCCGCTGCTACCTTAATTTCCATCTGCCCTCTATCCTAATAGACTCACAGGTTCCAGGAATCAAAAAGTGGCTCTTTCTGGAGGGCATCACCCTTCTCCCTAACAAGAGTATAACAACCACAACAACAAATATCAAAGGCTTATTAAATATTTTATTTCTTACTCATATCAGGTGTTCCTGGCAGAATAGCCTTCCAGGTGACCGAGTAGGGTCCAGGCTCCTTCCATGTACTGGGTCTGCTTTCTGAAGAGTTTTATGCTCTTCTCCATTCAATTAAAATGTGAGGGGCACACTTGTGTTTAGGGGCTGGGCCTGGATATAGTGAACACTAATTCCACGCATTTCCCATTGGTGACTACTCTGTTATGTGATTACATCCGAGAACAATGGAAGTTAGGGAGATAGCCTATCATTTCCCAATGTGTTTGGGAAAGAAATGAAAGGTATTTATTGAAAAAACTAGTCAGCCTTAGCCCCCCTCTGTCTCTCATCACCGAACATCCACTTCATCTTCCTATTTCACATGGAACACTTTTGCCCTTCCTGAAAGTACAAACCCATGGTCTCACTGGTCATTGCATTAAATTCAAATCCAGACCCAAGGGTCATATTCAGAAATCTAAATCAGGACTGAAGAAAGTTCCTTGAACCTTTAAACTATGTATACTTACATGCACAAACACGCACACACACATGCACACACTAGTCAGTGATCATATATAAATAAGAAAAACAAAAGTTAAACTTTTATTTGAAAAAAGGAAAAAATGAGAGACACACAGTTGTTACTGGTCCACAGTAGTTTTGAAATTCTTTTAGATAGATACTATTTTTATTTTTTTTTTATTGTGGTAATGGTCCACTCTATGTATTTTCACAACACTGTATGTATTTTTGGGATGTAGGTTCCAGTCTCTTCACATGTATGTCTCCACACCATGCTCACCTCCAAACCACAAATAATCTTCCACCACAGGCCATTGGGATCCTGCCACTCAGTGCCCTGACCCCTCTTAATCCTCTGGTAGCCTCAGTTCTATAGTCAGATTGCAAGGGTTGCTTTGAGTTTTGTCTGTTCCTCTGTATTATTACAGGAGCACAGTAGCTATAGGTTAGGTTCCCAAACCTCTAAGTTGTTGAATCTCTGTATACTAGATACACTCTGATTTCTGCTTCAAAATACATTTTTTTTTTTTTGGTCTGCATTCATCTCTTAGATTTCTGAGGGAAGCCACCAGTAGTGAATAGACTCTTACTTTCACTCATGTCAACTTCTTGTACAGAAACTGTGTTTAATAGGCAGAGCTCTCCTGTGCCTTTCTATCTTCTGTAGTCTGCCACATATTTACCATGGAATCACGTGGGCCTCCACCTTTCAGCTTTGTCTCTCAATTTGTCTACCTGTTCAGTGAGCCAAATTTTTTTATATTTGTTATATTAACACCCTGCATCAAAATGCCCATTTCAAAATAAGCTAAGGTAACTTTAGGTACTATAAGAAACCCTGTAATCCCAGAGCTTTGGCATGATGATGGTTTGTAGTGATTATTTCTGATAAAGCAGCTCATATGTGGTCATTCAAGGACTCAAGTTTATTCCATGTTCTGATTGTAATTTATTATCATTTCTCAGGTCCTTCTTTTTTTAGTAACTGATGGGAAAAGAGAACAGGCATCACCAGTAGGATTTTGTAATGAACTGAGCCGGAAAGTAGTGAACATAATTGCCCAAATTCTATTGGTCAGAATTAAGTCATATGCTCACATCTAATTGAAAAAGAAAATGATAGGAAATGTATTCTTTCCAGTGGGAAAATAGAATGGGTTTTGTTGCATCTGTACAGTTTCTGTCACATCAGAGGACCCAAGCACTTGGGGACACCAAAAGCTAATTGCTTTTTGTTATACGGAATTGCTTAGGACTCTATTAACTCTTACAGATAGATATTTTGTAACATAACCATGGTTGATAGTAGGATGTGCAAATGATCTATCTACCAGAAGTCATTCATTTGTATAAAATATATTTTAGAGTACTCACTAGAAATGAGGCATTGAGTTAGGTTAGGTTAGGTGCTATGAAAAAGGAGATCAATAAGTAAATTCTTATCCTCAAATAGTTCTCAGTATTCCAGGCAAGAAAAATATGCTCACACCTAACTAAAATACAACTAAAAAATATAGTAAAATTGAAAATGCTCCAGGAGCACAGAAAAGGGAACTGTTGTGCCCTGGTCTTACAGAAAAGTAAACCCAGCAATGAGGAAAATGTCAACAGTTACTAAAAATAGTTTTTGTTTTGTTATGGAAATGGGTTATTTCATTAAATGAGGAAGACTTTGTGAATGGAGGGGGTGGTTACCAAATTATTAAACAGTGAAGAAGTATTAAACAATGAAGAAGTAAAAATTAAAGCCATTTTTTAAAAAGTCAGTGGTTTTCCTTGTTCAGTGTTCTGGGGAGAGCTCTTGAAATCTAAAATGATGTTCACGCTAACAAAATCAGCAAAGCCATCCCCTTTGGTGGTTGCCATTATTGATGTTGAAGAGTGACTGGAATGAGTAAGTTAATGGTCAGAGTTTGTTTTTTTTGAGATGCTGCAGTATGGGACTTGGGCAGCCTCCCGTGATGCAAGGTCCCTGTTGGGTCTGATGAAGGCAGACATTCACAGAGCCTCTCGCCACCAGCCTTTGGATCGCGTCCACTCTGAGTAGACAACCACAAGTATTTCACTTCCTACATCACTACCAGAAGCTAGAGGCATGGAATGCACACAGTATTCTTTGAACCTCATAATTGTTCCATATAATAATAATTTTTTACATTTGAACCTGTGAGTTATCAAGGAAAAAGTAACACAGAGTCACTTTGGTTAAAGGATAGACTTAAAATAACAGGAATTATAGAGATGGAAAAATACCACTTTTCTTCATTGGCCCAAGAATTTATGTTTGGGGAAAAAATGATTCAGAGGTGATGGCCTTTCTTGGATATTAACAAACTGTAGAGCATTTTGACAATAGATGGTGTGTAAATTCTAGTAGGGAGAGGCAGGGGCAAAAATATAACACTAAGCTCAGGCAGCATTATGTTTATGAAGGGAGAGCGTGTTTGGATTCTTTTTGTCAGGAAAATTTATTAGGAAAGTCTTTACTAGAGAGTGAGAAACAATTTTTGTCTTTAAACTAAAATATGAATGTTGCTGAAAGTGATATAGCCATACAAACAAGTTCTCTCCAGCCAACTTGTTATACCCGACTCATGCTTATCTGAGCCTTACAAATAAACTCCAGATGGGAGAAGCAGTCAAACATTTAAACATTAGAAGTCCCATGACAAAAGAATAAGAAAAAAAAATCTGTTTTTTCCTTTACATTTTCAAAGGGGAGAAGTTGAAAGGAAAATTTGACAGTTTTGATCCATTTAAAAAAATTCATATGTAAAAATATTATTTGATAGTGAAAGGCAAAACACAAGTTACTTCAATAGCTGCATGAAGTTGGGGGGCAGTTTACTTATTTCTTTTAATAACTCATGCAAATTTATAAGAAAATAATTAATAGACATACTAGCCAATAAGCTAATTTTTCAGTGAGAAAATACATATAAAATATGCAAATGAAATATGTTCCATTATGCTAGTAATAAAAATGATCAATAAATTGAATTCACATTTTATCTACTAAGTCATAATAAATCCTGAAAGAGAATGTTTAAAGCTAGCAGGAGTATCCTGGAACTGATTTTCCTTCATTTCTGATGATAATGTACATTGGTAAGAATTTGTTGTCATACAACTTGAGATTTCATAGACTTATTAATTGAATGAACTGGATTCAAAGGTGTGAAATAACTATTTTTCTTCCAAAGACATACATTTGAGTTTAGAAAACACAGAATCCTTCATGACAGAATCCTAAATTGAGCTTTTTCCCTGGATTCCTGACTTGGGGCTTGATAGCCTATAATAGGAAAGGTGGAAACTTCAGTATTTTCCACTTAATTCTACCATTCTTCTTCCCTGACCCTATGTCATTTCTTGTTCCCTTGGTGACCAAGAGAGGAGAAATTAGGACTTGAAAATTATTTGTTGATATTTGCTATTGTAATCTGAGAACTTGTTGGGAGTAGGTACCCAGTGTGGTCTTTGTGCTTCAGATTATCTTGAGATTCTTCCCAGTGAGAACTACCCCGCCCAGTATTTCCTGACTTGGGCACGGTCCCATCTGGCTGGCTGTCTTGACATCCTCCTGAATACCTGCTTCTGGTGGGAGTCTTTCTCGAGCCTCTTATGTTGATTCTTGCAGGTAGACCGGGTGAGGACCTGCCACAGAAGCTTCTCCCCTCCAGCTCTCACCTCCCCACCAGCTCCACTTTCAGTGTTTGACCTTAAGGTTTAATTCCAATCAATGTCTTTCTTAGAATTTTTCAGGTCAGAGCCAGCCTCTGTGTTTTCTCAAGTTTTAAGTTTCCTCCCTTGACCTCAGATTGCTTAGGAAGCCATACAGGAGGGGACAAGAGATGCTGGGTTTACTGAGAATTGTTCTAAAACATCACTTATCAGTCTTCCTAAAGCAGTCTTAATTCTGTTATGTAACAGGAGCTAGGCGATGGGCTAAGAGGAGCAGAATCTGTTTTTGGCAGCCTCCTCTGTGGTCACATATTAAGGATCAGTCACCTCTCTTGAGCAGATAGGGTACTTGTCATGGATACTTTTTAGCTTTGAAATCTCAGCCAAAATGGAAGCTACAAGTAAAGTTCTGTGTTGACTTTAAATATATTAAAAAATAAATAAATAAAACTTCAAGCATTTCAAGTGTTTTAGATAATAGAGGGGAAAAATATCCCTAAAACTGTGTAAAAGCTATAAGCATTGATAGTCATTAAAGTATTAAAGCTGTAAAATTCTAAAAGGTAATTCGAAAGTAATGCAATGTCCTGTGATAGGGCAGTGGGGCATGTTTTTATGAAGGGAAACCATGCCACTAGGCTAATAGGGACAAACAATGTTCTCTGGTAGGAAAATATAATACAACATTCATGGGACGAAAGGACATAGAGTATCTTCATGTTGTGTCTTTACCGATGTAAGAGGTTTGGGCTAGGGATTCACTGATTTTCTCCTCATGGCTCTGTGGGTTGGTAGTTTGGTAACCTTGAGGTAGTTATTTAAAACCTCCATCTCAGAGCCTCCCTAATGGCCTCAGGGTTAAGTCATAGTGTTACCACCGCTGTGGCCTGAGTTGGATCCCTGGCCAGGTAGCTGACCCACATGGCACAGCAGACCTCTTCTGTCTCCCACTGTTCTCCTCGGCAGTGTATTTCGGTAGATCCACCTGTTCTGCTCCCCACTCTGTCTCTGGCAAGTCCTCTCACCTCTCTGTCCCTCTGGTCTACACCCCAGCTTTTGTATGCATAAATAAATCTTTTTTTAAAAAAAGGCCCATTTCATAATCAGAGGGGCATTAAAGAAGAGGTAGAGGTGATGACAAAAATAGGGTTATATCTTCTAATTCTCATATAGAATATTTTAATTCCAGACCCATTGAGTTTTTTGGTTTGTATCTGTGTATGTATCTGTTCCCAGGATACTTTTTTAAAAAACTAACTTATAGTCCTTTGGTGCCATTTCAGTAGCTTCCATTGGTTGAATTGATTTAGCCTCCCTATGCTTCAGGATGACTTGGATCAGGCTTGCTTCTGTGACAACTCTGTTAATCAGTGCCTTTAAGGAGAAAGCCCATCAGCTGTTAGGGAGACTGAGTTTCATTCCTTCCTGCACTGTGAATTTCTGCTGGGGGTCACCAGATTTCTGCTTGTGGCCCCAACTGAGATGTGAGAGAGCAGGGATTCTGCATGAGCAAAAGACTCAGAAATGGAACCACAGCTGACAAGAGTCATTGAAGAAGAGAATTCGAATGATTTTACTCTAGGAATGAACACAAGTCTGCAAATTGTAATCTAGCTGTTTCAGATGCGCAGAGTCCCTGGGAGACCACAGGACAGTCTCTAAGTGTGACCTGATGCAAGTGAATTGAACACTGGTCATTAGAAAAGAGGCAGAGAAAAAGGTGACCTGCTTCTGGATGACTCTCCCAAACCGAGCAGAGGTCTACCTGTCTGTGGAGCCCAGGAGGAGCCTTCAACCTGGGCAGTTGTACTGACCTGGAACCCAGGCTGGGTTTGATCCTAGGGCGGTTCCCTGATGGTAAAAGGAGAATCTCTGGATTTCTCCACCTCTTAGTGGTGGCCATGACACTGATCTCATGCATGGGTGGAAGAGCATAACAGAGTTTCAGAGACAGGAGAGTCCACTAATTATTCAGATGAGCATTTTTTGATTGTCCCAATATCTGAGCTTATTTTAGAGAATCAAAGAGGAATATTCTTTCTCCTTGTAAAGCAAATGCCTTTAATTCCCTGAAGAATGGAAATAAGAAGGGAAGTAATTTATGCTTGGGCATTTGTGTTTGTCAAGCTAACAATGTCTAGATATGAATGAAAAATAGCCATACAAAAATACTAATCTTTCTTTGTGACATTTGGCCTAACTTTAGCCAAGGTTGTCATAAAAAGCCAGAGATGTTGCTGAAACTTGGCCATCCCTCATTCTCGTGGGCCATCTCCTGTGTGACCTCAGTAATAAGGTCGTGAAATGTGCCGGGGAGGTGGAGAAAAACTTGTCTCTTTGAAATTTAAGAGCTCTTTTTATTCCCTCTGGTAGTCTTCCTGAAATTCTGTGAGTAGGACTTACCTAGTTTCATTCTTCAGAACTTGGAAATCCTGAATAGTTTTTCTTGGAAGTGACCAGATGGAAAAAATTAAAAATGTTTTAGAAGAACTATTAATGGTGGGTGGACTTTTTTCAAAAAGGCTTTTATTTTTATTTAGACTTAGATCAAGAACATTTATGAGATTAATATGAACTTACCCAACACAATGAAAATTGTTTTTATTAGCATTTTAAGCCGGAGCTATATGCATTGTTGAACTTGATGGGTTTTGATGATTGTTGTTACCTCTCTTGAACTTTAAAAACACAACATGAAAGTTTGTCATCGTTATTTTGCTTCACATGGCGTAAGTGTAATTGCCTTTAAAAATATGAAGCAAGGGAAGCAGTGATATTGTCTACAGAAGTTTTTCACAGAGGAAGGGCATTTAGCCCCTTAAGTAAATGTTCCTTGGTAAAGAACAAATACCCAATGGGTAATGAGGATTGCTCAGAGAAAACCAGTCCTATTCCTGGATCCCTGGAGGGGGTAAGAATTCTACAGGAAATTAATGAGTAAATCGAAGGAAATTCCTTTTCTTCAGCTGTTTAGTAATAGTAACATACCATGATCCCATCTCTGTTTTGATGAAGCTCAGGTGTTGAACTCCTCAAAATTCCATAAATGGGAAAACATTTTGTAGCATTTTCATGGCGCACACATAAATACTGTGGACTGAACAGAGAAAGAGCAGGAGTCTTAATTCCAAAGGGGAGAGCCAAATCATCAGATACCCTGTGAATGTAAGTTAGTGCCACTGCCCAACACCCACCCAGGAGTTAGTCTCCCTCTTGTAGTTTACAGGGAAGAGGTTGACATGGAGACAGGCAGACTTGGGTACAACTTTATTAGCATCTTCATCTTCAACAGATTTCTGAATCTCTCCAAACATCTGTTTTCTCATTTCTGAAACAGGGACAGAAATTAAAGATATGTTAGGAAGCAGAGTATCTGGTGGGGTCACCAAGCTAATTGTCTTCCATTTGGCTGTGATGTCTGTATGGGTCAGATTTAAATTGAATTTATTAATACAGTTCACCAGAAGGTAGTCACCTGGTGAGTCACAGTTTTCTCATGCACACAGAAGCTCAATAATTATAAAGAAAATGTTATCCCCCAAGAATGATGCAAAGAATGTAGGAAGGTAGAATTTTACCCTTTTTTTTTTTATTTATTTATGCACACAAGAGCTGGGGTGTAGGCCAGCGGTGTGGCAGGTGGGGTGTGTGAGAGAATGCACCAGAGACCAAGTGGGGAGCAGAACATGTGGATCTACTGAAATACACTGCTGAGGGGAGCAGCTGTTGAGGCAGGAGAGGTCTGCTGCACCATATGAGTTAGATCCCTGGCCAGGGAACGAACTCTTGCTGCAGGGACTGCCAATAGCTTCATAGTGCTGAGAGTTAACCCCTTCTGCCACCAGGAAGGCCCATATTTTAACCCTTTTGGAAGCTGCTGTGGAATAGTGAAAGAGAAGCAGTAGCCATGAACTTTGTACCCAGATTTCACCTGTTACTTTCACCTCTCAGGGTAAGCTTTCTCAACTAGGTAAGAAAACCAGTGCTTCTTGGAAGGGAGGGTATGATACTTTAGTGAGGCAGATTATACAGAAGTGCCTAGAATATAGTCTATGCTTAATAAAAATCCATGCTGGCAAATAAAAACTATCACTGAATGGAAATAATAGGTCCTTACCCCTATACATGGTTTCCTGGCATGGCTAAGGAGGCCTCAGCCTTTGATGCACCATTGCTCTATTTCCACTTTTTCTTGAGATATTGCTATTGCTTTCATTGGTTTTTCGGTATGTGTTGTCGCAAGTATCTTTACAAACTGGTGGCTGGTTTTTCTGTCCAGTGTCTGTGCTCCCTAGGAGCCCTGTTCTCTTCTGCACTGCACACCTGCTTGTGCAGAGAAGACTCGAGTGCCAGTTGTTCCAATCAGTCTGATGTGCTGTTCTGTGTTGCCTCAAGGGGCAGCAACCTTGGGAGCAGCGCAGGACATAGGAAAAATAACTCAAAGTCCAAGTAGTGAGAGAGAGAGAGAGAGAGAGAGAGAGAGAGAGAGACCTAGAGGGGCTACATCTCTGGAGATACAGCACCAGTTTCCGGGCCAGTCTCATTTATTTGATCTCAGATCCAGGGAAGGTGGGCAAGTCTGTGGAGGAATGTACTTGGTGCAGATGTGGATTGGGGATGCATAATAGTCTGGCAGAAGCTGGGGTGAGTGAATAGGGGGGTTGTCCATTGTTGCTGGGGGGAGGGGGGTGCTCCCTTGTTGTTGCTGATCAAAACATCCTACCTGCAGACCCTGTTAACACTTAACTTTCTGCCAAGGTGGTTTAGCTTGTTGTGCTAATCTGGCCATAATGTCTGCCTGCTGTTTTCAGCAGATCCAGGAAAATAACAAAATCAAGATTGAAAACCTTTCTATGTAAAAAAAAAATACTGCCAGCATATGCATGATCCTAGATGTTATTTCACGTCTCCTAAACTTTGAAAGGAAGAAGATTGGTTAGAGCATGTTAGGTTTTTTTTTTTTTTGAAGATTAATAAAAGGTTTATTTACAAGGGAAAGAGAAATGAGGAAATGTACAACTCAGGGAGAAAATAGGGAAATAAAGTCTTAAATGTGTCCTACCCGATCCGCCGACCTGGAAACCCAAAGGCACTCTGACAGCTGGCCGAGCTGTGAGCTGGCGGAGCCAAAAAAGGGACTCCCCACAAAGCCCACGTGTTGGTTTTATACCAAACCTGGCTGCTTAACCCCACCCTCAGGTCCCAGCCACCTTCCCTTTGGTGGTGATGGGATTTGGAGTTCCCAGTGTCTTTGGCTTTGGCCTGGGGTGGGGGTGGAGTCCACAAAGCCTGTATGGAATTAGCTTTAGGACATCCTTTTCCCCCTAACACTACCAAGACTTTTGTCCTGCTGAGAGGCTCCCTGCCTGACTCTACATTTAGCTTAACCAGCAGCAACTTTGGGTGCCAAGCAAAATCCCAAGAACAAGGGGCGGGGGATCCACACTTCTGCTTTTACAAACATGAGGGCACATTCCCAGACAACTCATGATGTGTGATTGGCATGTTCTGCTTTTCTATTTTTTCAATTACTTAATTTTTAATATTGGAAAAGCAGTTCAAATTGAATGAGTTCCTAGAACTATTCTTTTTTTATTTTTTATTATTTTATTTTTATGTGTTTTTACATTTTTCATTTTTCCACAATGTATTCTTTTTTTTTGGGGGGGGGGATCCTCACCGGCGCCCGGGGAACGAATCAGCGCTGCAGAGGCTCCACAATGTATTCTTTATGGAGTCTCCGTAGTTAGATGTCTGGGACGTGGTGAGGTTGATGCTGCCCTTCATTCAGAGCTGGGAACTAGCTAGTCTGCTGTCATCTTCCCCATGGATGAGGATATCTGGAAGCAGTGACAATGCAAAGATGTAAATGATGTGTCCAAGGTGTTAAGAACATATGGTGGTTTTTCACTTTTTCTACACACCTATTTCTTCACTAATGTATTTTCTTTCAATGCAGAAACACCTTTCTCATGACACTTACACCCATGACAGTAGGGGGAAAGCTATTTTGGAGCTGCAAATACCAATCTTCCATGATGTTTGTTTTTTCTCTCCGTATCTTTGATAATGCTGAGAGGAAACAATTAAAATAATGTCAACTAAATTGCAGCTAAATTTGTAAATGGCTTTTCAACACAGCCACTCCAGCCAGAGTTGAAGAGACCCATCCCTGAGACCCATCAGGTGCCCTCACATATCACTCTGAACATGAATTTGCTTGTAGCCTGTCATTTATGCCCCTTCCCCTGGAAGTTTCCTGAAATGTTTGCAAATTTTTCTCAGGCTTGGATATAATATCCCAGTTACTGGGATCCTTTGGAAATTATTGAGGCATCTGGCAACTTTCTCATCTGACTCATCAAGGGAGTGAAATAAACAAGTATATCTTTTTGTATGCTGCAACGGGAAACCAGTTGTACTGAGTGATCTGTTGAAGGAGTAGGATGGCAAGGGTGTCCTTTATTCCACAGCTGGCACCCCATATTTTGCCCCAAATAAACTCAGTCATAGACCCAAGACTTCTTAAATGTTCATTGGTATGCCTGCCCCATTTATAATTCTAAGTCGGGTTTTCTCAACACTGACTATGTTGACATTGGGGTCAGTAATTATTTACTGAGGGATTGGCTGGGTCTGCTTGGGATGTCTGCAGCATCCTTGGCTATTACCCACTCATGCTTGTCACTCTCCCCCAATTATAACAGCCAAAATGTCTCCAGATATTGTCAAATGGTTCTTTGGGGGGAAAACTGCCTTTGGCTGCGTACCACCACTACTAATCTCACCAAGAAATTCACAACTTTAATACTTCAAGGCTTAAGAGGTTATCTAGAATATTACAAATATAGTAGATATATGTATATATAAAGCATATATTTATATATAATATAGACATACTAGAATGCATATTTAGTTGAATATATCTGTCTATATTGAAGAGGTTAGGGAACTGTATATGAATGATAGAAAAAGATATAAAGTTATAAATTTATATAAATAAATGCATAAATATTTCTATATCTTTTTATGTCTTTCATATATAGTTCTAAGTTCTCTAACAAAGTAACACACACACACACACACACACACACACACACACCCCTTTCCCATTTGATATCTCCATGCAACCAAAATAGAACTGTAAGCCTTTGCCTTCTCTATTCTGGGGACTTACTCCTCCCCAGGTAGAGAACACCATCACCACCTCAGTAAAATCATTGTGCTTCCATGTGACTGAGGATTTCACCCGTATCTTCACACTCTGTAAAATGGCTTCTCTAATTCTGTTGGCCCTACCTTCAACACAGTTCTTGAATTACACTACTTTCCATAATCTCCATCGTGACCATTCTAGTCTAAGCATTCTTTCCTGAGGGTCCCTACTGGTCTCACTTGCTGCTCTCTCTACGTTGTTACAGATTAGGACATAGGCTTAAAGAGGTTACTTAAATGTATTGAAATCTACACGGCTACTAAACGATGGAATCAGGTTTAGAATTCAAGTCCACATGCTGTGGATCTCTGCTTTATGCCCCCACAATGACACTGTGGTAATCTTCCCTGTAGGAAAACAAACAAGGGCTCAGTAATTCAAATATTTGAAAACCAGTGAGCCTGTTTGTTTAGGTAAGGGTAAAATGAATCATTCTCACTTTTTCCTGATAATCAATCCGCAAGTCACGCAAACTCTAAATATAAATGCTTTGGAATTCAGTGGAGCTGTGTTTCCTTATTTTAAAAAGGGATTGAATTTCAAGTTGAGTGATTTCTGGAAGAAATCAGACATGCAAGACAGTGCTAGTGCTCTGGAGGTCCCGCCATATTGGGACAGGTTCTAATTGGTGGAAAGAAAAGGAAAGATTCAAAATGAATATAATAACAGGGACAGAGGGAACAAAGAAGGACTCCTTTCTCTTCTCCTTCTAATCAAGGACCCTGATAAAAGACACACAGACGCATAGCAAGAGCATTCCAAGTTTGAATCATATTTATTTCCAACCCTGCTGTCATTTAAAATGTAGGTTCAAGAAATAAGTAAGCAATAATCAAACCAAATCCTCTCATCCTGGGCCAAATCCTGAGCTGAACTAAAACAGAATATTTTCTAGAAGCATATTACATGCTTGGCAAACATTTAACAACCCTTTATTTGTTATAAAGTTATTCTTCAGCTTCCACAACTTCAGTGATAGTATTAGGCTTAAGTAAGGAGACAAGTGTGGGGAAAATGTTAATGGCTGCTATTGAAATTTTTAATGGGAAATGCAGTTGGGACCACTTTAGTCATTCACTGGTATTATTGCAGGTGCCCGCCATGATGACTTCTTGGTCTAGCATCTTTGATCTCCACGTAGAAAATGCTCTGCTCCATTTCCAAAGAGATTGCCATGTGCTCCTTTCACTGGCCTTTGGATGAAGCCAGCACCAGACCTCACAGAGAGAATCCCACCTCTGGCCACTCACAAAGAGGTACCTTTTCAGGCCTTCACCTCACTTCCAAATATTTCTTTCAACAGAGAACAGTTGTTGTTGTTTTGATCTATTAGCTAATATTGCCATCTGCTGTGGTTACTAATATGGTTTAGAGTTTGAACCTTAATGTAAAGTGTTATGCCAAAACCCTTGAAGGCATTAAAAAAAAAATCATCCTGAATAGACATTGTTAAAAATGTTTTTAAATGTTGGCTTTATGCCTTTGCTGCTGCTGATAATAACACTCCCCTTTGCAATTAAAAGCTTGATTTTAGATAAGGATGCTGCTCCCGGACCTTGTTCAGTGGGAGGAGGCTTTTTAGTCCCTCTGCAGTGGTGTTTATCCTCCCAGCACATTATTTCTAACCTTGGGCCAGTTACATATGCATTTTTTGAGGCAAAGTAAGTGCATTTTGCCATGGAGGACAGAATGAATGAAACTGGTACCTGGAAGGATTAAAAGTGTAGCTCATTGGCACTCTGCTTTAATTATCTAAACTAAATTAAGGAAGACAAAATGCAGGGTGGAGTCACCTGGGATTTGTAGTCAAGGTTTTGGAATCAACCCCCAGATTTACTATTGGGTAGTTGGTTAACCTTGGATAAGTCAACTCATACTTCTCTGCCTCAAGTTCCTTCTCTCTTATCAGACTAATAAGATGTGTATATTTGCAGCAGAATCTCCGTTCTGATTTCTGTGTTTAATGACGTCATAATCTACATCTGTTGTTGGTGGAAGAAGTCACAGTGCAGAAGCAAAGTTTGTAATGTTAAAGGAGCATTCTTATAGATACTCTTTGCGGAATGTCTGTGTAAAAGTGTGTAAGATTATGGAATGACACTGAAGCTAGTATGAAGTGTTTGATTTTAAAATTACAAGAAAATTTGGCTAGGTTGCAAGTACTGCTTTGTGGATAAACATTAGGAATCTCTGGGATTAAATCAATAATTCTGAAGTCTTGTTATGACTGATTTATAGGACTAGTTGATCGGTTGCAGTGCCAATATCCACTAGTGATATCTGATCAATGGAACGCTTCAAATATTTGTTTCGATCATGCTGGAGTTATCGTATCTTCAAATAGGAAATAAGCAACTGACAGACTGCTGGGCTTTGTCTATATTCTTTTCTCATATTTGTTTTGACATTGTAGACACCAGCTATCCTGCATGGACCAGAGGCTTTGCAATATGAAACCCACTTCTAAACCCAGAGTCATTTTGTCTGTATATTCAGTAGCTCACGAGCCCCAAAGAGTTCCTTTCCCTCAGTCTACTTCCTGTACACCTGTAAAAGGATGACACAGAATGTGAACCCTGAAGGTCTTCTACTCTATAGAAAAATCAGGCTGAGTTTTAAGAGAAGGAAGTCCTGACTCTGGTACTTTTTGAGACATCCTTAGTTTTAAGCCCTACTCTGCATGCTTAGCTTTATGTAATTTTCCATGAAGGCATTTTATGGGGGATTCATGCATCTACTTACCTCTAACAAAACTCAGCCATTTACTCAGAATAGTCAGTGGGCAGACACACCCTGTCTGTGAACATCTCCAGAGGAATTTTGCTAATCCTCCCTTCCCGCTTTGGGATGTTGGTTGGAAGGCTCTGGTAGTGGTGGTGCAATAAGTGTAGTATTGGTTGCAGAGTCTAGGGACTTGGCTCCCAGTTTCAGCACTGCCATCCATTGTGGAGACTGAGGGCTTTATTTACCTGCCTGAGCTTTGTTTTTATCTTCTGAAACATTAACCTATAAAAACAACAGATTTGCCCGCATAAAGCCTTAATCCTTACAGTTTTAAGGTTCTCATAGTATGTATTCTGATTTTAATTGCTCAAAATACATTTAAGTCTAATAGTTCATTTCCACAAAACTTCTGAGTCAACCTAACATATTGACTATATAACATATATGTAGCTTATTCTCTAAATATGATCACTACTTTTAAGGAACTTATGATCAATGAAAAGGATAGGCCATGTTCACAAAAACCTGGTGCTTGGTGGTGGGGTGAAAAGGGAGGTTGAGGCCAAAAGTCAAAGCCATGGAAAGTCTGTTTGTGTCTTGGAATCTGGAAATAAGTGCAGTGAAAGCGGATATACAATGTTAGTTTTCATGTGTCAGTTTGCTTTGTGTTAGAACTTGGGCCAAGTGCTTCTCATAGATCAAAACAATGTCCTTAGGTGAGTGCTGCTGTTTGCCCCACTTTACACATTGGAAAAAGATGTCACAGGCATCATGATTTTCCCAAGGCCACAGATAGTAATGGAATCAGGATGCTAATTCAAGGTGCTCTCTGATAATGAATCCATCCATTTTCAAATATAATCAAAACACTTGATGTATTCCAATTCAAATGAAATATTTTCAACAGGTACCAATATAGAAGTCTTCATATATTCTATCTTAGGCCTTCCTATTGTTTCTCAAACTTCATTTTTTTTTTTAATCCGAAGACCATCTGTATATGAATTACTTGGGTGGAATTGGTTAAAATATAGACTTCAATTTATTTTAACCTAAACTTACAAAATTCTGAGACAGGAAGAGACTATGGACAAAGGTTTGACATCCAAAGATAAGCCAATCGGGGAGTTTGACAGCAAACCTACTAAGCTTGTGTACAAGTACGGGTCTTGAAAAAGTCCAGGTCAGTCCTCACTGAGCCTTGAGTAAAGTTCTTAGGAGGATGGACTTTATTGGACATTCCAAGATAGCTTTTTGACTTTTTGCATTGGAAAATAGCCTATTAACGTTCATATGGGCAAGTTAGTATGGAAACCATTAGGATGGCTAAGATCTGGATAGATTGGCAAGTGCTGACTAAATGGAGGTCCTTAATACCTAAATGTGTCAAATATCACTTGGAGATTTTAAGTACTCTGAATGGAAGGGAGTAAATAAAATACATTCTTGGGGGGGAAAAGATGCAGCATCAAGACATTTTTGGTTTGGTGTTAGGAGAGGATCCCAATAGTTAGGAGCTTGGGAATCTGAGTTCTTGGGATGATGGAGCAGCATGAACCAGAAGGGGTGAGTCAGGTGAGGGGAGGGAAGCACCGGTTTCAGGACAGGTGGGGAAGATTTCACTTGCAGTGCCAAAAAGACACTATCCTTCAGGTGTAATTGGCAGCTAGAAATTGGATGCAGAATTCAAGGTACAATGTCATAGCTAGAGGCAGAGACCCTGAAGGTGGGGGAGTAAATGAGAACCCCAAGAGATTTAGAGAAACCATGGCAGCACCCTTGATGGACACTATGAAGAAGAGATGGGGGTAGGGGGGAGAATGAACTTTATTCTCAGGAGGAGTTAGACAAAAATATAGCCTGAAGTTAACTTAGATTCTCTACTTCAACAGTGGGAAATGTACACCTAACGTCTCAAAATATTGTAAGTGGCCAGTACTACAAACTGGCATTTCCGGGGAATTTATAGTTAAAACTAAGGTCTAATAATTTTCTGCTATGGTGATCACGAAAATGGAAATGGATTTTGTCCCTCTGAATACAATTAACAGATTAAGTAGCATTTGGAAGCTACTCCAGAGATCAGAGCACACACATCTGATCAGAACTACTTTGTCCCAAGCGCTAGGCAGAGGCCTTGGCTCATCCACAAAAATCTCTTCTTGAACCCTGAGAGTCCTCTTCTGAAAATATGTGATCGCCAAGAACTTTCCTAAAATGTCTTTGCAAGTCTAACCTGGAATCAGAACAAGTAAGGCAAGTAAATCTCAAAAGCAAAAGGAAAACCACATCGATAGAAATTTCAGAAACGCCAAGTTCAGAGGGCTCCAGCTTTTGGTAAGGATTCAGGGAGGTCTTTTTCATCAGAACCAGTTTCCCTTTCACTGACGGTGCCTCTGGGCACACACAAGTGTCCTTCCGTGCAATGGGGAGCTAGCTTATTTGTGCATGGGGATAAGGCGGCCTTTGATAAATATAAAACCCCATCATTATCCCATTTTGGTATATTCTGAGATTTTCCTAAACAGATGTCATGGAAAATTCATTGAGAAAGAACATGCTTGTTACAAAAGTAACCCACAGATTTTTATCTTTCTCTTTTGCCTTAAAAGTTCAAAGCTGGGAGTCAAGGACCTAATTGAGATAGGCTTTATAAGAAAAAGAACTGAAGGGTATTTCATGTGGCATTGACTGGGGAGTATTAAGTGAATTGTGTTGGATGGAAATTTAGACACTCTCCACGCCTTGTGATCATTTTTGGCACTTCAAAAGTATTCCGTTTTCTTAAGGTTTTCAACCATTTTTATTCCAAATGCCGCTGCTCTTCATACGTTTAGACGATGCCACTAAGAACATAAAGATGATTTGAGTTTGTTTTTCCAAACACTGGATTGGATTTCCCATCAACGATGGCTCCCCCTTCCTCACGCCCCTGTTATATTTACAAATGGTAACCTGTGGTCAGGGCTACACCAAAGGGGGAAGAGATGGTAGTTGCCCATTCAAAATCAAATCCTTCACTTTGATCATTAGTTAAGTGGTATTTAAATTTCTCAAGAAAAGGAGATATTTCTAAAGGTCTGTCTCCTGGAATCTAGCTTAGGGTAAAGCTACAAGCATTGCTATGGATTATGGCTAGTCTTTGGAGACGGGCCTTTGAGACACACTTTCTCTCAGAACCCAAGCCTGGATTATCTTGCAAGATATCTGAGAATCAGCTAAATTATTTTTCTTTAGAATATCTAAAGAAATACCCTCCCAACTCTCTGCATATTGGAATGGGGAGAAACAAACAAACAAACAAAACTGGATAATGCCAAGGGGTGGTAGAATTTGGAGCAGCAGGAATGCTTGTGTATTACTAATAAAAATGCAAAATATTGCATTCCCTTTGGGAAATGCTTGGCAGTTTCTTAGAAAGTTAAACCTCTGTATGCCATAAGACCCAGCAGTATTTTTCTAAGAAAAACAAAAGTTTAGCTTAACATAAAAACCTGTGCATGAATAGTTGTTATACCTTTATTCATAATTGTCAAAACCTGGATAAAAACCAGATGTTTATCACTTACTGATTGGATTAACACGTTGTGACTCTGCCACACAATTATATGGGCTCACGGAATAATAAGGATGAGTCGCAAATACATTTTTCTAAGTGAAAGAAGCCAGACCCCTAAGGCCAAATACAGAGTGTACGATTCAGCTTATATTACATTATGGAAATAACAAAATATGGGACAGAACAGATGAAGGGTTTGACCCGCACACAGGGGCAGGATGAGGAAACGGGAGGACTCATTGAAACTGTTGTGTGTTGGGCCTCCCTGGTGGCGCAGGCAGTTGAGCTCCATACTGTGAAGCTATCCGCAGCCTCTGCAGTATGGGTTTGATCCCAGCTGGCCAGAGAGAATCCTACATGGCGCAGCAGACCTCTCCTGTCTCGCCCCCTGTTCCCCTCAGCAGTGTATTTAATCAGTCGGCCTGTTCTGTTCCCCACTCTGTCTCTGGTAAATCCTCACCTTCCCGCGTATCTGACCTGTACCCTGTTCCTTGTATAAAAATGAATAAATCTTTAAAAAAAAAAAAACTGTTGTGGGCCTCCCTGGTGGCGCAGCGGTTGAGCGCTGGGTTGCAAAGCTGCCCGCAGCCTCTGCAGTGCCGGTTCGATTCCCAGCTGCTCTCGGCCACCAGAGGAGGGTCCCACATGGCGCGCAGACCTCTCCTGCCGCCCGCTGCTCCCCTCAGCAGTGTACTTCGGTCCTTCTGCCTGCTCTGCTCCCCGCTCTGGCTCTGGTGAATTCTCTCACCCTCCCGCGCTTCTGACTGTACCCAGTGCATGTATAAACAAAACAAACGAACAAACAAACAAATAAATAAACAAAACATGCCTCTATTTAAAAAAAAAAAAAATTATAAAAAAAAAAACAAACTGTTGTGTGTTGAATCCCATAGAACTGAGCACCACAGAGATGTATTTTTCTTTGTCAATTTCAAAATAGTAAATATAGACATTTGTATAAAAAATACTAGTGACTTAAGGCACAATGTCTTTGTTTTTCAAGCTGAAATCAAAAATAGCTTCAGCTAATCTGTGCAATCATTTCTATAAACCCCAAAGAGAATTTGAGGTAGGAAGAACAGAAGAACATTGGACTTGTTTCTTCATTAAATGTATCAGTCTGTGATAAATGTTTGGGGGTGTCTTTGTGTGTCCTGACATTGGACCCCAGAGTGCACACCTACTTTCTGTGGTATGTGCCTTAAATAATTCCAGTGACTTTATCATTTCAATTCACTGCTGATCATGGACTCGAAAGGGTAAGGGTCATACTTCACTGTATCAATTCAGCCAATATTTTCTCAGTGGCTGCTGTGTTCCAATCGTTCTTCTAGGTGCTGGGAATTCATCACCTTAATTCTATAGAATTCATCCTCTACCCACCAACTCTACTTTAGTGTTTATAGTGTTCAGCAGTCAAACTTATTTGCCTTTGACTTGTTTATTTTTAAGTCATTGCAAACTTCCAAATTCAGTTGACTTTCAACTGGTAATTAAAGTTGACTTTGATGTGGAGAAAGGAACTGTCAAAAAAATAATAGTTTTGATTTGGTGGCCCTAGTCATTTCCAGTATTGTTTTTCTGATCCATGACTCAAAAGAACTCCTGTCTTTTGCAAGTTGAGATTCTGGAAACTCACTGGCATTTTCACTTAGCTAGAAAATTTTAGGTCACAAACATTAATTTCTTCATTTGAAAATAACACATAGAAATGAGAACTGCTGCTTGTCAGATTCTGAGACACTAAGTGAGAACATTCTATCATTTAGGAATGAACTGTGACTCTGTGACAGGTAAATTAATTATTTAACTGCAAAAAAATATTCTGAATGTACTGGAATTAGAAGGTTCTCTAGAACTTTGAGAAATACCTGCAGTAATAGGGAGCAGTCTTCTAACTCTAGATGAGGCTGTGTCCAAGAACTGATAAAAATGCCAAGAGGTCTGTTAATTTCCCATCAACACTGTGACCAATTTTCATGAACATGGTGACTTAAACAAGACGAATTTATTATCTTACAGTCCTGGAGTTCAAAAGTCTGAAATGGATTCCACTGGGCTAAAATCAAGGCGTTGGCAGAATTGTACTCTTTTCTGGAAGCTGTAAGGGATAATCTACTCTCTGGCCTTTTCAGTTTCTAGAGGTCACTCACCTTTCTTGGCTTATGGCCTCAGCTATCTTCAGAGTCAGTCATGGCAAGTCAAATCCTTCTCATTCTATCTGCTATTTTAATTCTCTTTTACCATCTCATATAACATTTTTACCAATTCTGGAGATTAGAAACATGGACCTCATTGGGGATATATTATTCTGCCTACTAGACTGGTAAGTCTAGTTAAGAATTGCCACTCTTGGTCATCACCTATAGAATTGGTCAAACTCCTAATCTGAAGCAAAGGCAAAGTTTAAAATAATATCTGCCTGCTAATGGCTTTGTCACAAAGCACTTCCCATGCAGGTCAGCCTTAATGGGTGTACACAAGCCAATGACAGGAATACAGACTGCCTGGAACTGGTTGTGGCCTCTCCCACCCTTCCAGGCAGCTCATTCTGAGCAACAGCTCCATCAAAATATCTCAGCAAGTTTGATATTCAAAGTTAGTGGCAAAGAGCCATTGCGACCTGAGATGGAGGTTTCTCTCTAGAAGTACAATAAAAGGATTCCTGTTCCCAGTTCCTTTGTATCAATTTATTCAGCATGTTTTGAGTACAGATTATGCTGCAGGCACTGTGCGAGGGCTTTTCATTGCAAGTGAGATTTAAATTTTGTCTGCAGTAAGCTCAAATTCCATCAGTAAAGAGAGGCAGAGAAGTAATAATTAAGATATAGTGTGATGAAAAATATTCATAAAAATGATATGGGAATAGAGAAGAAAGCAGGTCAATTTATCTAAGGGAGCTAGGGAAATTTCATGAAGGAGAAATTTCAACAGAGAGCTAAAATATGAATCAATATTTGATAGATAGTGAAGGGAAAGAGGTTTTTAAGTGGAGGGAGCAGCTGAGGAAATCTATCATATATTCAGAGGCTAACAGAATATTTCCTAAGGTTGAAATGTTAGGCATGAAGTGTCATGAGATAAATCTGAACAGTAGGTTATCATCAGATTGTGACAAAAGATCAGTCTGAAGGCAGTGTGGGCGATATAAGTCCCTATGTGGGGGTGACATAGCCCCAAAAGACTATTTAGGGTATATTCTTGAGGTGCAATTAAACATTAATAATGTTCAGCAGAAATGGGAGAGGTGAAAATATTCAATAAAACATTGGAGGTGAAATCAACATTATTAATGACTCTTATTTAATAAGTCTGGAGATCTTTGGGGCTTCTAGATTAGCTAAGTAATAAAATGCCATAAAGCTAAATAGAAATGAAACAGATATGAAGGTGGAGGATTTTTAGCTCAACTGGGTCATGGTGATACTCATCTGTGACACATCTAGGAGGAGATAGTCACTTACCACTTGGTGAAGTGAATCTGGAATCCGGAGCTGGTAATACCTTAGTGGTCTGGGAGATTGTCAGTTACCATATGGGGAAAGATAGAGCCCTAAGAACTGTGGAATCCAGAAAAGTATCTTTAAAAAAAACCAACATACAATGTTGATGTCTGGAGGGTACATGACCCGAAAGGGAACTCACCGAAATACACTGAATGTTGTCTTTGGAATCGAGGAAGATAGCAGAAAAGTGTTGTGGGTTAAATTATGAAACAGACTGCTTCCAACATTCAGAATGGCATGCTCAACTGTGTGGCCAACACCTGTGTGCTTCCCCCTGAGATTTAACAACTGGTTTTCTAGAAGATTTAGAGAGATTTAGAGTTGTGTTTTGTTTTTGCTCATGATGTGAGAGAAGGCTTGGACTGGTTCTCTCTCTTTCTCTCTCTCGTCCTACTCTCACCCCACCCCCACAGCTGGTGGTTCCAGCACAAATTGCAGAAAAGACCATTTTTCCCTCATGCACTAATGATCAACTTGCTGCTTCTGTAAAAACTCCCCTGAATGCATATTCTCCATATTTTGCTCTCTCCATATTCTGATAGTGCCCCTTTTTCATATAAATGAATTATAACTGTTTTCTTCTGGGTTCTGAGTCTCCTTTTCATTGTAGAGTTCTTCATCAAATTCAATTTATCAAAGTTTTTTTTTTTATTTTTTTTTTGGTTTATGATTAGTGTAAGCATTCTGACTTGTCTGTCTTGTCTACCTTTCGGCAGAGAGAATATTCTCCTGTGTCTCCTTCTAGACCTCTTTTAGATTTAGGTTTTACATGCATGTTTATACTTCATCTTGAACTGATTGTTGCATATGCAGTGTGTCCTGCCTACCTTGTACTCACTCAAGGGAACGCCCTCTGGGAAGGATGCTCTGTAAATGGGCATCTTACTAAGGGAGGTTTCTTTCTTTCCAGGATCCAATGGTTCACACTTTTTACTCTTTTTCATCACTTGGCAATGCCTTCAACATTGTTACTATCTTTTGCTCAACTCATAGTTGTTATTTGCAGAAATATGAGTCCATGCAATGCTGGTCTCAGAGAACTCCCTGAATCTCTTTTTAAATGTGAGGATTCATCTCCTTCAGCAGTTCTGGTACTTTTTGAGCAACTTTCTTATGAGATATTTATATCTCTCTTCTATTTTCACATTTTGTAATTCCTACTAGACATTTTGTACCTTCTTCATCTGCCCTTTTTCTTTCTCCCGCTGTCTTATTTATTTTTGTGCCACATTCTGGGTCATTTCATCATCTCTCCTCCAGGTTACTAGTTCCCTTTTCAATTGGCAGTTTAATTTGTCCAGTGGTCTTTTTCCTGCTTTTGATTTCATAGTTTTCAATCTGACCATTCCCTCTTCAATCTGCCTGAATGTTGCCATTCTTCATCTTACATCCTTAATTATCTGACACATATTTCTTTCCTACATCATTCTTTGATTTCAGGTCTTAGATACCAGCCCTCAAGTTGGCTGCCCCCACCTCGAGAATGTTCCTTTGTGCAAGTGCCTTCCATCACTGTAAAGCCATCTTTAGCAGAGGCTATTTTTCTCTCAGTGAAACTACATACAGTTTATGCTGTCATTTATTTCTGGGGTTTCACGGGCTGGTGACCCGCTTTTGCACTGACTTCTAATCTTGGCAATACGAGCACCGTGTCAATAACATAAACTTTGCTCCACACTCATATGTGTGTGCTATCGGCCTGAGTTGTTTGATTTCCAACAGGAGACTTCACTGTTTCCTCCCATGAAGAGGAGGAACACATGAGGAGATGCTGTCTCCCTGCCCTGGCCAGTGGCTGGTATTGGGACTCACCCAGCTCACCCCGGATCAGAGGGTCAGAGTAAGCCAGTATCAGTCTGATGTAAGGATCTCAGTTCTAAATCTCAACCTCACCTCCATTCAACTTCTGTTCCTGTGCATGGATTATTAAGACATAAGTCCCAAGTCTCAGGGATGTAACTCTCTGCTGCTGATTTCTGGGCTCCTTGGACTCCAGTAATAAGCTTATCTCTCTAGCCTGAGCTTAATCTTCCTTTCTGCACCCTTGGAATTCCCCTTTCCTTTTACTCCAACTATATAATTAATCAAATATTTCAGTTGTAGTGAGACTACAGCCCCTAATCCCCATCAGGACTTAAAGTTTCTATCCGATTTTAGATTTTATTTGATGTGATTACTCTTGGGGGCATGGAGAGGGTGGGTTTTATTTAAATGTTTGTCCTTTGTAATACTGAGCACAGGGCTATAAAACTCCATTAGCGCTTAATAAAAATAGATAAAATGAAGTTAGCTATGAAACTCCATTAATGCATAATAAAAATAGATAGAATGAATAATTTAAAGCTGAAGGAGTTGTGGCAGCTTTTAAGTAGTAAAAGTTAACAGAGAAGCGTTTTCAATATTTTAAATAGATGAACTCTGTCTTCTCAAGTGGCTAGAAGAATTAGGTGGGGGTGAGGGATGGCGGAAGGTATCACCTTCCTGCTTAACTAGTGGATCAACAATTCCAATGTGCTGCTTCATTTCAAAAAAGTAGAAAGTGCCATGCTGGTTGCTGTCCACAGAAATTCTGCCAACATCCTGGTGGTTGCTGGTTTGTAATTTTATGGGTTTCCAGAGGATCAAACACTGTATTATTATGTTTGGCTACTGGCTGGGGTCAGCAGTTCAAAAGGAGAAAGGGCGGGGAGTGAGTGGGTAGCAGTGAAAGGGAGTCTGCGCTCTGAGCTGGTGTATTTAAGACCATCGATTTAACTCACCGAGTGGGAAGAGTCTTTGCTGAGTCTCAGTTCATTTTGTTTCATCAGCAGATAATTCATTCAAAGCTCTGTTTTATATAAGAATGGAAGATAGGGCAGTTATGTGACAGCCTTTAATTCTGACTGAAGAATAAATTAATAGGTCGTTTGCTCCATGGGTATCCTTTTACAAAGATTTGAGATTTTTTTTAATATCACCATTGACCAAAAGAAATATGTTACCAAGTTTCTATCCCAAATCCCTGCCCCTGTCAACATTTGTTTATTCACCTAAATAGAATTTATAGGACTATTGATATTAAATGTATTGAATATTTTTTTTTTTATTTTTAAAAGCAGCAGTAAACTATTTGGTGTTCTTAAACATTTTTTGTATTTTCTCAGAGAACGAACACCACGTTATTAGCATAAGCAACCCTGGACCTCGGCCACGTTGTCACTGCGTTCTGCGTTCCTGGGACTTTCGTTATTCTTAGAAACAAGTGGGCGAGTGTGACACAGTGACAAGTGTGTGTCACCCTCTCTGAGGGCCCAACAGAGTTCGTGCTTGACTTATTTGTCATGGTTTGTCTTGGATCCAGAAGGATCTAGGAGGGGGATAGGAAAACAGTGGGGTTGACATTTTGTTTCACATAAATAAAACCAATTATTCCTGGCTGCTGCTTCCCTTTCCCGCTCCATCCTCACAATAATTGTTCAGGGTAGTTAACTCTGTAATTAAGTGGCTACTGATTATCTTCAGAAGAAATAGGAGAGGGTTGTGCGCTGACATTAGAAAAGTATCAGACACAACACAACTGTTTATTATTGTTATTTAAGATAAAAGTGCATATAAGTCAGTATATTTATTTATTGATTTTTTAATTGTTCTCTCATCCAGCAAAAATTTCAGGACATGGCTATGGCTGAGCACTGGGGACACTAGTACGGAAGTGCCCTTGTCTGGTTCTGAGCTGGTTACGAAGCAGAGCTCTCTAGGGGACATGTGTGTGACTCAGCTGGGCCTGGTCATTTGATGGGTCACCAGTCAACCCCACATCCATGTGGTCAACCAGCCCCACCTTGCTACACTTCCCCCCACCTTGATTTTATATATTTTGGAGGGGGTGAGAAACAGCCCTGATATAAAGCTCTTGGGCTATCACTGTGATTGAAATATTCCAGAAAATTCAGAAAAGCCAATGAGCCTGGAATGGAGTTAACCAGAAGGGGAGCGATGGGCCAGGAAGCCCAGCCCCAGCACACAGACCCACCAGTCTGGCTGAGTCTGTGTTTCCCCCAGGGCCATGCAAAGCAGTTTCTTTGATCGTAATGTGTTGTGCTTCACATGTACCTGATTCGGACATCTTCATTTCTTTCAAAAAAATGATATTCCAGAGCACCCATCTGACGTGCAGGTTCCTAGCACCCGTTTCTACATGTCTGGCATGTGGACATACCCCCCTCAACATAAGAGAAATGTCCCTACTCCAACAATACCTACATGGGGAAAGTATCCCCAGCTCCATTTTTTAGGTAAGAAAACTGGGGCTCAGTTTTCTATTAGGGGGGCAGCAAAATGGATTGGGGGCTGATTTGTTGGCTGACTTTGGGTGAATTAACATCTCTACCTTAGTTTCATTGACTAATTCATCTACCACATGGTAATAATAATTGTGCAGTGGATCCTGGAGCTATGCAATGCTCTCACAGTCGAGCTGAAATCTGTTAGAACCTGACTCCCCCCAAATTTAACTAATAGCCTATCTCAAACAGGAAACCTTCTGGATAACTTAAGTGCTTCATTAGCACATGCTTTTGTATGTTATATGTATTATATAGTGTCTATATTTAGCCACTATGTTTAGTGAAGGAAGCTGGAGAAAAGAAAATGTTATTTACAAAATCACACGGATGAGTAAATACTTTGACAATATTGTACTGGATATACTGACGCTGTTGGTTTACGTGGTCAGTTTCCAAGAAAATCTGCCTGTAAGTGGACAGATGCTGTTCAGGGTCCAGCTGTACTTACATAAGGTCATTGGGGACATCTGATTTAGCTGATACGTAAGCTGCATCTATAGGACACCGGTACCTGACTTGGCCTTGAGCTTTGTCGTTATTACTGTTGCTATGTGTGGCCGCCTCTGCTGCCATCAGAACTATGTTAAACAACTCAGAGAACTTAAACTTAGGTTTGCTGATGCAAAGACTAGTGCCTGCCAACCTTAAACTCTGGTAACTTCAGGAAAAAAAACAAGCCAACAGCAGGATTATTTGCAGACAACCCCTGACATCAGATGAAAGAAGGTGAAGTCAGAACATTGGCGTCTTGTGACGGTGATGTAGAGGCAAAGCTCCTTCCCTCTCTGCACTGTTTCTCTTGATGAAAGACTGGGGGGAATCAGCAGCTTGGGGAGCATTCAGGTATTTGCACAAATGGAGTGTGGCAATTTTGAAATATAAAACAATGATCTACAAAACTACTAACTAAAAAACAATGATCTACAAAAGTCACAGTATGACTTTTGACTCTAAGGCTGGTGCTTCAAAATCTCTCTGTTCCTCTCTAGCCCCTCCTTTCTCTGCTTCTGCCTCTCTCATGTTGCATGCCCCCCCCCCACTTGAGCACAATTTTCTCTATATTGACTTCTTTCCTACCCACTTTGATGCCCTACACAATTGCAAATACCCACCCTTAATTAAGTTAACTATCTGTGAATGTGCCAACCTTGAATTTCAACATGGTCTTAACCCTTTGCACTCCGCTGTCCCCTCTCAGGGGACATTGCAATTTATTAGTGATTACGGGGAATTGAGTTATTTCAACGCAACTTTTTGAGCCATGCATGTTTCCTGAAGTTTTATCTTGAAATGGCACAAGAAATTAAATCAAAATATTGTAAAATGGTTCGGAGTGCAAAGGGTTAAGTATCTTGCTCTAGGAGATACTGTATTACATTCATGACAGGGGCCAAGGGCTTCAGCTACTGCAACAGTGTTTGTTTTCAGAATAAAATATTTTCTTATCAGACTTTGTACTTCTTGTAGGAAAACTCCATTAGCCGCTCTGTATGAGTAGGAGACTGGAATAAAATTCTGGCTTTCTGTGAGGGGTTTCAATAAGTTTCAATCTCTCTGAAGCCTGCATTTCCAGAAGGAAAATCTTTGACAAAAATCTGAAAGAGCAAGTTGTTAACCTGAGTTCCTGGGGAGTCAATGCCTGACCAGAGGTCCTGTTGGGTGGACTATTTGGTGAGGTAGTCTCAGATATCAAGCAGGAGGCCTGGAGAAAGTGGAACAAGAATGGTGAGAGAATCAAGTTGTCTTTCATTGCATTTATACCTGGGTTGTCAATCCCATGTGGTCCCTTGAAGAATCGGGTGTGATGTCATTTAGAACTGCCCATCTGAAAGTGAAATGAGTGGCCTGATTTCTCTGGCTGCCATTCCCACTGTCATATGTCTTAGAGCTTCCAGGATGCACCTGTAGGAGAGCCCAGAGGTTTTCACAATTATTCCACTGTGTGGGTATCTCTTAGGCCCCCTGAGAGAAAAGAAAAACTACTCATTGCAGCTGAAGTGAGAGGCTGTTGGGTCACATTAGCACCTGGGAGCTGGTTGCCTACACAGGTCTTAGGAAAGATGGGCCCCGCAGATGTAAGATTCCTGGAGGAATATTCTAGAAACATTTTCCCTAACAGTAAGTAGTAACAATGAGTTTGTGGTTCTCCTTCAGCAGAATTCAAAAGAATAGAATTTATCAGTAGAAACGTACTGATAAATTCAGATGATTGTTAATTTCTTTGGGAGACAGGAAACGTGGCAAACATGTCACTTTCCTCTTCTGTCCAAGGCAGAGTTTCCCAGACTAGGCACTATGCACATTTTGGGACCTGATAGAAATTTTGTATGTGGAGGTAGGTGTAGGTGGGCTGCCCTATGTGCTGTAGGGTCTTTATCTCCTATCTCCTGCCTCTGTCCACTAGATTCCAGTAGCAATGCCCCAGGCACCATCTAAGTTGTGGCAGCAGGAAATAGCTTCAGACATTGCCAAATATCTCCAGGAGGTGGGCACATGCCCCCTGTTCAGAACCACAGCTCTAATACAATGGAGATGCCTTTCCCACCTCTCCTTTCTTTCTACATCTCAGTGCACAACCACCGACCTCCATGCTTGTTCTGCTGTTCTATGCCCACAAGCAGCTCATCCCTCTGATTCAGGGATCCATCCTAGTGACCTGTAACCAACCACGATTTTCCTCTGCAGCACTGTTTACTAGAACTGCTATTAAAAGCAATTTGATAGGGCCAACGCAACTGGTTGTAATTAGGAGCAGTTAAATAAAAGAATCTTCTGGAAAAAAAAAAAGTATAAAGGGAGTACTCAAATAGTTTGCTACAATGAGGTATGTCTAAAAATATTTTTATGTGCTTTTCTCCATCAAAATGCTCCTCATTTAGAAAAGGAACAGTTTAAATAGTACTTTAGCATATGTCCTTTGGTAAGCATATACTGGACCAGCAAATTTTTGAAGATAACTCTGTACAGGAATCATTTTTTTCCTTTCAAATGTTATAGTTAAAACGCTTTTAATTTCAGAATAATTTTAGATTTACAGAAAAATTATAAAGGTAGTAAAGATGGTTCCCATATACCACATACCCAATCATCCCTGTCATTTATATCTTCCATTAATGTGGTACATTTGTCACAGTTAATGACCAGCATTGATACTTTGCTATTAACTAGAACCTGTACTTTATCCTGATGCCTTTCCTTTTTCCCTAAGTCCCTTTTCTGTTTCAAGATCTCATCTAGGCCTGCATATTACACTTAATCACCATAAGCCTTGAGTGTGATAGTTCATAGCATCCTATTTAATCCTGGACTCCTAAATCAACTGGTGTCAGGTAAACCCTCAGGAATCCCAGGACACAACACTAGTGGAGACTGTGGATAAGAAGCAAGAGTCGTGGCTTTGCAATCTATGTGTAGGTAAAGGAACAGAGGATGATTGCAATTGAGTTAAACATAAATAACAATGAAACAACAAAGAATGTAACTTCATCACAAGCCAAAACAAGAGTTTCCATGACCTTAGATTCTGGTCCCAGCCTCCCTTTTCAGCTCAGTTTTCTCTGCTCCCGTTCTCTTGTCCTGAGAGCCAGGTGTCCACACTTCTTCTACTCACTGAATGTATCCAAAGATGGCTTGACTCCTGCTCTTAAATCGGTTTGGAATCTATTTCCTCACATCTCTGCCTGTTGGCCTCCTAGCCGTCATCATGGTCACCTCCTCCTTTGAGCCTTCCCAGCAGACACAGTCAACTTCCCTGTCCTACTCCATTCCACCCACCAGTGATAATGGCCATTCTCTGCATTTTTGCCAGGTACCCTGTGCACTCGCTTTCCTTGCATTATCTTCTGATCTTTATGCCAACCCTAGAAGGTCAGTGCTCAGCCCCACTGATTCTCACATTTCAGTGACTTGCTTATTGTCCCTAACCTGTAAGTGGGAGAGCAGAACTGGGAAGCTACCTAAGCTATGGAAACAACCCAAAGGCCCCAAAATAGATGACTGGATCAAGAAGATGTGTACATTTACACAATGGAATATTACTCAGCAATCAAAAAAGATAAACTCATGCCATTTGCAGCAGCATGGATGGAGCTGGAAGGGATCATGCTCAGCGAAATAAGCCAGAAAGAGAAAGAAAAATACCGGATGGTCTCACTCATAGCAGGAATTTAGAAAACCTAAATAAGGGACCAGGAAAAAGACTAACTATGGCTGACTCTTAATGAGGTCTGTTGCCTGTGATACACCACCCACTTCATGAAATGAGGACAGCAGCACCCTAGCTGTTTTTGGCCTCACTGCCACTCTTTGGGTCTTAATTGCCAGGTACTCCTGTAAGATCAGCCTGAGCAGCCTCCTGTAGGGTCCACTTGAGCAACCGCGGCCCTGACACTGTGGTCACCATGTCCTGACAAGTCCTTGCTGCCCCGGTTCAGCCCCCATCAGCTGGTGGAGTCCTCACACAGGCTGCAGGGAAAGTCCAAACCCCCTTCGTTATCAACTTTAAATCTTTCCCACCAGCTGAACATGCGATACATGCAAATAGTATGATGAATGACTGAGCATGTGTTTCTGACCCTCAGAAATCCCCAAACTTTCCCTGAAACTCAATCCACATGCATCATCTCCCTAGGAATATCCCTTCAAATATGTACAACTCCCTGCAAAATCGAAAACCCATTACAAGTTAGGGGACCTGGTTTGGGTCCCAGAGATACCCACTTACTCCTGGTTTGCACAACCCAATAAGCTCCTTACTGCTTACAATTCAAGCCAGTGTCCACAGCTCAAGCCAGTCTCCTCAGCGCCTTCTTTTCCTCCTTTCTAACCTGTCTCCAGTACCCCCTTCCTTGGTGAGGCCCACCACTGGCAGCTGCGTAGATATGGGCAGACTTTGGATCCATGTCGACATCCGCAGAGCACTTAGTTGAGTGCCTTATGCATGGCAGCCATTCACTAAAGATTATTGAATTGAATTTCTTAAATTAAAAAGTTATTCTGGCCTCTAAGCTTGAACCTGGCAGTTCTGAGAGTGAGTTGGAAGAATGCTCCTGTGAAGAGGAGAACTAAAAATACCTTCTCATTAAAATAATGATCAGAAATGCCAGTGAACTCTGGGGAGAGGAATTCTTCAGGCTGTCTGGCCATCTACAGCTCTGGGGCAGAGGTCTAATTGTAGGAATCAGTGCCCCATCCAGGGTTCTTGCCTCGCCCACTTGGAAAATGACAAGGTGTGGAGGAATGTGTTCGCCTCTGGGATTCAGGAGACCAGCCAGGCACCAACTCTGTGACCTCCAGAAAGTTCCTTAATCTTGCTGGGCTCCAGTTTCCTCACCTGTAAAATGCTGGTGAAGAAGCATCTTGGTAAACTCGAAGGCTTCCTCCAGCTCCAGCTTTCTACAATTTTAGGTGTGATTATTTGAGCCCTGGAAACAAAGCTCATCCACCCAGCCTTTTTGGAAAAACAGGGAAGGAAAAAGGAAAAGAAAAACACTTCCATAAAAGTATTTATAGCACAGCCAGTGACTATGAATCATGGCATAATTAATTCTCTTTTATAAAGTTGTCTCGTTCCCTAACTTCATGCTGCAATTCCCAAGCCCGGCTCCACAGCAGCCCCACTGCCAGAGATGGCATTTGCCTTGTCTTCGCTCTGAAGAAGTTCAGAGCATCCCAACTCAGCTCTGAGCTTCTGCTCTGCCTTTCTCCAACTGCATGATGCTAATCTCCTGTGACTGACTGACAGCCCCCGTGGCTTAAGGACAAAAGAGAAATAGAATCTGTCTTGACTTTAACAAAGCTTTGGATTAATTTCCTCACATCAATGTGTCCATCCATTTTGAATATTAAGTGCTTCACCATTTAATTAGGATTTGCACAGAAAAACTAGCCTGCGGCTGGGTGGAGATTGCTGTGTGTGGCGCCTGTAGTTCCTGTAGATAAGAACTAGCCTCTTCTGCAAATGTGTTTGACCCTACCTTGCTCCAATCTGGTGCTTTCTGGCACCATTTTCTGATAATTTGTCTTCTTACTAACATCTACCAGACAAGTTTTCTCATAAAAGACTTCTTTTCTCCTCTCAGACCCCACTCTAGGGCTCTTCAAATCCAGCTGGGGAGCTACCTGCAAGTGTTGATCCTCTTGATGCCATTGTGCAAATTTTGTTTTTATTTGCTACACAGCTGCTTCCCTACTGCACTAGGCCCGCCTTTTCAGTCCCTGCCGGGTGATTTGAGGGATTAGTCTGGAGCTCATAGCTGCTGTCTGTGTGTTGACACTTTCTGCACAATAGTCAAAAATGAGAAAATGGTGTTCGTTGCGGCTCTCTCTTCACTCACATCTTGGATCACTTTTGAATCTAGGCAGGAGCCTGTGTTCTAAAGGGAATGCCACCACTGTGCAGATTGACTCTGGCCTTGAGCAAGGTGGCTTGCTTACTTGCCGCTGGTTTTCTCACATGTAGCATGAGGAGCTTGGACTAGATGACTTTTAAAAAAAATATTTTTATTTATGCATACAAGAACTGGGGTGTAGACTAGAGGTGCGGGGGGTGAGAAGATTCACCAGAGAGAGTGGGGAGCAGAACAGGCAGATCCACTGAAATACACTGCTGAGGGGAGCAGCGGGTGAGACAGGAGAGGTCTGCTGCACCATGTGGGTAGCTCCCTGCCCGGGGATCGAACTCCTGCCTCAGTGGCTGCTGATAGCTTAACAGTGCTGAGACTTAACCCCTTGTGCCACCAGGGAGGCCTTGGACTGGATGACATTTACAAAAAGTGTTGCTCAACATAAAGATTCCTGGTGCAATTTGGATCAGTTCATTTTATGTCTCCAAGATGGGTTGTCTCTGGAAATGACAAACATTGTCATTATTTTAGTATTAATTTTGGTGGGTCACTTCAAGGTAATACTATATAGAACATTTGACCTCAAGTAGAGAGGGTTTAGCTGATGGAAACTTCTTCATCCTTTTATCACCTGAGATAGCCATAGTGCTCCAAAGGCTGTACTAAAAGCCTAAACATTCAGGCATCACTCAGAAAATAATCAGCCTGCCATAAAGAAAGGGAGCAGTGAGTCAGGCAAGAAGCAGTGTTCTTGGCAGAAATAACCACTTTCCTGAAAGCAGGGTCCTCAGCGTCCACTGGACCCCAAATTGAAGAGATTTTAAAATGCTCAGGGATTTTCATGTGGATCTGCCTGTCTTATTGCTTTTGCTTGGCAGTTCTTTTCCTGCTCCTTTTTAGAGTTTTGTCTTTCAACCCTATTTTCAACTTGCAAACAGATCGAGGTGTCATTACAGAAAATAACAGTGATGCTCTTTCCTCCTTTAATGCTATCCTGTGAGAAAGAAAAAAATCATCTCTTTCACTTTACATCCATAAAGTACCTATTAGAAATGGATTCAAAAATCTCGAGCCCCCATATAAGAGAGCAATTCAAGAATTGGGTGCTCCATGTTGTCTGCACACTTATTTTGCACACTTGGGACAATATCCTTATCTGCAGCCACGTTCAGAATAGAGCTCAAAGTATACAATTTTAGAAGGTGGATAAAAAGGGAGAGAGATGAGCTGATGGCGCATGTAGAATGACAAAGGAAATGTTAGATTTTCAAACAACAGCCACTGCACAGGCCCAGTGCTCCCTGCCACGCTCAGGACTGGATGTAGGCTGGCCGGACCTAGGATGGTGCAGGGACTTCATTTTCTGAGCTGAATGTGTGATTCTTGCCCAGGCTGCTGAACATCAGTGGACAGTACTGCTGATTCTGCATTATGGAATTTATCTCTTGTATTATTCTTAGTCTAGTGAGATAAGAAATGGATGAGGGAGAAGCTAGGTGTTCAGTATGGCAGCTTTTGAATTCTATGAACCCCAAATAGAACTTGTTTTGAGATAGGATAAATATTAATTTCAGATTGGGTTTGCCTAATGGGGGAGCTAATTCCAGTTTTTCATCTTCTGCAGTTTCCTTGGTTTAGAGGAGACATGCGTATTTTTTTATTGGGGGCCTATTGTTGGTTCCAATCATCTTTTCTATAAAGTGAGTTTTGACTGCCTGGAGCTGCAGGAAATAAGAACACTAGCATCAAGGCAAGAAATCGGGATGTTTTTCCTGGTCTCAAAAACAACAACACAAAACAAACCCAAAAAAGTACTCATTTCAAAAGTAGATAAGCCAAAGCTTGCGCTTTGTGGGATAGACCCACGTGATTGAATGCATAATTAGAGCTGTTCTCACATTATGTTTTACCACCGATGCAAAAATAGTTTGCTCCATTTTTATCCTGTTGCTTCGTAAAGTTTTTCCCCCTGTAGGTCTGTATACAGTTCTATTAATGTCACATTGCTTTAAATGGTTCTTACTGTCCATGAATTCCCCGTTCCCGAGTCAGGACTTCCTTATGTGACTTTTCCAGAGGAAGGCACTTGCAGCTCCGCTAAAACCTGCAGATGACAGGTCACATTACATGACTCACGTGCAAATACCCATGGCACAGAGTTATTGCACTTCCCATTTTTAAAATCAGTGTATGATTCTCCAGTTGGGGAATCAAATAATGATGAGAAAATGGCTAAGGTCCCTCTGATCCAGCTCCTCATTCTGAGCAAGAGAGTTCATTCTGAACTGAAACTTTCTTGGAGACATGAAAACATTCCCTTTTTCAAGTTTCTAAGAAAGAACCATGGAGCAACCCATTCTAGTAAAAAAGACTGTAGTCTTATAGCTGAGCTTGAATCCTAGCTTCTCTCCTTACAGGCTGTATAACCTGGACAGTTATATAATTTTATTTATTTTTTAAAGATTTATTTTATTTATACAAGAACCAGGATACAGACCAGATGCGTGGGAGGGTGAGAGGATTCACCAGAGAGAGTGGGGAACAGAACAGGCAGACTGACGAAGTACACTGCTGAGGGGAGCAGCGGGCGAGGCAGGAGAGGTCTGCTGTGCCATGTGGGACCCTCGCTGGCCAGCTGGGATTGAACCGGCACTGCAGAGGCTGCAGACAGCTTCACAGCGTGGCGCTCAACCACCTGCGCCACCAGGGAGGCCCCAGTTATATAATTTTAAACTCTCGATCCCTCTAATCTTACCTCTGGACCTCTCATTAATTGATAATAATTATTGTCCATGTAATTGTGAAGATTAAAAATTGTATAGCATGTATGGTGGTATACCTAGCAAAAACTGGAATATTTTATATGAAGTAATCGTCATTTTTTGGAATGTATACAAGCTTCTGCCTTTAGATTTTACCTACTGATCTCAGAGATGTCCCAGAAAGGTGTTTAAAATACGCACAGGTTATTCATCTACTGTTCTTGGTGAGGAGAGACCCTGATCCTTTTGCAGTCAGCTTCTAGATTGTTCGGAGGAGTATGAGAAATTGAGAGATTTCTTAAGTCTAGCGTGGGAAATGGAAAGAATTCAATTCTTGGTAGTCAGAACGAAAACCTGGGAAATGATTCTTTTCATATCACTAAGAAAAACACTGTCCTTGTTCTTTGGCCTTTGATTTCATAAATACGCTTGTTAAGGATCAAAACAGTGCCAGGTTCACATATTCCCTTATCATCATGTTTTATTTTCTTCTCATCATTTTAAAATGAAAGGGGTTGGTGTTTAGGAGAACTTTGCCCGGATAAAAGTATTCTTTTAACACCTCCCTGTTCACCTTTAGCTCAGGTCACCCTGGAGTGTTATCTAGGAGATGGCTCACTGGACCCAGCTTTTCACACATTTATCAACCAGTAAGACCTGACCCAGCAGAAATTCTCCACTGAGTCTTCACTGCTAGACTCTTCCTCCTCTTCTTTCTAATCTTCCTCCTTGCAACATCAATTATTTGACCTCTGTCCTCCCTGGTGGCACAGGTGGTTGAGTGCCATGCTGTGAAGCTGTCTGCAGCCTCTGCAGTGCCAGTTCGATCCCGGCCGGCCAGCGAGAAACCCACATGGCACGCAGACCTCTCCTGCCTCGCCTGCTGCTCCCCTCAGCAGTGTATTTCATCAGTCTGCCTGTTATGTTCCCTGCTCTGTCTTTGGTGAATCCTCTCACTGTCCCGCACATCTGGCCTGTACCCCGGTTCTTGTATAAATAAATAAATCTCAAAAAAAAAAATATTTGACCTCTGAGAATAGCCATTACATAATTCTCTTACATATCACAGAGAAACCACCTACCTTTCTCCCCCTTAACATTTCATTTCACTATCCACAAGGTAAGAATGTTAAAGTAAATCATGGATTTAATTTTTTTTTAAGCTTTATTTATGCAACCAAGAACTGGAGTGCAGGCCAAAACTACGGGGGGAAAGAGGATTCACCAGAGACAGAGTAGGAAGCAGAGCAGACAGATTGACTGAAATACACTGCTGAGGGGAGCAGCGGATGAGACAGGAGAGGTCTGCTGCGCTGTGTGGGTCACCTCCCTGGCCAGGGATCAAACTCATGCTGTACTGGATGCAGATTGTTTCATAGTGCTGAGACTTAACCCCTTGCGCCACCAGGGAAGCCCAGGGATCTAACATTTTTATGTGCAATGAACTTGAAAGAATCTGATGAGAGCCTCTGGACACCTCCTGTTCTCAAGCACGCTAACCTCTTGTGCACAACTTGGCCTACAGCCGTCCACAGAAGATGTATTGTTGTGGAAGGTCAGAAGTTTCCTAGCTTGCATCGTTATTAGTTAGGCTTGGTTTTCAGCTTTCCCCATGTAATTCTTATCTTCTATAGATAGCACTTTATGCTTCTCGCTACACTTTCATCTACATAATCTAACTTGACTCTTGTACAGCCTTCAAAGTTGGTGGTATTATGTCCTTCATATAAAGTCATCATTTATTCCCCCTAAATATATGAGCTCTGTACACTGTGCTGGTTGTTGAAGATACAATCTTTAAGAAGCCATGATTTCTGTCTCTGAATAGAGGCCCACAAAGAATACAGATAAGGTGGTGGGCAGTTGTATTACAGAGAAATGAACTGCCATAACAGAGCACCATGGGAGAGCAAAATCGCTATTAATGTTTCGAGGTTGCAGTAGATGTGTTGGTGTCAGCCACTATGCCTTTGCCATCTAGTGCCTGCTAGTCTATCCTCCAACTCTCAACACCCCCATCTCTTTATTTAAGGGGCCTTTCTGAGGTCACCAGGCAATTCATCCATGGGCCAATGGCATCAGTGTCCAGATACCCCAGCTTCCCTGTTCCTCAGGTGGGAAACTAGGTGCATGTTCATTCTGATTTCTACACGTCCCCAGATGGATCCAGTCCTAGTCATTCACCATGGTAATGGTCTTTCTAATGCTATAGTGACTTCTTCCTCACCCTCTGTCTGCTTTGGGACTCTCTGCATTTCCAGGGATCACATTCCAAAGAAAGTACTTAAACTCTTAACTCATATCTCAAAGACAGAAGCCACTTAAGAGGAAATGATCAATAAAATATCTTTTAATGATATGGAGATTATTTAGAATCGACCCCTTATTATGCATTGATTCATTCTTTTCATAACAATTTCCGTGCCTCCTAAATAGAAAGTCCTATTTATGTAGTTGCAATGAGCTGGGAAGAGGCAAGTCATTGAAGATGCTCAATGCATCTTCCTTTCCCACCTTTGATCTAAGAGCAATGTTTTCTGGTAATTCCGACTTTCTCCCTTGAGCTGGGCATTCTATGTGAGGAAAGGAGTGTTTAGTCATTGAGATGAAACAGCTGTTGAGTGCCCCATCTTCAGTTTCTATTCAGAAGGCCGAAACCAAGTGGTTGATTTGGCTCCTAAATTGTCATCTAGATAAACAGAATGAATCTGAAGATGATTCAAAACAAGTCCAGGACTCTTTAGCATTATCTCCCTCTCATACTGTGCCAGCCCCCCTCATGTTAATTAGAGCCTTATCAGGTGAACCCCCAATAGTTTATTTGCTCATAAATCAAATTAATAGAAGTTTAGATTCTCAGCTCCCTTTGTGTATGCAGCTGTAACTTTTGCTTTATTTTTATGGCACCTGTAATTCATAGATAGGAACCTTGTGCTCCTTTTTTTCCTGTTCTAAACTTTAATGAATGCTTTATGCCTCTTCATCCCAACAAATATTTATCTCCCTTGGCTTTCAAGCATCTTTTACATTTATCTCCTTCCCTAAGCCTCTAGCAATTATGAAATCAATTAACTATAATTACAAAGCTCCATTATAATTTGATATATGCAACAATTAATATTCACCATCTGTCATTTTCCAAATGAATATTTGTTTATTTCAATACTTCAGCTGCAACATCTAAAAATGAAGGTAAATAATTTGACAAGGGTCTCAAAAGCCTAGAATACTTTCTTTCAACTGAGAAGTATGTGGCTTCTAAAAATATCTCAGGCTCTTTCTGTCATAGAACGTCTATGAATGCCCCTATTGATTTTTCATGAGACTAGAAAGGGAAAAGATTTGGATTACAAAATTTTGGGTTATTTTTAGAACAATATTTAACAATGAAAAGAGGCTATATATATATATATATAAAAATATACACACACACACTACATACATACACATATTTTTAAGGGAATGCTATTATGTTGTTAACATGACTCTAGTTAATAACTGAGGTGTTCATTGAATAAAATTATCATTTAGGGAAATCAGATATCCTACTAAGTTATAGACAGTATTTGTGTTTGCAACAGAAACCAACAAAACAAACTCCAAGTTAATTAAATAGAAAAAGAGTGATAACCCATGAGATCTGTCCTAGCTCTCAGAGTCCAGATAAAGGATTGGATTCAAGCAGGTACTAAGCAGGAGGAAATCCCATCAAGATGTCCCCAGTGTACTTGAGGATGTGGCTGTTGACCAGCCAAACTCTGTTACTGCTGCTGCTGCATTCTTCATCCCTGGACACTGGTTGCTGCCCTCCTGGACTCCACTGCCACTGGGCACTCAGTGATATATCACTGGAAACCTCCTCTTCCTCCCCCTGCCCCACTCAAGAGTTAAGTACAGGCTGTAGCATCTGATTGGCTGAGATAGGCAATGTGTCCATAGTTTATCTTTAAAGAGGGAAAAACAGAATAGATTCGATGATTTTTTTGCTTCATAGTAGAAAGTGCCTGTTCATTGGGTGAACATAATCCTGTTTTGATAGAATCGTTAAGATTTAAGACTGTTACTCTTGGTAATGATTACTAGTGCTCCCTCATTCTAAAGAGTATCCAGGTTTGGATGATTTATGGAATCATTTCATATATTGATATCCTGACCACCAATATGATGATACTAGGAAGAGGGGGCCTTTGGATGGTGAGGATTAGGTTTGTAAGGGTCCTTAAGAATTGATTTAGGTCTTATGAAAAAGACCTCAGATTACTGCTTTGTTCTTTTCTGCCCTGTGAGCACACTGTGAGATGACAGCTGTGGGAACAGGGAATCAGGTTTCCACCAATCACTGGATGAACCAGCATTTTGACCTCAGACTTCCCAGCCTTCAGAGCTATGAGAAATAACTGTTTTTCATTTAATCAGTCACCCAAGTTACGATAATTTGGGGAGAGTAAGACTGATGATGAGTTACATGGTTGCCCTGCCTATCCTAGGAGTCTCTCCCTGTTAAAAGGGTGATTAGGTACTAGGAAATCAGATTTCATACTTGCTTCCTCTTGAGGTATTTCCAAGTTCAATTCCTTGGGGAAGAACCGAAAGTCAGTGCTAAGTATAAAGCTTGATTCTAATCCCTGCCACTTTTCTTATTGAAGGGTCACAAAAGTAGAGAACATAGAGACAACTACGTTCTCTAATACACACCCTTATTAAATGAATTCACATACACTGTCAATGGCGTCTTTATATGTATATCCAAAGCCAGATGTGGTTGGATATAAGAAAGTGGTAGAGGTAATAGCTAGAGTGATTTATGGTTTATATTATTGTAAGTCTAGTAGAATAAAGGGGTAAAAAACATTTCTTTCCCACCAACCCACAATGGGATGAGGACCAAGATAAATCTCTTACTGCCATAGCCCGAATGACTTCCCTTCCCAAAATAGGGATTTTTCTAGCCCTTTCATCTGGAGCATTCACTGACATGCTTCACCACTTGTCCTGCTCCCTCTCTAGGTCATACACATAAAAAATTCAACTATATGTTGAATGATTGCATATAATTTGGGGGTATAAAGAACAACTTAGAAATTACCTAAGTTTGTGGATGTAGGGTGCTCAGGACCTGATAAACTGAGGTCCTCCAAGAATAGATTAGGAATCTTGGGATATTTCTTCATATATTGTGCCACTAATATAACACAAGAAAGAAAAAGGAGAACAGTCTTCTTTCCAAAGAACTTAACTATTCCCCTGGAAATTAGTGTTCTGAATTTATTTTAATGACATTATATCTTATGAATTTTGACTGTCAAGGAGTAAAAATTGAGGTCATTGTGACTTATCCTGGCATTTTAATTCCCTGAGATGATTGTTCATCTTGGAGAAGCAGGAGACTGAAAATAGATGCCTCCACAGAGATCATAATATGTAAATGCTTTCAAAGGGGAAATTGCTTTTGCTTGGAGAAATGTTCTCACCATTTTACTTTTTGGATTGTTCTCTGACACCTTATATCACATAGGAAGACGTTTTCTTTAATTACCGTAATCAAGTGTGTAGCTTATAGGAAGTGACTCAAAGGAAAAGGTGTAGAGTCCTGTGAGCTGATAACATAGAAGCTGGCCACCACACAGGAAGGGCTTCAAGATGGAAACAAATGTTCATTTTCTGCCAGATCCCAAGGTCCATCGAAAGGCACCATATTCCCTTATATTTTCATGACTTCATGAAATCATTTCAAGTAACATTGCCATGCCCACTACATGTATGGAATTGACTGAGATGTCATGATAGTGTGTGATTTAATCTTGATGAAATGCACATATTTCCTAGTTTTAAGTCTGAACTGAAGAAGTGGATTTTTGTTTGTTCATTCAGCAAATACATATCGAGCATCTACTAGGTATAAAACATTATTCTAGAATGTGCAGATGCAGACCTGAAGCAAACAAGCAGTGTTCTTTTTCAGGCCCAGGTTAGGAGGGTAGTGGTGAGAAGAGGATGGAGGGACAGAAACAGGTAATAAATGAACAAATAAGTATAAAAGACAAAAGTGTTACATGAATATCTAGTATCAAGGCTTTATAAATGCATTGCAAACACTCAAACAGAAATGAAGGTCACTGCCAGTGAGGTCAGGAGGTTTGAGTTCAAATAGGTGTCAGGGAAGTATTTTGTGGGAACAATATGTGATCAGAGGTCAGGTGTACATTTAATGAGCAAGGCCATTTGGATAAGTGAGGTGGAATCTTCCAGACAGAACTGACTTTGCATCTGCTGTCCTAAGGAATATCCTTTTTCCAAAGAAAGATTTGGACAGTGAGGGTAAGAACTAGAAGAGGAGGCAGGAGGGGTAGCAGGGGCGCCACCAGGTGCCTCTGTGGATCTTGGGAAAACCTGTGGATTTCATTCTAGACATTTATGTGAGGTCTGTAAAACACCATTTACCATGCCATCCTACCAGCTTCTTCCATCTCCTAGCCTCTTTTCCCTTTCCTTTCAAATGTATCCTACTAGAAGTTTTATTTTACCTCTGGTTTTTCATGTAGAAAGAACATGGGCCTGGATATTCCCATTGATGTTTACAGCTACCTCTGGGAGTGAGCTCAGATTAAATAGTCACACAGTGCATAGGAGAGCTGGGGTTCCCAGTTAGGGCTATTTGACCAAAAGTCCTATGGCCTCATGCTGACCGTGAGCTTCTCCATGGCTCATGGGTAAAGGGGACCTTCCATCCTCCTCTCTGAAAATCGAGTGGGTGGACTTTGCCTTATATTCCACACTGTATGAAGAGTTGAACCCATGTTGTCAAGCCAACATGGATGTCTTCAAACTATCTCCAGCCCTCCCTTGTGGAATTCCCCACTTTCTCCCTTGACTGCCACAGGGGAAAAAGTCAAAGTCACTGGCTAGACCTGGTCCTTCTGTTAGGGGGAAAAGGCTGTCCTAAAGCTAATTCCATACAGGCTTTGTGGACTCCACCCCTACCCCAGGCCAAAGCCAAAGACACTGGGACTCCAAATCCCATCACCACCAAAGGGAAGGTGTCTGGGACCTGAGGGTGGGGTTAAGCAGCCAGGTTGGTATAAAGCCAGACACGTGGGCTTTGGAGGGGTCCCCCATTTTGGCTCTCCGCCAGCTCCCAGCGTCCGGCCAGCTCTGAGAGAGCCTTTGGGTTTCCAGGTCGTCGGATCGGGTAGGACGCATTAAAGACTTTATTTCCCTATTTTCTCCCTGAGTTGTACATTTTCCTTATTTCCTTTTCCCTTGTAAATAAACCTTTTATTAACCTTTTGTGTGTGCCTGCAGTGGAGTATTCATAAGTCCCTTGTAAGCGCATGGGTGAGGACCCACAGCCAGGCAACCCGTTCAATATCGGGGCTGCCCTATAACACTTCCAGGTTAAGGTGAAGACACCTGCCCAAAAAAGTAGCTTGTTCTGTGGCCTCAAGTTCATATGGCCCCCATGCACAGCTGAACGTGGTGAGGCCAAGAATGGAATTGAGAAATCTGCCTCCAATAAGACAAAACTAAAGAAGTCAAATTATGGGATTTCAAGCCCTCTATCCTTTTTCTGAGATTCAAGAATGAACAACTCATTCCTGTTTCCTCTATGTCTGCTAGACACATTACTTGAGCAAAGCAGTATGCTGATATACAGGAAATGCTCTAAGACAGGTAGAATCTTGGGACATGAATATCTTAAAGTTCCTTCTTTCTTTCTCTTAGGTTTTGGTCTCAAAATCTATTTTCTGTTACCAGATCAGGATTTTTAAGGAAGAGAAATACCTGTAAGAAATATTTCTTCTTTGAAATGGAGACAACTTAGAGATAACTACTTGTTTTATGTAAATATTTCCCACAATGTGACTAATTAATACTGATATATTAATCTGAAGTCTCTCCTTAAGGACTCTCCCACCTGCAAATGAAAAAAAAAAAAAAAACGTATCTCAAAAGTGTACATCATTTAGAATCAAACAAAGTGAGATTCAGGCCTTTGCTTTCTCACTTACTAGCGACATTTCCTTAGCTAGTTAAACCAAGTTTAAGTTTCATAATCTGTCCATGGGTTTCATACTCTCTCACTGTGATACATGAGGTATAGGTTATTCTGTGAGAGAATGGATATGCAGGTATATGGTACATTGGGAAGCTCAGACAGTTAAGGTGTCATTAATAGCCACATCGTAATGTTGCATCCACATGACACATCCACTTAATCCATAAAAAAGCAACTCTAAAATCCCAGACCAGTTTCACCGTTTCACTATAAAACTTTAATCCTTTCCTTTTTGATATCCATTATATGCTTGTTCTTAACCTTAGCTTAATTCACTAATTGGGGAACCTTGCCAGGTATAAAAGAAAAGTCCAGATATGAGTTCAAGGCCAAATTGACACTTAAGAAATTTATTTACTTCCAGAATTAGAATTTATCACTATTTCTTCTCATTCTTAATGCAATTAAATATTGATCCTCTATGAATAGATGTCAGATGCATATTAGTAGCTGATTAGATAACCAGAGCTATGGAAAATCTAATTGCATATTGCAAGCACTGAATTACCGAATTGATTTGTGTATGTCATTGTTAGTTATTATTTGAAGTGGGCCAAAGCAGTCTATAAACATTTATAATTATCTTTTAGTGTGCACCAATAATTGCCTTCTAGGAAGGACAGGTTGGCAGGAAGGGGTTATGATTCTCTGCAAGACAACGATTTGCTAGCTGTTGGTTTTCCGGTCTTCCAATTAAATGTTTCAAGTTTGAGACGTGTCATTTTTTTCTCCCTCCCACCCCCCATGATTTCTTACTTGAAAACAGTGTATTTTCTGTCAAAAAGGAACATACTGGTTTAGAATTTTTGAGAATAACTTATCTCCCTCTGGCTCCCATTCCGTCATACAGTCAGTCAATAGATCTTCATGGACTATCTGTGAGCCCCTGTTTGACGCTGGAGACACGGTTGTGGGCATATTTGACATGACTGCTTCCTCCTGCCTTCCTTTCCACGCCATACTCCCTGTGAGTAATGAACAGCCAGGCAGGGGGGGCATAAGGGGGGCCCTTTGAAGTTCTGCATGAAAACAGCTCATGACCCCAAAGATTAAAAGGAGAATTTCCTTCCCTCCCAAAGAGTTCGTGTGTTGCCTGCCAGTCTACTTTTTGAAGAGAAAATTGGAGTTTAAATAAATTTTAAGTTTTTACCCAAAAATATAGACATTAAATGAGAAAAAACAAACAAGAAACAATATACACCATGACAGGAGCAATAAGCAACTAGCTCCATCCAAGGCAGTGACCTCTGTGTTGGGTAACAATGGTGATTAGCTCATATATTCTCTTTTTATTAATAGAAGAAACATAAGGAAGAAGAAAACGTGATTATCTTTGGATTCCTTGTGATCCTGATGATGCATAAAAAGACTGGGCGATTTAATTCATGTACACAAGTTTTAAATTCTTTTTCTAAAGCAAAACAAAAATCTCTCCCCTATAAAATGTGGGTTTGTTATGAAATTATCAGATAATCTCTCCTATTCTAGTTGGCTACTGGTGAATGTTTCACCTATTTACCCCAATAATTTGTGCATGGCCAAGTTCCATATTGGACTTCAGCATGCTTTTTACTGGCCATAGTCTTAAAAAAATATTTCTTTTTTCCAAAACAAGTTTAATAGTCATGCTTTCTATTTTTAATTTGTACTTAACACTCCATTTCAGTTCTCACCATTCATGTGCTCTCTGTTTACCTACCTCACTTCAGACCGATCCTTTGCCCTTTCTGTTTTATAGAAACCTTTGCCATCTGTTCCCAGTGCCATAATAGCCTGTCATGGGATTTAGGTTTACGAAATACTGACAAAAATTTCTTTTTGGAGCGTGGCGAAGGGTGGCAAAGACAGGGAAAAAAAGGAATAAACTATGTTAACTGAAATTCAAGTTCATTAATAAAAAGCTTTCAGGTTAGCAAAATATTTTTGTTGCACACTATACAGTGAAACTTGCATTTCCTAAAAATGCATTTATTGCTATATGTACCACTAATATGACTGAGTCTTTTTTCATTTGCAGAATAACTGATCTTTGGGAGTTTTATGTTGTCTTTGGCATAAGTGCCATCAATTGGAAGAAAGAAGCATTAGACCATTTACTTTAAAAATAACTAACTCAGGGCCTCCCTGGTAGTCTAAGGGTTAAGTCTCAGTGTTGTCACTTCCATGGCCTGAGTTCGATCCCCAGCCAGGGAGCTGACCCACATGGCGCAGCAGACCTCTCCTATCTTGCGCACTGAGCCCCTCAGCAGTGTATTTTAGTCAATCCACCTTTTCTGCTCCCCACTCTGTCTCTGGTGAGACCTCTCACCCCCTGCATGTCTGGCTTACACCCCAGTTCTTCTGTGCAAAAATAAATTTAAAAATATATAAATTAACATTTGAAATATGTCAGCAAAACAATGCATGAATGGGCATTAAGCACAGGAAAAGATGCTCAGCATCATTGGTCATTAGAAAACTGTGAGGTTAAGTGAGATGCTATTTTATACCTAGGAGGGTGGTGTTGATAAAATAGTTGCTGTTGAGGACGTGGAGAACTAGGAACTCATGCATGGGTGGTGAAAATGTAAAATGGCTCAGCACTTTGGAAAACTTAGTTTCTTAATAAGATCAACATAAACGTAACCCTATGACCCAGAAATATGCCCACAGAACCCATGCACTTCTAGGCATTGGCTCAAAAGACATGAAAATGTGTGGCCTCACACGTGTGCACATGTTCACAACATCCTTGTTTGCCATTGGCCCCAACCAGCGACTTGTCAGTGTCATTCCCTAGTGAAAGGGTCACATAAAATGTTTCTGTTCAATGACCATAATAAAATAGTGTTGATCTGGGGTGAATCTGGAAAGCATTATGCTAAGTGAAGTAAGCCAGGCATGGGAGACCACATCTAGACTGATTCCACTTATATGAAATACCCAGAAAATACAAATATATATAAAGGGAAGATATTAGTGGTTCGTGGCAACTGAGGCAGAAGCAGAGATGAGCTGTAAATGGGCAGAAAGGATCTTAGTGAAGTGATAGAAGTATTATAAATCAGTGTTATCATGGCTTGTGCACGATAAGGTAGATTTGCCAAGAAACCACTGAGTTGCACACTCACTGTGGGTGTGAGCACCACAGTGGCTTTTTCCTGCAGGTGTGCTAATACAGTTTCAGTGTGGAAAGGGAGATTAGCCCTCGTGTGGGGAAGGGGCTTGCTTGGCTTAGTTGATTCTCTCTCTATTTGTGCCACCTGCTCCCCGATGAAGCCTTTATGACCAATAAAAACAGGAAATAGGCCATTCCTGGAGCTCAGGATTTTCTATTTTCATGCCCCAAAGAACAGTATAAAATCCATGTTAATCGTTGATTTTATATACTTCAGGTGTTCAGAACGGGCTATAATTGATGCAGGAAACTTGAAAAGGAGGGCACTTGACCTCAGTATCCTGAGATCAGGTGTGGCAGAAGGAAACAAGATACCTGGTAATTATGGCAAATCCAAGGCCAGATGAGTAATAAATGAGGCAGGCAAACAGGCATGTGTCACCAGAGAGGCCGGGCAGTGGCTTTTAATGTGTGTCCTGTCCGACTTAATGGAAACTGCGTATGTTAACACTCAAATAAAACCCCAGAACTTAAACTCGTGTCCTCTTCGCTCTACCTTTATTATAGCAGTAACTTTGAGCTCACTTTCTCTTGACACATCAGTATTAAAGCAGCAAACACATCCACTTTATTTCACTAATAATATATCAATTGGGTGATGGTTCTGTCGGACACTTTAGTAGAAGAGATACAATGGGGGATTACATTCTTTACTCTTTCCACTGATTTATTTATTATTACTTTTTTTCTAATTAAATTTATTTTCCTTCATTGTTGTTAATTTTGGGGCAGTATTTGATTTATCCTCTGGGGCATCGTCCCTGAAGTTTTCCCTGAAGTTCTCCTCAGGATCCATCAATACCCTGGTGCTCTTCCCTCCTGTTTTGACGCCTCTCCCTCCTCCTCTGCTGTATCCTCAGACCTATGATCAGCTTGCAAGTTTTGTCTTTTTTCTGACCCTTTTTGCAGTTTCTCTGTATTTCAAATATAAGTGAAACCATCTGATATTTTTCTTTTCCATTCTGACTTCACATAGTATAATCCCTTCCAGCTCCATCCATGTTGCTGCAAATGGCTTAAGTTTATCTTTTTGAAGGCTGAGTAGTATTCCATTGTGTATCTATCCCACATCTTCTTGATCCATCATCTGTTTGGGGACATCTAGGAATGTGCAAGCCAAACATACATAGATAAACAACTGCAATAAAACAGGGGAGCTAGGGCTAGCCACCAGCCAGGTCATGGGTGCAGCTCCTAAGTTCCATCAACCAGCTGTCCTAGCCAGTTGGCATCAAAATTCTTTGGCACAGCAATAAAGAGATAGTTATCGTATTCTGCCCCTGCTACTCAGTGTGGCCTCAGGATTGGCAGCACTGGCATATCCAGGAATGTGGCCCTGTCCTAGACTGACTGGATCACAACCTGCCCTTTAACAAGACCTATTGGGTGATTTCTGTGCTTGGTAAAGCTGAGGAAGCACTATGCTTGACTCTAGAGTTAGAAGCTCCAGATGTGGGGTCTTGACAGGCTCCCCAGAGGGTTCTGTGGTCTAATCCTCCAGAAAAGTCAGGGCTCACTGAAGACCGGAAATGGCATGGGTGGGCTTGGAGGTTAAGTGGGGTGGGCCGGGAAGAGCAATGCTATGTCAGCAACGGTGCTGAGACAGAGCCGTGTGGGCCCAGACAGAAGTGCACCCACAGGGCCTCCCACCTTCTCTGGGGCCTTTTCTCGCCTCCCCTTCAATGTTTAGACAAATACTTCATTTCTCCAAACAGAAGAAAGGCCCTTGTTCAGGATCAAGGCGATCCTTTCAATTGTACCCTTGATCCAAGATTCCATTCTTTCTGCTTCCCTCTGAGACCTTGCCCCACAAGTGACCCCTTCCCTCCCTATCTTCAGCCTTCCTTCCCCACTGTCTCCTTCCCCTCACTTACAAACAGGAGCAAATTTCTTCCATTCCAAACAATACTCTCCTTTGACCTCACATCTCTCTCTGGCTACTGCCTGTCACTCTCCTACCCTCGTCACTTAAGAAAATGAAAATGCAGGCTGTTTCTTTACCAGAGATATGAACACATGGCCTAAAATTAGAAAATAAAATAGTCCCAGACATGAAAGAGAAGGTATAGCCATAATCAGTCACTAGAGTTGAAGATGATCAACCTGCATATATTTATAGCATATTTCTATTCATGAAAGTACTTTAAAAACATAAAATGGATCTTCAGTGTTTACATTGTCTTGTTATCCAAGAGTTACATTTTTGATATTGCATGTCTTGAGTTCACTCAGTGACATTAAATTTTAATTTATAGTGCCATTAATCTTAGTGGGTGGAGAGTAAATCAGCATAATGTGTTTAATTTTGTCTTAAATATGATCACTCCTAAATCTTTATCTCCTATTTAAAAATTTCATCCTGTTACTTCATTAAGGGCATCATCTTCTGAATATCCATCTATCCATTCTATAAAATCAATGTTTTATTTACTGAATGTCAGCCCAATGCCTGCCAGAAACCAGTCTAGGCATTTTTCATGTAGTAATAACAATATAGACCAAAATACCTGTATTCAGAGACTTAGCACACTCCACTTTGGCATGATAGAAAATAAACAGAAGAGAGAAATGGCATTTTTCAGTCAGCAACTCTATAATTGAGCTCACTGGCTCCTTCTCCATGCCCAAAGCTGGAATGGTATAATTATCAATCAGTTTCTTGAAGTTAGTATCATCAGAATCCACCCCGATTCCTCTTCTATTTTACTTGGAGAGGCAGTTGAGCCTAGTGGTTAGGAGTCCAGGCAATGCCATCCACCAGAATGTCACTCAAGTTTTGTCACTTATTAGCTGTGTGACTTTGGTGGCGTTACTAAACCTCTAAGCTTGTTATATGAAAAAAAAATCTTGCTTCTCAGGATTGTTTCAGTGAAAATGAAATAATATATGGCTGTCATCCCTGCCTTGTATTTCATATTCACTAAGTATTAGCTATTCTTTTGTTATTATTTCCCCAATTGGCAGTTGAGACTTCTGATTCCATTTTCTAAATCTCCACTGACTTAAATGGTGGCCATCAGTATGTTGTCAGTTGAGCCCTTGAAATGTTAACTAGCTAAAAGAAAGGTGTGCAGTAAATATAAAATACACATTGGACTTCAAATATGGTACTAAAGAAGAATGAAAACATCTCACAAACATATTATGTGAAAATGGTAATATTTTGATATACAGAGTAAAATAAAAAATACAATTAAAATTAATTTTCACACGTATTGTCATGCTTTTTTAATGTGGCTCCTAGAAAATTTGCGTGTTTGTCACGATGTTTCTATTGAAAAGTGCTTCTAAATACTTTTCACTACTGTTCCTCCACTTTGTACATCCATGGTCCTTAGGATTTCTCTGCTATCATAGCTATGTCCTACTAGCCTCTGTCCAGGATTCTTCTCCCTTTGAACTTTCATACCCACCCTCTACACTGACACCTGGTTGATGCCTCTAAAGTGTTACAGAAATAGTGCTGCAGTAAACATGGCAGTACAGGTGTTCTTTTGAATTAATGTTTTTCTGCCCTTTGGGTAGATCCCTAGGAGTGGAATTGCTGGGTCATATGGTAGCTCCATTTTTAGTAGACTTAGGAACCTCCAGGCAGCTTTCCATAGTGGTTGGACCAGTTTGCACTCCCACTAACATTGTAAGAACCTTATTCACCACATCCTCGCCAACATTTGTTATTGCTAGTTTTTTTGATATGTGCCATTGTTACTGGTGTAAGGTGCTATCTCATTGTAGTTTTGACTTGCATTTCCCCGATTATGAGGGATGTTGAACATTTTTTCATATGCCTGTTGGCCATTTGCATTTCATCTTTGGAGAAATATCTTTTTAAGTTCTTCTGCTCCTTTTTTTTGTTTGTTTTTTTTTTTTTAATAGAGGCATGTTTATTTATTTATTTATTTGTTTGTTTTTGTTTATACATGCACTGGGTACAGTCAGAAGCACGGGAGGGTGAGGGAATTCACCAGAGCCAGAGCGGGGAGCAGAGCAGGCAGAAGGACCAAAGTACACCGCTGAGAGGAGCAGCGGGCGGCAGGAGAGGTCTGCGCGCCATGTGGGACCCTCCTCCGGTGGCCGGGGAGCAGCCGGGGATCGAACCAGCGCCACAGAGGCCGCGGGCAGCTTCACAACCCAGCGCTCAACCGCTGCGCCACCGGGGAGGCCCACTTCTTCTGCTCCTTTTTTGACTGGATTGTTTACTTTGTTTTTGTTGAGTCCTGTGAGTTCTTTGCATATCTTTGTCATCAGTCCCTTATCAGTTGTATGGAGTGCAAAAATTTTCTCTCAGTCAGTAGGGTGTCTCTTTGTAATTTTCTCCTCTGGAGGATAAATCCAATTTCCTTATCCAACAACTCTTGTTGTTCAAGGGTCAACTGTATTCACTTTCTCAAAGTTCCCACAGAATCTGGCTACTTGACATGATCATGCTTCTTTGCTTTTGCACAAGACTTCCCTCAACCTGAAATAAACTCTATGACTCTTTCTACTCAAAGAATTCTTTCTTTTATTGTCAAGAGTCCCCATGTCACCTGTGTAAAGTTTCCCTCACTTCCCTTCAGCCTTCACTCATCATCCTCATTGTTCTCCCCTAATATCTGTTCTCTCTCCTTTTGGACTTTGCATTTCCTAAGAACTGGGATGGCAATTTATTACTCTCTGTATTCACCATATCTCTCATATGATGTGTAACATTTTAAGTATACAAAAGTTTTTAAAGAGAGGGAGGATTAGAGACATATTGTTTTAGTAAGCAAGTAAAGCATAATAACGTAAGTTAAACATTCAGTATTGTCCATATTGTATTTGAAATGTCTGAGCCATGCCTAAGCAAATATAACATCTATTTCCAAATATGATAGCCATGTTTTGTAGCAGAAGTAGTATTTTGACTCCCAGCCCACCCCTGATTTCCTAAGTTCAGCTTATGGAAATGATTATAAATAATGTAGACACCTCTTGAAACAGACAATCTTTTATAATAACTCTGCGACCTGCATGCTCTTGGTATATTACTTTCTGTAAATTAAAAATGAAGTCACTAATTATTTTATTGGAAGTTCTGGAATTATATAATTTCTACTGTAAAACTTACATAAGCCATTCTGTCTATAGGCTCTAGAGGTAAACACCGAACGTCTGCACGTCTCTTTGCTTCTGCGGTAATTTTCTCCATAGATTGTCTCCTATCTGACAGAAACCTGGCCTGGGAACTGCCCTTCCCCACTGGGAGGGCATTGAAACCACTATCAGGTGCTAATGATTTCTGAACCAGACAAAAACAACTGAGACGTGAACACAGATCTCTCTGCTGTCATCTCCTTCCTGGCCATTTATTAACTGAAAGGCACTGTTTGTTTTCAAAGGCATCGGATCAGTTAGGGAAAGTCTGCAGTCATCTTTGCAATTTCTTAACATCCTGAAAACAGATATAATACTATACTGACCTAATTTTCCAGGCAAAGGTTACCCAATAGGTCAGTCAGCTAGTTCCAATTTTGATGAACTGGGGAAAAAAAAAAAAAAAAAAAACAGTCATTGGAGCAAAAAGCCAGTTTGGGGTAGAAGTTGTCTTTTAAGGGCAAGATAGATGATGTGACATCATCATTGGCTGCGTTCTGGCTTGCCTTTGGGGACTGAAATTTCATAAGTTATCACAGACTAATGTTTGGGCAGCATTGGTTGTGTAGAGGCGAAAAGAAATGATGCACTTTGTAGGAATTACTACTACTAGGAAAGAATTCACTAAAGAAAACATTTTCAGTTGAAATGAGTCTAAAATCATAATTTAGATCCACTCCACTTTAAAATTGACTATTGTGAAACATCAAGACTTCTTTGCATTACACCTTTATTAGTAGTAGTAGTAGTATCATTTTAGTAAATAACTACCATGTTAATAGGTCAGAATAAATAGAATTTGTTTCTTTTGGTTTTAGATGACAAATTTCATATTTAAACTTGTCATTAAAAATTCCTTATAAGCTTAGCTTAATTTGCTACAATAGACATCAGTGACTTTTTTTCTAGAAAGGGCCAGATAATAAATACCTTAGCTTTAGCAGGATGTATGTCTCTGCAGCAATTACTCAATCCTGCTTTTGCATCATGAAATAAATCATGGACAGTATCTAAATGAAAGAACATGAATGTGTTCCAATAAAACTTTATTGATAACAGAAGAAAAAAAGACGCACTGAACTGGACTCAGCCCACAGGCCATAATTTGCTGACCCCTGAGCTACGGTATAATATAACATCTTGTACATATTCCATAATTTACTCAGCCATGTTCTTATTGCTGGCATTTAGATTATTAAAAAAGTCTATTATAATAAAGCAATGTCAATAAACATCTCTATCGTTAAAACATTTTTGCATTTCCAAATTGCTCTCAGAATAGATTCGTAGAAGAGATTTCTAAGTCAAAAGCTATAAATACTTTTTTCTTATTATGAGTAACATACCATTATTATGCACCCTTTGTTTTTTCACAATATGGGATTTCTCCCTTCAGGTGTGGTCTCCAGAGCTCTCCCACCACCAAAGCACCATAGTCCTCACCATGGTCCACTGTGCTCCACACCCCCTCCACTTGCCCCCTCCCTTCTTGGAGGCCTCAGATCCCTGGTCAGAAAAGTTATAAATACTTTTCAGGCTTCCTATTTTTTTTGCCACTCGTGGGGCGTGAGAATTGGTGTGCCATTTCTGGAAAGCAGTTTGCCATGGCTAATTGATGCCTTCCCAAGGCCATTTGTAAAGGAAAACAAAGAAAACCATGTGTGTTTTATGTTAAAAGAAGTTTCTGGCTGTTTAAGTTTTTGTGTGTGCAGCTGATTATAGAAGGAAAGAACTGTAGTTGCTCCTTTATTTTTGTATTTGTCATTTTCCCCCTGTAACCTTTTTTTTTGGGGGGGAGCAATGCTGGTTCAGAACACAATGTATGATTTAGGGGCCTATTGACCTCCCTAAAGGGGCAAGATTTATCTCTCTGGTCCTGGCTGCTACTCATTTGGTTAAGAGTGACATGGATTATGTTTCAACTGGGAGCAAAAATGAGGAAGACGTCATGCAGGCAAGTCTGCTGCATCACCGCCCTTGGACGCCAGAGCATTGATGTGTTTGTTCTAATTATAAATGCACGTTACTTGTTGATGTTGCTTCTCTTCCTCTCTCTCCTCCTCCTCTTCCTTCCTACTACTGCTTTAATTTTCAATGCATTCACCTACCCACCCTCTTTTAAAAAGTGCCCACTTTCCTCTCTCTATCCAGCGTTCCTCCTCTGGCTTCTTTCATAGACTTTCTCACCTTGTCTGTGTGTGTGTTGTGTGGTTTTCTCAACTACACGACTAGAGCAATGCATTGCATCCCCTTGTGGGACTATCCCTAGAGCCTTAAGAACATGTGACTCATAGTCGGTTCTCAGTAGAGACACGCTGTGTAGGTAACATAGCAATTCTGAGCAGTTAAAGACAAGAAACCCCCATTTCTTTGATGGCTTTTCTAAGTAGAAGGACCTTTTGCTTGGTTAATATTTTGATGCTTTTGTTAACTCCAAAAATATTTTATCTGGGCCCCCTGTGTACCAGGTACTCTGTTAAGTAACCTGACAGATTTAGAGGATTAAAGCCACAGATCTTGTCATTGAGGCTCTTCTCGTCTAGGAAGAATGTCAATCCTGTAAAAATATTATCACATTACCAAGTGGCAGGTGTTGGTAAGGAAAACACTGTTGGTGCATGATGGGCAGCCATGATATAGGGGTAATCCTTCCAGAGAGGCAATGACAAAACCAGGCCCCCAAGGATGGATTCAAGCTTTCTAGAACCATACAGTGGCAAGAGACAGGATGAAATTTGAATAGGAGTGGGGTGAAGGGGTGAGAAATCACCGTCTGTTACTCTCCCCAAGGCTCGGGGTCTGGAGTGTCCACTTGCATCAACTTCTAAGTCAACCTGAGGTCCACAGCCTGCTCCAGGTGACCCAGCGGCTCTGGTTACTCACTGACCCTGGTCTGTGTTGGCAAAAGGGGTGTGAAGCCCACGCTACTGTGACAAGATGCTCTAAAGTTTTTCTCCAGTGGATTCCTCTAAGGTGAGGACTCCTGAAATATCCAGTGGCCGTGTGGTCTGATGAAGGAGAAGAAGGTTCTTGAACACTGTTTAAGCCTGAGTGGCTTCTGAATGACACTGTTTGGGGTTCTCAGGGGCTGGCTGGGGTGGACATCAGACTGAGATTTCTGATAAAAGGAGATAGCAAAGAGCCCAAGGTGAGAATGCAGTGCTTGGCTTGAGTCAGAGGTAACAAGAGAGGCTAAAAGACAGAGCTGAAGCAAAAGTTCAAAGCCTATGAACAGGTAAGTGAAATCTTTAAATGTTAATGATTTATAGTACGAGGCAAGATTTTTTTCCGTTGTGTTGTTAGTGCTGTCTGTTTGGGTCTTAAAAAACCATTAGTGGATTGCATGCAATACTGTCTTTGAAATGAATACTAATGAGAATCATTTATGATAACTTATGGTTATAGTAATTTAATTAATGTGAAGCTGTGTTGTAATTAAAGACCATTTTGGATCCATAGGCCTCTCCATTTTACATATGAAAAAACTGAGAATCAGAGAGACAGAAAACGATTTGTGCAAGTAACACACTGCTCAAGCTTTGGGATGGGAACATGTCTCTTGATTTCTAATTCAGTTTCCATCCTCAAATTGTCTATAGACCAAATTCAAGTTTTGATCTGTTCTGGTGGAAAGGATGTGGATTTTCATGTGAGTTTGAATCCCCGACTAGAACTTCTCACCCATGTACATTTAGATGAATGACAGATGGTCCCTGACTCGTGATGACTGGTTTGGCCTTTATAATGGTACAGAATTAACAAAAATTTATTTTTTTAATATTTTTCATTTATTTATGCATACAAGAGCTAGGGTATAGGCCAGAGGTAAAGGGGTGAGAGGATTCACCAGAGACAGGGTGGGGAATAGAACAGGCAGACTGACGGAAATACACTACTGAGGGGAGCAGCGGGCGAGACAGGAGAGATCTGCAGCGCCATGTGAGTCAGCTCCTGGGCTAGGGATTGAACTCATGCTGCAGTGGCTGCCAATAGCTTCATAGTGCTGAGAGGTAACCCCTTATGCCACTGGGGGTTAAGTTTCTCAGCTCCTCAGCTCCCACCAAGGCAGGAGATCATAAGGTTAAACAACAGTATTCCACAGTGCACTGTGTTGCTGTTTTTGATCATGTGTTTTGTGTTTTTGCATACCATCATGTTTGGGAAGTGCCCATCTGTGTATTCCTTCTTGGGTAAGAAGAGGAAGGCAGTTACTCTTGAGATGAAACTCAAGATAATTCCAAACTGTGGGCTGTCTAGAGTCTTGCGCACATTTAGGCACCTAGCTGGGCTATGTTGTAACTTTCTGTAGACTGAGTGTGTTAAATACCTTTGCAACCCACTGTATTTTATTATTATTTTTTATAATAAATTTTATTTTTATATTCCCCATACAATTGCAACCCCCTTATTTTGACCCCAATCCCTCCCCTCCCTGTCCCCCACACCCCCATAGAGTGTCTCTGGTTCATAGTTTTTTGTTGATTTTGATTTTCACTTTCTTATAGTTATTCATTTTCCTGATCCCTTATTTAAGTTTTCTAGATTCCTGCTATGAGTGAGACCATCCGGTATTTTTCTTTTTCTTTCTGGCTTATTTCGCTGAGCATGATCCCTTCCAGCGCCATCCATGTTGCTGCAAATTGCATGTGTTTATCTTTTTTGAATGCTGAGTAATATTCCATGGTGTATATGTACCACATCTTCTTGATTCAGTCATCTATTTTGGGGCATTTGGGTTGTTTCCAAAGCTTAGCTATTGTAAACAGTGCTGCTATAAACATAGGGGTGCAGGTGCTCTTTGGAATTGATGTTTCTGTGTCCTTTGGGTAAATACCTATTTTAAACTTAGTAAAGAGTTTATCAGGACATATGTCCATCCTAAATTGGACATCTTTTACTTTAAATTTCTGAGCCTCACCTGTGAAATGGACATTTGCTGCCAGTGAGCTAAAGAGAGCCTGTTTATAAGGTGTCGGTCCAGGGTCCTGCGCAGACTCGGAAAAGAGTAAACGAGAGCTGATTCTATTAGTGCCTCAAAATCACAAGTTGGTTTTCCTCTGAAGAAAATAACAGGTTTTGCCAAATTTCACTTTGGGTTTTGTGACCATCAGTAGGAACTCATTAAGTGAATTTCAGCAGAATTTATGACTAGATGGTTTTAATGTCAAATAGACATTTGTGCTCTCTTGTCTCCTGAATGGCAAAGATTGTACTTTTTTTTTTTTAACTTGTGAATGTGTCTTTCCCCTTTTGTAGATCATCACTCAAAGAGCAATCAAATTTATTTAACTTCATGATGAGTAAAAGAATAAGAGCATTCTTATTATCTTCTAGAGGGAGAAAGAGAGTAGGAGTAGGGAAGGCGGGAGGGTGGGTAGAGAGGAAGAGAGATATTCACACAAGTCATGGGTGTTTATGGGGGAGTCACATTATCTAAAGGTAGCAGAGAGATGAGGTAAGAGACACAGGAAAACCCCATTTCTGTCATAAGGAAATATGCTTGCCATTCATTATTTCCTCTGCATCATCTTAAAAAGAGTGCTAGTCAAAAAAAACAAAGATATTTCAAAGTTCCACTGACTATGTATTTAAATTTTACACTTGAGTTAACATTTAAGACATCAGTGTTTTCCTTTAAGTAGAAAAGACATGGTCCATTAGTTGTTTATTTCTTTAATACACCATAGTTTAAGTAGGTTCACAGCAAAGTTAAATGGCAAATACAAAGATTTCTCATAAACCCTATTCCCTAAAGACATGTCCAGCTTCCCCCTTTATCAACGTCCCCCACCAGAGGGTTGAGTTTTGTATTTGTTACAGTTGATGAAGCTGAACTGTCACCTCATGATCACCCCCAAACCATAGTTAACATTGGGGCTCACTCTCGGACTACATTCTGTGAGTTTGGATAATTGTATAAGGTCCTGGGTCCACCATTCTAGCATCGCAGAGTGGCCTCACTGCCCTAAATACTTCTGCTCTACCTAATCACCCTCTGCCCCCCAAGCCCTCCACAGCTGTTGATTTTTCTTCCTACTGTCTCCAGCGTTTGCTTTTCCCAGAATGTCATATGTTGGAATCATGCATTCTGTAGCCTTTTCAGATTGACTTCTTTTACTGAGCAATACACAGTTAAGGTTTCTCCATGTTTCTTCATGACTTTCTAGCCCATCTTTCACACTGAATAATGTCCCATTATCTGATTACTGCGGTTACTTGTCCACTTCCCCACTGAAGAGCATCTTGGTGGCATCCAAGTCTTGAAAATTAGAAATAGAACTGTTGTAAACATTTGTGTGCATGTTTTTATGTGAACATAAGATTTCAAGTTCTTGGGATAAATGTTAAGGAGTGTGATTGCTGGATCGTACGGTTGGCATTTATTTTTTGTAAGAAACCCCCCAACTGTCTTCCAGAAAGGCCGTACCACTTTCATTCCTAACCAACAGTGATAAAGCACTCCAGTTGCCCCACATCCTCACCAGCATTTGGGGTGCTTAATGTTCATTTCATTGGCCATTCTAATCAGTGTGAAGTGGTATTTCATTGTTTTAATTTACATTTCCCTGATCAATATAAGTGTAACAGCTTTTCTTGGGCTCATTTGTCCTTTCAAGTACCTAATTTAGTTGTGTCTGTTCAAAGCTTTGGCTCATTTTTTATTTTTTCTTATTGTTGAGTTTTCAAAGTTCTTTGTATATTTCTTATTATACAAAACATAATTACTATGAATACAGTTCCTTAATAGATAGGTCTTTTGCAAATATTTTCTCCCAGTCTATGACTGGTCCTCTCATTTTCTTGCTAGTGTTTCTTACAAGCTGAAAATTTTTAATTTTAATGAAATCCAGCTTATCAATTCTTTGTTTCATGGATTGTGACTTTGTTCTAAAAAGTCAGCACCAAACCCAAGATCATCTAAATTTTCTCCTATATTATCTTCTAAGGGTTTTATAATTTTACATGTAGGTATATGAACTTTAAAAGTTGATATTTGTGATGTGCACAAAGTCTCTGTCTAGATTTTTTTTTTTATGTTTTGCATGTGGAGTTCTAGTTGTTTCAGCACCACTTATTAAAAGACTATCTTTGTTCTGTTGTGTTGTCTTTGCTCTTTTGTCTAAAATCAGTATATTTGTGGGGGTCTACTTTTGAGTTGTTTGGTTCTGTTGATCTATTTATTCTTTTGTCAATACCACACTGTCTTGATTGCAATGGCTTTATTGTAAGAAAGAAGTTAAGTAGTGTTGATCCTCCAAATATATTCTTGTCTTTCAATATTGTGTTGACCATCTTGGGTCTTTTCCCCTTCTGTATATAATTTAAAATGAGTTGACCAACATCCACAAATAAGTTGCTGGAATTTTCTTGTGATTACATTGATTCTATAGTACTTGTGAAGAGCTCACAATATTCAGTCTTCCTATTGATGTGCATGGAATGGAATAGTCTCCATTTATTGAGTTCTTATTTGATTTTTTGTAGTTTTATCATTTTTCTCATCAACAGCTTGTACATATTTTGTTAGGGTCATACTATTTCACTGGGCAGGGTGTTATTATAAATGATATTGCATTTTTTATTTCAAACTCTACTTATTCATTGCTTATATATAAAATGAAGTTGAATTTTACTTTGTATATTAACTTTATATCTTGTAAACTTACTCTGGTCATGTATTAGTTCTGAGAGGGGCTTTTTTTCTCAATTCTTTCTGATTTTCTACACTGATAATCATATGTAAGCAAAGACAGCTTTATATCTTCCCTCTCAATTTATATATCTTTTATTTCCTTTTTCTGTCTTATTTCTTAGCTATGACTTCTAGTATGATACTGAAATGCAGTGATAATAGGGACATCCTGGCTTTGTTCCTGTTCTCAGTGGGAAATCTTCAATTAAATGTGATGTTCAGTAGCTGTATGATTTCTTTAATGAACATTTTTATTATGTTGAGGATATTACCTCCAATTCCTAGGTCCTGAGAATTTTTATCATTAATGAATTTTGGGTTTTATCAAATGTTGTTCCTACATTTATTGTTGTGACCATGTAATTTTTCTTTATCCCGTTGATGTGATGGATGACATTAATTGATTTTCAAATTTTGAGCCGGACTTGAAAATCTGGCATAAATCCAATTTGGTTGTGATTTATAATTATTTTCATACACTGCTGGATTGGCTCGACTGATATTTTGTTGAGGATTTTTACATCTGTCTTCTTGAAAGGTATTGGTCTGTGGTTTTCTTGTAATGTCTTTGTCTGGTTTTGAAATTAGAGTGATGCTTGCTTCATAGAATGACTTAAGACGTATTCCCTCTGCTTCTATCTTCTGATCTCTCAGATTTTGCAGTCAGAACCTTCAACAGTTGTCAATTATATTTCAGATCTCCCTGCTCTGGTGTTGGTTTCAAGGAGTTTTCTTCCCTAGTAACTGGGGCTTCTTCTGTGTTCCCCTGTGAGTAGCTCCAATGTGGTTGGGGGGCGAAGGGTGCGGGGGAGCAGTTTGCCCTGTCCCTCACTTCTCCAACAGATGTATGAAGAGTTGTTGATTTTATAGCTTGTTCATTTTTATTGTTACTGTTAATGTGGTGTGCTAACTTCCAATCTTCTTACATGCCAGAGGAGACCCATTCCTCTTTTAAACTATGTTCTAAAATGAGAGGTAAATCCTTCTAGAAATCCAGGATCGTTACCTCCAGGGTATGTCTAATGATATCTCTCTCTCCTCCTCCCACTTCACCTCAGAAACCTCCCGCTGTTTATTGACAACCGCTGGTTTTTATTACTATTTTGCTTTGTTGAATTGTCTGCTGCATAAATAGCCAAAATTTGTCTTTGTCATTCTACTTGCTTCACAACACACAGTCCCCTCAAATGCCTTCCATTTTGCTGTAAACGGCAGCGTTTCCTCTTTCCTCATGACAGAGCAGTTTTGCATGGCATGGACTGGTCATGACTGTCCTCTCTCCATGGGCATCTGAGTGGTTCCTATGCCCTGTCTATTGTAAATAACACTGCAAACTTCACTTGTCTTAAATCTCTGCAAAAGATCTCGGAGATTCCTGGCTGCTTCATTCAGTGAGACTTATTGACTGAGGTAAGTGCTGGAAACATCCTAAAAGCAGCACATCTATGGGATGACAGAAACTCAGCTGAGTGTTGCCTTTTCCTTGCCAGAGGCACGTTTCTTGAACTCTTAGGAGACTCATCACTGCAGTTGCCAGACCACGCATGTGCAAAAGCCAAAATTGAATCCAGTTATTTGGTTCTTGCAACGTTTAGGTAGTTTTGTAGCCCTGACTTACAATTCAACGATTACTTTTTTTTTTTTTTTTGGCAGTTGGAGAAATATTTCACTGCATTGCCATAATATCCATTCAACCCATATTATCAAAGGCATTTACTCAGCTACGACTTACTCCTCAAAGGTAGAGAGGCAACCCCATATCAGGGTCTTGTCTCTCTTTCCCAACTGACTCTCTGGAAATCCATTTCTTTCCCATGTCTCCCATTGCAGCACAGTCTATTCATAAATGAATCTTTGAAACTGAATCTGTGACTTGTCCCTCTTACCACACACAAACCCTTGGCCTCTGCTGCATTTTGCCTTCTTTGTAATTCTTGCAAAGTGGAAAAATCCAAGCAATCCAATTTCAGCAGTTTAATCTTACTCCATATCATGGCTGCCACAGGAAATGTTAAGAGCTGTCAGATCAGCCTCGATTCATAAGAAATCTAACCATTTCAACAAACATTGCTTGCGACCTATTCTGTTTTTCTGAGTCCTAAGATCAAATTTGTAGGTCTTCAAAGGACTCATTTTGAATAGGGTTGATAAAGAATAAAGGCCATTTTTAAGGGGTTAGAAAATGTGGATTATTTTGCAGGGTAGCTGCAAAATAGCATAGGCTAGCCTTTTCTTTAGTGATGAGACATTCATTCATAGGAAGAATAATCAAAGGTCATATTTTCATCTACTGTGAAATTTAACAAAACAATATGGAATCCCGGTTGCCTCTGAGTTACGATGAAGGGTTAGAGAGTCAGAGGAGAGTAGCAAAAGACAGGATGATAGAGACGAGGCTGGGGGAAGTTCGCAGCATGATGGGGCAGAAAGCTCGGAAATCCATAATCATATTTTTTACTTATATGTGTGATAATGGAGCCTTCGCCAATATGCTACAGAAGAACAAGTTTGGCCTGGAAAAAGGAGGGCTTACTGAGGCTGTGTGGGCTTCTAGTAAGTCACTGTTCCAGTCTCCCTAGCAGCTCTAGACTTCTCATGCTCTCACTTAGACAAACAAATCCATGTTCATACTACAACTATGTTCTATTCTCTAAGAAATCCTTTCAATTGAATCTGGACTTGGGTAGAGAGTTGACCCTTGGAAATGTGAAAACAGGCAACAGGAGTTGATACAGGACTGATGGCCTCTGATCTCCAAAGGTCTCATAAGTTTTGGGTTCTAGTAGTTAGTTCACTGGTGTGTGTGTTGTGGGGGGGCAGGTAGAGGAAGATAAGGAACTGCCAAAAACTTGCCCTTTGAAAGTTTAACCGACAAACTTTCATTTTCATTCATTATGTTCTCTTTTAGTTATAAAATTCTCTGAGAGGTTCAAGCTATGGACATTCCCACCTCACTGGTCACTCTGTGTGTGTGTGTGTGTGTGTTTCCAACTTGACCTACACTCAGTCAGAAGATTGGGAAGTTTAGAATGGAGCACTGGGCAGAGGGGTGAGGAAGACAAGACGGTGAAATTAATTTCAAAAGGAAAGGGGGAAGAGAATCTTTTTCTAGTGTAAAGCAGATTCTGTTTTCTTGGCCCCTTCTTGCCTCTTTCTCTCTCCCCTGCCTTAATTTCCCCCGATGGTGGCTAATGACGGCTAGGATTTATCTTCCTGGAATGCAATTGGTCAAAGCGCAGCAAAGAGGTAGAGAACACAATTGCAAAGCATCTGGAGTGAAACTGGATCACACCTAAAAAGTGGTAGCTTGTGACAAATTCTGTAGTCTGTCTGTGGTTTCTCACATTCCAGCCCGATGATCGTGAATAATGGGTCATAGATTGTATAAACAGAATTTGCAAAAGAGAAAGTAAATTTCTAGGTGGTTCTTGTATACTCTCGCAGGTTAACATAGCAGAGTCCTTTGTGTTTATAAAGCAAACTTGATGCATGGGTTCAAAATAACTAATAGCTCATGATAAAAGTGCTCTCACATCTAGCCGAACTCAAATAATTACTTTGACTTGGAGTGTAAATTTTACATGTGTTCCTTACATTCAAGGTGGTAGTATTTCATTTCTTATTTTTTCCCTTAGGATATTGATGTAGCTAAGTGTTTAAAATTTTTCATTAAAGAAACTATTATTTGTGTTTAGCAATTAGGAAAGATGTCCCATGACCAAGAAAATCAGGTTTTACATGACAGCCTGCCTATGTGCCCTTATGTGCTTTACAGTAAAGGCAATTAATTAGAAATTAAATTTCATTTATTCAAAAATAAACTCATAAATCAGAAACATGTTCTCCAAGCCCACTTACCCTGATTTTTCCCCCCACAAAACTTGGTCATTTATTCATGATTTTAATAACAGAAAAAATATTATAATAAAAAATGAATAGCTTATCTTGGAAAATACAATATTAACAGGAGCATTCTAAGATTTAAATGTAGAATGAATAAGCTGAGTAAGCCTATGGTAAGCTGAATAGGTCCTTCTGTAAATTTTGAAGTAAGGATGATTAAATTCTTCCCAATTTTATAATTTTTTGTCTTTACTGAGATCTTAAGTTCTTAAATTTCAACATGCTCATTAATTATGTCAATGAAAATCCCATAAGGGTAATCCCATAGAATCAGTTGGGTCTTTCTCCTTCCACAATCCCGCTGTGGTTTGTGTGTTCAGAACATCTGGGAACTTCCAGATCATCAGCAGCTTTGAGGGATCAGAGTGATTCCAGGAAATGACCCAGTGCCTCATCTGACCTCCAGTAAGCATCCCTGGCCCCAGAGAGCTTTGTGTGTTCTATGACAACTTTGCAAATCGCCTGTGTGGTGATGGGAGCTCTATTCCAGTTCTCAGAGGAAAAGAAAAGTTTTTAATGAAATGGTGAGAATTTAAGTAAGAAAGTGACAAACACAACACATTCCTGATGAAGTTTAGACCTGGAGAAAGCTTGTCATTTGCTGCTTCCTACTTACTTGCAGGATACTTAACAGCACCCAGGACAATTAACATTCAGTCAATAACTCGACTCTGCCAATGTGCATTTTCCACCAAGGAGAAAACAACTTTAACTCAAGAGGATAGTTCACATTTAGATTAAAGATACTGACAAGTTCATTTGTCACCTGCCCCAAATACCACTTGCAAAAGCAAATGAATGGAGGAAGGCCAATCATGAGGAAAACGTGGACCTATGTGGTTTCAAGCTCACCTTCTTCAAGGCGCCTATTTTCATTTGTACAATGGGAGTGATGATTTTGTGTTGACTGAGGAATTCTAAGAATTAGATAAGATAACACACTTCATGTGCTAAATCTACTGCCTGACCCTTTGCAAGACTTCATAGGAGATAACTGTTCTTAATGCATCAAGGTGGCTATTTCCTTGTGGACCCCCGCCTCTGAAAGTATTTGTATCTATTTGGGGGTGGAGGGAAAAGAAGGAGGCCAGGCAGAACAAACCTGGTTTGTGTTCTTTTCCCAAGATGCAAGCTTTTCCTCAGAAAATACCTAGATCAGGGGCAATTCAGATGCGTTGTGAGAAAGTTCATTATTGGTTAGCTAAGGAAGGTAAAGACCAAAAGAACCCTGATGAGGGGTGTGACTGTTGTTTAAAATAGAAAAACAGGCCCAAAATGGAATTCCTCCTGCCAGGCCCCCACCACCCAGACTTTTGGAATTTCTACTTCACCCATAAATATAACCCCAAAGCAATCAATGTAGGAATTTCTTAATCAGCGCCATTGAAGTAATCTGCATGATAAGAACCACTCCCTGCCTGTCCTTGAGAGAAGGTGACTTTTCCTGAAATAATCTTTCCTTTGGTTAATAACCTTTTCCCACCCTCGTTCTGTCTATAAACACCCTCTATTTTGTGGAAGCTCTGGTGGTACCTAGATTGGATGCTGCCTGGAGTCACAAATCATTTAATAAATACTATCAGATTTCTCAATTGGTGGATGTTGCTTTGTCACACCATTTTCTTGGTTTACTGGGATTAATGCTGAACTGTCCTTGTGAGGAATTAGTCTCAGTAACACAGAATAAGTGCAATCGTTAGGATTAGCACTGAAGAGGCGAACTCTGCTCCCTGCAAAGTGGGTGCCCTATCCCCTTGCTAAAAAGATGCAGACTGATATGGTCTGTGACTCTGCCCTTCAGTGACTGGCTTCCCTCATCCTTGATGACCACTGAGGCTGGCTTGAAAACAGAAGTACCACTTCCTCTTCAAGAAGGGCAGGGGCTACTTTTTGGAAGTTTGATGAATGACTATGTATATTTTTAACCCCCCTGTAATACATGGATGACAGTTTTATGACTTGGGGAATTTCACTCTCTTTTGGCACTGTGACCTTGCTCCAAGTGGCAGTTGTTCAAACAGTTCTCAGGTATCACTGAGCTTAGGATTTTCCATCTGGTTGTTTTGGAACAACTTCCCTTTGTCCACTGACCAATCCAACACAGAGTGAAGGGTTAGGAGCAAAAAAAAAAAAAATACCAGGATCCATGTGCTGGAATGGATGTGTTTCTAGGACAGAATCTTGCTTCATTTTTAGTAACAACACACATTGTTCCACAACTTTGAATACCACCATTGCAATCCCATTCCAACCCAGGACACGTTAAGGCAGCAGGCTCCACAGAGATATTACAGGCTGTACTTGAAATCATTTCTATTCTAACCCCAAACTTTTCTAACTCACTTTATCAAGAGACTATATTATTTGTTGTAGAGAAAAATTCTGTGCCAAAATAAGGTATGATTGTATAGGTCCATTTTCAGAACAGGGCTGATTAACTGATATGTTTAATATGCAATGTCCCAATTACATATTTCATGGTCACTTTTATGATGAAATAATTTGATTTATTTGATTCAAATCCTTTAAATTAAAAGCCATTTGATAACTGGGTTGTATGTTAAAATGAAAAAAAATGAGGAGGAAGAGATGTTAATTTTAAAGTTCTATCTTGACTCCATAAAACAATTCATTGCACATAAATTATAACAGTGTAACGAAGACATCAAAGAATCATGGAATTTCTAAGCTGGAAGAAATCCTAGGTTTCCTTTAGTTATCTTAATTTTATAGAAGAAAATCAGAGACTGAGACAGTTAAATGGCATTTTGAGGTCATAGATGAGTGAATACCAAAGTTGGGATCTCGAACTGATCTCCCAATTGTATGACCAGTGTTTTTCAAAATATTTCATCAAATTGTGCCCTTTGGTCAGCATTATATACTTCAGTTTTGATTAAAAAGCACCTGTTACTTTTGCATACCACATTAGTTCCTACCATTTCATATTGATACCCTCTAAAACACACACTTGCAACGGGTAGATGAGATTCAATAAGATGATCCAAATTTTATCTTTTACTTCATACATCATCCTCCCCAAAACTTCATTTTTTTATTTTTAAAAAAACAATATATATGTGTATGTAAGTATGTGTGTATATATGCACGTATAATGCTTGATCCCATAGCTAATCAAACTCTATGCATGTAATTATATATGTAAATTTTTTCCTAGGACTGCTGATTGGATGACAGGAAAACTCGTATTTTGAAAAACACTGGTCGTACAATTGAGAGATCAGTTTGAGATCTCAAGCAGAATGAATTATAACCAAACGTCATACACATGTACCCCAGACGTAAAATGCCTGGTTCCCTTCATGTACTTCTTCAAGTGGCATGCCAGGGAATGTTTATTAATGGAGGCTGTTTGTCCTTTACTCAATAATTTTGGGGAATTGATAGCAACTTGCTTCCTATTATATCATGATGTATCGAGGCTGGTGCTGTCCTCACACAACTATGTCTCCATGTCCAGATGACTCAACAGTTTGGCTTTGTCAAGACAATTCATTAATGCATCATTCTGAGTACTGGTGATGCATCAGGTGCCCAACCTGCTTCTCCCAGACATGCTGGGATTTTTCTTTCATGGATCCAATTCAAAGTATAGAAGACTAGTAATGGTCTGGCCATGGGTTGAGGAATTAACCTGGCTATGGGACCATCTTATTTGTAAGGGAGACATTTCCAAAATATGGTGATCATAAAAAATAGAAAATTCTTACTCTGTGTAGACAAGTGTTAGGGTTCCAGGATGATAGTTAATAGGAGGAACAGCAGCAGATTTCAGGTACTGGCACAGACAAATCATTCAGTGTCACAGGACACAAGGCAGAACTCAGAAAAGCTTGCAGATTAGATGTCTCAGTGGGAGTAGGGAACTGAGTGGATAACAACACGCATGTCTTATTAAAACACACAAATAAATGTTTCAGTTCTACTCAAGTAGACATGTTGAGAAATGTTGGGTGTCTGTATCTTCAAGAGTTGTGTTTTCCCCCTTTATACTCGACAACCTACCCTCCTACTTGGGAGTTTTAGTGGGCTGTTTCCACCACTAGACTCTTCTTGTTCTTTTTTTTTTCTTTAAAGATTTATTTATTTATTTATACAAGCACTGGGTACAGTCAGAAGTGCGGGAGGGTGAGAGAATTCACCAGAGTAAGAGCGGAGAGTAGAGCAGGCAGACTGACAAAGTACACTGCTGAGGGGAGCAGCGGGCGGCAGGAGAGGTCTGCGCACTATGTGGGACCCCCCACCGGGCAGCCTGGGATCAAACTGGCACTGCAGAGGTGTCGGTCAGCTTCGCAACCCAGCACTCAACCACTGTGCCACCAGGGGAGGCCTAGACTCTTCTTGTTCTTGACTCCTCTCCCACATGTCACCTGTCACAATCTTAGTTAGAACTGATCAGACAGGAATATTTTCAACTGATTATGGTTCTCTGCTCTCCTTCAGCCACTGATACCCTATTTGGGCCAAATGAGTGGACTTGAGACCACTCTGCCATGTGGAATACAGCTCACAATTCAATTTCTGCTTCGTGAATCCCTTCTAATTAGCCTCCTGGGACTTTAACACTTGTTTACACAGAGTGTGAATTTTCTAATTTATTTTTTTATGATCACCTTATTTTGGACAAGTTTCTCCCTCCCATTCATCTGTAGCTCTTTTTTTAAAAAATTTAAATAAATCACTTAGACACTGTAACAAGCCAGCCGTGATGTCAGGCCCTGGGCTTGGCTATGTTGTAATTACAATCACATGAGGGAAGACTCCCATGCAGAGTATGACGACAGCAAGCCAATCAGGGTGTGGCATTTGTAATTTGAGTTTCCACTTTTAAAGGAATCTGATTTGGTTTTTAGTTTCCTTTCTCTCTGCTAAGGCTTCAGAAAGCCAGTGAACAATGTTGGAAAAGCCAAACACTCACACAACAAGCTTCAGGCTTTGAAAATCTGCAGTCTCTAGGAGAAAAGAAAAGTAATTCACCAGTGATCTGTAGTATGTGCAATTGGGCTTCTCCAAGAAAGCAAAATGTTGGCTCTATAAAGGAAATGGAAATGTTTGTCTCCAAAGAAATATAGAGAAGAGGGTTTAATCCCATCAATGAAATCATGGCCCCTGTATGAAATATCTGCTGATTTCCTTTTAACTCTAGAAAGCAAATGAACTCTCACATGGGCCCCCACTGGTGATGCAGCAGGGTTCCCCAGGAAGGACCTGGGTTGGTTGATTGATTGATATTTGCTTATTTATGTCCAGGAACATTGAGACATGTTTCCCTAACTGTGAAGAAGTTTGAAAGTTTTTCTAAAATTTCCACTTGCATTTTTTTCACATGGCAAAGAAATCCTGTTTAGCAAGTTTATTAGCACTGAGAATTCTTTTCCACTGCTTTGTTTTATTTTCTAATTGAGAGCCCAGGCCAGGCTCTTGCCCCCATTTCACATTTATCATCTTGTCCAGATCAATATAAAGCCTCTGTCCCACAGTGGCTCAGTTTCCTGTGGCTTTCTGTTTGCAGACTTTGGGGTAAAATAAGAGATGAAGACTTTGAGCAAATCTTTCAAAGCTTTGCTTTCTTTTAAATGCAGAAGTCTGCATTCATTCGATTCCATAGAGGATTTCCCCCATTGTTTTAATCTTGGCTGCTTCTAGTTTGACATAAAAGCAGTTTTCTTAAGTGGCTATAAAACTAATGCATATTATTAACACAAACATTCTCAGGGTTGCAGGAAGTTTTGAAAATGACCTTTGGTGCTGGCTGCCTTAGCCAATTCCTCAGGAATCAATTTAATCACAGAAGGGATGTTTACAAGAAGATGTGCCGTGGACATACGTGTGTGTGTGTGTTTTATTGGTTGTTTTCTTGGGTTAGCACTGAGACATGATGATAACGAGGCGAAACTCCGCGTGGCTGTTCCCGTTAGTTTCTATTTACATTGGATCCTGGTAAAATCCTTCCCAAAGAGTAAGGTTCCTAGAGAGAGAAGATTCTGAATTCTGCACATTATTGAAAAACCAGATGAGATCAATTGAAAAGATGTACTTTGGGTGTTTTATGTCAGTGGACTAGTGTTATAGAACCAGGAAACATAACAAAACAACAACAGAATCTAACTTTAAATGAAACAAGGAAAGAACATTTCCAAGGCAGGGAACTGCTGGGTACATTTTCAGAATGTAACAGTAGTAAGTGGATATGCTATTGAATACTGTGATTAAGATCTGGAACAAATAGAAGAATTTAAAACCAGAACTGTGATAAAAGATGGAAGATGAGCTGAAAGGATAACATAATTGAATCAATAAGGCATTTCATCATGTAAGAAGAAAAGAAGCACTTAAAAAATTTCTCTACCCTACTCTACTTTCAGTCCTCCAGTAAGGGAAGATAAATAGTATTAATAGGGATGGGTGAAAAAGGCAGAGGTGGGTTGATTTATTATGTCTACACATTGGAAATCTCCACAGGGTTAAGAGAAAGTTTAAATCTACATTTGACTCTGTAGGTATTAAATAAGTAGAAGCTGAGAATGTATAGCCAATTCTGCTTTAAGACTCATTTTGAAAATGCAAGTCAGTTCCAATGCACTTGCTATACTTGGGGTCAATTAGAAAATAATATGTTTACTTGAGCATAACATGTAGTTTGAGCAAACTTTGTGTTTGCCTATGTGATTTAATCCTCAAGAAGCACTAAGTGAATGCATAAAGTGTACCCCACTCAACTGGGCTGAGTAGGAAAACACAACACACACCTGTGTGGTTCTCACACACCTACCAGCCATCTCAGTTCACCTGGTGTATTGTGAGCTCTCCCACCTACACCCGGTCTTACCACTTTCGTCAGATCTCAGATAGCTCTGCCCACTGCCACAAATAAATCTCAGGCCCTTGCCAAGGCAGAGTGCCATCTCTGTGGTAGTGTTTCTGCCATCCCTTACACTGACATATGTGCAATTGGGCAACCATTTTTTAGGTGCCTCAACATTTTTTAAGGTATTGCTGATAAAGATTTTGGGTGTGATGCCACGAACCCTATGTTTTCTCTTAAGTCCTATTTCATTTTCAGATCAGACATGGCATGGTTACTGTTAAAAATACATTTATAAAAATAAATTGATCACATTATAGCAGAGCTAATTCTATACCTCAGAGGAGAACCCAGGGGTGATGGAAAGCAGGGCACTCTCGTATACCGGGACTCTGGCCCTGGATGTTGTTATTTCCTGTGAAGTAAGATCTGTTCACTACCCTCAGTATATTAGCAAGAAAATCTAAACACTTTGTCTTCATTTTCAAATTTGTCTTCTGGTTATTTTATTCCAAACGGCCTCATAGCTTCATTTACCTGGGATGAACCTAACAAGTTGGCAGTCATCATACTCTGAGGAGGGTTTTCCAAAGACCAAATGGACCATTTTCTTGCCTTTTCAAAGACAGCCACACAGGAAGGAAAACAAGAAATTCAACTTTAAGCTGGTCTATTCATGGCCTTTGCTAAATCCTGGCAAAGAATCACAGTTTTTCATTACGATTCATCTCACTGATTTCCTAATGGAATGAACTGGCCTTTTCATTAAGACCATAGGAAAGCAAAGTTGGGTTACCCGAGTCATTAATTGTTGTTATCTGATGAGTGAAAAATGGATTGCCTTTCAATGCGCATTTGGGGATCCCTGGGTTTTCTTTCACTAGGCTGTAGTTTGTGAAAGTTGCATCAAGGAGGAGAAGAAAGTCAGTCTTACATATTCTTTCCTGCTAGAACAATGCATATGCCTTTCTGCCCTGTGGGCAGGCCAAGAAACATGGATGGGCTCAAGATTTGAAATGTAGTTCACTTTCCCACTTTCAAAGGAACCCAGCTATCTCACCACTCAAGAACATTCTATCAGGTATGTTGTCTCATCAGCTGTTTTCTAGCCTTTCTATAAAGCAGGGACACAAACACATGTTCACACTGGCGTTCTTTCTTCCATCGATATTAATGCGCATTAGGGGGGAGTGTATTCACTTAAGCTGTTTGGAATTCATTGTTAGGAATATAATGGTCTCTAACGCTGAACCCATAAAATACTTTGTGGCTAAACTATGTCAGTACAACTTTGCTTTGAGTTAAATTTACTGGTAAGTTTATAAACTACTGAATTGAATATATTCTATTATTTATCTGGGATAATACTAAATATAATCTTTCAAGGCACTGTTTTATCCTCTGAAGGTACTATTTTATCTATAACACAAACTGAACTTTCTGTCTATCCACCTAATTATTTTACTAATTTTCAAAGGAAAAAATGATAGTGGATTGAGATTGGGATCACAGAACAGATAACCCATCCAAAATAATGTGTAAGCATCTTTATTAGAAATAAATAACCTGCAATTCAGATATTTTGCTATTTTGTTTACCTAATACTAAATATATAGTTGGTTGTGTGTATGTGAGAGAGAGAATAGTAGTACTTAGCAATCTTTTTGAAACACATAGTTCAGGATAAGAAAATTCTTGGATGCAAAATAAACATTCTTGAATAATAATTGAATGCAGTGATATATCTACACAATTCTGCTATACTCTGGGCCATTCATTTTTTTCCCTTATGTATAAATCAAAGCAAATAGTTACAAAGTGAAATATATTACTTTCTAAGCTGCATGGTGATTTACAAGATATTAAAATAACTGAGCATTAGAAATAGCCTATTAATTGCAGGGAAAGCATTTCAAAATGTATTTTATCTTCAAACAACACCAAACAAATTCACAACCAAATGCAAGATTTGCAAGCCTCTAAAATCTCAAAAGTAACTCCTTTTATTTCAAGGTCAGGTAGCTCTATATTTTATACAATACTAACAACCTATAGGTATGACAGTGGGAATAAAAGTTGTACAAAAATGTGTAAGAATCTTCCATTTTGAAGACTAATGATGGCTGGGAACGTGTGAGCTTTAGCAAATAACTTTCAAGATGGGAAGATTATGTAAGTGGAACTAATTGTTTCAGTGTGAAAATAGAGCTGTCTGTATGAATCCAACTTATGCTAGAAGTTCAAATGTCTGCTCTGATTAAAAAAAAAAAAAAACATTATTTCTTTTGCCCTGATATAAATACAGTCTTGTGTTGACTGATGCATGCGTTCAATGCGTATATACCAAGCACCTATTGCCAGATTCTGCAATCGAATGTATATTGTAGAACAAAACATATTCATCCTTCTTATTTGCAGTTTCATGTCATTTAAGCATGGACAGTTTGGAGCAATAAAATTATTTAGCTAGAAGAGATAACAATGACCATCCAACTCTTTTATTTTGCATACTAGGAAATTTTAGATCCAGAGAAATCAAGTGCCCAAGACGGTTCATATCTCTGATTGGGAGGGAGAAGGGATGGGAGTAAGAGTGGAAGGAGGCAGTTGGGTAGACAAAAGCAAGTAAAGCAGACTTATTCTGAAAGTCAAAGTAGTCGCTCTCATTATAATATGAAGCATTTTGATTTGTGGTTTGAGGGACTAGCTGTGTAAACTTTATCTTTGCAAAAAGGAAAAACCAGTTTGCATAAGCAAAGGCATTGCATTTCAGCTCTATTCCCCTTGGAGATTCAAAAGCTCTCAAGTTCTCTTCCCTCCTCCAAACACAAACATCAGTTCAGTCATGTTTCTCATGGGCTCAGAAGTTAAAGAACACGTGATCGTACTAGACAAAACAAGAAGATATACAGACTCCCTGGAAATGTCTAGATTTTGAAAAGTACCTGATGTGGAAAAAAATTAAAAGAGACATAGGAATGGAAAATTCCTTTGCTGGCTTCCCTTCTCCTTCCTGCTAAGGTGGGATTAGTTACCAGCTGTCAAAAGAAATACTACTTTTAATTCTTATTCTGGGGGGTTGGGTGGGGGAAAGGAAACTATTAGAAAAAAATGTTTTGGAAGGGAATGAAGCAACAAGACCTTCCTTTTTACAGTTTGTTCCTGCAGTTTGAAAATCTATTAAGAGGGGCATGCAGAGAGAAGGGCAGTGTTATGTTTCTATATGAAGAATGAAGAATTGAGGGAATTATGCAGGTAAATTAATCTGCCTCAAATGCCAGTATTTCCTAATGAAGTAAGCAATATGGTGATGAGTTAGGGGCTTGGGGCTTGAAAGATCCAGGTGATTATCTCATCTTCCCTTGGATAAAGACTAAAGTAATAAAACAAGGTAGTCTTTAAAATTGAGGCATCTTTTGAAATGCAGTCTGCCACCTTTGATGCAATTCCCATTTCCATGAAAGCCTGCTTCCTGGAAGGGGGTGGCAACTCTTGAATGTAGAAGCACCTTCTGCAGAGGGATAGGCGTTGCCTATGCTTGGACTCACCTCCAAATGTTGCAACACAAGTGTGGCATGCTTGACAGTATATAAAATACGGTTTCAGTTAATGCCCGCAACACAGTGCAAATCTTCTCAGTAAATGTGGTTGCTTGGAAGCACAGCACCCATGTGCCAAAAGAGGTACTTGGCTTTCCTCTCTGGAGTTGGGAATTCCATGGTTAGAAATGAATTTGTTTGTGTTGTGATAAGAGCTCCTTGAAAAAGGTTAAAAAGCAAGGCGCAACATTGTAAATGCCATGGAGCCTCAATTTTATCTTAACACAATAGAGGAAAAGACTGGAAATAATCTTGCCAAGAGAAATGGAGGCCTGTGAATATTTTTTTTTTATTGCCATCTTTGTATTCTCATTCCTGTTATCTATAGCACCCATGTATAACTTCAACAGCTATTCTGCCCATTTCTTTGTCCTCAGGAGAGGATGATGCAGCCTTTAACTTATTAGTATGATTCAGTGTCACAAGCCCTTTTGAATTTTGAGTCCATTTCACCATTTTTAGTTAAATCATTTGCTGAATTATTATGCATAGTCTTAGGAAAAGACTGAACAGCTCTTAGAGGAAGCAAATTCAAATTAACTTTCATTTTTCCTTTTTCCTCTGCCTCATATCAAGTATATTCTGGATGGTGTGGGACACAGCACATCAGACAGAAACACCATGAAGGAAAAATGTGGGGAGATGGGATGGTGAAAAGAGAAAACCCACAAACAATGCACTTATTATGATGCTGGGCTGCGGACCGGACCACCAGCAGGCCCTTGGCCTGGGGAGATGTGGGATTTGAACAAGGAATGAAAGGGAAGCTCAGTAAGACAGTGAACTGGGGAAAAGGCCTAAGAGAATAAAAACAATGTGTTAGGGCCTCCAAATATAGTGTGCTTGCTTAAGAAAACCTTTCATCCTCAGCATCTACCTTGTTAGAGTTTTCTTATTTATCTATTTATTTTATTTTATTTCTTTATACGTACAGAAGCTGGGATGCAGGCCAGAGGTGCAGTGGGGGTGAGAGGATTCACTAGAGACAGAGTGGGGAGCAGAATAGCCAGATCCACTGAAATACACTGCTGAGGGGAGCAGTGGGTGAGCCAGGAGAGGTCTGCTGTGCCATGTGGGTCAGCTCCCTGGCTGGGGATCGAACTTAGGCTGCAGTGGCTACTGATTGATTCATGGTGCTGTGACTTAACCCCTTGCACCACCAGGGAGTTCCCCCTTGTTAGAGTTTTTCTGATAGAAACATTGTTAGACTCAAAACATGGATAAGGTTCAGCCAATCTTTACCCACTAGGACTTAAATTTTGATAAAGGAAATGAGGCATGCAAATAGACCAGAATATGTAGATTGAAAGGGATGGTGCCTTTAAAAATTTCATCTTCTTAAATTTTTATTTTTAGTTAAACCATTCAATGATGCTTAGAGTAGACAAGGAAAGAGTAAAAAGATTCTTGAAAGAAAAATAGGTGTTTTTAAAGACCTCATATTTTAGAGCATTTTTTTAAGTTTTTAGTAAAATTGAGGGAAGGTACAGAGATTTCCCATATATCCCCCAGTCTCCGCACATGCACAGCCTCCCACATTACAAGATATTCCAAAATGGAATATTTTTTATCAAGGGTGAACTTATACTGATACATCATATTCACTTAATGGGTTCCTCCACTCCCTCTTCTTCAAACCCAGATCTTTTTACTTTGCCAGAATGTCATATAGTCGGAATCATATTGTTTAACCTTTTCAGATAGGCTTTTTTACTTACCAGTGTGCCTTTAAGTTTCTTCCATGTCTCTTCATGTCTTGAGAACTCATTACTTTTTAGTGCTGAGTAATATTCCACAGTCTGGATGGACCACAGTTGGTTTATCCATTCACCTCCTGAAGGATTTCCTGCTTGCATCTAAATGTGGGTGATTGTGAACACCCAGGGCCTGGCTATTGAGAGGATAGAAAATTTGAACTCTCTTGAATAAATATGAAGGAGCATGATTACTGGCTTGTATGGTAGAAAGATAGGGCTTAAAATAGAAATTTAGTTGACTTGGAGTTAACCATGAGAAGAAAATCATTCATCAAACAAGAGAAACATTAACTCTGGTGAATAATGACTTGCATAGCTAGTTCAGGGATTGACAAACATTTTTCTGTTAATGCAGAGACCCTAAATGTTTTAGGTTTTGAGAACCATAAGAGCTCTGTTGAGGCTCTGAGGGCCACTGTTATGTGGTAAAAGTGGCCCTCAACAATGTGTAAATGAATGATTGTGTCCTCATAAAACCTTATTTATGAGCACTGAAATTTGAATTTCATATAATTTTCAAATGCCACAGAATACTCTTATAATTATTTCTCTACTCTTCAAAAATGTAAAAACTATTCTTAGCTCTCAGACCTACAAAAACAGGACAGGCTAAGCCCACAAACAGTTTATCAATGACGTGACTTTAGAAGTAATACCTTAATTCTATTTAATAGATAACCTTGGGGAGAGTTGAATTCTTTCTAGACCTTTCCTAAATCAATGCATAGCAAAAAAGTAAAAATTATTTAAAAGAGAATTATTCACTTAAAATTTTTATATTCAATTAATTCTTCCATCATCATGTCAAAGGACAACTCTTGAAACAAACATTCCCCTTTAGCTTGCCACAGCTTCTCTCTATGTGTCTGCAGTTCCAAAGATGAACTTAAGTGAAGTTAAATCTCAGGGAAGGTAGACCTAAGACGCAGAGACAGGCAACAGAAAAGCCAGTCCAGATATCATTTGTATTTGGCTTGAGAAAGTGTTTTTCTACTTACATGTGAGTATGGGTGTGTCTGATGTTCTGGGAATTTACTTCAAACAAAGGAATGAAGCCACGTGGGGATGATCTGACTTGGTGTAGTTGGGCAGACACCCAGCTTCCCCATCTTGCTTCCCATCCTGCCCTTCTTCCTCTATAGACTTTTCTTCTGTTGAGTTTAGGTGCTTCACTTCTCAGATCAATCCAAATACTCCCAAACAAAGCCACCTTTCCTGAAATTGTCCTCCGGAGCAGAGGGAGTTGTATTCTTGTGTTCTTTTAAAAGTCTTTTGGGTTGAGGCATTAAAAAAGGGAGCTCAGCTTTCAAACAAGTCAGAAATTAAGCAGAGTAAGTGATAAAGCTCATTACGCAGTCAAAAGAAAATACTTATTAGGGATAAACCATAGTGAAAGCTGCCTTGAGTAATGTGGAAATGTAGACATTTCTCTTGTCTTCAGATTTGTTGGCAGAAAAGGCAAACTCTGGTTCCCTGACACTTACAGGTGATTGACAAGATAGGTCCTCAGAGGGGTCAGGCTGGCGACTGTTCCTAACAGGTGGCAAAGCAAGTGTGCTTATCAGTATGTCAAAACCTGAGCAATAGCTAACAGGTTTGGGACACTAATTATCTGTCTGGTGTAGGCTTTGTTTATTATTATTATCTCATCTAACAGATGAGGAAATGGGTGAATCAGCATTTAAAATTCAATCTTGTTTCCTCAGTTGTTCATGCTTTGTAAAATGGAAAGACCATGAACAACTCCAAAATAGCAACTATGGTCAGAAGCTAGAAATGGACCCTTGACTTAGAGAATTAACCCTCTTACCTTTGTTCCCTGGGTTCCCTGGCTGTCAGTGCTCCTTGGAGTAAAGAAAAACAAACTTCTTGCCAGAATAACCCTCCTTTTAAACACTCCTGGGTACAGACTCCCCAGGTTCTGAAGAGCATGGGATTGTTATTTCTTTAGTTCCTGTGACTGCCTTTCACATTTTCTGGACCTTTGTTTTAACTCTGCCTTTGGAAAATCACCTCTTCACTTATACCATTTTCTGACTTCTGGTCAACCAACTCGACCAGACGACCACCTCCAAATTTCATTGAACACTTTAGTATGTGCTGCCGGGGCAGAGAAGTAATGGTTCATTCTGGATGGGGTTTAGTCATCATCTGTGCCTTAAGTTCTGGCTCTTGGGGTTGGAGGAGGGAAGACCCCCCAGGCTCAATCTCTCTCCCCCTTTATCAGGGCTTGTTCAACTGTAGATGCCAGTTCTTTGGAACTGTGGCACCCAGGATATGTAATCATTAAATATTTGTTGAATAAAGGAAGGAATGGATGTATAGTTACTTCTAGCTGTCTTTAAACACATATACATATACATATATATATATATATATGCATATAAGAGCTGGGATGCAGGCCACAGGTGTGGGGGCGGGGGGAGCGAGAGGATTCACCAGAGACAGTGGGGAGCAGAACAGGTGGAACCACTGAAATACACTGCTGAGGGAGCAGCGGGTGAGACAGGAGAGGTCTGCTGCGCCATGTGGGTCAGCTCCCTGGCTGGGGATCAAACTTGTGCTGCAGTGGCTGTCAATAGCTTCATAGTGCTGTGACTTAACCTCTTGCACCACCAGGGAGGCTCCACGTCTACCTGTTTTGTCTCCATTTTCATTTTCATACAATCTCAGCCCTTACATTCTAAGTTGCAAGCAAAGAATTCAGGTGGAAAGGTCTTTGCATTGCTCAGACTTTGCATTGCTCCATAGGTTAGTGCTCAACAACTCTGCTTAAAATATTTGAGTCACTTACTGGCATCGATGAACATATTTCTAGCCAAGGAAATCTTCCTCCTTTGTATCCCTGACTAAGTGAAAACATAGTCAGAACATGCTTGAATGACCTTCAACCATCCCTCCTCTAGAGGTACATAGGTGGTGAGGTAACCTCCGTCTCAGCTGACCAGCTAGTGCCTACTTTATAAGATGCCAAGGGCTGCCTAGGTAGATTCCCAGGGTGGAACTGTAGGAACAAACCAGTGTCAATGGTTAACCCAGCTTCTTGGTGTCTGGGGCTTTTCTTTCTTTTATTATTAACTAAAGGACATTTGTACCACTGCCCAGCTGTGAACACTCAGCTTTTAGGACCTTTATGGGGAGAGTGAATCAAGGTAAGCACTGCTCTCTTTATTATTCTACAAAATCTTTCAGCCTGTTTTCCCTTTACTTCCCTCTATATTCAGAGAATTGCATTGTTCTGTGTCCAGCAATGTAAATATCAATGTTGAATTACATGTGGTAAAGATGATCTAATTGTCTATGCAAATTCTTTAAGTAGGAGCTAGTGTGTGATAGTCCTTGAGTTCTTTTGAATCTTTGGTCAAAATTAATCTGAAATGATCTTTATAGAGTTTAATAAGGAGCTCTGTGTGCCACCATATTTATAGATATCTAAAAGTGACTTTATCATGTTACATAGTAAATCCATATGAAGTATTCTATAACTTCTTTCAAAAGCAAAGAATTACATCCTGTATATATGTATACATTTTATAAGTGGCTTCAAGCATTGAAATAAGCATTCAGATACTCCTGACAAAACAAGAAAAATAGGTTAATTTTTTCTGAGAATTGAATTTAATGATATGAGGGGAAATGGAAATAAAAACATCCACTTTCTAGATTTATTTTTACAAAAATTAGAAGTAAAGAATTCTCTCCTGCTGAGTTCACCTTCAGCTCTCTGTAGCTTTTCTTCTTATGCATTAAAAACTTCGAACTTTTGTCCTTGAGTATTTATTTGGAAAAGGTGGGACTTGTCAACTCTTGCTCTCTGAATACCATGAAGTCAGTGACACATATATACATATAATTGAATTGTTTGCATTGTCAGTGGATGTAGATGGCAAACAAGAACTTTTCTATAAACCAGATGAATTTTAATCATGCTCATTATTCTTTTATGTTCTGTAGTCATGTGGACTGAAAGGTCTTCAGGGAACTTGGACTAGAATATTTCTGCTCAATATTATCCTTACAGTTTGGCAAGGGTCAGATCCTTAAGGAGAAAGAATAAATTATCTTCAGCATTTTACCTTAGAAAATGTAAGCTACCCCTGACCACCTTTTATGTCAAATTTTAAGCAATGAAGTGACATGGAATTTCTAAACCACATTTGTTTTGTAGAACATTATTTAAGGAGTCCCTGAAATTAAGCCAAAAAGAAATTTAGAAGTGAGCAACATCCATAGTTTAATTCAATTCAAATCAGCAGAGAAAAATAAAAACGATATAAAGGAAGGAAGGGAGCAAGGGAGCGAAAAAAGAGACAAGAGGCAGTGAGAAAAGTAGAATAAGTGATAGCTATCATTCTTGTTAATGTTAATTTTTTATTTTTTTTAAATTCTTTTTTTTTTATAGAGGCATGTTTTATTTATTTATTTATTTGTTTGTTTGTTTGTTTATTTATTTATACATGCACTGGGTACAGTCAGAAGCGCGGGAGGGTGAGAGAATTCACCAGAGCCAGAGCGGGGAGCAGAGCAGGCAGAAGGACCGAAGTACACTGCTGAGGGGAGCAGCCGGCCGCAGGAGAGGTCTGCGCGCCATGCGGGACCCTCCTCCGGTGGCCGGGGAGCAGCCGGGGATCGAACCGGCGCCGCAGAGGCCGCGGGCAGCTTCGCAACCCAGCGCTCAACCGCTGCGCCACCGGGAAGGCCCAATGTTAATTTTTTAAACATGAGAATTGCCCAAAGTCCAAGACATCAGTCTCATGTAAAACAAGACCATGACAATATTTGAACCTGGAAGAAAAGGCTGTAGTGGGTGGGAACATTCATTAACTATGTTATTATAATGCATGGCCTTAAGTACATTTTGACCTGCAAGGAAACAAGAAAAAGTTATGTTAGTGGTGAGTCCAAGTTAAGACCTGGTATGAATTAGCTGACAATTAGGAATTATCAAAAAGTATATTTTGTGGGAAATAATAGATATACAAATAGTGTACACATATAGCACACATAGATATATGTCTAATTAAATATTTGGTACCAAATGTTTGGTGTATATACATATAAAAATTTAAACATTTAAATATTTGGTACCAAAATAATCCATATATTTAGTTGAACCATTTCTCTTTTATTTGTAAAACCCATCATTTAAACAAACTTCAGTTATTGTCCCCAAAGAATTTATCTTCAAATATTCTGTGTTAACTTCCTTGTTATAGAAAAAGCCCAACTTTAGGATGATTGGATGAAAAATTCCATTATTTCAGGCATCACTTAGATGATAAATATTTCTATGACAGGGAGGGAAAACAAGCATGTAAGTACTTACTATGTACTGGAGGTTTAAACACTATATTCTTTGGAGCTTTACTTCAACTTAGAAAGGAGTGGTTATCTTCATTTTATAGATGAAGCTTAGATTTTCTACTTTCTGGCTGTGTCATCTTGGGAAAGGCATGGAACTTCCTCAAGTTCAAGGTTCAAACTCATTTTTGGTCTGAATTCCAGAAGGCATGTGTTTCCTATTATCACATGTTCCCTCCCTTTTCTAATAGCACACCATGAGGCTTGATAAAAGTTATTAGGGTTGATATAAAGGACAATGGGAAATAAACTCCATGAACATTGGTCATGTGTGATCTGTGGAAGTGGCTGTGGCTGGGCAGGCAGGTGGGTCACCAGTTCCCTGACCTTACAAACCTGTGAGTGACAGCCTTACAACAACATATATTTCTCCACAAATCTTGGTTTCAGTAAACTGCTAGGTTCTTATCACTGCCGACAGTTCTCACTCCACAGCCAAGGTCTTCCTCCTTGAAAATCCATCCTGATTCTTTGTATAAGGTCTTGACTGACTTGCCTCTTCTTTGCTAGACATACCCAAGTATGTGACTTTGACAAAATTCTTCCAGAATGGAGGAAAACTTATTTATTTCTCCTGCCAGCACCATTTGTCTGAATAATGGGAAACAAGTTTATTTTCTTAATGGGGCAATGGCTTACATTTGCTTGCAAATATCAATGAAATTTTAGAAATTCTGATCCCCTCATTTCTGTCACCATTGTCTCAAGTTCCTGACCTGTTAAGACACGAGGTCATCCGATCGTTGTCCTGAGTTGATTGGTATCATGCTTAGCAAGATATTTTCTTCTCTAATTTATTCATTGATTGATCCTCTCAGCAAATATTTATTAAGGCCCAAAAAAGTCTCATAATCTGAGAGTTGTATGGGAGTTTGTTTATTACAATGAAGCTTTTTCATTAGAAACTTAACACTATTGAAAGTGGAAAGCAGGTGATTTGTCATTGAATAATAGAATAGCTCTCATAAGCAACAAACATGTATTGATTGACTGTTCTGTGCCGGGGCATTGATTAGACATTAAAGATATAATGATGAGAATAAACAGACAAAATTTCCTGCATCGGGAATCTTAGATTTTAGTAGATGTTGGGGGATGGGTGTCAATCAATAAGTAAAACAAATAGCCTGTCAATGGCGATAAGTAATATGAAGGAGAAAATAATTGGAAGAGGAGAGTAGAAGGGTGAGAAGAAGTTACCCCAAAACAGCCTTATAACAACATACATTTTTTATCTCACAGTTTTGGGGGGTCAGGAATCCAGGCTTATCTGGGTCTTTAACATGCTGCAGCCCAGCTGGCCACTGGAACTACAGACACCTCAACTCTCACTTGGGGGAGGATCCTTTAGCTCAATCACCTGGTCGTTGGGAGGACTGAGTTTCATAGGGCGGTGGGATGGGATGCTCAGCTCTCCGCCAGTCACTGCATAGAGTCGTTCTTCAGTTCTTTGTCATGTGACTCATTATAAAACAGCTCACAACATGGCAACCAATTTCCATTGGAACCAGCAAGGAAGTAAACAAGACAAAAAAACAGTCTTTCTCTAACCTAATATTGAAAGTAACATTCCCTCCATTTTTTCTAATTCTGTTTCATGGGAAGTGAGTCACTTATTCCAGCCAACACTGAAAGGGTGGAGAATTCACAAGAACTCTCCAAACACCAGGTGGGAGGGATGCTTGAGAGTCATCTTGAATGCTGTCTGCCACTGGTTTACATCTTTAAATAGGATTACCAAAGTTGACATGAAACTGTCTACAGATGCAATGAAAATTGAAAACAGTCTACCATCTGAGTAAGAAAGTGATCCAAATTGATTTATCCAATAATTCCACTTAAAAGGGGTGAATTTTTACCTTAACATGTTCTAGAAGTATCACCTCAACTCCTGACTTTATTTCGCTTCATTTGAGTATAGTTTTAAAGACTTCAATTGGTTACCTGGCTTTATATTATAGTCTACAAGGTTTGCTTATTTTCCTTAAATCATTCAGTTATTCTACCTTTTATTAATAAGGAAAAGAGTATGTCCTAGCAAATATGACCAAAAACATAGCAAATTTTAATTTTTCCTTATATTCTGTTTTAAATCAGAGCCACATTCCTATGCAATTGATAATCATTAACTGAGTCAGAATACAACAATGATAAAGACCTGGTTCTGACCACCGTCTAGAGAAAAAGGTAGAACTATCAATAATTAAGGGTGACTCAGTGCCCAAGCCCCGTAACGACATGAAATACAATAAGCACACCAACCAGTGAAATATTTTTCAGTTATGCAATAGAGTAATGTTTTTTTGTCCGGGGTGCACTTTTGAATTTTGAACTTTCAGACACAGAAATACTGTGCAGTTGCTGCTGAGATTCCCCATTGCCAGAAGCTCACTTTGACAATTCCCTTACAATTATTCTCTTTCTCTTATTTTGTGACTGCATTCTTCAGCATTCTCCAGAGGAAAATAACCAATATGATATATAAGGGGAAATAAATTTATTCTAAGGAATGTGCCACAGATATGTGGGGGCTGGCAAGTCCACTGTCTGTAGGGGAGGGTGGTAGCTGCAGGTAAGTGTTGATGTTGCAAGCTGGAGTCCACATTTGTGAGGAGGCTGGCAGGCAGGCAATTCAGGCAGCTTCTAAGTTGCACTCTGGAGGCAGAATTGCTTCTTTTGCTGCTTCTTGGGGAAACTCACTCTAACCCATGAAGATATCAATTGGATGGATGAGCCCCAATCACAGTGTGGATAGTCATCTGCTTCCTGCAAATTGTTCTTCTTAATCACACCTAAATAGCTTCACAAATACCATCCAAACGATGGGCTACCATAGACTAAACAGTTGATATATAAAGTGAATAATGATGGTTCAGAGTAACATAGGGCATTCTCAGCCTGATTATATTTTACCACACAGATATTAGATATTGCAAGTTGAAACCTCAGTTTCTGTAAAAAAAATTAAGAACCATACTTTCCTAGTTATATACATCTTCCATTCCATAAGATGGCTATGCCTAAGAATACTCTCATTTGCATATAAAAGTATCCATTAATTTCATAATAGCATTTGCATTTTAATAAAGCAGTTTGGTCAAAGAGAAATGATTTCTTTTCATTGATACAAAGACAAGTTATTATAAAACACCCACAGGGGAGCCTTCTTCTGGCGGGTTCTCTCCTTCCATTAGCCTCACCTTCTATCTCTCTCTCTCTCTCTTTCTCCCATATTTTCATTCAGTTTATTTTTCATGTGTATGAGAACTGCCTCCACATAACTGTGTTCACGGTGATAGTCACCTTCTAGAAGCAGTGAGAATTTGCCAATCACAAGATAAACATGGTGTGCCTTCTAGAAACATTCATTTTTTTTAAAAAAAAAAGTATGCATATAAGAATTGGGGTGTAGAGCAGAGGTGTGGGGGGTGAGAAGATTCACCAGAGAGAGTGGGCAGCAGAACAGGCGGATCTACTGAAATACACTGCTGAGGGGAGCAGCGGGGAGACAGGAGAGGTCTGCTGCACCATGTGGGTCAACTCCCTGGCCTGGAATTGAACTTGTGCTGCAGTGGCTGCTGATAGCTTCATAGCTCTGTGTTTTTAATCCCTGTGCCACCAGGGAGTCCCAAAACATTCCTTTAATACAGAGTTAGATGTAAAGTAAGAGAAGTTGAATAATTCAACTAGTAAGCACTATAATTATTTTTGTAATGCAGGTGTATGTGTCAGAATTCAAAATCGGCATGTATTTTTAAGAAAAATCCTAAGACTAGGATATTTTTGAGCTTACCCCAATCTTGTGTGTTATATTCTTTGATCCCCTAGGATTTTGGGTGGGGATAAGAGGACCAGACTCATTTCTATCCTGTTTATTCAAGGTTGTTTTCTTTTAATGGAAAATTTCAAGCAGCACTCTTAAAGGATGATATTTGTGAGACCACATTCTTGGGTTAGGTTACTACTTGATTAGTTATTTGGCGCTGCCCCAGAAAAATATCTGCTCACCCACAAGCTTGGCCTGTCTTTTCACAACTGTGTACGCCTCTCATTTCATGTGAGACAATTACAAACAATGGGTAATTCAGAACATTCTGTCTCGACTTTGGGAAAATAATTCCAAAGTAACCTCACAGAACAAGGCACCTGGCAGAATGACTGGGCCCCAACAGCTGTGGAGTAGATTTCTAATTCGCGACTCCACACAGAAGTCAGCACAGGGGATCTGTCGCCCAGGAGCTTAGTACCTCTCAGCACCTCACACTTACCTGAAAGACATGCTCAGCCTTTCCTGACGGCTGTTAGGGTATTAGCTGACCTTTCAGTGTTCTCATAATGTACCGGTGAATTCTATTTATACACGGCACAGTAAAATCCTTCCCCAGACTTGCAACTAAAATTTGAGAAGGTTCCAGAAGACTGCAGACTGTGAGTTATACACCAGGATTGTCCCTTCAAGAAACCTACCTCTGAGCCTCCCTGGTGACGCAGGGGTTAAAGACAGTACTATCAAGATACTGCCAGCCACTGTAGCATGAGTTCGATCCCCAGCCAGGGAGCTGACCCACATGGCACAGCAGACCTCTCCTGTCTCCCCGCTGTTCCCCTCAGCAGTGTATTTCAGTAGATCTGCCTGTTCTGCTCCCCACCCTCTCTGGTGAATCCTCTTACTCCCCACTTCTGGCTTACACCCCAGTTCTTGTATGCATAAATAAATCTTTTTTTTTAAAAAAAAGAAACCTGCTTCTTTTGTATGTTTAGTTTGCTTTTTGTTTGGGTCATAATGCGGATGGGTTAGATAACGCTCAGGGAGAAAATACATTCATTTGAGCAAATTATCTCAGACCTAAGTTACCAATCTTTAAATTTAGGCTTTGTGGGAATAGAAGCAATTCCGCTTCCTAGACTAAAATTTTATTTAACTATATTAGAGAACAATACTGAGCTGAAGGTAAGATTACATCATTTGCATGAGGAGTTTAAGAACTAAAGAAATTTTCAGAGAAACAAAACTGAACAAAGCACAATTACAAGCATGCCAACCCAAACAAAATCAAACAGAAGCAAAATACATGGTGCTTTGCACTTAGGGGAATGAACTAGAATAGAAATTGGGACAATACTTCCATGCACCAGACAGCTAGACAAAGAGTATTTTTTGCCTGCTGCTCCTGCACAATTATGTCAACCATGCCTATAATTGTTGGTGTAAATGGTGGACACTTTTTTCCAGTTGTGCATGAAATTTGGTTGTGATCTCTTGGAGCAATCTGTGCAATAGAAGCATAGGGGTGTGAGTGAACAGAGCAAGAAGGCGAAAAGGTTGTGTCCTGTAGACAGTAGTTGTTCAGAGCCAGATACATCTTTTGGGGGAAAATTAAGTGACAGTGTTAATTAGCCAAAAGGTAATGCCATGACAGTTATGAATTTAGAACAGTGGGGGCACCTGGGAATTTTGGACATCAAAACAGTAGCTTTTAGAAACCGCATTGCCATTCAGTAGACACAACATTGTTATCTTTTACACTTGGATTTCATGGATCGAATACAAGTCACCTCCTTCCTTCTAAGTGGTTAGACAATGGACATTCCACTGGGCAGTAGGTAAAGATAAATTCGTCTGTTCCCTGCCATTGTGAAAGGAGGGCAAAGGCTCACACAGCTTGGAGAAGAGAGGGAAGCTTTCCAAAGGAAACACGTCTTGTTTTTGGCTTAAAGAAAGGAAAGATGTCTGCCTGTCTTATAAAGAACCTAACGTGTTTGGGGAAATGTGAGAAGTCTGTGTCTGGAGTGTAGAGTTCTTTGTGTGAGGAAGACACAAAGGAGGAGACAGAGTGGTAATAAGTGGAACAAAGAAGCGGACATGACTGTGGAAGGATGTCCGTAGCGTGCACTTGTCACCCCCAAATCACTAGGAACTGTAGTTTTAAAACTCAGTCAGTTCCTCATGACCTGAGATGATTCTGGAAAACCAGGAGGATTTAGTAGGAAATATGGATAACAGAGAACATAGAGAAGGAACTCATTAGTGGCATTTTACATCTTTTTAAAGGTCATTTTCATTCTGATGTAAGGTAGTTTTTCCCAATTAATGGAACTATCTTTTACACAAGGAACTTGGTAACTGCTTATCAGGGCTAGACTTTCTTCTGCAATTATCTAGTCCCTCTGCTTTATTGCTCTAAACTGCATGGATGTTAACTTGATGTCCTTCTGTTTATGGAGAAAGTGGTCAGAATACCTTCTCACACCTGAATGGAGTGCTTCAGTTTGTATTAGGGATTCACCCGTGAAAACTCAGTTCCTCTGCATAGCAGGGGATAAGTAAGTGGATGGACTAAAGAGGCATTATGGTGCATCAGAAAGAACTGCGTGTGCTACCTAAGTCTTCAGGTCAATATCTGGGTGCATTTATTACTATCAGATAGTAATCTTCCATTGTCAGTTTCCCAGTCTAGAGTTTTCTCTTTTTTTAAATTTTATATCTATTTTTACATCATTCTTCATCTTTGTACAACGTATGCTTTCTCATCTCGGTTATATTCCCCATGAAATTCCTACCACCAATTCACCCGTGTACCATCACCATAGTTCCTTGTGCTCTTCCCATCCCTGTTTTCACTCCTGTAGGATTACTACTCCCCATTCCACCTCCCACCCCCCCGCAGAATGTCTCTGGTTTATAGCTGCCTGTTGATTTTGATATTTTATTATAATTATTTTTCCTAACCCCTTATTTGGGTCCTTCTAGAATTTTCTTAATGATCCTGCTTCTCCTAATGCTGATCATATAATTATTATATCCATAATTCTTATATGTATTATATGTATATATCAGTGCATGAGCCTAAAGCTGTGAGGTGGTTAGAACAGGTAGATGGGAAATGAAGCAAAACAAAAAAATAGGAACCAGTGAAGCTTGGCTGGAAGCCACCAGCATGAAGTGGAGCCCATGTCCATCCCTTCATAGCCTGTGCGCCTCAAGTATATAATGGAGGTAGCCAGCAGGACATGCTGGTGCCTCCGCCATCTGCCAGCAGAGCCATAGAAGCTGAAGGAGGAGATTCAACAAGGCTACAGGAATTGCTAAGCAGGAGCCCACAGATCAGAGACAATCTGTATGAGCTGTCTCTGTACCTCATGCCCTGTGTGTCCCTCGGATGTAAAAAGAACATGTTTCCTGGTTCACATCCACCTTATGGCTGTCATGCAAAATGTCTCCACTGTTACTGCTCTGGAGGGAGTGGAATTCTGGTACTTGCAGTCCCAGTTTAGCTAAATGAATACGATCCAAATCTACCACCTCTGACTGCAGTCTCTCAGATAGAAAGCAGATCTATTGAGACATAGATCCAGCATCCAAATAACTGATTTCATGCCAGGAAAAGGTATTAATAACCAATATGTATTACAATGGAAACTTTGCCTCTTTTATGAGCTTAAAATGAGATAAAAGCATAGAACAAGCTGAAGAAGGGTGACATTTGTAATGGTTTTTCAGAGTCTCATTTTGGCTGTTTGATATTAGAATTACCTGTATTTCTAAAAGTAAGCACTAGAAATAAATTCATTCAACACAGCCTAGTAAATTTAGATTCCCTGGTCTTTGTCTTATTTCACTGGGCAAGCGGTGGTGCTGAACGGATAGCACCAAACCCCTACAGGAGCCTGATCTCTTTGTTCACGTGATTACACCTGCTTATGTGAGTCACCAGGCATCTTCCACAGAGACAGTGTTTGCTCCATTCATAAATAACTTAGCAGTCTTTTAAGCTGAGAAAAATAAAAGACATTAAAAATGGCTGAAAGTGGGGAGGGGCAGGAAACATTTAAAAAAAAATAAATAACAAAAAATGGTAGCAAATTTCTTTGACCACTCATTTAAAAAAAAAAAAATCAATGAAGACAGGAAATAGCTTCAAATGTTCTGCCAAACCTGGGTGATGAAAACTATTTATCAGCACTGTCTCCTATAGGTTTTCCCTACTACAGCTTTGCTAGTTTATGTGAGATTAACTCTTTCACCTTTATCTTTTGCTTCTGTTTCTCTTCCTTCCATGCTGTCTGGTTGAATGTGTTTTACATAATTCAGAGACTTCATGTTTTCTCTGTATCGAGGAGTGCCACAGTGTTACATTTTTTGATCATATCTTTGAAGGGTTTGTTTCCACATCCCAAACATTCTGTTTGCCAAGGTCCTAAAAAAAAAGTTTATTTCCATCCATGATACAGAATTACATGGAGAGACTTACAAAAGCTTTTAGTTCCCAATAACAATTGAATATGCGGCATTTCACGGCAGAAACAATATTTTCGGTCTACAGATTGATTTTTATTTAAGTCCCACAGGATGCTAACTACAGGTTGTGCATCATTGTCAGTAATATTAATCCTTTGAGCCCCATGATGAACCTCACTTTAAGAGCTAAGGAAGCCGGGGTACAGAGGGCCCCTTGGATGCTCCCTCCATCACACATCTTTACCCAAATGGCATAGCTGATTTTGGAGCAGACAATCCTCCTCGATAGTGTGTTTCAAGCACTAATAGATGCCTTCTAAAGTACCTCAATTCCTCATAGATTCATATGTGTGTTAGGGTCACTAAATTACATTACATGTAATTTGGACTATATACCCAACAGTCAAGAAACCTTTGTACACAGATCGAAGTGAAAGCCTGAGAAATATTGGGCATTGAAATGCAAAATGAAATCCAACTCTACCTCCTGAATTTGCGTTCTTCCCTGTACTTACTGATTTTTTTCTTGATGTATTCTATTTTGAATACCAGGCATTAAATTGTACTCCTTCTATCAAGACATTTAAATAATCAAAACAAGCAAATACAAATCAAAAGAGAAGCTCTCTGCTTTCTGTTTAATGGAGAGGCCTCAGCTGCACCAGCTTTTGTCATTTCCATCAAAAGCTAATAAACACAAACAGAACTTTAACAACGTAAATCCACAAGGATTTCACTTCATTGAGCTTGTGTAATATCCAATCTAAGGAAAGTAATGTTTTATTGATGGAAAATGCAGTCGCTCTTTATGATCTTTATAACATAAGGAAGACTGTTGACGTTAATACTAAATATTGAGCTAAGTCCAAATGAACCATTAGTTTGAGGAGAAAATGTAGATAAAAGTAGAAACCAATGAGCCTTGACAGATTTCTTAGATTAAAATATCTCTCCTCAATTAATCCAATATAAAATCTAATTTTTGGGAGCCAGTGAATATTAACTTTGCTAGAAATTAATGCTCTTGATATGCAAATATTTGCAATGAGGAATTTTATGGAGAAAGTGGAAGCAGTCTTAATCACGAGTCTTTATTACATTACTTAATGAGAAGTAGCAGTGATATGAAGTCACTGGTGTTTACCATTTATTGCAAATATTGTATTTCATTGGTTTGGCCATGAATTACAAATAAAGTCAAAGTTGTGTTTTCAGAAAGAGCATTGTAGGGCCAGGAATGGACACGGTGCAAGTTTTCTGATCCCATGCAGCATGGGTAAAGGAGGAGTCAGAGTCCTCAGTGGCTTTTTGCAGGTCTTTTATTGGGATTACCAGGTACACGGCAGGCAGGGGTGCTGGGGGCCCGGGAGGCCTGCCAGCCTCCCGGGCCCCCAGCAAATCTTCACTCTATCTGGGCTCTCTGGCCTTCTCTCAGCTTCTGCTTCTCTTGCTTCTCTCTCGGCTTCTCCTGCTTAGCTTCTCCTGCTTCTTTCTCAGCTTCTTGGCTTCTTGGCTTCTGCTGACGTCCCCGTGACGCCAACCTTAAAAGCCCAGTCTTAGCCCAGGTGAATCCCATCTACCTAGACCCACACCCTACTCCAGGTGCCCGCCATCAGGCATGCATTCAGGACCACAAGGATCCATCATCTATCCTGATGGCGGGAGGGCAGAAAAGCTGACATTTTTCCTTACCCTACAAGCATCAAGCCAACAATTGGGGTAACAAAATTGTATTTTTAAATGGAAAATATCTCAGTATTCTTTCTGTGAAAGAAAATGATACTTCCTAAGCGAGGAAACTGTTAATATTAAAATTTTGCTATTCAAAAATAATTACATCAAAATGTTTATTAATCCCTCTTCAATATTCATCAAAAGGATGTCTCTTGGAGAATTAAATAGGATGTTTGCTTTTTAAGTTGGAAAAAAAACTTGGAAAAAATGTGGCAGTTACCCTGCCCTTAACTGTTAGTGCATTCATCTTAAAGATGACTCATCTCCGAAGATTCTATAAACTTCTTTGTTGTGTTTGGCATTTCCTTTTACGTAGTCTCAGCTTTTAAACTACAGACCAGATCATTCACTAACATATTTTTATTGTTCTTGTCTTGTTCATCTTTATTATTTTTCTGATTTGATTCCTCAGAAAATAACAAAAAAGCATTGACTGGTAGCATTTCATAGCATAGAAAATTCTTTCACATCAGTTACCACATTTCATCGTCTGTGGGAGTCATAGCAGCAGAATCCTAATTAGAGTGGTGGAAACACTAAGGATCAGGTATAAGTGATATGTTGTGCATGGCGTCAGAGCAACTCAGACTCCGGGCTTTGATCCAGGTCCCTTCTTAATTGTTTTGATTTCACACACCAGGTAACATCTAGCACGTCTTCCCTCTTCCATCGCTGCAGTTGAAAACAGTTAAAAGGATAACAGGTGCCTTTGTAGTCCGCACCAAGCATTGGCTTGCTCTTCCATCTAGGATGTCTGTGATCTAGGCTAGTGGTTCTCAAAGTGTTAGACTCACCTGGGAACTTGCAAAAAAATGCAGCTTCCCAGGCTCCACCTCTGACTTAATGAATAAGCAAAATTCTGAATGTGGACTCAGCCTGTCTGCTTCTGACCCACACTCCAGGTCATTCTGACCCACATTACAGTCTGAGATCCTGCCCTCTAGACCCAAGCACCTCACCAGCTCAAAGTTCTCTCTTCTCTTGAGACTGTGTCTGTGATCGCCGTGACAGACAGCTCTTAGGCAGATGGTACAGCAAATGTGAAGCAGCCAACACACAGGAGGCACTGAAGAAACATTCCAGAGGGCTATATTTTATCAGAAAGGTGAATTCCAGCTTTCTCAATAAACTTGGTCTTCCATGAGAACAAAAGGGAAGTGAATACTAAGTCTAAACCTGGGGAAGATGATGATTCCTAACCATGGATACACTATATTTGAAGCATTAGTGATGCCATTAAAAAGAAATCAAGTAAAGCCCAGCGATTTTTTTCCCTAAGAAATTTAGTCAAAATCAGAAAGGGAGCTTGACCTCTGAGAATCTTTGTCACCACATTGTATGTGGGTATAGGTCATTCCTGTAGTTATGTTAATAGCTTTGTTCAGTGGTCAGTTTTATTCCTGAGACTTGAATTATTTGAAAATGGTACATCTATCTAGGTGCCTCCTTGATGGTGCAGGGGTTAGCATCTCAGCACTATGAAGCTATCGCCAGCCACTGAGGCATGAGTTAAATCCCCGACCAGGGAGGTGACCCACATGGTGCAGCAGACCTCTCCTGTCTCGCCTGCTGCTCCCCTCAGCAGTGTATTTCAGTAGATCTACCTGTTCTGCTCCCCACTCTGTCTATGGTGAATCCTCTCACACCCTCCACCTCTGAGCTGTACCCCAGCTCCTGTATACATAAATAAATAGATCTTTATTAAAAATGGTATATCTACATTTGACTCACTTTTTAAAAAGTCTAAAAATTCAATTTTAAAAGAACTAGGTGAAAAAAGTTTTTCAGCTTTGTGCCAATCAAAGCCTGTGGAAGTTGCCTCACATCAGAGTATAGAGGTGTGAACAGGCAAATCAAGTCAATCACTCCCTCTGGGTCTCTTGTTTGTCCTTCCTGGACCTACAAAAGTAGAGAAGGGTCATTAAATCATGACTGTGGGGCAGGCACCGTGCACAGGCTTGGGATGATCCCCTGTCCTCCTTCATTCAGCTCTTTATATTGGGATGGTGCTACCCAGCAGACTGGGGCACCCAAAGACCCCCAGACCTGCACATTCTGAATGTGTTCTGCCATCTGCCACATAAAGACAAAATATACTCTGTGCATAAGACCATCAGTAGAAAAAACTTTAATAGAATTAGTATGTAACCGAGAGAAGAGAAAGAATATAGTTAAAATCGTTTCCTCATGAAACCCCCAAAGGTACCCATCCCCTCATGGGTAAAAGCCCAGCCAAACAGCGTTGGCCCAAAGCAGGGCCACTGAGACTCAAAAACCTGCCACAAGTCTCAGGCACCTTCCGGCGGGGAACCGCAGGATAGGGGCAGAAGCAGCCAGGCAAGTCTGGAAGGAAAAGAGCAAAATCAAAGCACATGTCAAAATAAAGGCTGCACTGACAGCCTCCCCATGGATCTCTCACCCATGCCTCTGTCTGTCTCAAGTGTCTCCTTCCATGCCCCCCAAGTCCCTGGTACAGGTCCAAGACCAAGAAGCAAATACAGCTTCTCTGCATGTTTCTGTTCCACGTGCCCCCACCACATCTTCTCCCGAGTCTTTTGTCCTAAGTGCTTCTCCCAGTGTCTTCCAGCTTCTCCTCACGGCTCCTCTCCACCCTTCCTTGGGAGGCCATGGAAACTGGAACCACCCCCCTTTCTAAGGGACCTATACTGTTAAAATGAATGCTGGTTCTCTAACCAGAATTGGGAAAATTAAGCCACACCAGTTAACCACCTAAGGTTCAGGCTTCAGGTCACACTCAGCAATGTTCTATAACTTGTCCACGAGTCTTAGCTACGAGCAGAGAAGGCAGCACTTTGCTCCCATTTAATTCTCTGCACCCCCAGATTCCTAAAGGTTGATGAGGATCACATACTCTAAACCATGGATTTTGTTGTTGTTGATTTGTTGTTGATTTGTTCCCAAAGGTGGGATTCTTGACTTAGGAGCGACAGGGAGGGGGAAAAAAAAAAAAACATTAAAAAGACACGTCCTAGTAAAGCAGAAAACGACAGGGTTTCCATAATTGTGCCGTCCATAACCCAAGGCCACACTAATAAAATAGCTTAACTCACTAGGAAGGAGGAAAAATATTTAGCGATAAACTAGACTTAACAACTGCATGTAACTTCTTTTCTCAAAAGGTGACCATATCTCTGTTTACCAAATCTACAGGTAGATAAAAAGATTAAAAGCTCCTTATTCCAGTATTTACAGAGAACACACAGCCGCTGACTAACTCTGTTGAGCATCTCTCCTTACATCCACCTCCAGATAAAGCAGAACATGAGCCACTAACACTTGATCACCTACAATCCTGCACCCCCGCCCCCCTGATATGCTGGGCTTGAGCAAGGACTTCTAGGAGGAGAACTGGAGGCATCCACTTCAGTCCAGTCTCTGCTGTGTCACTGGTCCTCCGGAGAGCTGTTTAATCATTTGTTCAAGCATTTGTTTATTTCGGTTCCACCTCGGATTTAATCACTGACTTATCATCCTGCCAAAGTATTTGTGCTGATTGAACAGGGCACCTCAGTCTCAGCAGAACCTGCTGTTTCTGCTTTTGTCCAAAGGGTCAGTGGTAGAAAGGCTAACTGCAGTGATTTAAGAAGTGAATGGTCTAATTGTTCTGGGTTTTTCTTTTTCCCTTGAAAGAAAATTCTACAGGCTTGAAAGCTCTAAGATAAAGAGGCAAGTCTACCTAAAAACACTGTGTGCTGTCTCTCAAGCCTTTTGCTTGCAGAAAACAGATCATCTTTGTTGCACTTTGGATAAAATTGCACCTAGTGTTTGGGTAACTGAAGTCAATGAAAAACACTTGGACTTTTTTTCTCTCAGGTACTTTACTGCGCTGAATTTTTTAACCTAATTTAGTACATAGATCTCCTTACAGACTGTGTTAGTTGCCTGTTCATTGGGTGAATTTAGCATGTTCATATGCTAAAGAGATTTCAAAGGCTATGACTGTCATTTTAAATGAGCAGTCTCTCTGTTTTCTCCTCAATAGTTAACAGTTTATCTACCAAAGTGACCAGGAATGTCTAATAGCCAAACCCACCTTTCCCATGATACCTTTCCTGGTGAATTAAACCAACCGCTTGGGCTTCTGACCATTTGGCTGTAGGTGGGAGATTCCCAGGACATACCCAAACCCCAACACAACCACCTCAAACTTCAGGTGCATTTTCTATGCCTAATTACTCTCTGTGCTTCTGACCAACTGGCTATAAATCAAAGACCCCCCAGGACACCCCCCTCAGATTTTATTAATTTGCTAGAGTGACACAAAGAAATCAGGAAATCCATCTACTCACTAGATCACCTATTTATTACAAAAGGTAATAAAGGGGACCATTCAGTAGTCAGATGGATGTGACAGAGCCAGGCCATCATGGAATGGTGAGATAATTCTTGGTGGATGCATTTATATTTCTACTGATTGCTCTGCATCTTTTGTTCCTTTCAGAAGGCATAGCTTGACTGTTCTTTTTAATTTGCTGTGACTATTAGAATTGGTTTAGCTGTCAGAAAGCAGGCAACCTTACTGCTGATGATACACAAGATGGAAGAACATGTTTCACAAAGCAGAAGGGAAGGATAATTAAAAAGGGAAAACAAAAGTAACAATTAACTGTGGGTGGAGGAAAGGTGAAAGAAATGAAGTATTCTCACAAATAGCTATCCTGTAAACACAGAGAAAATAGAGATTTGGGGACTGACGCAATAGCTCATGACTCAGATTTTCTTCCATAACTTCTCTTGTGCCCCAGACAGACGTGTGTTCTGAAGCTTCCTCTGTATTTTCCAGACCTCCAAGCCTAAAGAGAAATAACAATAGTAACATTTGCATTTACTTAAGGTTTTGGAAAAAATCGTAGTGAAAATAAAGTAGCATTCATGAAGTGTCTGTATGGAACAACTGACTCAATCAACTATTTTGACCAAAGCTGCCTTTTGGTGCTCACTCTCATGGCAGCAAGAGCAATATGTTCTTGCAGTACTGGTGGTGGAGGGAGGGGAATAGAGGAGGAGAACAAGGTGGAAAAATCAAAAGAGTCTTTCTCTGAAATAAAACATGCCTTTGAAAATATCACATAATCCGTGTTGCGCTTGTCCATTCAAGAAGCTGTGGAAGTTGAAAGAACTTGAGCTGCTAACAATTAGTGAAAGTGTGTCTTGTATATATGGGCACCATCTCGACTGAAAGAATGGGCTGGCAAAATATTTATTATCAATATTATTAAATATTTAATTAAAGGACTGCGACAGTTGAGTGCTGGGCTGCGAAGCTGCCAGCAGCCTCTGCAGCACTGGTTCAATCCCCGCCCACCGGCTAGGGTCCCACATGGCGCGCAGACCTCTCCTGCCGCGCCCGCTGCTCCCTTCAGCAGTGTGTTTTATCAGTCTGCCTGTTCTGTTCCCTGCTCTGGCTCTGGTGAATTCTCTCACCCTCCTGCGCTTCTGACTGTACCCAGTGCTTATATAAATAAATCAATAAATCTTTAAAAAATAAATAAAGGACTGCCAACCTACTGTGCTCCACTAGCCAATAATAGGCCACTAGAAACAGTGGGGCAAATGGTAAAATATATTGACTTTAATTTTTTTTGTGACTAAAACAAATTTGAATGGGTAGAGTTGACCAGGCTGAAGTGTATTACACACCATCCCCCCTCCCTAGATTTAAAACAATTTTGGACTGTGAAAATGGAGTAACACAGGAATGGTGCATCCAACTTACCATAGTTCACCAATCCTGAGAGATGCGGTAACTGTTAGTCTCAAGATTCTGTACTGCAAAGTTATGTTTCCTTCTCCAAGGAAAGTTTCCTTTCTACAAGGAAAACCATTACCATTGGGATTTCTTACAGTGCTGCTCATGAAGATCAGAGAGATTCAACTATAATTAAATCAATCCAGTTTTAATGTATTGCCTAATACATAGCTAGATTTCTAAGAGAGCCAAGTTACCCTGTAAAAAAAAAAAAAGTGAGTACATGCATTTTTTTGACTCCTATAACAGTTTGAATAATTTTTTTTGGGGGGGTGGAAGGTAGATATTCACAAAGCATTCCATTTCGAAGTGATGTGTAGGCTCTAGGCTCAACTGTCTTCCATTTCAATTATGACCATATCGAGTTGCTTCCTCTAGGAGGCTAAATATACAAATATACAAATACAACAGCCAAGACCACGTATGTCTCTTTAATGCTGACCTACAGCCTCTTTATCAAACAACTGGAAAAGATAAGCTACAACCTTTGCAGTGATGGACTCCACATGACCAGACTTATCACTGACTTCAGCTTACCTGATTATTTCCTCTGCCTCTAACTTGAGACCAAACAAGAGAAAGCACAAAATGCATCCCAAACCTATCATGTGGGATGCCTCCCTTCAACTTAACCTGGTCCTAGTGTTACGGAGCAGCCCCGATATAAAAAGCGTTGTCTGGCTGTGGGTCCTCACCCGCACGCTTAAAAGGGACTTATGAATACTCCACTGCAGGCACACACAAAAGGTTAATGAAAGGTTTATTTACAAGGGAAAAGGAAATGAGGAAATGGACAACTCAGGGAGAAAATAGGGAAATAAAGTCTTTAATGCGTCCTACCTGATCTGCCAACCTGGAAACCCAAAGGCACTCTGAGAGCTGGCCGAGCTGGCAGAGAGCCAAAAAAGGGAACCCCCCCCCCCCCCGCCCACATGTCTGGTTTTTATACCCAACCTGGCTGCTTAACCCCACCCTCAGGTCCCAGCCACCTTCCCTTTGGTGGTGATGGGATTTGTCTTTCCCAATGTCCTGACGGCTTTGGTCTGGAGTGGGGGTGGTGTCCACAAAACCTCTATGGAATTAGCTTTAGGACATCTTTTTCCCCCTAACAATCACGCCCACTGACTCTGATAAGAGTGTATCCAAAAACTTCCCTTTTTCAGAAAAAACTTTCCCCCCATTCTCCCTGTGATTCTCTGTCAAATGAAAGTGATGGTGGCTGACCCTCTTGATGGCTAACTTCTGAGTGACAGTCCCTGCTGCTTGTTTGGGTGGGTTTGCTTATTTTTGCAGTATTTATTATCATTTCTATATGGAACCTTTAAGTAGCAAGATGAGCCTTCCCAAGTGTAGAAAATCATTGAGATGTACTGAATATTAAATGTAGCACTGATGAATTTGGAAAATGGAACAGATGGCTAGGACACATTCAAACTCGGATTAGGATTCCTTTAACCTTGCTCAGATATGTGCTAATTTGGCTTTTTTTTTTTTTTTTTTTTTTTACTCAATCCTCTTTCCCAGTGACCTCAGCAAAGGGCTTGCGATGATGAGTGTCCGGCATGTAGTCAGTTGTGTGGTTGCTTTCTTAGGAGAAACAATATTATGTGACATTAACCTAGAGTTAATTCAAATCATTTCCATTTCTTTGAGAAAGTCTGTCTTGCCTTTGCTCACCGAACAGTGTTTGTCTTTGACCTTAGAAGCTTTCAGTCCTAATCTGGCTGATAGCTTTATTTATCATGTGACTTGACGAAGTGAAGTCATAATACATTCTTTTCTTTAAAATTCCTAGCGACATTGTTACTGACCTTATGGGGTTGCTTATTTCTACAAAAATAGTTTCCAAAATTCTAATGGGTACTGTGTATTCAATAAGTAATAGTTGTCATTGTTCCATCAAAGTAGGTACTTATATTTCCAAATGAACAATCGTCCTTATTTTTGATGTGGCAACTTAGACCACTTCAAGCAAAGGTTTGGAAATTGTTGGTAATTGGCTAATTTTTCAGATTGCATTAAGTGTCAGTGAGTACTGCTGTAAGACAACACATGGTATTACATCACATGATGAACACAGGCAATTTTCTTATAATTCAGGGAATGTACACCTTCTACTCTACTGAAAGCCACATTTCTTTGAGGAGGATGATTTAGTATTTAGGCAATGAGGAGTCTTCTTTGCCATAGCCCCCTCTCAATGGCCTCTTCTGGAAGAGTAGGTTATCACTGGTAAGTTGGTTGATAGCTGGTAAGTTTTTGGATATAAAATCCAAAATCTTTTTGCAGTGCAGGTATTTAAGAGACATCACCCATAGGTGCTGTGAGGTTCACGCTTGCCCACCAAGGCACCATCTTCTCTCTCTTGTATCCTGTTACCATCAATGATAACATCTGCTGTGGAACAATGCTCGCTTTGCAGACATGACGTGTGCAGGTTTAATTTCTAAATCAAACAAAGGAACAATCATGGGCATTTTGTATGCATTTTTCATAATAGAATCACAGGATCAGAGTCAGTCATTTAATCCCAAATGAGCCATGACCTCATTAGGGTTTGTTCCTTGACTAAATCTCATAGTTCCACATAAGGACACGTGTCAAGGGCACAGCCTGTGTGTCCTTCCCTCCTCCTTGATACCAGGGCTTTGTCTGGGGGTTAGCTAGGTGGGAAGGGAGAGAGGTGTCCAGCAAAGGTTTTTGGAACTAAGTATGGAGTGGATTAAGTTACTTTTGGAACTCAGGTTGTGTAGAAACTTCATTGTTTTTGTCACAAAAGCCAATTAGAGGTCAATCCGGAAACCAAGGTTGGAATATGTTACTTTGTCAATATTTTTATAATAAAAAGTGTTCTGTTGGGTGGGTTTCATTAGAAATTAGAGGAACAGGGCCTTACAGGAAAGTGGGGTGCATCTAACACTTTCCAAATATGCATACTTTATTAAATTCTTGAGGAAATGTTACAAAGAATAAGCCCTGGTTGCAGCTCCATGTCACTTTTCAACTTCCCTGCAGCCATTATTTCAAACGTTCTCCCTTATCTTTAAATCTCTAATCCTACCTTTCCTACCCACAACTCCCTTGATTTAGCAAACAAATAAAATCATACATTTCTTGCCAACCAACCTATTACCCCAACTGTTCTTGTACCCATTCTTTCAATGGAATCCTCCTTGACTTATCTCCACCTCTCCGTGTTGCAACTATGCAACCACTGATTTCCCTTCATGGTAGAATTCTGATTATTGTGGATTCAAACTCCCAAGGACCTCTAGAGTCATTTTCCCTTTGCTTTTTTCCCCCAGTTTATGCAATGTCTCCCCTACAGCCCTTTCTGTTGTCCAGCCAATCCATTGTGACACCATGACCAGAAGACATTTTCTCAAATGTTGATCAGACTTTCTTGCTCCCTCCAGGAAGCCTTTTCATCCTGCCTTAGAATAATTTAAATTCTTTAACCTGCCTTACCAGGAGCTGCTTCTCACTTCAGCTCTATCCAGCTCACTTTTCTCCCCATCCTAGAGCCCATGATCAAGCCAAATAATCAGTCCTATTTTTCCTGCAAACTCCCGCTCAGTACTAATACAGTTTGTCACAAACCAGTTATGCTCAGTATGAATAGAGTAAGGGTGTAAATTACACCCTTGGGAAATGTGACTCACAAGAAACTACTGCAGAAGGATTTACTGAGGAACAAAAACAAACATATCCATGGTTTTTAAGAAAGTAGGACCCTATCCAAGAGTTAAAAAGGCTAAACATGAAAACAATTTTATTCACTAGCTGAGTTTTAAGTTGAATATGCATAATTTCCTTAGTGTATGTTCAGGACTTAATAAATGCTTACTGAATTGTATGGAAACATTTAAAATGGAAAGTCATTTTTTGCAGTATCCTTCTTAACAAGCCAGAAGTTTTACACCCAATTTCTTTTCTGTTTCATTAAAAACAATGATAGCTTAAAGTAAGGCTTAGTGATACATAGTAATTGCTCTGTGGCATCTATATTTTAATGGAAATGTACCTTAATGGATCACCTTTGCCCAGTTTTACTTCCAATATAGACAATAAACCCCAATTTTTTTTCTGCCCCAAATATCAGAAGCTGGAGTCTTTCTCTTTGACTTGGTAGACCTCCCCCACCCCCAATTCATAGTAACTTTGAAGTCAAATTTTGATGCAATGGAAAGTTTAAAGTAGAATTTTGAGTGGAAACTGGATAAATTCTGGGCTGGTTAAACAGCACCTCAAAAATCATGATTTATGGCCTCCCAGGTGGGGCAGCAGTTGAGCGCTGGGCTCTGAAGCTGCCCGCAGCCTCTGTAGCACCGGTTTGATCCCCGGCCACTGGCAAGGGTCCCACATGGCACAACAGACCTCTCCTTCTGCACCCGCTGCTTCCCTCAGCAGTGTATTTCATCAGTCTGCCTGTTCTGTTCCCCGCTCTGTCTCTGGTGAATTCTCTCACCCTCCCGCGCTTCTGACTATACCCAGTGCTTGTATAAATAAATAAATAAATCTTAAAAAAAAATTCATGATTTAAACATATATCATATGTTAAGAGAGACATTCTGAGAACAATCAGGGCATGGAGCAAACACTAAGCATGTCATATCACACAGTACTGTTCTGGGGCACAATCACACCCCCCCATACGAGCCACTGTACACACCTCCACCAGCTCCACATTCCCAAACAGCATGTCAGTGATTTGAGACTGGTGACTGTCGGAGTATTTACACCACAGCAATTGGCCAACTCTTCCAACCAGCCTTTTCTTTGCCTAAGAGAATCCATTATTAAAACTTACCACCACAGCACAGTTTACAAGCAAGCTGGTCCAATATTCCAGCCACCCTGGTTGACTCTGCTGTCCAACACATCTTTGTGACTCATGTTTGCGTTTGTTTCTACCCTTTTGACTCGCAAAAGTGATGAATTAAATAATCACTGTGCCTATCAGGAATAATAGAACTCTGGAGATTTTCCACTGGAATAAGTGGGAAAGTGAAAAGCAGCTAAGATTCTTGTGAATTTTGTCTGAACTGTTGAAAATAGTGCAAGACTTGTTACATGGAGGGAAAGCATGAGGACAGGAAAGTCTTGGGAAAGCTCTGAGGAGACATATTTTTAATTGAATGTAAGGAAGGGCTTCCTCACTGGTGAGGTCACTGCTGATGAGCATGCTCAGTCAGATACCCAGCCGCCCTGGGTGGTGCAGTGGGGGGCTTCTGACAATGATCCCTTGTGTTAATGCCCCTTTGAGAATTCATACTTTGAATTGAATCCTTCCCTGACAATAACCTGACTTCACAGATCTTGTCAATTCTCAGAGGATCTTTGCTTGGTGAGGTATGTGTTGAGGGTGGTACAACCACTGGCCAGAAAAAGCATTCATTCAAATTTGGGGAGAAAATGGTCCATGCAGAAACTCTTATTCTACGCCATGTTCAATTTTAAAATCAAACCATTATCACTAATTTGAGAGAGAGTATATACTAATCAACTTACTATAGATTTATTTCTGATTCCAGATTTTGAAATCTTTTAGGATCATCTACTTTAGTACAGATTGGGGAAAATAAGTCAGGGAGTCTCAGAAAGTTTTAGGGCCTCACATAGCAGGAGGAGCTTTCATAAGTGGAGCTTTCATAAGAGGAACACACTATTTAGCAGAGAGAGCTACAGGAACTTCCTCCGTATCCTTTGGTGGCCAAGAAGTTAGAATAACAGGAAGCCCTCAGACCAGCAAAAATGGCACCTGTGAAGTTTATTTGGATCTGTCTAGGTGTGGCTTCAGCAGAGGCTAAAACTGTACAAAACAACTTATAGCTTTTCACCGAGTATGGAAAAGCAGGTTAAAATAAACAATGCTAGCTATTTATTGTCTTCTGTCATACCATGTAAAATTCAGACTATTTTTTTCACTTTTGAATTACTTTTTGAAATGGCCATTTGATGAACCTATGGATTATCCTAAGAATAGTTTAGACAGTTTTTATCCAAGATCAGTGGTTCATATTTGTACATGTGTATCTTACCTAATACTTCTCTGCCTATTGCTTCAGCCATGTGAGTTCCTCCAGCTCTTTCCATTTTCTGCTTGACTTTTCACCACCCACAAACCTTAACTAGCATCCAGCAACCTATGAACATCTCTCTTCATAATCTCCCATCAGACATTTATTTAGCAACACTAAGATGCTAAATATCATTGCCTGATAGTGTTTTAAATGCTGTAGAACTGTAAGTTTGCTTCTGCTAAGAATTATGCAAAAAAAGTATTTTTATTGTCTCTCTTGCATATGAAGGGATTGAGAGAGGCATGGGGTGGCTAAACAAAATACCTACAGACAGGTTTCTTATCCACTTCTCAGCTCCTAATCACTGTTACCCATCACTTTAAAGATCCAGTCTTGAGGCCTCCCCGGTGGCACAGTGGCTGAGTGCTGGGTTGCAAAGCTGCCTGCAGCCTCTGCAATGCCGGTTCGATCCCTGGCCACCGGGCGAGGGTCCCACATGGCATGCAGACCTCTCCTGCCGCCCGCTGCTCCCCTCAGCAGTGTATTTCGTCAGTCTGCCTGCTCTGCTCTGCTTTCTGCTCCTCCTCTGGTGAATTCTCTTACCCTCCCTCCTGCGCTTCTGACTGTACCTACTGCTTGTATAAATAAATAAAATAAAATAATTAAAAATATATATTAAATAAATAAATAAATAAATAAAAGAGCCAGTCTTGACATGTTATCTGAATACCAATTTTTTGCACTGATTCCTCCATGGAAATGTGCTTTCTCCCTAAATCTTCTCCTAAAGTCATGCTTTCTTCTTACGAATATATATTTTCATTGGCTTTGCTGCAGAGTCATGTTAGTCAGTGCTACAGACATGGCTTCTCCTTAGAGAATTCACATTTGTTCTATTTTGTGAAAGAAATCATATTTATATATTTTGTGAATTCACGTTCACTTATAAATTCCTTTAACCAGAGTAAACCTAATCTGCTTGGTCCTTTGTGTCCAAGACAGTAGTTCTTAATGGCGGGGGCGGGGGGGCGAGAAGGGAGAGGCAAGTGATTTTGTCCCCCACTTGGGAACATTTTGCAATGTCTGGAAATACTTTGGATTATCAAACTGGGGTGCTGGGCCTAAATGTTGAAGTTGAGGAACATCCTCTTGAGAACAATGTGTGTACCCCCTCGGCAATGCTGACAAAGCCATGCAATATGATATGCATGTAAAAACTAATCCTAACTCATTCATGTGTGTCTGTCAGATTATGTAGGCTCAATTTATATGTCTTATGTTTAATTTTCTCTTTTCAGAAGTCAGAAGGCTTCATAAAGATCTCTGACCCATGGCTCTTCCCTGGTGGCCTAGGGGTTAAGTCTCAGCACTATCACTGTTGGGGCCTGAGTTGGATCCCTGGCCAGGGAGCTGCCCACATGGTACCGCAGACCTCTCCTGTCTTTCCTGCTGTTCCCCTCAGCAGTGTATTTCACTCAATCTGCCTGTTCTGCTCCCCACTCTGTCTCTGGTGAATCCTCTCACCCCCCCGCACCTCTGGACTAGACCCCAGATCTTGTATGCAAAAAAGAAAAAAGACTGCTGACCCATAAAACTAGTCTTAACAAGTATGTAACTGTTGATTAAAATGTTTATAAAGCAGGTCTCCTTGGTGTCATGTTATTCACTCATTCATTCCCTCATGTTTTTCAAGAAATAACCATTAAACATAAATTGAACACCAAACAATGTTCTTAGTGAACAAGTAGTTTCAGATTAAGCTGTGATCAATATGTATATGGATAGGGGTACTTCAGTTAATGCTGATGGAAACATTATTCTTATGAGCTTTATATTTTCTATAAGTTATATTGTTTTAAGTAGTTAGAAAAACAATGTTTGGTTTAATATAAGAAGAAAATAGTGGATTAAATAATTCACTTTCCCCAAATAGTCAAAAGCAGTGATTAGCAATATAATATGCACTAAGTGCACCCAGCTGTCGATGCAAAGCTAGTGTCCATTCTCTCCAAATGGCTTCTTAATGAAACCATGAGATCAAAGTGGATACCTCATTCAAGTCTACCAAAAATAGTTACTTTTTATAGAAATAACACAAAAAGTAATTGAAATTAATTTACATAATTAAAATTAATAAACTGATATGACAAATTGTAATGCTTCCCATATCAAAACAAAAGAAAAAACACTCTTTCTTGAAAATTAACCCTTAATAACCCCATATCCCTTCCAATCACCACCCATTACCATATTTTCCTACTCATTTTGACAGCAGAACTTCCTACAAATGGTATACCTATTGTCTCCAATTCATTTTGCTCTGTTCCCACTTGCTCCCAGTCTAACCAGGCCCTCACCTCAAAAATTCTGAGACATTCTTCATCAGAGTCACCAGTGACTCTGTCACATTGCCACCTCCAATGGTCAAGACTTAGTCCTCTCCTTGACTCTATCATTAGTCTCTGACACAAGTAATCACTCCATTTTCCTTTCATGTTTTCTTCATTCCACATCTCATGGTTTTCTCCTTCTACCTCAAGTAATTCTCCTTCTCAGTCTCCTTTGTTGGATCCTCCTCATCTTTCCAACCTTACAGAGGGTTGCCTCAGAGCTTAGTTATTGGAACCCTCTTTTCTAACTACTCTCAATAAGTGGCTCATTCACATTCATGGTTTTAAACTCTGTAGATGTATCAGTAACTTCCAATCTTATACCTCCATCCTGGACCTTTTCCCTCAACTCAAGAATAATTTTCTACTTAGCATTCTCATTTGGTTGCCAAAGTATGTCCAGTTACCACAATAACACCTCAACTCTTGAGTCCCACACTTGAAAGTTCTTTCTCTCCCAGTTCCATCATCTAGTTAGTGGTATCAACATTCACTCAATTTCTTATAAATGCCCACATTTCATGATGTGCCTATTCTAAATAGTCCTACTTCCTGATCGGTGAAGAATGGATTTGAGAAAGAAGCATATTCTTTCTCTTTATTAAACTTAGAGGAAGCAAACAAATAAACCACAAAACAAAGTAAACCCTTGAGAACAAACATCTAAACTTTACCCTTGAAGTCATTGCTGAGGTTGGAATTGGTCTTCTAGGGGCCACACACTTCCTTGAAACCCAAATGGAACAGTGTTGGGCAAAAGGCTATTTGTCTGAGGTGTAAGCTTACCTAGTCGATGGGGTGTGTGTTTGCATAGAAAGACCTTTATTGTGGCAATAATAGAGCACCTGAGGAGACACTTGAACAAAGTTGTATAAAGCTAGAGGTCTTAATACAAGCAAGCCCAACCTTCTAGAACAGAAGCTTGGGGAAAATTGGGGGCTATTTTGGGGAGGTTTGGGGAGATCCGTGGTATTGAATAGGCTCACAAAGGTTTGCTCAAAAGACAAAGATGTAGGTGGGTGGGGAGGAAGGATATTTCTTCTTGGTCCTTGCTCTGTCAGCCCCCTTTGGCAAGACTGTTTGGTACATGTAGGCATGGGAACCGGTTAAAGAAAGTTTCGATTCACTAGAGTAAAGCTGAGAACTTGCTGGCCTTTGTCCGTGGTGAATGTGTCCGGAAAGGCAAAGAAGAGCCAGATTCTCCGGTGGGGTTTCTCATCTCCATGAGAAACACTAGGTGCCAACAGCTTCACGAGAGGTACAAAGGAGCAGAGAGAAAGGAACCCTGAGGTGTCTAACCACAGCGCTCTCACAAGATGAAAAGAGCATGGGCTTTGGAACTGAACTTCAGTATCTGTAACTAAGGTAAGGCCATTTAGTGGGATACAGGGTGACACGAGCCTGAACTAATTGCTCGTTTGAGCTCATTGTGTTTGTGCGTGTGTGTGTGTGCATGTGTGGGCACTCACACACGTGTGCACTCCTGGTATCAGGCACTTTTATCACGTTTCCTTTGGCGCAGTAGTCAGTCTTATGGCTGTACAGTCTATGACTTGGAATAGTCTTTCTTTTTCTCATATAATCTCTGGGGAGTGCTGAACCGAAGAGAATAAGAATTTGAGTGCCATTTATAGATCAGCTAAGGGAAGTGGCATTCAGAAAAGTCTCTTTTAGAGCGAGACTAAAAGCATGATGACTTAGCCAGCTGAACATTACTTATTGACGTGGGACAATGTGAAAAAAGATGAGTCTTTAATTTCCTGTGGAAACACTCATGACACCATCTCTTTGGCTGTCCTTGTCACTCTTGCACTGTTCCGAAGTGACAACAAAGTGGCATTGAGAATCTGAAACTGTGTGATCAAATATGCTGTCATCAATGTATAATTAATCACGTCTTTACAACTAAAAATACAGACAGAAATACTGTAAAACCGTGTTTAAAAAATGCGAAAGGTAACTTTGATAAAGGATAAGTTCCTCTGACATCAAAGTGTGAGTCGTCTAAAAGCCCTGGGCTGTCTCACTTGTAATGTTTTTCTTCTACTCAGTGTTGACTTTCAATTTGTAAGCTGGACTGTTGCTATGGAGCCAGTAACCTGTGTTGTTACATGTCTTCAGGTTTCCCTTTCACTGGTGGAGGAGAAGCGGGTGAGACAAGAGTCTCTCTCCTTAGGAATTCCAGGATGGCCTAAAAGAATGACCATGATTTAACTATAAATATGTCTTATTCATAAAACTCTTCAAGTTTTTCTTTTTTAAAACTCCCCTTTTCTCCCTTCTTTTATTCCCTATGAGCCCATCGCTTCTCGGCCTTTTGGCTAAGATCAAGTGTATTCCCTATGAGCCTTGAAATAATTCTGAGAATTCATATGGAACTAGAATATCCCCAGAGGTTCTGATAGTAGATCCCAAATTGGCTACTTATTAACACTGTGACCTTCCCAAGTTAACTTAGCTCCTCTCTGCCTCCTTTTCAAGTCTTTAATACTATCTGACATTCAGATATTATTTAATCTTATTTGATATGGTTCCTAGCATTGGCACCAAGTAAGTGGGGTCAAGTATTATTAGCTCCATTTTAGAGAGGAGAGAAACAGAACGTGTGATAGTGGGTTAATAGCTAAACCAGGCTGATTTCTCAGATGGTTCTCAAATGGTTCTTTAATGCTTTTCTCCAAGGAACATTCTTCTTGTTCTCAGACTTGAGAACAATATGAACCAATCACAATTTTGTCATGAGGAATGTAGAACACTGTTGCAATGTTAAAGGTAGTTCTGGCAATTTGCAGAACTGCTACCTGGTTCTGACTGGGGATTCTGACCCCAGGGTCTGGGTCTTCAGCTTTGAGAAGCCCACATTCCTTCCATGGACCTTCCCCTCTATTGAATGTTTCTCTGCAGCCCAGCTCAGCAGCTGAAGTCAGGGAAGAGGGTTGGATTGGGTAGGCATGAGGGGGTGATGAAAGTCAAGAAAAGAGTGAGTGCCAGGATATTCTTTTGCATTCACATAGTGTAATACATACCAAGCAGTAATTTCCCAATTTGATCTTCGATATATGACCACATCAAAATATCCGCATCTATCATTGTATCCCAGTAGTTGCTTCAAATAAACCAAGCCAAGTTACCATTTGTCCAAATGCTAAAACTGCTGACATGAATGAGGCACCTAGTAATTCACAATGCTCTCTGATATAATTCTCATAATTACCCCTTTAAAAGGCATGGTAATCAAAGACGTAAAATAATGAGCTTGAATTCACATAGGCAAGTGTTAGAGGTGGAAATTAAACACAAATCAGTCCGATTCCAAAACTACTTTGTTTACATTACAAAAATAATGTATCTGGAATGAAAAGAACCTGAAAAGACCCTCCTGCTACCCGCACCATCAAAACCTGAATCCAGATCATCTCTGCAAGGTGGGTTACCCAACCTTCAAGTGGGATTCAGAGCCACTTGAGGACAGGAGTGCTGCTGTCACAGCATCTTCTGCCTGTGGGAACTCCCTACTATCCTGGTTTCCCCTAATTTTTTGCTAGGGAAATCCATGATCCAGCCTTAATTCTTTTTAAGTTTAGGACACACACATAAATCCGAAGTGAAAACAGATGAGCTAAAATGAAAAGTCAATGCCATGAGCAAAGGCATAGATAGTACCAAGAGTACACGCAGGCTCCTCCCTACTGGCCTGATGATGTGGCTCACCATTATTAAAAAAAAAATCATATTGTTAGGGGGAAAGGATGTCCTGAGAAAACGCCATACAGGCTTTGTGGACTCCATCCCCACTCCATCAAGACACTGGGAACTACAAAATCCCATGATCCCCAGAGGGAGGTTGTGAGGACCTGAGGGCAGGTTTAAGCAGCCATGTTCTCTGTTTGAGTATTTCACCAGCCATGTGTCCAGGGGGGCCACTCTCTTGGCCTGACGGCACATGGTTTCCCAAGCTCGGTGGGTCATTGGGATTCCAGGTCAGTGGAACAGGTAGGATGCATTTACGAACTTTTCTCCTTCTTTTTCTCCCTGAGTTATTCATTTCCCAATTTCCTCTTCTCTTATAAATAAACCTTTTATTAACCTTTTATTTGTGCCTGCAGTTTAGCATTAATAAGTCCCCTTTAAGTGCATGGGGGAGGACCCACAGTCAGGCAACCCATTTTATATTGGGGTCACTCTGTAACAAGATGACTCGAGTGTTTGCATTTTAATGCGAAGATGGGATCTTTTTGACACTGCTTATTTTTCATCCTTATCATTGTTCATCTCATAAAATTGGAGTGAATGCTGCCGTTTTGCTAAGTAATGAAAACATAACATCAAACCTTTAAATCTTTGTGTGGAAAAGAACCCACCAGAAGGATCTAATCCAAAGTCAAGAACTGCTTCTCTGTGTTCTACAAGTTGACCATTGCCATTCTGGGTAAATAATCCTGATCTCTCTAGATGGTTCCATTATTAGAGATACTGACAATAAAGGCAGTCTTCTGGATAGAGATGCTGACTATTGCATTGACCCCTGGGTGGGTGGGGATATCAGGGAGCAGGATGACATAGTAGCCCCTTTCTCTGCTTCATGAACCACAGGTGTAACCACTTGAGCAGGGCCATGGCTTAGTCATCTCACCAAAATAGTTTTTGAATACATGAGTATCAACTTTAATATTTTCTTCTCCTTTAGTCCTTCCCATGCTGTCTCCTGTTCCACTCCTTCCCCATGATAGAGTTGCCTTAAAAAGCAAGATACCCAGAATTTGAACTTTATACATCAGTTTTGAAATAGCTCTAGTTAGATCAACTTTAATGCTTTTCCTGGATATTGTATATGGATGAAAAACTATTTTGGTTGCATCTTTGCCTTGATTTGGGGGGCAGATAGATTGTTAACTTCATCTGCTGTTTCTCCCTCTCTGCTCACCTTTGCTGGCCTTCAGGGCTTGAGACTGATCAGCTTTTAAATGTCAACAGTTGCCTAATCTTCTTTGCCGTGAACTTCTCCAGTCTCCAGAGCTGAAGACGATTGGCCCCACATGTGAGTTCCTGGTTTGGAGGTGTTCTGGTCTGCAGAGCTGCTACGAGAGTCTAAGACACATCTCTGGAGACCCTGCAGGCATCTCCTGTAGCTGTCTCCACTCTGAGCTGGGGGGGGGGGTCCCCAGCTCCACTCACAGATCTCCTATTTTGGGGGGCAGAGATCAGGTCCAAAGACCCACCTTCATCCCGGTCCTGCTATCAGAAGCTCCTCTTCTCATTAAGGCTTAAAGCTTGAGTTATAGTATGAGATGAATTTCATGTAGTCCTATTCCCCAAACATTTACTACGTGCGTGACCCTAGATAAATCTACTGAGCTAGTCATGGTTTGGTCCCTGAAATGGGAATGATATTCATACCTGGTTCTCACTTGCCATATGTGACCACAGGGATGGAATTGGAGGGGATGATGCTTAGTGATATAAGTCAGATGCCAATATCAGATGGTGTCACTTATATGTGATCTATAGAGAAACAAAGCCATGGGTCAAAACCAAACCAGGAACAAACCCTAGAAATCTGACAATATTGGCTCTCTAACTCACTGAACAAGAACCAGACTCAAGCACACATGGACACACTCACTCATGCATTCACACACTCATACACATGCACACACACACACTCACACAGTCTTTTGCAGCACCGAGTCTTTATGTTTGGGACTAACTGTCCCCGCCCCCAACCCCATGAGCATCCAGCTTCTGGCTGCAAAAGGAATTAATGGCAAAACAAGCCTGTGTACTTTGGAGCCAAGCGGTAGGAAGCATCACCCTCGCTGCTTTCCTCAGGATGCACAGTGACATCACCCGCCCTCGATTGCTTCCCCTCTGAGTTCAAACACTTTGGCTCCATCCCAAAGGGCATTCAGAGCCAACAGGCCCTCCCTCCAGCCCACCCGCTGGCAGTGCCATTTCACCCCTAGAAACATTCACCTCTGAGAAGGCTCTTCCCAGTGACCTCTCATGGATCGATCACCCTCTCCCCACCCCGTGGTCTGGGCCTCCTTCAGCCTCTTTCTTGCTGACACTTCTTTGGATTCTTACCGATTTGATCGGTGGGTCTTGCCCACTGCCATAACTTGCACTGGTGTCCACGCTGTGCACACTCAGGGCACATACATCACAGAAAAGCTTGACAACAACCGCAGGTGCCGAAATACCTTCTTATGGTCCTGCTGTTTGTAATTACCGGGGTGACACACACTCTGGATTCTAAAAAACCTGATTTACTCTTCAAGCAACATTAACCTGTAGGCACCATTTATAGCCCATTGGATGTAGTTCTGGTTCTTTCGCTTCCTAACTCTATGACATACACTGAGCAACTCGCCTTCCCAAGCCTGAGCTTGTTAACAGGTAGAAGGTGGAAGCTGTCTTAAAGCCTGTGTCTCAGGACTGTCTAAAACCAGTTCTAACAAGTAGGAGATGGTGACCCAGCACTCAGGGCCTGAGACAAGATCTCCTGCTGGAACAAAGGGAGAAGTCACGAGAGTGAAAGCCGGGGCTGTGTAGAAAAACCTTGAAGCATCACACATTGTCTGTGGGCTGCACCATCCTGAGCTACTCGATGGGGCTTTGCAACCTCTTGGCCTTCGTTGTTGAGAGGTTGATGAGCGGTGTCCTGCTGAGCTGACCGTATAGTCTCCTGAGGGACAGCGATAGCTGGTCCAGGTCACACCTCCCCCATAGTTTGCTTCCATACAAAGTGTGGCTTGGGGTTCAGATGACGAGGATGGAGGCGATGAACTGCCCTTCCAGAGAGCAGAAGCAGAGACCAGTTTTGCTCGTGACACAGTGGGGATGGTGTGTTTCTGTGCAGGTAGCCCTGGGACCAGCAGACTTTCTTGTGGGCAGTGCTAGGAAGGAACAGTGTGATCTCAAACTTCTTGGGTTTTTACGTGATTTGGGGGCCTGTTAGCCACATCTAAGTAGTGACTAGGACAAAACTCCCTCAGTGTGTTGGGTCTGCTCTTTTAAATGTTTGTGGATACAGAAGCTGGTCTGGGCACATTCACAAATTGTTGAAAATCTGTCTTGAGGATGGGTTTCTTTTCTTCTTATTTTTCTTTTTTTATTGAAGGCATCCAATCTCTTTCCACAGGAATGTTACATGAGATTTGGACTTCCAATGCCAATGATGTTTACATATCTCAGTTAAAAAGCCAATATTGCTTCTTCTGGTCCTAGCCTCTATGAATAGAAAAAAGCAATTTGGGTTCAGAGAGTATTCCTCCCCTTAAGATTTCCAAGTTCTGCAGCACTGCCAAGGCTCATGAGCTGAATGAACTTGTCATAAATGGTATGTGCTCTGCCCACATGGGTGTAAAGTGGCATTTGGATTAAATTGAAGCAAAAGGCAATTTTATTACCAGAGAAAACATTCCTGTCTGTCCCTTCCTCCAACCCTCATCATAGAAAGGGAGGCCACACTGCCTATAGTTAGAATTGTTATGAATAATTCTTAATAAAATCAGTAGCTAAGAAATGTTGAATTTTCGAGACATAATGGAAATGTTTCTCCATGTAGCTATACTGTGTACATTCTTGGCTTAGAATGAATTTTGATTTGGATGTGGGACATCTATTTGTTGAAGCCAAGCACCACTCAAATTTCCATAGGAAGATTATCTGCTGGATGAATTAGCTCAAGGAATTAAAAATAAAAATTCCTAAACTGCCTTTTGCTCAACTCCCCAGAATGTTCCCCTTGATTACATCCTGCCTGTTGGATAGCTTGAATTTAGGCAACAGAAAATCATCTTAATAGCTTGCAATGTTCAGAAATGGGATGTACATTCTTTCCAAAGCATATGATTTATTCAAGTCAAATGCAAATCAGTTACTTACTTCTTTCCTCCTCTGCCTTCTCTGTACTACTCTCCTCCTTCATTAGTTTAGAAAACCAAACACTAAGCACAAAAGCAGAATGCTAGGGAAGCAACTTTGCACCTTAAAAGTGGGGGAAATGTCTGAGACCTGCCCAACTTCCTTTGGGTCTACAGCATCCTGTGCACCGTGGAATCATCCTATCATAGATACCTCCGCTCTCAGTGGGCTGCCTGGTCAGAAGTCTGGGGTGTACTTGGCAAGATAGACCTCCTCAAGGCACTGATAGTCCTTAGAGTTCTCAATAGCAGTTTTCACACTGCCTCAGATCTAGTTACCTTTTGATGAATTTAAGAATGCACAAAGGCTGTATCCACTATCTTTCCCAGTTCATCAAGGCCTGGTCTCTCACGGTGAAGGCTTAAACAACTCACCGTGAAGTTTAAGGGCAAAGTGCTCCCATGGGCTCCACATTCAACTCCCCAGGGTCTATCATAATGAATAGTCTAGCCTAAGAGATGCTGGAAGTAGTATTACTTCTCTTTGTAAGGGAAGTATTGCTAACCATGTCATCTCATTTTGAAGAGGCTTTTATGGATAAGGAAATCAAACCTTCCTACTAAGAGAAGGATGATTCATTGTTCTCTAACACTGTAGTAGAAACAGAAGGATATCTGGCAGAGAGTGTAGAAAGTGTAATGCATGGGAAATCAAGAGTCCATCAAATGCGCTAAGAGTTGCTTCATTTTCCTGCCCAATAAAGATGTCCTGAGTTTTCATTCTGACAACTTAAAACAGAAATCTAGTCACTAAAAGGTCAAAGACTCTGTAGACACTATCCAGGGCTTCTATGATTCCTGCAGATTGAATAGATGAATGAATTGACTGTAAATTGCCAGAGGACAATTTGCAGCAGGTTTCACGAAATGGGAAAATAGCCCTAGAGACAGATAGGACTTAGTTCTCTGTCAGAATACCATAAATACTGAACTCTGAGATAGTCAACAGTCATGGCATATGTGCTTTCCATACATTGCATTTGTTCTGGAATGAGCAGTGCATCATCTCCCAAGTCAAGCTAGACGGGGGCTATCAGAGGTCAGTAATAGGTAACTTAGCCTCTAAGAAGCAAAGTGGGTGACGCGTACAAAATGGCTTCTATTCCTAATGATATTTGTGTTTTTCTGGGCGGCTCTGTCAGCTCTTCCTGATGGTTTGTGAAGACACTCAGAGGCTAGAAGGAAAATTTCCAAAAAGGCTGAGAAATGACCAGTGTAATAATTCTTGATGAGAAAAAACAAATGGCTGCTAAAACCCCCTCTCTCTCTTCCTCTCTTCCTCTTTCCTCCTTCAGCTCTGTACTCTTCATGCACTATGGCCACAGCTATCAGCAGCACAATTAAATGCTTATTAAATGTCAGGTACTGTGAAAGGAGGTGGTTACACACCTTCATTTAATCCTCCTAACAAGCCTGTCTTCTGATATTTTCAGGAGGGTAAACAGAGGCTTAAAGAAGTTGTGTAACTTATCCAAAAGTGCAGTTAGTCTTCCATGTGATTTCCTAGTGATTCAACAACCTCGTGTATGCCAGACCAAGCATCTCATTCTTGCAGTAGATCTCGAAGATGTGTAAGAACTAACTAGGAGTCAACAAAATAAGACCTATTGGGATGGAACCAGAGGAAGTGCAGGTGTAACTGGTTGCTCTAGGATACGGGGTCAAGTTGTTAATAGACTGAACTTTTAAAAACCTGCCACAGCAATTACTGCTGGTGGGGGTATCTGAATGAGGTTCTGGAGTCATGAATATGGATTATTAAGACCTGAATGGGGTCGAACATTTAGGCACATCTGCATGATAAATATTGATTTGCTTTCCTCCAGTGCATTCATTTCAACAAACCATTTCCTTGGGTCTTAAAAGTCTATTAACTTAGCCTTTCAACTACTCAAGTTTCAAAATAGCATGATTTTTAATGGTTTCTTTCCAAAGTTATTGAAAATATTAAGATAAAAGAAATATCCCTAAAACAGACTTTGGTATACCAAGCCAAGAAGTGAAGGTATTAGCAGTTTTAATATGGTTTGGAGCGGGGAAGGGAGCAAAAGGGGTGGGGAGAGGGGGGGTTGCATTGGATGCCTGTTTAATTCTAACTCTGCTTTATGTACCCTTGATTTGTTACCAGCTGCATTCATGGTTTCTCCAGTTGGTCCCTAGTGGCCAAATATGACCCGGCCCCCTGATTCCCCCCTTCCTTGTTTTAAATGAGATCTGGTTTTACTTAGATGAATTAAATGTCACTATATTTGTTTCTGTGAATTGTTCCAGCAAAAATTACAGCATCGATGTCTGACTTTAAACGTCTGTAAGACTGTCTGCCTCTCTGGGTTATTTATAGTTGCCTTTTAAAAGTTCTAATAAATGCTTTTAGATTGCTGTTGGTTTGTTTTCCCTTTATGGAGCCTCAGAGTTGGTGCACTTCAAAGTATCCACTGAAAGCACCTGCTTTTCTTTTATGTAAGAGCAATGCAGTTTCATTGTAAACTTTTAGAAAATAGAAGCAAATAAAAGAAAAAGGAGAGGAACTAAACATCTCACCAGACTGAAGCCCATGATGAGTATTTTGTCATCTATCAGCCTATCTTTTCTCCATTTTTAAATGTATTTAACATTTTTTAAAGCCCTACATTATAAAAACTTTTATAATTCTGTTTCTCCCATTCAGTAATAGGTTTTATATTTTTCCTGCCATTCTTCTACTCCATTACTTTTAAATGACTACATTAGAAGTCATGAGCAATGTGATTGTACCATTACCTATGAAACAATTTTGTACTTAGTAGCTGACTAGACCAAAGTCAAATTATCCAAGCCCTTATGATCATCCATGATAATTTCTTTAGGATAAATTGTTGTAAATGGAATTGCTGGATGAGTGTGCCAAAATCATAAAATATTGTCCCATAGCCAACTAACCTCCAGAAATATTTCAAATGGGTTATGTATATGTAGTTTACGTTACACATATAGAATCTTTAAAATGACAATACAACACCATGCATTAGTGTTAGGAGGATCACATGTCTAATCATTCAATTGTTGCTTTACCAAACTAAACACAATCCAGTGCCAGGTACAATTTTTGGTTTAGCTCCAGATTTTCAGGGAGCATGGTTAGGTGCCACTGTCAATGAAATCTCCAGTTCTAGGAAGGCTGTTAAATCATATGACTTAACAAAAGAAGTCTCTCAACATAGGTGGTGGGGGTGGGGACAGGATAATGGAAGTAATTGAAAGCTGTTGTTTGAAGAACTGTCAGAATTGATGTTTTTATGGTTCTGGGAATGCTGGTTCTCTCACTAGGACTGAAATTACCTTGAGAATAAATATCATTTTGTATTGCTGAATTATTTATTAATTCATCCCTTTAATGTATAATCAATGAGTGCCTGTGTACCATATATTGCACTAACTCTGAGGATGCAGTGGTAAATAAAACAACAGGAATTTTTCTCATGGAGTTTACAATCCATTCCATGGGGTAATCCAGCCAACACACAAGTAAATCAGCCAGTAGTGCTAGATGTTTTGAAATGAATAGTGGTGTGGGACAGGGTTTTCTTACAGTCTACATCTTCATCAGACAAGGCCTCCCCAAAAGGTAACATTAAAAGTGAGACATCAGTGATAAGAAGTCACTTCTGAGAAAAGTGTGTGCAAAGGCCCAGGGGCAGGAATAGCTTTGTCTGTTAGAGTGGAGCTTAGTAAACTTTTTCTGTAAAGAGCAAGGTAAGCCAATACCTTAGGCTTTGTCACTACATAGTCTCTGGCAACTACTCAAGTCAGCCATAGTAAAACTGACAATGAGTAACAATTGATACTATATAAACAATGGCCTGACTGTGTTTCAATAAAACAACCAGTGAGCCAGATTTCTCCCTTAGGCTGTAGATTTCTGACTCCCATGAGGAAGGGAGAATCAACAATCATAATAGGAGTTACTTTCCAGACAAGGGCAGAGGTCAGATGTATGTAATCGATAGATGTGTATCGTCTACACAGTACAAATTATGCAAATTAATTGTCATGGGAAGACACTGCGGGATTCTAAGCCAACAAGTGACAGGTTTTGATTTTTTTTAAAAAAACAAGAGTAGATTGAAGTGCAGCAAGGGCAGAGAGAGAAGATTTGGAGAAAGTATTTTTGGTTTATTGAAGATGAGGCGTTTTGACTCCAGGTCTACTTTGAAGGCGAACTAATACGACTTGGTGACAGTTTGCGTGATGGGAGTAAAGGAGAATGATTAGACCATATACTTGCCTAGAAGAGAGATTTTAAAATTTAATTTAAGGGAGATTTTAAAAGTTTTTGCCTTATTAAAAAAAAAATCCCTGGTTGATGGAAGCAGAAGAAAAAAACATCAAAATGTTATCAGGTAGCTGACAGCAGGAAACAAGTGTGACAGCATGAAACAAGTGTGACAAAGAAGTGTGAGAACCTGTTTGAGCAGAAGTAAGAGGCAAAATAAAATGAAACTCTATCTCGGGGTCTGTCTCGCGAGGAGCTCCTGCAAGCATCTTCCCAGGAGACGCAGGCACACCTCCATGCCTCCGGTCTCTGGACCCCTAGGAGTTTTGTATAATAGGACTCAGCACCCTCATGTCACTTCTAAAAGACTCAGAGCCCTGTTGTGATTGGCCACTCCTGGGTCACATGACTCAGTTTCAGGCCCAGGGCAAATAAACACTGTCCTGAGAAGTCCTCCACTGCCCCATCCTTATCCCAGCCACCATCATCTTTTACCTGATCATTAAAATGTCTTCCTGGCTTACCTCCCCTCATCTGCATTTCAATCTCTCTAACCAGTTTCCCATTGGACAGCCAGATTGATATTTTTTAAAATGAAATAAATATATTTAAAAATAAGACAAAAAAATAAAACGCAAGCCTTATCATGTCAAGCCCTTGATTATGAAGCTCCAAACATTTTCACCGCTCTTGAGGGAAAGACCCAAATCTTGAGTTCTATGCATTAAGTCTTTTATACTGTCTCTGTCTCTCTTTCCACTTATGGTCCTCCTGTCTTTCTCCCATCCAGGGCATTAAGTTCAGTTCTTTGGAATAGATGCCCCATTGCAAAGGCATCTAGGAGTCACAGAAGCTTTGCAAATGCTGTTCCTGTGTGTGGGAAACGCTTCCTTCTTATTCTACTTAACGCGCATTCATCTTCCAGATGTCCATCTCTCCCAGCCTAGGGGAGACCCTAGTACAAGCTATTGCAAGCAATGCAGGAGAAAGATTTCTTCAAGTTCGGGGCTAAAGGAGAGCTGTCCATAAGAGCGCCCAGGGTCCCAGCCAGTGTACTCTTTATATTGTCATTTAAAACTTACAAAAACATTTTGAGATAAAGCAACTTTTGTCTACACATTTTAAATAAATTCATCGGGGCTTAAAAATATTTTTCAAGTGCTGATATTAAGCAGCCCAGATGTGGTTGAACCATACCTGGCATCTGAGTCTTTAGTCTCCATCTTCCTGCCTTCGACCACACTGTGCAGCACTGTATGGTCAACTGGGCAGCAGCCCCCTATGGCAGGAGCAGGGTCTTTACGTTTCAAGTTAGGGCGATCACTCTGGATGAAAGCTGTCAAGAGCTGAGTTAGAAGGCTCTCACATGCACCAGCTGAGACCAGGCACTTGGGACTCACAGCCTGAGTCCAGGGAGAAGATGCACCTCAGACCCAGAAAGGTGGTCCTTAGGAGAATCACATCTTAAACTTTTACACTAGAACCAAGGATGTAGCAGCCGAACTACACCTATGGATAGTAAGATCCTTAAGCAGATAACGTCTGTGTGGCAGTTGACAAAATTGGAGGAAACCCCAGAGCCTCCGGAGGTGGCCGGTGAGGGGTGGGGTGTGGGACCCTGACACCTGGACCTCACTTTCTCCCGTGCCTGGGTCACATCGCACCTTCCTCCCTGGCTCCAAGAATTTCTTTTTTTGGTGCTTCCTACCAGCAACAATGATTTCATTTTTTTTATTTTTCCTTTCATGCTTATTGATGCCCAGCTCTTAAATGCCGATCCCACAAAGGTGGGGCTCTGCTCACTAATTCCTGAGTGAGTGGGCCTGGCACACGGCATGACCTCCATTTAGAAAAATGAAAAAACAAGAACAAAAACAGCAACACACTCGCCAGTGGAGTATTTTAGAGGCCTCTGGGGAAGTCAGTCCTTTTCTGGGGAAAACTGACCTGTGATCTTTAAAGGGCCACTTGAGATCTTAGATCTGAACCAGCCCAGATCCAGCTCCTGCGAACTCCAGGCAACTCGGCTGGCATCCAACCAGTTGGGGGTGGGCAGGCTGATTTTCAAGATAAAAGCAAGAGAAAGCTTCAGAGCCACCTTAATAAAGCATGTGCCTACGCTTTGTGACAAAGGCAATCACCTTGTGAATTTCCTCAATGTGTTAACTTTGCCAAGGTTGTCCTGTGTCCTTGAGGTTGGGTGCTCAGAGCACATGGCTTTGAAATTTGTACACTGAGTTGGAAGTATGTGCATCTGTGCATGAGAGAGAAGGGGGTTTGGAGGAAGAAGGCTGGGGGACCTCCACGTGGTGATAGTTATGAAGAAAGAAAGGTCCTAGGGTTCTGGGGAACTGATAGGACAGAGGTGGCCCCAGTGGGCCAGGCAGGGCCATCTTGTACTTAAACAGAAACATCTACTGAGACCCACACCGTGTTTCCCTGCGGTGGTGCAAGCAGAAAGCGCTTTGAAGCAGTTAAAACAAATGCTCTGATATTTTGCAAAGATCCAAGTGAGTCCCTATGGGATTCAGATTCACATAGTAAATATTGAATAAAGATTCAGTGGGGCGGGCACAGCGAAAGATGGTTCCCATTCATGAGCTCATGCAGTCTGCACGGTGATGGAGCGACACAGATGCTACAACCCCCTGATCACAGGTGGGGACCTGGAGGTGTGGGGAAACACTTAACACAAGCCACTCAGGACCTTGAGGACAGACCCAGAGCTGGAGTCTGCCTCCTCGTTCTCTACAATGAGATGTTATTTCAGATGTTTCTTAGTAAGGAAATTTGATTTTTAAGACGGAATCCTTTGGAGTTATAATTTGGGTTTGTGTCGGCACCGTCCCGACATCCAGAAGATGGAGAAACACAACCCCAGACTCCAGATTTCTCCTCTTTATGAAACAGCATCATTTCAGTGACGCAGAGTATTTTATTCGGATGTAGATATTACGTCAGGAAAACCCAAACTAGAAATTGCCCCCCCCAGAAAAGGTCAGGAGCAGTATGAGACCCCCTGGATTTCTGCTTCTCCTTTCCAGCTCTCAGCTGAGTTGTTGGCTCCCAGGGTCCTCTAACGCCTCGCCTACCATAAACAGACAAAGCTTTCTTAAGTGTTTTCAGGGGAATTTATGAGCGATATCAAGAAAGAGGTAAAATCTATGGCCACTGAGAAGCTGGACCTGAGTGGGAGAGTAAGGTTGGGAGGCAGAAGAGGACAGAGGCAGCAGAAGCTGGAGAGCCAATTGAGGTCAGCTCTGGAGAGGGAAATGGCATGCGAGGATTTACCTACAAAGGAGAAGCTGTTTGAGAGTAGGGAGTGGGAGGATTTGGAGGAGTATGCACCATGTCTAGCAGCTCCTGGGTGAAGCTGGGTTGAGTGACTGACCCAGGAGAGACACATAAGTGTTTCTGAATGTCTGTGTGGGTCTCAGGCAAGATAAGGCTCAGGTGTGATCCTGGGGAGACCAGTGGTGGTCCTGGGTTTTGAGCAAAATAACCTCACTTGCTTGGGTTGTGTCCTCACTTATGGACACGCCTCTCACTTTGCTCTCCAGCAAGCAAAGCCCACCCATGGGCTCCTGCTGCCTACAACACCTTCCCCATGCCTGGAGAGCCCCACCCAAGTGGTCTTTAAAGACAGTGAGCTGCACGGGGAATGCAGCCACCTTTTCTGCTGTCTTCCATCCGCTCTTGAGTTTCCTATAAAATCTCTCTTCTCATCCATCAGTTGCCAGGAAAGTAACTTGATGACTGATAAGAAGTCATTTGCCTGGTAAGAAGGACCGTGTGACTCACCAAGTCTGTGGGCATTATTTATTGTATTTTACAGAAGTTACGTTAGACCATTATTTGCGGAGCAGCTCAAATAATACAAAGACAATGGCTCCAACTATTAATATAGTTGTATTAAGTAGATGCTAAAGACAAGGACGAGGACCTCCCTGGTGGCGCAGTGGTTGAACAGTGGGCTGCGAAGCTGCCCGCAGCCTCTGCAGTGCGGGTTCCAGCCACTGGCGAGGGCCCCACAGGGTGTGCAGACCTCTCCTGCTGCCCACTGCTCCCCTCAGCAGTGTACTTCATCAGTCTGCCTGCTCTGCTCTCCCCTTGGCTCTGGTGAATTCTCTCACCCTCCCACGCTTCTGACTGTACCCAGTGCTTGTATAAATAAATAAATAAATCTTAAAAAAAATAAAAAATAAAAATAAATAAAGACAAGGATGAATTTTATTATCAAAGTGACACCCGGTGGTCAAGCCTTGGCCGTAACGGTGGATACACAGTATGCTAATGAGATGCTTGCACTTGAACTAGCAACAAGCGCCGTCTGTCTTGTCCATAGCTGAATTTGAGAGGATGTGGCAAAGGAATTGCTCAAAAATCGGTGAGTGTGACTGAGGCACATTTGCATATCAAGAAACGGGGGACAGAAACAGGATGCTCATTTGTTTTGTGGAGAATGCTCCCTGTCTTGTGTCCCATTTGCTGTGTTCCATTTCAAATGTGCTAAATCAGTAAAGGCTACTTCCTGATCATTCAGAGATCTAGAAAATAGAGGGCTAAAAGCAGATCTCAGTAGTTAAAGTAGACTAAGGAGCTGGTTTTTTTAAAGTCTGAACTTAACGAGCAAGGTCTGAGAAAAAGTCACTGCAGGGTTCAGTCTCTTAAGTGGTGCCCCCATGGGAGACAGTCAATCTGGGAGCCTCTCAATGTTTTCCTAAGAGTCTGTGAGTTGTAATGAACTGAGATGGCATCTCAGGAAACCGCCATCGCCATCCCGACTGCAGGGACTGTTAGTCCGGGAACCTGAAAGGAACCCCAGGTCATGGCCAGGTAGGGATGGTTATGGTTCTTCTCTTGCCTTTGTCACGAGTGACCTGGCAAAATAGTTTGAAACTGGTGCCAAAGGGGGACTTGCCTGATTCAACATTTACTTTAGAACTTAATATTTCACAATTTTTAATGACAGTGATCAAATACCATTTGAATAAAAAGAGTTTCCAACTATTAATGTAGTCGCTACCGGAAATTAAGGGGTAGAAGGTGAAAAAAGGACATACAGAAATGATCCCTTGCAGCTGGCTTTAAGGAATTAAGGGTGACACCATGATTAGCAAAGCACTCAGCCACCTTTAAAGCTGACTTTCAATCCTGAGCAACACGAAGGTTGAATGCAGAATGCCAGCCTTGGCCTCTTGTCTTTCAATGGCAAACATTTGGAAAGTTCCGAAATGAACACAATATCCTCAACAAGAGATGAACACCTATCTCTCTGGTCTAGTCATTTTGACAAAAGTACCTTTGTACATTTCTTTGCTCATCATGGAGACTGAGAAATGATTAGAACTCCATAAAATTCATCTCGTAATCATCTGTCATTTAGCTTAAAAAAAAAAGTCTTAGAGTGCATCAGGTACATGGCTGGAGAATCAAAGAATTGGAGGAATAAAATGTAGGTACCTCACGGGATCTGACGAAAGCGTTTCTCTGGATGAGCTGAAATGGTGATCACTTTAATCCGTCCTGACACGGTGGAATTGGTACAGAATTCTCACAGCTGCAGCTTGTATCCCTGAAATGGTTACATTATTCAGAAATAATTCAGATGCATTCATTTGTAGCTTGTATTCATTGAAAATTCATTGCCAACTGGCATACTGTGGAAGGTGCTTTTAAAACGGCTCGTTGCTAATAGTTGTTGGTGCTACTGGAATTCAAGAGGGTGCCAACCAAATGCCATTTCAAATGGAAACCTTTCTTTTTTTTCTTTGGCAACAGAAAAGAGCAGAGTCCCCCAGTAGCTCCTGATTTATAAGCTGCGCTTTCTTATTAGACTCCCACAGATAGTGTCTGTTCCCTTTAAGGAACTGGGTTGGAAACCTTTAGCAAGAAAACAATCCTATCTCCAAATCTGCTTTTTAATTTGAAATCCTATGGGCTTTTGATGATAAGGAGACCCATTTTCATGTCTGGAATAGTGGGTCGGTGGGAGGTGGGGGAGTCAAAGAGCAGACTAAAAACCCAGAGCAGCTCCTGTTTAAAGGTGTCCTTGAGCCACCCACCAGCCAGCTCTACAAGAAAGGCTCTATGTTGGGGACATTTGTAGAAATATTTTACATTCAACATTCCAGTGAGCATTTTGTCAGCTTGGGTCGCATCCTGAAATTGTACAGTTGTCTTCCCAAATCACAGTTGAAGTGCTGACAAAAGAGAGGCTATAACCCCTCAAAGCAGAGGTGGAGATCTGGTGGGGGAAGTGTGTGGTGGGGGAAGGAGGTGCATTGGAGGTGGGGTGGGGTGGATGCGCAGAAACGCTACATGACTTACGGGATTTGGGGCCTTAAGCGGACTCCACGCTCCTCGTGGGCCACCAAACAAAGTGTTTATTGTAAAGTGGGTCTGATCCCTGGAGAAGAAAGTGATCCCCTTTGACGGGAGGGAATTTAACCCTTGCTGGCTGCCTCAGGAGGAAAGGCCTGGAGAAGTACTGAGTGATCTATTTCCCTGGCTGGTTCAAGTGGGGTGAATTGGGGTGGGGCTCACTATTCTGCCTGCATTTCTATGCAGCCGACTGACTGGATCTTCCAAAGTTTCTCCTTCCCCTCATTATCTGCCCTCATCTAAATCAGGTAAACTAGTAAGTACTAAATGAATCTAAATTAAAATTAGGTTGCAGATACCTCTTTTTTTTTTTTTTCCACATGGACGCCATAAAAGATCACTTAACATTGCAGTTTTTAAAATTTACTTCCAAACTTGAGCTGGGAAATCCACTGGCCTCTCTCAGGAAGGTGAGAAGAACTCTCTCTCCTTCCAGAGCTTTTAAAAGACTCACTTTGAAGGGAGAACAAGGATGTGGTGAAGGAATGACTGTGAAATCTTCAGGATTCCGTGCGGAGCTGGAGGGAAGGGTTCTGTTGTCGTCTGCTGCCTTTAAGAGGAAAATAAGATTAGCAACTCTGGCAAATTTTCGGCTTCTATTCAGAAGGAAAGAGAAAAGTTTCCAGTGTCAAAAAAAAAAAAAAGGGGGGGTGGGGAGAGGTTGGGTAAGGGATGGCTGTTTGGAGACAAAAGCCGAGCAATTTTATACCTTCTTGAAAGCTGACCTGGGAGTGGTTTTAACTCTTCTGAGGTTAAAAGATTTTTTTCCTGTCAAGACCAAATGGTAGAGCGGAGGGTAGAGGAGTTTAATCTGAAAGTGTCCCTGTCAGTTCTGTTCTATCCTGAGAAGTACACACTCTCCGTGGAAGCAAAAGAAACTGCAGATACTGGAGCTGAAGGACTTTCTATCACAGCAGCCAGTATGTAAGTGACATTTTCACATGAAGGTCGAAACTCTAAATTGCCTCCTTCTTCTAAGGGAACCATCTGACTTCAACACAAAGCTTATGAGACTGCTAAACAAATATCTGAGTTATTGCCTTTTAACATGAGAGGATTTTTTTTTTTTTTTGAATGCCCTCATGCCAGAAGAGTCTCCAAAAATAAGACATTTTCTTATGCTGGGACAGAAAAGGTAGTGCAGCTTCATTTGGGATAATTATAGTGTTTACTCAAGTCATACACATATATAAAAATGTTATTTCTTCTAATTGCATATTTTGTTCCTTTAATGACTGAGTTGGATTCGAAACTCAAATGAGTAATCAATAATGAATGTCTCTATCATTCAAATGAAATCTTAGCTACTTCAGATGGCATGAAATTGCTTCAAATTTGGCAAATTGCTAGAAAGATGGAAATTAAAAACTAAAGCATAAGTGTGTTTCTTCTTCTTTTTCTCTCCTTTTTTTTTTTTTCTTTTTTTTTGTTAGGTTGTAACTGAAAATCCAAGCCAACAAGTAACAATCTACCTAGGACCATTGCCATCACCGACATCACCTAGATGCCCCAGGGGCACGAGAGAAAATGAGCTACTACAGCAGCAACTATCCAATTGTAAATGTGGACCCCAAGTACCCAGGCTACCCCCCAGAGCACATGGTCGCTGAGAAGAGCAGAGCCAGACGTCGCCTGCTCCACAAAGATGGCAGCTGCAACGTCTACTTCAAGCACATCTTTGGAGAATGGGGGAGCTATGTGGTGGACATCTTCACCACTCTGGTAGACACCAAGTGGCGCCATATGTTTGTGATATTCTCCTTATCTTATATCCTCTCCTGGCTGATCTTCGGCTCTGTCTTCTGGCTCATCGCGTTCCATCACGGAGATCTACTAAACGATCCAGACATCACGCCTTGTGTTGACAATGTCCATTCTTTCACTGGGGCATTCTTATTCTCCCTGGAGACCCAGACCACCATTGGGTATGGTTACCGCTGCGTCACTGAGGAATGTTCGGTGGCCGTGCTCATGGTGATCCTTCAGTCCATCCTGAGCTGCATCATCAACACCTTCATCATTGGTGCTGCCTTGGCCAAAATGGCAACTGCTCGCAAGAGAGCACAGACCATTCGCTTCAGCTACTTTGCCCTGATAGGCATGAGAGACGGGAAGCTCTGCCTGATGTGGCGCATTGGTGACTTCAGGCCGAATCATGTGGTGGAGGGCACAGTTAGAGCTCAGCTGCTCCGCTACACGGAGGACAGTGAAGGGCGGATGACCATGGCCTTTAAAGACCTCAAGCTCGTCAATGACCAGATCATCCTTGTCACACCGGTGACAATCGTTCATGAGATTGACCACGAGAGCCCTCTGTATGCCCTTGACCGAAAAGCAGTAGCCAAAGACAACTTTGAGATTTTGGTGACATTCATCTACACGGGGGATTCCACGGGGACGTCCCATCAATCCAGGAGTTCTTATGTACCCCGAGAAATTCTCTGGGGCCATAGGTTTAATGACGTCTTGGAAGTTAAGAGAAAATACTACAAAGTGAACTGCTTGCAGTTCGAGGGAAGCGTTGAAGTGTATGCGCCCTTCTGCAGTGCCAAACAGTTGGACTGGAAGGACCAGCAGCTCCACAGCATGGAGAAAGCCCCACCAGTCCGAGGAGCTGGGACCTCTGACACCAAGGTCAGAAGAAGGTCATTTAGTGCAGTTGCCATTGTCAGCAGCTGTGAAAACCCGGAGGAGACCAGCACCTCTGCCATGGTTGAGTGTAAGGAACCACCTTATCAGAAAGCTCTCCTGACTTTAAATAGAATCTCCGTAGAATCCCAAATGTAGTCCTACATTGTCACCCTTCAATCATTTTACTCTCTAGCCAATCGCTTTAAGGCAGATAATTATAAACAGACCTTTTAAAGAATGCTATATCAACATCTGATGGTGATGGGATAAGTAAAATGGGTTAAACGATATAAAAATAATCTAAAAATTAGCCAATTTCTAATCATTTAAAAAGATGTTTTTGGCTAGCAAATGTTTATTAGGGATGGAATTACAATGCAATTCATTAACAATTCATTGATTTCATTGTTATCTCCCTTTATTATCTCATAGACTTGTATTTTCAATGGAGATGTAATGGGGAATAAAGGTAGAATGATGGAGTAAATAAATACAGGAACATAGACAGTCACGATGAATAATAAATCCTTATATGTATACAAATCAAATAGTATCATGAGTGGTTTCCTATAAATACCTCATATCATCTAAGATATGTAAGATATGCACTCAATAGATTGTAGTATTGAGATACTTAACTCTGAAATCAACTGTCCGACCCAGTCACCATATCTTGGGGTTAGTAAGCAGAGGTGGTCAGCAGAAATAGACCAGAAACAGCCATGTCACCCATGTCAACAACTAGTTCAGTCTCCTACTGCCAGTTTCCCCGGCTAATGATCAACAAGTGCTAGAAGCTATTTTTCTCTAACCCATGAAGCAGAAGACATTATTATTCAAACTTGTTTTTTTTTTTTTCTTTTTTAAATGCTCCTGTTGACTTAAAAAAAAAAAAAAAAACAACTTTCTATGGAAGGGCAGATATAGGAGATCAGGAACTTTTTCTAGGTTCTATGACAAGGAGGCATGCTGTGACCAATTCCCACCTTCTCCAGGGACAGATGATGGAACAGGGTCTTAAAGATGGGGGAGGGGTTGGGTGGCAGATCCTTTGAGAGAAAATGTATTCCTGTGATTTGAACAACTACAACTTTGGCCGGTTACAGAAGGGATGGAACTTGGGGGCAGAGAATGAAGGGAAAGGTATTTATTTTTTGTACCCAGAAGTTACATATATTCACTGTCTTGGTGACTTTACAAAACAAATGACTTGTGAATTTTAAGAAATTCTTCCATTGAACTTGGAACAATCATTTAAATGAAAGATTTTGTGAAATATAATTAAAATGATTTCATGCACATTATGAAGTAGATAAGCTGATTGGAATAGAATTGCTTAAATTTTAGGAAATAAGACAAATTTGTGTACTCTTTCCTTGTTAAAAGATGTTGATTGTGATTATTTTGAGCACAAATCGAATCATCTATGAATGAAGAGTTGCTTTAAGCTTTATAAATTGAAAACTTATTAGGTACATTCAGAATTACCTGTTTTATTTTTAGATTGTGCTGAGCTCACAATAACTATATACCATAGGTTTTTGTTGTTGTTGTTATTTACACAAATCATTTTTACTCTCTCTCCACTTAAATTAAAAGACACAAGTAAATTGAATCACATAATCCAAGAGTTACCAATAAAAATAAAATCTATAGGTCTGATTTTCTTCCTTCTTTTTTCCTTTCTTCCTTCCTGTTTGCTCTCCCTCTTTCTTTTGCCTTGAGAAACAGTTACTTTATTAAATGCACACATATAAATCTTCTTCTTTTATGGATATTTATTCAGATTATGCAAGTTGCAAAATTGTCCTAAAAGTTCACATCAGAGATCAAAATAATGCTTTTCCCCCTGTCTTGCTTTAGGAATGCAAAATCCATTTTTACAATTGCACATGCTGCAGATTTGGGTTTCAGAGCTGCTATCACCGAGCTAGAGCACTACAGTAGAGTAGGTAGAAAACCACCACCACAACAAAAATGCACCCCCCTTTTAGCTTCTTCCACACACATCTAGTTTCATTTTCCTTCGTTTTGCTTCCTCCACTCTGTCTACCCTCATCTTGCCAGAAGCATCGGCGTCCAATGAATACATCCTGTTGTACTAGCTGCCTTCAGTGTCCAATCCTCCTACCTGATTAGCATGTGAAATCGGCATTCCCAAGTCAGATGCACCTCAGATTTTCTGTTTAGATTTACAGCATGACTTGACACACCCATGAGTCACTTAATATAAACATCTTTATTTTTTAAAAAAGATTATGCATGCAAGAACAGGGGTGTAGGCCAGAGGTGTGGGGGGTGAGAGGCTTCACCAGAGACAGTGGGGAGCAGAACAGGCACATTACTTAAATCCACTGCTGAGGGGAGCAGCGGGCGAGACAGGAGAGGTCTGCACCATGTGGATCAGCTCTGTAGCCGGGGATTGCTTCATAGTTACTATTGCTTCATAGCAACCCCTTGCACCACCAGGGAGGCCCCCACTTAATATAAAGATCTTAAAGGACCTGAGAAGTGTGTGCATGAGCCTGCATTCCAGGTCCTGTAAGCTGTTTAAGGATGCCATCGGCTTCAGGTATAGCAATAATGAGATCACTGTCTCAGAGAATTTGAGCACAGGCAGAATGAAAAGCCTTGTGTAGAGGCTTTTAACAGCTTGTAGACGCTCCATCTGAATGAAGAATGGAGCGCCTCTAAGCATTGCTCTGTGCAAAATGGCTTTTCTAGTTTTCAATGCTCTGTTCGTGATGGGAAATGGGTCAAATGTGATTTTTTTTCTCATGGCATCAGTTTTCTCCCTATAGATGAAATTATACAGTGGGGATAATTAGATGGAAAACAAAATTGTGGCATCCGGGCCTCTGTGCTCTGCAGCCTGTGAGCCGGCGCTGGCGGAGCCCTGGGAGGGACATGCTGTTTCCTGCTTCCATCAGTTCATCAAGCACTGCCAGGTGCTTTGCAGAGATACACTTAATCCCGCCACGAAACAGGGTGCTTTTCACATCCTTGTCATCCAATATCTCCTCCTTTGCTTCTTCCTAACAAATTTCCAACTGGGACATGTGTCCAGGTTAAAAAAAAATTACAAATGTGCTTCTCATTCTCTCGTGCCTCTGGGGGTCGGGCCCAGGGTCAGGGGCCGGATTTGGGGGCCTGGCAATGCTCTGGTCCACGGGAGGTCTGCAGAGCTCTGTGGATGTGGCCCCCGGGCAAGCTCGGCTCCTGGGCTGGCTTAGCTGGCACCTGCCTTTCATCCTGCTCATCTACATCTCAGACTTCATAGTCAAAGTTCTCGAGTAGGAAAGATTGAGGACATCCCTTACAGGGGAAGGTGGAAAAGGGAAAGAGGGCTTATCTCCAGGCTTCTTCTGCGTGAGTGAAGATAAGCATGATTTCTCCCTGACGCGGCAAGGGACAGATGTAAAGGGAATGATCAGGAATCAAGGCTGGTGAGGAAAGACGCTGTACAATCTCAGTCCAACTTGGATGTGGGATTGGCCTCTGTGGAAAACTTATTTCTGGGGAGTTAAGGATGTGCCACGGTTATTAAAAAATAAACACATAAGAAAGACTCTTCTTGGCCTGGGAATCTCAGACAGGGGGCTCAGCTGCCTTGATAAAAGGCTCCACCCCTCCTGCTGCGGGGCTGCCCTTGATCTTCAACCCCCCTCTCACAGAACCACAGTCCGTGCCGTGTTGTGACAGGGCTCCCTAGAGCAGTGAATGAAGTCTAAGGAAACCTGGTCGCTGAGTCAGGCAGCTGAAACCAAGGGCAAAACTCGGCAAAGTGCTTGCAGACACCCCAGCAAGCCCAAGTGCATCTGTTTGGAAGTGGACATCAAGATGTCAGACAAGTGAACATCAAATACACATGGAGGGGCTTAGAGTCTACTTTAAATATTCACATTGTATCACCTCTGAGTTGGCCAGGTTCTATGCAAAGTAGATTCTCAAGGCCATACCTGTGAACATGATGGGCACTAAATTCTGCCAGTTTAAGATACTCTGTTAGTTCCATCCCTTGCAGACCTGATTCTTCTGTTCTGAATATTCTGCAAGACCCATGTAAGGATCCTTGTTTGTTTGTTTTTTAGTTTATTTATGCATGCAAAGTTGGGATGCAGGCCAGAGCTGCGGGGGGTGAGAGGATTCATCAGAGACAGTGTGGGGAACAGAACAGGCGGATCTACTGAAATACACTGCTGAGGGGAGCAGCAGACGAGACAGGAGAGGTCTGCTGTGCCATGTGGGTAGCTCCCTGGCTGGGGATCAAACTTGTGCTGCAGTGGCTGGCGATGGCTTCATAGTGCTGAGACTCAACCCCTTGTGCCACCAGGGAGGCCTCGGGTCCTTGATTTTTTAAGGTAAGATTTGCCTGTGGACACTCTTGTTGCTCCTGCTTCAGTTCTCAATTTGTGTGCATTCTCTCTCTCTCTCTCTCTCTCTCTCCACACACACCCCATCATTTTTGAAGGAGTCATATAAAAATAACCCAGCACTGGGGCCTCCCTGGTGGCACAAGGGTTTAAGATGCAGCACCATGAAGCTATCCACAGCCCCTGTGGCCTGAGTTCGATCCCCGGCCAGGGAGCAACCCACATGGCACAGCAGACCTCTCCTGTCTCGTCCGCTGCTCCCCTCAGCAGTGTATTTCAGTCAATCGACCTGTTCTGTTCCCCACGTCTGTCTCTGGTGAATATTCTCACCTCCCACACCTCAGGCTATACCCCAATTCTTGCATGCATAAATAAATAAATCTTCAATAAAAAAAATAAAAGAACCCAGCACCACACACAGATCACAAGCGGGGGTAACACAGACATACACAGCAACCGATGACCCAGCAGGGAAGCACGTGACTGCTACTCGCTCCTTGACATGAGGCCTTTGAAAATGAAAGCTAGTACCTGTGACTCAGTTCAGATCAACCTATGGGCAGAGAACAAACAAGGCTTCCTACGGGGGCATTTTCCTGAGCCACCAAACCGGGGTCGCTGGGAAACCATCTTTGGTCTGCGTTGCTCTGAACATTTTCCCTCAGAGAGAAAAGACTTTTGTCTAAATGAACCCCAGATTCTTCTGCTGTTCTTACTTCACTAAAGCCAGTGAACACAATCCTCCTGGGGCAGTGGGGTGGGGTTCCAAGATTTATCTGGGGGGTCAGCCTCTTCCTCTGTCCAGACACCTGTGTTCCTCTCCCAGGGAGTGCCCTGGCCTGTGGTTTGGGATATTCTGTGCCAAGTTTGGAGACTCAAGTCAGCACAGCTAGGTCATCCAAGTTCAATTGACTTAGAGTTATTGAGTACCTTGCAGAGAAAATTTAGAAAGAAATTAAATGCCCTACTGACTTTTGTTGCTTGTTCTCATTGACTTACTCTAGAAGTGCTTCAGAGCAGAAGAAAAGGTAACTAGAATCTCTCATCCCAATACAGAGTATGTGTTTTTCTTTTTTATCTCAAGATTTTATTTATGCACACAAGAGCTGGGGTGCAGGCCAGAGGTGTATGTGTGTGTGTGTGGGGGGGGCATGGTGGTGGTGAGAGGATTCACCAGAGACAGAGTGGGCAGCAGAACAGGCAGACTGACTGAAATACACTGCTGAGGGGAGCAGCAGAGAGACAGGAGAGGTCTGTCATGTGGGTCAGCTCCCTGGCCGGGGATCAAACTCAGGCCATAGCCGGGTGACAGCGCTGAAACTTAACCCCTACACCACCAGGAAAGCCTATGACTAAGTTTCTGGACTAAGGTTGAGGTTCCTCTAAATAAAGCAGCAGCCTGAGCTGGGCCGTCACCGATCCCAGCCGCCACGGAACCCTGGATGAGGGCCGTCACTGATCCCAGCCTCCATAGGCTGCAGACACACAGGTTAATCGTTTGAAGTATTTCAGCAAGCCCAGGGGGTGAAAAACCCAAACAGAGAAAGTCTTGCTAAGGAGACAGAGCCAAGGAATGCTTTTTCTCTGTGCTCTTTTACCACAGGGGCCTATAAACCATCCTTAATCACTGACTAAGTAACTTGAACTTAAGACAGAGAGAACCCCACAAGGTTTCGTCCCTGTGAAAACGTCTTCAAGGAAAGTTATCAGAAACCTTCCAATTCCCACATAAAACACTTCAGTCACATGCCCTGCACACTGCGGCTAGAGGCTTTTTATGTGAATTAGAAGCACATGTTGGAGATCAATTATTTATTGAGCTGCCTGTTGGTTCTATCTGATAGCAGTTTGCTGCGGAAGGGAGGCTCACAGCGGGGCCGGTGCAGGGCTGAGCCAGCTCCCGCCACTGCCAATTCCAGAGCCCACGAGTTTCAGGACACCCAGGGGACGTCAGCTCATTAGTTCAAGCCCATTTTACACAGGGAAAAGTCTAACTTAGAGGCACTGAGCTGTCTGCCCAGAAAGACACAGAAGGACATGCAGGAAAGCGAGGAAGGCAGCAGCTCACCACCTCGTCCAGACAGGGCCGCCGAGCAGCCGTCGACAGTGATGAGTTACTCAGCAGCCGTGAAATGGGAAAAGTGATGGCTGCAAGACCTTTGGTGAACGAGACGCCCACCATTTTCTAGAAGAGCTTCTGGACTCAACCATTCAATGGTCATTAATTATTTACAGAGTCTAGAGTCTAGGGGAGGGGGAAAAACACAGAAAAGAACAACCATGTGTGAGGATAAACTCCAGAATGGAAACAACGGATCGAGCAATAAAAAGGTTCTGGCCCCTTTCTGGGGTGATGCTTACAGGTGCCCCTGGACTTGGTCACTGCGCCCCTTCTCTGTCACCTTGGGGGCTCTGCCACTATTGGCCTTGGGGGGAGCAAACAGAGTAGCGGGGGGGAGTTGGTCCATGAAATCTGTGGTCCAAGTTCAAGGGCAGGATCTACTAGTAGCAACAGGGAGAGACACGGGCCAGGATTAACAGCAGCTGCTCATCTTTTTAATTGTGCAACGTGGACCCACTCAGTTGTCATCCCCATGCTCCCTCTATTTCCACTCTAGTTTTTTTGTTTTTGCTGTCTTCAGCTGTGGTGAAAAGTACAGGCCTCAGACAGCCGAGCATTGGGTCTTCATTCTATTATTTTCTTACTGTGTGACTCTGGGCAATTTATGTATTTTCTCTGTGCCCTGGTTTTCTCAGCCATGAAGTGAGGATAATAATGGGACCCTCCTCACAGTTGAAGGATTAAGTGAGATAGTATTGGTCAAGTGCCGAGAACAGTAATTGACCTAAGCCCAAAAATATTAAAAAGGAGAAATCATTGGAGAGATGCAATATAAATTATTCTTATCTGAATGTAGATGATTTCTATATTATCCTACCCAAGCACTTTGGGTTACATAACTGCACTTTCTCCCCATTGTGTGACACAATTACAACACTACTGTACTCGGGAACACAGAAAACTTAGTGAAGAGTATCAAATCAAGAGATATCAGCCTGCATATGGTACAGGATACCCTCTCTGTGCAGACGCCCTACAGAGAGTTAATGCTAAGCTGTTTCCAAAAGTATTTAACTACTTTATGGGCTTCCCTGGCAGCACAAGGATTTGTCTTAGCACTATGAAGCTGTCAGCAGCCTCTGCGGCACAAGTTTGATCCCCGGCCAGGGAGCTGACCCACATGGCACAGCAGACCTCTCCTGTCTCCCCGCTGCTCCCCTCAGCAGTGTATTTCAGTCAGTCTGCCTGTTCTGCTCCCCACTCTGTCTCTGGTACATCCTTTCACACCCCCCACACTTCTGGCCTGTGCCCCAGTTTTTGTATGCATAAATAAATAAATCTTAAAAAAAGGTATTTACTTTATAGCATAATACTATGCACAATATTCTCAGCATGGCCCAGTGTCAGGTAAGTGAATTAATCAGGTTTTTGGGGTCAGTAGCTTGATCTGACCAAGCTACATCTGTGGCTTGATCGTGTTCATGCAAAAGGTGCTTGGGAGAGTGAGCGTGGGGCACTTGTGCCTGATGGTGGACACCTGGAACATGGGTGTGAGTGCATGTGCAAGTGTGCACACCTGAGCCTGGAGGCTGGGATTAAAAGCATGCGGCAGCAGCATCCTCTACCAGAAAAGGTCAAACGGAATGACTACAGAAGAGGTGAGAGCAGAGACAACGCAACAGCGAGAGCGCCAAAGAGAACCCAAAAAAGGAATGTAAAGATTTGGGGGGGCTTGGAAGTTTGGTTACCACCTTGGTGTCCACCTTCTCCCCCCACCTTGCCTGCCTGCCTTGCCAAAACACCCAGATAATTAGGGGGGTCCAGGAGGAGCCCGCTCATTATCCAAAAATGACTCCTCAATCCAAACAAGCTGCTGCTGATTGAACCTGGAAAAACTTAGCCGCCTACTGTGTGCATGTTGGTTCCATGAATCTGTAAGGCGCTCAGAAGACCTACATTTCGTGTCAGAGAAGAGGTGGTATTTTGAACTCATTTGGGATGTGGGAAGGACAATTCTTCTCTAAGTTAAGATGTGCAATAGTTAAAGGATAACGAGCTTTAAATCAGACAGACTTAGGGTCACATTTCAAGCACACTCATGCCAGCTGTGTGTACTTGGACAGTTTCCTGGTGTTACCAAGTCTGTTTCTTCATGAGTTTAAATGGAGGGAATAGTATTTGCTTTGTGTGCTAGTTGTGAGCATACCAGGATACATATTTGTGTGTGTGTGTGTCCTGATATACTCTTCACTAGTCACATATATGTGGTTTCATATATGTGTGTGGGTGTATGCATGTACATCCCCATTTGGCATAGAAAAGTTGCCCAGTAAACCAATATTCTTTTCACACACACACACACACACACACACACATCAGTAATAACAGCATGTCTCAAAATAATTTGAAAACAAAAGCATTACTACTTGTGGGACTATAATGCTGTACTAATTATCACAAGAATTTTTCCCTAAATATCGAGGATTTTACCTTGATAGGTTGATATCTGAGGTCAGCTTTCCAAATGTATTCTTTATCTCTCCCAAAAATAACATCTTAATACCAGCACTTGTACCGATGAGCTGTGGGATTTGGAGAAGTTACTCAACCTCTCTGGTCCACTGTTTCTGAATATTTACAACATGGGTTTTGCTTTAAATGATTTCATGACTCCTACTGCCACAAAAGAACTGATCTTCACTCACTCAACTTCTAGCTCTGATTTATTTGTTTCTTGTTGACTTTTAGTGCTTTTTCTCATTAGCATATGCAATTTACTGCAACCCTTCCTTCTCTGAGTACTTACTATTTGAATTTAACAGGAAATTTCTGATCTCTGCTTCTTTAAGACTTGGCTGAGTATTATGTACATTTTCTACTTCCCATGGCAAAACATTAATGATTCAGTGACCATAACATTAGTGGAACTTAGTTTTAATGCCCGACATAATACCCATTTGAAAAACTGAAAAGCAATATTTTTTAAACAGCAAAAATTAAGGCATTTCAAAACAACACAAGTCTGATTTAAAAAAAAAATATGAAATCTTGTTTTTGCAATTACAATGGCAGGAAGCAAGTGGTGGCTTGAAAAATGAACACTTAGTGTTCAAATAGAACACTAAGCTTCTGACGAGGACAACATAAATTTATGACAAATTAACAAAAGGCCCCCGATCTACTATTAAACTTCGTGAACAGCCAGAACGCTTCATTTATGGAAGTTGGGGTGGGGTGGAACAGCAGAGGTGCTACTAGGCCTGGTGGTGTTAATTAGATGTGCACCATCAGATGGGTGACCTGCACAGCAGATGCCTTGAGACTCTGTGCCTGACGGTCTGTTTCGTTTCCAGTAGCAAAACTTAACTATGATTGTAGCAGCCAGATTCCAGTCACCAGGTTCCCAAGTCCCTTGCATACAAGGAGTCATAGTCTCACCTCAATGCCAGATGGTCATAAAATAAATGGACAACACATTGGAATATTCTGGACACACTTCCCAGTATCCCAAGATCATGTCTGGCATAGGGCATGTCTGCAAATAACACAAATCCCAAACGATACCATCAGCCAGTTTCCAGAATTTGTTCTTATATTACAAATAAATATGAAAGTAATTTAGGCAGGACCAAAATGTTCATCCAGGGCAATCAAACAATATAAAGTTTTATTTCCACTTCTCCAGAAACATACTATTGTCTGAGTTATTATTCCTTGCCTCAAAGTTTCAGATAGTAAAAATGAAGGATCTGCACACCTGTTTATTTTTTCTAGGGCTGGGGATTGAGGGAAATGCAAAATATTAATGCTCTTGCAGGCAAGAGATAAAAAAATAAACGGAAGCATTTTATTTTCTTACCAAAGACCAGGGTGATAGTTTGATCTTTTGAAAATATCAGACTGATAATAATGATCACAACCATATTAATAATAACAATCTAATAATAATTACGAAAAGGCCTTTGGTAATTGCAATTCTACTAGGAAGTTGAAGATTCTTGGTCACTATTGTGCCACCTTGTGGTCACAAGAAAACACGTAGGTTTTGTTTTTTTCTTTTTTCCATGAAGTAAATCCATTACATTTTTATTTTCCCCCCACTGCTAAGGGATAATATTTGGAAGAATAACTTGGGAAGTATGTTGCCAATGATGCCTATAAATAAAATATAATGGGCCCCTCTTAAGGCAGAAAATAGCTTACAAGGGAAGCAACAAATGGCATCGGGCTAAGTATGGATTCCATGTACTAGATTTTCCCGCTGCCACCTCAATATGGATTATATATTTAGAAGATAAAATTAGACTCAATATTGGTTGCCAGTCTCGATCTGCAAAGACAGACATGCAAGTTGGGATTGTGTCCTTTGAGATTCTAATCAATAATGTCACAATCTATTTATAGCCAAAGAAAGAAGCCAGATTTAGGTATCATTTCCCAATACTGTGTTAGGAACAGCACTTTCATGCATCTAGAGAAACAGGTGAATAAACACGGTTTTAATCATGTAAGATTTGCTAGAAACTATGTCTTATAATCTCATATTTGTATGCATTTCAAAGAGTTGTGATATTTGTTTAAAGGATTTTTCTGTTTCTAAATTCTACTTATGTCAGCATGCAGATGTGAGGACCAGAGTGAGATAGGATTGGCCACTTTCCCATGGAGTACTGTCTGTGAGGAATTGAGAAATATATTTGGTAACAAATTCAGAAATGTAATGGCCACTGTTTTATATTATTAGTGCTTGTTTGATCAAGGCTGTCATTTGCATCAAGGATGAAAGTGTTCCCAAAGCTGAAGTTCCAACAGTTCTCTCACCATGAGCCATGAGTGTGTATGGAGAGAGAGGAAGCCAGAGTCTCCTTCTCACAGATGTATTACCATGTGTGTTGCTTTTAAGTTTCTTCGTCTGACACTTTGGCTCTGCTTTTTGTCTTTAAATCTGTTCTTGGGCAGGATGAGGGTACCCCAGGACCCCCAAACCTTCATGCTCTAAATAGTTTCTGCCATCTGCCGTATCAAGACAAAACATACTCTAGTGCATAAGACCTTTAATGGGGACCCACAGGAAAGCGTCAGAAGGGGCCCAGCATGTCTGGGATGAAAGGAGTAAAGTCAAAATCAAAATCAAGGCTGCCATTGTTAACCTCCCCATGGGTCTCTCCCTCACTTCTGTTTTCAGCATCTCCTTCCATGTCCCCAAGTCGTGGTACAAGTCCAAGGCTGAGACGCAAGCACAGAGACTTCACAAGTCTCTCTGCTCCGTGTGTCTCTTTGCTTATTATCTCTCTTCCTTCCTTCTCCCAGTCTCCTCTGCAGCTTCTTCTCCTCCCTGATGAGCTCCACCCTTCCTTGGGTGGGGCAGGGAACCTAGACCCTCCACTTTCCCTGGGGACCACCCTGTATAACACATCTATCACTTTATCTCTGTCTCTGTCTATCTCTTGTTTTCATCTTTATGTCTTAGTCATCTTCTCTCCCTATCTGTCTCCATGTCTCTCTCTGTTGTACTATCCCATTTAATTTAGACTGAAATCTAGGGCAGCCAACTGATCGAGATTCGACTCCTAGCTCTGGATTATTAACAATATGTCCAGTGCTGGGGGGAGAGAATGTTCTGGACAAACTCCACAAACTCAGGTTTTATGGAATCCCACCGCCACCCCAAGCCAAAGAGATCCAAGCCGCCAAAAACTACAAATCCCATAACGCCACCACCACCAAAGGGAGGGTTGCTGGGAACTGAGGGTAGAGTTAGCAGCCAGGCTTGGTATATAACCAGAGACATGTGGGCCTGGGGGGTTGTTAGTTTTTTGACAGCCTTCAGCGTGCTGTTGGCATCCCAGCTCAGGAGAACTGGAAGGACACGTTCACCAATTTATCTCTCTTTCTCCCCGAGTTATTCCTCTCTTCATTTCCCCTTTTTTGTAAATAAGCCCTTTATTAACCTTTTGGTGTGTGCCCACAGTTGAGTCTCATTATCAGTCCTTTTTAAGCACATGGGTGAAGACCCACACCCAGGCCAACCCATTTCACAGTGGGGTTGTCCTGTGACAACCTACACAAACTTTTAAGCCTCAGATGCCTTATCTGTTAAATAGGAGTAAAAATACCTACCTCGGAGACAATTAAATGACACATTGTGTGTGCTTAGTCTTAGCACAGAGCAAATGGCCAAGACAGGGTTTGTCTCTATTTTTATGGTCTGAAAAAAGTGTCTATTCTTAATATCCAAATCTTTGTCATCATAAAATGTTCCCAATGCTGACTCATTTAGAGCTATAATGTCACCATAAATTAGACATCTATCTCAGAATTTTAAAACAGAAAAGTCTTCATGTGCCTCTTCTAACAACTTGATCAAAGAAATGCTAAGCATCTGAAAACATCTTGCCTATAATCACATCATTATTAAGTAGCAGAACCCGCACATGAACCTATATTGTCTATTTGTCTATATTGTCCTTACCCAGCTCATTGCAATGAACAATGATACTCAAAATGACGAATTTATTTTTGATTAGTCTTTCTTCCTTTCCTTTCCCTACATCTTATTCCCTTCCTCCCATTTTCCCTTATCTTTCTATTTATGTTCTTTTTTTATTTTCCAGGACAATTAATGCAGTGAGATAAGAAATTTTCAGTCATAATATCGGCCATTTCTAAATTCCATCTATCCATGCATTCATACCTACGTCTAGTCATTCACAGATATTGTGAAGTAAGAGAGTAAAGAAACAAATGCATAATTTAATGTCAGACAATGTCAAATACTACAAAAAAAAAAAACCAAGAACCAACAAACCATGGCATATACCCATGCAAAGACCAATAGGTACCATTCTAGGTAGGTAGTCATGACAGACTTCTCAGTTGAGATAACATTTGTTGTTTAGAAACCTAGAATTGAGAAAGTAAACCATGTACATACCTGGGGAAATAAAGTTCCAAGCCAGTGCAAAGGCCCTGAGGCAGAAACAAATCTGAGTCTTGGGAAATAGCCAACATTTCCAGTTTCTTTTGGCCACGGCGTGTCTCAGACACCTGTTTGATACCCAAGTGAAGGTATGCAGCAGGTAGTAGGAAGCTGCATGTGTGAGCTGGCGTGAAGAGAGCGGGTCAGACTTGAGGATATAAACTTTGGAACCCTTTTCATGGCAGTATATTTAGAGATCTAGGTTTCCATGCGATCTTCCAGGAATTGAACGAGAGGGAAACTCGTACCAGGGCCAGGGACACTCTGTCACAGTTAGTCTGAGACATAAGGAAACTCACTAAAGGCTGATGAAAAGTTATGGATGAAGAGGAATTACTTAACAGCAAAGTTATAAAAATAAGTGATCCAAGAAGTGATTGATGGCCCAATGCTGCCCGGAGACCAGGTGTGAGAACAGAATTGACCTGGGAACGGAGCATTAGAGACCCAGTGAGAGATTCCAAGGCCAGCCAGGGGCAAATGATGATGAAGGAAGAAGATTGGCTAGCAAATGACAGGAGAAAATATGGGCAACTTTGGAAAAGTTTTGATATAAATGGGAGAAGATACGCAAAGTAATAGCTGGAGGGAGATGAAGTTCAAGGGAAGCTTTTCTTTCTCCCCTTTCTTTGTATTTCTCTTTCTTTTGTTAGTGGGAGGCAGTACAGCATGTTTATGAGCAGATGGGAATGATCCCATAGAGAGGAAAAAATAGACAATGTAGGAGAGAGGGGATAATTAAAGAAGTGGAATCTTCGAATAGAGAGAAGGGTAGCATGTCCCCTACAAGTGGGGGGAGGGGTGGCGTCCTTGCCACAGACACACAGGAGGGAAATCAGCATGTCTGGTAGAGACAGAGAGGGATGTGGTGTAGGAGCATTTAGAACAGGAGGCGGAAAACATTCTCTCTGCTTCTACTTCTTCAATTTAATGAGAAGCAAGGGAATCAGATGAGAGTTAAGGGTGTTAGAGGTTGAAGTGGAGGTGGAAAAGGTTCAAATAAATACTCATCGCACACACTAGGAGTGTGAATGGACTAGGGAATTCTACTAGGACTGCCAGGCTGCCCAGGGTATCCTTTGAGGTTTAAGATCACACATTTAAAGTCACGTCAGGCCACATGGCTGTGTGTGTTTCATTTGTCATAGGATTTTGCTCCCAAGAATCTATCAGTTGAATAAAATCCAGCTTTCCAAATTAGCACATTTCATTTCTGTGAATGGCCCCCACGCTCACACATTACGATAGGAGGGATCGCTAATTTCTTCTGCATTGAAACATTAACTGGGAGGATCTAGAAATAAGTGGCCAGGTCACCATTTTGGCTACAGAAAACATCTTACCACATGCATATACAAAGAGAAAAAGACCTTCTGACTCTGCAATATGCTTGTTCTCTAGCTTTCTCTCTATTTGGTCATATGTTATAACCAACCGTGCAGAGTAAGTTGAGTTTGTGTACTGCTCACAGCCTTACTGCCTATGAAGTAAACTGAGTCACTGCATCCAAGAGCTAAGTGCATGAGCTAGAGAACCATGGTGCTGTTTTTAACTGGAATGGTTCTATTCAATAGCTAGAAAACACCTGGCTACTGTGGGTGGAAGCTGGAGGTAAATAGCAATCAACTGAAAAATGATCACTTCGATTAAACATTTGCTTATTCTCCTAACAGCTTGGTTCTTTCTACTCATGAATTTGATATTTTTTCTTTTGTAGCTATATAATGTCAAAACTGGTTCTTTTAGCTTGTCAGCTTCTATTTCCTCTATGGTTACTTAATTTTCTCCCCTTTCCATATTTACTACTTTGGGGGTGGGGTGAAGGCGTTTATCTTAATGGACTTGGTATTGCTTTGGTTTGAGATAAACTCTTTAGCATCCTTTTAAAACAAAGACTTAATTTGCTCTATAAATTATTTTCAGGCTTTTAAATTTTCTATTACATTATACATGGTCAAGTAATGCTGAAATCTAGTAGGGTTATTTTCAATCGAGCTATCAGACATGAAAACTAAAGAGGTTCACTTTTTGCTGAAAGAGTTGGAAAGAGAATGAGAGATTCAAATCTGATAATGGGTTTTTCAATAAATACATGAAGTATTTATAAATCTGTGTTTGTGTGTACATTAAGCCATGGTTCACTGTATTGATTGAGGACTAATGTGCAAACAAAACTCTAACTTAATATATATTTTGTGTTTGTCATTGTGCGTTCAATTGTAGCATTGGAATCGAGGATGTGATTATACTCACTTTATAGTAAGTTGCTGTTTATTGGGTAACGATGGTAAATCATTGATTTTTGTTGACTATCACAACCCATAATTGAGAGAAAGACTCAGAAAAACATGTTGTTATACATGCACACAAATATTTACAGCGGAAATGCTCTGTATCAAGAGGGATATCTGCTCATTTTCTGATTATATGCAGTGGAAGCTCCTTGTCTATTTAGCTTTTACAGGAGCCCATAGGAAGGAAATCCACATTCCTGTAGTGACATTGTGTTAAAAAGAGCATCATTGCTTCTAAACTCTCATGCAATTTTGGCCACGACGAAAGAAAGTAGACTGACTTAGCATGCTTGCTACTGAAAATTACAATGGTGATAAATAGTAAAAAGAGCAACAGCATTTCCACATCACCCTTCAGAGATCATCAGATTAAAGTGACTACACAAAAACAAACTAGAAAAATTACATAATAATGTCAGTTTGAATGTTACAGTGATTGAAACCCTCAGGCCAGTTTAACTGTGTTTAGATTATCTGACAGGCAGAGAACTGACATTCACAGAGGAGTTTTGAAGACTGATTATAATGATTTTACTTCTAATCAGTCAATTGTTAAGAGGGCCAATAGCACAATAAAATTTTTGCCATTTAAGTTTGACCAAATTGATCAGAAAAAAAATCATTCTGGAGAAGTTCTGGAAGATCTTCAAGTCCCTCCTCCAGGGCTATAAAATGAAAACACTAGAGGAGAAGAGAATTGACTTCTCAATGTGTTTTTGGATAATATTTAATCTGAAAGCACTAAAATCCCTTTTTTTAATTAAAAAAATACTAAGTATAAAGGATCTGGTGGAATCCTATATTGTTTGAGATAATTAGTATCACCACTTCCATTACATTAGAGTACATTCTAAAACTCAAGATTGCACAGAAATGAAGGACCTGGCTTTAACTTTAAATGTTTGATGAATTTTCTACCTACATTTTCTCATCAAATGCAATTACTTCTTATTTTTTAGATCCCATCCATCTTCATGTCTGATTTCCCTCCCTTTATTATGTTGCCCTTTGATTGACTAATAGAGGCTGTTCTGAAAATTTTACCCATGGGTGCCAGGGGAGTTGAGTGGCTAATTTTTCTCTAGGAGGCAGTCGTTAAGAACAATTAATGTCAGGTGACAAACCTATCAGAAACAAGCTCCCTGAAAATCAATATTATCACAAAGATTATCACATCTTAGCATTTTAATCTGGTTTGCAATGGCAAACCAGAGACAGGAGAGTTCCAGATAGGATGTGTTCTGTTTTCTCTTCCTCTTAAAGTATTCAAATGAGCAGAAAGGTCAAAAGCCTTATTTATTAAATACCAAGCTTTCGATATTGAAATAAACTAATGATTTAACTCTTACAGAATATAATTAAATTCTAATGGGGCTCACAGAGAAAAATCCAGATTCTAGTAATTCTCAGAAATCTCTGTAAGGAATATATTTTTGGTGACTTTGGAAAGTTTACCAAGATTTGCCTTCTGTAAGCACAGTGGGAAAAGCTGCACACTGCATTATAGTGAAAATGTGCATCTACTTTTTATTTTTTCTTGTTAAACCCAGTGTGGGATTTCCCTGAGCCTCTTCTACCCATGAACTTATATTGGTTTAGAACTATTTTGGCAGTCTCTCATTTAGCAGCTGAACAAAAGATTACATGAATGATTTAGTTATGTTCCTGGACAAATAAAAGATTTTCCCCCCTAGTGAGTACAGAAATATGTTTATAAAGTCTGTGTGTACTGAAAGAGCATTTACCCAGTATTTTTTGCAGCTACCTCAGCAAGTGGAAGATCAAAATTTCATCTTGATCTTATCTCAAATTTTAGAGATGATAAAAAAGAAAAGTTAACTCTTTTGTACTCTTAAAATTATATATTACATTCAGTTTTATTCTGTATTATGACATGATAATTTAGACCTAAATAAAAATGAGAAAATGCCAATATACTAGTATAAGAAAATAAAAATATACCAACTAGGTTATGGTTAAATTCTACATATATAATTATGTATATATATATATATATATATATATTCATGCATGTGTGTGTGTGTGTGTGTGTATAAAATGTTAGAGATATGGGAGCCTGCTCCACCAGAAATGCCCCAATGTCTTTGGGGACTAGACTAATATCAAAAAGGAAACAAAAGCAAAAATAAACAAATAGGATGGCATCAAAGTAAAAAGGTTCTATATGGCCAGAGAAACTATCATTAAATTAAGACATCCTACTGAATGGGAGGTGATATTTGAGAATCAGATATCCAACAAGCGGTTAATAGCCAAAAAATATGAAGAATTCATAGACTTCAACAACAACCAAAAAAAAAAAAAAAAAAAAAAAAAGCCAAGCAACCCAATTAAAAAAATGGGCAAAGAATCTGAATACACACTTCTCCAAAGAAAATATGCAGATGGCCAATGGGCACATGAAATATTTGTCATATTTTCTTAAAAGGGAAATGCGACTCAAAACCACAATGACATATCATCTCACTCCTATAAGGATGGCTATTATCCAAAAGACTAGAAATAACAAGTGTTGGAGAGGATGTAGAAAGAAGGGAAGCCTCGTACATTGTTGGTGGGAATAAATTGTCACAGCCATTATGGAAAGCGGTGTGGAGATTCTTCAATAAATTAAAAATAGAAATTCCAGTGCATCCAGCTATCCCACTTGTGACTATTTTCCCAAAGAATAACAAAAACACTAATTCAAATAGATATATACACCTCATGTTTATCACAGCACGATTTGCAATAGCCAAGAGCTGGAAAGCATCTAAGTGACTTTTGACAAATGATTGGATAAAGAAGATACGGCATATATATAACAGAATATTACTCAGTTATAAAAAAGATGAAATTTTGCCAGATGAAATTAGTGAAATGAGTCAGAGGCTGTTATGCTTAGTGAAATGAGTCAGATGGAGAAAGACAAACATTGTGATTTCACTCGTGCGGTACATAATGAAACAAAACAAATGAACCAACTAAATAAAACAAAAATAAAATTTTAAACTATAGGACTAAATTAGAGGTTACTAAAAGGGAAAGTAATGAGGGGTGAGTAAATCAGGTAGAAAGGTTAATTGTATGGTAAAGGATAGAACTGGATTTTGGTGGTGAACTTAATATGGTATACCTAAAACTCATAATTTTATACTGCCAGGTTGTTTCAATTAAAAAAAAAATTAAATGCTGTGGGGTCACCACTAAACTATCTCTGAAAAGCCTATCTCCACATGTTGATGTACGAGAAAGAAATTATCCTCTATTTGTTAATACATTGTTGTGTTAGATTTTTCCACTAAAGGACAGTGACCAATTTGCTCTGCCTGGCTTATTTTGCATTGTTTCTTATTTTAAAAAATAATGCACTGAACTACTACTTATCTCAGTTCCTGAGGGATTTTTTTTGTTTGTTTGTTTTGGGTGCTTACTAAAGTAAATTTAAAGTAAATTAAACACACTTGAAATGTTTAATGTCCTGCTTACCACATCCTAGCTCTACTACTGAAGGCAAATGCAGAAAGCAATGCTGATGGAAACATTGATATAAACAGAAATACTTTTCTGAAGAATTACAGTCATGATATAACCTACATTTAAAACTAAGAGCCCTTAAGCATTTTTCAAGACAATTTTTATTGAAAAATAATCCAATTTATGCAAATATTTGTTTTTCGGTCATTAGTTTTGTTTTTCACTAATTTGTCAATTGTTCATGTGTCTACTCAATTATTACTTTTATTTATTTATTTTTAAAGATTTATTTTATTTATGGATACAAGAACCGGGTTACAGGCCAGAGGTGGGGGCGGTGAGAGGATTCACCAAAGACAGAGCAGGGAGCAGAACAGACAGACGGACTGAAATGCACTGCTGAGGGGAGCAGCGGGTGAGACAGGAGAGGTCTGCTGCGCCATGTGGGATTCTCCCTGGCCAGCCGGGGGATCGAACTCGTGCTGCAGTGGCTGCGAATTGCTTCATAAGTTGTGTCTTAAGCCCTTGCACCACCAGGGAGGCCCAATTATTAGTTTTAAATGCAACACTTAATTATTACTAGTGACATCAAATTCAAGGTTTTTTGAGTGGAACAACCCAAAGTGAAAAACTTGCCTAATAGTTTCATATTCCTACAGATCGGCAAGCTTGAAACTAGAATTCCAGACTTGCAAAAATCAAAAAAGTAGACAATGTTGAAAAATAGGTCAAAATGCATTCAGTCTGTGTAATCAATGCTGATATTCATGGATTTTAAGGATTGGTATTAATAGCACCTTAATTATGTTTTATGAACCCACTTGGAAGCTACTTAATTTAACATGTAAGGTAATTTGATCAAAATATGTTACCTATAATTAGTTTGAACTGAAAATATTGTTTGAAGACATGTTTTATATTCATTCAGTTAATTGTAAAATAAATCTGAGTATTTAACCTCCAGCAGTTAAATCCTTCAATTAAATGTATTCAGTTTACTAGAACCAGAGTCGGGGAATAACATTCATACCTTGTTTATTCAGTTTAGTCTTATATCCATAGCATTATTCTGCCCAGCAGTGAGCAAAATTTTCTGTAAATGGTCAGATAGTAAATGTTTTAGATTTTGTGGGCCTCATAGGGTCTCCATCCCATCCATTCAACTCTGCCTTTGTAGCTCGAAAGCAAACAGAGACAATCTGTGCCATGACTGCCTCCCTAGGTGACTTTAGTGATAGGTATAGAAATCTGAAATGTATATAATAGTCAAGCATCCTAAAGATTTCTTCTTCCTTTAAATTATTTCTACCACTAAAAATTGCAGACATTCATAACTCACAGGCTGTATAGGGGGTGAGCCAGGTTTGGCCTGTGGATTATACTTTGCAACCCCCCCTTTTAGAACCTTGGCAAGTGTGATCCTTTGATGTAAAATTTCAGAATTGCCCAAATTTCAGAAACAGGTCTTATTTTTTAATGAATCTTGTGATATGCCAATATTCCCTTATTAAGCTTTGCATAATTTTCTTGATGCAGATTCTTTCCCATCAAAACCACTCACTCCTGTATTGTTTCATAAGAACAAAAGAAGAGAGATATGCTAGGAGAACCAATTTCACAGTTGGCTTTATCCGATGCCAAGGAAGTGACTCCATACAAAGAATGGAGTCTTTTATTTATTTATTTATTTTTGAAGAATTGATTTTTAAAGAAAACTCACTCAGTGACACTATCTGTGGTTTTCTTTATTTTCCTAGGTTGCTACCTTTTCCATTTTAATTTAGTTCCTCTCATAGTTCTCGCCCAAAAGTCCCTACACCCAACTCCTCTACATCATTGTTGATCTAGATATTTGAGCTCTGTTGCCAGAAAACAGATTTTCCTTGAGGAGTTTGTCCATAGCAGGAAAGAAGAGGAGGAGACAGGTGGGGAGATGAGTGGAAGGGGGAGACACATTGCACACTCACAAGCACCAATGGACTCATCAGGCAAATCTATGGCCAGGTACATGCTTTCCAGGGAAGGGGGAAAGTAATTTTTCCATTAGCATAACTAAAGTCCTTCCTCTCCAACTGATGGAAAATTCCTGTTGGGCGGTGGAGGAACCTGACTGCCTGAGAGGCTGGGCCTCTCCCTGCCTGCTGTCCACCGGCCCGAGGGGACAGTCTGCTCACCTACACTCTCCACTGCCTCTGCCTCTTTCACACCCTGGAGCACTGATCGTCTCTATAAAGAAAAACAAATGCTTGGATGGTCTGGTGATCCAAGCCACCCTCTTCCAAAGGACTTCAAGATTCAGACCCACCAGTGACAACACTCGAATTTGCTAGCCGGGATCCAACCCTTGCAAACCAATCATCCAAGGCTGTTCCCTTCAGCCCAAGAGTTGAGATTATTTTTCTCTGATGTAATGAACCTTTCTGGTTCTTTGGAAGACAAGCAAGTTCATCTAAGAGAGCCTTTCTAACCAGAAGTCTGTGGATTCTATCCATTTGCAGTGGATAAAAATATGTCCCGCAGGGAGAAGGATTTTAGAGCAGAAGCATTGGTTATGGAGGTTGCATTGTTGTTCCTCGCAAGGAAGGGAATAAAAGTCATTCAGTCATGTGTGAATTTATGCTGTTTTTACTGGCTCTTAACCCTTTTCCTTCCAGGAATTGTTAAGTTCCTCTGCAGTCATATATCAGACCTTGGTACTTTCTCACCAAGGGTGACGCTTTGACGGTAAGGCCTTCAGTAGACAGCAGTCGGGTCATGGAACGGCCTCCCTGGAAATGACGTAAGAGAAATAAATACCCTGGTATTTGCACAGAAAGGAAATTATGAAATTCACTTGAGCATGAACTCATGGACTCACTCAAGCTCTTCTGTGAGAAATTCTGTCTTGGTCTGAGAGGGTCTTCAGTGGAGTTAGGGATGAAGCCTTTTCAAGGCGAGGTCTCCATCCAATTCCTCGTGGCTGGTAATGGGCTGTGGGGCAGATTCCCTTCGCTGGAGCTCAGAAGAGGGCTCGGGAGATGCAGAAAGAGCAGAACATCCGTTCATGACTAGGGTTTTTTCTTTTCTTTCTTTGTTTTTGTATCATGGCTTGTAAGTCAACTGACAAAGAATTGCTTTCCATTATGGATAAGAATTTTTTAAATGATTTTTTTTTTCCTGACTGGACTACCTCACCTAGGGAACATGGGGTGAATTTAGACTGTCAGGCGCTTGGTGCTGTTGTCAGTGGTGTTTTGATAGACGATGCTTTTCCACAGAGCCCATGGAGCTGGGATCCTGCACATTCTCAGCTGCATTTCCAAAGAGGAACCAAATGCTAGATTGGGGTCATAGTATTGAGCCCTCTGTCTGAATCCTTGACTATGTTTGGGTCCCAATACCCAGTTTGTAGGATTTGAAATAAGCTATGGACCACGGGGAAGAAAAGGAGGCAAGGCAAGCAATGCATAAGGAAAGGAGTAATTTCTGTGCTTAAATGCACTTAGGGAAGAGCAACTGATTCATTCTGAGCTCACGAGTAAGAATTGCACACATTTCCATTATATTTCTTGGATTTTGAGACTCTGGTGATGGCTTTGGTGACTAAGTATTTTGTGCTAAATGATGCTTTGACCAAGTAGATGTTCTGATATCGCCTGCAAGGAAATACTAATATAATTTTTCATTGTTATCTACCCTAAGCAATCCGTTTATATTAAGTATACTTAGACTCTTTGAAATATCGAAGCTGCTTAGCCTCAGAGCTTTATAGATTATTCTGCTTTTGGAAAACACGAGAGAGTTTCCATTATCTACCTTGAATTTTTCAAATTTAATGCATAAGAAGGATGTGAACCATGGGTGAGTAAATTACTTTTTAATTACAAATTATAAAATATGACTGAATTCCAAAGACCATAAAATCAAAAGCAGGTTACTGAGAAATGGAGTCTCAAGGCTCACTATGGCTCTTTTGTCAGATCTAAGTAACTACAAATCAAAATTTAGGCCTCTTCCTTATCATAGGAGATTTTTAGATGTGTCATCTTGGATAGAACTCTGCGTGTGTGTGTTTCAGTGTTTACATGGTCTTTGAACTTGCTTTCCGCCAACTAATTTATTAAGTACATCCCTCCTTCACTTAATCTTATAGTCAAGAGGAACTACATTTTCATGTAAAAATAATAGACGTTAAGAGCAATGCCTTTGCTCTTAATCTTTGTCCTAATGGGAGACACATCATTATTGTTTTTAAAGATACCTTAAAGCATTCCTGCATGTGTTAACAATTACAAGAGGATTAATCTCAACAAATGGGAAATCTAGCCCTAATTGATACTTTTGCCCCAGGTTGATTTAATAGTTATTGACTTTTCAGGGACTTCAGCTTACATGCAGGGAAATGACAATCAGATTACAAAAAAGCATTATTTATAGTGTCAGTTCCTGCCTTGATAAGGCTTGGTGACTCAGCTCTGTAAACCATATGAAAGATTTCTGTATGAATACAAGTTTTGAAATGAGATCATTTTTTGCTGATAAAAAGATTAGAAGCAAAACGCTGGTGACAAAATGTAAGTCTGTTACACATTCAGGGTTTCTCTATTGCTCCCTATTCAAGTAATTTTCTAAAACAGTTATAGTGATAATTCACTTGAATTTCTTTAACATTTGAACAGAACTAAATATAGCTCTAATACAAATATAGGAGAAGAAATATTGATATTTGATCCTAATTAGTATAGTCACATATCTAAGCACGCACCTATAAAATGAGTGACTTGATTTGTGTCCTTTTAATAACAGTATAATGCTAGTAATGCTATTTGTTCTGTTACCATTCGTCCTTAATGCCACTGGCAACAGAACATATAGTATTTTATTTTGGCATAGTTGTTGTAGGGTCAGGAATGGCCATGGAGCAGATTTTCTGATCCATGGAGCAGATTTTATGATCCAGCAGACCGGGTAAAGGAGGAGTCGTGGAGCCCTCAGTGGCTTTTCAGGCTTATTACTGGGATTTACCGGGTATATGGCAGGTAGGAATGCTGGGGGGCCAGGAGGCTTCAGGCCTCCCAGCCCCCAGCAAGTCTTCACTCTGGGCTCTCCGGCCTTCTCTCACGTTCTCTTTGCTTCTCTGCATCTGCTTCTCTCGGTTTCTGCTGGCATCCCCGTGATGCTACCCTTAAAAGCCCAGTCTCAGCCCAGGTGAATCCCCTCTATCTATGCCCACACCCTACTCCAGGTGCCCGCCATCAGGCACGCATTCAGGACCACAGGGTTCTGTCATCTATTCTAATGGCAGGAGGGCAGAAAAACCTGATACTTTTACCTTATCCTATAGATGTCAACCCAGTTTTATTTATTATTTGTAACTTATAAACAAGGGCTTTGAATATTAATACAGAAAATTATCAAAAGCTGGAAATTAAACATCATTGAGGGACATATACCTGCAGAATGCAAGCTGGTCAGTAAAGGAGGAAAAGATTCAATCAAATCCTGAGATATTAATCACACTAATTAAAAAAAAAAAAAGCAAAAGCAGTTCTCTCACAAAGAAGCATGAAAATTGAGTCAACTATCTGGAATTAGGGACTGTGGGAGGAGTAAAAGACCGAACTTTCTATTGAAACAGGGAATACATAATGGGGGGCGGGAGGAGTAAGTAGCGCTGAAGAATACTGGTGCTAGCCTATGACTTCTAGATTAGTCTGAGCAGAGATGCTAAGAAAAGTTACGTGTTTTGCAGAAAGTGGAGGAAGAAACACTGGTCTTGAAATCAGTAGGCTTACAGCCCACAGGAGCAGTTCACAAGACACTTCTTGGAATGTAATTACTATATTGCTCTTTCCTGATGAATTAAAATTAGGATTAGGGAAATCCTATGAAATAAAAAACAAGTTCATAGGATCCAGCTGCAGCCAGGCAATGGATGGGGAAATGACAGTCAGGTTAGTTGCCTAACTGCCCTGCTTACATCTCTCAATTCCTATCCTTCTACTCACTCATCTGTAGATCCCTCCCTGTCTACGGCATAAAATGTCAACTCCTCATGCTTCTGTAAAGGGTCTAAAATCAGGCCTGAATTTAAATTTCAATCCTGATATCCTTCTATTCATGAATGTATTCACATGCTGACTATCAACTGGAAAATCCATTTGACTTTCTCCCTTTTTTCTAATACCACCCTTGACTTCCTGAGATAGCTAACATATTCTGAAATTCCTTAGATACGTACCTCTTTATGAGTTTAGCAATCAGGCACTGCAATAGATTGCTATGTTATTTGAAGGCTAATTATATATAAATACATCTTTAAAATATCTTATTTCCCCCAATAGGTGATTTTATTTATTAATGTTATTTTCATCATCTTTAAGGATCACTCTCAGCAGTAATCACGTAAATAATACCATTGTCTAAGTGATCGCTACTTGTCAGGCATCATATAACTGCTAAACCTGATCACACTCATTCACAGCTAAATAGATCCATATTGCAAACACATATCAGGCTGACCCAAGGCCCAAACTCTCCACTATAAAGACAGCAGAAGTTAAAGCATCTTTGCAATTAAATGCATTGGAATTTGCAATGTAGTTGAAAGAACTACAGTTTTAAAAAAAGGTTTTAAGACTTCATGCCCTTTGATCAAGTAATTCCACATCTAGAAATGTATTCTAAAATAGTATGAGATGAAGATAAATATTAATCTATAACAACAGTTAACTCATCGTAATGAATATAAAACAAATATGAATGTAGAGGTATATGAATTGGTGAGGATTAAAGAATGATTCATGCATATTTTAGTTATAAAATATAAGCAAACACCAAAACATGTGCTTTCAAGTGATTTTTGATTCACAAAAAATGTTTAAATATGAAAAGTATAACACTTGTATGAAAGTCCAATGTAACTGATGTTAAACTGTAAAGTAAGATATAAAATATATAAAGATATAAACTTACGGAGATATAGAAAACCAGAAATATAAGAAAAAGGGGAAGAGAGACACCGAGTATTTATAATGGCAGGAATATTTTCTGCATTTTCCTGCACCCTTCTACATTTTTAATGTTTGTCTCGTACACTTGCCACATGGGCATATATGGTTTTGACAATAAAAAGACCTAAATACACTCATAACAAATTTCAAAAAATATAGATGCAAACTGTTAAACTCCCTATCCCAAACCTAACGTTCAGGTGTGTGCCCTTTCTTTAAAAAAATCTTAGAACATTGTTGACATTATTCAAAATAGGTTTTGTGTTTTCTTTGCAGCTCCTGGCACATTCTTGACACATCTGTGATATGACCACCTTTTGTTGTCTGAAGTTGGTTTTTTGTTATTGCTGTTAGTTCTGGAAAGAGCCAAGCTGTGAGCACCTTATGGCAGGGCTATCTAGTTAAGGAGCCACCGTTGAGGCTCACAGAGACTGGACCAGGGCCTCAGGCTCCGTGCCTTTCAGAGAACAAATATGCCACAGACAATGCTGAAGAAATGATCTTTGTAATCAAGGTGTTAAGAACCACAGCAATACAGGGTCTCACCCCAAGGTAGAGATGTATTACCAGGGTGTAATTGTCTCTCCCACGAGATAAATTAAGGCTTCCAGAGCATGACAGAAGAGTAATTTACCAAATAATAACTTAGCTGCTCTGGAAGGGTGAGCCTCTTAAAGAACAATCCCCCAAAGTGTTAGGTTTTAACATATTTGATGGAAAACAAAGGGCATATTAATGGACCCAGTGAGCACTCAATCATTTCTCAATAAATGAGCATGTAATTTTGTTGCACCTAGGCATATAAACATGTGTGTGTTTGCAAACACAGAGGTAGCTTATTGAACCAGAGGACTCCCTCAACTAGTTAAAAGAGCAAAAACAAGGACTAAAGCATTCACGTGCTCCAGGAACCTATAATAGTTGCCTTAAGTCCATATCCTGAAGCTTCTTTACCCATAAAGGAAACTGACCACAAGGCAACTTTGAATTTAGGATCTGCTCAAACTATATCAAAAACATAGCCATTTTCAGTCCTCTAGATCATAAATGCTTGTGTTGCTTGTGTATATATATGTACATGTGTGTATATATATATATATCTATATATATATATCTATATATATATCTTAACAACCTCGGTTACATAACTTCAAACTGTAGATTGAATCAACAAATTACACAGAGCCTGGTAACAGCCCAAAAAGTTCACAGCACGAGGCAAAAGCAAAAATGAGAAGTGAGAGCTGCCAACAATGGGGAAAAAGGGAAAACAAGTGGAAGACTTAAAAAAAACTGAGTCCAGGGTCAGTCAATGTAGAAGGCGCTGTTCTGACTGTACCCCAATAGGTAAGTTCTTTTAGCACAGGTGAAAATAAAATAGCTCAGATTTATTATGACAATACCGAGTCATTCCAAAGTCAATATAATAGAGAATGTTGTTATATTTTTAAAATTCATGTTCCATATTTTGTTAGTTTCATCATCCAACTGACATTGAAAGTGATTTATTTACTTGGCCAGATGCAATGAGAATGTAAAGACAGAAAAGACCAGCCGTGGATTTTGAAGAGCTCATTACTGGTAGATGGAGATAAACATAGGAAAAAATATTTGCATCCGACACTCCAAATATGTCATAGGAGAAACATGGACAGCCTGCTCCAGGAGCCACCAGAGAGTTTGAGGATGGATACAATTGCTATCAGAGAAAATAATCCCCATCAACACAGATTTCAATTATGTAAAGAAGCTATTTAGTGGAGGCTGCACTTCCAGGCATGCCGGAAAAGGAAGGCATCATGTGGACCAGTGGTGACAAACAGCAAAAAAATAAAGGCTTGTGGAATAAATCCCACTGCCTTAGAGGAAACAGTGTGTAGGCAGTGGCATGGAGCAAGAACAAAGCATTCTTAGAAGCAGCTCGTAATGTATGTACATGATTGCATGTGTACAGACAGATCTGGGGGGGCCTGGCAGGTATTTAGGCCATAAGCTGGATGAGAAGGTAACCCTGTCTTCTGGTTTATTCTCCACAACCTTAACACAACAAACCATGGTTATATTTCATGCATCTTAAGTCTTCCAATCTGAAGTCTTTCCCATACATTTGACTCCATTTCATTCTACTCCTCAGAAACCCTCCATAATTTTTAATTTTAGCATTTAATCATTTATTATTAATCCTTAATCATCAGCTGCCTTATCATGTGGCAATCTGATTGGACTTGTGCATTATCTACTCAATTAGAGATTGTGAATTCTTCCAGGGAACTGTTTCTCCTAACTGCCCTATGTCTCTCCTAAAACCTAGCCTATAGCTAGGTATGAACAAACAGATTGAATTTCATATGAAGATTAAATCTTACCAGTGTGGTTAGTGAAACTGTCAGAGCTGTTTTCCCAATAGATGAGACAACATTCAGGGCCCTTAAATACCATGGTGGATGGCTTGACCTCATAGCAGCAGATACCAAACCCATCCTGTCTACACTTCAAATCAACCTGACATTTATTTACTATTTTATTATCATTATTATCATGAAGATTAGTAAGTGCCCCTTAGTATCTAAATAGGTGCAAATAACAAGAGCTTTTCATCTCTTATCATTGTGAAGTGAGACTGTACATATGGTTAATGGAAGGTGGAAAATGTATCTATTTAAGTACAAAGGAAAGATTTGTGTTCCTAGCGGAACAATTGCATTCTGCCTCACATAACCATTCATAATCTCACTGCAGATTTAGATTGTGACTAATATTTGGCTCTAATATTATCAGTGGTTACCGTGGAGGGAATCAGTAAGAGCACAATTGTCATTTCCTTGGAAAAATTTAATCCACAGATGGATCCCAACACCCAACAGCATTGGTGTCCAAAACTAAAGGGGATTTTTGCTAAATAAGGATTGATTCAGCCAAAAAAGATATATTCTGACTAGAGAAATCTGTATCATGCCTAGCTCCAAAAATCATATTTACCCAAGCACCAAATGCTTTGGAACACTAGAATTTTCCTAATTGGGACTCAGTGAAAAAGCCATTTATTAATTAAATATGCACATTTATGGGTTTTTTTTTATCAGATGAAGCAATTGAGTTAATCAATGCTATCATGCATTTACCAAGTTTCACTTACAAAATTTAATTCTTCATGTTTCCTTAATTAGAGAAATGATTAAGGTAAAATTCTATTCAGACTGGGAGGCTGTTTATTAAAATCAGATTCAAGAAAGAAATCTTACTGCACATCAATCCCTTAGGAGATTGGGGGTGGGGGTGTGGAGTGAGTGTGATGTTGGTGAGAAAGTCTAGAATACATATAAATACTTGCTGCAGCCCATCACTCGATTTCCATAACCCACCATAATCTTACAACTTTATGTTCATTTCTTTAAATATTTTCCTATCAAATGAAACTATCTTGGCCTGTGGTGTATTGGATTTACTTAGAATAGAGTATTAAAGTGAAACAATTTCAACATAAGTTCCAGAAAAATGGCATCCGCTTGGGTGACTAATTTTCAAAAAGAACTCATTACCTGGAATAAAAAAAAAAAAAAAAAAGTGTTACCTCTCTGGCCTCAGGAGGTTGGGAAAATTCTTAGCAGAGGCACAGATTAAATCACAATAAAGAGGCGAACACATCCTAACCACTGATTTCCTCTTCCTAGTCAGTCTTGGTAGGGCTTGTTTCTTAGAAGAAGTCCATGAGGAAAGACATTTCAGGAGCAGCTCTTTGCAAAGAAGCCAGCTCTTATTCTCTGTCCTTGGTCTAAAAAGTCAGCTATGTTCAACTTCTTTCAGTTTCAGACTGCAGCCTGGCTTCCTGTGCATCCATGTAGCTCGCAGTTAATTCAAGCTGTTTATAAATAATACACAACTTTGTACATATTAAAGTACTAAGTCTCTCTTGTAGGAGATGCATTACCACCGCAGCTATCTCAAGGGCAAGCCAGTACCAGGGATTGGCGTGCGCTATAATCTCAGCACAGGCAGGCGCAGAGCAATGCTTTTGGCTATAAGAGACGCCAGAGCTCCTGCGCAGCTTACTGCACCCCCTTTTCATTCCAGTGTCGAGTTCAGGACTGAGAAAAGAGGCTCCTTGACGAACGCAGGCTTAAAGTCTGCATCTGCAAAACCAAGCGCATTTCACCAGCACCTCCTAGGGGTGATGTGAGGGTATGAGGCCAGGACGTGGGTACCGGAGCGGACCTCGCCTGGTATCCTGGGCTTCACCTCGCCTGCGCACAGAAACCCACCCCGCTGTGCCTGCCGACAGGAGCTCGTTTGGCGACTTAAGGAGGCCTTTTAAAGGTTCAAATTGCACGAAAGATGCATTTGGTCGGTGGCGAAAATAAAAGTTAAAAACACACCCAGGCGGATTCCCAGCTCTGCAAGTCTCCTAACTGTGTCCCGTCCTTTAAGAAAAGTTTGCATTATAACACCAAAGTCCCCAGCTCTAGACGCACTTACTTCTCCATGCATGCACGCGCGCCACACACACACACACACACACACACACACACACACACACACACGGATAAAGTTCCAGGGTCCAGACCAGGTCCACATGGAAGTTGACAGGTTTGCAAGGGTCGCCATGCTCTTGCCTGGTTGCTGGGAAAGCGTGTTGGGAGGCGCTGGTGCGAGGGCAGCGCTGAGTGTCTGTAGGAGTTGCTGTTCCAGAGAATTCATTGCTCTCTAATTGCGCTGATTTTAGATCAGCAGAGCGTGCCGGGCGGTGGTGGAGAAAAAGCTCGCAGGCGGACACCGCCAGAGGGAAGGAGCCTTTCACGCTTTGTAAGTAGTTCAGGAACATTGGGGAGGGGGGAGAAAAAAAATTAAAAAAGAGTCGAGCGGCCCAGCAGTGGCCACTCGGGCGCGCGTCTCCATCCCGCAGGGCCCCGCGCGCAGGTCCGCGTCCCCTTCCCCAATAACTCGCGGCTCCGGGGCGCACGGCGGGCGGTGCCGGGGGCGCGGGGCGCGGGCCGGGGAGACGCGCCCGGGCTGGAGCGCAGCCCTCGCCGGCTGGACGCGCTGCGCCCCGGCCCGGGCCCCCCGCAGACGCGCGCGGGCGCCGCCGGGGAGCGGAGCGGGAAGTGCGAGCGGCTCGGAGCGCGGGAGGAAGCTTTGCGCACGGCCAGGCGGCCCTGGGGCGGCCGCGGGGGCCCGGCCGCTGCCCTCCCACCTGCTGCTGGCCCCGCCGGGCGCCGCGTCCCCCATCCCCGCGCCCGGGGCGCGCTCCGGGGCCGGCGGGGCGGGCGGAGGGGAGGCAGCGGCTGCAGGTTCTCCGCGCGGGCAGCGCCGCGGCCGCGGGCGCAGCATCCCCCGCCCCCCTCCGCCGGCTCCCGGGGCCGGGGCGAGCCAGGCGCGCCCCGATTGGCCGGCAGCGGGCCGGGGCGGGGCCAGGCGGGCCGGTGTCTCGTGGACCGCCTCAAAAGAGCCCAGGATAGCGCAGAGCGCACTGGAGCCCTGGCCAGCGCGCAGCCGTCGCCGGCGTCCGCCAGCTGGGTCTTGGGAATTCTGCTGTGCTGTGGCTCGCCGGCTCCCACGAACCGCTGGATCTTACCTGCCTCTGGACCCCCGACTTCCACTCCATGCGCCCAGGCGACGGCGCCCGCGGCAGGTAAGCGCTGGTGTGTGTTTTGCCTCTGCTTGGCTCCCGCTGCCTGTGGGTCCCGGGAGTGGACGCGGGCGGTGGTGCCGGCTCCTGCCCTAACCCCGCGGCTCCAGCGGTGCCCAGCTGTCACGCTGCTGGAGCGCTCGCCCACGCCCGGGAGTCCCAGAGCTTGCCTATAGAGTTTGTGTGCGCACCAGAACATCCCCAGAGCTAAAAATACTGAGACATGCTTGGAACAGTTGAGCAATAGAAACAGATTTCTCTGCAGCATCTGTTTGTGCTCATAACTTCCAATGCACCAGCTGTAGCGAGATACTAGTTTAGAGGGTGAGGGAGCCTGCGTTCGATTCTCCTTCTAAGGAGGGGGAGAAGCAACTGTGTGGGAGGGAGGCGCGGGGGGGTTGGGGAAGAGCGCGTCTGGAAGACTTGGTCTTAAACCTTGGCAAACCTCGGGACTCGGTACCAGCCTGATCCTTGGCGTCTTTTGATTTTTTTCTTCCTTTGTCATTGCTTCGAGTATAGCTTTGAGTTGCAAAGCGAGCGTCTGAAAGTTGCTTTGCTGGGGAACAGAGGGGCACTCCGAGTTGGATGGGTGCCTGCAGACTGCAAAACTTTCCCATCAGATGTCACTCTCCCTTCAGCAGCTTGTTGTTCTTCGTAATGATTATTATGAAGTTTTCATGCCTGAAGTAAAGACAGGGTGATTTTAGGGAAGCGCAGCGGTGAAAAAACGACTTGATTCTGCAAAAAAAAGATTGCATCATAACATAGACTCATCGTGACTGTTAAGAGATAGGAAATGGACAGTTTCATGTCTGTGTCCGCATGAGCTTATCAGTGGGATGGGAGCGAGGGTGCCGCTGTGAATGCTGGGCATTTCCATAAACTCTGCGTTTACCTGTTAGGAAAGACGATATCATCTGGAGCCTGTTTTGGATATGCAGAAAATGCATATTGTTTCCTTTCCACACGCTTAATCTGTCAGATCTCCTGCTATCTATTACCTGGGCTCCTCTAGCTTTTCCCTGTTCACCTCCTAAAGTGTTCTAAGTATATTTGCCATTATCCAAAAAAAAAAAAAAAGCTCAAGGCTCAGGAGTAACAGATGTGACTTCAAGGTGAAGAGGTCAAGGTCCTTTCACTTTGCTTCAGCCCCTCCCTTCATATTTTGTTGGCACTTTTTCTTATGTTGTTGGTATCCATAGAATATCTGCTCTCATCTCTTGTGAATTTGCACCCCCCCTTTTTTAAGCACCCAATATTTCTACTTCAGTGGCTGCAGTTGTAGAATCTCCAGTTAGCTGTGAGTCCTTGAATGACTTTTGAGAAGCAGGAAAGATTGACCACATCTTTACCTGAACAGATTGACAGTTTCAATTTGTGTGTGTGTGTGTGTGTGTATTTTTGTTTAGCAGATAAATATTTTTTTTCATCATTTGCAAATGTGAGCAATGCTACCTGCATTGCTATAAACATTTTATCAATAGTGCCCACATCCGCGTAGATGAAGGGGCATCCTCTCTACTCCATTAACTCCCCTCCCCCCTCCTTGTGTTTACTGAGCTTCCAAGAGGTTGCTTTGCTAGTAGTTGGGCTCACATAGCAACATGTGCCCAGAGCACACTCACCCTGGTCTGTATGGCGTCAGCTGGGGAATAGCTGCTCTGAACACTCATTAGCGGGCATCCCTCTGCCCAGCATAATTTCTCGTGCTGTCTTTATGTCCTTTCCTTAGGTAGAAAATCTCTTAATTCACCGTGTACCATGCACCATGCACAATATGATGGACCACATTTTACTCCCATATCTTCGTCACAATTACATCTTTCTGGGTTTTGAATGATCCATGTCAGAAATCATTCCCTTATGGTAAAAACAAATTCGATTTGCTCATTCTACAGCATGTTGTCCTTTGACCCTGGTTTTAACCATAGCTGGTGCTCCTTCAACATCTACCTACGATTGAAGCGCTGAACTATTTTTTTTCCCATTGCTTATGCTTAAATTTGGCTCAGCCTATAAATAGAATTAACATGAACAGCACCACATGTAGCCTTTCAATTTCCCAGAAATACTTTGTACATCATTGGTTACAGCCTGGGTAAGATAATTATTTGTGTCTAATAAATTTACATCAGACCCTTACATATTTTGCTGCAAGGGGAATTTACATGCTGGCCTTGAAGTCAAATCTCAAAAATCTCCTAATCGTACCCATCAAGGAGTCAAATCATTGAATGTTCTCACCCACTTTGAGCCAATGTTTCTCAAAAAATTATTGTGAATATTAGCCTAAAATAAAGTTGCATGAAAGCCTGATTCTTCATGAAAGTTTCTCCCAGGTACTCATTAATTTCGGTGCAAGAAGAGCAGGTGAAGTGATTTCTGCTAGCCTGATGGCAGTCAGGCCTGTGGGCAGGTTGATAGGACAGCATCCTTGATAATGAAATATTAAGACAATTACCCTCACAAACCTTGACACATTCTAGATTTTTGCTGTGTAATCAGCTTCACGGAAGTCTAAACACACATAATGTGTGTGCATAATTCTATCTGAGATGATGAAAATTTGATTTCACTGAAAAAAAAAAATCTTTTTCCCCCTTTCCAGGCTGAAACGGCCAAATAACTCTATGATAATGCATATGTGGACCAAATTTTGTCCTTAGCGATGAAAGTAAGACCAGAATAGTCACTCCATGCAGACTACCTTCAAGGCTGTAAATGCAGAGAGCTGTCCATAGGAAACTGCTATTGTATGTTTTGTGGAATTCATACTAATGTCTCGGGGACAAGCTTTTTGGAAAGCCATAGTTCTGTCTTTAAATTCCACATGGTTGTTATGCTTTAATCTGGAAAAAGTGCAGAAATAAGGCAGAAGAAATTTGAGACTGTCTACTCATGGCCCTAACAGTAACTCAGATGGAAGGATTGTTTTGATTCATGAAAAGTGAATTTCTTAGTGTCAGCATATAAGATTCTGAAGTCAATTAGAACTCAGGATACAAGCACTACTTAAATGAAGCTCACTTTCCTATTTTGGAACTTATACCTGCATTTGGTTCTGTGCTGTTATCACTAGCTCCTTTTGTGTAGAAATGCTTGGCAATTTCAGATGAGTCAAGGAAGCTGAAATCACTGGTAAAAGAATTCTTTCCATGTCCGGAATCTAGAACCCTGAGGAATAGGAGTCTTGTTTCTTGTGTCCAAGAACAGACTTCCCAGGGAAGCAGACAAAACATTGAAGCAGGTGGAAGGCTGGGAAGGTACAGTAACTTCTTTTTATAAAGTAATTCAAAGGCACTTTCAAATCGGGCATCATTTAGGTGTCAAAAGCTGCCAAAATGTAACACACATTGCAATTTTCACAGATGACTAATCTCAGGAAAATGTGTTGGGGCACATTCTTGCATAATAACTTGGATAAAGAAGGAGAAGTAAAAAAGACTAGCAAGGCATTTTCCAAGACAATGCACCTTGCCTCTCTTGAAGAGGGTGCACAAAAATAAGATACATGGGTTGCTTTATTTGTTTATTCTTGGTTTGTCTGCCTCAGGTTCTGTGAACTGCTTAATCTTAATGTCCTTGGGATTGGGGAAGAAAGAAAATATGCAACCTTCCTGCTCAGGCCTTCAACAAGTTTCAGACTTCCCATCTGTTGGTGGCTGTGCCCCTTGAATACTGGAGCTCAACTGGGTTGTTTGAAAAGTTGCTTTTTAGATCTGTGCTAGATTAGCTCTGTTGGCATTTATTTGGTAACGAACACACCTTTCTCTTAAGCTATTGTGGGTTAGTTAAAGAAAAAAACAATAGTTTCTTTGGAGCAAAGATGGAAAGTGAAAATAAATAGTTTTTACCTAGGGGAGAGTAAGGCAAAGGGAGAACGCTGAACAGGATTATTTGTTCACATTAAGTTAAGGTGAGTGCCTTCTCCATAGGAACATATAGCAAACAATAGCCCTGGCAGTGAAAGTAAGCTGACAGACATTTACGATCTGTCCCTACAAAGTTGTCTCTGTTTGGGAAAACACAGAATTAGATCCACATAAAATGAGTTCCTGCCTTATCTCAATCCGCTAAAGACCTGGTCCTTGGGCACAAAGGTGCTTACTTCCTAGCCTGTCATTACACATGGCAATCCCATCTCCGGAGAATTTCAGGACTCTCATTGCTAGGCAACAGAGTCACTCTCTACCCCCCAGAGCAAACCTGCATCTTCAAGTCAGAGTCACTTGTGCTAACAGAGATGTTATCGGGCATTTCTGCAGAGCGGCTGCTTAACGTGTGTGAAGGGATGGAGCCAGCCCAAACTGTCTCCAGAAACTGGGATCCATTTCAGGAAAGTATAAGGGCTGCCTGCTCAGTTTTATCATCTCAGCACAATAGCCCGTGCCTTCTGACTTCATCCATGTTATAAAGAACACTTAATAATCTCCCATAATGCACCTGCAGTTCAGGACTGTGATGTTCACACACGGGTCATTCCCAGCACAGGTCTGAGTGCTCGAAGCTTCCTGCCCAAGGCCAGAGTTACAAAGTCTTTCTTCTGCTTGAAAATGTGGGAACCTGGCTAGTAGGGAAGATACACGAAGAGAATAAGAGAAGAAAGGGAAGGCGTAGACCTGCAAAGCAGAATATTCTAGATCGCTGGCCAAAAATAGGGGAAAAGGGACCTGAGCTTTTGGTTGAAAGACTGGCACAGCCAACTGATTCTTCTGTGTTTAATGATATCATGCTTTTGAATAAAAATAAGAAAGATTGTTTAAGGTCTGAAGGAGTGAAATTCTCTGCTCCATGCATTTTTATATCTGACTCCACATCTTATTAGGAAGCGATGCTGAGAGAGCAGAGCCCTTGACCAGTGAGTTCTTTTGTAATGAGTGAACTTTCTTTTCTTGCAGGACATGCTCTCTGGATGTCAGCTGAGTTACTGAGCTAACCCTGCATGTCATAGGCAGACCTTGCTAGAACCTCAAGGCTCTCGGAGATCCCCATCTCTGCTCGTTTTTTTTTTTTTTGGTGTGTGTCCTCACTGAACATTCAAAACTGTTTCTCCAAAGGGTTTTGCAAAAACTCAGACTGTTTTCCAAAGCAGAAGCAGCACTGGCGTCCACAGCAGAAGCGATGGGCAGCGTGCGAACCAACCGCTACAGCATCGTGTCTTCAGAAGAAGACGGTATGAAACTGGCCACCATGGCGGTGGCAAATGGCTTTGGCAACGGCAAGAGTCAAGTCCACACTCGGCAGCAGTGCAGGAGCCGCTTCGTCAAGAAAGACGGCCACTGCAATGTGCAGTTCATCAACGTGGGCGAGAAGGGACAGCGGTACCTGGCTGACATCTTCACCACCTGCGTGGACATCCGCTGGCGGTGGATGCTGGTTATCTTCTGCCTGGCCTTCGTGCTCTCCTGGCTGTTTTTTGGTTGTGTGTTTTGGTTGATAGCTCTGCTCCATGGGGATCTGGATGCATCTAAAGACAGCAAGGCCTGTGTGTCTGAGGTCAACAGCTTCACGGCTGCCTTCCTTTTCTCCATTGAGACCCAGACCACCATCGGCTACGGCTTCAGGTGTGTCACGGACGAGTGCCCCATCGCCGTGTTCATGGTGGTGTTCCAGTCCATCGTGGGCTGCATCATTGATGCCTTTATCATCGGCGCCGTCATGGCCAAGATGGCCAAGCCCAAGAAGAGAAACGAGACTCTTGTCTTCAGTCACAATGCTGTCATCGCCATGAGAGATGGCAAGCTGTGCCTGATGTGGCGAGTGGGCAACCTGCGGAAGAGCCACTTGGTGGAAGCTCACGTTCGAGCCCAGCTCCTCAAATCCAGAATCACCTCCGAAGGGGAGTACATCCCCCTGGACCAGATAGATATCAATGTTGGCTTTGACAGTGGGATTGACCGTATCTTTCTGGTCTCCCCAATCACGATAGTCCATGAAATCGATGAGGACAGTCCTTTGTATGACTTGAGTAAACAGGACATCGACAACGCAGACTTTGAAATCGTGGTGATACTGGAAGGCATGGTGGAAGCTACCGCCATGACAACCCAGTGTCGTAGCTCCTACCTGGCAAATGAAATCCTCTGGGGCCACCGTTATGAGCCTGTACTCTTTGAGGAGAAACACTACTACAAAGTAGACTATTCCAGGTTCCACAAGACGTATGAAGTCCCCAACACCCCTCTCTGCAGCGCCAGAGACTTAGCAGAGAAGAAATATATCCTCTCCAATGCAAATTCATTTTGCTATGAAAATGAAGTCGCTCTCACTAGCAAAGAGGAAGACGACAGTGAAAACGGGGTTCCAGAAAGCACCAGTACGGACACCCCCCCTGACATAGACCTTCACAACCAGGCAAGCATACCTCTAGAACCCAGACCTTTACGGCGAGAGTCGGAGATATGACTGGCTGATTCCTCCTCTGGAATATTTACTTTCAACACAGTCTGTTGGTCAAAGGCCCAGAACAGTTATTCAGACGACGGTACTGGTGAAGAGGTGGGTCGAGGCAAGTGAAGGCGAGGTCCCGAGGCTGGCACTGTGGTGTCAGACAAAGACTGTGAGCTCAAAGAAAGCCCTCCACACGCCTCCCCGTGACCTGATGGCACATAGATGTTGTAGAATAAGTTATGGGGTTTTTTCATGTCTCGTTTTGTGTTTTTACAAAACTTGAACTTGCAGGCAAGCCTTGGTGGGGTATTTCACTTCAGAATGCTTCTCTTTAGGAACAAGAATGTTTTTAATGGCATAACAAAGGCAAGACTCTGCCTTAATTTTTGAAAAGCTGCTAACTACATGAACACAGATTGTATTTTTGTTGCAGTGTAGTTTTTCTTTCGTGTAATTTAAAAGTCAGTGTTGAACTTTGTTGAAAGCTCATGATACGCGCTGCAAAGTGGCAAGTATTTGGCTATTAGCTGCCAAAATGAGAGCCTGATTTTTTGAGGCCAGTAATTTGTTTGCTAGAATTGATTCTCTCTCTCTCTCTCTCTCTCTCTCTCTCTCTCTCTCTCTCTCTCTGGTTACATAAGGGCATTATGTAACTCTAGCCAAATAGTAGCCTCTGGGTTGTTGTTGTTGGTCCCCCCACCCCATGATGTTAATGGGTTATCTCAAATTTTAAGTTAGACTACCTAAAAATAAATACCAAAGATAATGCACATTTTTGCACAGTGGAGCTTACACTAAAAAGGAAGGAAGGCCCTATGGGGCTGCCTTGAAATCAAGAGACAATAACCTTGAACCTCAGCGTGACCTTGAACTACCCTCTCCTCTTGCACCTTATTCAGAAAATACAACATCAGGCACACAGTCTAGTAAGTGAGTGGTTTGAAAATTTTGTTCTGTCATGTAACTTTTGTGTTATAGAAGAAGGAAGGGGAAGTCACATTTGCACACACAGGCACAATGTAAACATCTTTTTGGCTAGTAATGCTGACCAGGCTCCAGCGTAAGTGAGGGAGGGTGATGTTCTTTCAGATGCACCCTTCTTTTTTTGTTTTTTTGCACATTCCAAAATGTATTCCTTAAGATAAGACCTTGGGTGAATTTACTCAGCACCTTGAAACGGAGCCATCCAGCAGGAGGGAGAAATAGGCTTAGATCCTGGGAACCAAGCTCCTGGCCCTGCCGATCAGATCACTTTCCAGCTTGACTTCACCTTAGAAGAGACACTGCTCTGGCCTTGTGGCTGTTTGTGCTGATCGGTCTGTCTTGGAGTGAGACTGGCAAGTGTGTCTGAGGGGCTTGCAGATGCCAAAGTGGGGAAGGATGGTGAGATGGGGCACACCACACTGTTGTGGCACCTGATCAGCTCAAGTATTCAGGAGGGAGAGAAAAGTTGTGTTTTTAACAGTAGAAGGTAGGAATGAAAATGTCTCAGTATTTTAGGATCAAAGAGAGCCAGGAAATTAGAAAACAGTGACAGGTAAAGCTGATGATGATGGAAAAAGGGGTCTCTCCCCTTTCTGTTTGCACACTGATGATTGAACCCTGGCTGGTCTTTGTCGCCCTAGCTAGTGCAGGTTGCTAAGAACATGTTTTCCAGAATCCTCTTCTGCCTGGCCGCTTAACTTGCTAGAAACATTTTTTTTTTTTGTCTGCTCTAGCTCAATAACGGAGCTCTTAGGGGTTTAAAGTTCCCCTATTTGTGAATTCTGGGGCTACTGACTTTTCTTTCTTTTGAATTGGAGTCTCAAAATCAACTCTTTTATGGTATTATATCCCTGTATGCCATTAAAAAACAGCTTGTTCTAGAATCATGTATTTTGTAATCTGATGTTTGTGACGGCCTCTGGTTCTTGAACAGCCATAACTGAATGTGGTGCCTGCATTGATCTGACAGTTCCTGCTGTTCTCAACCTTCAAAGTTGATGGTCTAAAAACTCTGGGGTGATATTCATGGACACCGAGATGCCAAGCAAAGGGGCGATATTTTAAATCTAAATCTTAAGGCAGGTTTAGGAAGTTGTTCAGAGAGTCAGAGGAATTGGAATTGAATGGATCAGAGAACTGACAGACGAGGCAACAATTTGCCGTTCACAGTGAGAGGGTGTCGAGGGCTTCAGCTGCTGCTATTTCGATATTTTGCAAAGGAAAATAATCAAACCAAAGAGTATTCAGTGATAGAAAAATTAAATGAAGATGCAGTGGAGATTGGGGGTGACCACAGAGAAGGCTCCTCCCAAAAACACCTCACTACCACTCAAAAAGACTTGAGATATTTGAAAGGGATTGGGGTGCAGGGGCAGGGATGAGGGAAGGCAATCTTTCAATTTTCTGAAAAAGTGGAAAAAATTTAAATTTTCTGGTGCACAGGTTTGTTTTTTTTTTTTCAAGAAAATTTTGCAGAAGCTATGTTTTTAAAGTGTACATTTTATAAAGTTTATCAGATATTTTCATATTTAAAGCCAAATGTAAATAGAAGACTGTAAAGGAAAAAAAATTGCCATAGAAAGTCTAATTTCAGTGCAGCAATTTCTGAGAGCTAGTACCTATATGCTACCGGTTAGCATGGTTTTAGCACATATTTACCAGCCTTATAAGGTTCGTATTGTAATGTTCTTCTGTTATTTATTTCAGCATGGACTGTTCATTTGAAAGCTTTTTCTAGCTATTAGTATTTTAACAGTTACGAGCTTTAAATGGCAATTTTTTTTTGTTTGTTTTGTCAAGAGCCAAGACACAGGTAATGCACACCTTTTTTTTTTTTTTTTTCCCCCTGCATTTTACCTTCAAAACATTTGCCCTGTTAACAGGGTCTCCTTAATTCGTGCACATATGTCATCAGAATCCAGATTGAGAGACTCTCCAGACATCCCTGGGGTTGATTTTTATTCCCAGATACGTGATGCTTCTCTGTTTGCAAGCACATCCCACTGAATTTACTTAGAAATTATTCCCTTTAAAAGAATTCTTGCCCATCTCCGGATAGGCAGTCTATTTTTGGGAGGAGGCAAAGATTCCCCATTACCCTATTTTTAAATAAAAGGTAGACAAAGTGAATTCTATTTTGATTATAGAGAAAGGAATAGTTTTCTATCCCTCTAAGAGTATACTTGAATCAGACATTTAAGGATGTCGCTATAGCACTGTAGTCATTTCCAAATTCCTGGAGAAAGTTTGTTCTGACTTTTGTTTTGGAATTCTATTACTGCAGCGTTTCTCCCTTCACCACCTTTCTTCCTGATCACCTCCCATCCCAAACTCGGATGTTTATTTGAACTCTGTTCCCCGAATATGTTACCCTTGCAAGTAATCAATGTCAGTTCGTATTTTATCATAAGTCTCTCGGTGAAGGCAGAAAAATTGTTCTGAGAAGTCGAGTGAGCTCTTTTTCACTCTGTGTCTAATAATGTTAAAGTGAAAAAAAAAGTGTTGCATAGTCCCTCGCCCTCCCACCTAGACTCTCCTCTCGAGCTCTGGTGAAGCTCTGGTGAAGCTCTGGTTTCTGGCCAGTGAAAAAATCCTGGTCTTTGACAATCGTGCTGGTTCTTTTCCCGTTTGCCGTCTTTTTTGTACCTAAAAGTCTTCCTATTGTACTGCACAAACCATGGATTGTACATATTTTTATATATTATGTCTTATTTTATTATTTCTAAATAAAAAATTAAAAATTGGAAACAAATCGGTGCCAGAATCCTTGTGTTTCCTGCATGATTAAAATCATTGAAATGCAAAGCAAATGTTCCCAAACAATAGGACATAAACCCTGGTCTTTTGGATGAATAGAGCTATAGAAATGGCCTCAACGGGCAGGTGCAGTGTGTGGCAGATTAGTTTAATCCAAGTTAGAGGAAGTCAAGCTCATATTTTGCTTTGGGACAGAAAGGCCTTAGGTAGAAAGAATAGAAAGGACCCAGAAGCAAGCAAACCGAGCTAAGCAAAACAAATAAAACCAAGGTTTAGTTTGCTTCTCTGTTAATGTTAATAGTTACTCCTTAGTGAGTTTAGACTATGGGTTCTGCCTTATGTATTATCTTTTCTCATCCCCTGGAAAGCAAATCAGAATATTACTGTTCTCGTATGCTAGATCAGTGGTTCACAGATGCGTTTTAAACATGAAGTATTTTTGGCTCTGCCCAATAGTCTTGACCTCCCCTAAGGAACTCTGCTCCTAGCAGCAAAGCGACTGCAGGTAATGGGAAAACAAAAGGTGTGGCTGTTGTTACCGCACAACTTTGAACTGCAGAGGGTGGACCCAATTGGGCTTGTGAACCTGAACTTAACCTCTGCTCTAGATGAAGAAACACTGTTTTAAAGCCAGTGCATCACTGAGGTAGGCTAGGAATTCAGGGTTTATCTGCCTCTAGACCCAGTTTAACCCACTAAGCTGTCTCTTCCGGCCACGCTCTAGACCAAGAAGATGTGGTCTCAGGGAAAATGCCACTTCCTCTAGCAAATTTGGTCTAAGCTATTTTCAAGATTGGAAATAAGGAACAAATGGCTGTTCTGATTTAAGGTTCACTTCTTAGTATTTTTTGGGTAGCAAATACTCAATGACACAGTGTTTCAAGTGTGGCTCTAGGTTCCTTATTAGTGTTAAATCATTTAATGGTGTGGGCACTTATTACCTCCATTAAGAAGTGAGAAAACTGAGGCCCACAGAGACGGAGGATGGGATGCAGGCCCACCCAGCTGGGAGGAGGTGGCTGGGGTCAGGTTACTCAGCACTGGGCTCTACTTTTTATCCTTGTTCTACCCTTCCATCTGGCCATTCACCATTGGCACTAAGACCTTTCTACTTCTCAGCTCAGATTCTCCCAGGTGATGACAATACAGTCTTTTTCTCTGGCTGGGATCAGATGCCTTTTGAGCACAGGATCCCAGGCCTCCCTTAAAACCTGCCCACAATTCCTCCTGTAGTTCTTGGAGAGAGGGAACAACTCACCAAGGGTGGACTAATTACAAATTTCAACATTGGTTGTGGGATTTGGGTAAATTTCAAAGTTCAGATTAATTTCAATTAAGTAGGAATTGCTTGGGCCTGTCTTGAGGTGAAACCACAAAGCTCTGTTACGAACCAAACTGCAGCGTCCTACCACACGGCACACTTGTGCCTGCTTCCTGTGGGAGGCAGCCAGCTTGCAACTAGATCCTCCAGGCAATGGGTCTGATGAAGCAAACGAGGCAGTGGTAACTGGGGCGGTGAGTTGAGTTGCATGGGCCTCACACCTCTGCCTAATTTTTTTTAATTAAAGAGAAATAGAGAAAGAAAAGAAGGGTAGAGTTTCAGATCTGCTTAGACCTTTGCGCAGTGACTGTCCAACTAAGCCTCTAAATTCTAGCCTTTTAGGTGGCAAGGCTTCTGAAAACACTTGCAAGGAAGAAAACAAATCTCCCTCTAAAAGTTTTCATTTCAGAGCTGGCAAAACTGATAAAATCAATTGGATTTACTTTCCCAAATTTTAATAAATACCTAGCTCTGTAGACTTTCAGGAAAGTAAAAACCCAGCCCATGACTAGCAGGTTTCAAGACTCCAGAGTGGTTTTCTCAAAATAGTTCAGATCATGGGCCCAGTGATCTGAGGATCTAAACCACTTGGCAAGGATTGTTGTCTTGGGCCTCCCCTGGTGGCACAGCGGTTGAGCGCTGGGTTGCGAAGCTGCCCGCAGCCTCTGCAGTGCTGGTTCGATCCCCGGCTGCTCCCCGGCCACCGGAGGCGGGTCCCACATGGCGCGCAGACCTCTCCTGCCGCCCGCTGCTCCCCTCAGCAGTGTACTTCGGTCCTTCCACCTGCTCTGCTCCCTGCTCTGGCTCTGGTGAATTCTCTCACCCTCCCGCGCTTCTGTCTGTACCCATTGCTTGTATAAATAAATAAATCTTTAAATAAAATAAATAATAAAAAAAAAAGGATTGTTGTCTTCACTTACAGACTTATAGAAAGAATTACAAGGCAGTGCTTGCCCGGCAAGGTTGGTGGGACGGCTGGTCCCCTGGCTCTGCAGTGAGGGGCCGGCTGCTCTGCTTTGCCTGGAGCAGAGGGGCTTTCTAGGGAGCACCACAGGTTGCGTTCAAGCTGAGAAAGTTCTGGGCCACTGTTGTGCTTGGGCAGCTGGGGATGGGCCCTGGTTTGGAGAGGGGAGGAGAAGACAGGAGGAATGTGCAAGGAGGCGGTTAAGAAAGTTGAACCAGATTCCGTGTTACTAAATAGTAAGAATCATAATGATGAATAATTACACATAAGTAGTTCTCTCCAAATAACTGAAATGTGTTGCCTCCAGGGTATTCACTGTTTGGAGGAAGGGTTTTCTAACATATTATACAATTTTCTGCCTTATTCGAAGATGATAATCTATTATTTAATGATTCCTTCACCCAGTGAATAGGCCTGGCTCTTCCTACTGGGAGGTGCTTTTGAAAATTTTGGCAATGAAATCATCAGCGGCTGTTTTGTCCCTTGCAGACGTCCCCTAGCACCCCTTAGGGTTTTGCTTCTGACCACTGTGTGGAAGAAACCAGATGATCACTGTGAGGATGACAGGATGTCCCCAGGGCCAGAGATGTGTCAGGAGACAGACTAGTGTACTGTGGGGGCCTGTAGGTAACTGTACTTACCTTCAGAGATATTTTCTATTTCATGTTATAGATTCTATTCTGGAAGGTTCCTTGATTTTGGAGTCATTACATGGTGCTGGTGACTCTGAGCTTCCTATGTGGATTCTGTCTTCCACAGATCAAGGTTTGGAAAAGGGAATACAGTCGTATATTCATTTGGTCTTACAACTGAGCAAAGGGAGTGAGTTTTAGATATGTTTAAAAAAAAGCTTATGTGTAATAATAATAATTAGCAGTTACTGAGTACTTCCATTACCGAGTACTTCTATTATGAGTACTTCCATTACTAAGTACTTCTATTACTGAGCACTTCTATTGTAAATATTTTTTATTGAGTACTTCTATTATGAGTACTTCTATTACTGAGTATTTTTGCTGCACAAGAGGTTCTCAGTCATGTTGTTTAATTCAGTGTTACTTCCTTATCACGTTGATGAGGAAAGAACAATCCCAGCCCGCATGGAAGGAATCCACCTCACTCAAGGGCTTTCCTTATTTATCAGTTCATTAAAGCCACAGTTTCGGAGAAGCTAATTGACCAGGTTAGGAGAGGACCCGCCATCTTAGGCACTGCATGGGACTCAGCTCTGTCCTCCATATTCGGAAATCTTCATTTGATGAAACGTTTTTTTTCTGCTAGGAGTCACATGTTTTTACAATACCTTATTGGGAATCGTTAATTTGATTTTGTAAAAACTGTGCTCCCATGGATACTGGTCTTTTGCATCTTCACCTTAAATCCACACACTTTGCTTAGATTAGCTCAGTGTTGCCTGCGGCCTTCCCTAGTCCTGACACCAGGGCGGGAGGACATCCTGGGGGGAGGTCTCTGGCTTTGTGTTGGCAACAAACAAATGCATCCAATCTTGTGCTGGTAGTTTCATTTCGCTTTTGTTTGTCAAATTTTTGTGCAAATACTTCCCCATCTCCAGCAAAGCAACGCTCCCTTTGTAAACAGTGTTTCACTAAATAGTCTGTAAGAGTTTCCCTTAAAATATATAAATCACTGCATTAGACACTTAGCCAGAGGCTCATAAAACTACTATTTACCAACAAAGAAAGTTCAAAGGCAAGTGTATACACACCTCTAAAAGAACACTGATGGCAAAAGCACTGTCAAGGGCAACCATTTCCACAGACGAGGGAAAGTTGGATTAACACGCAGGAAGTTTGCTTCCCCTGCTCCTGTGGTGGCCCTAATGTCCCCCATGCACTCCTCTCTGCCTGTCCCCAGGGTCAGTTAAAAGTGGCAGCCTGTATCAGTGGGACAAGCTCAATCAATGAGGCAGCTGGAAAAGATGCCCTGGAGTTGCCATAGAAACGGAAAGAAGCACCTTCTCCTGCATACTCTTTAATTTCATCAGAGTGACTTTATTCAAGAACCAAAAATAAAAAATGCACAAGGATGTAATTATATAAAGAGCTGTGTTCGATGATAAATACAGTATGTACTTTTGCCTCAGTCTCCAGCTCACGTCTCCTTGCTGTTTCGAAACATTTGAACTATGGGAGTCTGTGTCTTCACATAAGGATTATGGAAGAGAAACCCAGATTTATCCAGATAAAGGAGGGCGGCCTTCTAACCAATTTCTACCTTTATCTCTCCTGGGCTCATGATGGATATCTGGATGGAGGTTCTTTTCCAGTGTAGGTTCCTACAGGGGTCTTCTGGGTTTCCCAGGGCCTGCTGAAATTCTGCCTTCGGGCATTCACTACTTCTAAAATCTTCTATAGGTTTATCATCATTTTGTAGGATAATAAAACAGAGTGGACAGGAGAATGCCAAAAAAGCATGTGGTGGAGAAGGCCAACATTTTTTTTTTAAAGCTCCTGTTGCTACTTGCAATAACTGTTCATTTCACAATGGAGAGGTGTGGGAGGGAGATGGTACCTCGTGGTGGTCCTATCGCAAGATCTGTCTGCAAGACAGGGTCCAGAATTTAGAGGGCCTGTCCCTATTCTTTATACCTTTCTGGCAGGTAAATGGAAATGCTGAATTACTTTTGCTGAAAGAGAGTTAGTTACCTGTTCTATTCAGGATCCTTTAGTGAGACAAGGCAGTCCTGAACCTGCTCGCTGGCACGATTTGAAAAATGCTTAGATTGCTATTTCCTGCTAATGATTTGCATGAAGTTGCATGCAATAGAGAATTTACTTAAAAAGGAAAATGCAAAGGTACAAGGTGTGCCTGGTGAGCAAGACTACAACCCTATTTGCTGTCTGAACGTGCTTGTCCTCTTGATGTGGAGGGCTCTAGAAACCCTCCCGCCATGTCATCTGGTAAAAGGCCCCCAGAGGAAGGTTTTCTTGTGCAAGGCACATAGTCCATTACATGCATAAAATATGGAGGAATTTTCCCTTTTGGAGAGCTGGCAGCCTGCAGGTAAAAAACATGGCTGGTGCATCTGCTGTTCTTTGTAAATCTAGACTGGCTATATTGTTCAAATGCCTCCCTGCAACCAGCTATAGGCTTGAAGGGAACAAAAAAGGAACAGATGGATTTCCTTGAGTGTCTGTGGTTAGAAGATTTTTTCTTTTTCTTTAGTGAATCTAGAATTTGCTAACCTTTGTACCCAGAGGGACATAACAACCACTCTTTGATTCTGAGTTCAGGTGCATTGTTCTAGATTTGTTTGTGTTTTCTTATTGTTGGTTTATTGATTTATTGATTTCCTCTCCCACATGTACCCACAACAAGAACTCAACTTTCTTTGAGTTTTACCCAAATAATTTGAAAATTATGACGGGACAGTGTTGGTTATAACGAAAACTCTACATGGCGACTCGCTAAGGGATTCTCAGCATACTCCTTGGGAAACCACTTTACACTGAACCGGAGGCTCCTATTTCTATGGGGACTTCTTTCTCTTAACTCTCTGTGTTAGGAATGCCTGGCCAGACTGCTTCCTTTTTATTTATTTATCTATCTATCTATCTATCTATCTATCTATCTATCTATCTATCTATCTATTTATTTATTTTTAAGCCTCTTGAAGCCCATTAAGATGCTAAGCAAATCAAAGAATCCTGGGCTTAGTAAGACCTTCCTTGTTAGAAATGGGCAGATAATTGTACAGATTTATAATTGTACAAATTTCTTTTTATTTTATGGAATAATGATGCCACTAAATTGGACAGTCATAAAGTTTATGGCTGACTTGGGTCTCCCCAGCACGGAAGTCCTGTTCCATCAGCCCATTAAGAGTAAGATTCAACTTAACCAGCCTTAGGAGACAGAGATAAGGACCTGAAATAACATTTATAATGAGAACCGTGGATGCTACAGGAACACATACTTGTTCTTCCTCTGTGAATTGGACATGGTGCGTGGGACCAGGGCAAGGAGTCAGGGGGCTGAGTGTGGGGTCGCATCAGGCAAAGAAATCATCTTCTATCTGCCTCCACTGGGACAGACTTTAGTAGGTCTAGTCAGTCCAGGCCACTCTCTAACTTTTGAGGTTAGCACCGCCCATGAGGGACCCCTTTTCAGATACTTCTTCCTCCTGGTCTCTTTCCAATGAAAACGTTCTTGCTTATGTAAGTGAAAACTCACGGTCCATTTGAAGTTAATTTAAGTGGTCTAGAACTCATTTGTCACTTCGTCTGTGATTCTTTTCACATCTATTCATGTGAAAAGTCCTCGAGTCTTCCAGAAAAGAATTTCACGAAGCACTCCAATGAAGCCGGCAACTACGTGTGTTAGGAAGAGGCAGGACAGGACACTACAAGAGGCAGCAGGAGGCCTCAGAATGCGGGAGAGCAGGAAGCAGGCTAGGAAGGAGTGGCCTTATCTGGTCCTTGAAACAAAGTGACATCCCTGGCCAGAACGTGGGGTGGCAGAAATGCAGCTGTGCTCCTCCAGGGGTGCTTGTGAGGGGCCTGTACCTCACCCCTAACATAATGACCTTTTATTGGTGTCATTTCCATGCCATGATTTCTGCTTCATAGTCATGGGCATTTCTATGAGTGTCGATAAATTCATATGCTATATCATTGTCACCACGGTATTTCTCTCACCTCCCAAATTCCTCTTGTGCTCTATTCCAGAAAGCCCCTCCCTCGCTGGCTCTAGGACACTATTGGTTGACTTTTGTTATTAAAAAAATATATTCACCTTTTTAAGCGATTTCATGCTGTATATTTAAAGGCCTTACATATCTTTCCATTCTAATGCATCATATCATGACTTTTACCCTCTAATACTTAGAAGAATATCTAACTCCCTAATATTTGAAGATCTTGGGGATGCCAAGTGCTCAATATATTTTAACCCCTTACTACTCATTTGTCCATAGACCTCTCAGCCCCAGCTCCTCCCCCACTGGCAAACTTTTTATTCAATTTTTGATAACAGAACTTTGGAAATGTTTTGGGTATTGTAAAAATGTATATATACACACATATTGTGTATAAATATATGTTCACATATATAATAGATAACCCTATATCATACATTTGATAGAGATCTAATTAGGTATATGGTTTTCCTAACAAATTCTGCAATTCTAAGAAATTCTCAAAGGCCCTCCCAGGAGGTTTTGTGCCACAGATTTAATTTCTCCCTTGTCTTTTTATTTTTGTGTAAGGTGCTTTTCACCCTACTTGGTGAAATGTTATTTGTCATCTGACTCATCTTCTACAGAGAAATGAGAGCCCAGAGTTGCTTCCCTCAAACTACTTAAGACTTCTGAGATTTGACTGGCTCCTTGACACATGAGAATAAAAACGTAATCTTGTGAGTTTCAAAGGAGGTTGTTTGTAGCGTAACAGTACTTCGGAACTTACAAAGTACTATGTATGTTTGTCTTCTGCTGGTTTTAGCAAATTTTCATTTTCGAATCTAGTCTTCCTTTAAATTCAAAACCTTCCCATCCATCAAAAGCCCCAAACGAGAGCTTCTTCTTTTGGAGACACTCATTAAGCATCAGCACCTACCACTGTGATAAGTCGAGATTCAAAGGCACTCTGTGCAAAGAGCGGTGCAGGGAGTGAGAGCGAAGGGGAACAACAATTACAGTAACCTAATTTTAGATTTCTATATTTGTGCTTTGACCTTAGCAATGAAGCCAAAAGACCTCCAACACTCATGTTCGCCAGAGATGTGAGCAAGCTGCTCTCCGCCCTTGCTGAGAAAATCCACAGCATTACCTGTTATGTGGTGGAGAGCCAAGTTTTCTGTTTGCTTGTTTGTTTTTTTGTTTTGGTACTGGGGTTTAGAAGGCTGGAGTTGGTGCACCTGGACCCTGGCACCGGGTGAAAGGAAGGTGTTGTTCTTGGCAAAGTGCTGGGTAACAAACCTATCAGATTACAGAGTGGATTTCCTTTATCTGCGGGCACTGGCCTCTGTTCAGGGGGCAAGAAGGATAGACTTTCACCACTTGTTTGGGCACGCTGGCTGTTCCCTAGTCTCCTTCCTGAGAGAAGAGTGTGGTTTCCTAGACTCTTCCTACACACCTCCCGGGAGGGTCAGTGTCGGAACAAGAAGTCTTCAAGTGCCCTAGAGCCTTCTGCTGAATGGGATGACTTCATTGGCCGAAAACACAACTGCTTCCCAAGAGCAAGAGTTTGATTCTTCTGGAAACTTCTAGCCAGACTTGAGTGGCCTTGCTCCTCAACAGAGGTTTGGTGGCGTTTCTGTCAGGCTGATTAGTTCAGCAAGCAAATCTTCTCCTCACCACAGGCCCAGAATTAGCCTGTCGAGGCCTCCTCTTCCTTGGGTTCCATTATCCCTGCCTCTTCCTTATGGATATGTTTTTTCTTCTTAGTTCTCATGACTTTGTTTTGCTGGTGGAATGTTTACTAACTTTCTAGAAATTTTGCTAAAATGAGCTGTTTGTTTCCTCTGACGAACTCTTTTAAAAGGAAAGCAGTGTTCTTTTTTTTTTTTTTTAAAGATTTATATTTATTTGTTTATGCATACAAGTCCTGGGGTACAGGCCTGAGGTGTGGGGGGTGAGGATTCACCAGAGACAGAGTGGGGAGCAGAATAGGAGGATTTACTGAAATACACTGCTGAGGGGAGCAGTGGGAGAGACAGGAGAGGTCTGCTGTGCCATGTGGGTCAGCTCCCTGGCCAGGGATCGAACTCATGCTGCAGAGGCAGGTGATAGCTTGATAGTGCTGAGACTTAACCTTTGTGCCACCAGGGAGGCCCCACCAGGGAGCAATACTACAGAGCAGTATTCTTGACAAAAAATTTTGAGGTGAAATCTTGTGCTCATCAAACAAATACACACACACACACACACACACACACCCCTCTTGCATATTTAAATGAAGTGCACTCAGAGTCCTCAGAGTTAGGAGTCTCTTTGATATTGGAAGGATCAAAGGGGAACTTCTATCCAGAGACTACAAAACTCACATAATTTTGGGTGTTTGGCCTGAATTATTTATTGTCAATTATATGGTTGTAGCTACAGGAAGGGAAGGTATAACAATGTGGCATTGTGGGTGATTCATTTATTTTTTAAGATTTATTTATTTATGCAAGCACTGGGTACAGTCAGAATCACAGGAGGGTGAGAGAATTCACCAGAGCCAGACCAGGGAACAGAACAGGTAAACTGATGAAATACATTGCTGAGAGGAGCAGCGGGCGTGGCAGCAGAGGTCTGTGCACCATGTGGGACCCTCGCCAGTGGCCAGGGATCAAACCTGTGCTGCAGAGTCTGCGGGCAGCTTCGCAGCCCAGCGCTCAACCGATGCACCACTGGGGAGGCCCTGGGTGATTCATTTTTTTCTTTATATTTTCAATTTCTACATTTTGACAATGAAAATATATCATGTTTTGAGGTCGTATTTAAGATTGTTGAGTTGAGCACTTTTCCCAATCCAATTTTAGTTTATAAAATACCAGCCAAGTAACACTTTTGCCAAAATTCATAGGTGTGGATATGAAACATTTTTATGATTTCTTTTCTACATTTCTAGGCAGCTTGTAATAACACAAAAATTGTCAGAAAGAATTGTTTAAAATGTCCAGTTGGATATTTATTTTTTGTTTTGTTTTATTTTTGTGGGAAGAAGCTATCTGTTTCCTTTTGTTTTTAATTTCTAAATTTATTGAATTGAGGTCAGAGGCATGCGATAAATGATTTTCTCTAAAACAATCTTTTTGCTAAATATGCCATGACAATTTGATATGAAAGTACATTTGTCTTTTCTTAGGTATAAATTCTATCCAATTATATGCCTATTGACTATGTAATTATATAACTCTAATGTTATATAATTAAAATAGCCAATACCCTAAATACAGTTTTTTCCTATTTAATCTCTTGAATGATAAGTGTGTTTACATCTCTACTATGTTGATGAATTAATCCACTTCTTGAATTTTTATAGTGTACTTGCAACCTCTATGTCTCAGTGATATGTTGTCACATGCATTTATATTTTTGACTGTTAATCTTATTGGGAAATTCTAACTTTATGAGATAAAATTATCTTCTCTTTATTTAACCATCAATATTTTTCATCAGATATGACTATGGCAAGTTTTTAGTTTTTTTCATGTTTATCCAGTATATCTTCCTCCATTTTCTGTCTTGCTATAGATTTTCAGGTCTGATTTATATATCTAATTTGAGGATAATCTTTCTGATTATTTTGAATACTGACATGCTTTCTATTTTCATTTCTCCTTATCTCTTTCCTGTCCTTTCTTTACCATATTGATGTATTTGCCTTTTATTTTTCTTGTATTGTCATATCTATGTATACAAACACATGTATCACGAGAGATACATACAATAGATCTAGCCATCTATCTGTCAGCCTATCAATCTATATTCTTCTAGGGCTGTCCATATATGTTTAACAATTGTATTTAAACAAATAACCCTGAAAATGCCTAGGAATTGTTTGCATTTATATCTTTTTTTTTTTCCCGTAAGACAAAAACTTAACATACTCTGCCCTCTCCTAATATCTCTATCCTCTGGATTTCTGCACTTTATAATACATGATTAACATCAAAACTGAATATATTTTAGCAGACTTTTATTTTAAATTTGATGCAAATCCAACATGCTCTCTTAATTAAGATGAAACAGACAATGCAGTGATTCAAGTCGAAGAAAAACTTTTATTGTGTCAACGTAAGCATCTAGATTAAGTTGTAAATTCCAGGAAATAGGCCAGGTTGTTAATTTGATAATGAGTACAGCTGCCTTTCATAGTCTGGTCTTGAGAGCTCACAAGAACTTACCATCCAATGCCCTATGCAGTAAAGGACCCTCTGAATTTAAACAGATCCTGGGTCATTCTGATGCACTGGATCAGAGAGAGATAGCTCCTAACCTTAGGCTTTCTATTTCCATAGGCTTGAGATGGAGTCACAGGATTTGCATTTCTATTAAATTCCTGAGTGGCACATAATACATACCCTGCATGAGGAATATGTAATCAAATGCAATGAATTCTAAGCAATAACCCTGGAGCTCATCCTGATTATAATAGATTAGATCTATACCTAGGTTGATGTAGCTATGGACCCTTCCACAAGTCCATTTCCCTAAAGCAAAGGGGCTAAGGGAAGCCAGATGTCTTCTAAGCCCAATCCATTCTTGTTTTTCTTCTCTCTCTCTAAAGAGGTTGTGGTTTATTTTTTATATCATTTGATAGGAAAGGTCATCACCTTATTGCATTTGTCAATGACTTTGAGATAATTCCATGAAGATGATTATTTTTAGTATGCCAGCAAAGATTTCATACAAAATAACACAAAAGGTTTGTTAGAGGCAAAAAATAATGAGGAAAGCTCAAATAGAATAGAGAGTAGTTCACGTAAGGCATGCCATAAATATTTAACATTTATAATGGACCCCCAAATAACTTCCATACTTGTTTAGCAACTAAATTAAAGGAAAACCGTGAAAATAAGGTAGTTTAAGAAATACGTAAAGTTCTACGCTGAGCCAAAAGTAGAGGAAAATACATGAATTCAGGAAAAAATGGCAACAGGGAGCTTTTGAGATAAATCTGAAATGATAGATATGATTTGAATAGGAAGATATTGTTGGATGAACTGTCTATACACCTGGGCCACCGCAAACACACATATAGGTTTAGGAAAACTAAGGCATATCTTGCTAACTACAAGAGACCCATTTGTCTAAGGCAGGGAACCTCTCACAATGTCTAGGGACAATTTAGATTGTCACAACTTGGTGGGAGGTTGCTACTGGCACTGAATAGAGGACAGAGATGAGGCTTATCATTCTACAATGCATTGTTACAACTCCCCCACCCCCGCCCATGACAAAGAATTATCCAGTCCAAAGTGTTGACAGAGCTGAATTTTGAAACCCCCCCCCCATCTAGGGGGTAATTACTTTGAGTCATTCGTGGGGTATCCAATCGGAGAGCCGCTTAAGGATTTTAAAGGATTTTACTAGAAAAAGAAGCTGGTGAGCAACCATTGAAGTTTTTGTTGTTGTTTGTTTGTTTTTTTTTTTTTTTTTTTGAGTAAGAGGATAATATGATGCCATTTAGGAAGATGAAAGGTCAAAAGATTGTGTTTACTGGAGGAATAAGAAGTAAAGGTAGGAATTATGTAGATTTGTTAAGAGTCTCTATTTCAGGTAATAAGCGCTTGAACTTGCGCATGGGAAGGAAGAGACACTGCAGAAAAGGAATGCAAAGTCTTGGCAGCTCTTTGAATCCTGGGAGGGGAGAAGGTAGCTGAAGGAGTCCAGGAAAGCTTGGCCACTGTCTGGCTAAATGAAGACACTTAGCCATCAGGAGAGACACTGATCCAAAGGGGGACGGAATAGACATTGATTTTGAGGTGTGTGCCACACATTTATAGGCGGACACATCAAGAGGGCTGCTAGAAGGCAGACTGTTCAAAGGAACACTTCTGTCTACATTCCTAAACCCTTCCAGTTGAGTCCAATCCAAGTTACCACCCTCATTTGCAACAATGCAATCTTTTGATTTTCCAGTGGGAGGGGGCAGGAGCTGGGCCCTTGAGCAAGCTCATCCAGTTCACCCCAGCACTGTAATGTTGGAGTTCACTAAATGTTTAACGGGAGTCAGGGGGAGTAATGGTTTTCTGTTTACTATCCATTGTGTCTGCTTCTGTGCACATCTTCCATGATTTCAGGGTTATAAATCTGCAAGTCACATTTGTTTTCTGGGCACGAGTTCACGTTTATGTAAATCATCTTCACATGCTGCTACAAATCCTCTCAAGTCCACTGTTGAGCACATCCCAACATGTACATTGGAGAGGGTTCCATGAATTACATTCTTTGTTCTAATCCTGCATTGACTCATTCCCATGCATTTGCCATCGCTCCTGCTGCAACTTGACCCACAGTACTTTGTTCGCCTCCTAATATACGTCTTAGTTTACAGTGGTCAGAGATGCTGTCCCTCTTCCTCTCTGACCTGAGTGGAAGTAGAGGAGGTCAGGAATTAATCACTGCCCACAGCTGATGTACACAGCAGCCAGAAACATGTCTATACACTCATTGAATGGAAGCATAACCTGTTTAATTCTCTCTTACTCCTGCAAGGCACATTCACTTCCACTTCAGTATGTTGTCGTGTTCCATGGCAACATGCAAAGCTAGAATTCACATATTCTGTGTGCTCCACCCGTGTTTTTGCCAAGTGAAGTGAGTACATGATACAATGAGTAATGATACAGACAACTCAACTCTGGACAGTGGCAAAACTTCTTATTATGTCCCGCGAACATTTATGAACTGGGTTGTCAAGATGCTGTATGTGCTACAGGAGATTATGTGGCTGGTGGATTTTGTTGACCAGGCTGAATTTGATACCAGCTGTTCTTTTCTTTTTTTCTTTTTTTTTCTTAAATGTTTATTTATTTATGCATGCAAGAGCTGTGGTGCAGGCTAGTGGTTGGGGGAGGGGTGGTGGAAGGATTCATCAGAGACAGAGTGGGGAGCAGAACAGGTGGATCTACTGAAATATACTACTGAGGGGAGCAGCTTGGAGACAGGAAAGGTCTGCTGCGCCATATGGGTCAGCTCCCTGGCTGGGGATCGAACTCATGCTGCAGTAGCTGCTGATAGCTTGATAGTGCTGAGAGTTAACCCCTTGCACCACCAGGGAGGCCCCAATACCAGTTGTTCTTAGCATTCTCGTCTCTATGTCCAGCAGTCAAACTCTCCTAAACTCTCCCATAAACAAGAATGATATTCTATGAAACCTGCTGAAAGACTGTCTTTATGGCCAGGCCTTCCCAGGAGTGGGAGAAGGAAGGAGTGATGATTTTCTTCTAGTCGACCATCTTTGACATGCTGGTGAAGGAACAACTTCCGGACAGACAATCTGGCTAGTTCCTTCCATGTGTCATGCTTGGCATGGACGCCTTCTTTTCTCAATGGATCCATCAATCTCTCACTGACCCAGGATCTTGAGAAACTCACTAGGCTACATCTCTTCATCCATGGAAAATCTACCTCTTGGGTATTTTTGCCTGGCTGCCAGACACTCCTTTCCTTGCCACTTCCATTCTCTGTACAAACTGTATTGCTTAACATTTCCAGAAGCTTATAATCACCACCAACAAATGCTTTTAAGCACACGTTACCATAGTAAATAAAAGAGACAAAATAAGAGCTTAACTAACTTCATAATTCTCTAGAACAAGTCCTGTGTCTTATTCATTTTAAGTTCAAGTTTTTTTGAAAATTTTGCTTTCAAAGGTAAAGAATCATAAGGAATAAAGAGTGAGATGAGAAAACAAAAACTCTTGGAAGATACAGATTCTGGAAAACCTGTGCAAGAGATTGAGAGTCTTGGCCTACAGATTAAGATGGCTAGAAGCAAGTTTTACAAATTCCTTCGGACTTGCACACAGACAGGTTACTCCCTGGGGCTCTGGAAGACGCTTCCAGAATGATCTATGCAACAAATTAATTCCTTGGGGACTTAAAATAGGAGAAAAATACTTTCAGAAACTCTTCTTTCTTCTACTGAAGACCTAGCCGGTCATAAGCATTCTTTCCTTTTTTTTTTTTTTTTTATTTTTTATTTTTTGCAACCAATCTGATCTATCTTTTAGGATGTCACCTTAAACTCTAAAACTGAGCAGCAGTGATATAATTTTATAGAGATGGAATTAAAAGTATGCCAGTTATAGTCTCATAGGTTTACGGCAGGTATTTCCAGTAGTCTTTCTGACCTGATGCATGCTTCCATTCAGATTTTCATAAAAAATTATGATTAGGGGGCCTCCCCGGTGGCGCAGCGGTTGAGCGCGGGGTTGCGAAGCTGCCCGCAGCCTCTGCAGCGCCGGTTCGATCCCCGGCTGCTCCCCGGCCACCAGAGGAGGGTCCCACATGGCGCGCAGACCTCTCCTGCCGCCCGCTGCTCCCCTCAGCCGTGTACTTCGGTCCTTCTGCCTGCTCTGCTCCCCGCTCTGGCTCTGGTGAATTCTCTCACCCTCCCGTGCTTCTGACTGTACCCAGTGCTTGTATAAATAAATAAATAAATCTTAAAAATAAAAAAAATAAAAAAATAAAAGAAAGAAATTAAAAAAAAAATTACGATTAGGGCTGATTTAGGTACCAATGTCCACTGTGTCTAAGCCAATGGGCAGCTGTCGGACTGCTCCTGGAAATTACTCCCAGGCATCCTGACTTTTCACTCTACACACATGCTTTATATATTCACACTAAAATTAGCTCTGTGGAGGCCTGTATTATTTTCCCTATGACAATCCTAGATAAAAAGTCCTTCTCATGTCATCACATATATCAACTCTGAATGGAAAAGGATTTAATGGAGTCACGTAGGGTTTCTTCTCAACCTTTTCAGTATCATGTAGCATACATAATAGGCAAATAATTTACCCTATGAACTTTATTTTTTAATGTGATGTAACTTATATGTAACATTTTATTGAAGATTTATTTATTTATGCATACAAGAACTGGAGTGTAAGCCAGAGGTGCAGTGGGGGAGAGGATTCACCACAGACAGATTGGGGAGCAGAACAGGTGGATCTACTGAATATACTGCTGATGGGAGCAGCAGGCAAGGCAGGAGAGTTCCTCTGTGCCATGTGGGTTGCTCCCTGGCCAACCGTGGGGATCGAACTGGTGCTGCAGTGGCTGGCTACAGCTTGATAGCGCTGTCTTTAACCCCTGTGCCACCAGGGAGGCCCCTTATTTAACATTTTTGTTTATTAAGACATTGATTTCCAACACTGTATATTTATGAGTATTGATTTGTACACCTGCACGCCCACCACCAAATTGCCAGCAACACTTCATCCTCACCAAGTCCTTTCCCTACCTTCCTCTTTACCCCTAAGAACTTTAAAGTAATTCTTAAACTACTTATATGATTTGAGAAACCATTGGGAAAGATATCCTTGGGAACGTAATTCAGGTCCTATTAGTAAGAACGTGAATCTGTGAATTTTACCAAGTGGTTATAAACTGTCTGGTGTATCACAATTTACAGTAAATCAGGATAAAGATATGTGTTAACTAAATAGCCTTCATGGGGGACCTGGTGGTGCAAGGGGTTAAGCTTCAGCACTATGAAGCAATCTGCAGCTACTGCAGCTAAAGTTCGATACCTGGCCAGGGGGCTGACCCAATGGCACAGCAGGCCTCTCCTTTCAGCAGTGTATTTCAGTTGATCCACCTGTTCTGCTCCCCACTGTCTCTGGTGAATCCTCTCACCCCCCACACCTCTGGCCTACACCTCAGTTCTTGTATGCATAAATAAATAAATCTTAAAATAAATAAATAAATAGCCTTAATGTCCTATAGTCATTAAAGTGTTGGTCTAAGTAACTAAAGATAAATATTTTTAATGGCAAGAAAAATGAGTTCTCAAGGCCACTAACCCTGTATTTGGCAATCTTGTTAACTTTAGGTCTTCCTTTGAAAGAATTACAGGAAAAGCTGAAATTGTTCAGGATAATTCTGGACAACCTTTGAAACTTGTGAAAACTTTCATTAAAATATCACTTTTAAAAAGGGCCACCATGATCTTGAAAAAGTGTGTTCAGTAATGTATTTCTGAATTTTAGAGAGTTCAGATCTTTTTCTCTTTCAGAAATAGTGAAATCTCCGTGAAGTTTCTTGGCATTTTTATAAAAATAACTTAAATGCTAAATGAATACTGAGATGAATTTTAATAAACTGCCTTATCATCTTCATTTCTGAGACTGTTTCTACACCTATCCATTTGTTTGCAATGCCAGAATTATTAGGTTACCTTCAGGTAAATGTAAATTAAAAAATTAACCAAAAGAAAATGTTTTTGTTGAGTTGATTTGTAATTGCAATGAGCTTTCTTTAGTTTTTGCTGTATCTAATTAGTTTTTTTTTTAAACAAAAGAGCAGCAATAATGATCAAATGATTAAATTACTACTGGATGAGTCAGGGTTTTAACCCAGGTCTCTTTGAATCCTGTCATTACTACTCTCTGTATTATATTGTGTGGAATGGCTTTCATGTCATTACACTTAATGGGGGAAGTGATTGTCCCCTATTTAAGATTAACCTGGGTTGATATTGTTCCGTATTTATTAATTGAAAATGTGTTGTGAATCAATGATCATATTGTTTCAATTGTCCAACAAAATGTGGACTTCTTTAAAAAAAATTCTGCATTCTCTAGTGTGTATGAAACTTACATCTTGTAAATTTATGTATCTGGCCTTCAAATTCATTGGTGGCACTTTCTGTTATGAGTTATATGGCTGTAAGTTCAAAAGGCACACAGTGAGAGTAGGAAAAGCTCTTCAGAAGTCCATTTAAAATGGATGAAGAGATGACACGATATTCTAGTGCATTCAAACACTGGCTAGGTAGATGTCAAAAATGTGGCAAATCTAATATATAGTGTATCTGTTCTTATGATGTTAGTGTTTACAAAGTTAAAAATAAATGCCATCTTGATCACCACACCACTAATAATGTGTAGGAAATGTGCATCTATTTGTACGGAGTAATTTTATCTCAAATGACTTATTCTCCTGTCTGTATTCTTTAATCAAGGCTATTCAATTGGTGATAAAAAAATTTATGAACATAATTAACCTTTAACATCCTTTGTTTGAGACTTATAATTCTCCCAGCTGTATGTCACTTGGCATTGCTTCATTAATAAATTGGCATTTAAGCCTTCAAGTTCATCTCACTGTGTGTGAGCCGGCTGGACAAGTGTTACCTTGGGTGTCATCTGTGTGCAATAACTAATTCCATACACATTTAATCTGCCTAGATCAGCCCTTCTAAAGGACTTTTATTTGGCAGTCTTCCAGAAAAAAGCACTCTAAACAACAAAATGAACAAGAAAAAAAGAAGGAAGGAGAAATAGTGTGCTCTGCGGAGTGAGGAAATGACCACAGCTGTGACACTAACAGAGATGAATGCCCCCAGTTCCAAGCTATTTGGAGTCTTCTGAAGAAGACCGCTCTAAGAAACTGTAACTTTGCATCTTAAACAATATGGCTGATTATTTTTCTTTTCTTTTCTTTTTTTTTTTTTTTTTTTTTTTTGGAAAACCAAATGTAGGAGCAAGGCCTAGTCCAGGGGAACTCACACGTTCTCCTGATTCTGATTCTTTAGCGCCCCAGTTCCAGCCACTGAGCATCAGAAGGATGTTGGGGAACAGGAGGTTCCAGACCGACACCATCCTTTTCCAAGATTTAACATCCCAACTCAGTGTCTTGAGGGAGGTAAGCTGGAGAGAAGAAGAAGAGCAATCACTTTTGCCTTCCTGAACTCAACTCCAGAGTAGTGAATAGACTAGAACAATAAAGAACAGAAAATCTGGGCTATTCAGATCAGAGTGAGAAGAAGGAAAAACTGAATACATGTGTCCATAACAGAGGGCAAATCGGATAGATGAGAATATGTTTTGAGGAAGAAGCCTTTGGAAATTGGGCGTTGTTACAGGAGCACAAACCCTGGGGCTTATTAAGTCCTTTGAAGAGGTGCCTTGGGTGACTGACAGAAGGAAAGAAGAAAGCAGAGAAGGGGAAAAAGAACAGGCACATGGCCAGTAAGTGGCAGGAACCAGCCTTCCTTCCTCCCTGTCTACACCCTTCCCACATAGACATTTTTTTTTTTTTTTTTTGGTTTCTCTAACAAAGAGCTAGAGCTCATGTGATATTCCAGGTTTATCTACCTCTGAGCCTGAATGCTACTTGTGCAGCCCTGGTCTCATTCCCCGGAGAAGTCTCAGAATGATCACCAGATAAAATGTCTCTTTCACACTTCTTTGAACAATTATTAAAAATAACCCAAAGACTTCATTTCCACAAGGGGCTATCTTTGGATTCCATTAGGAAGACATGGAAGAATATGTATTTGCATTTTAATTGGTGTCAAAGTAAATATTTGTGTTGGTGTCAAAGTTAGAAACACATTAACTTTGAAAATGTGTATTCTAAAAGTGACATCTCTCTTATTAATGTTTTTTAGATTTTGCTAAGCTTTCTTTGGCTCAGTTTTCTCATGGTGATAATAATATCTACCATGCAAGGCTGGTATGAGAATATAAATAATGGGCTTCCTGATGGCGCAGAGGTTAAAGTCTTAGCACTATTAAGCTATTGACAGCCACTCATGAGTTCGATCCCTGGTCAGGGAGCTGACTCACATGGTGCAGCAGACCTCTCCTGACTTGCCTGCTGCTCCCCTCAGCAGTGATCTGTTTGTTCTGCTCCTCACTCTGTCTGGGGTGAATCCTCTGACCTAGACCTCAGCTCTTCTACAAACAAACAAACAAATAAACAAATCTTTAAAAAAAAATTATATACAAGGAAAAAAAAAACCTATTCAAGAAATATAGCAGAGTTCCTGGTCCATGGAGGGGGTCTAATTTCTCCCCATTTCAGACAGGACCTGAATTTAATATTTCTGTGCCCAGTCTTTCTTAGAGTAATTTGGAAAGTTTTTTAAAACCACATTGAAGTTCTTGAAAGTTACAAAGCAGAGGAAGTAAATCTCACATTTCTGAAATGTTGAATAACCTCAAAAAAATTCATACCTGAAAGTGAACGTCCATCTAGCTTTGATGAAAGTACAGTATATGTGAATGTTCTAAACAGTTTGAACAAAATCCAAAGTTGATTTTTTTCTCTGGCTTCCTGTCCTTGTGTTAACGAGTCAATGCCAGAGGTTTGAAGACTATGGGTCAGCTTCAGGCACTGGTGAAGGCAAACATTTTAAGTTGGGGAAGTTGGAAGATTATTTTGCCAAACCCATCCATGCAATTCTTGGGCAGAGACAGTGTTGGGGCCAGCAAAGGGATGTCTGGGGCGCTGAAGGATGGGACCGGCCTAGCCCCTTGTTCACGGAGTAGTTCTCTATGGGCAGTACCGCTTCCTGGGGTATGTTTGGGAATATGTGTGGGTGTTTTGGATTTCACAATGACTGGAGGATATTGCTAATATTTAATATCAGGGAGGCAGGGAAGCTAGAGTCTTGCAATGTGCAAGGGAGTCTGCAAATGAAAGTGTGTCCAGAAGTTTGCACTCCTGTGTTTTAAAAATCATGCTGTATACACACATGCATATGTCTAATATTTTATATATGTATTTATGGCAGAAGTTATATATATATGCATGTGTGCATATGTGTGTGCAAATATATATATATATATATATATATATATTTGCAAAATAAAAACAACATCATCTCAAGATGTTGCTCTAAGCCAACACATAGAATGATGGATGCCCTTCTCATCATCTGAGCTGTTTGGGGTTCATCTTGCTTATGTCTGAATGTTCATTCTGAAATCTTTATCCAAAGATGCAATGCTTGGAAAAAGAATTACATGTCCCCACTACATCCAACTTGTGTTTAACATTTAGAATGGCAACGGATAACCAAGAATCCTAACTTGCTCATTGCTTTTTAACCTCAAGACTTACAGATTCTCCCTTGAAGAAGTCCCTGCTAGAGGCCACGTAGGGTAGGTTGTAAATCTGTAGGGTAGCCTACACACTTTGCATCTTCTTTAGGAATGGTTGCTTTTTTAGGAAAGATTTTTGTAGGTGGTTCTTTTTTGTTCTGACATTGCATTTATATTGGGATCCACCCCCACGTTCTTTCATTTACTTGCATTTTCAGAAAGCCAACTCAAAAAAAATGTATTTTTCTTTGTCCCATACTGGGGTGGTAGAACCTCTTCTTATTTATATGCACTGCCATAAACAGATGCTATAGAAACACAATATCTTATTTTTGGTGGCAACTTGTCTTTTCTATCTTTGTGCATGCATGAAGGAAATTATATCCTAAGAAAATGGAAGATTGTAACACATTGGTGAAAGCTTCATTGGGAGGGTGTGTTACTTAAGAGCTGTTTTGCTCCAATGAATAGTTCTGGGTCTTTCTTTCTGAACTTCTTGGGTCCCGATCAAAAAGATTTTTGGTTATCATGCATGCATTCTCCCTAGTAGTGTTGTTAGGGGGAGAGGATGTGCTGAGCAAATTCCATGCAGGTTTTGTGGACTCCACCCCCACTCCAGACCAAAGTCATCAAGACATTGGGAATGACAAATCCCACCACCACCAAAGGGAGGTTTGCTGGGACCTGAGGGTGGGGTTAAGCAGCCAGATTTGGTATAAAACCAGACACGTGGGAGTTGGGTCGCTCTCTTGGTCTCACGGCTCTTGGCTTTTCACCAGCTCTCAGCATGTCATTGGGATTCCAGGTCAGCAGAACAGGTAGGATGCATTCATGAGTTTATCTCCTTCTTTTTCTCCCTGAGTTATTCATTTCTTCATTTTCCATTTCTTTTGTAAATAAACCTTTTATTAACCTTTTGTGTGTACCTGCAGTTGAGCGTGGGGGAGGACCCTCTGTCAGGCAACCCATTTTTTATCAGGGTTCCTCTGTTACAGTGTCAGGACCTTATTTTGATTCTTCTTGGCCAAAGTTTACAACATGGAAGAAGAAAGAGTGGAGTTTTATCAGATATATTTTACTGGAAGAGTAAGTTAGAAATTGAGAGGTTGAAAGAGAGAAATTTTAGGGTGGCCCAAACTCTTGCTTGCTGTCAGAATAATTATGTAAACAATCGAGTAGCTCATGGATTGCCCAATTCTATGGCAGCCTCCAAGAGTCTAGAAAATGTCCCTAGGTCAATGTACTTTATCAAACCTGTGTCTTCATATTATTATTTTATTTGTGAAAGACATAAGTGAAGTTGCTTGTTTTTCTTTTCTCATTAAGTGCTTTCTTTGAGGGACAGATTTCCTTTCAATCTAAGGCCAGCACCTTCACCAGCCTCAACTTCTCCATTAAATATATGATAACATTTTTGGAAAATATTGCTTTTTTTTAGGGTAGTTTTCAGTTCACAGCAAATTTGAGAGGTAGGTGCAGTGATTTCCTACCTGCCCTCACACAAGCTTCTTCCATTATAAACATCCTCAAAGTGGTACATCTGCTAAGATTGATGAGGCTACATGGACATAAATTAATCACTCAAAATCTGTAGTTTACATTAGATTCACTCTTGGTGTTGTATAGACTATTGGTGTCATAGTATTGATATTACTTGTATTCTAAGACAGGTACTGAGTTCCTGGGATGGCATAAGGTTAGAATTCTTTCTGACTTCTCCTTATTTCTAAAAAGTCATGCCAATAACCAGAAGTTGGATTTTATTTGTCATTGTCTTTCTTCTTTACTCTGCTTTCATATTCAATTACATTTTCTGCTTTCTTCTCATACTGGACGTTCCAAAATGCAGCAAGAAAGGTCAGTTTTAGCCCCACTAGAGATAAGACATACATCAAGGTTCAAGAAGTAAAACTGCTATTGTGACATTGCCAATCAAGTTGCACAAACTTGGAAGTTTCTGATTCAAAGTTCTCCATGTACTGTGGGAAAACACAATGGTATGCTTTCTTTCTTTTTTTTTTTTTAAGATTTATTTATGTATTTATACAAGCACTGGGTACAGTCAGAAGCACAGGAGGGCGAGAAAATTCACCAGAGCCAGAGTGGGGAACAGAACCGGCAGACTGACGAAACACACTGCTGAGGGGAGCAGTGGGTGCGGCAGGAGAGGTCTGTCGCACCATGTGGGACCCTCACCGGCAGCCAGGGATTGAACCGGCACTGCAGAGGCTGCGGGCAGCTTCGCAGCCCAGCGCTCAACCGCTGTGCCATCAGGGGAGGCCCACGATGGTATGCTTTCTAATAACCCAGTGAAGAGAAGTCCAAATCTAGAAGAGGCATTAGAAGAAGCTTGGAATTCCCACCAAAGGGTAGCAGGGAGCATCTCAATTTCCTGTTGTGTCCTGCTTCCCTTCCTCACATCTCTCAGGATGTGGCTGCTGTTCTAGACTCAACAGTGTGGCTCACACTGAAATGCAAAGTTGGAAATTGTTCGTGTGGACAAACATAGACTAGTTCTTTCTCCTGGGCCCTGCATATCAATTTTTAACACGTAAGTAACCTGCAGAAATAAGCATGATTAACTGCAGCATACAATCTGGTGACAAACATACCTTAATTGAACTCTGACCATAAGTTTCTATTTCTTGAATTCATAATGAACTTGCTAGCATCCTGTTTTGCCTGCAGAGAAACTTGCATGAAATGCAGGGTAAGTGCCACTTTCTCTGTCAAGCATTTTCAACATAAAAGAAAATGATCACTTTTTTCTTTCTTGTTCAACCCAAACTGGATATAGATCCTAGGAATTTAATGACCAGCATATCAGTACTCTTTTTAAAAAAGATTTATTTATTAATGCATATAAGAACTGGGGTGTAGACCAGAGGTGCAGGCAGTGAGAGCATTCACCAGAGAATGGGGAGCATAACAGGTGGATCTAGTGAAATCCACTGAGGAGAGCAGCAGGGAGACAGGGAAGGTCTGCTGTGCCATGTCAGCAGGGTCATCTCCCTGGTCAGGGATCGAACTTGTGCTGCAGTGGCTGGCGATAGCTTCATAGTTAACTCCTCTCCCACCAGGGAGGCCGCATATCAGTACTCTTAATAATGAGAATCTGTTACTTTCTCTGGTCTGCCATTGCTGCTGGCCTACCCAAGCACCTCACGTTTGCACTCCAACTACTGCAGCAATTCTAAAGTAGTGTCTCAATCTCCAATAGCTTAAAAGATTCTAAGCTTTTCAATAGTTAAAAGAATAGGACATTAATGTATCTATACATTTAAAGCCAGTCCGATTGAAGCTGATTCTTATAAGTTACATACAACCTGTGTCTTTAACAGAGAGGCCAAATGTGAATTTTTCAGTTTGCAAAACCCGGTTGTGCAGACAGAGTGCTTTTATGTAGTACCTCATCTTCTGCTCATGGTTCTTCATTAACTGGCATCTGTGTGGACAGTTTCTCTACAGCTTGACCTCTTTTACCCTTGAAAACCACACTCTAGCTTTCAAGAACAGTGATAGAAATGCAGGTATCATTTCCAGCCCTCTTGCATCACCTCTTACTAAACAGCTATATTTAGGGAATGATTTGAGTAGGCTTAGACCCTGTAGTTTGGTTCATAAACACAATTCAAACATCCTCACAATTCTTCATAATCATATAAGCAAAAAGAACACCAATCTGAGTAAGTACTATAATTAAACTACCAAATACAGTACTTCCCTCTTGGTGTGTGTATGAAATCTTTCTAAAATTATACTAAAATGTTTACAGTGCTTATCACTGAGTGATGGGATTATGAATCATTTTATGTTCATCGTGAAAATTGTGCGTATTTTCCATATTTGATAATGATTATCACATTATACAACAAAGTCTTGGGTATTATCAGTGAAATGCAATTAATACTTACTCCCTGCTTGAAGTCCTTCATTTCACAAGCAGGACAGCAAATCATTTGCCAAAGGAGTGAAGACCTGTTCAACCAACAGAGCACACAGTGACACCTGATGTGCAACAAGAAGGGAAGACAGTGTTGAGGGGCAGATCCAGGAGGGTGGGAGTAATATACAAGGACAGGTTTTGAAATGAGCCATGGCCACTGAGCAAAATGTGCTTTTTTCTTATGAAAGGGTGTTAATCTATAGTCCTTATTTTAGGAGTGGTGTCCGAAAATAAAAATTATGACTTTGAATGTTGTGGTTGGTCTTCTGGACTCAACACTGTGTCTCCACAACTTGTTTCTGAAATGTTAAAGGGAAGATCATACTGATGTTTATAAACAAGTATATGTTAGAATATTAACACTTTTCTTTGGGCCCTACATGCATGGCGAGAACAGACTGCTGGGCTTTTTGTTTTTTGCATAGAAGAACTGCGGTGTAGGCCAGAGGTATGGGGGGCAGGGAGAGGGATGTGAGGACTCACCAGAGACAGAGTGGGGAACAGAACAGGCAGATCTACTGAAATGCACTGCTGAGGGGAGCAGCGGGGAGACAGGAGAGGTCTGCTGTGCCATGTGGGTAGCTCCCTGGCTGGGGACTGAGCTCGTACTGCAGTGGCTGTGGATAGCTCCACAGTGCTATACTTAAACCCTTGCGCCACCAGGGAGGCCCGTGATGGTAATTCTTGCCTCTCTTCTTTCCTGCTCATCCCTGCCCTCTCTAGGGACCACTCGTCTCCCAATTGCTTACTCTAGAACATTGAATATTATCCTTGACTCTTCCCTCTCCCCTCTACCTCAGCACTCAGCCTCCACCTTCACCAGCTTTACTTCCAAATGATCTCAAGAATCTTTTCATTTCATCCTGTCTTAGCAGAGCTCTCTGCTCTCACCTGAACAGCTACCTCCTTGCTCTCCCTGCCTGCTGTCCCACAGGGCACCCTTTTTTCCGTGACTGTGACTGCCAGATTTATTTTTCTTTAACGTGATTCTGCTGCTGCTAGTATCCTACTTAGAGAAGCCTCCAGGGGCTGCTCCTGACCAGGGCTCTGTCCCAAGAGTCATGGATCCAGCTCCCAGCCCCTCTGTCTTGCCTATGCTCCAATTTCTGTTTCTTTGAGTGAAGTGGCTGTGTCCATGTGCCCTTGCACGTATGTATTGCTCGTGTATATGCTTGTTGTTCTGATGGGAATGGCCTCCTTCACCTTTCTGGGCCAACACGTCTCCCGCTCATGTGGTGAAACCCACAGTATCATTTTTCTACTGAAATGACCTTCCTGTCCTTGAGTAGAGAGATTTCTTTCCTCATTTGTACCCCCACAGAACTGGATTTTTTTTTTTTCATAGTCCCATTTGAAAACAGGAAAGGGGCCTCTCTGGTGGTGCAAGGGGTTGACTCTCAGCACTGTGAAGCTTTCCATAGCTACTGCAACATGAGCTCCATCCCCAGCCAGGGAGCTACCCACACGGCACAGCAGACCTCTCCTGTCTCCCTGCTGCTCCCCTCAGCAATGTATTTCAGTAAATCCACCTGTTCTGCTCCCCACTCTATCTCTGGTGAATCCTCTCACCACCACCCCCCCACCCCAGCATTCTGCCCACATCTCTGGCCTATACTCCAGCTCTTGTATCCATCAATACATTTAAAAAAAAATCTTAAAAAAAAAAAAAAGGAATGGATCCAATTCTCAGGGTCCAAAGCAATACCTGAAACAGTCATGATGGGTATTAAAAATAATAATAATTTACCACACTGTTCCTATGACAATTGAACACACATATTCTGTGTATTTACAAATAGGAATGCATTTTATTTCAAAGCAACTCAGTCGATAAGCATTGTTAATAGTCCCACTTGGTGGGTGAGTAAACCTAGTTGCAGAAAGTGTAAGTTTCTTGCTCAATGCCATACACAGGCCAAGATATGAACACAGAAGCTCCAGCTTCTGAGTCCGATTGGCCAAACAGCTCTGCACTGTGTCCCTCAGACAAACAGGAGTCTTCATCCTGGGAACCTGCCTGTACTTTCAGATTAATGAAAGCTTTTCAAAGTAGCTAGCAGGGTCTCGGCCTCATTATCCACAAGATCATGTAGCCCTAGAGCGTAGGAATCAGACATTCCCTTTGAACTGCTGTTTGATTCAGGCAGTGGCTGCGAGTCACATCTTTATAACCTCATGAGCGCAGAACTCCCTGTTCCTGCCGCACCACGTGTCCCGAAGTGGAGGAGATAGCTCGTTCTCATTAAGCTTTATGAAGCTAAGTGCTAAATGCAGCTGGAGTTGCTTGGAGACTAGGTGTTCTTCTATCTTTCGGTTGCCCCGGATATTTCCTGGGGCAGAGCTCAGGAGTTGAAAGTCCACTGGCTTGTGGGCTACTTTTTCCCTTCCTGGAAAAGTCAACTTTGAGATGGTTAAACATGTTACAAATTGTGTGGCTTGTGCAAAACCATGGACTTTCCCTATTTGTTTCTTTTTGGATGAAATGGCACCACTTCATGGCCAACCACCTGTGGTGAATATACATAACTTAATGCTTAATAGGTTTGGCCTGTAGGTAATAATTTATATCAGCATCTAAGTCACTATTCCTTTGATAAACACTAAGCTAACTGAAAAAAACGAACCATCGCTTTACAAATATAAGCTAATCATGCATTTTATGTTTTAGCTGTTTCCCTTTCTCAACACCAAAGCAGTATGCTCACTCTATACTTATTATTCAAACATCATAGAAAAAACACAGCAAAAATACAACAGGTCTCTATAAACTTCTCAAAGACAATTATACCTAACAGTTTGGTACACTTTAATCTCAAACACACACAGAGTTACGCACACGTACTTATGTATATTATTAATAACTTAAAACACAATTAGATGATATATTAAATACTGTTGAAATTTTGCATTTTTTAAAGTTTTATTTGTTTAGGCATACAGGGGTACAGGTCAGAGGTGTTGGGGAGGGTGAGAGGATTCACCAGGGACAGAGTGGGGGAACAGAACAGGCAGACTGACTGAAATACACTGCTGAGGGGAGCAGCGGGTGAGACAGGAGAGGTCTGCTGCACCATATGGGTAGCTCCCAGGCCGGGATTTGAACTCGTGCTGTAGTGGCTGCAGCTAGCTTCATAGGTTGTGTCTTAACCCCTTGTGCCACAAGGGAGGCCCCCTGAAATTTTGCATTTTCACTGAGTAATCATTATTGAGTACAAGCAGACACAGGGGTATAGCATTATGTCATTTCTCTTGGATATGGGAATATGGTCGTTAAATATGGCCTAATTGCATGTCTCTAAAATGTTCTGTGTTCTAATAAATTAAACCTCTGAAATAAAAAAAAAAAAATGGCCACCTTAAGTAACAGAAATTAGTTTGCTTCAATTCCCTCCATAGCATTCTTGGAATGACTCTTGACCACTGAATTGAACCAAAAAGGAACTTTGTTATTCTTCATTTTAAACACATGCTCAAGTAATTAGTCAAACCCAGTGCTCCTGAGTCTCATTCAATTGTCCTTTTACTTGTCTGCATCTGCGTTTTAAGACCTTTCCATCTTGAAAACTCTAACCTCTGACATAACAAAATCCCTCTCCCCAAACACAAGGACAAAAAGAAAAACAAAATTGCTCCTATAAATTTCCATTAATCTTTCACGGCAAATAAGTTTAATAATTTAACTTTCTAAACACATACACAAAGAGAATAGGTGAAAAGAAACACTTTTATGAATAAGGTAACAATGACCAGGTTTTACAATGGACTCCCCTCATCTTAGGCTCTTTGACACCTTCCATAACTGTTTTTTAAACACTTCAGAACATCTGGAAATACTGTTTCCACACAGGGTAACTCTCCCTTTAAGAGAAATTGTAGCATGATCAGAACTTAGAGTGAATGGAATAGGGGCCTCCCCTGGTGGCGCAGTGGTTGAGCGCTGGGCTGGGAAGCTGCCCGCAGCCTCTGCAGCACAGGCTCGATCCCTGGCCACCAGGCAAGGGTCCCACATGGTACGCAGACCTCTCCTGCCACCCGCTGCTCCCCTCAGCAGTGTACCTTGTCAGTCTGCCTGCTCTGCTCTCCCCCCGGCTCTGGTGAATTCTCTCACCCTCTTGCGATTCTGACTGTACCCAGCACTTGTGTAAATAAATAAAATTAAAAAAAAAAAAGTGAATGGAATAGTGGAGGGGTCATACCAGTTGAAGAATATTTGTTTTTGTTTTTGTGTTTTTTTAAAGATGTATTTATTTATACAAGAACTGGGGTAGAGGCCAGAGGCACGGGAGGGTGAGAGAACTCACCAGAGACAAAGTGGGAAACAGAACAGGCAGAGGGACCGAAAACACTGCTGAGGGGAGCAGCGGGCAAGACAGGTGAGGTCTGCCGCACTGTGTGGGTCTCTCCTTGGCCTGCTGGGAATCGAACCTGCGCTGCAGAGGCTGCGGATGGTTCCACAGCACTGTGTTCAACCTGCTGCACACAAGGACTATATAAAAGGAGTCACTTTCTTTTTTCTTTAAATTTATTTCTTTATTTATGCACACAAGAACTGGGGTATAGGCCAGATGTGCAGGGAATTGGGAGGATTCACAGAGACAGAGTGGGGAGCAAGACAGGTGGATGAAGTGGGGAGAAGAGGGGAGACAGGAGAGGCCTGCTAAGCCACATGGGTCAGCTCCCTGGCTGGGGATGGAACTCAGGCCTCAGTGGTGACAGCACTGAGACTTAACCCCTAGGCCACCAGGGAGGGCCAGGAATGATTTTCTTTACCTCTGTCATCAGAGACTAAATTAGAATTAGTGCGAAGAAACCTTAAGGAGCCAGATTTCATTCTAAAAGGCATTTATTTGCAGTCAGAGATGTACATAAATAAAACTGGTTATGTCAAATGGCAATAAGAATGAGGAGATGTTATTATAAGCAGCATAAAAAAATAATGGTTAATATGTATTGGTCATTGTCCAGTATATTACATGCATTATCACATTCTCTCCTTATAGTAACCTCATGTTATCTTGTTATCTTCATTTTACAGATAGGGAAATCATGATACTAAAGCTTTTTCAATGTCTTATATGTAGTAAGCACAAATGTGGGGCTGAGTCTAGATAACCTCCATCATCAGGGTAGGCATATCTCACTTTAGCGATTAAACTCATAAATTAGCATTATGCTACCCTGAATGGTAGCAGATGATCGATTACTAAATTGCCGTTGAATCATCTAGATAATTTATTAATCTCTGCAGTGAATGTCAAGTCATCGTAATAAGAATGCAGTGAGATTCAAATAACTGATAAATCATTGGATTAGGATTCATTGATATCATATTTTATAACCAATCAAGCCCAAAGTCAACAGTTGCTGGGCTGGTAATTTTTGGAGACTCTTTCAAGTGCCTTCATAAATATTATGACTCCCTTACCCGCACCCCAGGCGCAGACACACAGAGAGATGCACACACTTCAGAAAATTTGTCCCACTCATTGGCGATTGGTACATGGAGCACAGCTGAAAACCCAGTAGATTTTGGAAAACTCCAGCATCATTGCCCACCCAACAAGTGATGCCTTTGCTGGTCTTCATATTACAAAGTCTTTCTCAGAGAGAAAATAAGACCAGCTGCTCATCCTTTGCTGCTTCATTCTAGTCATTTGAAACAAGGATTTGGAAGGACCAGCCCTGAGCAGAGGCTGTGATGGATTATGCCTCTGCTTTCCTTTGCCCTCAGGACTCAGCCTATAGGGCTCTCCAAACACCTCGTTAACAAGGAGACCACTAAATTGCAACATTTCATCACTGAAATTAATACTGATAGTTGATATATAATGTCAAGCTCTCTAAAGATGTAGTCCTTTCTCAGCGTGCATAGTATAATTCTCCTGAGTGACATCTGTTCCTCTTTTGTGTATGGTCTAAGGCACATTTGGATGTGGCTCTGGGTGTGTGTGTATTTACAGAACAATTTAGTTCCTCCCTTCTTTTTTCTTAACTGGCGCATAAAACTTCCAAATGAAACTCTTCACTTGAATGTCCAGCTCCTCACCATGGGTAGGACAAAGTTCTATCTAAACCAGTTCTCAGAAGTAACAGAAATGTGATAAAAATAATTAGAACTCATGATTAAAATTTGAAAATTTATTCAAACTTCTGAATCTCAGCTATCTGTATGCTGCAAGATCCCTTTGTAGGAATTGATTATTTGATAAGGATTCATAATACCAGCTCTTCCCCTTTTTTAGCCCCCACCCCAGGGCTGACCGGGCTGGAATGTTAAAAAGGAACAGAAGACACCCCTTTGTATTTTAATTATTTTGTGTGTGGTTATTTTTTATGGGTGGCACATTTTTATTTCAATCAGATGATTTGTGCTAATGTCAAATGTGTTTTCCAATGTGGTTTAGGGAGAGTTAGAGGCAGCTCTGAAGGTTGGATTTTAGATAAGCTAAACAAAGATACTGGTCTGATAGCATGTGATCACCCTGCCTCTCTCTGGCAGCCTCAGGTCATTTTCCATGCCATTCAATTAAAGGAGTTTCCATTATGACTAACTTTATGTGCTCTGAAGATCTTTCGTCATACGGTGCAGTGAGGCATTATTTTAAAACAGAATGCCTATAAGAAAGCTCTTTATTTCCTTCCTATTGTGACATGTTTCTTTTAAGTGTGTACTCACCTCCCCAAACCATCCACTTTCACTTCTTGATTCCTTGTGAGTTGTGTAATTCTCCCTCTGAAGGTCAATCTTTCAAGTCCAAATGAGAAAAGGAACAGGAAAATTTGTGGACATTTCTGAGTTCAACTGAGGGGGAAATAAAAGAGGTTTGGCCTAGCCACTTGATCCCCTCTCTCTTAGCACATCTCATTTCTTATTAAGAACCTGGTGAAGGCTCTTAAAATGCAACGTAACTTCAAGAACTGTAAAGAGATGAATTAGCTTACTAGCTTCCCAAACTTTTCTATTGATTTGGTAAGACATAAATCCTTTAATGAATTGTGGTAAGTGACTAATAATGTACCAGTGAATCTCTTACGTATTTATACAAGGTTCAATTTTATAGGGTTCACTAAGATCCATACATTAATAAAGAATGATAGATGAGTTTCTAATAAGAACTTATTTTTTTTTTTTAAAAATGTTCTAACCTCAACTGGGATCCAGTTCTGGTTGTATAATAGCCAGATGAGACAGTTAGGTAGATCAGAGCACTTCTTTGCTTAAAGATGCAGCCTTCTCTCATACTTGAAATATATTACTGACCATTTTACGTCTAAGGCCTAAGAAACACATACAAATAATTAGAAAAATATAATTGTGGTAAGCACTCTTTTTCAGAAGTACACAGATTTAAATTTTGCTTTGGAAGAGAAGGCAGCATAATTAACTCAGATTCATTATTTTGCTTGGAGTCAATGTTATTGCCAAGTGATCATTTCTTGAACTTTCTTCATTGCCAAACTCCTTTTAAACTAAAGAATCCATTTCTCCAGCACAGAGCATTGAAATGTTCTTTGGCTTCCAATGATTCTAACTTAAAATTTCTTTGGCAAAACTATTTATCTCCTAAATTAAAGAAGCCTGCCCCTTTGTCAGCAGGTATCTAAGAAAGGAATAGAATTTTCTATTGAGATGTCCCTTTCAAGCTCTAAAAGGGACAAAACAAATTTATTTTCTGAAAAGGTCTGTGCTTTATCAGCAAATAGATGCATCTGGTTGACATACACATACTCGTAGATCTCTTGAATCTCAGAGATCAGGGCCATTGCAAATGACAATAGCTTTAAAATAAACACGATTCAGGGCCTCCCCGGTGGCGCAGTGGTTGAGCGCTGGGTTGCGAAGCTGCCCGTGGCCTCTGCGGCGCCGGTTCGATCCCCGGCTGCTCCCGGCCACCGGAGGAGGGTCCCACATGGCGCGCAGACCTCTCCTGCCGCCCGCTGCTCCCCTCAGCAGTGTACTTTGGTCCTTCTGCCTGCTCTGCTCCCCGCTCTGGCTCTGGTGAATTCTCTCACCCTCCCCTGCTTCTGACTGTACCCAGTGCATGTATAAACAAAACAAACAAACAAACAAATAAATAAAACATGCCTCTATTAAAAAAAATTAAAAAAAAAATAAACACGATTCGCAGGAAAGTTATCCATTTGCTGTGCCTGTTCAGTCTAGTTCACCATCCCACAATTGCCAGCGTTCTTCGGTTGTATTAAATCTTGAATAACATGTGTTAGGTTACTTCTTCAATATTTTTGAATGGTTTTTCCTTACATCATAATGGACAGTGTTTTTTTTGTTTTGTTTTGTTTTGTTTTGTTTTTAATAAAATATCCTCTTGACATCAGCATCACACCCCTGGGTTGCTTCATGCCATATTCCTCTACTTCGCATCACATTACACTGATGATACTAAATCACAGGAGAAAGTTGTTGCTCAGAGACGTTTCATGCAAATTACTCCAGCTTGCTACACCAAATGCATTTTCTCTTAATTCTTTTAAAAAAGACTAAAGTGGGAAGAGCTAATTATCTATATTTTCCCCCGCCTCCCCCCGCAACAAATCTGTCCAAGAACACCCCCAGGAAATAGAAATACCTTTATATTAAAATGGATTTGCTGATAGTATTTTTTCTTCCTTCCATCTTTCCTCTCTCCCTCCTATCCATCTTCCTTATTCTGTCTTCTTGATGAACAGTTAATATTTCCTATATGATAATAAATATCCACCAGACTGGAAATTTCACTTTGTTCTTAATTTCCTTTTTCATTATGTAATCAAATAGTTACAGTGATCCAGTAAAACATATCACCTTATTTACATCTGACCTTATCCATTTTCAGGTGGAATTCTTTTGGAAGGAGAGAAAACAGGGTCCACACACTCACAGTTTTTATGGCATTCCCTGGTGTCAGGTTGCAGCATTAACCAATCACCACCCAACAGCATTCAACATCACCAAGTCTGGAAAGTTCTTAGCACAGGAACTAGAATTGGGCAAACATAATTTTAAGTGACATTTTATAGAAAAATGTGTTTTCTTCTGAACTATAGTTATCCTTGAGGACTGTGTATTTTGATATAATTCATTGGGAAGCAAGCAAATCCTTAAAAGGACTTTCCTTAAATAGCTAATGTTGAGGATGATATAGGCCTTGGGATCCTATTCTAATAACCTCTTAATCAAATGTATGAGAATGAGGATCCAGAAGTATTCATTGTTCTGAATTTATGTATGTGTAGATCAGGTGTCTGTAAAGTCTGCTCTGCAGAACAACTGATCTATTTTTTTTTTTAAGATTTATTTATTTATACATACAAGAGCTGAGGTACAGGCCAAAGGTGCAGGGAGGTGAGAGGATTCACCAGAGACAGTGGGGAACAGAACAGGCAGATTGACCGAAATACACTGCTGAGGGGAGCAGTGGGCAAGATAGGAGAGATCTGTTGCACCATGTGGCTTGCTCCCTGGCCGGGGGTTGAACTCGTGCTGCAGAGGCTGCAGACTGCCTCACAGTGCTGTGCCCCAACCCCCTGTGCCACTAGGGAGGCCCAAACAAATGACCTATTTTTACAAATAATGCTTTATTGAAACACAGCCATACTTAATTGTTCACATATTGTCCATGGCTGTTTGGGAGCTATTGTAGAGCTGAGTAGCAGAGACAGTCAGCATACATGACCCACAAGACTTGAAACACTTATGATCTGACCCTAATGGAAAATGTTTGATAACACCTGGCACAGGTGACCAGCTTCTATTGATTCAGCTACAAAGCAAATAATTTATTTAATGAATATTTAGTAAGCATTTGCAAAGATTCAAACATAGAAGACAAATACTTTTCTTACAGAACTGAAAATTAATCTGCTTGAAGCAGGAAAAAATCTATACTCTGCTTATTTTTTTTGAAGCCCTTCAGCATTTCAATGATTCTCTTTAATAAGACAGCTGAGAAAAGAATTTTCCAATTCATCTCACATATGGGACTGAATTTTGGCAGAACCTCTATTTACCCAAAATTGACTGTCTTCTGAGGGCAAACAGAATAATCAAGATGAGAACTTTTCTCCACTTTGGCAAAGAAGAAGAGAATAAGACTGATGTTGACAAATCAACAAATACAAAGTCCACATTGTGTTCCGCAAGGCAAAAATGAATCTGAGGTGTTCATATTATCATCTCAAATGTCAGTGAGGTATTCACTGCTTTATAATACTTCTGAATCTCAGCCATACAAGGCAGGATGGACGGACAGGGATCCTGATTTGATAAACAACCGACTTAGCTGTTCAATCCAATGCAAGCAAAGTGATGGGAATATTTCCAATGCTGGTATTGATTCTTCTTTATGCTATGAAATGGAGTTCACTATTGTAAGGGGTAGCACAGAGAAAGGGCCAGGCATATGTTTCATAAGCAACATCAGCCTGTACGCTGTGCATTGACAAAGTGCTATGAAGCAAGAATGGAGGTCAGTGGTTTTGCAAAAATGAATAGATGTGGATGTAAGTTCACAGGCTACTCCTTTTACTTGCAAACTAAAAGCTCTCCCAGAGAAGTAAGGAAGCCAGTCAAATCTTTCTCTGCCAGAAAAAACATAAAGACAAGATGTAGTACTCAAGGAAAAAACATTAATCAGTATAGTTATAACATGTCCCTCGGCTTCATTGCTTCATTTCAGGAGGTGAAATCAAGAATAACTATCATCACACATGCAGATTTCAAGACTCTTCCAGGAGACAGGTATGTCAACGTCTAACCTGAAATAGAAAGAGCACTTTGAAGTGTTTAGGTACAATGTTCAAAATCAGAAAAACATCTCCCAAATGCTTTCAGGCATTTTCAGCCACATGAAGAATCAACTAACTGTCATGAACTCTGGCACTCAGTTATCGAAGACTATACCAATGAAAATATCGTTCTCTGGCTTTCGGGGATGAGATGAAAAAACATATCATTGGGGATATATTACATTGCTTGAATTCCTCCCATCAGTGGATATTCTGGCCATCTATAAACATACTGAGTGGGAGGCAGGGGCTGAATGATATTCTTGCACCACTGTTGAGAAGGAACCTCAAAGGACAAGCTGTCCTTTCTGTTGCATTTTTTGATAGCTACAGATCAGGACATTAGTCCTCAGAAAACATGGGCATGTAGCTTGTTCTAGCCCTTGTAAGACTTCAGGTGACATCGCGTCCCCCAGAATGCACCATCAACCAATTATGGGACAAAGACGAATGTAAGCCAGCCGAAGACAGTCTCCAAATGTATGAGATACAGAGTGAAAGTTAAGATGGCGCACCATACCACATGTCTAACTATTTGAGTTATAAACCAAGCTAGAAATGTTTGTGTAAAACATCTATTCAGCTCTCTTGGCAAATACAGCTTCTTTATGACTTGGTTAGCCAAGCTTGAATCTAGAATTCCATGGCCTGCTCCTTGGCCCTCACTCCATGTCTCTATCCTTGGTTGGTGAAGACACTCATCCATGAGGTTCAAACTCCTTCCACACCCTGCACACTTGCAGCTAGAAGTGTTTTTCCTGGGATGATGCCTGGAGACAGGTTAAGGTTCTGGGAAATTCCATGATTCTGGATAAGGGGGATATAGTGTAGAAGGAAAGCATATTCATCAGGGGAAACTATTCCCGTACTCCTGCTCATCCCATGGAGAGAGGTACATACAGATCACATCCACAGTGGGGTCCTTTCAAGTTTGACCTTGACGCAGGGGCTGGTTGGTCTTGCCCAAATCTCAGGTTAGTACTCTTCATATGTTCATGTAAGAGAAACACCTAGCTTCCCAATCTCTCACCATAAATTTTCAACTTGCTTTCAAAATATAACTTGGAAAATATTTAACTTCCAGTCAGTGTTAAAAAAAAATCATTATTATAGTAGATTATTGAATAGCATTTCATAATAGCATAGATTGAAGTTCTATGTTGATACAATCAAATCAAATGGCTTGTGCCTTCAGTAATTATTCTGTGGAGGATTTATTGAATTTAGCGTGGATTACTGTAATTGGCCACAGTCAAACTCATCTTCATCTCAGTAAGAGTTTTCTTGTGTTTCAGGAGGTGCTGTGGATGTGATGTACCACATCTTTCTGTGAATATGGTTTGGACTCTTTCTGTGAATCCTGATGTCTCAAACTCTTTACTTCAGAAAGAACCTCCCTTATAATATGCTTCTGCAGAGAAAAGCTAACCAGGGTTATTCTTAGTTCTCTTCACTTTCCATGATACTCTTGACACCTTTCTGAGAAAACTTTCTCCAACTTTATTTATACTAATAAAGTTATGCTGATAATCTGTAAATGCTTTGGGCTTTTAAAAATATCCATTCAGGAACTTGGACAGTTTGTTCAATAAATGGTGCTGGGAAAACTGGACCACCACATGCAAAAAAAATGAAACTAGACCACCACTTCTCACCGTGCATAAAAATCAACTCAAAATGGATAAAAGAACTGGACATAAGTCCTGAAACCATAAAATACATAGAAGAAGATATCAGTAAAACACTACAAGACATACATCTCAATAACATCTTTAAAGACTCATCACTAAAAGCAAAGATAGTCAAGGAAAAGATAAACACCTGGGATTACATCAAACTGAAAAGCTTCTGTACAGCAAAAGACACATTAGCCAAAACAGAGAGACACCCTACTGGTTGGGAAAAAATCTTTGCACTCCATTCAACTGATAAGGGACTGATCACAAAGATATACAAAGAACTCACAGGACTCAATAAAAAAATAAATAAATAAACAATCCAGTCAAGAAATGGGCAGAAGAACTTAAAAGACATTTCTCCAAAGATGAAATGTAAATGGCCAACAGGCATATGAAAAAATGTTCAACATCCCTTATAATCAGGGAAAGGCAAATCAAAACCACATTGAGATATCATCTTATGCCAGTTAGAATGGCACATATCAAAAAAACAAGAACAACAAATGTTGGTGAGGATGTGGTGAAAGAAGAACTCTCCTACACTGCTGGTGGGAGTGCAAACTGGCCCAACCACTGTGGAAAGCTGTCTGGAGGTTCCTTGGTCTACTAAAAATGGAGCTTCTATACAACCCGGCAATTCCACTCCTAGGGCTCTACCCAAAGGACACAAAAACATTGATTCAAAAGACCACCTGTACCCCTATGTTTATTGCAGCACTATTTACAACAGGTAAAACCTGGAAACAACCGAAATGCCCCAAAATAGATGACTGAATCAAGAAGATGTGGCATATATACACAATTGAATATTATTCAGCAATCAAAAAAGATAAACTCATGCCATTCACAGCAATGTGGATGGAGCTGGAAGGAATTATGCTCAGTGAAATAACCCAGAAGGAAAAAGAAAAATATTGGATGGTTTCACTTATAGCAAGAATATAGGGGAACCCAATAAGACATCAGTGTAAAAAAAATAATAGCATTACAAAACACAACAAAGCAAAAACAGACAATTATAATTCAGAGACGTCCTACAGGGGAGGAGGAGGGAGAGGGATGAGAGGGAGGGAGGGAGGAGCACAGGGGACTGAGGTGACGGTGCATGGGTGCCTTGGGGAAGGAAACTCTTTGGGGTCTACACCTGAGGGGGCGGGGGGAAGCAAATATTGTTTAAAAATGAACAGTGATGTAAAAAAAATTTAAAAAAATCTATTTACAGAAAATTGCACATCAAACTCAGTTTTCAGACTTCCGACAAAGGCATCTGGCTGAGGCAGTTTTCTTCAAATCAGGAATCTCTAAAAGACACGGTCATTTGTCCAATGCAACTTCACTGTGCAGTGTTGAGAGTCAGGGTGCAATGGGGGTGTGGGGATAAGAAATGGACTTGACAGCCCACATCCACAAATACACTGACAGAAAAATACAAAACTGGGGACTTTCTATATAAGCACAGGCCAGATGCCTCTCCTTTTGAATCCATGGGCGAGTCAATTCTCACTTTGGAAATAATTTCAAGAATATACCATACCCATAAACCTACAGACATTTTTTATTCTATCCACTTACATTTTTAGCCAAGCAGAGTTTAAGAAGTAGATAATTGCATGAAGGATGGATAAGAAACCCAAGTAAACTTAAATTAAAGCTATCAGACTCTCTCTGAGGTCACACATAAACTATGGCAGTGGTGCCCCCTAACATGTGATATGGATGTTATTAAATGTGATGAGGATAATTCTCACACATTAAATCCTTTTATTTTGGGTCACATTTCTTTTTATGGTTGGCATTTATATGGTACAATCGACGGTTAAGTAGATCTGCTGACTCAGACTTAACCTAAACAGAATGAAAACTCTCAATCCAGAGGAAATGGTCTTTATTTTTTTGCATGAGCTCCTCCCAACTGCATTTTGTTTAGTGGAGAGGAATCACACAGTTCAACTGTTCAGTGTACAGGTAAGTTGTAAAAGATTCCCTGGTGGCCTGTATGTCCTTAGGAAGTTAAATCTCAGTTTCTTCCATTCCACAGGACGACACCTAAACAAGCCACGTGCTACTGCAGGAAGCTTAGAAGCAAAATCATGACGGTTCCAAGCTGTTGCGTGTCCCCCATCTGCCTAAAGGCTTCTGCATCGCATATAATCCTCAGTAATCACTGAGTCAGGTATGGTGATTCTCTTCATTTAACACATAGAGAAACAGAAAATCAGGACATTTTGCTACTTGACCAAAACTACTCAAACTTTAGGTAGAGTTGGGTGATTCTAAAAACGGTGCTTTAGTTTTTACAGGAGGTATTTTCATGGTGGACCTATATCCTTGGCCTCAGAGTATAGCTTTTTTTCTTTTAATACCCTCTTCTGCAACGCACAGCAGTAATTCCACTGAAATACTTGAGGGCCAGTCATAGTTACTTAGTGAGGCCTCAAATCTTGCTATGAATTGTATACAATTGCTTACTGAAACTACTGTGGCTTTCAAAACACAGTGGTGATGTTTATTCTCTTCTGCTGTTCACCAAGATGGACAAATCTATGAAGAGTCCCCTAAATTTTCATACACCTACTGTGTATATTTTTAATGGATGATATTGTAGCAATCTCCTCTCTCTCTCTCTCTCTCTCTCTTTTAAAGATTTATTTATGCATGCATATAAGAACTGGGGTACAGGCCAGAGGTGTGGGGGGTGAGAAGACTCACCAGAGACAGATTGGGGAACAGAACAGGCAGATCGACCAAAATACACTGCTGAGGGGAGCAGTGGGTGAGTCAAGAGAGGTCTGCTGCACCATGTGGGTAGCTCTCTGGCCAGGGATCAAACTCATGCTGCAGTGACTGCAGACAGCTTCATAGGTTGCGTCTTAAACCCCTGTGCCACCGGGAAGGCCCTCTCTCTCTCTCATGGTAGTTTCCAAACTCATGTACCTGACCTACTTAACAACAATTTAATTTTTTTGTACAACTTATAAAACCAAGTCTATCTAGATTTACAGATAGTGTACACAATATCACATGTAGTGTCTCTTATAATTGACTATAAAATAGTCTCACAGTAAATTAGTAGTTTTTAAATTTCTGTTGGCATTGACTATGATAATGATCCAATCTTATCTAATATAAGCACAGCCTTCACAAAATTGGTAAGCCTCCTACATTTCTAAAACCCACTAGTGTCCTGCTTTTCCTTAAATCTAAATTAGATTTCACAGGATGCTGTCTTGCTCGGGGTTTTAAGGACTGGCCTTTTTAAATCCAGAGGCAATTGTTTTGGCTGAGTACCCCATCCTTCTCAAACCGATTTTCACATTTTTCTAAATTCTTAGGATTACTAAGAATAAAGGTACATGAGTTTCCAGAAAGAACAGGGAACAATCTGTTCTTTTGACTATCTGATAAAGCAAGTGTAATTGTTTAATATGCTCACAATCATGAATGCTTTTTATTCATACCTTTCCCTCACCCGAACTTGTGCCCTATTCATACATTTTTAAACTGGGGTATGAATATGTAAAATCTAGAATAATATAATTATGTTATTCAGCCTCTCACATTAAATCCTGCCACTTAACATAAATTTACAGACAGTGATTTGTTTTTTCCTAAACATGAAGGAAACTTACTTGGAGTCATTAAGATGCTTTCAGAATTTCCTTGTTTATTATTTTATAAAATTCCACCTGCAAGTTCAATCAACCGTATTATATCCTTCCCCAAAAGTCTGTGTTGGGGGAAGTCAGGCTCAAGTTGGGTAGTAAGAATTAATCTCCTGAAGTTAATTTTTAGTCAGACGCTGGTTTGTTGTGTGATCATCCAGCCGTTGAGGCTGGAGGCTCCATAGTTATCTACCAAGATGGCCAGTTGATTATACTACGTGATGAGCTTAACTGTATAATTATCAGTCCACGGATCAATGTGGAAAACAGTGTCATTTACCTTGAATGACTCTTCTGCATCTTCCACACTGTGTATACATCCTGTCACTGTGGTGATAGCATGCACTGACCATTCCTCCTCTCCCTGGAGTATGAGAGGCTGATCATCAGCAGCAGCAAGATATAAAGCTTTTCATTGTCTTGCGCTAAATAGAAACTTCCAAAACACCCCCTAATTACTAAGAATATTAGCTTGGTGACAAAAGTAACAGAAACTATCTGTTACTTAGTTATCAAAACAGGACTGGGGGGTATTTTGGTTTGGTTCCATGTTAGAGAACACTTGATTTCATTTTCCTACAAATACACAAACTATATACCCAGTTCTTCTTCATATATATATATATATATATATATATATATACATATATAGGTACTGTGAAAAGATCATTTGTTTCAATTTTTTAAATTTATTTATTTATGTATATTTTACATCATTGTTCTTTTTTTGTATAATATTTGCTTTCTCATCTCAGGTGTAATCCCCATAAAATTCCCACCACCAGTTCACCCTTTCACCACCCATTCTACAGGGGAGGGGGAAAGTGAAAGCTCAGAACAGGGGAAGGAAAAGCCCAGTTCCTTCTTTTATACAACGCCAGCTCAAGCAGCTCTCCATCCAGACTTTTAACCATTTATAGACTCATTTCCCTTTATTGGTGTACCATTGGTTTACAACACTATATATACTTCAGGGGCCTCATTAACTATTTATTTTAGTGCTTGAATAGTGATGACATAATATCAGTCACTTCCATCAGTTCTTTATTGAAAGGATCTAAGAAGGTAATTTAACCTCCACTCAAAAAATCATCCAGCCCACATCAAGGTTGAGGCCCTACCCAACCAGTTCTGGGCTAACACAGAACTAAATCTGAGAGTCTCACTGGCAAGCTATTTATCAGACACCAATAGAGTTAAGGAGTTGTGTCATTTAATTTTTAAGTCAACGAGTGCTAATTTCCTACCAGAATTGAAAAAGGATAAAGTAAACCAAACAATTAAAATAATACAAACCCGCCTTCTGGTAACTTCTACAATGAGCATAGTTGGTATTTTTTTAAGCACTCTCCCTCCTATTTGTCAAAGGGCATCAAAAGTTGAATTGACAGACAAAGGGGAAATTTTTATTCTTATTATTTGTTTCTATTACAATGATGATGGTGGCATCGAGACATAACCTACATAGCAAAATGTACATCTAAATCTTTTGCAAAGAGTGTGGTTATTTCCTTCCTGGGAGTGGAAATTCTGAGAGGGACAGAGGGAAAAGGATATTGATGATTCCATTAGCCTGCTTGGAAAAAGCCTGCCTGGCCAGTTTTGGGGAGTGAGTCTGAATGGGGTATTCTACAACAAATGGTAGGCCAGTGTCTGCCTGGATAACTTCCCATTTGGTGAGTACAATGTGTGTTGATTTATACAGTTGATATTGCAAAAGAGTAGGCAGCAAAACTTTACAGGCTGTGGCACCATGAACTGCTGGTCTCAAATACTATATCTCCATAGCAATGTCAGTGTATATTATGGGTTTTGCTGCTAGCGTTCTAGAATGATGAGCTGCAGTTGCAGCTCTCACATGGTTTTGTTGTCTAAAGAATAATGTCTTGATGGGCCTCCCCGGTGGCGCAGCGGTTGAGCGCTGGGTTGCGAAACTGCGCGCGGCCTCTGTGGCGCCGGTTCGATCCCTGGCTGCTCCCCGGCCACCAGAGGAGGGTCCCACATGGCGCGCAGACCTCTCCTGCCGCCCGCTGCTCCCCTCAGCAGTGTACTTCGGTCCTTCTGCCTGCTCTGCTCCCCGCTCTGGCTCTGGTGAATTCTCTCACCCTCCCGTGCTTCTGACTGTACCCAGTGCATGTATAAACAAAACAAACAAACAAACCAGCAAACAAATAAACAAAGCATGCCTCTATAAAAAAAAAAAAAAAAAGAATAATGTCTTGATAATGATTTCAAAGGGTCAGAAGAAAGAAGGCCCAGGTAGGCCAGGTCCAGGTACTTGCCTTAGACCCTGAACCTAAGGGTCAATGCACAAATTGTTGAATTAGATTCTCGATAACATTTAACTCTTTAATTTAGTGTATTCCATCGTCTATAAGTGTGGGTTCTTCAATCTACCACATCCATCAGAGTTTGGCTTGTGTTCAAAGAAAGTTTGGTACAGGACTCCGTTCATCACCCTCCACCCTTCAACTAAAGGAAATGACAGTTTGAATTACTTTGCCTACTGTCCATCTCCCAACAGCAGGAACAAATCATGCCCAAAGTGTGTCTCGAGGATCTGTATTCAGGATATTAGCTGAATAAAGGACTCTTAGGTCAGCATACACTCAATGGAAAACACCAATGTGATTTAGCATCAGCTCCTACAGAGAACATTCATTCAATGCTCATTTGGATAATCCTTCAATCATTTATTTCACACTATGTTTTTTTTTTAAGATTTTTTTTTGTTTATTAATGCATACAAGAACTGGGGTGTAGGCCAGAGGTGTGGGGGGTGAGAGGATTCACCAGGCACAGAGTGGGGAGCAGAATAGGCAGACTGACTGAAATACACTGCTGACGGGAGCAGTGGATGAGACAGGAGAGGTCTGCTGTGCCATGTGGGTATCTCCCTGGCCGGTGATGGAACTCATGCTGCAGAGGCTGTAGATAGCTTCACAGTGCTGTGCTTAACCCCTTGCGCCACCAGGGAGGCTCTCTTCCACTCTATGTTCGGGCACTTTTTACTTGAAACAGTAGGGAGAAGAGGGTAAGTAGCCTTGGAGGAATGATTTCCCATGTCCATTTTCAGCATATAAATTAAGTGTTTAGTATTAACTGTGTGCCTTTTCAGTGCTGTATTCCAAATGCACACACATGTGTTTATACATGCAAGCTGTCCTTCACCTCGATGAATGAAGAGAAACTTGGCTGAAGAATTTGCCCAACAGAACACAATTCAAAAGCTGTTCTTGCTTATCAGGGGTCTATTTTTTTTATCTTTCAAGTTATGTGAATGTTAAAGTGAGTCTGCATTGTCTGAGCATGTACCAGCTGCACCGTGTAGGAGAGGCTGGGTGGGGCAGGCAGGTGAGAAAGAAGCTACCCTGCCAATGATCAGGGTAGCAGACAGAGGGTAAAGCAGCATTTTATAAAGAAATCTGAGTTACCCACAGAATAAATAAGGTACACACAGATCCAGGGTTCATTGTTGACTTTCTTTTCTAGTTCTTGTCTCATCTTTACGTTGCTCTTCAAATAGATTTCCAAATATTTCTATATTTTAAATTTGTACTCCCCATATCTTGAAGAAAGTTCCATGTTTTCTGGTCCCACCAGCACATGGAAAATGACCTGGCTGGGATCTATCCATTGGGCAAATGATATCTTTATACATAAACACCCATAGTTTTTCAGGCACCAAATCGTTTCTAGCTCATTCGACAGTTTGACTCAGGAAATAAAATAAATTATGTCGGCATTCTCTTCTTCCAACCACGCTCTTGACCCTGAAGAGGAGAGGAAGGTGTGGCTGTTAAAACAACAGACTATAAATTGGCCCAGTGGATGAGAAACAGCGCTTACGAGATGCTTGGGGAAGGGGAAGGAGGCAGGCTCACCGTTGTTGGAGCCTGGACCTCAGCAAGGAGAACCAGGAAAAGCCCTTCTCCTCCGTGGCCCCTCCCAGCCACTTCAGGATTCTCTGTTGACCAAGCAGTCCCATTTGATGGTCAAACGTCCAGGCCAGAAAAAAAAAAAAAAAAACCCCTGCTGTAACTGACTTTGGATGGTGCAGACAATTTCCTGGGGAAAACACCACTTCATTTCTGCTTTCCCTGAGTCTTAAAAACATGTTTGTTTTGGCATTTTTCAGCCTTCGTGTGATTTTTTAGTATTCCACAGTTCGAAAGGGTCAGGTTACGCCTCGTGACCAAAATGAGGCCTGGGAGCAAGTGGGCTCCACAGCCTTGGAATCCCATAATTATGGGTTCAAAGAAAAGGAGTAAGGTGAATCCAGATAAACTTTGTTTGAAGGATTTAACACAACGTACTGAGTGTGACTTAGGACTTATTATTTTTCTCTGTTCTGTATACTTCGGGCATAGATCACAAGGTTCCTGGGCCTGCCACAGCATTTGCAGATGTTTGAGGGACTGCAGAGAAGGGGGAAACAAGAAGGGAAGTAGCAGCCCAGTCCCTTTACTTTGGGAACTTAGGAATTTTCTCAGAGTCACAGCAGAGACAGAGCTGTCACTGCTCAGGGCTTGGCACCTCCAGCCCTTTATGTGAATCCACGTGGATCACTTCTGCTCTGCAGAAAAGCTCCCACCTCGGACAGACACACAGTCATTCAACACATGGCATTTTACATATGAATTGTGGAATTTGGGTCTGTTTGGTTTTAGAACTGCTGCGAAAAAGTAGCTCCTCTGAGTTGTTCACAGTAGCTCTGAAAATAAAGTATGAATGCACTGAAAAGAAAGGATATTAGATGCAAGTCATTTTTCTTCTTGAGCTGATGAGAGAATATGCTGACCAATTTTTGAAACATGAACTCAGTTTCGACCATAGCAAGGGAGAGTTCCTCTCATAAAACAAATAAAGTCTGAAAAACCATTGATGAAACAATTGTCTTTTTATTAGGGCCAGTAAGGGTATTCTCTGAGGTCATTATTACAGTGAAAAGCAATTATAGGGGCCTCCCTGGTGGTGCAGGGGGTTGAGCGCAGCACTGTGAAGCTATCCGCAGCCTCTGCAGCAAGAGTGCAATCCCCAGCCGGCCAGGGAGCTACCCACATGGCGCAGCAGACCTCTCCTGTCTCCCCGCTGCTCCCCTCTGCAGTGTATTTCAGTAGATCCCCTGTTTCTTTCCCCCACTCTGTCTCTGGTGAATCCTCTCACCCCCTGCACCTCTGATCTACACCCCTGTGCTTGTACACATAAATAAATAAATCTTTAAAAAAATAAAAACAATTGTAGGAGACAATCCTACCTATCTTGTACAAAAATGAATTGTCTGGAAACAACAAAAGAGCATATTTTTTGCATTCTCAGTTTTATTTGTTAGCTTGTCTATCAATCTACGAGATCATAGAATATTTTCACTCTAATGGCAGCGACAACATCTTTAAAGTCAGCGAAATCTATGTTTATAGACCACAATGTTTATGAAGGGAGAATAAAATGTCCCTGTTTGTTCTACATTTTTTAAAGACCAGGTTTATTATTATTTAAACTTTCACATCTGCAGTAGTCTCATCATCACACTCAGCTTAGAAAGAGAGGAAGAATTACACGTGTAGGGCACAGCTCAGAGATCAAGCTAGGTGAAACCGCCACATGTAGCAGGAGGAAAATGCTGCAAGGTGTGTAAGTTTATATGCATGAGTGTAGTGTGAATGTGTGTGCGTGTGTGTGGTGGTATGTTTATATATGAGTGTGTGGATGAATATATGAGTGTGAGAGCATGTGAGTGTGAGTATGTATATGAATGTGTGTGTATTAGTATGTGTGTGAGTATGTGAGTTTGTGTTAGTGGTGAGAGTGTGGGTGTGTTGGCACGTGTGAGTGTATGAGTGTGTGTGAGACTATGAGTGTGAAAGCATGTGCCAGTGTGTGTGTGTGTGAATGTGTGTGTGAGTGTGACAGAGGGTGGAGTAGGACATCTTAAGAAGACCGTTTTCAAGATTTATTTTATTTATTTATGCATACAAGAACTGGGGTACAGGCCAGAGATGTGGGGGGTGGTGAGAGGCTTCATCAGAGACAGAGTGGGGAGCAGAACAGGTGGATCTACTGAAATATACTACTGAGGGGAGCAGTGGGGAGACAGGAGAGGTCTGCTGTGCCATGTGTGTCAGCTCCCTGGCTGGGCATCGAACACATGCTGCAGTGGATGTGGAGAGCTTCATAGTGCTGATGCTCAACCCCTTGCGCCACCAGGGAGTCTCAGAAGACTGTTTTCAACCATGCTTATGACAGAAGTCTGTCCTCCAGGACTCTGTCCTACTAGGAGCTGGAGAAGAGTCTCACCCTCTATTGGATGCTGATTGAATTTCGAGCCACTTAGCTTGGTCTGCTGCTGGCCCATTCTCGCCTACACAAATATCTGTTTGAAACCTCTGCTGTGGGCATCTTGTTCTCCCAGATTTTATATTTTGTCACATCCACCTAAGATGGACTCAAGTCAATAAGTAGAAGATGGCCATGGGCACGGTGTTCACAAAGACTTCCTTCTACATAATAAGCAGGGACCAGAATAGCAGATTTTTAGGAAGAAACCAGCTTTGCCACTGAGTTACACTGACCTTGTAAGATTTTGGGGAAAAAAAAAAAAACAAAACTTTTATTTCCCCTCTAAAGTGAATGTCACAGCCTGGAGACCACAATATCCACATTGAGAGCAAGTAATTATAAAAGTTAAGAAATTATTGGGGATGGAGACCACTGTGAAAAGAGAAGACTCGCAGGGCACATTCCTTGTAGATATATTTATTCTCCCATGTTTCTTAATCAAAAGCAAAGGAAATGTGGGAAGGGAATGTAAGAACTAGGAGAGGTTAGCAGAGGCAAAGTTAGCTTTTGTTACTCTCGAACATGATATCTAAATAGAATCTACAGTCCTGAATCCTACCTCCTCTTCTAGGAGAGAAATAAATTAAAAAATCTTAAAAATGTACAAGTCTTTTAGCCGGAGAGTCTCTGAGTCTTTCTAGATACGTGAATATGGAGAGTGAGCAGGGAAATGCTACATTTCTGGGGGTGGCGTGGTAGGGTGATGTGAAGGAGAGTGGGCGGGGTGTCAGAAAAGAGAAGTTGCATAACTAAACCATCCCAATTTGCATTTTATCTCAGGCTGGATTTTAGGCACTGTGGCTTAGAATTGTACACCAGATTTTTTTTTTTTTCCTTCTCCACAGATGAAGATAGCTATACAAAATTACTAGAAATATTTTAGTGGCTGCTTCCCTTCTGTAAACAAAGAGAAATCAAAATGTGGCCTCTGGCTTTCTACCACTTCTTCTTCCTTCATTTTTAAAGATGATTTGCTACCAGAAGTCTAAGTGTGACTCTTCAGTTTTCTGTCACTGAAAATGCTTTTCTGTGGGGAATTAATGACATTCAGATACACTGAGGGTCAAGAGGCTGGGGCTTTGAAATCTAGAAGCAATTGAGCTGGGGGATGATTCATCATTTTCATTGAAAGCAAGCTCCAGTCGCTGTTTCTAGCACTTCAATATGTGGCAACAGAGAGTGTTTATAGAAGGCTGAGTTAGAATGAATGCACGGGTCTTATCTACCTTTTTATGTACCTTTTTATTCATTCATTCAAGTGTCTAATGGACGCTATTAGGATTGGGAACAAATCAGAGGGAATAAAGTCCTGTCTCTTTGACAGCTCAGGGTGTAGCAGATGATTGAAAAAATAAGGTAAATAGTAAGACATGAATAAGCCTACATTGTTAAGGGGACATGAAGAGTCAATTTTAAATCCAGATATGGGTAAGGGAGAAGACAGGAGAAAGGAATTACTTTATTTATCTAAATAATTACTTTATAACAAAAAAGACTGGAAAAGAAATACACGTGGAAGACTTTCTTATTCCTGCATAAGAGCACAGCTCAGAGAGAACTTAGTGTTTGGATTTTACCTTGAAGAGTAGAATACACTAAAAGATTTTAATCAGGAGAGGAATGCATCAAATTCACACTTAAGCAAAGTCACCGTTTTATTGACTATCTATCTATTTATGTTTTCCCTCCATTGAGGTAACATTGTATTGTTTACAACACTGTATATGATTTTTTTTTAATATTTTATTTATTTATTTATACAAGCACTGGGTACAGTCAGAAGCGCGGAAGGGTGAAAGAATTCACCGGAGCCAGAGCGGGGAGCAGAACAGGCAGACTGACGAAGTACACTGCTGAGGGGAGCAGCGGGCGGCAGGAGAGGTCTGTCGCACCATGTGGGACCCTCGCCCAGCGGCAGGGGATCGAACCCGTGCTACAGAGGCTGCGGGCAGCTTCGCAACCCAGTGCTCAACTGCTGTGCCACCGGGGAGGCCCAACACTGTATCTGATTTAGGGGAACAGCGTCACACCTCCTAAGATGTATGTTCCCATCCCAGCCCCACCATCCAAACACCCATACACCATTTCTGATCCAAAGACTGGAGTATGTTGCTTTATTTAAATTGTGACTCTTAAAAGTAACAATTGCTTATCTCTTGGAAAAGTTTTCTCTGGCCTCAGTTTTTTTTTTTCCTTCTGTAATAACAACAGTACACTAGAGAATGTTGTGAGGGATCTCGGAGATAATGTATGCAACACTGCTTAGAACACTGCCTGATGTATAGTGGATGTTTGTAACAGCTAGTTCTTAGGAGAGCTTTGCAGTGATGAATGGAAGAAATTAGGAAGTCCTGGGGTAAAATAGAGAGAAGAAAGTCATTTAGAGAAATATTTAAGAAAAATCTATGAGATTTGGGAACTGATTGGATGTAAGGGATTTGAGAGAGTAAAGAAAGCTGAATAAGCCCAACATTTCTGTCTTACATGACTGGTGGGTGGTTTGTCTCCATTTATTACATCAGGAATAGAGGGAGGGCCTCCCTGTTGGTGGAAGGGGTTTAGTCTCAGCACTATGAAGCTATCCACAGCTACTGCAGTACAAGTTCAATCTCCTGCCAGGGAGCTGCCCACATGGTGCAGCAGACCTCTCCTGCCTCGCCTCCTGCTCCCCTCAGCAGTGGATTTCAGTAGCTCTGCCTGTTCTGCTCCCCACTCTGTCTCTGGTGAGTTCTCTCACCCCTGCACCTCTGGCCTACTTCCCAGTTCCATCTGTGGATGAGTCTATCTGTGGAGAGAGCTGATGATGAATTCAGTTTTAGACATTGACTTGAAGATATCTCAGCACTCATAAGTGGAAAGGTCCAGTGGACAATTGAATATCGCGTTCAGAATTGTAGGAAAGAGAAAGTTGGCAAAAGATGGAAAGGGTCCTGAGCATATTAATGATAATTGAAGCCATGGAGCAGATGAGAAAATCCTCAGGAATGAATCAAACTAGAAGAAGCCCAAAGATAACACCCCAGAGGTCATTTAAGAAGAAGGTAGAATTATGAAGCAGACAACAGAAACTGAGAAAGAGAAAACAAAGGAGAGATTCCAGCTTCTGACTATGATGGGATAAGAGCACCGCGTTAATCCTCCCATTATAAACAACCATAAAACCAGACAAAATATATGAAATTACTGTTTTTAGATGTTGGATCATGTAGTTCAGTTCTGTGATTCCCAAGAGAAGGAAGCAAGTGAGGTGAACACCACAATAGATTGTTCCAGCTTCCTGCCTAGAGGCATTTTCTGTAATGCAGAGAAAGAGGGAGGAACCCAGCCCAGAGCAATAGTCTCTTTGAGTGGAAGAGACAGTGAGTTTAGGGCTCCTAATGGAGCTGGAATTTGCAGGGCAGAGCACTTGACAAAAAGCCCTACAGTAGAGCAGGAGCTCTTAAAATCTGTGTAGGGGGCCTCACTGGTGGCGCAGGGGTTAAAGACAGTGCTATCAAGCCATTGCCAGCCACTGCAGCACAAGTTTGATCCCAGTAGCCAGAGAGCAACCCACATGGCGCAGCAGACCTCTCCTGCCTGCCTGCTGCTCCCCTCAGCAGTGTATTTCAGTGGATCCGCCTGTTTGTTCCCCACTCTGTCTCTGGTGAATCCTCTCACTCCCCACACCTTTGGCTTACACCCCAGTTCTTGCATGCATAAATAAATCTTATATATATATATATATATATATATATATATATATATATATCTGCATAGGGACTTTATTGAATATTTGGCAAATACTAAATTATGTCTATTTAAAATGCTATTCCCTGAGCCCTTCCTTGTAAAGAACTACTGAGTCAAAAGAGTTATGTGGAGCTATCAGCTGAGCAGTGATGACAACTTGGACAAGGCAGGGAAACCATTAATGTCCTGTGAGCTAGAGCGGAGAAATCTTGCTGAGCATCATGGGCATTAGATGGGAGGTCACCCATTAGGAGAAGAGCAGAACTGGATACACTCTGACAAAACCTCAAAACAAGCCTTGAAATGATTAAACTAAATCAACTTCTCACCACATAAAAACTCAATAAAGAGGGAACAAAATTCAAACTTTCAAGAACTTGATATCATGTGTCCAGCATATAATAATGGCAAAAATAGTCCAATTTTGCTGCAAATTCTAAACTGACAGATCCAAGAAGAAGTCAGTAAGCTCCAGGTTCAATAAACAAAAAGGGAGCCACAGCAACGGATATCAGAGCACAAATAATTTGACTGGCAAAGAGACAGGTGAGTTTGATTCTAAGCAAGAGAAAAATATCAGTTGATATTAGCAGATTAAAAAAATTAGGCATCGGAATTAGTAAGCAAGTGCTTTAGAGAAACAATAATAAAAATATGAAATGATTTAAAAGTACATATTAAAATGAAGGAAAAAATAGTCTCAATAGCAAAGTGGAAGTTATATAAAAATAAATTACGGCGTTTAGAAGTGGAAAATATAACTTTGGAATGAAAAACCACAGGGTGGATCGCATAGCTGGTTAAACACTGCAGAATAAAAGATCAGGGAACTTGATTCCTCAACAAATTAAACATGGAATTAAAATGTGATCAACTAAGTCCTCTTAATTCCATGTAGAGGGCTCAAACAGATTTTTATACACATATGTTCATAAAAACATTATTCCTGATAGCCAAAGGACCATAAAAGCAATTCAAGTGTCCATTAAAGGACAAATGGATAAACAAATATGGTGTATACATGCAGTTTACATTATTCAGCCTCAACAGGAAGTAAATTCTAATTTACAAGTTGTAGGAACAGAGAAATGAAGCTTCTTTTCTCTTAAAGAACATATTAAAATTTGAATTGCAAAGACTTCTTGACAAGGAGGCATCTGCAGAGAACACAGAAACATTATAAGGCAGAAGCTTTCAGGTTGCAGAAGGAGACAGTTAAAAATCACAGCCTAAACTGGAGCAGAAGAAGTAGGAAACTGATAATTTATGTGCAGATATTGTCTGGAAAAGCCTTTGGCTAGACTGTACTATGGGTTGATATTTTAACACAGAACCCAGCTGAAGTCTTCACTGCCAGCTTAACAATCTCAAGCAGAACTGTGGAATGCTCCCCTTCTGAATGTTGTCATTTCTCTCTCTAAAAATTTCATTCATCATTATAGACACATACTTGGGACTACAGGCCCCTACATCTCTAGGAATCATTCTTAAAGACTCAGTTCCCACAGGTGGGTATGCGTATTCAATAAATTACCAGTTACTCAAAACAAACATGGATTGATTTCTAAGCCCTTAGAGAAAGGGAGTGACCATGAGATTTGATGGGGAATCACAGGTCTTTTGAGATTTCTGCCAAGGTCTGTTGGATGGTGAAGTTCTCAGCCTTGACCATGAGGGTGGAGTGTGCATTAAGATAGCATAACGTGTCACCAGTTGTAATAGTAAAGGGATTAACGATTCTAAAAGATTCTGAAAAGAATTGGGAGGGAAACGCTGACATGCAAAATACCAATTTTGTTTTTATTCAACCATTTGAAAAATATCATGGGGCACTTTCAATGTAGCAAGAGATAACAGCTCTGAGAAAAGCAGATAGAAGGTCACTGGGCCATGGGCCAGTGGAGGGAGGTAAATGATATATGAAGCCAATCACTCAATTTAAACCACATTTATATTTAAGACTAATCTTAGGGGAAAATTCAATTAGGAAAATGAAGCCAATATTTCAGGTGTGGGGATTTTGCGTAAAATTCTCAACAAGCATTTCAGGAAAGGTCCATTGAAAAGGGACCACCTGAACAAGGATTTGAAGGGGGTCAGAGAAGGACCCACGCAAACATCTGAAGAAGAGTTTCCAGGCAGAAGGAATAGCAAATGCAAAGGCCCTGAGGCGTGAGTTCCTGGGAAATTCAAGGAACAGCAGGAGGTCATGGTCTCTGGGGTGAGTGGGCAAGAATAAGAGATGAAGTTGAGGAGTGGCATGTCAGTTGGGACTTTGACCTTTACTCAGTGAGATGGGAAGGCACTAGAAGTTCTGTACAAACAATAAGTAACAAGACCTAACATATTTTTTACAGCCATCTTTGGCTGCTATGTTTAGAAGGCTATAGGGAAGAAGCAGGGAGGTCAGGAAGAGGAATAGCTTGCAGAATACAAAGAATGAGGGATGGTTAAAGGGGTTGCCATGAAGAAGGGGAGACACTGTAGATGTACATTGTATGGTTAGAGCCAACGGGATTTGCTGTTAGATATAATTAATATAAGAGAAAAAGAGGAGTCAAGGATAACTCCACTATTCTTGGCTGAGCATGCAGAGGGGGAGTGTTGTCATCAGTTGAGGTGGGAAGTATCTTGGGTAGCAGATCAACATGGGAAGGTATTAGTTTGAAGTGGCTGTTGGAGGTTTTGGGGAGACATCCGATAGGCATTTGGATGGAGGAGTTTAGATTCCCAGGGAGGAGTCTTGGCTAGGATAGAAAACCGATGCATTGTCAGCTTCGCCAATGGAATGATTGTAGGCTGGAAAGAAAAGACATCAAAAGGCTGGACCCTGAGCAGGCCTACACTTAGAGGTTGGAGAGATCAGAAAGAACAAGCAAGGACATGGAATGTCCCAGCGAGATAGAAGGAAATGTAGGTTAACACAATGCTTTGGAAACCCAGAAGGTTGTAGTCAATTGTGTTGAGTGAATAACTACCACAGGTTGTAGTACAGAAGGCACCCATGACTGTGATAAAGGTCGTTTTGAGAGAAAGGTGAAGGCAAAATACTGATTCAAGTTGTTTTAAAGCAGAATAAGAACAAAGAATTTAAGGCAGAGAGGTTGTGTAGACAACACGTGGCTCCAATCTTCAGTCTTGGTGTGAACCTGAGAGCTTTCATTGGAGGTGATGACGCAAAGCAGAGATTTGGCCTTGAGAGGTCTTCCCAAGTGCTCTCCAGAACACACTTTCTGTTTAACCTTGGTGCTTATCCCTTTAACTTAATGCAGGTATGACAAACCAGAAAGGAAAAGGAGGGGCTCCCTGCCTGAGCACTGAGATCTGCAACTTCTGAGTTCTAATTATTATTAATTTTGCCTGGATTAACTGGGGTGTGGGCCAGAGGTGTGCTGGGTGAGAGGACTCACCAGAGTCAGAGTGGGGAGCAGAACAGGAAGACTGACTGAAATACACTGCTGAGGGGAGCAGCAGGCAAGAGAGGAGAGGTCTGCTGTGTCATGTGGGTCAGCTCCCTGGCCAGGGATCGAACTCAGGCTATGGCAGTGATAGTGCTGAGACTTAACTGCAAGGCCACCAGGGAGGCCCCTTCTGTGTTCAAAATAGCAGTCTAGCAAACTAGAACAGAAAATCATCTTGCATGTATCAATTGGTACAAATAAACAAATCACACCTCTATTGTTTTTCAGCCACAACCACCAATGTTAGAACAACTTTGCTATTATTTCCATCATTCTGAAATATTCACTCCACCAGTGTGTACTTATGCAGCAAAGAAACGATTTATGGCATTTATAGTTTGCAGACCTTGAATTATATGCTTTACTTGCCTTACATGTGTTATTCACCCAACCTAGATTTGAAGTATCCCCAGCACCTTCTTTAGTTGCTGAACTTTGAAGCTTGGGGGGATTGTAAATGGGAATTGATTGCAAGATTTCATGGGACTTTCAGACACCCAGGTTGGGGTGAAATGAAGGCAGCATCAATCTGAGGAGTGATTTCGCACTCAGTAGTATTTGACGCCAGACGAAATAAAATGTAGCTTCATCTCCAATGTAAATATTGGTCAGTTCCTATCCCATTAAATGTTCCTGAAGACAAAGATCCAAGTCTATCAATCTTAATAATAATCCCATTAGCTCTTAAGCAACATGTTTGAATAGGAAACTGCCTCTCCCTATCTCTCTCTCTTTTTTAAAAAATTTGTCTGTTGATAAATTAGAGACAGTAAGATCTCCGGGCTTATCTTGAAAATATTTGCTCAGCTTCTTTCAGTGATCATTTCAGAGCTGGGTCAATAAATCATTGTGTTTCTGTTAAACAAAGGATGGTAGCAGACAAGAGTACAGAGGATCTCTGTCTGGCCTAATGTTTTGCGTGAAAGTGACAGAGATTAGAAAACCAACATGAGGAAATGTTTTTGATTATCTACTCCATTCAGTGAAACAAAAATAAAGGTATAAATCTCCATCTGGTTTCATTTTATCTTCTATTAGGAGGCAAATATACCTATGCTTCAAACATTTTATTTTCTTCTTCCTTTTGTTTTGCCTACTTGTTCTTTGGTATTTCTAACTTGGACTTACCCTTTGAGAAGCTAACCTGAATATGTGAGTTTTTAAAAATTACCCATCAGAACTACAAGAGGATTAAAGTTATGTTCCTTCTTTGTAGTGAGGTAAATAAAAGCAGATAGTAGTAGTTGATACAGGTGATTTTAAAGGACAATTATAGGGATTATACTAGTGGGAGGATCAACTTCATCCTATTAAAATGTAATTTTCCATGAGTCAAGTATTTTTCAATATTTTATAGAATGGATGCCCTTATGTGAGAAAAGCAATTTTTATTATCTTATGTCTTGAGGCTTTATTTTGTCCCATGCATAATCTGAAGGATTTTGCATGCACTCTCCCATATAATTATTAGTTCACAAAAATTAGCTCGCCTATAGTATGACTCTTGTCTGTTAATGGAAGACACTGAGGTCAGAGAATCCAACAGATTTTTATAGAGGACTTGTGAGCCCTCAAGGGATGGTAGGGATTTCATGTGTGTCTGTATGCATCATGGGTCACCATGAACCACCAGCTCAGCTTAGCATGCAAAAGGGATTTTTCAGCATCACTTGACAAGGAGAATTTCCAAATCAAGGAACCATGTCTTTATGATTGTAGAAGGCGGATCTATGGTTTTGGAGTACCCACTGCCAAAAGACATTTTTTCCAACTCTTTGGACATGTTATTCCGCTATTATATCAATCATATTCTTGAGTGTGAAAAAAGACATAAATTTAGATATCATAATCCAATCTTGTAGACTAACATAAATATTTACTATTAAATCAAGGGAGTGAAATCACCTGAACATGTGGGTTAATCTTTATTTCCCCCTGATACGGTTCTTATCTCAATTATAACTATTGTAATGTAAGTGAACTATGTATATCATTGGATTTTATTTCAGTATCATTTACCCATTCAAGACTGTGTTGAAACTGTGAAGTGATTATTGTATGAGAGCACTTCTAAATGTCTGAGTTTATCAACAATAATTCCTTGAGAGAAGAAGAATGAGTGATATTACTATTTTGGTTATGAAATGTTGAAAGACACAGGAAATAAATAACATCGCTCAGAATAGAACTCATTGGTGGGAATGAAAATCTTACAATCCAAGTTTCCTGAATTCCAAATCACTTTGTTGTATACCCATGATGTTCTAAACGAGATCCAATCAAGGAAAAGACCTGAAAATATGCATTTATAGAATAATGCAAATATAATGTATGTAGCTGGGAAGAATTAACTTATAATCATAGGGAGCTGATTAATCTTTTCCACTTTTAATTTTTCACTGGTCCAAAAATAATAAAATAAGTTCTACTGTCAACATCTTGAACTTTTGAGTGGATACAGCACATTTTACCAAGACACATTCAACACAGTAATAGATGTTAAAATCCAATTATTTCCCATTGTTTGGCATCACAAATAAATGAAAGGTATTTGGGATAGCATTGTGGTTAAACCCCGTGGCTCAGTAGTGAACTCCATTTTTCCTGATAGAATTGGAATGAGTTCAAAGAACTGCAATAACCAGGAAAGAAGATGAAACAATTAATTTATAATGAAGATTATAGGATAAATTAAAGAGACTAAATAAATAGACTTTGTCTAACTTATATGTAAGAAACAGGGGCAGGATTAGAAGTATACATCACTGAAAAATTGAAACATTAGTGAGAATAGTACAAGAAAACAAATACCTTATAAAGATGCAGAGAACACCGGGAAATGTAAAAACAATCCTAAGTGCATCAAGTAGCTGTGCTATATCCAAGAATGATTACATTTTAAAATGAGATCTCGAGAGTATTAGTGGAAGCTATTTCCTTGTAGAGCTAGTCTAGACTGAGAAGTGGTCTATTATTCAGAGTCAGAATGAAAGATGCTTCCTTTTCTCATTAGGATAGAAGCTCACTGTCTATTAACTCCCATGAGATTAAAAAAATAATAATTATCAAGAGTTAGGCTTAGTTTTTTTTTAATCATATATTCCTAAGTATTCAGCAGATGTGTTGGCATAGAGGGAAATTAATTAGCTATTTATTGCTATAGAACAAATTACTTCAAAACTTAGTGGCTTGAAATACCAATAAATATTTACCCCCAGTTGATGGTGGCTCAGAAATTTAGAGTGACCTGACCGGGTGATTCTACCTTAGGGTCTGTCGTCATGAAGTTGCGATCCAGATGACACAATATCTGCAGGCTCGTTGGAGGCTGAAGTATCCATTCTGGGGATAGTTCCTTCACATGGCAGGTAGGTTTATTTAATTTATTTATATATTTATTTTAATTGAGATAACATTGTTTTATTGCTGTTTGTGATTTAGAGGTATAGGACCTCTCCCTTCAGGTGTTGCTACATCACGCCCAATGCCAAAGTATCCATATTTCATCTCTGTACTCCATTGTCTCCCTTCCCAATTTGTTCTAGTCCCTTCCCCTTCTATAGTCAGTTCTATAGTCAGATTTGCAGGGTGTGTCATTGGTTTGACTTTATCTGATCTGTTGTTTTGTTTCTGTATATTCCATCTATAAATGACACCATCTGGTATTTGTCTTTATCATTCTGTGTTATTTTGCTTAGCATAGTCCCTTCCCACACAGTCTTTGTTGCTGCAAATGGCAAGAGTTTATCTTTTTTGATTGCTGAATAGTATTCCGTTATGTATATATGCCTCACAGTGGTCCTGATCCTCTCATCTGTCCTTAGACACTTAGGTTGTTTCCATAGCTTGGCTATTGTGAATACTGCTTCAATGAATATTGGTGTGCATATTTCCCTTGGAATTTGTGTTTTTATATTCTTGGGATAGATACTGGCTAGCAGGTCTGTGTTATCTATTGGCAGGAGGACTCACTTCTTGGCCACATGAATTTTTTCATAGGTTGTCTGTGTGCCTTCATGACATGGCAGCTTACATTCCCCAGATTGTGTAATCCAAGAAAATTCAAGATGGAAGCCAAATGTCTTTTAGGATCCAGACTCAGAATCCATATGCCATTTCTGCACTATCTTGTTCATTTCACAGGCAAACTCCACTCAACAGGGAACAAAAGTGCACACAAGTATATATGCTAGCAGATGAGAGTCCCTGAAGGTCATCATAGTGTCTAGTTAGCAAAGAACCTTTGTCAATTTTAATTTATTTTAAAATCTGATATTATTGTCTTTTGCAAAATATTCCTTTGCTAACTCCTACGTAATAGTACATGAGGTACCAATCTAGGTTTTCTTTTATTCTATTTTTAATATTTTTTTAATTAAGGTAACCATGGTTTCTAACTCTGCAGGTGATTAACAAATACAGGATCCCACCTCCTCAGGTGGATGTCACCACAATAACCCATTCATCTTCCTTGTGTGGTGCAGTTGAAATGTGATGAGTTATTTTACATTTAATCTTAATCATGTATTAAATGTTTATTATGTTCCATATAATCCCTATAACAATCTGTAGCCCAAAACAATAGATCTGGGCATTGAGACTGAAAGGTTTAATTCATTTGACTAAGCTCTCATGACTAATAAGTGATGAGGACAAATTTGAACCCAGACTGAAAATGCAGAGCCTACATGGTCAGATCAAGATTCTGGCAGGAAACAAAGAGGCACAAATTGGGAAAATTTAGAGTGAATTTCATTAAGGGATCATTACAAATGTGCAGACAAGGTTAGAATGTATAATAGTGATGTTTTAAGGAATCAGAGGAGGCAGAAACTACCCAAATTTAGAGAACAGACTATATCAAGAGGACCTCCGATCATATTTATGGGCTTTGTCAAAGAAAGACAGATCAAAGAATTCAGAGGCAAGAAAATAGCAGTGTCCATGTGGATTCAATGATAAGTGTGGGGTTCAATGCAGTGTCCATGTGGATTCAATGATAAGTGGTGAAGAGAGAATCTGGAAATGCTGGACACATCACTGTTACCTCCTGTGTTGTTTGTTTTCTCATTAGTCTCAAGACATCACAGTCCTGAGTAGAATGAAGAAACTGATGATCAGAGAAGTTAATTGACATGCACAAGTACCCACAGCTAGAATGTTAGAATGTGCTCAAATCAATACTCAGCTGAAAGCATTAGACTCTAAGACACTTCAGGGAACTTTGTAACAGAATATCCTTTACAAAGTGTCAAGCTACTGTCAGAAAAATGAGAAATTCAGAATTAACTCTCAGATTTCAGTAATATCTTGTATTGCCAGATATTGCTGGCATCACTGCCGGCTCCTCTTTTATATTCAAGTCAGCAGTGACAAGAGAGAAATGCATCAGTGGATTCAGTCTTAGTACCTGGTGTGATCTGGAGGTGGTTTTCTATTGGTGGATTGAGTAGATTTTACAGGTGTAAGCTCTGGTTAGTGATGGAACCTCCCATATGTTCTATGTCCCTCTCTGCTCCATTGGCCACTCTGTAAAACTGTATGAGTCTTTCTTTTCCACTTAGCATTCCCAAATCTCAGATATTTAGCACAATTACTGGTGAGCATTAAATGCCCAATGAACAATTAACTGGATGAATAAAAGATCAAACAAACGAACTTTACCTGATCCACCACTTTCTTGACCAGATCGTCATCTCCAATGCCACCTCCACCACCACCACCAGCATTGTTATTTTTATTACTATTTTTTTGCAACATATCAGATGCCAGTTACCAAACTGCTCTTAGGATCTCATTTCTTTCTTTTAGCTTACACAGTCTGCTACCTTTCTTTTACAGGTGAAGAAATTGGGGGTTGGTTAAGTTAGATGAACTGCACAAATTCACACACCCAGTAAATATTAAGGGTAGAATTTGAAGCTAGTTAGACTGCACCATGGTGTCTGTCACCCACCAGCTTGTCATTGGGGTTCAGTCATGGATAAACATTGGCTTGAGACTATTTAACTTAATACATTTACAGGTGACACTCATAGCTTCTATGATTCTTCCTTTTATTTTTTCCTCTCCTATTAGAGTGTAGCTTTCCTCTACTTTCTACCTATTTTGTTTGTTTGTTTTTTAAACCATTCGTAGGTAGTTTTTTTATATTTAATTATTTTTATGCAAGAATTGGGGTACAGGCCAGAGATGCAGGGGGTGAGAGGATTCACCAGAGACAGATTGGGGAACAGAATAGGCAGACGGATGGATCGCACACTGCTGAGGGGAGCAGTGGGTTAGACAGGAGAGGTCTGTCCTGCCATGTGGGTTTCTCCCTGGCCAGCTGGGAATCGAACTCGCACTGCAGTGGCTGCGGATTGTTTCATAGGTTGCGACTTAATCCCTGGGCCATCAGGGAGGCCCTTGTTTTGTTTTGTAACTGATGATTACTTGAATCATCCTTGGATCTAAGATCTCTTTTGAGCAGAACACTAGACATTGTGGAAGCAACCTGAGTCATGAACCTTCGGTCCTTGTGTTCTCACAAGCATCTAGGTCCCTTGGGCCCAGTGTCTGTTTCTATAATCCATAAATCCCAGCAAACTCCATACATGTGGTTCTCAAGACATTTCAATTCAGTGGAGCAACTGGCTACTTAGATTTTGTTTTTGTTTAGTTTTGCTGAACAATTTAAAGAATTAAGATATAAAGTACCTACATGATTGTTTTCCTAGTCTGTTCATTTTCATGAAACTGGAATAAATTGCTGGTAGAATAATCTCTTCAAGATTATTTTAGTCACAGAACTAGACATAGGTGCAAATGCCCACAGTTGGCACACCTGTTCTTGGGTTTAGTAATTTTGAAATTAAATTTGCTCACTAATTTGGTTCTGAATCTTTCCCTAAGAGAAAGGGAGAAAAAAAAAAGCCATCGGTCTCCATGGCATCCCATCTTTTTTTTTTTTTTTTTGGCTTTTTATAGATTCAAATCCAATTTCCACCCCTCATGATGATTTAGGCTGTGTCTACACTACGCCAACACAACTGGTTAAAAAGGGAAAATAGTCAGTGCAATAATGGTGGAGTTTAGTTGACAAAATCCTAAATAAAGTAAAATTCCATCTATTTGAGAGCCCTTTAGAATTGAGATCTTCCAGATTCCTAGCATTTTATCTGTTAATATCAAACTTAAAAAAAAAAAAAACTAACCATTTTAGTTCAGAAAAACTTCTAAATCTTGATCAGATTTATATTGCAACAGTACTGTTTACCAACTCTTCTAAACTACATTCCAAAAAGAAACATCTAGAAATGCTAGATAAAATATAAGAAACACCCCCCAAGTCCAAGAATGAAGAGAAAACTGGACACCACAGAGTGAGCAGCCACTTTCTGTTTGGCTGTCCTGAAAACCTGGGTCTGATGAAGAAACTGGAGGAGAACCTATTGTCTTGGGCTCATACAAGGTGGGAATTGTACCTGATACCATCAAATCAAACCATAGAATCAGGATTTTTGAAGGGTTTACATCTTCTGTGTAAGGGTCCGATAGGAAATGTCTGTCCACCAGCAGAGAAGTAGGACACAGAATCTCAGCTTTCTTACTCTGGCTCTGGATTAAAGGGTAAGGGAGGGGAAAAAAGTCTCTGAGAGTTCATGACAAGAACCCACCCTAATGCAGATTTGGCATTCAAATTTAGACTGCCTGAATGATCCTAGAAATCACAACTAAAATAAAAATAATAACAGATGCATACGCACACACAATCATCCCAGTTTAATGTATATGAATTAATTGAATTAAAACAAGCATTAAAATAGAATGTTTCCCCATCATTAACGGATCCTCATGACTATTCAATTTCCAGAGCTTCTTCTATGTCTGCAGCCTCTCAAAAGCAATCAACCCCAAAGAATCATTATGCCAAAGAGGCATTTTGGGGGGCATGTAAATTACTCCTCTTTATAAGGACATGGGCTTCTTCATTTGTGTGACTGAGTCTTGTCATTGTATTTGAGTTTTGGTCATGCCAGTGACAGGGAAGGAGAAAGATGTGGAATGATGCACATTTTAAAGACAGACCCAGAAATGGTGTATTCAATTCTGCTCACTTTCTCTTGTCAAACTGGTCAACTGGCTATCAACACAGAGCAGGGAAGGCTAGAAAATGTAATCTTCCTGTGTACTGAGCAGTAAATGAAACAGATAAGTATTTAGTGAATTTCTGCCCCAATCTTAATCTCTTGTCTCACATTTCCAACTGCCCACAGGAGAAGTTCACTTGAGTGTTTGATGGATGGAAAAGATCCAAGACTCTCCATGGTCCTTTCCAGAATGTGCTTCCTCTTAAATTTATTGCTTCTGTCCATGGTCTCACTGTTTTAGACACAAGCTCAAAGCCTAGGCATCTGCCTCCATCTGCCTCTCACTGCAACAACTACCTGCCAAGACCTATTGCCTTTGTCCTTAAAATATTCCTTCCAATCTCCCACTTGATCACATTCTCAGTGGCATTGCTCAATTCTGGCCCAAGGGATCTGTTTCTTAAAGGGTCCCTCTGAACCACATAGAACACTTTAGAAACTAATTATTTTTTATATCATCTTCCTGTTAGAGGGAAGGTATGTCCTGAACAAACCCCACACTTGTTTTGTGGCCTCCACCCCCACTTCAGACCAAAGCTAGCAAAACACCAGAAACTACAAACCCCCTCATCACTGAAGGAAAGGTTGCTGGGTCCTGAGGGTGGAGTTAAGCAACCAGGTTTGGTATAAAACCAGACACGTGGGCCTTGGGGGTCCCGCTTTGCCTTCTGGCTCGACTCTTGGCTTTTCACTTGCTCTCAACGTGCCTGTGGGATTCCAGGTCAGCGGAACTAATAGGATACATTCACCAAGGTATCTGCCTCTATTTCTCCCTGAGTTATTCATTTCTTCATTTCCTCTTCTTTTGTGAACAAACCCTTATTAACTTTTTTGAGTGTGCCTGCAGATGAGTCTTATAAATCCCTTTAAGCGCATGGGTGAGGACCTGTTATAGGACAGGGACCACCCTGTTACATACCCAGAGTCAGGACACCCATTTCATTTCAGGGTTGCCCTTTGACATTCCCTATTTGGGTCTATGTTTTTCATTGGCTAGTTGCTCTCCTACTGATGTTTTCTGCTTGGTATAAATACTACCTAACAATTACAGAACACTAATTATGTGTCAAGTGCTGGGTAAGTATTTTACATGGAGTGAATGTTATTATCATCTCTTTCCTCATGAACAGATAAACAAGTCTCAGTGGAAAAGTAATTCTCACTGTCTAGCAAGTGAAGATTCAGATTTAAACCATGTAATTTGTAGGAACTCCTAAATCCTAAAACCCTTGTTTCATTGTAAACAAACTGCTGCATAATCTCTACTTCTTTACAATGTGCTCCCTCCCTTTTTGAAACTGATTGAAATGTGGTTCTCTCACATTTTATTGAGTTCTACCTACTGAATGGTCCTTATTCATTCATATAACATGTAACACATGACTTAAAGTTAGGGTCAATTTTTTCTTGCTCTCCACCATGAACTCTATTTTTATAAATTCTTGAAAACAAGCAAAACCAAAAAATTCTCCTCAGAGAAGCAAAAATCTGTCACCCAATATATGTCTTTTTGGCAAAATTTTGATTTCAGGCAGAGGCTCCGGGTGGAGGTTGCTTTTGATATTTATATGTAAACTTTTCTCTGTGAGGGATTTTCCCAGGAAGCCCTAATCTCTTAATCTCTTTTCAATGGGGAGGCTGAACTTCAAACTGCACACCTTTATCTTAAATGCCTTCCCCATAAACTCCCTAACTGGACTTACCACACCCTCCCTCGTTTTAGCTAAGCTAGCTGTTTAAGATGGCATCTGAAACCACTGCAATGAGTTACTCAGCCATTCTGGGTTCTTCCCTAGTATCCAGAACATATACATGCTCGTTTAAACATCTTTGGATTTTTCTCTTATTATTCTGTTGGATGCTTGCTTGATTCTTTGCCAGCTACAATAACTCAGAGGATTATGGGATGATTTTTGGTGTGTGTTCCAACACCTCTTTTCCTTTATAGCACAGATAATTTCCACTCTCTCAACACTTCTTTAGGAACATTTATCAATTTCTTTACAAAAAAGTTACTCACTATTTCCACCGATGACTTACATTTGCAGTTAGGCGTCCCCAAGAGGTTCACAGCGCCCTTGCCAAGATGGTCAGAACAGGCCTTCCCAAGTTCCTTCACTTTGGCATGTGGCTATTTTGAGCTGAAGTCAGTCGAGGCCCTGCAACCTCATGGAAGCTTTTACCACTCCCTGAATTATCTAGAAAAATGAAAATTGGGGGCATAACCAAGAATTAAGACTTTACCAGAAATAATCATTCTATTGGAAAACTCTGTCTCCATGGAGGGCAAATATCTAATTACAGAGCATTAGATCCTCAGTCATGCTAGTCCTGCTCCTCAGTCTTTGAAACCCAGGCCCCTATACCATTCCTTAGCTTCCTTTGCTCGGGATATATAGATACCTCCATTTTCATCCTTTGGATTTAGAATCTATATCCATGTAGAATCTCCATATATATGCAAGTACATTTATTTGTTTCCTCCTCCTAATCAGCCTGATGTTCATTTAAATCATCAACCATCCTGAGGGGAACCCAAAGAATAGGAGAAAATTTTCTTCTCTACCCCTACACAGTCACCATGCACATTTTCTTTTTTTTTTTAGAAGATTTATTTATTCATGCATACAAGAACTGGGTACAGGCCAGATGCAGGGGAGGGTGAGAGGATTCACCAGAGACAGAGCAGGGAGCAGAACAGGCAGATATACTGAAATACACTGCTGAGGGCAGCAGCGGGCGAGACCAGAGAGGTCTGCCGCACCATGTGGGTAGCTCCTCCGCCAACAGGTATCCAACCTGCACTGCAGAGGCTGCAGACATATTTACAGTACTGCGCTCAATCGCCTGTACCACCAGGGGAGGCCCTCCATGTGCATTTTAATACATGATGTCTACATCAATGGGAATGTCATATCCAATATGCCAACTTTATATTTTTATAAATCTATAACCTTGGTTATTTTATTCTTACTCTTGCGACCGATTTTTCGCTCCCATGACCAACATTTGGGTTTTCCATATTTACGTTTTAAATTCCAATATATCTGGTCATAGCTGTTCAATTCTTCCATTCTTTCTCTTGGATTTTTAAATTCATTGTGAATTCTGGCTCCATGAGCTCCTATATATTTTTCCAATTTATTAATGCAAAAAACAATGCTTGCTTTTAACTGTTATTTTTTTTCCAATTCAAGTGATAGTGAACTGCTGGAGAAAATCAACCGTCAAACTGATTGCTATAATTTCACTTTCTCATTTTCACTACCTTATGGAATTCCTATTACTTACACTATAATTTCAGTCTTCCATTCAAAGTTCACTCCAGTTTTTTTGTCCTATCCCATTTCTATACATCTTTACACAAATGTCCCTCTCTCACTCATATCTTCAAATCTTCACTAGCTCTTTCTACTTAGTCAACCAACATGTCAATCAACACATCCACCTTTTTCTTTAAAAAGCAATCTTCAATCTGTATTGACTCCTACTCACTGTCTTCAGTCTCTTCTTTCTTTATTCACCTGTTTCTTGTCACCAGTAATCTATACTATCTCTACTCCCTCATGAAAGTTCCAAAGCTTTTATTCTATAGAGAATTAAATGTCAATCTCATATATAAAGAACTGAACTAATTCTGTAGACATGCAATCATTCTTCATTCACCAGACAAGGGCCAAATATAAATGTATCAGAGATTTTTTTTTTTAAATAACTCATTATTAACTAATTTATTCATTATTAACTCATGGCTAGTACACTTGGGATGTTATGACAGGCTTAAGGCACAGATACATATATGTGTGTCCGTGTGTACACCATGAATATATAAAGTCTAATAAAAGAAAGTTAAGATTGCTGAATCATCTACCAACTGGCTAATGCTATACAGGGCAATCTACAGTTGGGGTTAATGTTTCACTGGGCAGAAATGATTTACATCTTTAGTGGATGAAAATTCTACAAGGTCCTCTCTGTCCCTTGTAGCACTATAAATCCTTATACAATAGAAAATAAAACCTACCACTTTTGTGAAAGAACTCCCAGTAATTTCTTTTGCCTATTTTGAAGTTTTGGATTATATTGAAATATTTGGATTATTTTTCTTACATCCCCCACTCACTCTGCTCCCGTGATTATAAGCAATTCTCAAAGCCTATTCTTCAGACCAAGAAATGCTTACTTTATTATATTTGGTTTGCAGCTAGAGTGTAAACTAACCATATAACTCTCCTTGAATTGACTCTGAAAATCTAGAACATAACAGTATTAAGCAAATACTATTGCCAAAGAATTTATTTCTGTTTGGAAAATTTCACAAGGAAACTTGATTGTACTTTTAAAAAGACTTTCTCATGTATTTTTCTATTCTGAGGCTAGGAAGCCAAATTTAAAGCATTTTCCAGAAAATTTCATTGATAGTACTTATGCATTTTGGTGATTTTCACTTTTCCTGAGGTCTGAAAATTATTTTAAAGTTTCCAGTCTTCCAGGAAGTGATTCCTCTACTACCTGTGAACCAGGCACAGGCCTGCTATCTAGGCACTGGCTGTTAGACTCGATTAAATCAGATCCATTGTCAAAGAAGACTCCTGTGTGATTTCAATTGCACAATTCCTTTGTCCAGTTGTGTCCTGGTACAAAGGAAGACAGATTCTTAAGATGTACAGTAAAATTATTTGTTTATGGATTCCAAATGAGAGAGAGATGTAACATCACTTAAACGTGTTTTATTTCACTTTACAAATATATAACATAACAAATTGATATTCAGAGACTAATAGAGGAGAAGGACCTCATACATCCATAAATATCACAGAATATTGCTAACTATTCCATTTAAACAAATAATCACACTTGATACTGTGACTTATAAGATAAACATATTTGGTCATATTTCTTATATATATTTGTTCTTCATCCAGGGTTCCTGGTTCACAGGAAAACCCTTGGGATTCCTTAAATGATGAGAGCAATAAGTTGTCTTTTGTTACGTTAATGAGCTGGATTTTGTGCCTGTCAAGGATGGGGTCTAGTTGCTAGGAGAACCAACCTTGTGATCAGAGAGTTGGAACTTTCAGTCCCAATTTCTGACTTCTGGGGAGAGAAAAGGAGCTGGAACTTGTATCAACCTGACCAATGTCCAATGAGCTCATCAATAATGCCAGTGTAATGACCCTCCATAAAAACTCAAAAGGAATGGATTTGGGGAGCATCCAGGAGATGCTGGGAAAATTGGATGTCTGGGGTAGGCTTGGAAGCTCCATGCTCCCTCCCATATTCCTTGCTCGTGTGCCTCTTCATGTGGGTCTTCTTCAATGTGTATTCCTTTATGATAAACTGCTCATCTAACCATTGAAATGATGTTCTCAGTTCTCTGAGCTGCTCTAGCCAATAAATGAAACCTGAGCAGGAAAAGTCATGGGAACTTCTGATTGATCTGGCCCTTTGTCCACAGTAAATGATCTGAGGCTTTAACCTGTGCAAGATGCTGCGGCCTCTGGCCAGATAGTGTTAAATCAAGTTGCGGTCTCAGCTACACGCAGGTTGTTCAAGAATTACCTTTTGGTGTGGGGAAGCCACACCCTTTGGAACTGGGTCCAAGAACCCATGGACCACAATGTCATTTTTCTTATTAGTCTTTTATGTTCTGCATCACTTATTCTTGTTCTGCTGGATGTTGGGAGTGAGTGGTCTCAGCCATGAAGTTTGTCTGCTTTTGACTAAAAAGAGTCCTGGAAATCTGCCACCAAAACAATCTGAAAATTGTCTAAGCAATGTTGGCTTGGACCCCCGGACCAAGAGCCTGTTCTCCCACATATCAAGCGTTCAGATAAACTTTTCACAGGACACTGAGACTAGTTTGTTGAAGATACAGATTCCAGCCTGTCACTTACATCACAGCTTCCAAGCAAGTGTCACAGGAAAAACAACCTGCTTGATAATGAGGATAAAAGGCTGCAGTTAATTTATGACACAAGCCAAATGGTGGGAGCAAAATTCTATGGGACTATGGTATAACAGTTCAGAGAATAGCCAGTATGTGAATAGAGAAAGCAGTAAAAAAAAAAAATTCTAGGACCTCCCTGGTGGCGCAAGGGATTAAGCACAGTACTATGAAGCTGTCTGCAGCCTCTGAAGCCCAAGTTCAATCCCAGGCCAGCCAGGGAGCTACCCACATGGCGCAGCAGACCTCTCCTGTCTTGCCCACTGCTTCCCTCAGCAGTGTATTTCAGTTGATTCGCCTGTTCTGCTCCTCACACTGTCTCTGGTGACTCCTCTCAGCCCCTGCACCTCTGGCCAGTACCCCAGTTCTTGTATGCATAAATAAATAAATCTTTAAAAAAATTCTAAGGCTTCCCCATAAAATGCTTAATATCTGAAACTAAAACAAAGTCACATGTCACCTACCTTGACTCCATCTGGGAAAGGCTGACCACCCCTTAGATCTAAGACGTCTTCCCCGGCAGCTTTATTACACTCTGTGCTTATTAAGAAGCATGGAGCTTATCAAACAATCATGTTTATCCAACATCTTTCTTTTTATAAGGTGAAAATAACAAATCAACAAAATAACCCCTGTGATTTTCCAGGGGTCTGCTAAGAAATCCTAGGTATAAATAATGCCTTGATTACATACCTTAATTTTGGGCCTGATTTTGGGAATATGAGATTAAATTTTTTACTGCAAGTGGTTTTATCCCTTGCTGGGGACACACTCTGGGTGCCTGAGAAACAATCACTGGTTACCTACTTAACCAAACTAAAATACTAAGCTAATTTCAAATTAACGTAGCAAGGATACATGACACTAAGGAACTCTAACTTTTTCACAAGCAAGTATTATTATTATTTTTTTAATCAAAGACATGATAAATTGAACATAAATCACAGAAACCTGCTGTGGGGAGATGTGGAATCTCTGTTATTGTGGTAGATTATACAGACAATAAAAAACATTTTATTGTAATAAATTGTGAAAAGCCCTAGGAACAATTGCATCATTTTAACTGAATAAGATAGTTTGGATTTTGCTTTAATAAAATATTTGGCAATAAAGGATTCACCAGCTTTTTCCACCCCACCCCCTCCAAGTCAATTAAATTGAGCCATTTGGGGGAATATTAGAACATACTTTGCTATTTCTTTTCAGACTCAGGTTTGCAAGCAGTATAAAACAAGGCAAATAAAAACTCCTTTCCTGCAAGCCTTTTACAGCTTCCTATGTCCATTTAGGCTTTGCCACTATCACTTTTCATATTCTAGAACAATCAGTCACTTAAAGAGAAAACTGCTCTCTTTAATAAACTAAAACTCATTTAATTACTTTGCTTATGTATTCACACACTCTGCTACCAGAGAAATTCCAGAAATGCACATACGTCATGATTCTGTTTACACACATCCTTGAAAAGGTAAATCTTTTGTGATGGGGAATAAATCAGTGACTTGCAGGGGTTAGAGTAAAAAGTGGAAGGGGACTGTGAACCTAACTGGGTAGCTTGAGTGAGATTTGGCCAGGGTTGGTGGGGGGGTGTGATAGAACTGTCCTCCATCCAATTATGGTGGAAGTTACATGAATCTGAACATGTATGAAAATTTACAGGACACACACAGTCAAATAAACTATATGATAATACAAAATTGACATTAAAAAGGGAAAAAAACCCATTAAGTATCCACTAAAGTCTTTTGAAAACCACCTAGAAGGGAATCTACTGTTGATAAACAGCAAAATCTCATAGTTTCCTTTGACCTAACTCCTTCTGCATGTCACATCCACAGCAACAAAACTAAAATATCCGCTTTCTTCACTACAGTCTTCTGCAATCTATGGCAAGATCAGGTCACTTTGTTGTTGTTGTTGTTGTTTCAGAGATTTATTTATTTATGCATAAAGAGCTGGGATATAGGCCAGAAGTTGGGGGAGGGTGGTGAGAGGATTTACCAGAGACAGAATGGGGAGCAGAACAGGTAGATTGACAGAAATACACCACTGAGGGGAGCAGCAGGTGAGACAGGAGAGGTCTGCTGTCCCATGTGGGTCAGCTCCCTGGCTGGGGATCGAACTCGGGGTGCAGAGGCTGTGAATAGTTTCACAGTGCTGTGCTTAACTCCTTGTACCACCAGGGAGGCCCAAGACCAGGTCATTTTGGCTGAAGCACCTTACTTTTTCGTGCAGGAACCTGTACATGTCTCTTCCACCTATTCATTAACTCTCTTACCTTTCCAGATGAATTCATTCAAACTTGCCTTTATACTTTAACTCCTCACTTTTTTTCTAATTCTTTGCACCACGTGCTTAGCATTCAATATGACCAAGCCAGAATTCTCCTTAATAGAGTGAAGGTGGGGAGACCAATAATTCCATGAGCTGGACAACCGAACAACAAAATAGTTCTTTAAAGAAGTTCTTTTAGGATTATGCAGTGAAGCATTATTGGGGACCAGGCATTACTCTGGGCTTCTTGAAACATCTTTCTTTCCTCCAATGCATGTCAGTGCATAATGTGTATTAAACTCATGCATTAAAATTCAAACAAAATTTCTATTGCATGACATGTTCCCTAAACTTCGTCTTTAAAATAGTTACCCTTTATTTAGAAATCTGGGCATTAAATAAAAATCTCTAGAGCAACTGCCAAAATCACATTGCAAGTGAGTTAGGAATACATTAATTTAATGATCTCCTTGGAGCACCCCAAATCTCTAGCCATCTTCCATGTATGTGGAGGGCAAAAGCACCTTACTTAGATGCTTCTGGAAGAATACTGCAGAAGGGGGGGATTGAAATTGTATGGGGAATATAAAAATAAAATTTATTAATTAAAAAAATAAAATAAAATAAAAAAAAGAAGCTAAAAAAATGTAAAGTTAGAGCTATCCTTATGGTCTACTTTCTGTCCATCAGTTCCAGCTAATAAAATCCTGACTGACAGGTTTTTCCCTCACTAGCCAACATTTCATCTCATCTAGATGCCTGTGATCATAATCTTAGGAGGCTGCAGTGGAAGAGAGAAATTAGAGCTGAAGCCTCTCTAAGTCCCTGAAGACAGGACATATGCTATTAACTCTTCTTGCAGGGCCACGTAACATAATCCAGCACATTGATGGAATATTTGGCAACTCAGTGTTCAATACTTACTAAAACAAACAGCCTGAATCAATACTGTTCATGAAGCCTGAGCTAAGATCAATAATACAATGTCTCTATTTGATAACTAATTTCTTGTTTCAGTCAATAAAACCATACTTTGTAGGCCAGAATTAACAGGAACTATTTAGAGAGTTTTTGTCTGGCTGAGTCTTTTGTTTGGAACTGGGGTGTCAAAGGGTGGGATTCTGGTTTGAGTTAGCTTTCAGGTGGAAAAGAGTATCATGGTATTATGGTAAAGCAGGGAATGTTCTATCCTGTCTGTTCCTTTGGGTGGGGTTTAATCTGTGGCAAGAAGAGTAAAAACCAGAAAATGAATAGGCTGTTCATAATGGGTGCAGATGAACAGGTATGGAGCAGGGCTATACCTATAGGCATTCTGTACCCAAAGGCCTCCTGCACACAAAGGCATTTTGCAGCCAGCATTGAGACCATCTAGGGAGAACATTCTGGATATGGATTTTGGCATTCTTCTAAGGGATATACAATTACATATGCACTCTACCTTTTAGGGTCCAAGAACAATGTCTCTTGGCTTGGAGATGAACACTGACATTGTTCTTCATTCATATCAAGACCTGAAGATTTTAAATTGGCTAGTAAAACTCTGGCTTTGGAAGGAAGTTATAGTGCATGGTTATCCTCATCCAAAACATATGGATTTACAGCAGGTGAAAGAGGCTCCCCCCAGGAAGATCCAGGTCATGTTATTAAAAGGAAGAAGACCACAGCTTCCCTGGTGGCCTAGGGATTAAGTCTCAGCACTATTACCTCTATGGCCTGAGTTTGATCCCCACCCAAGGAGCTGACCCACATGGCACAGCAGACCTCTCCTGTCTCCCGGCTGCTCTCCTTAGAAATGTATTTCAGGAGATCACCTGTTCTGCCCCCAACTCTGTCTCTAGTCAATACTCTCATACCTCCTGCACCTCTGGCCTACACCCCAGTTCTTTTATGCTAAAAAATAAATAAAAGGAAGGAGAATAATAGCCCTTATGTAGGCAAAAATAAAGAAAAGTTCATCAAAATATTCAAATATGCCACCTACCAATGTGTGACTTGGAATGATTTCCTTCTATTTTACTGAGGCTTGGAGGAAGGGGGAAATATCCTCATTAGATAAATATTGTGTGGATAGAAAAGTTAAAACATGACTTTTATACCAAATATAGAGTGAGCAGTGTCAAAGATCTCTTTAGCTCATTAATTGGGAAATCAGTGGAATGATAGACTGCCTCAAGCAAGGGTAGGAGGGATTCCTGAATATATAGTTAGTGAAGGAAAAGAAAAGGCAGAAGATTGGAAAGTAGATACTAAACTGGTTAGTATTTTTCAGGGCAAAAATTGATAATATTTCCTATCTTTCCTACAGAACAAAAACCAATCTTCACTTGATCTTAGCCAAAAGGCCGAGAAGCGATACAAAAATCAATCTTCTACAAATTTATAGTTGATATTACAGAATGCAGACTATAGGCAATTGCAAAGAATAGGTCAAAATAGATTCCAAAGAGAATTGGATGACCTTTACGGAGCTCTTGGTTTTCCTTATAATCTTTTTACTTTATATCAACATGTTGGATAATTTTTCATAATGATGTGATGTTTCTGGCACTTCACCGACAACCAGTAAAATGCCATTATGATTATACTTAGATGAAGACCGAATTACATAAGGCTTCATAATGAATCCTCCTTATCTCTTCCTCCCATACATTTTTCTCACCGCTCCACACTTCACTTCCTTAAATATTATTTTTATTATGTAGTTTTCTTTTGCTTATCAGAGAGTAGACACATAATAAATTCTCAGTACCTTCCCATTCAATGGAAGAATGAATCTCCTCAAATTTTATTTACTACAAAGCACTTGCATGGTATTTGCTAATTTTCTTAACTCAAAGTGACCTACTTTAGATAGAGCTCTAAGTCAGAATGGTTCAAACAATCTCAAATTTTTCCATAACGGTCCATCTGACCATATAGATTTAAAAATGGAAAAATAGCAAAAATAACAAACATGATACAATGCAAATTATGCATATCACAGTATAGTCTTTATCGAAATACCCATGCATTCTTTGACTTTTGTCAAGAATATCTAACATAAGAATTATTAGAGTTAAGATCCCTCATTAAGTAATAAATGAAAATGGACCAGCCATTCACAAATATCTTGCTTCTTATTAAGTTTTTATTACAATAGTAATATCAATCTCATATAATATTACTGACCATATTTTGTGTGACAGACATTTGCCATGTGTCTGTTCATTTTTTCTTTGAATGGAGTAAGTCTTCAGAGCTGGGGTGGGGGTAGGAAATGCAAGACTTTCCAATCAGGAGACCTAAGTTGCAGATTCAAATATGTCATTTATAAATCTCTTATGTTCTTTGAGTCTCTGTCTCTTCAGCTACAAAATGGCAATTATAATATCAGTCCTGCTCACCTCCCAAGTTCATCCAAAAGATAAATCTGTATTTGTTACAATTTCTCTAAGGGACACATACATGATATCTACTATCTATCTACCCTTTCTCTTTTTGACTATATCAAGTAGCTCTCTTCAAATGACTTTTAGATAACATGATATAAGCTTATACATGTAGATACTAAAACAGTGGTTCTTCTATGCCCAAATTGTCCTTATTTCAGTAATCTCATCACAGAAGATTGTCCTCTGACCTCCTGTGAATGCTTTGTTATGCCCCGCCATGGAGTTGATCTCCAGTCTCGACACCAGGATAAACAACAGAGAGTCGAGGGAAATCAGGGAGTGATATGTTGAGTCACTTGCATGAATAAACCAAGCTGCAGGAAGAGTATATTCCCTTGCCACATGTAAATGTGGACTAACTTGAATTCTACTCACAAAGAATAAGTATGCCTGACGATGGCAGCTTCAAGAGAAAGCAAACTCCCTGTATTGGTTTTCTAACATTTCCATAATGAATTACTACAGCCTGGGCAGCTTAAAGAACAGATAATCATTTTCTCACAGTTCTGGGGCCAGAAGTCCAAGGTCAAGGTGTCCATGGGGTTGGTTTCTTCTGCGGTGCATCTCTGAGGCCTGCAGGTGCTGCTTTTGCTCTGTGTCCTCACATCCTCATCTCTTAGCCTGAGGTGTGTGTCCTAGTCTGTTCTCATGAGGACGCACTCATATGGGGTCACCAAGCACCACAATGAACTCATTTGAACATAATCACCACATTAATGATTCTACTCCAGGTACAGTTATTTTCAGAGGTATTGAAGGTTAGGACTTCAACATAATGGATTTTGGGGGACATGATTCTGTCCTTTATACTTTATACTCCTTAATGAAGCCTTCCCAGTTCCATGGGTCCATAACTTTAAATTCCTTCTTCACCACTGTGAGGGGATTCCTGACTCACACAGCATGCACAGCTGAACATGAGCTAACACCTTGGATTATAGACGGAGCTCAAGTTGTGTTGACGCAAAGTTAACCTGGAGCCACTGAGCAGGTATCTCAGGAAACTGAGCACACAGGAGGGTCAATAAGCTGGAAAGCAAGAAATAATTTTTTTTAAGATTTATTTATTTATACAAGAACTGGGGTACAGGCCAGGGCACGGGAGAGTGAGAGAATTCACCAGAGAGAGCGGGGAGCAGAGCAGGCAGATGGACCAAAGACGCTGCTGAGGGGAGCAGTGGGCGAAACAGGAGAGGTCTGTCACACCATGTGGGTTTCTCCCTGGCTGGCTGGGAATTGAACCTGTGCTGCAGAGGCTGCAGACAGCTTCACAGCACAGCTCTCAACCTACTGTGCCACCAGGGAGGCCCCAGCAAGAAATGATTTTTGATGAGAAGTTGGAGAAGAACTCATTTTGTGTTGAACTTGATCTTATTCTTGGCAACCCCAGCCAGAAGAATGCAGGATCTGTCATTGGGAGATCCACCTGCAAGCTACAAGTTAACTGTCTCAGTGGGATGAAACCAAAGTGGGGAACCCCAGAGTGGGGGCAGACAGTGACCCGCTTTCTGGCGCCTCTTCTGACAAGAGCAGTGGGTCTTAGCACCATCCTCTGTGCCTCGCAGTAACCAAAGAGCAGTGTGTTAACTTCCACTGATTATCCTATTTGGTTCTCTTTTCCACCTTACTGACATCTTATTGGGAAGAAAAACCAAGCTTTGAGAGCTTCTTGTCTCAGATTGTCCAAAATAACAATTTCTATTATCTTGTAGTTTCCAAACAGCAGCAGATTAGACTCTTTTCTTCTGCACCCCCAGGCACAGACATGTTGTTCAGAATTTCTTTCTTTTTTTTTTTTTTTTTTAATTTCAAAGTAGGAATGGAGGAAAAGAGAAGGATCAGGCCTTAGGCTATGCAGAAATCATACAGCACAGTAAATAAATCAGACTGTCTCTACTAAACCTCTTTTTGGCCAAAACAAAACAAGTTTGTAAACTGATGGCTGTGTCCCTGATTTGGGTAAGAAATTGCATAACACATCAGGTAGGCCAGAAAAGCACCAATAAATCAATCTTTACTAAACATAAAATGAGACTTGGCAAAGTCGAAGAAGAAAAGGAAGAAACCAAAACGTGTGCATGAAATTTCCACATTAAAAACTCATTGCTCTTGCCTGGGTCCTGATGCAATTTGAAAGGAAACAGACAATTCTATAATTTTAGCAAAAATATTTATGGTACAGTATACAAGTTCACTAAAACATTCTCTCCCAAGTTCTTAAAAAAAAAAAAAAAAATCAGCATTCCTTACCCCAGCAAAGGGGCTGCTAAAATAAATTTATTTTTAGTACATTTCAGAACATTCTGGATTCTAACTATAAAAAAACACAAGAGATTCCACCCTTCCCACCCTGTACTTCCATCAAAGAACTCTTTGGCCAGTTGCCCTGTGGCCATTCTTTATCTCTTTATACTACACTTGAGAAGGGAACAGGTTGGTTGACAAGCTCAGTGCTTGCGACCAAGACCAATAGGTCAACATTGCAAAGATCAGGTGAAAAATCAGGTTGCCACTCTAGGAGGGAAAAATGAAGAATTCAATAAAAACACTGGTTTTCAATTCTGTCTCTGAAAATCCTTGGTAAGTTCTACTTTTAAAAATGTAATATTTGGAAAAGCTAAATGTGGATTTATATGAAGAATATAGATTACTATTTATATCATACTGGGTTATCATGAGCTTGGATCAAAGGGGGAAGCTATGTGGAAAGTTTAAATTATTTATTTGTTCATCCATTTACACATTCAGCAAACATTTGTCAAGTGTCTATTTTGTGCCAGGCAGGATTGCAATAATCAAATTGAAGTTTCTGACCTCAAGGGACTCAGAATATAGTGAGGGAACCAGATGTACCAGCTGGTGTTTGTCAATCATCAGAAGAGCTGGGATAGAAGGATGCACGATGCTGTGATGAGAACATGAAGGAGGACCAAGGAGAATCAGCCAGGAAATCTTTAACACTGCACGAAAAAGATGGAATTTTTAATTCTTAAAAAAATAAAAAAAGTTCTTTTATCAAACAAAGAGGAAATGAAAATAAATTGCTCCCTTTGGGCTTTCTCTTGCCATTCTCACATTTGTATTTCTCTCATGGAGGACATTCCTCATTCATCAACAGAAACACAAAGAATCTGTGTGCGTGATGTGGACGCTAAGATAACCCCGAAATATTTCCACTCTTGATATTTGTACCCTTGTGTACGCCTGTCGCCTTAAACATGGGTGAAAACTATGTCCTTCTAATAGAATGTGGACAAGCAGTGGATGTCACTTACACGATTCCTTTGCATACAACTTAATGTGGCTTGTTGGAAACAGCTCACAGCATTGATAAAGTGGGCTGCTAATTCCTGCTGTGGAACTAGCCCACACTGCAAGGAAGTGCCATAGTCTCTGGCCAGTGGCCTGCAAGAAACTGAGGCCCCAGTCTAACAGGCCATAGGAATTTAATTCTGCTCACAACCATGTGTGAATGGGAGAGGATCCTTCCCCGACTGAGTCTTAACATTAGACTGCAGCTCCAGACAACAATTGCAACCTTTGGAGATCCTGAAACAGAGGACTCAGTTAAGCTATGCATGAACTCTTGCCCCACAGAAAGCAATATAGTAAAGTGTGTGTTATTGTAAGTTGCTAAGTTTGTAGTAATGGTCAGGTACTTGAGATAATGAATACTTATGTCACACGAAGAAATGCAATACATAGATTCTCTTCTTTATGGAATTTATTATTTCACTCACTTAAAATGATTTTACATAAAACTTTAAAGGACGGCATAAAAACACACCTTTCTACTGTTAATACCTTCAACCAAGAATAGTTTACTTGCATTTTCAGCGCAAAAACATTTTGATCTCATCATACATATTATCTGTTTCTTCTTAGCTTCCAGGCATTGGCAGATGCTAAATACATCTTGCAACTCCCTCCATCTCCTTTGGAACAAGCTATGTTCTGAAGGCCAAGTTCAGCTTTTCTCCAGAGGCACCTGAGAAAGGTGAGAGAAACTCTTGCAGCTGAAGCAAAATGACTTTAAAACCCCTGAATCTTGCAGCTTCTTAACTGTTGGTTTTGAGAGATAGCAAATGTTTATGGTTAAATAAAGGTGAAACTTTAACCGGTGGCTGGAGAACCAGTCACGGGCAAGCTAGTAAGTCTTTTAGGTTGTGTGAGCAATAAGGTCTCTGCTGCAGCCCCTGGACTCTGCTGAAGTAGCAGCCAAGCAGCTGTGGACATTGCACCAACAAATGAACCGATAGTTGGGCAGCATTCCCAGAAACTTTATTTACGTACATTGATATTTGAATTTCACATGATTTTCCACATGTGAAGGAGTATTCCTCTTCTGCTTTCAAAGATCATTTCAAAAAGTAAAACCCTTCTTTGTTCACGAAAGCATAAAATCAGGAGATAAACCAGATCTGGTGTGGGGGCCATTGTTTCCTGCTCAAACCATTCATTCTTAGGTGTGGTTGTGCCCATCACCGTGTGATCAGGCTACTCTCCGAACTCAATTAAGGTAACTCACATTTATTAGCAGATAAGCATGGAAGGCATACAAGGGGCTGGGAGACTCAAGGAGGAGGTAAGGGGAGACAGGAGGGAGGGGTGGAGAGTAGAGTTGTGATGGGCCTCCGCTATCACAGTCACCGAGGGGCTCTCACTCGAAAGACAGGAACAAGCCATGTTGCTCTTGAAACTGAAGGGAAACATTCAATTTTGTATAAAATCTGTGTTGAGTGGGGGAAAGGAAGTCCTGCACAATCTCCACAAACAGGTTTTATGGGCCCCACACCCACCCCAGACCAAAGAGAGCCAAGACACCAAGGACTACAAATCCCATAACGCCACCACCTCCCAAGGGAGATTGCTGGGAACTGAAGGTGGGGTTAGCAGCCAGGCTTGGTATATAAGCAGACATGTGGGCCTTGAGGCTCCTTGGCTTTTTGCTGGCTTCCAGCATGCTGTTGGGGTCCCAGCTCAGCGGAACTGGTAGGATGCATTCACCAATTTATCTCTTGCTTGTTCTCCCTGAATTATTCATTTATTCATTTTCCCTCCTTTTTGTAAATAAGCCCTTTATTAACCTTTTTGTTTGTACCTGTGCTTGAGTCTCATTAAGCTCAGGGGTGAGGACCCACAGTCAAACCCCTGTTTCACACTGGGGTTGCCCATAACAGTTAGAGTTGAGCCGCCAGGATAGGGACCACCTTTGTCTAATTTATTATGCTGGTTCCCAGAGATACAGAGAGCTCTGCCTTACTCTGGGGCCTGTGGGCAAAATGATAGACACACAGACTCCTGGTGCCCCAGACTTTGGGTTCCCCACCAATACTTCCTCCCAGGCTGGTCCCCACTGCTGGCATATTAATCAGACTGAAGGGGACACAAGTCTGGGTTGGCGTGAGATGGGAGAGTGTTGAATGGGCGGTGCCATCCTAATGCTTGTAAGGTGGCTGTTGCCTTTGAGAAAAGTGCAACTTGTTCTAGTATGCATGAAAAGAATTGTTGAACTTGGAAAAATATCACCAGCTACTGAGCAAACATCGCCTTTAAAATGTAAATGGTTTCCTGAGTGTCACATTGCTTCTTTAGCTGTGGGCTTTGTTTTAGAGACAAAAGGGGAATTGGAGGGGGCAGGGAGTAGCAGAAAGAGACAGCTCTTAACAGCCTTGAATAGAGAAGATCCTCTGGTTCCAGCTGTAGAAATAGAGGCCTGCCTCTCACTAACAGAATAACCAGACCTCTTTTCCCGTTCTTAACATGCCCAAGGCTCAGCCAGAGCTTCTGAGTGCTCATTCACCAGGAGGGTCCTGGTGCTTTTGTGAAGGACCATCTTCTGTCAGCATTGGCTGTTTACCCAAACAGAGGCAAAGCCTTGACTCCCCTTGCAAAGAGACTAGGCTCAAAGAGACTCTGAAGACAGTCTCAGGGAATGTCCTGAGTTTGCACAGTTGTCCTTTGTAGCAATTATCATTAAGGGAAGAAGCAGCGATGCTTTATTTTTTAATCATACGGGAAAACATAAAGATGGCATATTTGAAAAAATAAGTTACAGAGATGGAAGAACTTTCCAGAGACCTTTTCTTTGATTCTCTGCAGACCTGTGCTGAAATACAGTGGACACATCTCCAATAGCCTAGTCTCTTACTGAGAAACTAGCAGACTCAGGAAGCCACCCCAGGGCTTATTTTAAATCCTTCCCGCTGTAATTATCGACAGTGGATATATATTGAGACATTAGCAAATGACATTTAGTTTCAAACAGGAAGAACACTTGTCCTTCCTGAGATGAGCGTTGCCTGTGGCATGCTCTCTCCAGAAATTATTTTTGTCTTCATCTAGGGCTAACGTCCTGGCTTAGAAGCAGGATACTGGGATAAAATTACAGATTCTTAAATAGACCTGGAAGGAATTTAAGAGAGCTTAGCTAGAGGATCACTAATCTTGGAAACAACAATCTAGAATGTCCTGGTGATTTGACGCAGTTTTGCTTAGCTAGTCAGTGCATGGGCTCATTGGAGGAAAAAAAAAAATGGCTTTTTTTTTCCTTTTTGCTTTTTTTCAGGTTTCCAAAGAGGATTGATTAAATTTCCATTATTCCTATAGGAATAGATCTTTTGATAGAGAAAGTAGACTGCATGGTGGGAATAAAACCAAAGACAGGGTTAATGTTGCCTCGCTTTGCTCCTTGACCCAGAGAAAGGTGTGCCCTGAGTTCAGAGAGGTTGGGGCTTCTTTGTCTTCTCTCTTAGACTGATGGGCAAGGCTGCCAGTGGGGAATGGGGGAGGACTCTGTTCTGCAAACCCACTAGTACCCTAGAAACTGGGACATTATTTGTGTTGTTAATGGGAATAGTGATCTCAGGTCAATAATCCTCAGGTGCAACATCAGTTACAAGAAACAGGTGTGGTCCTGTCATCCGTAGATTTCTGCAGGAGAGACTGTCCCATGATGGGACAGGCTTGAGGGCCCTGAACCTGCCCCCACAGAGACAGGGAGAAAGGCAGATCTGGGTGCTGAAGTCCAGGTAGGACACACATTAAAAAAAAATGTAGTGAGATCTAGGTCTATTTCAAACATAACAATTCCACCGAAATTAAATTGCTTCATTATAATGTATTTATATGCACCTGTGTTGTGTTCTCTAGGCTATAACAAATTCTGAAAAGTTGATTGGACAGAGGGAGATTCTCCCAATAAATAGTGGGATGGAAGGAAAAATTCTGTAAATTGGATGCCCTTAACTCTAAAGAACTGAAGACAGGCTCTTGTACTATCTGGGACTCCCAATTAAGGGGTCTTTTTTAGAACACTAAGAGTTAAGTGCCAGGACTGTATACTAAAACTTTCTTTGCTATCAGTCTTCATTCATTTATTCTCCATCTTATTTTATGGAGAACAGGGGAGAGTGGAGTTTGAGAAGTTTGTAAAATCATGCATATTAAAAAGAAAGACAATAAATAGGGAATCAAGCCAAAAAATCAAGTGTGAAGACCAGGGATAATACTAACTCATATAAAAATGAACACCTTGGCAGATCTTTTATTATTAATAATTGAACAAAGACTGTGGACTTGGTTCCATATTTTCTAGTAGCTTTTAGACAATCAATAGATAGTGACTGCTTGAGTGTGTGTGTGTGTGTGTGTGTGTTCAGATGAGCACATATGAGTATGTGTGTGAGTTTGCAAAAGTGTGTGTGTGTGCCAGTGAGTATATGTGAGCATGAATGTGTGAGAACATGTGTGTGGTAGTTGTGTGAGTGAAAAGCGTGTGTAAGTATCAGTGTGTATGTTTCAAAGAAACACAACTTTTCCTCTACTGATTCCTAAGGCATATGGTACCTGATAGTATTTGAATGAATTCACAAGAGATTGGAAAAGCCATTGTGACTTATGTAGATTTCTCACAATGAAGAAAACTTGCCCATGCTGTACAAAACAGTAAGTTATAATTTAAGCCAAGTTTAGAAAAACTTATATTTTAAAATCTCATATTTGTGATTTTTCCTATAGATCTGTGGTTTGTTCTAGAAAAAGTTAAAATTAAGTTTGATTTCTTTGAGCTCATACTGTCAGGGCTGGGTGACCGTGATGGTATGACCCAGAAGCTTCATGAACAACCAAGGATCCCTTTTGAAAATGTAATATTTCTTACAGGTCATCCTACCAGTGGTTGGGACACAGAGGGTCATTTGGCTGAGGTGACTGTGAAATCACAGGAATCAGTATTGTTAATTATTTTGTCTAGAGTCTCCATGTAGTCATCTCAAAATGGAAAGAGTCGGTATCTGTACACCTTCTAACTTTTTTTTTTTTTTATGATTCTGCATGTCTCTTTTTTTAGATGTCAAGTTTAAAAACTCACTGTGTATGATATCTGAATTTCTGGACTTTTTTTTTTTATGGAGATGTTAAATGGCATGGAATAGCAATCTTATAGTTTTTTTTTTTTTTTTTAAATTTGTTTTTGCACTGCCTTGAAATCCTTCCTTCAGTGAAGTACTGGGAACAGGAAACATGTAAATCTAGGCATCAAATAGTAACAGGGAAAAAGGAGCTAGATGGTATTTACCTGCAGCTGAAACAATACAAATATAAAGAGGTGAAAAAAATAGATTTATTTTTGTATACAAGAACTGGGGTATAAGCCAGAGGTGTGGGAGGGTGAGAGGATTCACCAGAGACAGAGTGGGGAGCAGAACAGGCAGGCTGACTGAAATACACTGCTGAGGGGAGCAGCGGGCAAGTCAGGAGAGGTCTGCTGTGCCATGTGGGTTGCTCCCTGGACGGGGATGGAACTCGTGCTGCAGTGGCTGCGGATAGCTTCATAGGTTGCATCTTAACCTCTTGCGCCACGAGGGAGGCCCTCAATCTTATAGTTTTTATTGTCTTTGATTTTTAGTGAATAACAGTCCTGGCTTATTATTACCATGTGTTTTGCATTGTGGTAGATTGTGTGTCTAAAATAATACTATTTAGTCATCACATTTAGTCTAAAAATAATAGTTATATCATGCTATCCCAGATGATGAAATAGTTTATTAACCTGCCAAGGTCAACCAATTCATTTATACTCTGAATTCAAGGTTAAAATCCAGAGCAATGACAACAGGGAATTTGTTAACTCCAGATTCACTGGGAGCAAGTCTTCACCATGTCCTGGTAGGAGGAAGTTAAGCACTGACAAGGAGTTAGAGAGTTTTGTCTTGTGAGAATGACTCTGAGGTGTTGGGGGAATTGGGGTTCGTTCTGATGTCACAGAAAGGACCACTCAGCAGCTTAAGAAAGCAAAAGTCAGAAGTCACTTAAAAACTATAAATGGGGTGGAGAGTCAGAGAACCAAAAGTTGGAATCTTGGGGTTCCATGCTGTGCAAGGGGAGCTGGGGGAAAGTCCTATGGCAGGGAATGGGGGAGGGGTCAGTGGGGAGAGTGGAGGGGCTTGGGGTACAGAAGGGGGAGGAAAGGCAAGCAGGCATTCCAATTGCCCAGCCCTATGCACTTCAGTCTTTACTTTGATAAAGTGATTTAGTTTCTTTATTTCACGCTTAACAGGAGTGGAAGCAGAGCTGGAAGCTAATGAGTGAGAGGTTACATAAAATGACCCTTTCTAAGTGGTGTCCCAAGAGCAAGCTGAAATTCATGGCTGAAAATGACTGTAAATGGATATTGATGTGAGCACAGGAATTTAGAAATTCCTTCTCCCTCGTATGAGAAAGACAGCAGCAAACTTCAGTTCACGAGCCTTCATTCCCGCTGGTTCTTCCTAATCTCAGCAAACATACATGTGTCCCAGCTCTGAACTGTGTGTTCATACAAACACCAGCAATGGACTTTCTTGAAGTCTCCAAAAGTCCCAGCTGCAAGGTGGTGAAAATGTTTGCTCCATTGCGCCAACTTGCCTTTCTCCTCCACAATCTCTTTGGGAATATTTATCTTTTATGACTTACAAAAAAGATTCCTGGCCTTGGAGGAAAGACAGATGAACAAATTAACCCCTGTGGGATTATACTGGCTTCTTCTGGTCATGCTGCTCTACCTAGACTAATCTTTTCTTCCTCATATCCCTGAATAGGAGATGTGGTCTAATGAGGAAAATCATTATTAGTAGGATATTTATTGAGCGCCCCAGAGGTCAATGCTTCTCTTTGCTTTGCCGTCCTTACTTGATTAAAAGAAATAAAGATTAGAAAGCCTAATTATGTGGCATTTGGTACTTACTGTGTGCTTTAAGATGCTTATCCATGTTGACAGAATGTCTATTTCTACTACTTTTATGTAACAAGTTGAATATTTCTCCTACGTTTCCAATTGCAACTCTAATAGTTCAAGACTTAAGTCTTTGTATTTGTTCAGGGTGCATGGATTGTGCTTGAATAAGACAATTATGGTCAAGTTTAGGGTTCCTAAGATGGAGATCCTTATACTAGATATTTTTTAAGTCTCATAGAAACAGAGAGGAGAACAAAATGAGGACACAAAAACTATTTTTTAAGATATAAATTCTGTGGCTTGAATTCAGCACCTGATGGAAATTCAGACTATAAATCCCCACCTGAGTAACATAAGATAATGTTTATGAAAGGGGCCTCGAGAGAGAACATGATCCAGATCTTTGCCTGATCATCTGAGGTCAGATGGGGTATGTACAGGAATAGTTTTCAAAATGGTAACAATTGTTATGGTGCAGGCACCAGGGAATCAGCATGGAAGGTGGCAGTCTCTTAGAAGGAGGATTCTAGAAGACCCCAGATGTTCCAGAGGCTACTATCATTTGCCAGAGGACAATGAAGAGGGAGGTGGGGGTGGGGCCAGGGTGCAAGGTAGACAGGACCTCAGGACAATAGCTCTGCATAAAGTCATACAGATGTCTTCAACATTTTAACAAGGATCATGAGTGTTCTGGAACAAAGCATACAGGTTTTAGCCCACCCCTCACATGGTTTGGGAAAGAGGAGACAAATGGAAAATGATTACTCAGAGTTCTTACAGAAGATCTATAGAATAGTGTATCTAGGGAGATATCAGATGGATATACTGAAGAACTTTGTTAGATGAAAAATATTCAATAAAGAGTTATCTTATCCTAAGAAAACTCTTAGGGCTTATGTAGCTGGGGGCAGGGGTTGGGGGAGGCCTAAAAAACATTTGAAGTTTGGAGGGAGACAGACCTCAGTTTGAATTGGTCCAGAGTTTGAGTGGTGTGTCTTAGTGTGCAAGTTACTAATCCCTGGCATGTTTCTTTAGCTGCAAAAAGTACTCCTTGTATGAATTAAATGAGATGATTCATTGGCCGGTGTCTAGCACAGAATGGAGATTCCATAAATATTTCATGTGATTCCTTCACTTTGTTTATATGATCCCTGTATCACATCATTAATATTTATTGCCAGGTCTTATCTCTGTTATTGCACAAAGAGCAGATTCTTAAAGGAGTTACCATGTTTAGAAGATGTTGTCCCCATTCCTGTCACCTAGAACAGAACCAGCGAGGCAGTTAATGATCAATAAATATTCACTGACCATCTCTGATTCTGGGGTGTGGGGGGAGCTTTTATCCTTAGGATTTACTCTCTATCCCTTTAATCTGCTTTTCCTTTCTCCTGGATGCTTCCAAGCTTCTGAACATCCTTAAACTGTTACTTGGGTGAAGTACCTTCCAGGGGTACATGCGTGAAGACTAAAACCATGTCATTGGAATCCTTCTGAATATTTTAAAGATTATATTTCCTTCATTACTCTGTAAATCTCATTCACCTGTGCTGAGTCTTCATATCCCTGTCCGATTATACTCTTTAAACACATCCAACACAGCCACATGAACCCTACACAATCTTTCTCTACCCAAAAGCAACTTTAGTCCCTGAATTTATCCAAGAACTTCCTTTTAACGACTTTATCATTTCTTTATGTAGTCATGCTGAGAGGCAATGCTCTATTCCAGTTTATTCCAGTTAGCAGCATCAACTCAGGAAGATGTATGGGTTCAAATCTCAGTTCCATTTACTAGCTTTATGACTCGGAGCAAAGGTAATTAGTCTCTATGCCTTTGTTTCTCCAAAAGTATAAAATAATGTCAATATTCATAGCTGCTTTTAAAGGTTATTTTAAAAGTTAGCTATTATTGTCTGTAAGGAATTTAAAGTAGTAGCTGATAAACAATACACAGCAATAGCTATTTGTAATTATTTAAGACCTTTCTTTCCTGCTTTTAAGTTTATTTTTTGTATAGATCACTGTATTAAAAAATTTTCATGTTTGCTTTTATTTATTGAGGTGACTTTTGTTTACAACACTGCATGTGACTCAAAGACATAAGACCATACCTCCTCAGATGCCTGTTACCACACCCACCACCAAGTCACCCTCAGCCTTCGTCCTCTGTGCCCCTCCCTATCTGCTAGCCTTAATTCCATGGTCTGATTTCTAGGGTTTGTTACTGGTCTGGTTTTGTCTGACCCTTTGTTTTGTTTCTCTATATTCCACATTTAAGTGAAACCAAGCAGTATTTGTCTTTCTCCTTCTGACTTGTTTTACTTTATCCCTTCCAGTTTCATCTATGATGTTGCAAATGCCAAGATTTCATCTTTATTGCTTTTATAGCTGAGTAGTATTCCAATATGTACATACACCACATTTTTCTAATCCACTCCTCTGTCCTCGCTGTCCTTCATAATGCATACATTGCTTAAGGTAAATTTGAAAGGTCGTATTATCTGGAAATTTCTGAGAAAAAGAAGCGTCTACACAATGTCACAAGGATATTTATAATAGCATTGTTAGTATAGTAGTAAAAGTTAGATATAATGTAAATGTCTATTAATTGACAGGTGGGTAGTGAAATGAACTAGATTACACTGACATGAAGATTATAATACAGCCATTTAAAATAATAAAATTTTCTAAGCTATGTTGTCAAGGATAAGAAAGCAAGTTATAGGATAAAATATCTATCGCTTAGGAAGAGCTATTAAAAATAGAAACCATGTACAATATTTCTATGTAAAATATAGAAAGAGTAGTTTGAAAAGGTACACACCAAAATAATAGTGGAACTGAGTATAGTAAATATTTATTATTTTATTATTTTTGGCCTCCACCAAACCATCTGTATCCATCCTCCATCTGACTCCCTTCCCTATGCCCTCCATATTTCCCTCTCCCTTCTGTGGTAACCATTATCTTCTGTTTGCAAATTCAAATTTTTGTTCTATTGTTTGCATGTAATTATGTTTTGGGTGTTTATATTCTGCAAATGGGTGAAACCATCTGAGACCTGCTCTTCACCTTTTGACTGATTTCACTCAACATAATCACCTCAAGGTCCACCCATTTTGTGCCAAATGCCACTGCCTCATCTTTCTTCACATCTGTGTAATATTCCAATGACTATATGCTCCACAGTTTCTCCATCCATTGTCTGTTGAAGGGCACTTGGGTTGGTTCCATGATTTGGCAATTGTAAACAGTGCTTCTATGTACATAGGTGTAGATAGATCTTTTTGTGTTAAATTTTTCATGTTATTTGGATAGAGACCCAACAATGGCATTGTTGGGTCAAATGGGATTTCCATTTTTATTTTCTTGTGACATCTCTATTCCATTTTCCACAGGGTCTATACCAGCTTGCAATACCACCAAAGTGGATGAGAGTTCCTTTTCACCACAACCTTGCCAACACTTGTTAATTCCATTCTTTTTTATATGGGCTGCTGTCACAGGTTGCAGTGCTATGGATATAATCAATATTTTTTGTTTTATTTATTTCTGTAGTAAAAAATTATAATGCATGTCTTATATAATGAAAAGTTAAAATAAGGATGAGTGAAGTTAAAAACAAAACTAATTTGAGTAGTCTAGTTCAGTGTGGTGTTGGAAGCTATTGACTTTTTTTTTTTAAGATTTATTTATTTTTATACAAGAGCTGGGGTACAGGCCAGAGGTGCCAGGGGATGAGAGGATTCACCAGAGACAGGGCAGGGAGCAGAACAGGCAGACAACAGAAATGCACTGCTGAGGGGAGCTGCGGGTGTGACAGGAGACATCTGCCACACCATGTGGGAATCTCGCCAGCCGGTAGGGATTGAACCTGCTGCAGACAGCTTCACAGCATGGTGCTCAACCCACTGCACCACCAGGGAGGCCCAGAAGCTATTGACTTTTTGTTTTAAAGTAGAACTCTGTTTCTTTCCAGAATTAAGAGAAATGTCATGAGACAAAGTTTGTTTATTGACCAATGAGTCAACAGGGCCAATGAGCTCAACCAGTTGGAATCAGTGGCATCCTTTCTTAAACATGTGCATATAAACAAATCAATAGCACCATTTCATCAATATTAGGGGAATAAAGATTTAATGTTAAGATTCTTCATGCACTTTTCCAATTAAGCACTGGACCTTTAAGGAATACATTAGAGTTAAACAAATCCAAGAAAATCATCCCTGTGGCTTCCCTTCATGTATTAGAGGAGACCTGATTCTGCTCTGTGGTTTGCAGGTTTTTATTTTATTTAGAATCTTGTTGGGTCCCCCACCCCCTCCCCAGTATCTAGGATCTTACATCTCAATGGGAGACTTTTCCAAACCCAAAACAAAATATCACTATGTTTTTGAGTTTGGGAAATTGTGACAATATGACTTTACTGATTTTTTTTCCTTCTGATTTTATTTTTGGAAGGAGCTGAGTAAACATACCCCACTGTCGGTCACAAGTGTTCGAAGGCCAAGCAAGTGTTTATGAACAAGGCCTGAGTTTCTGCTGCACCAGCTGCATTGTCCTTCTCACATGGGTAGATTGTAATCTCTTTGGTGGACAGGAACTCTGGCCTTTGTTGTACTGAAAATTCTCATAAACTCAGACAAGGAAATGTGAGCAACTGCAATAGGCAAGCATCCTCCAATGAAAACACCAGAATCCCTGGGATCTTGCTGCAGTCTGAGTGAAGCCTTGGCCCATGGAGAGAGAGAGGAAGATACTGATCACACTGCACCATCCCGGTGCAAAGTCTGTTACTGCTGCAGCACCTGGATTTTCCCTCACTGGGCACCAGGCGTGCTCACAGCATTAATCACAGGATGGTGCATTCTGGGACTTGGTGTTAGGAATGAGACTTGGCCACTGGTGAACCTCACATCATTTCTTCAATGGGAGGTGGTGTGGAAGATTAGAAATACAAAAACACATATACAGATTCTCAAATGGGAACAATCAGCCAGATTGGAAAAAAATAAAGCCTGCCAATTCCAAATATAGGGGAGAACACAAAACAACGGAAACTCCTTACACTACTAAAATGAGGGTGCATTTGGCATGCACCAGTTATATCAAACACGTATACTAGATAACACATTCATGTGTTTCTATAATGTAATCCCACACATAGGCCTGAATGAACAGAGCTACATGTAATCACATGGTATTTGACATTATGCTAATCTGAAACTTAATCCTAAGCTTACTATTTACCATGTGATACTCTTGGACAGAGTTTAATATTCTATGTCTTAGTTGTCTTATCTGTAAAACAGATGATAGATAACTTCTTAATGTTATCCCAAGACTTTAATATATGCAAAAAGAATCTGGAGATGTAGTACTTTTATTTATTCATTAGGCAAATGTGACAATAGAAGTTTGATTAAATTAACAGAATAGTACTGTCATTGATAGTGTTTTGATAAGATAAGGTTATTGGATGAGAAAGACTTTGGTAATATTTCAAATGGAGAGTGTGATTCTATGCTTCAACACCTCACAACTCTCCCTATTCAGTATTTGAGAGCCCATTAAAATGAAAGCAAATTGTCCTCATTGGAATATTGTTTGTAAATCTCACTTATTACCATAGCCTCTTTGCAAATATCACTACTGATAACATCTAAATCCACCTCAGCAATAGCTAAACCTTGCTCCCAAACTTTATCTGATTTATCACCTGAACCAGGTAATTAATTAGACACCTGCTACAAACCCGGAATACTGCTAGGTGCTGGGTAGCCAAGTAGTTTACCATCTAATGTAGAATGTGAGAATGAGAGGAACAATCACCAAAATGTAAAATGTTATAAGAGAAAGGCTAATTTGCATCATAAACAAAGAGCTTTGGGGAAAAAAGAGTTAAAATCAACCTATTGGTCATCTGATTCTTTTGGGCAACTTCATTTAAATCTAGAATAAAAATCTTTGACTTGGGATATGAGATCCTGAATTCTCTGTGACTCATAGCCCCTACCTTTTGTCCATTCGCATCTTTCTCCTTTCAGTCTTCTCAAAAGATACTGAAGACACCTGGATTCATAATAGCAAGGCAGCAATCCTAGAAAATTATTTAATGAAATGCATTTGATTCTTGTGTCGATCCAAAAGGTATTCATCTTCATAGAATGAGATCTGATTTCCAGTCTACACTCATCTCAATTTCTATGTTCTCCAGTTACATCTAGGTCAAAACAAACTAGTTTAGCAATTTCATTGTTCCCTGGGTGTCTTACATTTTTTCTTAATTTAATAATTTCCATTTTATAGTATTTGGAACTTTTATTACACATTCCCTCCAGTTTGCTTTTTAAAATGCTCCTTAGAGCTCTGAAAGCAGAGGGAAACTCTCCCTCCTACAAAAATCTTCCCCCATTTCGAAATCCCACAATGCTAGGCCCAACGTAGAAGTAATGCTGGAAAATATGTGACTGAATTTGCTTCTTTGGTCATCAGGGTTTGCTGCATTACTGAAAGGGATTGAATTGGACTGTGTCATTTGATAAATTGGGGCAGTTGAAGCAATTTATTCCATTTTAACATGTATTTTTTTAACTCATTACCAAGAAACAATTAAAACGTATGTATTGTTCTCCAATGTTCAGGTTAATTGAAATTGAAGCCATATATATTCTGACAATAACAGTGGCAGACAGAGAAGCTGCCTGAAGTGGAGAAGGGAAAATATAAAGTTTTTTTGTTGTACAAATTGTGCTTAGGCTACAACATATTTGTCTCGTCTGACAAAATACAGCAGGGACAGTTTCTGCTAATGTTAATACTAAACAAAATAAGCATTAATCAAATGATTGTTTCTTGCTGCACAAGTCTTTTTCTATAGCTCCACCAATGATATTTTGACCAGAAAAACAAAACAAAAAATAATTGTTCCAGGTGAACTCTATCCAGCACACAGCAAGAGATCTATGAAGGATACATAAAGTGTCTACCGATTAACTGTCTTCATCTGCCTCTACCAGTTTGTGGATGATTCTGTTTTCATTTCTCACCATTGTGTGGGAGAACAGCCGACTGTACTGAGCATGAATCAGCAACCAAAATAAGTGGCAGGGTAACTAGGAGATGTCATTTGACCTTCAAGCTCATTTTCTCCTGTCCCTATTTCATCTCTCTCCCTGCAACCTCTGCCTCTCTTCTCAGTTTGTTTGCTCAGCAAATAAAACATCAGATAAAACACTCAAATTGCCTGAACAAGCTCATCTTTCTTGGATTTCTAGAAACATTTATTTGTGAAACACATGGTAATTTATTCATCTTTGAGGCAATATAAGCACAATTTGTACCATAAACACACATTGTATTTTCCCTTTTCCACTTCAGGCAGCATCTCTGTCTGCCACTGTTATTGTCAGAATATATATGGCTTCAATTTCAATTAACCCGCAAATTGGAGAACAATACATAAGTTTTAATTGTCTCTTGGTAATGAGTTAAAAAAAAAAAAATACACGCTAACATTGAATAAATTGCTTCGACTGCCCCAAAGCAGGCAATACTTGTTTTGAGATATCATTGCATCCTTTATTGTCAGTCATTTAAAATCCTGTAGGGAATAGGCAGGACAAAAATACTTTAAATTCTCCTTTGAAAACCTGCAAGGATAAAGCTACTTGTAGGATTCGGCTTCAGGGTATACTGACCCCTAACTGAGAGATACTCAGATGTACTTACTAAACCTTCTGTGACTATAATTTAATAATGAAAGTTTGGAGAGGGGAGATTCTCTGACTGAGGGTTTTGCTACTGCTGCTGTATCACTTAGGGGTGAGAACAGCAGATGGAGCTTACTGTGACAACTATGATGGGATGATATGGTGGGGTGGGCAGCCATCCAAAGCCAAGAGAGAAGATGGACCTGGGAGTCTAATGCTTCTCGATTTGGAGATTCAGTCCCAGTTATAATAACGCTGAAGGGAAGAGGTGGAGAGAGGAATGGAGGAAGGAAGAAAGGTTGAGAAAGATCTTCAAAGGGAGGGAGGGATGGAGGAAGCAAATAAAATGGCTGCTACCTAGTATAGAAATACTCAACACTCAAAGAGACACAAATAGACCATTTTTGTCTTTCACCCACAAACTATGGGTCCCCTTAGAGACATCTATTCCTAAACATTTGAGAGATTATGAATCTAACAACCATGGCACATGATTTTTTTTTTTAAAGATTTATTTACTCATGCATACAAGAACCGGAGTACAGGCCAGAGGTGTGGGAGAATGAGAGGATTCACCAGAGACAGAGTGAGGAACAGAAAAGGCAGATTGACCAAAATACACGCTGAGGGGAGCAGTGGGCAAGACAGGAGAGGTCTGCCGTACCATGTGGGTAGCTCCCCAGATGGCCAGGATCGAACCCACTCTGCAGAGGCTGTGGACAGCTTTTCAGCACTGCGCTCAACCGCCTATGCCATGAGGGAGGCCCAACCAGGGCACATGGATGTTTGCAATGAATTTCTCCACAACCTGATGAATTACAAGGCAATTTTATCAAACATAGGTAAGGGAAGAAACTTTTTTTTTATAGTTTATCTTTTATTTGCTCATATAAACCCAGGATAGGATTAGTGCGAGCTTCTTATACAGATGCAGAGAAAATAAAGGTATTCAAGAAAACAGAATCCAGAGATTGTTAGTGGACTTCATCCTGAAAAGAAGCTGTGGATGTACATAAATCACAGCAAAATCTCTGCATCGATGTAACCAGGATACTCCTCTGGAAGCTGTAATCATTTCTCTAATTACTACACGACCCCCGTATTTTTGGCCAATGCTGTGGAGTTGCCAAAAAGTTGGTCAGGGGCTGTAATCCAATAAATGTTTTATTTTCAATTTCACATTCACAAATTAAACCACAGCTGCAACCCAGATCAACATGATCTGTTCAGAGAGGCATAGGAAAAGTCAATTAGTTTTTCCACTCTCTGGGGCCAAATAGGCAATTAGAGTAGAGAAAATGGGGTGGGGGAGAGAAGGGGTTTGTGACTATTTTGGAGACAAAGACTCTGAAGACTGAAATGTCAATACGGATCCATCCAACCGAAGTGTTACTTTCTAGACAGATGTTTTCATTTGATTAGGTTATATAATCACAGAAGATACGACTGATCATCTTATATTCACACCAGTGTCTGACAAAATATGTTTTGTGATATTTGTTGAATGGTTGACGGAATGATTGACTGGAACATAATCCATCCAGGTAATCACATTCATTTTACCACTTGCTCCCGAGAAATCCTTTCCCAGTTCCTCCCCATTTATAGTCGTCAGATCACACTGTCCTATATTTGGGATAATAGAGAGCTGTCAATGTAGCAGATGTCTGGGTTAGCAATCCAATTGACTCACTCTTTTGTGAATGCTGCCATAAACAGTGGGGGAGTTCAAAATTAGATGAATCATCACCTCTTTTGTCACTTGGTTTGCCCACCTGCTGACATGGATTCACTCTTCCTCAGAATCTTCTCTGGCGGAGATAACGCATTTTCCTCTTATTGGAAACAATTGAAGGTTGACCCTGGGAAAAGCCCTAAGGGAATTTGGTGTTTATTATATTCTTATTTGCTACAAACAAAGATAACCTGTGTTTGAAAATAGTGGGTGGGAACGGAAATTTAGCTGTGCCCTTTGAAATATTCTTATCAGTGAGTATCATATCAATTGCAAAAAGTCCATGGACTGTTACTCATGGGGAATCATCTCCCTCCTCTTCCCCAAAACTGTAGGAAAGAATCAGGACTCGAAGAACAGAGTCCTAACAGCATGTTCTCCAGGATTCTTTATGGATTGCCTGGGCCTGGGATCTCAATGATCTTTATAATTGAGCCACAGTGGGCTATTGTCACCTTTGCCTGCCCTTGACCTCCATTTCCCACTGTCCATGGCGCTCTCTCCCCACGTGTGTCTGCTTTTCCTGTTGATTCATCGATGCTTCGCTCCAATCATTTGAGTCACAAGTATTTCCCAGGTCTCCCTAGCCCTTATTAAATCTTCCTCTCTGAATTCCAATATATTATTTTAAAAATTTTACTATTCATTACTGATCAATGATTGTTCTTAATTACTGACTCAAGAAATACATGTCACTGCTAATGGTGCAAGTGTTACCTTCCTCTGAGCAATCTCTGAGCTTCCTGATGGCGTGGAAGGTGTATCTGGGGTTTTCTCTTAGAGCTTTCACAAAGTAGGAATTCAATAACTTGAGTTGAATTGTATGAAACATTCCTTATAGGGCTTTTAATCTGATTGGGGGATAAAGATGAGCACATTAAGCAAAACTAAGAGAACAGCAAAGCATCAAAAGTAAAATTGCAAAATAATGTGGTGGGAAATGAATATCTGAATTGTGGAGAAATGTTCCATATAGGCACTATTTATTTTTAAATATTTATTTATTTATACAAGAACTGGGGTAGAGGCCAGAAGCGCAGGAGGGTGAGAGGATTCACCAGATACAGAGCAGAGAGCAGAACAGGCAGATGACTGAAAACACTGCTGAGGGTAGCAGCAGGCGAGACAGGAGAGGTCTGCCATGCCATGTGGGTAGCTCCCTGGCCAGCCGGGGATAGAACCTGTGCTGCAGAAGCCACGGACAGCTTCACAGCACTGCGCTCAACCCACTGCGCCACCAGGGAGGCCCAGGAACTATTTAAATGGAGTAAGTTCTTTAGGAGAGGTTTCTAGAAGCACCTTTTGTGCTAAATATGAAAAGATATTATTTCCTCACCCTAGTGACTAGTGTGTTAAACAAGTTTATTTTTTAAAGAAGGAATAATTATTTCAGAGTATGAAGTGAGAGAGGCAATTTCATATGCAACATATAGAAGTGTCAGTTACTATCAATGTTCTGAAAAGTACTTTGGGATTAGCAGGAAATTTTGGAAAGCCCATGACGTTCCTTCCTTTATTTCATGTCAAGTCATCTATTCCACATAAATAAGCAGAAATTGTAGCAAGGGTTTTTATATACATGGATATTAATGACTCCTTTTATCCTCACAGTTAGACTGATCATCCTTCAATTCTTCTCACAACCATGCTCTGGACTCTAGGCTGCCCCAGGGCCTTTGCCCTGGATTTTCCTTCAACTTGAGGTATTTTGTTCCCAACCTTTTCTTCCCCTAGATAAATCCCCTCACTCAGCTTCAACATCACTTCCAGAGCATAACCCTTTACGACTGATGTCCCTGCCCATCACAATGGAGTCTGTTGAGAATCTTGCTTCTCCATAGTGGGAGCTGTGTCTTTCTTGTTACCACTTCTGAGTATCAAACACAAGGTCTGTTTCAGGGTAAGGAGGCTCAATTCAATCTTGTTTAGTAAACACAAAAATAATAATAGCCAATTAACTCAAAATCTGAAAGAGAGGCACAAGTTTAGAAATGATATGATCATAACATGGTGTATGGTAACAATTAAAACAGTTAGACCTCCCTGGTGGCCTAGGGGTTAAGTCTCAGTGCTACCACTGGGATGGCCAGAGTTCAATCCCCAGCCAGGAAGACGACCCGCATGGAGCAGCAGACCTCTCCTATCTTGCCTGCTGCTCCCCTCAGCAGTGTATTTCAGTAGATCCACCTGTTCTGTTCCCCACTCTGTGTTTGGTGAATCCTCTCATCCCCCACATCTCTGGCCTACAGTGCAGTTCTACACAAAATAAATAAATAACAATCTTACAATAAAGAAATAATTCTTTAAAAAATACAAAACAGCATTCACCTCTGATCATCACACTGGCAAATGTTTACAATTGTAAATGTAAAAAAAGAAAAAGCTGTAAGTTAACCAAGCATGATGCCATGTTTGCAAGAAGTGACTCTCAGCCAGGAAGGTTGGAAATGATCACCTTGGCCTGGAGAGATGGTGGGTTCCTCTATGTTTTCCAGTGAAGGCTTGGGCTCTGGAGTCAGCAATAATTGAGATGAGTGAAAGCTGTGATCTCATGGAATTTACATGTTCATGGTATGGAAGCTGATTGAGTGAATAATTAAATACACAGAAAAGCTCTACCCAGCTATGATGGCTTCAGGGCACAATCACAGAGCACAAAATTGCAAGGTGTCTCTTGGGGGTGGGTGTGGGAGGAGCCCTGATTGCCCTAAGTCCAAGGAGTGAGGAACCCAGCAAGTTCCTCTAGAGGGACAGGGCTTGTGATGATTTAGATGTCTTCTTTATACTTTTCTGTATTTGTATTTTTTTCACAGTAAGCACAGAATCATGTAAGAGAGAATATTAAGATAATCATGTGAGAGAGAATATTAAGAGAGAATATTAAGATAAAGCATATGCATAGTTACACAATTTGCATAGAATAGTGTGAGTCACATAATACATGTCCAATTAATGTTAATTACTGAGGGAAGGGAGGAAGGGGTAGGGGGAGAGAGAAGGGCAGCGCTGTTCCCCATGTGCTCATCTCCACCATTATTTTTAAAGGCTGTGCAACACTTTCCACCATCCATATCATGCAACAGAGATGCTTTCTTTTATTTTTTTTTGCATTTTTTTTAAAGATTTATTTATTTATGCATACAAGAGCTGGGGTACAGGCCAGAGGTGTGGGGGGTGAGAGGATTCACCAGAGACAGAGTGGGGAACAGAACAGGCAGACTGACTGAAATCCACTGCTGAGGGGAGCAGTGGGCGAGACAGGAGAGGTCTGCTGCACCATGTGGGTATCTCCCTGGTCAGGGATCGAACTCATGCTGCAGAGGCTGTGGACAGCTTTATAGGTTGTGTCTTAACCCCTTGCACCATGAGGGAGGCTCCAGAGATGCTTTCTTGACAAAATGAACCATTTGTATATACAGCATTTGTCTTTCAGATATTTTCTCATGGCCTATTTCCAGAAGTGCACTTATCTGGTCCGTGGGTGTGAGCACGTTAATATCTATGATGTATTTTGCTATTCATTATAAAATGGCCTTTAATAATATCCAGCACCAATAGTAGATTATCACATCTGAAAGACAAAAAAAGTGTCTTTCTGAGGTTTTATTTTGAGTGGATTTTTATTGAACACATATAATATGTTTGAAACAAATTGTGTGTCTTGTAGATTCCTTGTCACATTTTTGTTCACTTTTGTATCAGTGAGTTATTTTCCCTGCAAATGTTGTATTTTAAACTCCTGTCTTTTCTATTTAATTTTTATTGAAATTCTAGGGCCTTTCTTAGCCTCTTTTGTAACATCACTTTCCTATTCTGTTCTTCACTTTTGCATGTCTTGTTACACTTAACATGCATAAATTAATTTTTTTGTGATGCAGCCAACTGATTCTTTTTGTGACTTTACTTTCTTTTATAATTATAAACCTATTTTGCTTTCAAACATTTACTATTTACCATTTTCGCATTCTCTCTATATATAATTTTCTATAGCAGAGGTTTGAGAGACTAAATTTTTCATTTTTCAATTTGCAAGCTATGTATTCAGATATGTATTTTTGTGCGTACTCTATTTTAAAATAATACATTTGGAACTCACATTTATGCTTTACTTGCTACTTTTGAACTCTTGTCTTAAGCTAAGTTAATAAAGCAATGAATATCCTGATAAACAATTTGAGAAATATTAGTTGAAATGCTTTTGTATATTTTCAACATACTCCTACTTTTTTATGTCTTATTTATTAGAGAGTGATAGCTATTTTAATATATTTTGCAAACATATGGTAAACAAATGAACAAAAACAATATTGTCCCTTGCAGGAGGGGAATTTAATAGGAGACAAGATATATTTGTCTCATATTAATAGGATAGGAGGATTATGTAGGGATTTGTTTTGAAAATTAACAATTTGACTATGACATTAAAAAAGAAAAAAAAATTTCTAAGTTTTTCTAAGGGACTAGAGAGAACCTTGAATGACTGGTTCAAGCTCATCAAGTTTATAATAAAAATGACAGCTGACAGCAGTGAATATTAATTGGACATAGTGACGTGGAGACCACCCTAAACTAGCTCTTGTTTCTTTTTCACTATTGTCTTCTGTGCAGTCGGTTTACAAATGAGGAAGTTTAGTGTGATACCCTGGCTTTAGCATGTGCGTGAAGAAACTGAGCACACACAAACAAATGCCTTATTAAAAATTACAAAGTTGAGTCTAGACATTCAAAAAATGACATGCTGATTCCCAGGGCAGTTTTTATTTTGCGTGGCTGGTGCTGGATAGCACACGCACTCTTGCAGAATCCTCTCTGAATCTAATTTCAGGTCCTGAAAATACCCAGTGCACAAAGATGGAAATGTGTGAATACTCTTACATGCTTTCAAAGATTCCATCTTGTGGTTATTGGTAACTCTCACAGTTGTGACAGATAGAGGCAAAATAGTTAATCATCATTAACTGTCATACTCCTTCTTGTCCTCTCTTGCCAAATCTGTTAAATATAATTAGATGATTTCTTAGGCTTCGTTTTGCAGTGATGGGCTGCAATTCTGGCTCAATTTCAGGTGGTGTTATCACATCCTGCATTTTCATTATCATTTTCTCTGCCAGCATAATTCCCTGGGGGAGTGCCCTGTGCCAGGCTTATCATCCTATATTCTCTACTCTGTTAAAGATGTCAAGGAATGCGCCATTACCACCTGACCTCCCCCCAACATCCCAGTCATTGCAAGCACCCACCTAAGATTTATGTGGAGGGAGTATAAAACCTGTGCTTGATCTTTTGTCTCCTGCAAATTAGTGGAGCACTTTTGGACAGTGACTTAACCTTTCTCATTCTCAATTTACCACTGTAAAAGGGGACTGAAGTTGCACGGAGTCTTAGTGATTTCGTAGACATTTCTATCTGTGGTACATGTCTTTTTCTCAATAAAGGCTATTTCTTTGGCAAAGGCCACTAAATTGGGTAGCATTGATATCATGGTTGAGTCTTAACAGAAGTACTTCTTTTACCAGAACCCCTCCTTGCATATGAATATGGTCTTCTTAATCAGGTCTTCATCTCTTTGGGGAGGTTAACAGTAAGGACTAAGCATTCCTATATCACAATCCTTATAAGCATGCTTCTTAGTCTAGAGAAAGGCAGCTGCTTCTCTCCATTCTTTTCTATTCCATTTCCCCCATAGCTTTTTTTATTGAAGATGAAATTTCGTAGTAGGATCAGAGGTGGAAGGGAAAGAAGTCTTCAGGGTCTCACAACCACAGAACCATCTCTGAAGCCCTTGGGATTAGGGGTGAGTGCCAAAATTTGGGATTTGTTTATGTTTTCTTACACATTTTCTTGGATATGCATAGCAAAAAGTCAGAAGATAGATTTTTACAATGGCGAAAAATGATGGAAAAGACTCTGGGCTCATCATTCAGAGAAGCCATCTGTGCCAGAGTAACTGTCTGTAGAGGGAAAAAATAAATCATTTTCAAAAACCCCATTGCTCCAAAATCTGGTCCAACATCACTGTTTGGATGCCAAGTATTCCATCTGGCAAAAGCAAGTTATGGAAAAGAACAAAGGCAATTTACCCAATTGGCCTGGGCAGAAAGTTTATTCTTCAATGATTTTTTTTTTTTGTGCGGCTTCCTCCAGAGTGTGGTTCTGACAGCTCTGCCCCGGGACTAGTGGCTAGGCAGGGTTCAAGAGAAGAGAACTCTGCCTGGGTGTGGAGCAGTGCCACTCACAGCAGTTCAACCTCTCTCTCTCCTTTTTACTGCTGTGCTTTAAAATTCCTCCTTTTTTTTTTTTTTTTTTAAGCAGGTAATGCTATTAAAAAGGCTGGTTTTCAAAGAGGAAATTCCTAATACAATTCTAGAAAAAGACATAGAGGAAGTGGATGCTCAAACTTGCCATTACAAAATGCCAAAGCATGCCATCGCACAACCTTATTTCTAAATGGGCTGCTGCATGAATGGATTCATTGGTGGTTTCCTCATCCCCATACAGTGAGCCCATTTTCTCTTAAGTGTCCTTGGGAAATGACCTATCCAATGGCTTTGCTGCGTTGGTGAGGTGGTCTATTTCTTGAGAGATTGCCATAGAGAGGATTAAAATGATAAGATACCAAAGAAGGCATTTTCCCAGCAGCAAATCAATCTTAGCACTTTTCAAAGATTCTTCTAGAAATTTTCTTAAGGACAGCTAAGAAAAGTAATGTCATTTCAGGACTGGGACACTCAGCTCTTATCGAGATTCTAAGCAGCATACTCTGAACCATCACCAGTTGGATATTTGCACTACGTGCAAGGCTTGTTCTCAGGACTCATGAATCACTTGTTCAATTAAAAATAGTATTTCCCTAGAATCATTTGATCAAGATTGTGGGACTAAGTTGTGGGTGAATTTGTGGCCATTTGCTTTCCTGTCTTGGAAACATACCTGTAGGTTGGTGATCAGCTTTTCTTGGAGATAACAGCCCCGATATTAACAACTACAGATTTTTCTAGGATTTCCTTAAAATTAGGTCAAGACTTTCCAATGTGGGAGTTGAGTGCATGCTGCTTCTTATGGTAGAATTTAGGGGTAACATCAGATACCAAGAGAAAAAAACATGTCAAGGACCTAGTCATAAGCAATTCTTCATCAAATTGTATCTGACTCATGCTTTGTTTACCTGAGACAAATGAATATAGTTACTCCAAAAGACTACAGTGTGGAAATTATCTCATCAATGATAACCTCCAAATTTCACAATTCACCTGGAGGACTCACTTTATCTGAATGATCACATATGCCCATCCCATAAATTGACGCAGTAATTTTTCAAATCTTTATTAGATCTCTACATGGTGTCAGTTATTCGTTAGAAGCTGCGGATACTCCCCTGTGCTATAAACCTTTAATATATTCACCAGTGTCTGAGAAAGGGAATGTACATTAATACTTACAAGAGAAAGTATGTAAATTACAGAAGAAAGATGATAGATTAGCTAATTTTCCAATACAGATTGGATTTCTGCCTTCAAATTTGAAGGCTCAAAAAGCAAGAATAGGAACTGGAGGGTAATTCGAGATAAAGATAGGGATATGCGAAAGGCGCTGACTTTTGAAAGTCTGATTTATGTGGAAAACACATAAATGATTGAAAATGGTTGAGCAGGTGTAAAGCGACTGTAAAGGAGGTGAAATGGGACCTTCTAGGCTAGCCAAAGCATTCTGTCTAAGTTACAGATATAGTTATGGAATAAGTTTAAGGAGAGAAAGCCTAGGATCTTGTGTGCATTTAGAAAGGTGCAGTCAAATACAGACATTCTAGAGGGCAGACGCAAATTAAAAATTTAGTCAGTAGAACACCTGACAATGAGAAGTACAGCTGAATTTAAAATTTGGGGGAAGAAACTTTGTGAACTATTCATGGAAAATGGGATGGGGAAGTGACAGAGAAAGGGTCAAAGATGTTTCTAGATTGAGCGTGGTGGAGAGGTGTGTAAATGCTGATGTCTTTAACCTAAGATAGGAAAACAGAGAAATCCATGTTTGTTTTTTGTTTTCTCTTTGTTTCGTGGCTGACTTTAATTATTTACTTATTAATACTCATATATTCACTTAGATGAATGAATAAATCATGCGGGATGGAGAAGAGAGCATGGTAGTGGACAATTTGGGTTGTGGGGAGAGGAATATATTATTAGCTTGCATAACTTGGAGTATTTCCTGGATTTCTGTTTGGGAAATTTGACTTAAATTTATCTCTACCATCTTGGATCTGATCAGTGACTATTTTTGAATCAGAATGTTAGACTTTATGTTTCTTCTCTGAAACGACATGGCTTCAATCTGGCGAGATTTTTTTGGATTTCTGGTTCTGTTGTGTCTTATGTCAGCTGTATCTTCCAACTTTGTGTCACACAGAGGTGGCGGGGTGATATTTGTGTGTATATGGTTTTATCCAAGTTAAGATGCAGTTTTTACTGAGTGGTGCTAGGAATGCCGGGCTCTTGCACAAAGCAAACTATTTCAGTGAGACACCAAGGCACCATCACTTCTTTCAAAGGAGTTATTCTCAAGTTGTAAATCTACTGTACAGTGCCATAACTGAGATTATAAAGGGAGACTCCATTGAGTATGTTTTGTCGAAATCAGTGCCTTGTAGTTTTATATGCCTGAGCTACCAAAATCCAGGGCTGGTAGATGTACATGTACTTCACATACCTATTGATTAATTGTAGCTTGATGTCCTTTATATAAAATTCAAAATGATACTTTTGTCTTCAGTATTTATCTTGGTTTGGCAAACTCACATCAAGGGAAATCAGATTAATTCTATTATTTTAAAAAATGCGGGCCTCCCCGGTGGCGCAGCGGTTGAGCGCTGGGTTGCGAAGCTGCCCGCAGCCTCTGCAGCGCCAGTTCGATCCCCGGCTGCTCCCCGGCCACCGGAGGAGGGTCCCACATGGTGCGCAGACCTCTCCTGCCGCCCGCTGCTCCCCTCAGCAGTGTACTTCGGTCCTTCTGCCTGCTCTGCTCCCCGCTCTGGCTCTGGTGAATTCTCTCACCCTCCCACGCTTCTGACTGTACCCAGTGCATGTATAAACCAACCAACCAAACAAATAAATAAATAAATAAAGCATGCCTCTATTAAAAAAAAAAAATGCTTAAGAATGAAGAGATACTTGTAAGCTTGTGCAGACTGTAATCTAGTAAAATAGTCTATTAGTATAAAATAAGCTCTATCATCATCATTGAGTACTCACTATATGCCTATTGTTAATTGTCTAAATCAGTAATTCCAGCTAATTCTCACACTAATTACTATTAGGTCAAAGTTTTTAGTATCTTAAGGGGTCTTTGCAAAGAGATGAGGCAAGTGATGCTTAAAGAAATAAGGTTGTTTCTCAAGATTTGCAGGTAGTTCTGTACTTGAACCAGATCTATGTTTTCAGAGTCTGAACATTTCACCAACTAGTTTATAACCCATAGCCCTAACAAACAAATATTTATTTTTCAGAGCTTTCAAAGTTAAGAAATTGGAAAATTCTCCCAATGTATTCACAGGTGAACAGAGCATGAAACTTAATCTCCAACTGCATACCTAAAAAACAGTGGTCAACCACAGGAACAATTGATGTTCAGAGATAGAAGTTATCCATCTGTAAGAAGAAAATCCAAATTTTCTGTAGGCATTTCTTTGTGGTGTATTTGTGTTCAGCCTGCTTTCAGTTGTGGTGGATACCTGAAAGAGTTCGCTGAATTGCACACTCTTTGGGGAAGTTGCTTTGCAGTTGGTCTAAAATTAGATTCAAGATCCACTCCCAGCAGGATTTGAAACTCTAATACTTAATCGATCACTGCTTCTACTCTTAAGTACACCATCAGTTTTTATCCCTACAGGCTGAGAGATCAGTGGAATTTTCTCAGGTTATACCCTTCACTTCTTGAAGAGGAGACTGGTGTGGATGGTTAGACAATTTTGGAGGTACCCATAGGCAAATGTTCAGAAACTACCTTCAATGTTCAATGCATTGTGAGCTATGTCCTAGGGCACAAGTTGTTAATTACATTCAGATTTAAGTGCAAAAGCAATTTCCATGGCCAGAAATTATATATAAATCCTATGCTGTACATTTCCATTAACTTACTCCTTTTTATCTCCCATTCCATCTGTGAAAGGCTAGTTATTATAAAGAAAACAACAGACTATGATCTACTTTTCTAAGGGAATTTTTTTTTTCAAAAATTTATTTAAAAAACAAATATCCAGGGTATTTTACTACTTCCAGTTTTTCTTATAAAGGTAGGCCTTCAGAGAAACAGTCTCAGAAATGTTCACAGTTAACCGCTGTGAACCAAAGAGGAAGTAATGTTGAGAAATTGCAGACTTTTGAGGCCTTAAGCAATGACCTCTCCAGAAAAACAAATAATTTCATAAGGAAAGAGATCCCTGGGAATTGAAATATCTTAGACAATGCATCAAAGGGGGTAAAAGCAAAAAAAAGTCAGGTGGTTTACAATGTGATGCAGATAAATAAAGTCCTGAATGTCCCATGTCACATGATCAAAAAACAAGGGAGCGACATGGATCTCAGATTCAAAGTACTTAGAACAAACAAACACAGATAACACCACAAAACAAGCTCGTCACTCCCATGACCCCACTTTCCTCTGTTTATATGGTTCCCACCTGCTATCATTTATCAGAGTCACTCTAGTGTCCTAGGAGGGCACCCTGTGGTTTTGGCCTCTGCAGAGTCACATGTTCCAGAAATTTCCACCTGTTCTCATCTTCCCTGTGCAACTTTGGAGTCACATGTCGATCCTGTAAGACATATTTTCTTCCAGTAATGTTGACCCCCCAGATTTATACCTTTGTTTTTCCTTTGGAAAGGGTTGACTCTAGAGGTTCTTCATATCTCTTTTGCCATGCACTTAGCATTTGCTTTTGTAACAATAACATTGGGGAGGAGATCGCTCATCACCTAAGAAATGCACAGTTATCTCCTTCAGATAGGGATCATGTCTTGAAGGATCACAGCAATGAGGACAATGTGATCCTCTCACAAGAAGGGGTTAGAGTTTTTTCTTCAGAGGCAGCAGGGGATAAATCAAAATTTCTAATCTGGGGTGAGGTCAGGCTTCCATCACACACCTGGTTTTGGGTGACCTGAGTCAGGCTGCCTCATCCATCCTCGTTTTAAGTTCCCCACTTTTAAAAGAGCATAGCAATTCTCTTCAACCTTAACTGCACTTCAGACTCACATAATTGCAGATATAAACTATACTTACATTATATATAGAGACATATAGATGCACAGTTGGTCCATGTTCAGGTTCTCTGCCAAGATTTCAGATTTAATTGGACCAGGGTGAGGTCCAGATAGAAGAGAAATCAGTGTTAAACACTCTGTAAGTGATACTAAGGGGCAGCCAGGCTTGAAAACTACTAAAGCTAATAACATCAAAGTAGCCCCCATTTTCCAGCACTAGAAAATCTATTTAAAATAACTTGCGGGGATTTTGTTTGTGGCCATGAGGCAGGAAGAAGGCGTGGAGGGATGAGATTGAGAGAGGGAGAAAAAGAAGGAGAAGAAATGTAATTCATTATTCTTCACTTGTGAGTCCCCATGATAGGGGAAACCCCACAACACCTGCACCTCAACAGCACACGTTATTACCAACCCCAAATAGCTTATGTCCAAATTCTTTAAAAAAGGTGAAATAAGCCATCCTCAGGAGTTATGGAAGGAAATGAGAACCAGCATGAGTTGAAGGGCTTTGACTTGTGGATGGATCTGGGAGGACAGGTAACACGTGGGCAGCAGGTGTGACAGGCGGGCACTCTGGACGTACTGGACACTTTCTTGTCCAGGTACATCATGGACTGTCATGCCTACATGCCTTGAACATGCCTCGCACATGCCTCTGCCCACATTGCTTCTGTATCATCTGCTCTAAAATGTCATCTCCTCTGTCTCTTCCCCTGCCTTTATAAAGATGTGGCTAAACTCATTCATATTGCTAAAGGAATCCCTCATATTACTCAGTATATATCATTTACTTTTCACCTATGTCTCCTTTTTGAAACTTTTTTTTTTAAGATTTATTTATTTATTTATACAAGCACTGAGTACAGTCAGAAGCACGGGAGTGTGAGAGAATTCACCAGAGACAGAGCAGGGAACAGAACAGGCAGACTGATGAAATACACTGCTGAGGGGAGCAGCGGGCACGGCAGGAGAGGTCTGCACGCCATGTGGACCTCTCACCAGTGGCCGGGGATCAAACCGGCGCTGCAGAGGCTGCGGGCAGCTTCGCAGCCCAGTGCTCAACTGCTGTGTCACCAGGGGAGGCCCTCCTTTTTGAAAACTTTTAAAGAATTCTAAATTCCCTTCATTTTTCCATATATAACACATTATCTTACACAAAGAAAATATTATTGAATACAACCTAAGTATCGATAAGAGAATAATAAGAATGAAGCCTTTTACTTGGAAATGATTAAAAAGTAAAGATGAAAAAAGGTGAAGCTAGAATATGAAATGTCTGTGGTCTGAGTAGCATCATTTGCAGACACAAACTATAGGTGAAGTAATTTGAAGTTACTACAAGTGGGGATCTCTGAACAGGAAGGTAGCTGAGTTGGAGTCTTGATTAGGAAGAAAGGGAAATTAAGGTGAGGAAAAATTCAAAAAGAATCAATAGGAAGTGATGACTGATTAGGCTAGGAATAGAAGGAGATTCCCTTCCAGTTGTGGAAACTGAGGTGGGTCATCTCTCTGGCCAGGTATCGAACTCCTGCTGCAGTGGCTGCTGGCAGCTTCATAGTGCTGAGACTTAACCTCTTGTGCCACCAGGGAGGCCCCTTTACAAAAGGGTACCCTTTTGTAAAAGCAATGAAGGGTGGATTTGGGGATTGAGAGCTGGTATCACAGGGGTGGTGACAAAAGATGCGAATCTTAGTGGAAAACAACTTAAAGAAGAAGGTTGAGAACACTGGGGAAATGACCGAAATTGGGGCTTGAGGGGAAAGAAGCGTCCCCTAGTGAGGTGGAAAAGGAGAAGCGAACAATTGAGGTGAGAAATGGGGAAGTGTGGTATTAGAAAGAAGAGCATTTCAAAAAGGAAGAAGTGGTAAATTCTGTTTACTTCTTCGGGGAAACCTGTGAAACTTGGTTAAGAGGGAATTTAGTCATTGGATCTATAAGAGTAAAGACAAAGCTTCTGAAAACCCCTCAAAAAGCCTCAGAGAAGCAGCTCACAAGGAAGAAGCAATTGTGTAAATTAGTTGAGTAATGGAATGAGAGAGCTGAAATCCCCAGGAGGGAATTACTTTTAAGAAAATGGCAATTAAATTTCTTGAAAAATAAGCAGCTACACAATACTCTCTAATGCAAGTCACTGTATCATCACTCCTACCACTAGTTTCAACTTCATCTGGTTGACTCTACAAATCCTACTGTTTTTTATCTAAAAATAACTAACAAAATCAATATTTCATTCCACACACATTATCTGTTACATTGTTAATACTACAGGGCTTAATTATGGAACTTGATAGTAAGCCTTGAAATGGACCATTCACTTTTACTCTTCAAACATTTTTGAGATTATTCTAGTTCTTTAGCATTTCTAAATCAATTTTTATCAATTTCCACAGAAAAATAGGGAGGGATTTCAACAGGGAGTGTGTTCAGTGGATGGAGATATTGATTTGGGGAGAAATGTCACCTTGATATTACTGAGTCTTCAATCACATATCTGACAAAGGGTTAACTTCCAAAATATATAAAGTGGTCACACAACAGCAAAAAACAAACAACCCTATCAAAAAATGGGCCAAAGATCTATATAAATGCTTCTCCAAAGGAGACCTGAATAAATGTTCAACATCCCTTAAAAGGGAAGTGCAAATCAAAACCACAATGAGTTATCACCTCTCCCCTGTGAGAATGACCTATATCAAAAAGATCACAAATAACAAATGTTGGTGAGGATGGAAGAAAAGGAACGCTAATCTATTTTTGGTGGCATTGTAATTTGGTGCAACCTCTACAGAAAATGATATGAAGATATATTAAAAACAGTAACAGAAATGCCGTGTGATCCTGCAATGCCACAGCTAGCTATTTATCCAAAGACTATGAAAACTCTAATATGTAAAGACTTCTATGCTCCTGTGTCCATAATAGCGTTATCCACAATAGCCAGGTCATGGAACCAAATCAAGTTCACATCCACAGATGACTGGAAAAAGAAACTGGAATATGTACTCAATGGAATACTACTCAGCTATTAATAGAAGGTGTCTCTGCCTTTTGGGGTAAAATGGATACATCTTGAAGTGATTATTGTAAGTGAAATAGTCATAGTAAAAGATAGATACTGGATAGTTTCATTTATTGGTGAAATATAAATAAACTAAAATATAAAAAAAATAAATATAAAAAACTAAAATAGATTCTTCAGTTTTAGAAGATATTTTTGCTAAGTTTAAGAGTCTGGATTGATTTTTTTTTTTTGATCAAGGAACACATATTGACTATGTATAGCAAAAATAATTCTTAGACGCTGTGGGAAAAATATACTAAGGTGCAGAGGGAAGAAAGAAGTGTATAGAGTATAGCTCACTGGCACAGGAGTATTTGTGGAGGGTGAATGAGGCATTGAACACATGGAGGTGTGCATATGTGCCCCCAAAGTCATACACATATGTGTAAATAGTAAATGTGGATTTTCTTTTCTCTTTTTAAAATTGTTCCTGGCACTCTTCAATTTTTGGTATAGATTCAGATTTTCACCTGATTCTATCTTTCTATTAGATAACATCTATTAACTTTTCTTATGGTTCAGGCATATTAGCAATGAATTCTCTGTGTATTGAAAAAAACTAAAATAGATCCTTCAGTTTTGGAAGATATTTTTGCTAAGTTTAAGACTCTAAATTGATTTTTTTTCCCCCTCAACTTTTAAAGATGTTGTTCCATCTTTAAATTGGCTTACATAGTTATTGGAGAAATCTGTTATTCTTAGCTTGAATTTTCTATATATGATTATGCTTTATTTTTGTGCTATGTTAAGATTTTCTCATGATATTTAATTTGGAGCAATTTGGCTATGCTAGGCCTTGTGTCTTTTGGTTTGATTTTTTTTTTTTAACCCAGTTGGAGTTGACCAAAATGTGTCAATCTGTGGTTTGTTTTTTCTTAAAATTGGAAAATTCTCATCATCATTTCTTCAAAGTGTACCTTTGAGCATGACTGTGGGAAGAAGTGTTTTCTATCTTCTTCCTCTTTCTCTAGTGATTATTATAAGTGAAATAGTCAAAGGAGAAGACTTTGTATGGTTTCTCTCTGAAGCAATGGATTTTTGAGTCTTTGGGAAAGACTGTTGTTGCTCCATCTCAGTGATTTCGGATCTTTGCTCTCTATGAGGAAAGGTTCCAAGAAAGCTGGTGCTTCTATGCTGAGTCTGCTGAAGTGAGCTCCCTTGGGTCTCTTGCCAGGTGGCCAGTCTATCTCTGGGACAGGCTGGGAGACCCAAGAAAACACATCCCTGCACGTGGACTCCTTTCAGTCCTGGGCCTCCCAGGTGATCTACATTACCAGTCTAGCCCTGGTTGACTTTTACAAATTCATCACAATTCTGGCTTCTTACCTGCCATCGCAGTAGGTACTACTTTCCCCTCCAGGTGAAACTATACTTTTGTTTCATCCCACCTGGGAGTTTCTGTCACTCTTAGAAAGTTCCTTCATTTGGTTGCTATGTAATTGTCATTCTCCAATGAGCTTGAGGAAAGTTATAGTTATGACTTTATAAGTTATCTGGCTCTTTCTTCTCTCATTCTTAAGATGGGAATAACATACTCTTGTGTGTTTCTTCATCTTGAAGTCATTGTTAGCTGGCATAGATAATTTTCATGATGTGGATGTTTTAAGGAGAGAGAAAGGTTTGTTGAAACTGGAAGAAGATCAGTCAATTATATGGAAGAGAATTAGAAATAGATGTTAGGAAAGTGGAGAATTTGCTAGAGGAATTCATTGGGACATAAAACTACTACTTTTCATGGGTGAAGGGTCAAGGAAGATGGTCAAAGAGATCAATGCATGTTTTGGGGTATGAAATAACTGGTATAACAATATTGAATTTCAATATTATATTGAAATAACTGGTATAACAATAAATTTTAGAACATCTTGAAACCAAATGCATTTACGCTTGGTTTCAATTAGCAGAAAAGTAGCATTGATGTTTTTATGTTCTCTGTTATGTTGTCAGGGAGTCTGGGTGTTGAATGCTACTGTAGGATATTTACCAAGAATTAGGAAAGAAGTCATTTCTCTACAAAACAATGAAACATGAAGAAGTTTAGAGACACTGCTAGGTACTGTGAAACTAACAAAAATATTTATCATATATTCCTTACTAGAACAGACCTAGTGGGGGGAGGGAATTAAATAATAAGCTAAGACAGCCAGGGAAGGAATTGTATGATCCCTCTTATTTTTTATGTGCTAACATGGTTTAACTTCAGCCTGTTGATGTAATAGGTTGCATTGATTGTTTTCCTGATAAGAATCTGAGTATACTTGCAATGTCTGAAAAGGTAGAAACTAAAAATAACAGCTTTCTACCTGGTGGCTGTTGCAACATTGAGGCTATTATAAACAATGGTTTTATTAATTAATAAGTGAATTTAGGAAATATGGGTTCTAATTTAGAGAAAGAGGGGAGGGCTGTGGTGACTCTGGAAGGCTTTGTAAAAGATTTATAATTTGGTTTCTTGGAAAATACCAGTTTTGGAGAAATAATTGTTGAAATGAAGCCTGGAAAACTGAATAGTGAATATAACACTCTCTCTCTCTCTCTCTCTCTCTCTCTCTCTCACACACACACACACACACACACACACACACAGATTTTAAGGTAAAGGAGGCTGAGTGTTTAGAGATCATGCTCTATGATATCTAAGACTCTGAACTATAGTATGAGAAGTTGGAATTAGATTTATGGCCAACCAGGAGACACTGAATAGGGGATTTTCATAACAAACGTGGAAGCTAGCTTATATAACATAGCTCAGCTACCCAAAGATTAGCAAAGAATTGAGTTTCCTATCAGGCCTTCCTACACAAATCCTGGAATTCTCTGGGTCACAACTCTTTGGAGTGCTGGCCTATTGTGGGGAGGAGAAAGGGCCGGCACTTCCTCCTGAAATCTCACTACCAAGACATGTTACAAGATCCTTGCCTTGCTTTTGCCATGTCAGCTAGAGTGAGCTTTCTACATAAGAGGTTCTTTTCTACAGACAGGGCATAGAAAGTGGACATACCAAAATACCATGAAACCAGAACATTTGGCTTCTATGATATTGTGTTGCAAACTAGCAGGATCACAACATCCATATAGAGTCTTGGCTGGAGATTCTTTTTTGCCAGTTTCTAATATCAATTATTCCATTCACATCTTTCTTCATCTAGAGCCCAAGGGTTCGGTCTGAGATCCTGCAAGCACCCTGAAATCATTTACAAAATGTGTATGCTTATGTGGACATGCATTTTTCTAGAAAGAGCACCTGCAGCTGAAAGGGTCTCTGTTCTGGGTGAACACCTGGCACCCACTATTCAGGAATAAACTCGGGCACCTAGTTACACCTCAGCCTAGTTAGGGTGTGACCTCCCTCACCCCTTCCAGGGAGGGTCCCTCACACTGTTCACACAGTGAACAGTGGCCACCACCCACATATCCTTTAGGTAACTGATTCAGGTGTGGGCATTGTTCAGGTGAGACCCCACCCTCTCCACGGATGCCAGGCCTTGTAACTGAGTTGAGTCTGTCTACTTCCATTCAACCTGCCATTTTTCTCTAAACCAAGTAACTATGTGGGTATTGAGAGCATCAAGCATGATGTGAACGGGGACAATCAGAACTACCTGAATCCCCAGGTGAAGCAGCGACATTGATAAATGGAAAGGCAAAGAAAGAGTCTCTGGAGGAGGGTTTAGACAAGGTGGCCTCTCCTGCTCCTCATCCTCCTACTATTGAAATGAGGTGGCAGCCCTTTCCAGGCAAACTCCTGGTGGCAGGTGGCAGCTGTCAGTGCTGGACCTCTGGCAGCTGAGCTGGCTTTGGCATTAATCAGCTTCTCCACCCCCAGCCTGGCCTGGAACTTTCTGGAGGCTGAGCATCACAGGTGCCCGTATTCCATGGATCGTCTTCTTGCTGAGCTGTCCTAGTGACACGGAGGAAAGAATGAGGTTCTGTGGGAAGTGCTCCAGGGCCTCGTGAGCTGAGTGAGGCAGGCAGAAAGTGGGGGCTATGATGTTTGACATCACTCAGGAGTTAGTTCGCATTTACAAGACTGTGATCGGATCCTGTTCATTTATTCTACCTAAAATGACATGACAGGAACAGAGACTTGTAATGGAAATTTTTCTACCTGGGTCTTTTTTATGATTTCATAAACATCCTCATTTTTCACAGGAGAATAAAAATGGTTAAACATACATCCAACGAGGCTTTGCAGCTTTTCAAGTGGTGGCGCATTACAAGACTGTTTCTGCTTTGGAATTGAAATCTTTTGAACCTAAAAGCTGCCACTCAAAGGTCATTTACTTTTCATGTCACCAAAAGCATGGGTGATACTTTAGAAGTAAGGAAATTCAAATAGCACCCACTGGGGACTAGGAAGTGAGCTTTCAGGACAGATTGATTCATTCAATTGCAGTCATGTTAAGTTTAAAGAGAGCAAGATGGGAATGCCAGAGAGAGGGCAGAACACAGGGCTGATGTGAGTGAAATGACCTTCAAGAGTCGTTCTTTCCATAGGACTTCTCGAGAACTCAGAAAGACAGGCATACAGCACCATGAAAGGGAGCACTCTGACAATACATACCCATCTTAAACCTCTCCCAAGAATCGCCATTTTTTCATTTTAATATTTCCTTTTTTATATGCAAATAGGAGAGCTGTGTGCAAGAATAAGACATCACAGTGTGAAAAGGGAAACATCCAGTCTGATACTTGATAATTCTCTAAGAGAATAAAACTCTAAAGCAGCCTGAGATTTTAGCCCACACATTTTCAGGTGGATTTTAAGGGATGCTGTTTAGCCATGCACAAAGACATTTGTAAATAGAACTTTCTAGGACAGGGAAGAAGAATAAAATAAAGCAAACCATTGTTTTGCACGTACATAGCCAAGTACGTGGATGTGAACAGCTACCCTTGAGCTCAGGCTCCGGTTCAAGGAGGAAACTGTGGCTCCGAGGGTGAGAGTTACACGCCTGTTTCGTGTCACATGCCAGTGAGCTGCTTGCACAGCTAGGCTCACCCCAGGGCTGCTGGCTCCAGGTCCTTTCTCTTGCCGTGACATTTTGCTGTCAGGGGACAGTGCTGGGAGACAGTCAGAATATTATTTTGAGCATTGGGATTAGTATCAAGACAGCAAAAACGGAGCTGGAAATATTTGATTGAGCTCAATGGGCTAAAGGAATCTCAGTACCAAGGAAGAATTACAGGTTATAAACTCTTTCTACTCTTAGTTCTATTAAATTCAAATATAAACATAGGCCCAGTTCTTTCTGCCCAGGCTATTTTCTTCTGGAGGAAGAAATGCTGATACTCAGAGACGTGGAGAAAAGGAAATCCTGGGTCTTAGAATCTGTGTATTGCCTTCTAACTTTTCTGCAGGGCTAAAATTTCTTCCTTCCATTCAGTGTTTGCCTTCCAGGAGAGTATTTTACCATACAGAACACAGAGTACTGACAGTAATTATATTTGTATGAATATAGAACAAAGCAGTCAATATGAACTCAAGGCAGCTAAAAATGTAACATTAAAACAGAGTTTTTAATAGCTGTCTGGTCTTCCATGTGAGTTGTACCTCATAGGATTTTCTCTAACCTTCCATGTGTTCAGTGGAGCAGTGATTATTGCTGCCATCCCTGCTTTAAAAGAGAGAAAAACAAGATTGACAGATACAGACCTTTTACTTCAAGAGCTTAACTCTTTAATCACTGCACTAATGGAACTAACTTGTCTATAATTCAGTGGGGTTTCTTCCTTAGGCAGAATCACTTACTTTTCTTCCCACTTTGGTAGCATTGAATTTTATATTTTTTCAAGATTTATTTTTAGTTATCCATACAAGAATGGGGGAGTAGTCCAGAGCTGTGTTTGGTTGTGGGGAGGGTATGAGAGGATTCACCAGAGACAAAGTAGGAAGCAGAACAGGCAGATCTACTGAAATCCACTGCTGAGGGGAGCAGCGGGGAGACAGGAGAGGTCTGCTGCGCCATGCGAGCCAGCTCCCAGGCAGGGGAATTAAACTCATGTTGCAGTGGCTGCTGATAGCTTGATAGTGCTGACACTTAACCCCATGCCCCACCAGATAGGTCCAGCATTGAATTTTAAAAGCAAACATGACCTCCAAAGTAACTCCCCCTTCAACCTCTCTTCCTATCCACTCTAGACAACACCCCTATCAAATAGCTGGAGACCGTGGTTGAACCAAGGCCCTAGAGATTTATTTTAGAGTTTGAGGTGACAATGGCCAACGCTGACTTTTGTAGAGGGTTGGCTTCACAGCTAAAATTGGCTAGATATTTGCCTAATCTTCTCTTAAGCAAAAAGTCCCAATTCCTTTGCTGAAGGTTCAGCTACGTTGTGAATGTGGAGACCGCGCTCAGAGGAATCTCTGAGTTGGCATGCCGCCCCCCAGAGCCCATAACTCTGCAGTCATGTTTGCATTATAAACAGAACATGTGTTTCATAGGGTGTGAAAATGCCAACAGAAACTGCTTGGTTAATTTTTATCAAACTACTTGTTAGGAGGGTGTTGACAGCGCTACAGAGGCGGAAAGAGCAGCTTGGGTTGGCAAGCTCTGTCCTGCGGCTTTTTTGTTAATTGGTGTATCAGGATTTGAACTCTGCGGAGTTTGGAGCTTCCATTTTGTACCGATGCCCAGATGCCTTAGGAGCAAAAGCATATTTGACACCTATTTATCTTTTTTAGGGAGTTGTCATGGGCACCAGGGTGATGCTGACTTTGGTGAGGTCCTTTGAGGAGAGGTGGTGGGGAACTGGATGTAATGGCTTGGTTCTATTTTTATACCTAGTTCCTGTTTGCCAGAAGGTTAAGTTTCTCCCACCTCTGTCAGCCCTGCCCACATTTCCCCTCCTGTAGTTGGAGTATAGCTGTCAGTAGGGATGACCCTGAATATGTGCTTAGGCAGCCACTTGGTATAGCCGAAAGTCATCTTCTCTTTTTATATATATATATATATATATATATATTAAGATTTATTTTTATATATGCACATAAGAACTGGGGTGTAGGCCAGAGGTGCAGTGGGGTGAGAAGTTTCACCAGAGACAGAGTGGGGAGCAGAACAGGCAGACTGATGAAATACACTGCTGAGGGGAGCAGCGGGGAGACAGGAGAGGTCTGCTGTGCCATGTGGGTCAGCTCCCTGGCCAGGGATCGAACTCGGGCCACAGCAGTGATAGCACTGAAACTTAACCTCTAGGCCACCAGGGAGGCTGCATCTTCCCTTTTTAACATCTTATGTTGATAGGTGGTGGCTTTGAAGAAGATTTTTGAAAGAATATTCTGTTGGGGCCTCCCTTGTGGCTCAGGGGTTAAAGTCTTAGTGCTGTCAAGCTCTCCGCAGCCACTGCTGCACAAGTCCCATCCCCAGCCAGGGGGCTACCCACACGGCGCAGCAGACCTCTCCTGTCTCCCCGCTGCTCCCCTCAGCAGTATATTTCAGTGCATCCGCCTGTTCTGCTCCCCACGCTGTCTCTGGTGAATCCCCTCCCTACCCCCACCTCTGCCCTACACCCCATACTTCTATGGAAAAATAAAAAGTAAGAAGAATATCCTCTTAGTCACATGTAAGAAATCCAAGAAAGGTAACTGGGCATCAGTGAAATACAGAGGCCCAGGAGGGATGATGGGATCCTAAAGAAAAAGGAACTGAAGCAACATATGAGGGCAAAAGCTAGAACCATGGTAAAGCAAGCATTTATTGACCGATCACTTATATTCTCTAAAACTGAGAGCTCTGCTGTGGCCTATATCCATTATTTCAATATACGGTTGGATATAAAAGGGAAAAGTCTGTTTGAGTGAGTTTTCAATCTCAAATTCCATACCTGTCAGTGAGCTTCCCAATACTATGCTTCCTAAGCTCTAAAATAAATACCTTCCCTTTCTGAAAGCAAATGTCCAGGACAATTAAAAAGACAAAGATTTTTCAATCCCCTTGGAGTGCACACATCCCCACTGGCTATCATTCCTCTGTCTCTCTATCCATTTTGATTTCCCAGTTCTAATGTTCGAGTTGTTACTATGTACCTGTCTGTGACGCAGGTACATGGATTGTTGCTGTCACCTGTGGAATCCAGGCTTTCCCCCCATTTTACAGGGAAGGTGACATGGGTCCTGGTGGAAGTCAGTTTCCTGAGACTCTGCTCTGACTCCCGCACAACTGCTAATGTGAATAAGCAAGAGCAATAATAGACACACCATGGGTTGCCTTATTTCACTTATAATCATATAAAAACATATTTTAAAGAAATTGTTTTTAATTGCTTCCTTCTATTTACTTGTGGAAAAACTGATTTTTACCAAAAATATCAGGCTGATATTTTTAGAATAATAAACTCTGCATATATGTGGAAGGTCTGTGGATATAGTTTATAGATATATAATTATCTGAAATGATATAAGTGACCTGACTCCAAAGGGGATGAGGGTGAGCGTGTTCATCTGTTGAAATTTCTTATATATACTTGTGGTACTTAGTAAAAAAAGCATTTAATGATTAAATCCAATCAAGCAAAAATAGCTACCAAAATATATTCTCTTAGAAGACTTTGGCTTTCAAATGGATAAGCAATTGTTTGTGATAATTTCTATGTACCATCCACAAAACATTTTTAGCCACATTCTATTTTCTATGAATTAGTTGTCATTAAAATTAATTCAATTCTAGTGATCAGTTTATTGCATTTTAATTCTTCTAGCACGTGTCAGGCTTTTGTGTCTGTAAAAATAGATGAGTTTTGTTTAGACGCATTGACATTCATGCTTTTGTACAAACAAATGCTTGCACTATTAAATTTCACTCCAAAGTTCCATTTTCTCAGTTATAAAGTGCAACTTCCTATTCTGGATTTCAACAAAGCCCTCCATTGACAGGTAGCACGTAGTAGGACAGAAAGTGATGACTTTCTTTGAGAGATGTAGGCCACATCCAGCAGCTATGCCTTATTCTCAGCATCAGTATTTCTGCATTCATTCATTCATTCATCGTTTTGATTGCACACAACGTTACTTATGTCATTTTCAGGTGTCTTGTTTCCCTCAAGTCTTGACAATAGATGGAAGACTCTGGGAGCAAAGGCATTCAAGAGACTAACACAACAACAACAACAACAAAAAAGAGACTAACACAAATGCAATTCTATTAACCTGTTATATTCCAAGAGGCCCAGCTGCTCCCCTCTGCTGTTAAACTGTGGGCATGCAGGCTCTATAATAAATGCCAGGCATTCTTTTGGACTCAGATGCAGCCTAGTTAAGGTTTATATTTGATCACTGAATCATCTTTTTAATAGCCAGCTGGTGTTTTTGGCTACAATATGTAACCATTTTTTAATAAATCATGCTGTGGTCATTATAGCTATCTCACCTGACTGAAAACTGAGTCTGTTTTTTTATTTCATTTTTAAAGTGGTTGCTTACAAATCAGTTAGCATGCCCAACCTCTGTGATGTCTATAGACGCCTAGTAAAATATTCTCCTGGTAGGAAATTCCACAGGTTGCCCTTGGATTGTCGTACCCTACTTGAAGTGGCTGAAGATTCTGGCTCTAGGGTTTCGCCGTCTCGATTTGAACACTGAATGTGCCCCTAATTAGGTCTGTGTTCTTCTGCAAGTTAGTTAAATCTCTCTAAGCCTCAATCTGCTCATTTAAAAAAGGGGTTTTTCATAAGGATTAAAGTATATAAAATGATCAAAGCTCTAAATACGGTGCAGGGTGTTTAGTAATCGCTCCAGAAATGTGGATCCTCATTTCGGTGGGTGATGCTCTGGCTGTTGCCTGAGGAAGGCAGATGCCCTGAGGTCAGCATTTGCTGAGGTAATAGAGAAACTCAAATAGCTGCTCTAGAAAGATCAGTTGAAATAGGAATTTCCTCTGATAGTTCAAATGTCTCAGCTTGCATGCAAAGTCCTCAAGAATACATTTCTAATCCAGACATAACTCCAACTACTTCCTCACACAAACGTTCTGCTTTTGTCAGAGGGCTGGGCTCAGGCGCACCTCTGTGAAATCCCCTGCGGAGGAATGTCTTAAGCCCCCATTCAAATTCCTTAGTCCTTCAAAGCCAGCTCAAATTTCAGGTCTGTGAAGCTCTTCCTAAAAATGATATCCTTTGCTCCCTTTCTCCACATGCCACTGGAATAATTATTTTCTCCACACATTTTGACAGTGCGTTAGCGTGCTAGGCTGGTGTGAAAAATGGCCACAAATTTTTGGCTTAGAAAAATAGAAATGTATTCTCTTATAGCCTTGTTGGTTAGGAGTCTGACATAGGCCTCAAGTGGCTAAGACCCAGGTATCAGCAGAACTACTTTCTTCCTTTTCACAGGTATCCCTTCTCCTGCTCACGTAGGTATTGGCAGGACTGATTTTCTACGCAGTTGTAAGACTAAGCTCCCTGTACCCTTCTGGGCTGCTGACTGGAGACCACCCTAAGGCCCCAGAGGGCTCTCTTAGGCCCTCAGGGGTGGCCTTAAAGCTCTGCTTATCCTCCTCATGCTTCTGTCTTGAGACTCAGTCTTCTTCCACCTGCAAGAACCCACGTGATGCTCTCCTCAGCACCTGTCACTGTAGTCCTTTATTTATTTATTTGTTTGTTTATTTTTTCCATATAAGGGTCTAGGGTAACTTTGAGAGAAAATTATTCTGTACTTGGGTGGTTTGTTCAAGTCCATTTAGGATTTCAATGACACATGACCATTTTTTAAATTGCACATGTTTTCTCTGTCATGTCAGATTCTTGCCTCCTATGGAGATGCTGGATGGTAGCATGGACTAGGTGGGCTCATAGACCGCTGTAGTCCTGCCCTGTTCCACCCCAGGGTTCTCTGAGGAGACTGGTCAAGTGTTGAGCCTGTGGCTCAAGAGAGTCTTCAATGTTCTTGATTTTATATCTTGAATAATGAAATTTATGAAGGATTTATTTTATGTTTTGGAAGACTGTGTATGAGGTTCCTCCAGACACAGACTCTTCCTGGGGCAAATGCCACGATCTTGGCTGAGCTTGGACGGGATTAAGTAGCAGGTGTTGTGATCTTGGAGCTGATCTTCAAGGTTGAGTTTATTGGCTTAGAAGAAATGTTTGTCCTACAACATTTGTTCAAGTCATGCAGCAGTGGCAGAGGAGATAATGTGCTCTCTGCATGACAAATATTTGTTTTTCAGGAAACTGCATTTAAATGTACTGCATGTTTACATAATAATTTTATGAGTGAGAAATTACTTTATCTCACCCGGATGAATCTGTCAAAATATTAGAAGCCCCCTTCTTAGCTTTTTCTTCTAGCACTCCTTTGTAATTCTCCCTACTTCTACACTGTGACTACACTATATGAAACACATTTAATAAAAAACAATATTTTCCTTTTTCTAGGATCTTACTTCTACTCGGTTCCCACCAGGAAGGTTTCTTATCATTGAAACTCTAATCAAATTCCACAAGGAAGCCTTCTCACCTACACAAAATAGATCAGTTTGTTTCATATCACTAGAAACTATTGCCATATCTGACTCCACAAAACTAAAACCTGTGTTCTATATTAATTGATAATAGGTGCCATTGAACAAATAAACTGACAAGGTTACATCCTAAACTCTAATCCCTGACCCCCACACCATAGACTATGATGAATATTACCTGATGGTTGTTTACTTGTTCGAAGTCTATGTTGAATCTTTAGATTATGAAAGCTGTTGGACAATTTTAAGAAAGTTTCTTCAACAGAAGATCTAGTAAAAACAGCGTTATGATACACTGTGTGGTATGAATGAATATTTGTTCTGTTCAAGGAAACAAAACGGGGACTGTTTAGCACAAAGCTGATAAGGAACTCTCATGTTCAGCTGACCTCCTAGATCTGTGTCTAGAACATGCTGGATCTAACCAGCTGCATGATATAGACATGGCCTGAGTCACCACAAAAAGTATCTACCATTATGATTGGATATGCCATGTTCCACCATGATATTATCTACCTTTGAATCACATCTAAATTTTTTTTAAAAGTGGCTTGAACCTGTCCATAAAATATCATTTTGCATCTTCCCCATGCAAAACAGACTCACCATTTACCTTTGCAATGAAATTTTAGATTTCCTCATTATGTATTAGAAAGCTTTTCATAACCACCAGAAGCCTGAGTAGGATAAGGGCTCACCATATAGAAACAGATGTATTTATTCATCCACAGCTAATTCTCTATAGAACATTCTGTCCTAAGGCAAATCCTCAATATAATAAAATCATTTAGGAAAAAACAACTATCTCTAACGTGTACTTGGCAACTGATCATGGATCTCCATGTTGTATTCTCCCGGAAATCTAAAAAAAGGGAAAAATAATGATTTCAGAAAGGCCTGTTGTTTTGGCGAGCAGTGAAAAGCAATTGCATTTCTCATATTGAATAGCAGTTGGTATTTTGTAAATGGTTAATGCTGGTATGATTCCAGGAGCCTGGAGAAATATAAGCATCGGTAGCACATCACAGCTCAGCAATTCTGCTGGTAACTGGGAGTTGGGCTGCATCCATGGAGTATTGATTATGTAGCCAGGCACTTGAGAATGTTTCTGGAAGCAAAATGAGATGATGATGAGAGAAATTATATCATGATCACTGCCAAAATAGGTGTAAGAGAAAATTATTGGGAAAAACAAATATATTTGGGCACAGATGATATTTCTAACAATCTGTGCTCCTATAGGAAGTAGCCCCTGGTTATTTAACTAAGGTTATAAATGTGCAAGGGTCTAGTTGATGTTAGGTCATGTTTTGGTTAAATTCCTCACTTTAGAATTTGGCTATACACACACCCACATATGTCTACGTATGTGCACAGACATAACATCAGGTTAATAAGGAATCACCTGTTTTTGGCTTTTTTTTTTTTTTTTTTTTTTTTTACTTTGGTTGCATTGTTCTTTTCCTAGCCCACAAAACCAGAGAGAGCCATGAAGGGGACCCCTGGCCTCTTCATTCCTTGGTGGGCTTAGGAGCTTGGCTTCTGTCTTGGCTCTATTGACAAGGGCATCAATATTTAGTGGTCTCGGGCCTCTCTGGCATCCTAGGGGTTAAGTCTCAAGCTATCACCGCTGCAGCCTGAGTTTGATTCCCAGCCAAGGAGCTGACCCACATGGCACAGCAGACCTCTCCTGTCCCCCCTGCTGCTCTCCTCAGCAGTGTATTTCGGTCTGTCTGCCTGTTCTGCTCCTCACTCTGTCTCTGGTGAATTCCCTCACCTGCCCACCTCTGGCCTACATCCCAGTTTTTCTCTGCCCAAATAAATATGTACTGGTCTCACATTTTCTGCCCTGGAACCTGAGCTCTTTCACTGCTTTTAGTCTCAGCTATCGACTGCCTGCTGCCACCTCCACACTAGATTCCACCTCATCTTCTCCCCATGGAGATGTCCACACCGGATCTTCTCTAGTAACCCCTTTCTCCAGGAACCTAGGCCCAGAACCCTAACATCCCCTTCTTTTCTCCCTGCCAGAGGCGCCTGTGGTCTCTCCCACATCTGTCCAGTTTTATTTATTGACACATCTCTTGTCTATCACTTCAGACTTCAGCTTGTGCAGTGGTGTAATTATGGTCTAATTGACTTTACTTTTCCCTCTCCTTCTTTATTCTAGGCTATTAAAAAAAAAATTTTTAGGCCATCACCTGGGACAAAATCCAATTCTAAAAATCTCCAGTGTTTTCAGCAACTGTCCAAACTGCTTCATCAGATCCAATGAACTCTATCTTCATTGAAGATAATTTTGGGGAGGGGCTACAAAATTATTTTGTACTTTTGTTCCTATAACTCATCTTTTCTAGAATATGCTTCCCCTTATATATTTATGTATCAAAGTCTTACCCTTTTCCATAAACTGCAATTCAAGCCTGATCATGTCTGAGGACCAAAATATTAATTCCGTTTGCTTTATGTTGAAAATATTTTGGAAAGTCTGTCGTTATTAGTCATCCCCTCCAGATAGAAGCTTTTTCATGCAGTGGAAGCAAATTGTGGCAGAAGTGGGCCAGTTGTCTGCATCTTGATGTGGGAGGTGAGTAACTTGTATGGCATTTCCTGAAAGGGAATGGCAGGGTGGAGGAGAAAGCCTAGATCCTCTGACTCCCAATTAGCATCTCCACCCAGAGATGTGAGTAAAGGCCCCTTGGTGTTTTCATTAAGTGCCACCAGTAGCCTAGAACTCAAATCTGACCCTGCCACTTATTGGGAAGGTAAAGCTGCATTTTCTGTTCTATGTCCTAATCTGTGAAATTGGCCTACAGGTTTATTGTGGGGTTAAAACAAAATGAGGTGGGCCTCCCTGGTGGCACAAGGGGTAAGTCTCAGCACTACGAAGCTATCAGAAGCTGCTGCAGCATGAGTTCGATCTCCGGCCAGGGAGCTACCCACATGGCGCAGCAGACCTCTCCTGACTCACCTGCTGCTCCCCTCAGAAGTGTATTTCAGTACATCTGACTGTTCTGCTCCCCACTCTGTCTCTGGTGAATCCTCTCACCCCCACCCCCACACCTCTGGCCTACACCTCAGCTCTAGTTTACATGAATAAATATATCTTAAAAAAAAAAACAAACATAAAACAAAGTGAGGCAGTAAAGTACTTAACATAATACCCACAATGAAGAAAACCTTTGCAAATTCAAGCAATTGAGACTGTCACATGGTGTCTAAATAAAACTGACCCCTTCAATGACTAGAAATATGACATCCCCACATGCTGGTAGCCCCAAGGTAGAGTCTTTACAACTTCCTAACTAAGGTTATGTCCATGCCTTAACTCAAACCCAAGGGACTATCCCCTCCTATGCTGGAGGAGATAGCTTAAATCCCTGTAATCAAAGATCATGCAAGTCTGTCAGTTCATTTTCTATTTGGCATGCGTTCCCTGGGCAAACATAATTTCAATAGCATTTTCTTGGTGGTTAACAGTGTTTTTGCTCCTGTAACTAAAATTCTTTCTTTGCTTCTCCAGGCCAGGAAAATTAGAGCTATAGTGCACACATACTTTAAAAAAAAAAAAAAAAAAAACCACTATTTCTTACCATAGATTGTTGCTTTGCCTGGAAAGCCCACAATTTAATTATTGGATTAACTTCACTAACTGTCTCCTGGAAAGCCAGCTATTCAATTGCCAAATTATACCAGTGGAAAAGAGTAATATTCAACTTTTGGATACATTCTAAGTTAGTCCAAGCAATTAATACTAAGCAGTATATGCAGTGCTTAACTACTTATTCTGAGCTCAGGCTGTCTGAAATCCTGATTACAAGTGCCTGCTGTGCAATCTTGAGCAAGTTACATTACCTTTCTGTGTTAGATTTATGGGGGAACCACAATATATATATAATATATATATATATATTTATATATATATATTCATATATGCTCTCAGTACAGTTTCTGTAATATAAGCCTGCAAAACCTAAATGGTATGACTGCTGTTTCTGTTACTATCATGATTTATCCAAAAGTGTGCTATTTCTCAGAGCAGCTTCTGAAATCTATGTTCTTCATTGTGTAGACACAGGAGATTCCCTCTTGCCTTTTCTTCAAGTAGGAGATAAAGATTTTGGCAAAGTTCCAAGTGGGTAAAACCCAATGTATTGGAGGGGATGGGAAGGTAGGGATAGTAGTGGGTTGAAGGTCTTACTTGAAATGTCTATGACTAAGAAAATTAGATATGCAGCTAAATGAATTTTTGAAAAATTTGAGTGTATACAATACCAAATTGCAAAAAGCTGTTAGGAATGGTATTTCAGCAAATATCTATTGATAAATGACTAGAATGTTCTCTGCCTTTCCATAAAGGAAATCCTGTTAAGTGAAGTGGATAACTCCTGGTAATGTAACCAGACTTGGCAAATCAGTGTCCTTCTGGAAAACATAATTATACTTTTTTGGAGCTAGACCACAGGCACTCAATTATTTAGAGGGACTCTTGGGCACCCAGCCCATCAGCTCTTGGATAATGCTTCAGAAGTCACAAGGGTTGCCTGATAAGGAGGGGAATGTTCTTCATCAGACTTTAAAATGAGTAGCACATCATACCCTGATCTATTTCCAATCATTCTCTAGTTTACCCCTGCCTTACTTCTGCAGAGATATGTAGATAGGGAAATGCTTATGTACAGAACTTTGTTTTTTTATCATGCAAAATTTCTTCTAATTTATGTGAGCCTTTTGGTAACTATTATTTCTATAAGACCATATCTGTTTGCTAAAAATAATGTATTATTAGAAATGTGACAGTGTTAAGAAAAAGAATAATCATTTTAAGTGCATATTATTGGCTGTCCACAAAACTTTTTGCACATATATCAGTTTACTTGATCCTTACCACCATCTTTGACAATTGCCTGGTGATTTGCCAAATCATGTGGCCAATAAATTGCAAATGAGGACTTGGATCCTGGTCTCCTTCCAAGAGGATTGTAGGCTAAGGCTTCACATTGTTGCATTGGATTGACTGGACATGACTAAGAAATATGGAGCTAAGGGCAGGTGAATGTGTGGCCCAGGTGTGTGGGTGAGCTGGAAAGCAGAGTGAGTCGAGGGGGGAGGAAGAGTGAATGAAATGCCTAATGGCTTCTATTTAATCACATCTATATTCTCTTTTGCCAGCTAACATATTCACTGGTGTCTAGGCTGAGAATGTGGACATTGCTGAGAGGCTATTTTTCAGTTTACCAAAGTGAAATTTCATATTGTGAACTATTTTTGATAATGAGGGTTTTGCTCTATAACATCCACTGTCTTACTTTTCATTGGAATCCTTGGAACCCAGAACACTTACAAATTGGATATAACAGAATCCCTTCTGGATCTCAATGGGGTTCAGTGTTCAATTTTTACTAAATCATTTATACTAACTGATTAACACTTCCATTAAATGTTCAATAAAAATGTTATATCTTTATCTTTTATTTCCAACAACAATATTAATATAATTAACTACACAACTCACTCATTTAAAGCTTCACAGTTCAATGGCTCTAGTAAACTGACAATTCTGCAACCATCATCACAATCAGTTTTATATAATTTTTATCACTCCAGAAAGAAACCCCACATTCCATAGTATCTCCACCCAGACCTAGGCAACCTGGAATCTATTTCTTTGTCTATAGATAGGCCTTTTCTCACCATTTTGTAACAGAATCATTTCAAATAGAATGACACAGCAGTCTTCATGCCTGACTTCATCACTTAGCATAATATTGTCAATGTTCAACATGGTAATATAATAAAATAGTTTGTTCAGGCAATTTGACCTTTGTATAGAAAGTACTTTCTCCTCCCCTGCTTTTTGGCAAATTTCTAAATAGTCTTCAAGTTACAGCTTAACAGTTACTCTTTCCTGCCATCCATCCTGTCTCCTCTTTTCTCTATGCAAAGTGAATCTCAGAACACTTTGGCAATCCTCTCACAGAAGACCAGGATGTAAAAACAGCATTACAAGTATTCACAACTCCTTGTAGCAGTTAAGTCAAGATTATTATAAAGGTCTAGCAAGGTGAAAAATCCTCTTTATTGTAAAGTGATGTATACAAACATATATTTAAATTTTTCAATATCCATTTCATTCCAGCTTTAGGTGATTTTCAATTAGTTCTGTTTTCTGTATTGTTCAAATTTCTACAAGAATAGATTACTTTGTAAATTCAAAAAGCAGTGAATATCTTTTTTCAAAAGTCCTATTTAAACTGGGTTGGCTTCTAAGAAGTTTTCAATTCTCCCCCAAAATTTATCATGTAAGACTTTAATGATAATAAATACCATGTGTGTGTAATACTGAAATCTGAAAAAATTAGGTATAGTATTCTGCATGGACCTAACAATACTGAATCATATTGTAGACCATAAATATCCTTTATCCTTAATTGATAACTTTAAGGAAAAACCTAAAGAACTTAAGATGCAGATGATTCCACGTACAAAAATACAAATGATTCTTGGAGGATGAATAGTCTTTCAAATTAACTGATGTTCTCTTCAGAAAGAAACAATGATAAAGCAATGATTAAAAAAAACGAGTGCCAGCTGAATCCAAATGGTACCTAACCCCATGTCACTTTGTGTTCAACCTATGAGCCCTTGCCATCCCTTGTCATTTTCCCTGAACCTTGGATGATGGTGGGAGCAATGGTGTAGAGCTCAGGAATGTTGTGAGAAAATCTCTTCTATACATATCTATGGAAAATCTTGAAAAATTAAGAATCCAATAATTTATGTTTTGGACCAAGTCAAAATGTTCCCATGGAAACCAATGAACATCATTGCTATCTTTAAAATGATCATGCATCTCAGATTTCCCATGTTTTCTTGTTGACTTAGCCCTTGTTGGCATAAAGCAAGACAAACAGGAAGTACTCACTGTCTATTGCATGGGCTCATAGATGGCATGCTGAAACCATTACAGATTATTTGACATTTCTGGGGGATAACAAACTCAAGAGGACAGCACAGCGGGGTTGTGGTGAGGCAAGAAACTTAAGAGATATATAACAGTATCTGTTTATAAAGTGTGTTGGAATTTATCCTTTGGGATTTGGTTCTTTATTTTGACAGCTATTAAGAATGTTGCTAAGATGAATGTTTAGTAAGTTTCAACCCATGTAGAGCTATGGGAGGGCATCAGAAACAGTGTGGATGTAGGTGTGTGCAGGTATACATGTCCAGGTGAGAATGGTCCACCTGAAGTAGGAGGAAATGGCCTGGGGTCAGTGTTAATTCTTGTTTACCATTTCAATGTTAATTAAAGATTATTGACAATAGACATTATCTAAATGCAATCGAATTTTAACTAATATTTGTTGGAAACTAGGCTTTCCCTCTAGTAACTTTAAATCTGAAGATATTATACTCTTTAAAATCAAAGTGTTAGTCCATGAGGGATAATTAAGTTTTATTAGAATTCAAATCCACTGGGCCTGTTTAATACAGGTGACATTCACTGCCAGTTATGAAGGATATAAATCATTTCAGCAGGAATCCTATAAATCGAGTGGGCACAAAAATATGAATATTAAAATCAACAATAACAGCAAAGAAATATGAACTTAATTAAATCCTTGCTGCATATCTGGTGGGGGGGGCGTATAGAGGTGCTCTGGTTCAAACAAAAATTGATTGAGTTCAATGTGTCCTCCCACGTCAAGAGCAAACAGAGCTTATTTCAGGTAGGTAGATTCAACACAACCTCCTCTGATTAGGAAAGTTGGCCAACAGTCACTCCTGCTTGCTTATTGTTTATGGTTCAAATACAGTTTTCATTATTCTAGAGAAGAGCCAGACTTCACTGTGTCACCATGATCATCTTGTTTCTAAATGTATATCTGTGCCCATGCCAGAGGCACAGTAACAAAGAATCAGATATAAGCGAAAAGATTCCATCTGCTGGGGGATTATGCCTGTCTGCAGTCAAAGCAAGATTGGGCCACCCTGGTATCCTAGGGGTTAAGTCTCAGCACTATGAAGCTATCCACAGCCACTGTAGCAGGAGTTCGATCCCTGGCCAGGGAGCTGACCCACATGGTGCAGCAGACCTCTCCTGTCTCGCCTGCTGCTCCCCTCAGCAGTGTATTTCACTCAGTCCACCTGTTCTGCTCCCCACTCTGTCTTTGGTGAATCCTCTCACCTCCCACACCTCTAACCAAAACCCTAGCTCTTGTATGCATAAATAAATAAATCTTAAAAAAAAAAAAAGAGGCAACAACAGAATGAGGTGTAAGCAAAGACCCATGCAGGGGAGCCCAGGTCTCTTCTAATACAAAGGACCATCATAGATGGAGTTAGTCTAAAAAGGGACATAAACCATCCTTGGGACACAGTTAAAGGTTGAAAACAGAAGGTCTATCTTTGCAGTTTTAGACATTTCATTTTGCATTTAGCCCAAGTCATTGACATTTGAGTCTGACACGGACAACTTTGCCAGAAAATTTGGAGACACATCAGCCTCTTATTATGTGCCATGGAGGCTGTCACTGTTCTGTTACCTAAATTTCCCAGACAGGGGCAAAGCACCTGTTTCTATCAGTGTGACTTTCCCCAGCTGGATGAAAGTGAATCTGTTGGGAGCAGAAAATCAGAATCTCATGGCAGTTTAGGTAAAGAGTATTTGAAGGTTAAATGATCACAGGGAACCACAGGATTAAATTGAATCTATGTATTCACTGAAATTACTTAATACCATGAGTGGAATTCATAGTGTATAAAAGATTATAAATTCTAAGATCCAGTCTTGCCCAGCCTTGCCCAGCAGTTCTTCCTGTTCAACTATAATGTCCTTGTTGAACCCCTGCCTGTGACCACCCATGTCTTTATATCCACATCACACGTGGCAGTTGATGGTGCTTTATGATAGTAATTGATTCTATGAATTTTTAGTGCAACTTTCGATATATAAATCAAGAGAGAGACATAACATCAGTTACAGATACCTGTTGACCCACAGCACAAAGATGGTTATGAGCTCAGCTGTTAACAGTAGCTCAAAATCCTCTAACTCTGAAATGTGACCTTATTCCAAACAGCTCATGCCCAGGGCAGTTAAGTCTCAGCACTATCAAAATATCACCAGCCATTGTGGCATGAGTTCAATCCCTGGCCAGGGAGCTGAGCCACATGGTACAGCAGACCTCTCCTGTCTCCTTGCTGCTCCCTTCAGCAGTGTATTTCAGTAGATCCACCTGTTCTGTGCCCCACTCTGTCTCTGGTGAATCCTCTCACCCCCCACATCTCTGGCCTATACCCCAGTTCTTGTATGCATAAATAAATAAAAATCTTAAAAAAAAAAAGGGCCTCCCCTGGTAGCACAGCGGTTGAGCACTGGGCTGTGAAGCTGCCCACAGCCTCTGCAGCACCAGTTCGATCCCCGGATGCTGGCGAGGGTCCCACATGGCACGACAGACCTCTCCTGCCGCGCCCGCTGCTCCCCTCAGCAGTGTATTTCCTCAGTCTGCCTGTTCTGATCCCCACTCTGGCTCTGGTGAATTCTCTCACCCTCCCGCACTTCTGACTGTACCCAGTGCTTGTATAAATAAATAAATAAATAAATAAATAAATAAATAAATAAATAAATAAATCTTTAAAAAAAAAAAAAACAGCTCATGCCCAGAGGAAGCAAACTCTTCTGGGAAGTGAATGTTCTCGCCATTAACTGGGAAGGAGCTTACCAAAGAAAAGAAGGTGGAGGGGTAGATTTTATTTTAGAGGCTACCCTTTGTTTCCTGCCCACCCATCTTTAGGAAACTTCAATAAATTGACTGCTTTCAGATTTTTGTTTTCCTTAAATGCAAGGATTGTTTTGTATGATTTTTGTCTAGGTTCTTTTAAGATGCTTTTTAATACCTGTCATAAATGTAACCTGGTTCAGCCTCAAGCTGGGTTTCTGGTCCTTCTCCAAAGTGGTGAAGCAACTGTGGACCTATTTATTACATAACACCTGGGAGTTCCGGGCCAGTGTAGACACTTCTACCTTCGCTTGACTGGAGTGTAAAGGGCACCAAGGTCATGATCAGGGTCAGGCATAATCTGAAGCAATAGCTGCTCTGAAACATGTACCTTCAGAGAAACTGCATCACACACACCCGTATCAGGTTACAGCTCAGGTAGCGGAAGGAAGATCACATACCCCTGCAGATCCCCTGCCGTATAAAGGACAAGGGCTAGCTTGCTCCTGTCCCCGGTCATGCCTGACCTGTGTGACACAGGAGAAAGAATTAGTCCCTATATCACCATTCTCCAGTTTCCTGAAAGAGAGAAGCCTCTTGCTGTGGAATCTTGAAGGTTTAATCACATTAGGATCATTTTCACAATTATTCCTCTTAATATGTTCCAAGAATCTTTGACACTAGTTAGTGACCTTTTTTTTTTTTTTCCTGTTGAGCTACCGTTTCCTGTGCTTTCATGCGGACACTTTTCTTTTTTTAAGTTCCCAGTAGCTCTCTAAAAGCACAGAGCAACTAAAGTGACAAAAACAAAGACCAAAAAAACCTGAAAAGCAAGTCTATTTTTCATGTATCCCTGTTGAAATATCACAGTGTTTCACATAACCATTGGAAATCTCTGTTTGATATTCAGATGATTTCTGGTGCTTTGGGCTAGTAACATATCATCATAAAGTAATTTCCTTTCAGTAATGGTAATTAAATAAATCTACAATAAAGAGATTTCTAATGGAGGAAGACGACAGGAAGTCTCCTGTCCTGTCCATACCTCTCAGGTGGCTACACGAACAACGATGTTTATCTGCTCTCAGAAGTGAGATGCAGTTACAGTTGGTAGGCTTTTTCTTTTTTTTTTTTTAATATTTGTTTCATAGAAGAACTGGGGTGTAGGCCAGAGGTGTAGAGGGTGAGCAGATTCACCAGAGGCAGAGTGGGGAGCAGAACAGGTGGATCCACTGAAATACACTGCTGAGGGGAGCAGCAAGGAGACAGGAGAGGTCTGCTGGGCCATGTGGGTAGCTCCCTGGTCAGGGATCAAACTCCTGCTGCAGTGGCTGGCAATAGCTTGATAGCACTGAGACTTAACCCCTTGGCCATCAGGGAGGCCCTGTTATACTTTAGATACTACTTGAGATTTAAATCTTCTATGTTATTTATTATTAATAAGTTCCTTATTATTCATAAGGCAAACAGTAAAAGAAAAGGCAACAGGTATAGAGATTTTAGTTCATTAATTGTCAATAATGAATTACCTATTTGATTGAATAATTGACATTTTAAATAATCTCCTTGGCTTACCTTTTTAAACAAGCTAAATTCACTATGCTTTCCTAACAAGTTTTAAAATTCATAGCATGGCATACATGTGATGAACAAGTGCTACTTTTAGGTAAAAGAAGTTGGGTAGGAAATACAATTTTGATGCTGAAACTCACGCATGATTCTGGTTTATTTAACATTGAAATCTACTTGAACATGTTATATCATGAAGCATTCTACATCTGCAGATGCCACAGTTATAAGAATTATAATCTATATAAAGTGCTAATATTCACAAGGATACCCTGAGACATTACAGCAGGGATTGGCAAACCACAGTCTACAGGTCAAATCTGGCCCACCCCCTGTTCTTGTCAATAAAGTTTTATTGAGAAAAAGTTACGGTCATTTGTTTACAGATTGTCTATGTCTGCAATTGGAACACAGTGAACAAGTTAGGCAGTTAGGATACAGACTCTAGTTTACAGTTGTCATTATCTAGCACTTTCTAGAATAAGTTTGCCAACCCCTATGTATAGCAGCATGATGTTTAATCACAACTCCCTTGTCCTCAGACACTTAAGATGACCTGTCCTTGCGTGTATACATGCGGGGGCAGATATTGGGTGATCATCTGTCACTTGGAAATGAGCTGGCATCATAGATGAAATCAGTCCATTGCCATCTACTTGATATCTTCTTGCAGTGAATATTTCACATTTCCACGCTGTTACAGGGAATTCATCGTTGAGAATATAATGAGTTGAGAATATAGAGTAATCAGCCCTCTTTTTAGATAAATGGTTCAAATTGCATATTTATACTGTGCGAGGCTCGTCATGTATTTATGTCAGCACTGGTGTTGTGATTGTGTATAATAAACAATCAGATCATTCTGGGAAGCTTTAGATCATGCCGATTAATCAAACTCTAGTCCCAAATAAAGGTCACCTCCTCCTAAAGTCAGGACCTCGGGCATTGCTTTTCAAACCAGCAGGGCACACCAAGGCCAGAAAAGTTGGGTAACCCTTGTAAATATTGCAGACTTTCAGATCTCCCTAAGGCGACTTACCTCTCTCGACTTCTTTGTCATGGTGAGTGTTATCAACACTGCCAAGTCTTACTACATATGTACAGTTAAACAGTTACTGATTCTACCTGCTCCACTCCAACTCCCAGATGGTTGTCTAAACAGAGGAGGAAGCTGTCATTGAAGCTAAATGGACAGGAAACACAGGGAGAGGAGAGCTGGTTTCAGGTGCCTGTGGGCTGATTACTCTGCTGTGGTTGAACTTTGTTTTGTTTTAATAACTTAAGACACTTTCATGTACATTATTTCCTGTCTTCCTCCTCATAGCTGTGGGGGAAGGGAGGGCAAAGATCACCAGGGAGTTGATCGGAGAGTCATTTCCTCACCACACTTCGGGGGGGAAACACCACTGGAGAAAACGAACAACTCGTAGATAGAAATCAAGAGATTTTCTTTTCAGCTTAAAGATTACGTGGTTAGATGACTGGTCGGGGGCATGTAGCTAGGAAGTGGGTTTCAGAACATATGCAGTTAACTTCTGTAGACATGCATATTGAGGGCCTCCCTGGTGGCACAGGGCTTAAGTCTCAGCACTATGAAGCTATCTGCAGCCACTGCAGCATAAGTTTGATCCCTGGCCAACCAGGGAGGTGACGCATGTGGCGCAGCGGACCTCTCCTGACTTGCCTGCTGCTCCCCTCAGCAGTGTATTGCAGTGAATCTGCCTGTTCTGCTCCCCACTCTGTCTCTGGTGAATCCTCTCACCCCCCCACACCTCTGGCCTGTGCCCCAGCTCGTGTATGCATAAATAAATGAATCTTAAAAAAAATGCATATTGAGAGATTATTCACCTGTTACACACACACATTCCACTTACTGAATTTCTATTCTATGTCAGTGTATCTTTATTTTATTTTATTTTTTTTAAATATTTATTTATTTATTTATTTATACAAGCACTGGGTACAGTCAGAAGCGCGGGAGGGTGAGAGAATTCACCAGAGCCAGAGCGGGGAGCAGAGCAGGCAGAAGGACCAAAGTACACTGCTGAGGGGAGCAGCGGGCGGCAGGAGAGGTCTGCGCGCCATGTGGGACCCTCCTCCGGTGGCCGGGGAGCAGCCGGGGATCGAACCGGCGCTGCAGAGGCTGCGGGCAGCTTCGCAACCCAGCGCTCAACCGCTGCGCCACTGGGGAGGCCCAGTGTCAGTGTATCTTTAGCCATAGCTGCCTCTTCCTTTTTGGAATGCAAGGACCTGACTTAACCTTGTTGCCCAGGTGCCCACTTCAAAGTGGGTGAATCAAGCACAAGTACCTGCCAGTGTCTAGATAAGGAGCCAGGCATTGTCCCACATGAAGACTCCTTTGTTTTGCAGATCTTGGATGGTTTAGATAACTGGTTAGTTGGTATAGACTTGTCTTTTTTCATTTTTCCCCCTTTTGTCTCTCTTCTTATCTTTTAAATTCCCATTCTTTTTTTTTTTAAAGATTTATTTATGCATATAAGAACTGGGGTACAGGCCAGAGATGCAGAGGGGTGAGAGGATTCACCAGAGACAGTGTGTGGAGCAGAACAAGTGGATCTACTGAAATACGCTGCTGAGGGGAGTAGCAAGTGAGACCAGAGAGGTCTGCTGCACCATGTGTGTCAGTGCTGCACCTGGCCAGGGATCATACTCAGGCCTCAGTGGCTGACGATAGCTTGATAGCACTGAGACTGAACAACACTGCACCACCAGGGGAGCCCTAAATTCCCATTCTTATCATTTAAATTCACAAAGAGTAAGCCCTGGAACCCTAGATACCCCCTTACTTTCTCTTTCTCTCTCCCCCCGCCCCCTCTCTCCCCACTGTGACTCAGGTGCACTGTGTAAATTCCTGGTCTTGTAAATACTTTTTCATTGCTTCCTGATGGTGATTGCTAAAGGGCATGTTGCCATCATAAGAATCCTAAGGGCATGTGCAGTCATCATATTGGCTTAAAAAATGGAAGTGTGTATGGGAGACTCACCTGGGCCAGGTGAGTGCTCCCAGGCATTGCTAGTCATTAGCATTATTACTGATAGACTGAGACCTCTGCAAAATGACCAGGCACTGCAGGGAGGGCACTGAGCTGGCACTAAGTGGTAAGTAAGACATTAACCAGACATGAACTTATATGGGTATTTCTAATCTACCACAAGCCCCGAGGACGGTTGGCAGAAGGCTCTGGCTAACCACAGAGAAAGCAAATCTTCAGGAGTGTTGTCAAGGATGAGCAGGGATTTTGCAGAAGATTGGAAGGCGGGTGATGCACAGATGCAGAAAGAACATTCCAGACAGCGGCATCATTAAGTGCAGACACTTGACCTAAATAATTGTGGAGAACACACATTCACCCTGAATTCAAACTCTGCCAAATCCTCACTCCTAATTTTTATTAGACACCCTCCCTCGGCCTTCTCTCCTCACTAATTCCCTTCCTTTCTCCTCCTACTTCCATTTCTTCTGCAAGTTCTTCCTCCACTTAGCTCTTAATGTCACTGATCGCCAGAGCCCTGTCCTTGGGCCTATTTGTTCCCCGCTTTAATTCTTAGATCGTATCTTCCTCTCCATGGATTTAATTACTCTCTCTATAATTAAGCACCGATTCTCTATATCCAGATCCCAACTGTGTTTTGAGAGCCAGTTCTATGTTTCTGGCTAATCACTAGTGAATCTCCTTCAAGGTCATACAGGTATCTTAAACCTGCCCCTGATGAAATTAGTATTCTGCCTGCCCCCCAAAACTCTTTCTCCTCATTGCTCTGTATATACTGATAAACCAGAAATGAACACAATTCTTTGCAACTCTTTAAACAACAACAGATCTCCCTCCTTAATGCAGTCTGTCAATTCTGCTTCCCAAGCTTCTCTTTAATGGGACACTTTCTTTTTTTTTTAATTTTTTTTTAAAGATTTATTTATTTTTATACAAGAGCTGGGGTACAGGCCAAAGATCGCAGGAGGATGAGAGGATTCACCAGAGACAGAGCAGGGAACAGAACAGGCAGACTGACGAAATACACTGCTGAGGGGAGCAGCGGGCGAGACAGGAGAGGTCTGCTGTGCCATGTGGGAATCTCCCTGGCTGGCCGGAAATTGAACTGGCTCTGCAAAGGCTGTAGACAGCTTCACAGCACTGTGCTCAACCTGCTGCACCACTGGGGAAGCCCTAATGTGACACTTTCTTTTCACCCCCATTCCTGTCACCTTGTATATTACCTGTGAGAGTGATATAATCATGTCACCCCCCTTCCCAACAGTCCCCTCACGCTGGTCAGAACCGTCTACTGAGAATACAAATCTAATAATGTCACTATGTTTATATGTGCATTGCCTTTAGGATAAGATTGGGGTGGATGCATGGGCCCCTTTCTTTGACTTCTGCCTACCACCACTTCAGCTCCATTTCTTACCTCTGTACATTCTCAACTGGTAATATTTGCCCCTCAAATTATTTTCTGCTGCTCCCTTTCATTCTGTTATGCTTGACTGTCTCCTACTCATCCTCCATGATTTGAATTTGGCCAGAGAAAGCGTCTTTCATTCTGTATCTTTCATAAGTCAGATGGTTCTCCCCAGCCCTGGACTCCCTGCAACAAAGCAGTTATCACATTTTATGATTTTGTTTATTTACTTGTGAACACAAGACACATATCTCTCTAGCTTATCATCAATAACTGCATCAGCAAGAGTGTGCTGGCGTATAGTAACCAGGTAATAAGTACTTTTGACTCATGGGAGTGAATGTTGTCGCTACAAGAGTGGTGCAGTTGTAACATCACAGAATGACACAGGCTTTTGGGAGGGAGGCATGTCTGAATCCTCAGTTTGTCATTTATTTTCTGTATTGGTTTTGACAAAATTTCTTTGAACTTCAAATTTAATCGTAAAGTGTGCACAATATCCAATTCATGAGGTTGCTGTAAAAATTAAAGAGGTCTGGTAGGATTGGCATGTTCAAGTGCTGGACCAAAGGGAGCTTTTAGCTAATTAATACAGTGTCTTATGAAATGGTGCTTACTTCAAATGTCTTCATGTTCAGAGGAGACTAGTCTATCCTTTGCCATTTAATTGTTTGAATTCCCTTACATTTAAACTTATATTCTGTATTATCTTGTGCAAAATTCCAAAGAAAACTCACTTCCAAAGAGTCTCATTAGATATCACTTGTGATTCTAACACAGAACTTTATTTGTTCACAATTACAAGACCCATGAGTGGTTAACCACTGTCTTAGTTTTCTATCGCTGCTGTAACAAATTGCCATAAGCTTGATGGTTTTAAGCAAATTAAAACTAGTATGTTATTGTCCTAGAGCGCCAAAGTCTAAATTAAGTCTTGATGTGCTGAAACACTGCATCAGCAGGAATGTGATCCTTCTAGAAGCTGAGGAGAGAACTGTTTTCTTGCCTTTTCCAGCTTCTGGAAGCTGCCTGCCTTCCTTAGTCCAGGCACCCCTCCCACGTTCAAAGTCACCATGGCCTTCAAGACTTTCTATCCTATATCACTCAGACACCAACTCAGCTGCTGTCTTCTTCCACCTGTCAGGATACTTGTCATTTTGTTAGGGGGAAAAGGATGTCCCAAAGCAAATTCCATATAGGCTTTGTGGACTCCACCCCCACCCCAGGTCAAAGCCAAAGACACTGGGAACTCCAAATCCCATCACCACCAAAGGGAAGGTGGCTGGGACCTGAGGGTGGGGTTAAGCAGCCAGGTGGATACAAAAGGCAGACACGCGGGCTTTGGGGCTCTCCATTTTTGGGCTCTCAGCCAGCTCGCAGCGTCCGGTCAGCTCTGAGAGTGACTTTGGGTTTCCAGGTCGTCGGATCGGGTAGGACGCATTAAAGACTTTATTTCCCTATTTTCTCCCTGAGTTGTACATTTTCCTTATTTCTTTTTCTCTTGTAAATAAACCTTTTATTAACCCTTTTGTGTGTGTCTGTAGTAGAGTATTCATAAGTCCCTTTAAAGCGCGCGGGTGAGGACCCACAGCCAGGAACCCGTTTAATATCGGGGTTGCTCTATAACAATTTCGCCAGGCTCTCCCGGATCATCCATGATAATCTTCCTGCCATAGATTCATTTATTTAGTAACTTTAATTCTCCATATCAGGAGATATAGCAGGTTCCAGGGATTGGGATGTGGCCATCATCCTAAGCACATTATTCTGCCTATGACAGCCTCTCCATGTCAGGCACTGTACGTTGGTCTGACAGAAGCTGAGTTAATGCTCCCACATGTACTGGGAAGTGATTCAGTCTATTTTATGGATAAAGAAGAGGACTTTATCCATAAACTCAAGATTTTATGTGCAAGACTTTCTTTCTCACTGGTTAGGCCTGACCATCAACAGAACGTGGCCCCAAACCTCTTTCTGATGGCCACCATTGTTTCCCTGTTCTTTGCACGAAGCCCTGAAGGCTCTGGTTTAGGGCCCTCTGTTTCTGTTCTTTCCAACCTTACCAGGCCCCAGCCCCTCCGGGTTTGTCCAACCCTCAGTGAGATGGGTGCATCTGTGTGCAGTGGAGTGTGTGCTGTAGTGGGGCGGTCCCAAGGAAAAGGGAGGTTCCAGGTTCCTTGCCCCATTCAAGGAAGGGTGGAGCTGAACAGGGAGGGGAAGCTGGAGAGGATCCTGGAGGAAGGAAAGAAAAAGGATGAAGAGCCAGAAGGAGACCTGGAGGAGGCACGTGGAGCAGAGAGATGTGAAAGACGCTGCAGGTGCTTCTTGGTCTTGGACTGGTTGAAATAGATGCAGGTGAGAGACTTGTGGGGACGTAAACAGTGGCAGCTCTGGTCTTGATTTTTATTGTGCTCTTTTCTTTCCAGACTTGACTGGCCCTCTCTACCCCTTTCCTATGCGTCCCCACCAAGAGGTGCCTTAGACTTGTGGCAGACTGTCAGGCCTCGGTGGCCCTGATTTGGACCAGCACTGTTTGTCTGGACATTTACCATGAGGCAGTGGGCAACTTTGGGTGCTTAATTTGGAAATAATTCTTCCCCTTCTCTTTATTGCACACCTAATTGTATTAAAGTTCCCTTCCATTAAAGGTCGTATGCACTAAGTATGTCTTGTTTTGATATGGCGGATGACAACCTATTTAGAGCAGGCAGGTTTGGGGGTTCTGGGGTGCCCCTCACCCTGCACTGCAACCGTACCTGAGCTACATTCTACTCACTCTGCCCTGGAGCAACAGTGCTGGGGAATCCAACTCCTCCAGCCAAGAACCACTTTCAAAAAAGAGAAGTAACCATTGTACAGAAATACACAAAAACAACCTCCATCATTTGTGAAAACGGAAGTTTTACAAATTGTAAATGGAGGGATTGTTTTGAATGCACACCAGGCTACCCAGAAAAGGCTCTTTCTTTTGCTTCATTAATGTCAGCCAACTGCTGTGGGATTTCTTGCGAGTGAAATCACTCTTATACACTGAACCCTGTCACAAATGTCATTGGTATGCATTTCATTGTGTTTGACTCATTGATGGAGGTGTTGGAAGCCTTTGTTTTATGAATCAGGTATTCCTGGGTTAACATATGTGCCAATAAAATTCTAGGTCTGAAAATTAAAAAATACTGAAATCATTTCTCTGAGTGACATCTTACAGTCATCCACCTTCTGTTTAATAACCCCCTGCATGTTTTTAGATGTAAAGAAATGCATATTCCTCTAACTACATTCTTGAGATCAAATGGAGTTTGCCAAGTGCAGAGTAACCTTGTGAGGTAACCAGGCAGAATGGAAACTTCCCTTCTCCCACCCAATCTATTAAGATTTCTGTTTTAATTCTTTTATCGAATGTTTCCTTTCCCATGGTGGAGATATGGTGCTAAAAGCTTTGAAGATAGACTTTGTTTTAGTCCATATTTCCTGTTACCCTTGAGATAGGGGGTTGTGGTGAGGTAAAGAGCAGGGAGGCAGGCCCACAATTATTCTAGCAGGTTTATTCTCGGCATCAATCTAGTTAACCAAGTAGAATAATATGTGCATCTTTTCTGTTTTAAAAACCTGGGGGGAAGAGGAAGAAGGGATGTCTCATTGGGCTGAAAAATATACACGTCCTCTTGGGATAATAAACAAAATTCGTTCTCACTCTGGCAACAGGTGAGCTCACTTCCTGGCTGCTGAGCTTATAGGCTATTAAAACCAATGGGGGTTGTTAAAAATAGCTCGAAGAAATCACCCCTTCTTTTAATTAGGATAGGAGTGATAACTTTCTTATGGGTTATTTTCTTGCTTTAAGGGCAACTTAAAAAATTCCCGGTAAGGCAAATGCTATGTAGAATTGAGTAGGACTGAAAAATCCTCCAATCTTGTTGCTGTGAATGGGTAAGAAAATAATCTATGTATTTTAATTGTCCTGGTGACAGGGGCTAAGTCAAGACAGCTACTGTTTCTTTTTATTTATTTATTTATTTATTTATTTATTTATTTTTTATTTTTTATTATTTTTTAATAATAAATTTTATTTTTATATTCCCCATACAATTGCAACCCCCCCCATTCTGACCCCAAACCCTCCCCTCCCGCCCCCACCCTATTTATTTATTTTTTAATTTTAATTTTGTTTTTATATTCCCCATACAATTGCAGTCCCCCCATTCTGACCCCAATCCCTCCCCTCCCGCCCCCACCCCCCTAAAAGTGTCTCTGGTTCATAGTTTTTTGTTGATTTTGATTTTCACTTTCTTATAGTTATTCATTTTCCTGGTCCCTTATTTAAGTTTTCTAGATTCCTGCTATGAGTGAGACCATCCGGTATTTTTCTTTTTCTTTTTGGCTTATTTCGCTGAGCATGATCCCTTCCAGCGCCATCCATGTTGCTGCAAATTGCATGTGTGTATCTTTTTTGACTGCTGAGAAAATTCCATTGTGTATATGTACCACATCTTCTTGATCCAGTCATCTATTTTTGGGCATTTGGGTTGTTTCCAAAGCTTAGCTATTGTCAATAGTGCTGCTATAAACATAGGGGTGCAGGTGCTCTTTGGAATTGATGTTTCTGTGTCCTTTGGGTAAATACCTAGGAGTGGAATTGCTGGATCATATGGAAGCTCTATGTCAACAGGCATATGAAAAAATGTTCAACATCACTTGTAATCAGGGAAATGCAAATCAAAACTACCATGAGATACCATCTCACACCAGCGAGAATGGCACATATTAAAAAAACTAGCAACAGCAAATGTTTTCAAGGTTGTGGAGACAAAGGAACTCTCCTGCACTGTTGGTGGGAGTGCAAACTGGTCCAACCACTATGGAGAGCTGTGTGGAGATTTCTGGACCTACTAAACATACAGCTACTGTTTCTTTTGAGTGGGCTTAAGCTTTGCTAAAATGTTGAACCATCCTGAATTACTCATTTTTAAAAAATTCTTTCTGAAAAGCCATTTTCCCATCTATTTTCAGGCCAAATACAGGCATTCCCTTCTTTTATACTTTATTAATATCCTAAAGCTTGTGTTAAATCAAAATGGTCTGTAAGGGCATCAGGGCACTTAGCTATTTAAAGGAGGCAGGTGGTGAAAGTGAGAGTTGATTTATTTTTTTTAAGATTATTTATTTATGCATACAAGAGCTGGGGTACAGGCCAGAGATGCAGGGGGTGAAAGGATTCACCAGAGACAGAGTAGGGAACAGAACAGGCAGACTGACTGAAATACACTGCTGAGGGGAGCAGTGGGCGAGTCAGCAAAGGTCTGCTGCACCATGTGGGTAGCTCCCTGGCCAGCTGGGGATTTAACTTGTGCTGCAGAGGCTGCAGATTGCTTCATAGTGCAGTGCTTAACCCCTTGCACCACCAGGGAGGCCCGAGAGTTATTTCTTATTACAGACCTGCCAGGTTCCCTCTGTAAGTAAATGCAGCAGCAACGGCATAACTGTAAGGCAGACCTGGAAGTCATGATCCAACTCCTTATGCCCATCGCACATTCTGGACTTGGGTGAGGGCTGAGTGTCCTGCCCTTCAGTTTCCTCATCTGCAGTATAAAAATAACAGGTCCTCTGGCAACCTATACGTGACTTACTTACATCCAGTCACTCATTTAATATTGGCTGATCAGCTAATGAAAACATAATAGCAGGTGCCTCCCTGGTGGCCTAGGGGTCACCAACCAGGGAGCTGACCCACATGGCGCAGCAGACCTGTCCTGTCTTGCCTGCTGCTCCCCTCAGTGTATTTTATTAGAACCTCCTGTTCTGTTCCCCCCTCTGTCTCTGGTGAATCCTCTCAACCCCCCCACACCTCTGGCCTGTACCCCAGCCTTCTACACAAAAATATATTAAAAAAAGGGGGGCCTCCCAGGTGGCGAAGCGGTTGAGCGCTGGGTTGCGAAGCTGCCCACAGCCTCTGCAGCGCCGGTTCGATCCCCGGCTGCTCCCCAGCCACCAGAGGAGGGTCCCACATGGCACGCAGACCTCTCCTGCCGCCCGCTGCTCCCCTCAGCAGTGTACTTTGGTCCTTCTGCCTGCTCTGCTCCCCGCTCTGGCTCTGGTGAATTCTCTCACCTTCCCGTGCTTCTGACTGTACCCAGTTCTTGTATAAATAAATAAATAAATAAATTGATTAATTAATTAAAAATATATATATTAAAAAAAGAAAAAAATAATAGACACTAAGTTTCTTTGAGCTCCCTCTTTTTTATTGTATTGAAGTGACACTGGCTTACATCATTGTTTAGAAATATAAAAACTCCCCATCTAGGTGATGTTGCCACAGGGGGTCCATCCCCGCACACCCACAGCATCCCCATAGGCTGTGGTGCTCTCTCCTCAAGTGGTTCTCACCCTTCTGTCCCCCCCTACCCTGCCCCGTTAGCCCGAGCTCTACAGTCAGCTCTGGAGGATTAGTTCTTAGTTTGACTTTATCTGACCCTTTGTTGGTTTTTTCTGTATTGTACATACAAATATTTTCTTCTTTTTGATGGGGACTTAGAGCAGAAAATTTGGGCTGGATGTGTCCCAAGACCAGAAACTGGAGGTGGGGGTAGAAATGATGAACATAGTCATTAAACCAGAAATAGCAATGAAAAAAGTCCTTAGGCACAGGGAATCCTGAGAGTGGAATGCTACAGGAAATAGCTGCTACCAGAGGTGGGATATGCACATTGAGGGCCTTTGAGAGAATCCTGTGTGTCCTGAGTGTCCTGCAAGTCAACCCAACCACACCCTAAAAGAGATTTATTTAAGATTATGCAACAACTCCATTAAGCTATGACCTCCTCCCCTCAAGGAACACTATTCCTTCCAGAAGTAGCTCTTACAGCCCCCTTGTGTCTGTGGAAGAGTCCTTTCTTTTTCTAAGGAACCTGCCCTTTTGGATATAACCAAACATCTTTGTCTCCTTGGCAAAATTGCCGTATGCCACTGAAAGGGGGACACTGCTGAAATTTTTTCACCAGTCACTGACCCCTACACCTTGTCAGATGGACATCACCCTGACTTACTTTGCTTGGCGTTATCCCTTCCAGTTTCATCCACGTTGTCACACTGGCAAGAGTTCATCCTTTCATTAGCTGAATAGTATTCTATTGTGTATATATACACCATATTTTTGGACATTTTCTGTGCACTAAGCACACCCATGGTGTAGAATGAGTAGAATATGCCTGGATGCTGGTCATCAGTGGCTGCTGGGAAACCAGAACACCCAGGCACTGTGACACCAGCCACCAGCAGCATTTCAATGCAGTGTTGGTAGAAATATAACCATCTTTCCTGCTCCAAAGCAAAAACTGGGAAGCACAACTGATAAACATTTTTTAAAAGATTTATTTGTTTGTTTGTTTGTTTATTTATTTATACAAGCACTGGGTACAGTCAGAATCGAGGGAGGGTGAGAGAATTCACCAGAGCGGGGAACACAACAGGCAGACTGATGAAATAAACTGTTGAGGGGAGCAACGGGCACACAGGAGAGATTTGTCGCGCCTGATATACATTTTATTAATTACGTTTATTACAAGGCATTTAGAGTTAGGGAGATGGAGGCAGAGAAGTTAACAACCTGCCAAAGTCAGAACAGGTAAGAGTTAAAACTAACATTTTGACTAGATTGATCTGTTGGGATCATTAATTTTATGTGCCACCTTGACTGGACTATGGGATGCCCACGTAACTAGCAAAACATCACTCTAGATTTTCAGAGTGTTTGCACAGAAATTAGCATTTGAATCCATAGAGTAGTGAAAAAGATTTCCCTCATCTGATGGGCATCACCTAATTCATTAAGGAAAAGGAAAGGAGGGACAGATGTTTGTTCTCCCTTTTGCTTTTTCATACCCCAGAAATTCAGATTCTGGGGTCTTTAGATTCCAGAACTCATGACATCAGCAATCCCCAGATTCTCAGTCCTTCAGCCTCAGACTTGAGCTTACATCATTGTTTCCTTGCTTGTCAGGTTTCCTGTTCAGCTGGATTGTGCTACCACTTGTCCTGGTTCTCCAACTGCAGCCAGAAAGCTGCGGGGGTTCTTGGTGGGGGTTCTTCTCCATAACCATATGAGCCAATTCCTGTAACAAAGTGTGTTTTTTCTCTATCTCTCTCTCCCCAGCTCCACTGCCTCTCTTCTCCTCTCCCCTTCCCTCCTATTGTTTCTGTTTCTCCGAAGATCTCTTACTAATGCACTGACAGAGGCTATGCTCTTTCTTACCAAACTTGATTGTAGTTTTCATCAGTAATGTTGTTTTATCCAATAATTCTAGCTCATCCCTCTTTGAGACTCATGTTCACATTCCATGTCCTTGACGTCTTGCAGTTACACATGGTCAATTACTTGCTTTGACCAATTAAATAAGAGAAAATGACAGGAGTCAGTGACTGGTAGAGGCTCCAAGAGCCTCATTTCTGATTGTGGCAGGGATTATGGAATCCTTGACCAGATGATGCCTCTACAAACACAAGTGCCACCCAAGCAGACTACAGTATAATCTTGTGTAATATAGGTAATGTGAGCAAGAAATGCTTTAGTTGTTCTGTTAAGGTGTTAAGATTTGGCAGATGTTTGTGACCACAGCTCAGCCCAATCTCTTCCAAGACAGCCACACTGCTGCCAGATAAGCAGTAAAGTGTCTGTCAGTGGTGTAGGCTGAGTCATCTCTGAGATGATGGAGGATGGTAGATCAGCAACATTACTAACACCCTTCAGTTATTAAGTTGGCTAATCTTTTGTCGCACAATCCGCAGTGACTGATTTCAAGCTACTGATGGCACTGAATGTAGAGTTGGGATAAGACTGACAATATCTCTGGTAAAGCAATAGGAAGTTAAGTCTAGGACGCCCTTGGTTCAGGGCATATGGTAGTGAGTGAAATTCTGTGAATCCTTATTTCATTGAGCTTGAAGTCTAGACAAGTAAAATTAAAGGGGTGAATAAAAATGAGTGTGTGTTCCATTTTATAAAGACTATAGTATTGGAATAAGGATTTCTCAAGTACAGATATGTCTTAATGTGGTGTTCACTTAGAGGAAGTTGTTAGAATTGTTGACATGTGGTCTATTGACATGCTGGATGGAGTCTGAAGGGTTGAATCCCAAGTTACAGGTTTACCACTTTTGAAATAAACACTGACCCTAAATTTAGTTAGTTCAATTAAAAATGTACACTACAGGGAAAACACTAAAACTTTGTGGTCAAAAGGATTTTTTTGCATCAAGTAATTAACCAAGTATGGCTGACATGGCGATGCACTGCCCAGATGGACCTTCCAGGAAGGCCTGCCATCCAGCTGAAGATAATATCATCAGCAAGGCCTCCAGCTGGCAGCAGCTGCCATGCCCATGGCCAGAAGATACCTTCAAGTCCCTTCTCCAGTGACCCACCAGGGCTGGAGTGACCAGACATATTCCCCCCTGAGCTCCAGGTGGTTTTGCTGTGGTTTTGGCTGGCGACACTTTGCTGACTTCTTCCTCTGCCCAACCCTGCCTGTCTCCCCTTTTGTCAAAATGACTAAGCCCCAATAAATATTTACCCCGATTTCTATCTCAGCATCAGCTTCTAGCAAATCCAATCTTCAACACAATCATCTGGCATGTTGAGTTGCCACTGTACTCAAACTTTCAGTAGTTTTTCAAGGTCCTAGGGGACATTATGGCAATCCACTTTAGATGTGCAAAAGGATTCACACATGTCTGGAACTCTGAATCCATGGAAGAATGTATATTTGATGAAAATTGCATTGAGAGTACTTGTTTGCATATAAGATGGTAGAATTGGGCATGTAGTCAACTTAATCTTTAGATAACTGGAGGTGAACTTTTTTGGCCAGATGTGCGGGAGGGTGAGAGGATTCACCAGAAACAGAGCGGGGAACAGAACAGGCAGACTGACGAAGTACACTGCTGAGGGGGAGCAGCAGGCGAGACAGGAGAGGTCTGCTGCGCCATGTGGGATTCTTGCCAGCTGGCCGGGATGGAACCTGCACTGCAGAGGCTGCGGATAGCTTCACAGCGCTGCGCTCAACCAGCTGCACCACTAGGGGAGGCCCCCGGAGGTGAACCTTTTAAACAGATTAGTTTTCTAGCAAAATTCCAACTGCAAGTCCCGAGAGTGTTATGTGTGTTCCCTTATTCAATACACTGTCTTTTATGTGCATTTCTGCAATTCTTTGAGTTCCATGTATCTCATTAAATGTTCTAATTTTTCTACATGCAGGATCCTTGGAAAAATTGAAAGTATGATTTTTCCTTTATCAAATAAAACCAAATTTAAAAACTCCTTTAGAAGGGCTTTGCCTAGCTCAATGGATCATGTCTCTAATCTGTTCAGTTCCAGTTTTGCTTTCCTCAAAGCATTTTTATGATTGAGCAAGTCCTGTAATAACTAGCTTTGTAAGGAGGGGAAATTCTTGCACGGGTTGAGACAATGTTTATGTAAATGACTTCCATGTTCGACAGATCTTTTTCTGGAGACCGGGACTCTTCCTGTTATTATTTTGCCAAAATGTGCCTGACTCTCTGATCTTTGTATTGTAAAAAACAAAAGGCTTAATCCCGAATGCTGACATTTCATGAGCTTGACGGGGCTGAATTACCTTTCAAAAGCAGTGAATGTTTCATCTTGTCTTTAAAAAATCTGTTTTAATTTCTTAACTGCTAAAAAAGAGCAGTGTTCACATCAAGGGTGACTCATAATAAACCTGATGACTTCCTCTCTCCTTCCCTGATCCGTTAAAAACTGATCATGTACCCAGTCACCTTCTGATGAGTTGTAAGCACCACAAAATTCTTCAGCAGAAGAGGAAAAGAGAGTTTGGCTCTATTTCACTATGATCAGTCAGTCAACTTCTCCAAGAATGGGGCAGGAAGTGTTCTTAATAGTAAAATTTAATGTCACTACAATGTGTATGTGGACCTCTCTGGCCAATTTATATCTGTATAACCCATTTGTTCTAAAATGAGTAACTGTAAAAAAAAGTCTATCATCACAGGTTAGATTTAGGTACCATAGTTATTGTTCTAAGTTCAGCCGGTCTCCAGGATAGAAATGAACATGGGTGTCAAGTAGTTAAACCAACGGCCCTTTTTCCCCTTCTTCAGTTATTCTGTCCAGTTGTTCCGACAGACAGCTGCTTTTCTGCTCCTCATCATGGGAAGTGGTAGGATGGTTTAGGACTAAAATTATGAGTTTGCTTCCCACAATTCTAGGGATGGGTGGAAGGTAATCTCCAGCAGTAACCAAAGCTAATTAAAAGATCTATTCCCTATAAACCAGAATCATTGTTTTATCTGACCTTTGATCAGAAAGCTGGGTGTGTCATATAAGCATGTTCTTTACAGTTTGATGTCAATATGACCACACTTTTACTTTGATGTATAATTGACAGAACCCTATATTTAAAATTCAAACAGTACTTATTGAGTATCTATTGTATGCTAGTTATTAGGCTAGACTCTACTGACAAAGACATAGGTAAGTTAGACATGTTCTCTACTGGAAGAGTCTCTATAGCTGGCCCTTTCAAAATCAAAGGATCTGTCTGAGGGACGCTAAGCAAGGAAGAGACTTGGTTCTTGGTGTAAGGGGGTGTTATCAATGTCTAGAAATGTTTTTGGTTTTCACACCTGGGGAGGGGATTGATAATACTAGCATCTCATGGGTAGAGACCCCCACAGAGCACAGGACAACCCCCCAACTATCCTGTAATGTCAGCAGTGGTGAAGCTGAGAAAAAAATGCCATAAAACAGGGCCATAAACATTGGGAGTGTGGTAGAAAAGAACATTTGGCATTTCTCCCAATAAAGTTTTTTTTTTGGAAGAATATTACTTTATATTGATCTTTGAGGACAGAAGAGGCAATCTTAGGCATTTTTATAATTGAACCTTTAGTATAAGTGAAAGCTCTTTGTGTTTAAGAACAATTCTAAAGGCTCCTTCCCTCTGCTTTCAATTTTTTTTTAAATGAAACATACCAAGTCATCTTCAAGTAACAATAGCTAAGCATCAACCCCAACAAATAACCCATATAAAGCACTTATTATGAGCTGGCTGCTGTTCTAAACGCTTCTTCTTTTAACCTTACCACCACACTACTTAAGTGGGTGCTACTATTAGGCATGTTTTATAGATGAGGAATGGAAAACTAGAGCGATTAACTGTGGCCCCATGATTAGTCGATTTGAAAGTGCTAAAGCTTTGATTCCTTGATTCCAATCCAAGGGGTCTGGATTGAGTCTTTGGTCTTAACTGTAAGTAGCTAAATGCCTCTTTGTGAACTGTTGAAATTTTATCCCATTTCAGCTATATTGCAGATACGATCTTGGGTAAGCTTTTTTCTCTGTGCCTCATTTTTATCATCCATAAGATGGATCTGCTAATTGATTTTCGTTCTGGTAGGGTTTAAAGGTATTAATGCAGGGAAGACATTTAGAAGTGCAAAAGTAATTTTTCAATAAATTCTATCCATAACGATAGTGTTAGTGATTCTTCTCTGTGGCTTGTACGTGTTAGGACAGGCTGATGCAGGAAAAAGGGCACACATAACTTTTGGAGTCAAATAGTCTTGATCCATATCCTTTCATTCCTTGTTATTACCTATGCAACTTTGACCATGAAGCTCTAGTAGGTTTTTTTTTTTCTTTCTTTAATTTGATAAATGGAAATAATCTTTTGGAAAAAATAATTGTTGAATTTTCTGCCTAATGCACTATCTGAAATAAAAAAATAAATAAGAAAGAAATAAAAATGTAAATATTCAGACATTGATAAAGGGCAACTTCATGTTATCTTTCCCACTGTCATCTGATCCATGCCATTTAAATATATTTCATCCTTTTGCAGGATCATCTCTGCTATGAGCATTGCCTTCTCTGCTTGACCAGCCAGTGGTCACTAAGCTTTGCATACTAATGGTAAATCCAGAGTGCATAAATGTAAACACATGCACACATCCATGTGAGCAAGTATATGCATATAGAAATCCAAAGATGAGGGTAAAGACTTGATGTATCTTTTCTACTTGGGCCTATAGGCACAAAAGCTTTTGATAGGCAGTGTAGAAAAGTTCAAAAGCACAAAAGGAACAGTATGTCCTGAATGAACTTCCTCCACTGATGTGTCATGGACCCCACCTCACGTCCATGCCAAAGAGAGCCCAGGTACTGGGGATTACAACTCCCATCATGTCATGAACATACCATGACTCTTGACTTCTTGAAGGGGTGGAATTCCTGGGACAAAGGATGGGTTCCAGCATCACTGGTTGGTGTGAGCCTAGAAGGGGTTTGGTTTTGCCTGCCTCTAGCAAGCACCCGAGTCCCAGCTCAGCGTTTACCCCAGTGTTACTGGCAGGACGTATTGACCAATCAACCTCTTTCTCTTTTATTAACTTTTCTATGTGTGCCTGCCTTTGGGTCTTGGTTGAGTTTTTTTCTTTTTTTAAGTGTATGGGTGAGGACTCACACCCAGGCCATCTCATTTCCCTTTGGGCTTGCCCAAAGCAGCTAGGCTGGGCAGTGAAGACTGACTCTCATGAGTGATATAAGGGCATATTAATTGCCAGAGGATTCACTTGCTATGGTTGGAAACCAGGAGGTATTTAACATCCTTGATTTTTATTGATTACAATGTTTATAACTCAGCATTTATCCTGTATCAGAAATTGATTTTTTTCTGCAACTCGTTTCTGTTTTATGCTATGACTTTTTTTTTCTTTTAAAAAATACATATTTTTATTTATACATACAAGAACTGGGGTGTAGGTCAGAGGTGCAGGGGGTGGGAGGATTCACCAGAGACAGAGTGGGGAGCAGAACAGGTGGATCTACTGAAATGCACCTGAGGGGAGCAGCAGGACAGACAGGAGAGGTCTGCTACACCATGTGGGTCAGTTCCCTCGCCGGGGATCGAGCTCATGCCACAGTGGCTGACGATAGCTTGATAGCACTGAGACCTTAACCCCTGCACCACCAGGGAGGCCCTGCTTTTCAGTCTTTAAAGACACTTAAATAGAGCTGTTTCTCCCTGAATATGCATCTTCAAGCAAGGTCCTTGTTAGGAGAACCAACTGTTTATCATTGATTAAGATGGAAGTGTGTGGCTTGAGTCTACCTGATACACAATGGAAAGTGACCTGGGAAATCACTGATAATGCTAGCTATTCCTTGAATCAGTTTTTTTAGCAGAGGGAAAGTAAAGGATGAGACACAGGTTCATATCCCTTTTGAGTGATTAAATACTGCTTTGATGCATTGAATGTTCACAAAGAAACAGCATTTTTACTCAGATACGTGGAACTAATCACCAAGAAAGCTGCATCATAGCATTGGTCTATTTTATATTTTTATTGCTGTTGATATGTTTGGTTTTTGATTAAGGGCTGGGATTCCTAACTCTGACTTTTGCAAATCATTTCTTCAGTTTTTATTAAAAAAAAAGGCAATTTTTTTCATATTTTATTCTAACCCCTGAGATTTAGAGAAATCCATGAATCAGCCTTGCAGCCTCTATGAGTGTCAGAGTGTAAAAGGCACATTATTGAGCAGCTTTTAACTAGTTAAAGGTTGTGTCAATGAGTAGATCAATACAATGCACATGAAAACACTGAACTTAGATGTCTTGGTCTTTACCCCAGTTTTCTTTGTTTGGCTACTCAGTCCTCTTAGTGATTCTACTTCTGGACCCAGGCGGGAGAGATAGAAGACATCAGATTCAAGGAAGGGTCACAGGGTGCCACATCTTCCTTATAAAATGGGTTCTTGCTTCTCCTAAAGCTCTAATTATGATTGATTCCCTATCTTCCTCTGTGAGCCCATCATGACAAATGGCATCAATGCCAATCAACTATAGATGTGCAAGTCCCCCAGATATCCATGACCACCTGGGTGTGTGCATGCCTCAACCTCTCTCTGGGCTCCATTATGCTTCAAAGCACTTACTCTGGCCATGGGGGCACTGAGGCTGCCATTAGTAAAACTCCCTGTATGTTAACCCTTTTCTCTGAAAATCCCTCATAATTTTGCTTTAACACAAATGCTTCCCAAATTCATTCCCAGAATCTCCCATCACACTTGTTAAGGCATAAGTGTTTTATTTGGGGGGGTGGGGGTGAGAAGGGTTGTATCCATAGTCTCCCAATTCAGTAGGTCTGTGGCAAGGACCCAGAATTTGCAATTTTGTAGAGTTCCCAGATGGTGCTGATGTACTTTTTTTTAAAGATTTATTTATTTATGCATACAAGAGCTGGGGTACAGGCCAGAGGTGCAGAGGGTGAGAGGATTCACCAGAGACAGGGTGGGGAGCAGAACTGACAGGTTGCCTGAAATACACAGCTGAGGGGAGCAGCGGGCGAGACAGGAGAGGTCTGCTGTGCCATGTGGGTAGCTACCTGGCCGAGGATCAAACTCATGCTTCAGTAGCTGGCAGTCACTTGATAATGCTGTCTTTAACCCCTGCACCACCAGCGAAGCCCCCACTCCACTTTGAAAACCATTAAGCAAAACTCATTACCCCCAAGGACACTGTTTGCCCCACATTCCTCTTCAGTGGTGGCCACTGTTCCCAGTATAATTATAATTTCATATGGTTTCGGTGTTTGCTTTGCTTTGACACCCATGCACATATGATCCCTCTCCACTCCACCCTCAGATACCCTCAAATTATGCCACCTGCAATGATTTTTGTGGAAATTTTGCCAATCTACCAAGCAGTCCTTCACTGGAAAATGTTAGCGTCAGGCCAACTGCTTTTCTCTCTTCTATGACCCCTGCCAATATGCTTGGTCACCACCATCTTCGTAGATGATGTGTGGCCATGCCACTGTTGCCTTATCACACACCCACATTACTCTCCTCCTCATCCAACTGAGATTCCAGACCCAACAACTCCTTCTGCTTTCTCTTTAAGCTAAATCGTCCTCTATTTTCCTTGTAAAACTCTCACCTGGAAAAACCAACTCTGCTTATTCTGTGCCTGGAACCAAGAAGCTTTACACAGCTGGAAAAACAGCAAAACAAAAGCTGCACCAACACTCTGCCAGTTCCCACTCCATATATATAATAAAGAAATCTCAAATGGACTTTAGCACAATCATAATGTAGTTTTCTATTTGGGCAAAAAATAACTGGGTAGGAGTTGAACAAGATGCTCACTGTCTCAGATAAGAGGAAAATGAATTAATGGCTGCATGTTTGGATTATGGAATCAAGCATATCTAAATCTAAACCTGTCTCTGCACTTTTAGGGGGGCGGGGGCGGGAGGGGAGGGATTGGGGTCAGAATGGGGGGCTGCAATTGTATGGGGAATATAACAATAAAATTTATTAAAAAAAAAAAAAAAAAAAAAAAAAAAATAAACCTGTCTCTGGCTTTACCAATAGAGTGACCTAGAAAAAATATCCAATCTTATTACAGCTTTGTTGTCTTGTCAAGAATATCTATTCTTGACAAGTTATAGTCAACTTAATGTTGATTAAGCTTTCTGGTGTGAGGATTAAATTATATAAAGCATATAAGGTATTTAAGCATGTGCCTGGCTAACTGTCAGCACTTGGTAAATATTAGCTTTTATTATTTGTCAATAATATCATTGAACGCATAACCCATATCTTAATTTTTGCCTAGCCAGACATATCTTTGGAACATAAGGTTAATGTGTTGACTAATTAATATCCTTCCCTAGTTATAGTTTTCCCAGCACAGGTTCACTCAGATCCCGTCCATATGTATGTTGGCACAGTAGGTGCTGAAATAGCTAAACCTAGATTTTCAGGTACTTCAGTGGTCTGTAGGTCTGAATCAACTTCACAACTTGGTATTATAGGAGCATCAGTCTATCAGCGCATATATGAATATTTTTCCTGGAATCATGAAATGTTTTTGAATCCAACCACCCCCACTCTCCCACCTTCTAGAAATCAGTGAAATGAAAACAATTTGGGGAAAGTAGTAATGTACTAATAAGTCTTTCTTTATGAGGGAATAATTCTAGTTAGTTTCCTTAACAACCATCAAGTGCTCAATTCATGAAATGCAGCCAAATCATTAAGGAGAGAGCTGACGACAGGAGGCTTTGTTTCCAGAATTATGTGCATCATAGACACAATCAGATTATTTTTTGAGCCAATTAATAAATGACATGGGGAGTAAGGGGAGGTAGGACTTAGAACTAGCCATAAGAGTGACAGAGGCCTAATGAGACTATTTTCTAAATTGATGCAAAATAAAACAAATCTAGGACAAACATAAAATCACAGAGGGTCATCACTGGGAAATCCCCACTAGTGAGGGCAAGAGAAAGATGGGGAAGCAGTGATTCGTGATAATGGTGGTAAATTTCCTAATGACTTTTCTCCCATCTGTCCCCAATGCCACAGAATCATAAACATCTAATTATACTAAGTTTAATGTCTAATTAAAATCCCATTTATTACTTAATACTTTTAGAGAGCAAATAATTTACTTGAACAGAGTTTATCTTAAAATGGAGACCACTTGGATAGTTTTGTTAGCTAATAGGTTTTAATCTCAGCCAAGGTCTTTGAAAAAAAATTCAAGTTGACAATTTTAATGAGGTTTAGAATATCTTCTATTTAGTGCTTCCAACTGGTAGGTATCATATACCTTCAAAGAAATCCTTGTCTAAGGTCACTATTATTCACTTAAATGTTGATGGTGACAATTTTTTTTTTAAGTTCAGGGGTTTCTATTTGTCTTTTAAGGTAAGTTCTAGCACTTTTCTTGAAGTTGTCTGACCTGTCTTACTGATGATCTAAATCTAGCAGAATGGAATTACTTATATGTGAATATCTTTATTACCATTATCTTCCATTTTCTTTTTGAAAGCCCAAATGACTGGATAAACTGCCTATATATTTTCTGTGTCTTTTAAAATTCTCCTATTTGACGGTACACCTCTTGATTTTTATAGGATGTCAGCTACTGTGCATGAACAATTCTTGAAACTTTGGAAGATAGCAAATGGTTAGTTTTGTTGTGACAATCTAGGCTTTAGCATTTGAGAAAGTTTGTCTATTTCTAGAGTGCTGATTCTCCTGATATAGAGACCTTGTGGGATCTAGTTATCAGGGAAGTGGAGGGGGCAAGTTTTGATTGAGTTGTATTGTTTCTCAAGGTGTGAATTCTCTGCTTCATTTTTAGGTTAAGTTTGTGTGTGTTCTGATTGCTCCATCCATTGGTTGTTATGCCATCTCTCTGCTTCTCCCTCTATTCTGGAGACATAAAACATTTAAATGAGGCCCACTGATAACCTAACAATGGCCTCTGAGTGTTCAAGTGAAAGAAGAGTCTTGCATCCCTCACTTTACATCAAAAGCTAGAAATGTTGAAGCTTAGTGAGTGAGGCACGTTGAAGGTTGAGATAGGCCAAAAAGTAGCTTTACCACTTGGACCAATCAGCCAGGCAAGAAGTTCTGAATGCAAAGGAAATGTTCTTGGCGAAATTCAAAGTGCTACTCCAGTGAACACATGATAATTGAACAGTTGTAAGGCTGAGATGAAGAATGTTTTTAGGGTCTGGAGGGAAAATCAAACCAGCTACAACAATCTCTTAAGCCAAAACCTAATCCAGAGCAAGGCCCTAACTCTGCAGTTCTGTGAGGGCCAAAATAGGGACCCTGCAGAAGAAAAGTCTGAAGCTAACAGAGGTTGGCTCATAGGGTTAAAGGAAAGACACCGTCTATGTAACATGAAAGTCAGGTGAAGCACAGGTGCCAACGCAGAAGCCGCAGAAGGGATCCAGACAGTGAAGCTAAGATCATTGTTGAA